>NC_044005.1:50726516-52150182 GCF_900496995.4 Aquila chrysaetos chrysaetos
GCCCCCTCACCGTCTCTTCTCCAGGCTGAACAATCCCAGCTCCTTCAGCATCTCCCTCAATCCCGACACGCTCCGGCATGCTCTGATACCACCTTGTGCATGTCCCCCCTTCCTCTTCCTCTTCCTGTGTGCACAGGAGGACCTCTTCTGTGGCTCATACTTCCTGACTGCGGTCCTTCTGAAAAATGCCACCAGTGCTCGTGCAACCTGTGGTGGGATTGCGTGAGGATGCCTCTGTCCCGTCAGCAGTGTTGGAGAGAGTCTGCCATGCCCCTTACTGGTCTCTTACTGGTGGGCCTTTACTCCCACCTGCTCCTCTTCCCATTGGTGCTGTCCATGTTTGCTGGTGAGGAACTGCCAGTTCGGGGAAACTTTCTGGGTTGAAATCCTGCTGGTCAATGCCACGTGCTGGATTGGCACCTACAGAATGTGCCACTGGGCCTGAAAGAGGGAAGGACGCATCGCAGGGGCTCTCCAGCTTTGGGAGCAGAGGGCAGAGGAGCTCCCTGATGACTAAGGAGAGGGAAAAGTTGCCCCATCTCCAAAACGGGGGAAGAAGCACTTTCTGGGGAACCAAGGAAAGGTGATGATAAACTGGAGCGAGTTCAGCGGAGGATCCCTAGGATAGTCAGGGGCTGGGGGGGCCTTGTAAGGAAAGGCTGCGGACCCAAGGCTTGCTCAGCTGGGAGAAGAAAATGCTTAGCGGGGATCTAATAGGAGCCTCCTGGTGCCTACCAGGAGGCTACTGCGATGGCTGGAGGATGAGAGCCATGGTCAGAAACTGAGCAGGCAGTTTGTGACTGGCTACACAAACACAAATGATCACCCAGAGGGTGCCTAAGCATGGGAACAGGGGTCCAGAGAGGCTGTGAAACGTCTGTCCTCAAGGTATTTTATGACCTGAAAGGACAAAGCACTGATCAGCTGGTGGGAGCCTGCCTGAAGCAGGAGGATGCACTCTCTGACTCCCTGAAATGCCCTCCAGCCAGAAGGGTTGTTGGAGGGGAAAGCGGAAGCAGGGAGAGAGGGTTTTGTGGGTGAATGTTTGAAGAATGTCCAAAGCCCCACATTTCAGGGGAGAGGAGAGGCATGCAGAATGTGACTTTTGTAGGGGAGAGTGGAAAAGTGGAATTCCCCAGGGGCTCTCCTCCTTCCATGATTCTGTTCTAGGCCTACCCACCTGCTACTGGTGAGAGAAGGGGAGTCAAAAGAATCTCAGTAGATATAGTAGAGATAGGGGATGAAAGACGATGGAAAAGTGGAATTCCCCAGGGGCTCTCCTCCTTCCATGATTCTGTTCTAGGCCTACCCACCTGCTACTGGTGAGAGAAGGGGAGTCAAAAGAATCTCAGTAGATATAGTAGAGATAGGGGATGAAAGACGATGTTTGACGCTTACATTGTTGAAATTAGCTGAGGCAGAGACAGTTCCTGCTAAGAAGCAGGAGCTGGCCCCAAGAACCAGCCAATGAGGCAGAGACAGTTCCTGATAAGCAGCAGAATGCGCGTTTTGTAGGGGAGAGTGGAAAAAGGAATTGCATCGGGACTCTGTAGCAGCATTACCTCTGCTAAGCCAGTGGCAGCGGTGGCGGTTGGGATATGCAGCAAGACATAACCTCCAGAATGCCTAGAGGAGCAAGACCATCCCCTCAGGGGGGGAGAGGGAAGGAAACCAAGAGAAAGACAAGCCTGTCAGGAGTGGGACTCGAACCCACGCCTCCCAGGGAGACTGCAACCTGAATGCAGCGCCTTAGACCACTCGGCCATCCTGACCCCCTGCTTCGGTGAGCGTTGCCTCTGCCACTCTGCCCCCCTGCAGGTGCCAGAGCCAGCCCACCTCAGCCAGCCTCCTCCTGGCACTGCTGCAGGGGGAGCTGTATCCTGGGAGCACCCTTGCCCTGCTCCCACCAAGGGCGGCTGACAGGCGACTGCAGCACCTACACGCACTTCAGGACTGCACAGTAGCCAGCACAGGGGCAGCTCCTTGCAAAGGCCAAGGCACTCCTTCACGGGAGCAACCAAAGGAACCATCACAAATTACGTCTCTCTACATGCCAACATCATGTCAAGGGGCTCCGGGCACACACCTACCTTTCCCATGACTTCCTCCATTCCTCCAGAGCCTGAGGAGATGGCGAGCTAAGCATTTGGCCCACAATCCTGCCTCGTGGACTGTTCCTGGGGCAACAAGGGTGCTTCCGTCTTCCCTCCTCGGAGGTGGGAAGCCTGGGCAAGGAGGGCTCTGCCACACCAACCTCTGGGTGAGTGCTGTGCCGATCTCAAGGAGCCAGCGTGTGGGAAAGGGACTGGAGAGTCATGCTGAAAGCACAGAGGATGCGCCAAGTGCAGAGCAACGACTGAGCTCCCATTCCTGTGGGGAAGAGGCTCACTTATTGCGCATGGTGCAGAGGAAGGAGGGCACAGATCTCTCTGGGACTTGTTGCTTCATGGAAGGAGCTAGACTGCAAGGCATCTCAGGCGGTCACTAGTCCAAATGCCTGCTCAAAGCAGGGCTAGCCCCAAAGCTAGAGCAGGCGGCTCAGTGCGTGAGCCCCACTGAAACCCGAGTGTGACACCCAGGCATGGAGAATCCCAAAGTTCTCCAGGCACCTGCTGCAGCGCTTCAACGCTGCCTGAGAATCTCTGAATGGTACAAAGCAGCCCCTGCAGCCTGCTGTTGCTAAATGGGGAAGGCACTATGGAGCTAGGCAGAAGAAAAGCTTGCCTGCGTTGGCCAGGAATCGCACCCGGGTCAACTGCTTGGAAGGCAGCTATGCTCACCACTATACCACCAACGCTCCTGGGCCACTCCTGCCTCCCGCTCCTCCAGCCCGGAGCCTGGCCTCCCTCCTGCTCCTCCCCGTCCCGGTCTTGCCTGCCTCCTGCTCCTCCCCGTCCCGGTCTTGCCTGCCTCCTGCTCTGCCAGGTCACAAACTGCCCTCTTGCCTGCTCCTCCGCTTCAGAGACCATCCCGCCTCCTCCTTCCAGCCCCCTGCACACATACACACGACCTCAAGCTGCTGGCACCCGGGTGTGCTTCTCTGCGTGTGAGCTCTTGGCTACGGAAACGCCAGCTGCTGGGTGCTGGTAACGGTGACGCTCCCCATCTGTGTTCGTACGTGGGCCAGCTGCGCACGTACTATGCAGGTGCACGTGCGTTTGCGTGTACATACCTGGGGTGGTTTAAGCACAGACAAACGCCCACCCAGCTGCTCACTACTTTCCCCACCCGCAGGGCGATGCAGAGCACTGAAAACACAATGAGAAATCTCATGGCTCAAGAAAACACACGGACATGGCTTAGCAAAAACTCTTGTGGGAAAATCAGGCTTGACTTGGGCAAAATTAATTCTTTGCCACTCAAAACAGATGCAAGTAGTGAGAAACAGAAAGACAAACATAAAACACCGCCTTTCCTCTCCCCTGTGCCGGGACAACTCCAGTGCTTCACACCAGACTCCTCTACTCTCCCAAGGAGGACGTGTCTCTGCTCTTACCCACTCTTTTTTTCTTCCCACCTCTCTCTGCCCGGCGTTTTCTGCCCTTTCTGGAATATGTTTTCACAGAGGGGCCACCAATGTTGACGACGGCTCAGCTGTCTTGTGTGGTGGGTCCACTGCGGAGCTGGAACTGACTGTGTCTGACACAGGGCAGCCCCTTATCTCTTCCCACAGAGGCCATTCTGCAGCACCCCCTGACCCCTCCACTGCCAAAACCTTGCCATGTGTAGCCAAGACAGTGCCCATGGGGAATACCAGAGGGCATAACGCTGAGGTAGCGCGGTCGGAGTCTGCCCCAGTCGGAGTCACAATCACGCTGTCCTGGGCTAACGTGTGGCTGCATGAGGTACCCTTTGGTTGAATTAAAAAGGCACAGCAACCAGCCTGGGTTTCTTCCTAGGCACTGGATATGTCCGTAGCTTGTAGACGTGTGTAGTAGTAGCTCAGCAATCAGCAAGTAAAAAGCAGGCAATGCTAGGGTAACAATTCTCTGTCTATATAATGTGCAAATAGGCCAGGTGGATCATTTCTAGCACAAGTTTCTTGGTCTATGTAGCTTGGCCGGATCTGAGCATCTGCCACATTCCATGCTGCGTGCCCGTAAGCAATTTGTTTTGCAGGACTCCGCGCATTACCTGTTCCTGGGCTAAAATCTGCCTTGTGCTGCCACTGGTTTTGGGGATGGATGATTGCTTTGGTGAATGCCCATGCCGGCACTGATGAATGATGAAGTACACGTGCCCAGGACGTACCTTCCCCTACATACACGGGGGGGCACCATTTTCTTTCAGCTGCCATTTTCTTATTAAGCACCACAACCACCATGTTTTCATACTGCTCTGTGATTGGCTGGCAGCCATTTCTGGACCCCGTCATACCCACCTGCTCTCAGGCAGACCTGTGAATGGCTGTCAGGACCAGCCAACCCTACCTGTGTACCCAGAAGGACGTCAGGCAAGGAAGCCCCCACTCGCTAAACAAAGGGAAGAGGCAACTTCTGACAGCGTCATTCCCCGTGGGTTCTCCCATTGCTTTGTGATTGCCGGACAGCCATTTTTGACACTGTCATGCCCGCATGTACTCAGATCTCCTTCTCAGGGACTGTCCGCTTCCTTTGGACCAAGAAGTGTTTGGATAGAAAAAGATATACCGTGCAGTGGTATCCACTATGGAATGAAGACGAGCACTTAGCACAAGCGATGTTCCTGTGGCTGGCCCATTGCCTGCAGAGCCAGAGGCGACCTCACAGTCAACATGCAAGCAATCTTCTGGCTTCTGGCCAGTCAGGTGCTCAGGTAGCAGGGAGCTCACCTGCAGACACCCATGCTATCTTCCTGCTGCCAGCTCGTGAAGCACTCAGGCAAGAAAGACCTATAGAAGAGGCCACTCTCAATTATCTTTGAAAGGTCGTGACAACTGGGAGAGGTTCCTGAGTGCTGGAAGAAAGTCATTGTCACTCCTATCTTCCCAAAAGGCACAAAGGAGAATGGGGGCAACAGCAGGCTGGTCCGCCTCACCTCGATCCCTGGGAAGGGGAAGGAGCAACTCATCCTGGAAACCCTTTCCAGACACGTGAAGAACAAGAATGCTATTGGTCTTGTTTTCATTGCATTCTACTCCTAGCTCATTTCTGTCAGACTGTGCTTTTCTGGTTTTCGGGGGGGGAAGGGCGGGGGGTGTCTGTGTGTGTGTGTGTGTGTGTGTGTGTGTGTGTGTGTGTGGTATTTGCTAGGAAATCTCAAGCTGCGCTAGCCAGTGAGGAGAGTGGATTGGCATCAGGGACTGCCCAGGGCTGGAGCAGGACGCTGGACAAACCAGGCCTGGGCTCCAGGCATGGATTCTGCACAGACCTGTGGTACAGTCTAGGGTTCAGAGCACCTGCTGATGTGCATGTGGGAGTGAGGGGGTGGGTGTCCAGCACTGAATTCCAGTCCTGAGCAGCCAGAAGAGAGGGAAAGGCTCGGGCTATGTGTGTGTTTTGTCTTGTAGTGAGCAAAAAAAGACAAAGAAAACACCGCCGTGCCTCCCAGTTTTTCCAGGCTCAGCTGCACTCCTTCACTGCAGACTACTCCAGCATGGGTTCTCCACATGCTGCGCTTCTGAACAGGAAAAATCTCTTTCAGTGTGGGCTCTTTCACAGGCTTCAGGCCCGTCAGGAAAAGTCTTCGCTGGCGTGTCTTCTCCGCAGGTTGCAGTTCCTTCAGGAATAGCCACCTGCTCCAGCCAGCATGGGTGCCCTGGGTGCCCCAAGCTTTGCAGATGGCTCAGTGTTGTGGAGGCCCCTGGAACCAGCTGTGTGTGTGGTGCAGGGCAGCCCCTCAGCTCTTCCCCACAGAGGCCACCCTGCAGCAGCCCCTCTCCCCACCACTACCAACACCTAGCCACGGATGGCCAATACAGTGCCCACTGGGAATACCTACTCAGCCCTGCTCCTGGCTGGAGCTGCGAGTGAGCACGGCAGCAAACAGACTAGGATGGAGAAAACCCCTAGATGGTCAAGCCGATTGCATTGGTGTTTCCCAAAGTAGCACCAGCCTTGTCGTCCTCCTCCCCACCTGCAGATTCGTGGAGGTCCCTGCTTGCGGCTGGGAAGTTGGGACTGAGCTGCCGGATGGGAAGGGAGAAATGCCTGTGTCCCCAGGACACCCACTTCCTTGTGGGGGGAGCTCTGCCTGCTGCTCCACAGCCACCCGTCTGGCTTGCCGAGGGGCACTATGGGAGTGCTGGCTCCTAAGAAGGCAAAGGAGAAAGAAGGTGGCAGTGGCAGAGAGAAGGGGCTGAGGGAACGGGAGGGCCACGGCCATGGGTGCCCAGAGAGCTAGAGCAGTGCAGGTTAAAAGCTGCTGGGAGAGGCAGCAGCTGTCAGGAGGAGGGGAAAAAAGAGACAATTAGCAGAGGATGGTTTCGATCCATCGACCTCTGGGTTATGGGCCCAGCACGCTTCCGCTGCGCCACTCTGCTCCCCCCAGCACCTCTGCCGGCACCTCCCACCGCCCTGCCCGATGCTCCCTGGCACTGCCAGCCCTCGTGCCTCCTTCCCTTCCTCTATCCTGGGCCCTCGCCCGGGCCAGAAGATTGGCTCTCTGGGAAGTTCTCCTCCTTTGGGCCTGGGGTGGGTAGCTCAAGGGCCTTGCCTTGCCCTTCTCCCCACATCTCCTGCCCATAACCCGGGATGGGGACTTTCTTCTTGACCAGCCAAGCTGGCTCTGCAGGCACTGAAGGAAACCCCGGAGCGAGGGGGCAGCCTTGTTGCTTTGCAGGGCAGAGGGGAGCTGCTCTCCAGCGAAGCGAGCTCAGGAGGGCTGCCACCCTGCCCAGAAATCCAGCTCCCAGGGGGCTGTGGGGCTGTGCCCGGCGTCAACGTCCGTTCTTTGCCGGCCGAGGAGGGAGACAAGGACGCTTAGCATTACCAAGCATAGAATTACCAAGGGAATTAATCCCTCTATTTTGGCTGTGCACATAGTGGTGCCCCAGCCTAATGCACGGAGGACCCCGAGACAGAGGAAAGCAGGGTTGGTATATGTTCACAATACAGTTGTGTCCACCAATCAAATTACTCGTGTTAAGGGGTGGGCTAATCAGTTACTATTGCTCCCCAAATCAGTATGTGCTTCTCCCGGGCAGGTGGTGTGGACAGATGCTCAGTGGGGTGTTAATCGTCATTGTTCTAAACCAATGTCCCGTGCAGGTGGAGGGGCTTTATGCTAGATTCAGGTTGATTGCTGTTCTGGCCGTGGCCGTATACCTGGGGTTTTTTTGAAAGACAAATCTCCCATTGGTTTATCATCTGCATGGGGTGTTCTCAGGCAGTGAGAGCCAGTTTAGGTTGGGTCTTCAGGTCACGTTGACCCTGAGGTAAAAGCCCTTAGTCCTAGGCAGTGTTCGTTCTTCTAAGCAAGTTGTCTAGCAGTTGGCGCCTTGCCTTTCAGACCAGCGGTGAAGGCCTTGCCCTGCCAGTGCTGTGCTGTGCTGTGCTGTGCTCCCCCACAGCCCCTGGCTTGTCCTCCCTCCTGGCGCAGGCCTGCCCTGGCTGCTCCCTGACAGCCGAGGGCTGCCCCCGCCACCATGCAGCATGCCAGGGAGTCAGAGAAACCCTAACCCCTCCTCTCCGTGCCTTAAGCGGTGACTATTCTGCCCAGCACTGCTGGGGTGGAGGTGCCTCCCAGTCACCCCAGGGCAGGTCCGGCTGAGCTGGACTGGGTCATGCCATGTCTTAAACGCTGCAAGGCCTCCCAGGAAGGCTGTGGGCAGTCTGAGCTGGAAGACCCTCTTGGTGACACTCTTCCCCCCACTTCTTGCCTGCTTGTGGTGGTGCATTTCTTCCCCCTGTCTGGGCTGAACTACAAGCTCAGGAATCCTCGCTAGGTCTTAGCGTAAGTGTAATGAATGGGGCAGTTAAGCATTCCTTGACCGTACCAGGAACTCTCACACAGCTAAGACAGGGAGTTATGCTGACTGTCTCAAGGACTCCTGCTGCCCAGCAAAAACAGAAACCGGAAGTAGAGATAACTAGTTCTCTCATAACAACCTTGAGACATGCCAGTCCTCCCCTGACAACTCTGGAGCATCCCGTATGTGAATCTTAAGTCATTCCCTGACAGCCTTGGAGCCTTCCTTACCTGAATCGTAACTCACGTGAAATGGTACCAGTGCAGCTGGAATCCCAGTAATTTTTTGATGACTAAAGCTAATCACGTCCCGTACCTATAAGCAGTGGTACTAAGTAAGACTCCTTGAGCTCTCCTGAACGGCAGCAGGCTGTGACCAGCATCTCTCTCTGAGTGGGATGCCTCTCAGAGCTCACAAACTTTTCTGTTTGCGAAGATCGGAGGTCTGTCGCTGAAAGCCAACAAGACCTGGGCTGATGCTCTCCACTCCTTGAGGCTCGACCCTTCGCAAGTTGAGAAAGATACTGAAGCATTCGACATGAATATTTTCATGGAACTCAGGGGGAATTTTTAACAGGTATACCTCTTTCACTTGCTTATGTATAACTCTTAGTGCCTTTATGCACGTGTGTGTACTAACCTGAATATCCTATAGCAAGTATATTACAAGTTATTGCTTTTCAAATCTATACTGAAATCGCTGTTGGGAACTCTATTCAACTCTGAATGAATCTCAGGCTGCTAGTATACTCATAATCCCTTTAAATATAAATCGTTGACCAACTCTGGGACTAGGAGTTGATCCAGATGCACCTAGACTCTGACAGGAGTTTAGAAAGCAAGGGGGTCTTCTCTGAACCTTGTGACTCAATGGGAGGGTCTCCCTTACCCTTTTTACATTCCCAATCTCTGTACAAATCACGAGAAATCAATTCTAACTCGATTTTTCTTTCTATATTGCTTTTTTAACCTATTGCATTTTCGGTCTCTCTATACCTTAATTTATATATAACAATTTTCCTGTGTGCATTTCATCCATGAATTAAGTAATAGAGTGAACCTTGCCATCGAATTCTGCGAAGTCGCGCTTTTATATAAATTCCTATTAAATAATTTTTGCTAATACCATCGGAGGTGATTCTTTAAGCGGTCCAAACCACACCATTTTGTGACACTGCTGCTCCTCACCAGTCTGCCTTCATGACGCCTAAAGAGAGGCGCACTTTGTGAGTGCTGGAAAGATCTCCGATCCATGAGGTATCCTCCCTTAATCTTTAGCAATGAGGGCCATGTTGTGCAAGCTTTCTTTGGAGACGAGCTGCTGTACTTTCAGGCATAGGGAGGACAGCTGGTGGGGTTGTTCTGCTTGGGGTGTCAGGTGAGATCAGGCTCTTAAGTTCTTCTCAAGAACCAACAGTGGACCTCCTGTCATGGTTCATACTCAGCACTGGTCCATTCTCTTCCCCCAACATGCCTACCTTGTCAATGGGAGCAGGATTTCCCTTTCATCCAGCAGTTTCGGGGGTGGGGTGAGGACAAGTGCTGTAGGCAAGGGGCTTTTACTGTCTCCCTGGGCACCAGGCACAGTGTGGAGCCGAGTCCCACTGCTGGCTGCAGCGTGGTCAGTTGCAGGGAGCCCAAAAGGGGACCGTGTCCATCGCCTTCACCACTCGGCCACAACTACCTGCTCCAGCCCTCTCTGCCCTGCTGATCACGTGCCCTGCGCAATGGCGCCCGGCTCGCTGGCAGTTTCAGGGCTAGGCTTTACTTGAAGTCCTGCATTTCAGACCTGCACGGAGCATGACAGCTACCAGGCTTCCAGAGGTCTTGAGAGGCGTAACCCTGGGGGCTACAACTGCAGCTTCCAGTGCCTTGTCCTCATCTGAGCATCTGGGATATCGTGCCTCAGCGGGGATGATTTCAATCCCTAGCTGCCATCTGTGCTGTTTCCAGGGAAGAAGAGAAGGCAGCTGTGTGGAGACAACCAGGTATGGTGGTAATTGTGGAGTGGGATATTACATCCCACTGCTTCTCAAATTTATATGAGGAGGACTCCAAGCCTGCTGTAAGCACTAACATGGGGAGAGTCCTCCAGGGAAGGTAGTGACCTCCCAGCAGCACCTTCAGCCTCTTGGGGACATAGGGTGGTGTCAACTCCTGAAGAAAAACCACGACTGCTGTGCAGGTTGTTGGTGTGTAGAGGGAATGGCTTGCAAGAGTGGGAGAGATCCATGGAAAGGGCGAGGTAGAGCCTGGCTGAGGAAAAGTGTGGAGGGGCAAAGGGAGGATAAATGGGGGGGGTGTGGATGATTTAAAGGGAGACTGGAGAGAGCTTGATTTGGTGGAATAGGTATGTCCAGAGCTTTTTTCCAGCACTGGCAAGCATTGTCCAATGCCTAAACATTTCCATAATTAGATGAAAGCAGTTCCTATTCCCTTTTGGCTCTGCAGCATGCATATTGCAAAAGTGGTTACAAGAGGACAGTGTGGAGATGGTGCGTTTGGCAGTGCCTGTCTGCATGCAGAGCAAGGGTGGGAGGGGGTTGCAGCCAAGAGGGTGAGCATAAAGAGTGGCTTGAGGCAGTGTGTGTGCGGGGGGCTGGAGGGAGGAGGCTGGCCAGTCTGTGAAGTGGAGGAGCAGGAGGCAGCACTGCCCAAAGCTGCATTGGTGGTATAGCGGTGAGCACAGCTGCCTTGCAAGCAGTTGACCCGACTTTGCTTCCTGGCCAAGGCAGACAGACATCTCTTCAGGCTGGCTCCAGGGTGGGTGCCTTACATCTTCTGCAGGCAGGCTCTTCTGCTCAAAAAATGCCAGCTTTCCCCTGGGGTTTAAAGCCCCTCGCCTCCCTGCAGCCTTAAGACGAAGAGAGACCAGTGCTTTCTACCTGTTGGGAGGGCTCCAGCCTAGGCTCCTCACTGCAGTGCTGGTACAAGAGCCAGCTGAGACGCTTTTTTGGCCTGGCACAGAACTGCACCTGCTGCTGGTGGTGGTTGCACCTGTCAAGACAAGCATGCTGCCATGGCAGGGTACAAGGGAAGATCAATAATGCCTAGGTGGTGGTCAAGGGACACGCCCAGTGCTTCATGAGGCCAGCAATGCAATTGGGCTGTGTGGTGGCAGGAGGCCTGCTCCTTATGTAATGGCTCAGAGGCCTGTCTGTCAGTTCTGAAGTCACCCTGGAGAGGCTGACCTAACCTGTCCAGGCTCCGGCATTGCAGAGATGTCCTGAAGTTCACTGGAATTGGGTGTAGTGATGTTCCTGGTAACTAAGAACTGAGACACCCTCACTTCTCTTGCAGCTTATGGCCTGCGGTTCAAGGGAAACCTGAGGAGCCTCTCTCAACTAGACTCTCTGCCTAAAGGGGACAAAGCTTCTCAAGTCTCTGATTCCAGGGTTGCTTAAAGCAAGAAATGCAATGTTCTTTGCTGTGCTGATAGTCAAAACCCAATCTGGGTGGCGGGGTTGTGTTAGCACAGTATTTACAGACTCCCACTCTGCCATCGGCAGTGCTACAAATAGGTGGAGTTATGAAGAGCAGGATTGTGATTGTGCATGCTCAGTTCCCTACTGAAATGCCCACCCTAACCCCATGTGGCAATCACGCTGCCTACGTCCAGACATGAAAACCAGCGCTTTCCTCCTTTCCACTCCATACCCATCCCCTGGAGTTTACTCCCACAACACCAATGAAAGAGAGAATTGCAATGGCTGTTCTTCATACAAAGACTGTGAACAACAATTGAGAGGACTGAGACGTTAACTCAAATGTCCGTATTAACAATCACATCTCACCAATTGGGACACTGGTCTTTGACCACCCCCGCAGTAAAATGGGGTTACTTTGTGTGAGACATTTCTCGTATTTCCACCTCTGTCCATTGTTTCTTGCCCTCCCACTGGGCACCACTGACAAGAGGATGGCGCTCTCTCCTTTAATCTACCTGTCCACTCTCCAGCACCCTCAGCCTTCCCTTCTGCAGGCTAACCAACCCCAGCTGCCCCAGCCTGTCCTTGTATGACAGATGAGCCAAGTCCTTAATCACCTCAGTGTCCCTTTGGCAGGGCTGACAGAGCCCCTAGCTGTGCAGAAGTGGGAATCAGCCACACAAAGACACTGGTGACATCCCTGTAAGGACACCCAGCATGCAGACATCAAGGGCTGCTGCAGAGGAAGGACACCTTGCAGAAGGGTTTCCACTTGCTGCTGGATTGCACCAAGAGAGAAAGCAGAAGCAACAGCATTCGGTCAGGGGAAGATGTGCCCCTGGTCCAAAATTCATGCACCTGGAGCAGCAGTGACCGCTGAGAGGCGTTGGTGGTGCAGCGCTGAGGAGAGTAACGCATAATCTGCAAGACTAAACAGTGACACTGGATCTAGCTTTGTGCTTGGCTGCATGCTTGCACGTAGGAGGCCTTGCTTTACTGCTGAGCAGCTTAGGTGCTTCTTGCCTCCAAAACACCTGTGAGTAGCAAGGTGCATCAGCAAAAGGAAAGGAGGCATAAACCTGACTTCCAAATGCCATGAGTCTCGCTGAGATTCAGGCTCAGAGAGGCAACTTGTCCCTGCCTGTTTTGGAAGGCACCCTCCACAACTCAGCTGAGCACATGTCTCCATGTTATCATCTCAGGCCGGTTCATAAGCCTGCTACTATCCTCGGCCAGTGGGTACTCAGGGGAGGCAGTGAAAAGTCACTGCTTCGTGAGCATACATGCAAGAAGCGCTGGGTACACTGGCAGAAGAAATGAGATGAGCTCTTGAATGCTTTCAGGGTTGGGACGCAAGGCTGACCCTGGGAGACATTGCAGGGCTGTGATGAGCAGGTTGCGACTCACGCTCCATTTCTCTGGGGCTTTTAGTCTTCTTCTTCCCTGCTTGCTTATTTTTGGTGCTCTGGTATCAGTTCAGGGAGCTCTAATGACAACTGGTGGTAAGCTCAGGACAGAAGCCACTTGCTCGACCTTGCAGAGCGCGTAGCTAACTGAGGGAGGAGGAGGAGGAGGAGAAATGAACACGCGTCTCCAGCTGTGCTGCACAAAGTCTTTAATGAGAAGGAGGAAATGCAGTGGCTCGGAACAGAGACCGAGAAGCACGTCTGCAGGGTTCCGGGAGGCACAGAGAATGGCCCATTTCCCAAGGACAAGCTCCAGGCAAAGCGCTTGCCTTTCCCCATTCCGATCTACCCGGTGGCAATGCCAGCCCACCAAGAGCAGGCCCTAACTCCGGCACACTCCCTCCGTCAGCAGGAGGTTCAGCAAAGCAGAAGAGAACGAGCCCTTTCCTGAGGAGCTCAGAGCAAAGCAGAGCCAGAGGAGACACGGCGAGGCCTGCAGTGCGGCGAGGAGCAGCAGGCACAGGTCCCTTCTGCCAGGTGGGATGAGGACACTCAGCCCACCTGCAAGCCGTGGCTACGCTCCTGCTGCTGCAGGATCCCCGTCTTCCTTGGTGCTCCAAAGGGGATGATCTGCTGGCTTCAGCAGTTCAGACCGCAGCGGGTGGGAGGCAGACACAGCCCTGACCCCCCCAGACCAAGGGAGCCCCCAGAAGAGATGGGAACCCCCCCGGCGCTGAGGGAGCTCCCAACAGCAGCTGACAGCGAGGATCCCACGGCTGTGCTCTGAGGGAAAGAGGTGAGGATGGGGCCCGGCAGGGTCACCACCACCGGGGAGGCCTGGATGGCCACCGTCGAGTCAGCGCAGCGGGCGACACAGGGCTCACTGCAGCTGCTTGCAAGTGGGGTTGGGCCGGAGGCGCCGCAGGGCGTTGGGAGACAGGGTCTGAAGCAAGACATCTCTCGGCGAGGGAGGCAAAGCTGAAACGCAGAGCAGGCAGGGAGCACGAACATCAGTATCAGTCTGTCTGTCTTTTCCTCAGCTCCCTCCGTGGAGACGCTTTGTTTTCAAAACACCCAGTACGCCTACAGTTCCCACAGCCATCATCGCGCCCTCCGAGTTGCACGGCACAGGAAGGCTGACCCACTTTTGGAACAGGCCCCAGCGCAGTGGCTCTAAAGCGCCCGTGGAAAGACCGATCATACCCCATCTCCATCGTTGCTTTGAAGATGGCACTGGATGCACTTGGCCATGTGGTTAGAGACCATCAGCTAAAGGTGCAATGCTGGTGGGCAGGCCTCCCTGCAGCTGAGCCCCACGGATCCCCTTCGGCTTGAAAGAACCCTCCGCTTCCCACCTCTCCCCAGCCACCTCCACCAGAAGGCAAAGAGATTGCAGCCCTTCGACAGTTGTATGGCAGGGCAAAGCTGAGGCAGCCCAAGCATCAGCCTCAGTAGCCACCAAGACAGCAGTTCAGCTCACAGAGAGAGATGGAGCGGACTCGGGCTTACCTTGCTCCTCGAGGAAAGGGAGGCAAGAGAGGAGGATGCAGAGCCTGGAGCAGCGCAGGCTTTTATGCTGTGTCCCAGAGCCCTGGCGGGGGGGGCCACAAACATTCCTTGCTCATGAAGCATCTCAACACCTAGTAGTTGCAGCTTGCCGAGGCCTCTCTGATGATTAAGCCCTTGCCTCTTTCACTTGAAATGTTTTGCTCCCACTGCGTATCGTCTAACATCAGTATAATTAATTTGTTTCCAGCCCTGCTAAGACCTATTGGCTCGGTGGTCTCAGGCTATCTGTGCAGAGATTTTAAGTGACTGTGTCCTTCCCACACCCAAATTAACCTGTTTTGCTCAGCAAGGTCATCCCAGACGCCAGAGGCCTAGATGGCCTGCTTTTGAGCAGAGGCTGAGGGCAGGGAGCCAAAAGATCGTGGTTCTTTCTCCTGGGTCAGGGATGGAGTGGCCCATTCCATGCATTTCAAATTTCAGAGGGACATCGGATCAGTCTCCCAGAGCACCTCGGAGTCACATGAGCCCTTGAGCAACCACCAAAAGGCAATGCCTTGGAAGACAGCAAATGCAGGAGGTTGCATAGAAGCACCAGTTGATTCAGGAATGGTGCTAAAATGTGTGGAAAAGCCCTTGACGAAAGCGGCACTTTGGGACTATAAGCTCTGGTATCCCTGGTACGCCTCAGGCTGGGGCAACGTGTCCACTGAAGTCCACAGCAGGGTGACTCATGTTTGCCTGGAGTTCAGGGTTTTTCCCAACTCTTCCACATCACGATGACTCCCAGGTGCTCTGGGAGACTGATCCGATGTCCCTTTGTAGTTTGAAATGCATGGAATGGGCCACCCCATCCCTCACCCAGGAAAGAGGGCTGTGAGCTTTTGGCTCCCTGCCCTCAGCCTCTCCTCAAAAGCAGGCCATCCAGGCCTCTGGCGTCTGGGATGACCTTGCTGAGCAAAACAGGTCAATTTGGGCGTGGGTCTCTTTCAGAGAAGGACGCGGGCATCTCTTTGATCACAAAACCATGCTGTGGTAGAGCCTGATGAGCGTAAGCTAGGTCCTCCTGGCTGTCGCTCCGGCCCACAGGGGTCTTCCTTCCAGCCCACAAAGGACTTCCTTTGACGTTGAGCTTTGCCACATCCCTGGTGAGATGGGGCTCTTCTCCCATATGGGATTGTGCAGTCTTGACGTTCTGCTTAAACTTACTCACAGTCTCCTGTGTGTCTACTAGGTGTTGAGATGCTTCATGAGCAAGGAATGTTTGTGGCCCCCCCCGCCAGGGCTCTGGGACACAGCATAAAAGCCTGCGCTGCTCCAGGCTCTGCATCCTCCTCTCTTGCCTCCCTTTCCTCGAGGAGCAAGGTAAGCCCGAGTCCGCTCCATCTCTCTCTGTGAGCTGAACTGCTGTCTTGGTGGCTACTGAGGCTGATGCTTGGGCTGCCTCAGCTTTGCCCTGCCATACAACTGTCGAAGGGCTGCAATCTCTTTGCCTTCTGGTGGAGGTGGCTGGGGAGAGGTGGGAAGCGGAGGGTTCTTTCAAGCCGAAGGGGATCCGTGGGGCTCAGCTGCAGGGAGGCCTGCCCACCAGCATTGCACCTTTAGCTGATGGTCTCTAACCACATGGCCAAGTGCATCCAGTGCCATCTTCAAAGCAACGATGGAGATGGGGTATGATCGGTCTTTCCACGGGCGCTTTAGAGCCACTGCGCTGGGGCCTGTTCCAAAAGTGGGTCAGCCTTCCTGTGCCGTGCAACTCGGAGGGCGCGATGATGGCTGTGGGAACTGTAGGCGTACTGGGTGTTTTGAAAACAAAGCGTCTCCACGGAGGGAGCTGAGGAAAAGACAGACAGACTGATACTGATGTTCGTGCTCCCTGCCTGCTCTGCGTTTCAGCTTTGCCTCCCTCGCCGAGAGATGTCTTGCTTCAGACCCTGTCTCCCAACGCCCTGCGGCGCCTCCGGCCCAACCCCACTTGCAAGCAGCTGCAGTGAGCCCTGTGTCGCCCGCTGCGCTGACTCGACGGTGGCCATCCAGGCCTCCCCGGTGGTGGTGACCCTGCCGGGCCCCATCCTCACCTCTTTCCCTCAGAGCACAGCCGTGGGATCCTCGCTGTCAGCTGCTGTTGGGAGCTCCCTCAGCGCCGGGGGGGTTCCCATCTCTTCTGGGGGCTCCCTTGGTCTGGGGGGGTCAGGGCTGTGTCTGCCTCCCACCCGCTGCGGTCTGAACTGCTGAAGCCAGCAGATCATCCCCTTTGGAGCACCAAGGAAGACGGGGATCCTGCAGCAGCAGGAGCGTAGCCACGGCTTGCAGGTGGGCTGAGTGTCCTCATCCCACCTGGCAGAAGGGACCTGTGCCTGCTGCTCCTCGCCGCACTGCAGGCCTCGCCGTGTCTCCTCTGGCTCTGCTTTGCTCTGAGCTCCTCAGGAGAGGGCTCGTTCTCTTCTGCTTTGCTGAACCTCCTGCTGACGGAGGGAGTGTGCCGGAGTTAGGGCCTGCTCTTGGTGGGCTGGCATTGCCACCGGGTAGATCGGAATGGGGAAAGGCAAGCGCTTTGCCTGGAGCTTGTCCTTGGGAAACGGGCCATTCTCTGTGCCTCCCGGAACCCTGCAGACGTGCTTCTCGGTCTCTGTTCCGAGCCACTGCATTTCCTCCTTCTCATTAAAGACTTTGTGCAGCACTGCTGGAGTCTCGTGGTGGTTTGTTCTCCTCCCCCTCAGTTTGCCAACATAGCTGCAGGGATGTCGTGGGTTAAGCCCAGCTGGCAACTAAGCACCACACGGCTGCTTGCTGTCCAAAGAATATATAAGCATGTGACGCACAATGCAATTGCTCACCACACAGAACCTGATGCTCAGCCCATTTCTGAGCTGTGATCCCTTCTCCCTCCCGCCCCCACCGCCAGCTCCCCCAGTTAAATACTGAGCATGACATCATACAGTATCGAGCTTGGCTAGTTCGGGTCAGCTGTCCTGGCTGGGTCCCCTCCAGCTCCTTGTGAAAGTAAACTCTATCCCAGCTGACCCCAGGAGAAAGGAAGAGGGAGAACCTGCTCTCTCCCATGACCGTGAGTCTGTCCCCATGCACGGGGCACTGCCAGTTGTGGGTGGAGCTCCCTGAACTGATACCAGAGCACCGAAAATAAACAAGCAGGCAAGAGAAAGACAGAAAAGCCTCAGAGAAATGGATGGCACCAGAAGCAATGGACAGAGGTGGGAATACAAGTACTGCCACACACAGTGGTAATCAAAGATGGGAAACGGTTGCCCAGGGAGTGTTGTAGCGTCTCCACCTTTGGAGGTGTCCCACATCCAAGCAGACAAGGCCCTGAATAGCCTCCTCCACTTGAGGCTGCTTTGAGCCTTGCGTGGAGTGCATGCTCTCCACCTGAGGTGTTGTGTGATTCTCTGAGCCAGTGCTGGATGCCCTCATCCAGGAGCAGCCATCAAGACCAAGGGAGCAGAGAGGGGGCAGGGTCCAGCGCTCAGGACAGCTGCAGAGGTTTGGTGGGCACAGGGCAGCAGAAGGGGCACTGGTGTCAGTCCCAGGGCTGGGAGCACAGGAAAGGACGGAAGATGAGAGTGCATTAAACCGTTGACCCGACAGCAAGGCAAGGCTGCTAATCATAGAATCATAGAATCATTTATGTGGGAAGAGACCTTCAAGATCATCGAGTTCAACCTTCATCTGTGCCCACTAAACCCTGTTATGGAGTACCCCGTCTACACGTTTTTTGAATACCTCCAGGGATGGTGACTCAACCACTTCTCTGGGCAGCCTATTCCAATGTGTGACAACCCTCTTAGTAATGAAATTTTCCCTAATATCTAACCTAAATCTCCCTTGCCACAACTTGAGGCCATTTCCTCTCGTCCTATCTCCAGCCACCTGACAGAAGAGAGCAGCACCCACCTCACTACAACCCCCCTTCAGTTAGTTGTAGGGAGCTAAATGTCTAATCATGCTGAGGAAAGCCCTGAGGGAGCCAAAAGCTCAAGGTCCCACTGAGATTTGAACTGAGATGGCTGGATTCAGAGTCCAGAGTGCTCACCATTACACCATGGGACCTCCTGGACAGATGTGGTCTTTCCCCTGTGGCTACCCTTGCCAAGCCACGTGCTCCTGGCTGAGCCTGGCAGTCTCTCCATCTCCCTGGGCATCACCAAGTGCAGCCTTCCTTCAGGGCTACCGGGCAACTCTCTGCTCACAGGATCTTTCCAGGGAGTGGCAGAGCACTTTGTGCGAGCCTGGCATGCCCTCTCTTACAAGACCCAGGCTGGTAACCTGGGAGAATCTTGCTTTTTCCTCGTTAGACATGTTTATGAATTTTCCAGCTTAACCTCTTCAACGTTGCACCTTGCAGACTACATTCATGGCTCAGTGATCTGTGGCTCGATGCTTGCACTTGGCGGTCTCTGCTGCTGCCTCCCTTCACCCCCATGTTGGACAGCCTCCCAGTCTGCCTGTGTAAGTTATTGCCTCTCCTGTTCTCACCTTGTACCTCATACTAAGCAGCCGTTAACCACGTATCCTTACTCTTGGTTGCGGTCCTAGCCAAGCGCCTGAACTTGCCGAAGGGGGCGACCAAGAGAGAGGGCAGGGGATGAGGTTCAACAGGGAAGAGCTGGCAGGAGGACCCAAGGCAAGTTGTTATGGGTTGCACAAGCTGGACTGCCTTCCTCTACTGGGACAGTCCTGGCTGACTTCAGACCCTGGTCCTCTTTTCCAGGACACGCTGTCCCCTTCTGCCCCAAAGCGGCCCTTCCCTCAGTGAGAATGAGGTTTTTCTCTCCTGAGGCTGCTCCAGACTGGTCCAGGCTTAGCTGAATTCTACTATTAGCTCAAGGCAGCTCTCCCACATGCCCTGGGTCCACATGGCCAAGGGTCCGTGCACACAGTGGGGAGAAGCTGCACTGGTGCTATCCTCCTTGTGCCAAAGTTTGAGTCTGTGTGTTGAGAACAGGGCCCTTCCTCCCAGCAGTCAGACAGGAGGAAACAGAGGCGGGGACAATCTGCTGGATCTCAGACTTAGCCCGGGACACTGAGGACACAACTGCCTGGTGCCTTTGGACTGCCCAAAGCACTGGGCTGGCAGCAGGTACTTCTGAACCCGCAGGACAGACCAGGCTGCCGTGCCCAAGCCTAAGATATCAAATGGCAGGTTACATTCAGAGAGGGCGTGAGAAACACCTAGTCACGGGAGAAGGGTTAAATTTCCAGAGAGTCACAAATCTGAAAGCATGTCCCGGAGAAGCAGCATTGCTGAGGGGTTTCCTCATCCATCCCTGGGATCTGCAGGACCGAGCAGGGTGGGAGGAGTGCCGGGGAGCAGCAAGAGCAGGGCCCAATCTCTGAAGGTCTTGCAAAGAGGTGGAGGGACCCCCCACTCCAGGGGCTGGAGCACGGGGAAAGGGACAGCCCTTTCCCATGCAGATGCTGTGCCGCTGCAGGAGGAGGGATGTCCCTTCTGGGGCTGAGACAGCGTTTCTGCAAGCAATGGAGGGTCTTCCTGGGGCTCTGCTAGTCTCACCCAGCACTCGGGGAGAAAGGATTCTGGGCCAGTGGGTTGTGTGGGCCAGTGCCCACAAGGCAGCTTCCCTGCTCGGGGCATTTTGTCCTTGGTTTCCTTCCTGGCAGCACTGCCTGCTGGGGCTGCCGTGGTCCCCAGACTGTTTGCTTCCCCAAGGTCACGGCAAATGTTCCGTCCACTGTAGCCTCCGATGCTGCTCCTCCCTGCGGGACACCGCGGGGAGGACACTTTGTGCCCCCCTTACAGGCTTCCATGGGCAGCCAGAGATCTCCCAGAGCTCCCCAGCCCCTGGGAGCTGCAGCTCAGGCCAGGCTGGCTCACGCAGGAGGCCACGCCACTCCTGGGTCCTGCACTCCCCAGGTCTTTCTGGCCGAGGGCAGGCCTTGGCAAGCCAGAGAGCCACCTTCACACAGCAGAAGCCCCCTCACCGTCTCTTCTCCAGGCTGAACAATCCCAGCTCCTTCAGCATCTCCCTCAATCCCGACACGCTCCGGCATGCTCTGATACCACCTTGTGCATGTCCCCCCTTCCTCTTCCTCTTCCTGTGTGCACAGGAGGACCTCTTCTGTGGCTCATACTTCCTGACTGCGGTCCTTCTGAAAAATGCCACCAGTGCTCGTGCAACCTGTGGTGGGATTGCGTGAGGATGCCTCTGTCCCGTCAGCAGTGTTGGAGAGAGTCTGCCATGCCCCTTACTGGTCTCTTACTGGTGGGCCTTTACTCCCACCTGCTCCTCTTCCCATTGGTGCTGTCCATGTTTGCTGGTGAGGAACTGCCAGTTCGGGGAAACTTTCTGGGTTGAAATCCTGCTGGTCAATGCCACGTGCTGGATTGGCACCTACAGAATGTGCCACTGGGCCTGAAAGAGGGAAGGACGCATCGCAGGGGCTCTCCAGCTTTGGGAGCAGAGGGCAGAGGAGCTCCCTGATGACTAAGGAGAGGGAAAAGTTGCCCCATCTCCAAAACGGGGGAAGAAGCACTTTCTGGGGAACCAAGGAAAGGTGATGATAAACTGGAGCGAGTTCAGCGGAGGATCCCTAGGATAGTCAGGGGCTGGGGGGGCCTTGTAAGGAAAGGCTGCGGACCCAAGGCTTGCTCAGCTGGGAGAAGAAAATGCTTAGCGGGGATCTAATAGGAGCCTCCTGGTGCCTACCAGGAGGCTACTGCGATGGCTGGAGGATGAGAGCCATGGTCAGAAACTGAGCAGGCAGTTTGTGACTGGCTACACAAACACAAATGATCACCCAGAGGGTGCCTAAGCATGGGAACAGGGGTCCAGAGAGGCTGTGAAACGTCTGTCCTCAAGGTATTTTATGACCTGAAAGGACAAAGCACTGATCAGCTGGTGGGAGCCTGCCTGAAGCAGGAGGATGCACTCTCTGACTCCCTGAAATGCCCTCCAGCCAGAAGGGTTGTTGGAGGGGAAAGCGGAAGCAGGGAGAGAGGGTTTTGTGGGTGAATGTTTGAAGAATGTCCAAAGCCCCACATTTCAGGGGAGAGGAGAGGCATGCAGAATGTGACTTTTGTAGGGGAGAGTGGAAAAGTGGAATTCCCCAGGGGCTCTCCTCCTTCCATGATTCTGTTCTAGGCCTACCCACCTGCTACTGGTGAGAGAAGGGGAGTCAAAAGAATCTCAGTAGATATAGTAGAGATAGGGGATGAAAGACGATGGAAAAGTGGAATTCCCCAGGGGCTCTCCTCCTTCCATGATTCTGTTCTAGGCCTACCCACCTGCTACTGGTGAGAGAAGGGGAGTCAAAAGAATCTCAGTAGATATAGTAGAGATAGGGGATGAAAGACGATGTTTGACGCTTACATTGTTGAAATTAGCTGAGGCAGAGACAGTTCCTGCTAAGAAGCAGGAGCTGGCCCCAAGAACCAGCCAATGAGGCAGAGACAGTTCCTGATAAGCAGCAGAATGCGCGTTTTGTAGGGGAGAGTGGAAAAAGGAATTGCATCGGGACTCTGTAGCAGCATTACCTCTGCTAAGCCAGTGGCAGCGGTGGCGGTTGGGATATGCAGCAAGACATAACCTCCAGAATGCCTAGAGGAGCAAGACCATCCCCTCAGGGGGGGAGAGGGAAGGAAACCAAGAGAAAGACAAGCCTGTCAGGAGTGGGACTCGAACCCACGCCTCCCAGGGAGACTGCAACCTGAATGCAGCGCCTTAGACCACTCGGCCATCCTGACCCCCTGCTTCGGTGAGCGTTGCCTCTGCCACTCTGCCCCCCTGCAGGTGCCAGAGCCAGCCCACCTCAGCCAGCCTCCTCCTGGCACTGCTGCAGGGGGAGCTGTATCCTGGGAGCACCCTTGCCCTGCTCCCACCAAGGGCGGCTGACAGGCGACTGCAGCACCTACACGCACTTCAGGACTGCACAGTAGCCAGCACAGGGGCAGCTCCTTGCAAAGGCCAAGGCACTCCTTCACGGGAGCAACCAAAGGAACCATCACAAATTACGTCTCTCTACATGCCAACATCATGTCAAGGGGCTCCGGGCACACACCTACCTTTCCCATGACTTCCTCCATTCCTCCAGAGCCTGAGGAGATGGCGAGCTAAGCATTTGGCCCACAATCCTGCCTCGTGGACTGTTCCTGGGGCAACAAGGGTGCTTCCGTCTTCCCTCCTCGGAGGTGGGAAGCCTGGGCAAGGAGGGCTCTGCCACACCAACCTCTGGGTGAGTGCTGTGCCGATCTCAAGGAGCCAGCGTGTGGGAAAGGGACTGGAGAGTCATGCTGAAAGCACAGAGGATGCGCCAAGTGCAGAGCAACGACTGAGCTCCCATTCCTGTGGGGAAGAGGCTCACTTATTGCGCATGGTGCAGAGGAAGGAGGGCACAGATCTCTCTGGGACTTGTTGCTTCATGGAAGGAGCTAGACTGCAAGGCATCTCAGGCGGTCACTAGTCCAAATGCCTGCTCAAAGCAGGGCTAGCCCCAAAGCTAGAGCAGGCGGCTCAGTGCGTGAGCCCCACTGAAACCCGAGTGTGACACCCAGGCATGGAGAATCCCAAAGTTCTCCAGGCACCTGCTGCAGCGCTTCAACGCTGCCTGAGAATCTCTGAATGGTACAAAGCAGCCCCTGCAGCCTGCTGTTGCTAAATGGGGAAGGCACTATGGAGCTAGGCAGAAGAAAAGCTTGCCTGCGTTGGCCAGGAATCGCACCCGGGTCAACTGCTTGGAAGGCAGCTATGCTCACCACTATACCACCAACGCTCCTGGGCCACTCCTGCCTCCCGCTCCTCCAGCCCGGAGCCTGGCCTCCCTCCTGCTCCTCCCCGTCCCGGTCTTGCCTGCCTCCTGCTCCTCCCCGTCCCGGTCTTGCCTGCCTCCTGCTCTGCCAGGTCACAAACTGCCCTCTTGCCTGCTCCTCCGCTTCAGAGACCATCCCGCCTCCTCCTTCCAGCCCCCTGCACACATACACACGACCTCAAGCTGCTGGCACCCGGGTGTGCTTCTCTGCGTGTGAGCTCTTGGCTACGGAAACGCCAGCTGCTGGGTGCTGGTAACGGTGACGCTCCCCATCTGTGTTCGTACGTGGGCCAGCTGCGCACGTACTATGCAGGTGCACGTGCGTTTGCGTGTACATACCTGGGGTGGTTTAAGCACAGACAAACGCCCACCCAGCTGCTCACTACTTTCCCCACCCGCAGGGCGATGCAGAGCACTGAAAACACAATGAGAAATCTCATGGCTCAAGATAAACACACGGACATGGCTTAGCAAAAACTCTTGTGGGAAAATCAGGCTTGACTTGGGCAAAATTAATTCTTTGCCACTCAAAACAGATGCAAGTAGTGAGAAACAGAAAGACAAACATAAAACACCGCCTTTCCTCTCCCCTGTGCCGGGACAACTCCAGTGCTTCACACCAGACTCCTCTACTCTCCCAAGGAGGACGTGTCTCTGCTCTTACCCACTCTTTTTTTCTTCCCACCTCTCTCTGCCCGGCGTTTTCTGCCCTTTCTGGAATATGTTTTCACAGAGGGGCCACCAATGTTGACGACGGCTCAGCTGTCTTGTGTGGTGGGTCCACTGCGGAGCTGGAACTGACTGTGTCTGACACAGGGCAGCCCCTTATCTCTTCCCACAGAGGCCATTCTGCAGCACCCCCTGACCCCTCCACTGCCAAAACCTTGCCATGTGTAGCCAAGACAGTGCCCATGGGGAATACCAGAGGGCATAACGCTGAGGTAGCGCGGTCGGAGTCTGCCCCAGTCGGAGTCACAATCACGCTGTCCTGGGCTAACGTGTGGCTGCATGAGGTACCCTTTGGTTGAATTAAAAAGGCACAGCAACCAGCCTGGGTTTCTTCCTAGGCACTGGATATGTCCGTAGCTTGTAGACGTGTGTAGTAGTAGCTCAGCAATCAGCAAGTAAAAAGCAGGCAATGCTAGGGTAACAATTCTCTGTCTATATAATGTGCAAATAGGCCAGGTGGATCATTTCTAGCACAAGTTTCTTGGTCTATGTAGCTTGGCCGGATCTGAGCATCTGCCACATTCCATGCTGCGTGCCCGTAAGCAATTTGTTTTGCAGGACTCCGCGCATTACCTGTTCCTGGGCTAAAATCTGCCTTGTGCTGCCACTGGTTTTGGGGATGGATGATTGCTTTGGTGAATGCCCATGCCGGCACTGATGAATGATGAAGTACACGTGCCCAGGACGTACCTTCCCCTACATACACGGGGGGGCACCATTTTCTTTCAGCTGCCATTTTCTTATTAAGCACCACAACCACCATGTTTTCATACTGCTCTGTGATTGGCTGGCAGCCATTTCTGGACCCCGTCATACCCACCTGCTCTCAGGCAGACCTGTGAATGGCTGTCAGGACCAGCCAACCCTACCTGTGTACCCAGAAGGACGTCAGGCAAGGAAGCCCCCACTCGCTAAACAAAGGGAAGAGGCAACTTCTGACAGCGTCATTCCCCGTGGGTTCTCCCATTGCTTTGTGATTGCCGGACAGCACATTTTTGACACTGTCATGCCCGCATGTACTCAGATCTCCTTCTCAGGGACTGTCCGCTTCCTTTGGACCAAGAAGTGTTTGGATAGAAAAAGATATACCGTGCAGTGGTATCCACTATGGAATGAAGACGAGCACTTAGCACAAGCGATGTTCCTGTGGCTGGCCCATTGCCTGCAGAGCCAGAGGCGACCTCACAGTCAACATGCAAGCAATCTTCTGGCTTCTGGCCAGTCAGGTGCTCAGGTAGCAGGGAGCTCACCTGCAGACACCCATGCTATCTTCCTGCTGCCAGCTCGTGAAGCACTCAGGCAAGAAAGACCTATAGAAGAGGCCACTCTCAATTATCTTTGAAAGGTCGTGACAACTGGGAGAGGTTCCTGAGTGCTGGAAGAAAGTCATTGTCACTCCTATCTTCCCAAAAGGCACAAAGGAGAATGGGGGCAACAGCAGGCTGGTCCGCCTCACCTCGATCCCTGGGAAGGGGAAGGAGCAACTCATCCTGGAAACCCTTTCCAGACACGTGAAGAACAAGAATGCTATTGGTCTTGTTTTCATTGCATTCTACTCCTAGCTCATTTCTGTCAGACTGTGCTTTTCTGGTTTTCGGGGGGGGAAGGGCGGGGGGTGTCTGTGTGTGTGTGTGTGTGTGTGTGTGTGTGTGTGGTATTTGCTAGGAAATCTCAAGCTGCGCTAGCCAGTGAGGAGAGTGGATTGGCATCAGGGACTGCCCAGGGCTGGAGCAGGACGCTGGACAAACCAGGCCTGGGCTCCAGGCATGGATTCTGCACAGACCTGTGGTACAGTCTAGGGTTCAGAGCACCTGCTGATGTGCATGTGGGAGTGAGGGGGTGGGTGTCCAGCACTGAATTCCAGTCCTGAGCAGCCAGAAGAGAGGGAAAGGCTCGGGCTATGTGTGTGTTTTGTCTTGTAGTGAGCAAAAAAAGACAAAGAAAACACCGCCGTGCCTCCCAGTTTTTCCAGGCTCAGCTGCACTCCTTCACTGCAGACTACTCCAGCATGGGTTCTCCACATGCTGCGCTTCTGAACAGGAAAAATCTCTTTCAGTGTGGGCTCTTTCACAGGCTTCAGGCCCGTCAGGAAAAGTCTTCGCTGGCGTGTCTTCTCCGCAGGTTGCAGTTCCTTCAGGAATAGCCACCTGCTCCAGCCAGCATGGGTGCCCTGGGTGCCCCAAGCTTTGCAGATGGCTCAGTGTTGTGGAGGCCCCTGGAACCAGCTGTGTGTGTGTGGTGCAGGGCAGCCCCTCAGCTCTTCCCCACAGAGGCCACCCTGCAGCAGCCCCTCTCCCCACCACTACCAACACCTAGCCACGGATGGCCAATACAGTGCCCACTGGGAATACCTACTCAGCCCTGCTCCTGGCTGGAGCTGCGAGTGAGCACGGCAGCAAACAGACTAGGATGGAGAAAACCCCTAGATGGTCAAGCCGATTGCATTGGTGTTTCCCAAAGTAGCACCAGCCTTGTCGTCCTCCTCCCCACCTGCAGATTCGTGGAGGTCCCTGCTTGCGGCTGGGAAGTTGGGACTGAGCTGCCGGATGGGAAGGGAGAAATGCCTGTGTCCCCAGGACACCCACTTCCTTGTGGGGGGAGCTCTGCCTGCTGCTCCACAGCCACCCGTCTGGCTTGCCGAGGGGCACTATGGGAGTGCTGGCTCCTAAGAAGGCAAAGGAGAAAGAAGGTGGCAGTGGCAGAGAGAAGGGGCTGAGGGAACGGGAGGGCCACGGCCATGGGTGCCCAGAGAGCTAGAGCAGTGCAGGTTAAAAGCTGCTGGGAGAGGCAGCAGCTGTCAGGAGGAGGGAAAAAAAAGAGACAATTAGCAGAGGATGGTTTCGATCCATCGACCTCTGGGTTATGGGCCCAGCACGCTTCCGCTGCGCCACTCTGCTCCCCCCAGCACCTCTGCCGGCACCTCCCACCGCCCTGCCCGATGCTCCCTGGCACTGCCAGCCCTCGTGCCTCCTTCCCTTCCTCTATCCTGGGCCCTCGCCCGGGCCAGAAGATTGGCTCTCTGGGAAGTTCTCCTCCTTTGGGCCTGGGGTGGGTAGCTCAAGGGCCTTGCCTTGCCCTTCTCCCCACATCTCCTGCCCATAACCCGGGATGGGGACTTTCTTCTTGACCAGCCAAGCTGGCTCTGCAGGCACTGAAGGAAACCCCGGAGCGAGGGGGCAGCCTTGTTGCTTTGCAGGGCAGAGGGGAGCTGCTCTCCAGCGAAGCGAGCTCAGGAGGGCTGCCACCCTGCCCAGAAATCCAGCTCCCAGGGGGCTGTGGGGCTGTGCCCGGCGTCAACGTCCGTTCTTTGCCGGCCGAGGAGGGAGACAAGGACGCTTAGCATTACCAAGCATAGAATTACCAAGGGAATTAATCCCTCTATTTTGGCTGTGCACATAGTGGTGCCCCAGCCTAATGCACGGAGGACCCCGAGACAGAGGAAAGCAGGGTTGGTATATGTTCACAATACAGTTGTGTCCACCAATCAAATTACTCGTGTTAAGGGGTGGGCTAATCAGTTACTATTGCTCCCCAAATCAGTATGTGCTTCTCCCGGGCAGGTGGTGTGGACAGATGCTCAGTGGGGTGTTAATCGTCATTGTTCTAAACCAATGTCCCGTGCAGGTGGAGGGGCTTTATGCTAGATTCAGGTTGATTGCTGTTCTGGCCGTGGCCGTATACCTGGGGTTTTTTTGAAAGACAAATCTCCCATTGGTTTATCATCTGCATGGGGTGTTCTCAGGCAGTGAGAGCCAGTTTAGGTTGGGTCTTCAGGTCACGTTGACCCTGAGGTAAAAGCCCTTAGTCCTAGGCAGTGTTCGTTCTTCTAAGCAAGTTGTCTAGCAGTTGGCGCCTTGCCTTTCAGACCAGCGGTGAAGGCCTTGCCCTGCCAGTGCTGTGCTGTGCTGTGCTGTGCTCCCCCACAGCCCCTGGCTTGTCCTCCCTCCTGGCGCAGGCCTGCCCTGGCTGCTCCCTGACAGCCGAGGGCTGCCCCCGCCACCATGCAGCATGCCAGGGAGTCAGAGAAACCCTAACCCCTCCTCTCCGTGCCTTAAGCGGTGACTATTCTGCCCAGCACTGCTGGGGTGGAGGTGCCTCCCAGTCACCCCAGGGCAGGTCCGGCTGAGCTGGACTGGGTCATGCCATGTCTTAAACGCTGCAAGGCCTCCCAGGAAGGCTGTGGGCAGTCTGAGCTGGAAGACCCTCTTGGTGACACTCTTCCCCCCACTTCTTGCCTGCTTGTGGTGGTGCATTTTTCCCCCTGTCTGGGCTGAACTACAAGCTCAGGAATCCTCGCTAGGTCTTAGCGTAAGTGTAATGAATGGGGCAGTTAAGCATTCCTTGACCGTACCAGGAACTCTCACACAGCTAAGACAGGGAGTTATGCTGACTGTCTCAAGGACTCCTGCTGCCCAGCAAAAACAGAAACCGGAAGTAGAGATAACTAGTTCTCTCATAACAACCTTGAGACATGCCAGTCCTCCCCTGACAACTCTGGAGCATCCCGTATGTGAATCTTAAGTCATTCCCTGACAGCCTTGGAGCCTTCCTTACCTGAATCGTAACTCACGTGAAATGGTACCAGTGCAGCTGGAATCCCAGTAATTTTTTGATGACTAAAGCTAATCACGTCCCGTACCTATAAGCAGTGGTACTAAGTAAGACTCCTTGAGCTCTCCTGAACGGCAGCAGGCTGTGACCAGCATCTCTCTGAGTGGGATGCCTCTCAGAGCTCACAAACTTTTCTGTTTGCGAAGATCGGAGGTCTGTCGCTGAAAGCCAACAAGACCTGGGCTGATGCTCTCCACTCCTTGAGGCTCGACCCTTCGCAAGTTGAGAAAGATACTGAAGCATTCGACATGAATATTTTCATGGAACTCAGGGGGAATTTTAACAGGTACCTCTTTCACTTGCTTATGTATAACTCTTAGTGCCTTTATGCACGTGTGTGTACTAACCTGAATATCCTATAGCAAGTATATTACAAGTTATTGCTTTTCAAATCTATACTGAATCGCTGTTGGGAACTCTATTCAACTCTGAATGAATCTCAGGCTGCTAGTATACTCATAATCCCTTTAAATATAATCGTTGACCAACTCTGGGACTAGGAGTTGATCCAGATGCACCTAGACTCTGACAGGAGTTTAGAAAGCAAGGGGGTCTTCTCTGAACCTTGTGACTCAATGGGAGGGTCTCCCTTACCCTTTTTACATTCCCAATCTCTGTACAAATCACGAGAAATCAATTCTAACTCGATTTTTCTTTCTATATTGCTTTTTTAACCTATTGCATTTTCGGTCTCTCTATACCTTAATTTATATAACAATTTTCCTGTGTGCATTTCATCCATGAATTAAGTAATAGAGTGAACCTTGCCATCGAATTCTGCGAAGTCGCGCTTTTATATAAATTCCTATTAAATAATTTTTGCTAATACCATCGGAGGTGATTCTTTAAGCGGTCCAAACCACACCATTTTGTGACACTGCTGCTCCTCACCAGTCTGCCTTCATGACGCCTAAAGAAGGCGCACTTTGTGAGTGCTGGAAAGATCTCCGATCCATGAGGTATCCTCCCTTAATCTTTAGCAATGAGGGCCATGTTGTGCAAGCTTTCTTTGGAGACGAGCTGCTGTACTTTCAGGCATAGGGAGGACAGCTGGTGGGGTTGTTCTGCTTGGGGTGTCAGGTGAGATCAGGCTCTTAAGTTCTTCTCAAGAACCAACAGTGGACCTCCTGTCATGGTTCATACTCAGCACTGGTCCATTCTCTTCCCCCAACATGCCTACCTTGTCAATGGGAGCAGGATTTCCCTTTCATCCAGCAGTTTCGGGGGTGGGGTGAGGACAAGTGCTGTAGGCAAGGGGCTTTTACTGTCTCCCTGGGCACCAGGCACAGTGTGGAGCCGAGTCCCACTGCTGGCTGCAGCGTGGTCAGTTGCAGGGAGCCCAAAAGGGGACCGTGTCCATCGCCTTCACCACTCGGCCACAACTACCTGCTCCAGCCCTCTCTGCCCTGCTGATCACGTGCCCTGCGCAATGGCGCCCGGGCTCGCTGGCAGTTTCAGGGCTAGGCTTTACTTGAAGTCCTGCATTTCAGACCTGCACGGAGCATGACAGCTACCAGGCTTCCAGAGGTCTTGAGAGGCGTAACCCTGGGGGCTACAACTGCAGCTTCCAGTGCCTTGTCCTCATCTGAGCATCTGGGATATCGTGCCTCAGCGGGGATGATTTCAATCCCTAGCTGCCATCTGTGCTGTTTCCAGGGAAGAAGAGAAGGCAGCTGTGTGGAGACAACCAGGTATGGTGGTAATTGTGGAGTGGGATATTACATCCCACTGCTTCTCAAATTTATATGAGGAGGACTCCAAGCCTGCTGTAAGCACTAACATGGGGAGAGTCCTCCAGGGAAGGTAGTGACCTCCCAGCAGCACCTTCAGCCTCTTGGGGACATAGGGTGGTGTCAACTCCTGAAGAAAAACCACGACTGCTGTGCAGGTTGTTGGTGTGTAGAGGGAATGGCTTGCAAGAGTGGGAGAGATCCATGGAAAGGGCGAGGTAAGAGCCTGAGGAAAGGAGGGGGGGTAAATGGGGATTTAAAGGGAGACTGGAGAGAGCTTGATTTGGTGGAATAGGTATGTCCAGAGCTTTTTTCCAGCACTGGCAAGCATTGTCCAATGCCTAAACATTTCCATAATTAGATGAAAGCAGTTCCTATTCCCTTTTGGCTCTGCAGCATGCATATTGCAAAAGTGGTTACAAGAGGACAGTGTGGAGATGGTGCGTTTGGAGTGCCTGTCTGCATGCAGAGCAAGGGTGGGAGGGGGTTGCAGCCAAGAGGGTGAGCATAAAGAGTGGCTTGAGGCAGTGTGTGTGCGGGGGGCTGGAGGAGGAGGCTGGCCAGTCTGTGAAGTGGAGGAGCAGGAGGCAGCACTGCCCAAAGCTGCATTGGTGGTATAGCGGTGAGCACAGCTGCCTTGCAAGCAGTTGACCCGACTTTGCTTCCTGGCCAAGGCAGACAGACATCTCTTCAGGCTGGCTCCAGGGTGGGTGCCTTACATCTTCTGCAGGCAGGCTCTTCTGCTCAAAAAATGCCAGCTTTCCCCTGGGGTTTAAAGCCCCTCGCCTCCCTGCAGCCTTAAGACGAAGAGAGACCAGTGCTTTCTACCTGTTGGGAGGGCTCCAGCCTAGGCTCCTCACTGCAGTGCTGGTACAAGAGCCAGCTGAGACGCTTTTTTGGCCTGGCACAGAACTGCACCTGCTGCTGGTGGTGGTTGCACCTGTCAAGACAAGCATGCTGCCATGGCAGGGTACAAGGGAAGATCAATAATGCCTAGGTGGTGGTCAAGGGACACGCCCAGTGCTTCATGAGGCCAGCAATGCAATTGGGCTGTGTGGTGGCAGGAGGCCTGCTCCTTATGTAATGGCTCAGAGGCCTGTCTGTCAGTTCTGAAGTCACCCTGGAGAGGCTGACCTAACCTGTCCAGGCTCCGGCATTGCAGAGATGTCCTGAAGTTCACTGGAATTGGGTGTAGTGATGTTCCTGGTAACTAAGAACTGAGACACCCTCACTTCTCTTGCAGCTTATGGCCTGCGGTTCAAGGGAAACCTGAGGAGCCTCTCTCAACTAGACTCTCTGCCTAAAGGGGACAAAGCTTCTCAAGTCTCTGATTCCAGGGTTGCTTAAAGCAAGAAATGCAATGTTCTTTGCTGTGCTGATAGTCAAAACCCAATCTGGGTGGCGGGGTTGTGTTAGCACAGTATTTACAGACTCCCACTCTGCCATCGGCAGTGCTACAAATAGGTGGAGTTATGAAGAGCAGGATTGTGATTGTGCATGCTCAGTTCCCTACTGAAATGCCCACCCTAACCCCATGTGGCAATCACGCTGCCTACGTCCAGACATGAAAACCAGCGCTTTCCTCCTTTCCACTCCATACCCATCCCCTGGAGTTTACTCCCACAACACCAATGAAAGAGAGAATTGCAATGGCTGTTCTTCATACAAAGACTGTGAACAACAATTGAGAGGACTGAGACGTTAACTCAAATGTCCGTATTAACAATCACATCTCACCAATTGGGACACTGGTCTTTGACCACCCCCCAGTAAAATGGGGTTACTTTGTGTGAGACATTTCTCGTATTTCCACCTCTGTCCATTGTTTCTTGCCCTCCCACTGGGCACCACTGACAAGAGGATGGCGCTCTCTCCTTTAATCTACCTGTCCACTCTCCAGCACCCTCAGCCTTCCCTTCTGCAGGCTAACCAACCCCAGCTGCCCCAGCCTGTCCTTGTATGACAGATGAGCCAAGTCCTTAATCACCTCAGTGTCCCTTTGGCAGGGCTGACAGAGCCCCTAGCTGTGCAGAAGTGGGAATCAGCCACACAAAGACACTGGTGACATCCCTGTAAGGACACCCAGCATGCAGACATCAAGGGCTGCTGCAGAGGAAGGACACCTTGCAGAAGGGTTTCCACTTGCTGCTGGATTGCACCAAGAGAGAAAGCAGAAGCAACAGCATTCGGTCAGGGGAAGATGTGCCCCTGGTCCAAAATTCATGCACCTGGAGCAGCAGTGACCGCTGAGAGGCGTTGGTGGTGCAGCGCTGAGGAGAGTAACGCATAATCTGCAAGACTAAACAGTGACACTGGATCTAGCTTTGTGCTTGGCTGCATGCTTGCACGTAGGAGGCCTTGCTTTACTGCTGAGCAGCTTAGGTGCTTCTTGCCTCCAAAACACCTGTGAGTAGCAAGGTGCATCAGCAAAAGGAAAGGAGGCATAAACCTGACTTCCAAATGCCATGAGTCTCGCTGAGATTCAGGCTCAGAGAGGCAACTTGTCCCTGCCTGTTTTGGAAGGCACCCTCCACAACTCAGCTGAGCACATGTCTCCATGTTATCATCTCAGGCCGGTTCATAAGCCTGCTACTATCCTCGGCCAGTGGGTACTCAGGGGAGGCAGTGAAAAGTCACTGCTTCGTGAGCATACATGCAAGAAGCGCTGGGTACACTGGCAGAAGAAATGAGATGAGCTCTTGAATGCTTTCAGGGTTGGGACGCAAGGCTGACCCTGGGAGACATTGCAGGGCTGTGATGAGCAGGTTGCCGACTCACGCTCCATTTCTCTGGGGCTTTTAGTCTTCTTCTTCCCTGCTTGCTTATTTTTGGTGCTCTGGTATCAGTTCAGGGAGCTCTAATGACAACTGGTGGTAAGCTCAGGACAGAAGCCACTTGCTCGACCTTGCAGAGCGCGTAGCTAACTGAGGGAGGAGGAGGAGGAGAAATGAACACGCGTCTCCAGCTGTGCTGCACAAAGTCTTTAATGAGAAGGAGGAAATGCAGTGGCTCGGAACAGAGACCGAGAAGCACGTCTGCAGGGTTCCGGGAGGCACAGAGAATGGCCCATTTCCCAAGGACAAGCTCCAGGCAAAGCGCTTGCCTTTCCCCATTCCGATCTACCCGGTGGCAATGCCAGCCCACCAAGAGCAGGCCCTAACTCCGGCACACTCCCTCCGTCAGCAGGAGGTTCAGCAAAGCAGAAGAGAACGAGCCCTTTCCTGAGGAGCTCAGAGCAAAGCAGAGCCAGAGGAGACACGGCGAGGCCTGCAGTGCGGCGAGGAGCAGCAGGCACAGGTCCCTTCTGCCAGGTGGGATGAGGACACTCAGCCCACCTGCAAGCCGTGGCTACGCTCCTGCTGCTGCAGGATCCCCGTCTTCCTTGGTGCTCCAAAGGGGATGATCTGCTGGCTTCAGCAGTTCAGACCGCAGCGGGTGGGAGGCAGACACAGCCCTGACCCCCCCAGACCAAGGGAGCCCCCAGAAGAGATGGGAACCCCCCGGCGCTGAGGGAGCTCCCAACAGCAGCTGACAGCGAGGATCCCACGGCTGTGCTCTGAGGGAAAGAGGTGAGGATGGGGCCCGGCAGGGTCACCACCACCGGGGAGGCCTGGATGGCCACCGTCGAGTCAGCGCAGCGGGCGACACAGGGCTCACTGCAGCTGCTTGCAAGTGGGGTTGGGCCGGAGGCGCCGCAGGGCGTTGGGAGACAGGGTCTGAAGCAAGACATCTCTCGGCGAGGGAGGCAAAGCTGAAACGCAGAGCAGGCAGGGAGCACGAACATCAGTATCAGTCTGTCTGTCTTTTCCTCAGCTCCCTCCGTGGAGACGCTTTGTTTTCAAAACACCCAGTACGCCTACAGTTCCCACAGCCATCATCGCGCCCTCCGAGTTGCACGGCACAGGAAGGCTGACCCACTTTTGGAACAGGCCCCAGCGCAGTGGCTCTAAAGCGCCCGTGGAAAGACCGATCATACCCCATCTCCATCGTTGCTTTGAAGATGGCACTGGATGCACTTGGCCATGTGGTTAGAGACCATCAGCTAAAGGTGCAATGCTGGTGGGCAGGCCTCCCTGCAGCTGAGCCCCACGGATCCCCTTCGGCTTGAAAGAACCCTCCGCTTCCCACCTCTCCCCAGCCACCTCCACCAGAAGGCAAAGAGATTGCAGCCCTTCGACAGTTGTATGGCAGGGCAAAGCTGAGGCAGCCCAAGCATCAGCCTCAGTAGCCACCAAGACAGCAGTTCAGCTCACAGAGAGAGATGGAGCGGACTCGGGCTTACCTTGCTCCTCGAGGAAAGGGAGGCAAGAGAGGAGGATGCAGAGCCTGGAGCAGCGCAGGCTTTTATGCTGTGTCCCAGAGCCCTGGGGGGGGCCCACAAACATTCCTTGCTCATGAAGCATCTCAACACCTAGTAGCTGCAGCTTGCCGAGGCCTCTCTGATGATTAAGCCCTTGCCTCTTTCACTTGAAATGTTTTGCTCCCACTGCGTATCGTCTAACATCAGTATAATTAATTTGTTTCCAGCCCTGCTAAGACCTATTGGCTCGGTGGTCTCAGGCTATCTGTGCAGAGATTTTAAGTGACTGTGTCCTTCCCACACCCAAATTAACCTGTTTTGCTCAGCAAGGTCATCCCAGACGCCAGAGGCCTAGATGGCCTGCTTTTGAGCAGAGGCTGAGGGCAGGGAGCCAAAAGATCGTGGTTCTTTCTCCTGGGTCAGGGATGGAGTGGCCCATTCCATGCATTTCAAATTTCAGAGGGACATCGGATCAGTCTCCCAGAGCACCTCGGAGTCACATGAGCCCTTGAGCAACCACCAAAAGGCAATGCCTTGGAAGACAGCAAATGCAGGAGGTTGCATAGAAGCACCAGTTGATTCAGGAATGGTGCTAAAATGTGTGGAAAAGCCCTTGACGAAAGCGGCACTTTGGGACTATAAGCTCTGGTATCCCTGGTACGCCTCAGGCTGGGGCAACGTGTCCACTGAAGTCCACAGCAGGGTGACTCATGTTTGCCTGGAGTTCAGGGTTTTTCCCAACTCTTCCACATCACGATGACTCCCAGGTGCTCTGGGAGACTGATCCGATGTCCCTTTGTAGTTTGAAATGCATGGAATGGGCCACCCCATCCCTCACCCAGGAAAGAGGGCTGTGAGCTTTTGGCTCCCTGCCCTCAGCCTCTCCTCAAAAGCAGGCCATCCAGGCCTCTGGCGTCTGGGATGACCTTGCTGAGCAAAACAGGTCAATTTGGGCGTGGGTCTCTTTCAGAGAAGGACGCGGGCATCTCTTTGATCACAAAACCATGCTGTGGTAGAGCCTGATGAGCGTAAGCTAGGTCCTCCTGGCTGTCGCTCCGGCCCACAGGGGTCTTCCTTCCAGCCCACAAAGGACTTCCTTTGACGTTGAGCTTTGCCACATCCCTGGTGAGATGGGGCTCTTCTCCCATATGGGATTGTGCAGTCTTGACGTTCTGCTTAAACTTACTCACAGTCTCCTGTGTGTCTACTAGGTGTTGAGATGCTTCATGAGCAAGGAATGTTTGTGGCCCCCCCCGCCAGGGCTCTGGGACACAGCATAAAAGCCTGCGCTGCTCCAGGCTCTGCATCCTCCTCTCTTGCCTCCCTTTCCTCGAGGAGCAAGGTAAGCCCGAGTCCGCTCCATCTCTCTCTGTGAGCTGAACTGCTGTCTTGGTGGCTACTGAGGCTGATGCTTGGGCTGCCTCAGCTTTGCCCTGCCATACAACTGTCGAAGGGCTGCAATCTCTTTGCCTTCTGGTGGAGGTGGCTGGGGAGAGGTGGGAAGCGGAGGGTTCTTTCAAGCCGAAGGGGATCCGTGGGGCTCAGCTGCAGGGAGGCCTGCCCACCAGCATTGCACCTTTAGCTGATGGTCTCTAACCACATGGCCAAGTGCATCCAGTGCCATCTTCAAAGCAACGATGGAGATGGGGTATGATCGGTCTTTCCACGGGCGCTTTAGAGCCACTGCGCTGGGGCCTGTTCCAAAAGTGGGTCAGCCTTCCTGTGCCGTGCAACTCGGAGGGCGCGATGATGGCTGTGGGAACTGTAGGCGTACTGGGTGTTTTGAAAACAAAGCGTCTCCACGGAGGGAGCTGAGGAAAAGACAGACAGACTGATACTGATGTTCGTGCTCCCTGCCTGCTCTGCGTTTCAGCTTTGCCTCCCTCGCCGAGAGATGTCTTGCTTCAGACCCTGTCTCCCAACGCCCTGCGGCGCCTCCGGCCCAACCCCACTTGCAAGCAGCTGCAGTGAGCCCTGTGTCGCCCGCTGCGCTGACTCGACGGTGGCCATCCAGGCCTCCCCGGTGGTGGTGACCCTGCCGGGCCCCATCCTCACCTCTTTCCCTCAGAGCACAGCCGTGGGATCCTCGCTGTCAGCTGCTGTTGGGAGCTCCCTCAGCGCCGGGGGGGTTCCCATCTCTTCTGGGGGCTCCCTTGGTCTGGGGGGGTCAGGGCTGTGTCTGCCTCCCACCCGCTGCGGTCTGAACTGCTGAAGCCAGCAGATCATCCCCTTTGGAGCACCAAGGAAGACGGGGATCCTGCAGCAGCAGGAGCGTAGCCACGGCTTGCAGGTGGGCTGAGTGTCCTCATCCCACCTGGCAGAAGGGACCTGTGCCTGCTGCTCCTCGCCGCACTGCAGGCCTCGCCGTGTCTCCTCTGGCTCTGCTTTGCTCTGAGCTCCTCAGGAAGGGCTCGTTCTCTTCTGCTTTGCTGAACCTCCTGCTGACGGAGGGAGTGTGCCGGAGTTAGGGCCTGCTCTTGGTGGGCTGGCATTGCCACCGGGTAGATCGGAATGGGGAAAGGCAAGCGCTTTGCCTGGAGCTTGTCCTTGGGAAACGGGCCATTCTCTGTGCCTCCCGGAACCCTGCAGACGTGCTTCTCGGTCTCTGTTCCGAGCCACTGCATTTCCTCCTTCTCATTAAAGACTTTGTGCAGCACTGCTGGAGTCTCGTGGTGGTTTGTTCTCCTCCCCCTCAGTTTGCCAACATAGCTGCAGGGATGTCGTGGGTTAAGCCCAGCTGGCAACTAAGCACCACACGGCTGCTTGCTGTCCAAAGAATATATAAGCATGTGACGCACAATGCAATTGCTCACCACACAGAAGCTGATGCTCAGCCCATTTCTGAGCTGTGATCCCTTCTCCCTCCCGCCCCCACCGCCAGCTCCCCCAGTTAAATACTGAGCATGACATCATACAGTATCGAGCTTGGCTAGTTCGGGTCAGCTGTCCTGGCTGGGTCCCCTCCAGCTCCTTGTGAAAGTAAACTCTATCCCAGCTGACCCCAGGAGAAAGGAAGAGGGAGAACCTGCTCTCTCCCATGACCGTGAGTCTGTCCCCATGCACGGGGCACTGCCAGTTGTGGGTGGAGCTCCCTGAACTGATACCAGAGCACCGAAAATAAACAAGCAGGCAAGAGAAAGACAGAAAAGCCTCAGAGAAATGGATGGCACCAGAAGCAATGGACAGAGGTGGGAATACAAGTACTGCCACACACAGTGGTAATCAAAGATGGGAAACGGTTGCCCAGGGAGTGTTGTAGCGTCTCCACCTTTGGAGGTGTCCCACATCCAAGCAGACAAGGCCCTGAATAGCCTCCTCCACTTGAGGCTGCTTTGAGCCTTGCGTGGAGTGCATGCTCTCCACCTGAGGTGTTGTGTGATTCTCTGAGCCAGTGCTGGATGCCCTCATCCAGGAGCAGCCATCAAGACCAAGGGAGCAGAGAGGGGGCAGGGTCCAGCGCTCAGGACAGCTGCAGAGGTTTGGTGGGCACAGGGCAGCAGAAGGGGCACTGGTGTCAGTCCCAGGGCTGGGAGCACAGGAAAGGACGGAAGATGAGAGTGCATTAAACCGTTGACCCGACAGCAAGGCAAGGCTGCTAATCATAGAATCATAGAATCATTTATGTGGGAAGAGACCTTCAAGATCATCGAGTTCAACCTTCATCTGTGCCCACTAAACCCTGTTATGGAGTACCCCGTCTACACGTTTTTTGAATACCTCCAGGGATGGTGACTCAACCACTTCTCTGGGCAGCCTATTCCAATGTGTGACAACCCTCTTAGTAATGAAATTTTCCCTAATATCTAACCTAAATCTCCCTTTGCCACAACTTGAGGCCATTTCCTCTCGTCCTATCTCCAGCCACCTGACAGAAGAGAGCAGCACCCACCTCACTACAACCCCCCTTCAGTTAGTTGTAGGGAGCTAAATGTCTAATCATGCTGAGGAAAGCCCTGAGGGAGCCAAAAGCTCAAGGTCCCACTGAGATTTGAACTGAGATGGCTGGATTCAGAGTCCAGAGTGCTCACCATTACACCATGGGACCTCCTGGACAGATGTGGTCTTTCCCCTGTGGCTACCCTTGCCAAGCCACGTGCTCCTGGCTGAGCCTGGCAGTCTCTCCATCTCCCTGGGCATCACCAAGTGCAGCCTTCCTTCAGGGCTACCGGGCAACTCTCTGCTCACAGGATCTTTCCAGGGAGTGGCAGAGCACTTTGTGCGAGCCTGGCATGCCCTCTCTTACAAGACCCAGGCTGGTAACCTGGGAGAATCTTGCTTTTTCCTCGTTAGACATGTTTATGAATTTTCCAGCTTAACCTCTTCAACGTTGCACCTTGCAGACTACATTCATGGCTCAGTGATCTGTGGCTCGATGCTTGCACTTGGCGGTCTCTGCTGCTGCCTCCCTTCACCCCCATGTTGGACAGCCTCCCAGTCTGCCTGTGTAAGTTATTGCCTCTCCTGTTCTCACCTTGTACCTCATACTAAGCAGCCGTTAACCACGTATCCTTACTCTTGGTTGCGGTCCTAGCCAAGCGCCTGAACTTGCCGAAGGGGGCGACCAAGAGAGAGGGCAGGGGATGAGGTTCAACAGGGAAGAGCTGGCAGGAGGACCCAAGGCAAGTTGTTATGGGTTGCACAAGCTGGACTGCCTTCCTCTACTGGGACAGTCCTGGCTGACTTCAGACCCTGGTCCTCTTTTCCAGGACACGCTGTCCCCTTCTGCCCCAAAGCGGCCCTTCCCTCAGTGAGAATGAGGTTTTTCTCTCCTGAGGCTGCTCCAGACTGGTCCAGGCTTAGCTGAATTCTACTATTAGCTCAAGGCAGCTCTCCCACATGCCCTGGGTCCACATGGCCAAGGGTCCGTGCACACAGTGGGGAGAAGCTGCACTGGTGCTATCCTCCTTGTGCCAAAGTTTGAGTCTGTGTGTTGAGAACAGGGCCCTTCCTCCCAGCAGTCAGACAGGAGGAAACAGAGGCGGGGACAATCTGCTGGATCTCAGACTTAGCCCGGGACACTGAGGACACAACTGCCTGGTGCCTTTGGACTGCCCAAAGCACTGGGCTGGCAGCAGGTACTTCTGAACCCGCAGGACAGACCAGGCTGCCGTGCCCAAGCCTAAGATATCAAATGGCAGGTTACATTCAGAGAGGGCGTGAGAAACACCTAGTCACGGGAGAAGGGTTAAATTTCCAGAGAGTCACAAATCTGAAAGCATGTCCCGGAGAAGCAGCATTGCTGAGGGGTTTCCTCATCCATCCCTGGGATCTGCAGGACCGAGCAGGGTGGGAGGAGTGCCGGGGAGCAGCAAGAGCAGGGCCCAATCTCTGAAGGTCTTGCAAAGAGGTGGAGGGACCCCCCACTCCAGGGGCTGGAGCACGGGGAAAGGGACAGCCCTTTCCCATGCAGATGCTGTGCCGCTGCAGGAGGAGGGATGTCCCTTCTGGGGCTGAGACAGCGTTTCTGCAAGCAATGGAGGGTCTTCCTGGGGCTCTGCTAGTCTCACCCAGCACTCGGGGAGAAAGGATTCTGGGCCAGTGGGTTGTGTGGGCCAGTGCCCACAAGGCAGCTTCCCTGCTCGGGGCATTTTGTCCTTGGTTTCCTTCCTGGCAGCACTGCCTGCTGGGGCTGCCGTGGTCCCCAGACTGTTTGCTTCCCCAAGGTCACGGCAAATGTTCCGTCCACTGTAGCCTCCGATGCTGCTCCTCCCTGCGGGACACCGCGGGGAGGACACTTTGTGCCCCCCTTACAGGCTTCCATGGGCAGCCAGAGATCTCCCAGAGCTCCCCAGCCCCTGGGAGCTGCAGCTCAGGCCAGGCTGGCTCACGCAGGAGGCCACGCCACTCCTGGGTCCTGCACTCCCCAGGTCTTTCTGGCCGAGGGCAGGCCTTGGCAAGCCAGAGAGCCACCTTCACACAGCAGAAGCCCCCTCACCGTCTCTTCTCCAGGCTGAACAATCCCAGCTCCTTCAGCATCTCCCTCAATCCCGACACGCTCCGGCATGCTCTGATACCACCTTGTGCATGTCCCCCCTTCCTCTTCCTCTTCCTGTGTGCACAGGAGGACCTCTTCTGTGGCTCATACTTCCTGACTGCGGTCCTTCTGAAAAATGCCACCAGTGCTCGTGCAACCTGTGGTGGGATTGCGTGAGGATGCCTCTGTCCCGTCAGCAGTGTTGGAGAGAGTCTGCCATGCCCCTTACTGGTCTCTTACTGGTGGGCCTTTACTCCCACCTGCTCCTCTTCCCATTGGTGCTGTCCATGTTTGCTGGTGAGGAACTGCCAGTTCGGGGAAACTTTCTGGGTTGAAATCCTGCTGGTCAATGCCACGTGCTGGATTGGCACCTACAGAATGTGCCACTGGGCCTGAAAGAGGGAAGGACGCATCGCAGGGGCTCTCCAGCTTTGGGAGCAGAGGGCAGAGGAGCTCCCTGATGACTAAGGAGAGGGAAAAGTTGCCCCATCTCCAAAACGGGGGAAGAAGCACTTTCTGGGGAACCAAGGAAAGGTGATGATAAACTGGAGCGAGTTCAGCGGAGGATCCCTAGGATAGTCAGGGGCTGGGGGGGCCTTGTAAGGAAAGGCTGCGGACCCAAGGCTTGCTCAGCTGGGAGAAGAAAATGCTTAGCGGGGATCTAATAGGAGCCTCCTGGTGCCTACCAGGAGGCTACTGCGATGGCTGGAGGATGAGAGCCATGGTCAGAAACTGAGCAGGCAGTTTGTGACTGGCTACACAAACACAAATGATCACCCAGAGGGTGCCTAAGCATGGGAACAGGGGTCCAGAGAGGCTGTGAAACGTCTGTCCTCAAGGTATTTTATGACCTGAAAGGACAAAGCACTGATCAGCTGGTGGGAGCCTGCCTGAAGCAGGAGGATGCACTCTCTGACTCCCTGAAATGCCCTCCAGCCAGAAGGGTTGTTGGAGGGGAAAGCGGAAGCAGGGAGAGAGGGTTTTGTGGGTGAATGTTTGAAGAATGTCCAAAGCCCCACATTTCAGGGGAGAGGAGAGGCATGCAGAATGTGACTTTTGTAGGGGTGGAAAAGTGGAATTCCCCAGGGGCTCTCCTCCTTCCATGATTCTGTTCTAGGCCTACCCACCTGCTACTGGTGAGAGAAGGGGAGTCAAAAGAATCTCAGTAGATATAGTAGAGATAGGGGATGAAAGACGATGGAAAAGTGGAATTCCCCAGGGGCTCTCCTCCTTCCATGATTCTGTTCTAGGCCTACCCACCTGCTACTGGTGAGAGAAGGGGAGTCAAAAGAATCTCAGTAGATATAGTAGAGATAGGGGATGAAAGACGATGTTTGACGCTTACATTGTTGAAATTAGCTGAGGCAGAGACAGTTCCTGCTAAGAAGCAGGAGCTGGCCCCAAGAACCAGCCAATGAGGCAGAGACAGTTCCTGATAAGCAGCAGAATGCGCGTTTTGTAGGGGAGAGTGGAAAAAGGAATTGCATCGGGACTCTGTAGCAGCATTACCTCTGCTAAGCCAGTGGCAGCGGTGGCGGTTGGGATATGCAGCAAGACATAACCTCCAGAATGCCTAGAGGAGCAAGACCATCCCCTCAGGGGGGGAGGGAAGGAAACCAAGAGAAAGACAAGCCTGTCAGGAGTGGGACTCGAACCCACGCCTCCCAGGGAGACTGCAACCTGAATGCAGCGCCTTAGACCACTCGGCCATCCTGACCCCCTGCTTCGGTGAGCGTTGCCTCTGCCACTCTGCCCCCCTGCAGGTGCCAGAGCCAGCCCACCTCAGCCAGCCTCCTCCTGGCACTGCTGCAGGGGGAGCTGTATCCTGGGAGCACCCTTGCCCTGCTCCCACCAAGGGCGGCTGACAGGCGACTGCAGCACCTACACGCACTTCAGGACTGCACAGTAGCCAGCACAGGGGCAGCTCCTTGCAAAGGCCAAGGCACTCCTTCACGGGAGCAACCAAAGGAACCATCACAAATTACGTCTCTCTACATGCCAACATCATGTCAAGGGGCTCCGGGCACACACCTACCTTTCCCATGACTTCCTCCATTCCTCCAGAGCCTGAGGAGATGGCGAGCTAAGCATTTGGCCCACAATCCTGCCTCGTGGACTGTTCCTGGGGCAACAAGGGTGCTTCCGTCTTCCCTCCTCGGAGGTGGGAAGCCTGGGCAAGGAGGGCTCTGCCACACCAACCTCTGGGTGAGTGCTGTGCCGATCTCAAGGAGCCAGCGTGTGGGAAAGGGACTGGAGAGTCATGCTGAAAGCACAGAGGATGCGCCAAGTGCAGAGCAACGACTGAGCTCCCATTCCTGTGGGGAAGAGGCTCACTTATTGCGCATGGTGCAGAGGAAGGAGGGCACAGATCTCTCTGGGACTTGTTGCTTCATGGAAGGAGCTAGACTGCAAGGCATCTCAGGCGGTCACTAGTCCAAATGCCTGCTCAAAGCAGGGCTAGCCCCAAAGCTAGAGCAGGCGGCTCAGTGCGTGAGCCCCACTGAAACCCGAGTGTGACACCCAGGCATGGAGAATCCCAAAGTTCTCCAGGCACCTGCTGCAGCGCTTCAACACTGCCTGAGAATCTCTGAATGGTACAAAGCAGCCCCTGCAGCCTGCTGTTGCTAAATGGGGAAGGCACTATGGAGCTAGGCAGAAGAAAAGCTTGCCTGCGTTGGCCAGGAATCGCACCCGGGTCAACTGCTTGGAAGGCAGCTATGCTCACCACTATACCACCAACGCTCCTGGGCCACTCCTGCCTCCCGCTCCTCCAGCCCGGAGCCTGGCCTCCCTCCTGCTCCTCCCCGTCCCGGTCTTGCCTGCCTCCTGCTCTGCCAGGTCACAAACTGCCCTCTTGCCTGCTCCTCCGCTTCAGAGACCATCCCGCCTCCTCCTTCCAGCCCCCTGCACACATACACACGACCTCAAGCTGCTGGCACCCGGGTGTGCTTCTCTGCGTGTGAGCTCTTGGCTACGGAAACGCCAGCTGCTGGGTGCTGGTAACGGTGACGCTCCCCATCTGTGTTCGTACGTGGGCCAGCTGCGCACGTACTATGCAGGTGCACGTGCGTTTGCGTGTACATACCTGGGGTGGTTTAAGCACAGACAAACGCCCACCCAGCTGCTCACTACTTTCCCCACCCGCAGGGCGATGCAGAGCACTGAAAACACAATGAGAAATCTCATGGCTCAAGATAAACACACGGACATGGCTTAGCAAAAACTCTTGTGGGAAAATCAGGCTTGACTTGGGCAAAATTAATTCTTTGCCACTCAAAACAGATGCAAGTAGTGAGAAACAGAAAGACAAACATAAAACACCGCCTTTCCTCTCCCCTGTGCCGGGACAACTCCAGTGCTTCACACCAGACTCCTCTACTCTCCCAAGGAGGACGTGTCTCTGCTCTTACCCACTCTTTTTTTCTTCCCACCTCTCTCTGCCCGGCGTTTTCTGCCCTTTCTGGAATATGTTTTCACAGAGGGGCCACCAATGTTGACGACGGCTCAGCTGTCTTGTGTGGTGGGTCCACTGCGGAGCTGGAACTGACTGTGTCTGACACAGGGCAGCCCCTTATCTCTTCCCACAGAGGCCATTCTGCAGCACCCCCTGACCCCTCCACTGCCAAAACCTTGCCATGTGTAGCCAAGACAGTGCCCATGGGGAATACCAGAGGGCATAACGCTGAGGTAGCGCGGTCGGAGTCTGCCCCAGTCGGAGTCACAATCACGCTGTCCTGGGCTAACGTGTGGCTGCATGAGGTACCCTTTGGTTGAATTAAAAAGGCACAGCAACCAGCCTGGGTTTCTTCCTAGGCACTGGATATGTCCGTAGCTTGTAGACGTGTGTAGTAGTAGCTCAGCAATCAGCAAGTAAAAAGCAGGCAATGCTAGGGTAACAATTCTCTGTCTATATAATGTGCAAATAGGCCAGGTGGATCATTTCTAGCACAAGTTTCTTGGTCTATGTAGCTTGGCCGGATCTGAGCATCTGCCACATTCCATGCTGCGTGCCCGTAAGCAATTTGTTTTGCAGGACTCCGCGCATTACCTGTTCCTGGGCTAAAATCTGCCTTGTGCTGCCACTGGTTTTGGGGATGGATGATTGCTTTGGTGAATGCCCATGCCGGCACTGATGAATGATGAAGTACACGTGCCCAGGACGTACCTTCCCCTACATACACGGGGGGGCACCATTTTCTTTCAGCTGCCATTTTCTTATTAAGCACCACAACCACCATGTTTTCATACTGCTCTGTGATTGGCTGGCAGCCATTTCTGGACCCCGTCATACCCACCTGCTCTCAGGCAGACCTGTGAATGGCTGTCAGGACCAGCCAACCCTACCTGTGTACCCAGAAGGACGTCAGGCAAGGAAGCCCCCACTCGCTAAACAAAGGGAAGAGGCAACTTCTGACAGCGTCATTCCCCGTGGGTTCTCCCATTGCTTTGTGATTGCCGGACAGCCATTTTTGACACTGTCATGCCCGCATGTACTCAGATCTCCTTCTCAGGGACTGTCCGCTTCCTTTGGACCAAGAAGTGTTTGGATAGAAAAAGATATACCGTGCAGTGGTATCCACTATGGAATGACGAGCACTTAGCACAAGCGATGTTCCTGTGGCTGGCCCATTGCCTGCAGAGCCAGAGGCGACCTCACAGTCAACATGCAAGCAATCTTCTGGCTTCTGGCCAGTCAGGTGCTCAGGTAGCAGGGAGCTCACCTGCAGACACCCATGCTATCTTCCTGCTGCCAGCTCGTGAAGCACTCAGGCAAGAAAGACCTATAGAAGAGGCCACTCTCAATTATCTTTGAAAGGTCGTGACAACTGGGAGAGGTTCCTGAGTGCTGGAAGAAAGTCATTGTCACTCCTATCTTCCCAAAAGGCACAAAGGAGAATGGGGGCAACAGCAGGCTGGTCCGCCTCACCTCGATCCCTGGGAAGGGGAAGGAGCAACTCATCCTGGAAACCCTTTCCAGACACGTGAAGAACAAGAATGCTATTGGTCTTGTTTTCATTGCATTCTACTCCTAGCTCATTTCTGTCAGACTGTGCTTTTCTGGTTTTCGGGGGGGGAAGGGCGGGGGGTGTCTGTGTGTGTGTGTGTGTGTGTGTGTGTGTGTGGTATTTGCTAGGAAATCTCAAGCTGCGCTAGCCAGTGAGGAGAGTGGATTGGCATCAGGGACTGCCCAGGGCTGGAGCAGGACGCTGGACAAACCAGGCCTGGGCTCCAGGCATGGATTCTGCACAGACCTGTGGTACAGTCTAGGGTTCAGAGCACCTGCTGATGTGCATGTGGGAGTGAGGGGGTGGGTGTCCAGCACTGAATTCCAGTCCTGAGCAGCCAGAAGAGAGGGAAAGGCTCGGGCTATGTGTGTGTTTTGTCTTGTAGTGAGCAAAAAAAGACAAAGAAAACACCGCCGTGCCTCCCAGTTTTTCCAGGCTCAGCTGCACTCCTTCACTGCAGACTACTCCAGCATGGGTTCTCCACATGCTGCGCTTCTGAACAGGAAAAATCTCTTTCAGTGTGGGCTCTTTCACAGGCTTCAGGCCCGTCAGGAAAAGTCTTCGCTGGCGTGTCTTCTCCGCAGGTTGCAGTTCCTTCAGGAATAGCCACCTGCTCCAGCCAGCATGGGTGCCCTGGGTGCCCCAAGCTTTGCAGATGGCTCAGTGTTGTGGAGGCCCCTGGAACCAGCTGTGTGTGTGGTGCAGGGCAGCCCCTCAGCTCTTCCCCACAGAGGCCACCCTGCAGCAGCCCCTCTCCCCACCACTACCAACACCTAGCCACGGATGGCCAATACAGTGCCCACTGGGAATACCTACTCAGCCCTGCTCCTGGCTGGAGCTGCGAGTGAGCACGGCAGCAAACAGACTAGGATGGAGAAAACCCCTAGATGGTCAAGCCGATTGCATTGGTGTTTCCCAAAGTAGCACCAGCCTTGTCGTCCTCCTCCCCACCTGCAGATTCGTGGAGGTCCCTGCTTGCGGCTGGGAAGTTGGGACTGAGCTGCCGGATGGGAAGGGAGAAATGCCTGTGTCCCCAGGACACCCACTTCCTTGTGGGGGGAGCTCTGCCTGCTGCTCCACAGCCACCCGTCTGGCTTGCCGAGGGGCACTATGGGAGTGCTGGCTCCTAAGAAGGCAAAGGAGAAAAGGTGGCAGTGGCAGAGAGAAGGGGCTGAGGGAACGGGAGGGCCACGGCCATGGGTGCCCAGAGAGCTAGAGCAGTGCAGGTTAAAAGCTGCTGGGAGAGGCAGCAGCTGTCAGGAGGAGGGGAAAAAAGAGACAATTAGCAGAGGATGGTTTCGATCCATCGACCTCTGGGTTATGGGCCCAGCACGCTTCCGCTGCGCCACTCTGCTCCCCCCAGCACCTCTGCCGGCACCTCCCACCGCCCTGCCCGATGCTCCCTGGCACTGCCAGCCCTCGTGCCTCCTTCCCTTCCTCTATCCTGGGCCCTCGCCCGGGCCAGAAGATTGGCTCTCTGGGAAGTTCTCCTCCTTTGGGCCTGGGGTGGGTAGCTCAAGGGCCTTGCCTTGCCCTTCTCCCCACATCTCCTGCCCATAACCCGGGATGGGGACTTTCTTCTTGACCAGCCAAGCTGGCTCTGCAGGCACTGAAGGAAACCCCGGAGCGAGGGGGCAGCCTTGTTGCTTTGCAGGGCAGAGGGGAGCTGCTCTCCAGCGAAGCGAGCTCAGGAGGGCTGCCACCCTGCCCAGAAATCCAGCTCCCAGGGGGCTGTGGGGCTGTGCCCGGCGTCAACGTCCGTTCTTTGCCGGCCGAGGAGGGAGACAAGGACGCTTAGCATTACCAAGCATAGAATTACCAAGGGAATTAATCCCTCTATTTTGGCTGTGCACATAGTGGTGCCCCAGCCTAATGCACGGAGGACCCCGAGACAGAGGAAAGCAGGGTTGGTATATGTTCACAATACAGTTGTGTCCACCAATCAAATTACTCGTGTTAAGGGGTGGGCTAATCAGTTACTATTGCTCCCCAAATCAGTATGTGCTTCTCCCGGGCAGGTGGTGTGGACAGATGCTCAGTGGGGTGTTAATCGTCATTGTTCTAAACCAATGTCCCGTGCAGGTGGAGGGGCTTTATGCTAGATTCAGGTTGATTGCTGTTCTGGCCGTGGCCGTATACCTGGGGTTTTTTTGAAAGACAAATCTCCCATTGGTTTATCATCTGCATGGGGTGTTCTCAGGCAGTGAGAGCCAGTTTAGGTTGGGTCTTCAGGTCACGTTGACCCTGAGGTAAAAGCCCTTAGTCCTAGGCAGTGTTCGTTCTTCTAAGCAAGTTGTCTAGCAGTTGGCGCCTTGCCTTTCAGACCAGCGGTGAAGGCCTTGCCCTGCCAGTGCTGTGCTGTGCTGTGCTGTGCTCCCCCACAGCCCCTGGCTTGTCCTCCCTCCTGGCGCAGGCCTGCCCTGGCTGCTCCCTGACAGCCGAGGGCTGCCCCCGCCACCATGCAGCATGCCAGGGAGTCAGAGAAACCCTAACCCCTCCTCTCCGTGCCTTAAGCGGTGACTATTCTGCCCAGCACTGCTGGGGTGGAGGTGCCTCCCAGTCACCCCAGGGCAGGTCCGGCTGAGCTGGACTGGGTCATGCCATGTCTTAAACGCTGCAAGGCCTCCCAGGAAGGCTGTGGGCAGTCTGAGCTGGAAGACCCTCTTGGTGACACTCTTCCCCCCACTTCTTGCCTGCTTGTGGTGGTGCATTTCTTCCCCCTGTCTGGGCTGAACTACAAGCTCAGGAATCCTCGCTAGGTCTTAGCGTAAGTGTAATGAATGGGGCAGTTAAGCATTCCTTGACCGTACCAGGAACTCTCACACAGCTAAGACAGGGAGTTATGCTGACTGTCTCAAGGACTCCTGCTGCCCAGCAAAAACAGAAACCGGAAGTAGAGATAACTAGTTCTCTCATAACAACCTTGAGACATGCCAGTCCTCCCCTGACAACTCTGGAGCATCCCGTATGTGAATCTTAAGTCATTCCCTGACAGCCTTGGAGCCTTCCTTACCTGAATCGTAACTCACGTGAAATGGTACCAGTGCAGCTGGAATCCCAGTAATTTTTTGATGACTAAAGCTAATCACGTCCCGTACCTATAAGCAGTGGTACTAAGTAAGACTCCTTGAGCTCTCCTGAACGGCAGCAGGCTGTGACCAGCATCTCTCTCTGAGTGGGATGCCTCTCAGAGCTCACAAACTTTTCTGTTTGCGAAGATCGGAGGTCTGTCGCTGAAAGCCAACAAGACCTGGGCTGATGCTCTCCACTCCTTGAGGCTCGACCCTTCGCAAGTTGAGAAAGATACTGAAGCATTCGACATGAATATTTTCATGGAACTCAGGGGGAATTTTTAACAGGTACACCTCTTTCACTTGCTTATGTATAACTCTTAGTGCCTTTATGCACGTGTGTGTACTAACCTGAATATCCTATAGCAAGTATATTACAAGTTATTGCTTTTCAAATCTATACTGAAATCGCTGTTGGGAACTCTATTCAACTCTGAATGAATCTCAGGCTGCTAGTATACTCATAATCCCTTTAAATATAAATCGTTGACCAACTCTGGGACTAGGAGTTGATCCAGATGCACCTAGACTCTGACAGGAGTTTAGAAAGCAAGGGGGTCTTCTCTGAACCTTGTGACTCAATGGGAGGGTCTCCCTTACCCTTTTTACATTCCCAATCTCTGTACAAATCACGAGAAATCAATTCTAACTCGATTTTTCTTTCTATATTGCTTTTTTAACCTATTGCATTTTCGGTCTCTCTATACCTTAATTTATATATAACAATTTTCCTGTGTGCATTTCATCCATGAATTAAGTAATAGAGTGAACCTTGCCATCGAATTCTGCGAAGTCGCGCTTTTATATAAATTCCTATTAAATAATTTTTGCTAATACCATCGGAGGTGATTCTTTAAGCGGTCCAAACCACACCATTTTGTGACACTGCTGCTCCTCACCAGTCTGCCTTCATGACGCCTAAAGAGAGGCGCACTTTGTGAGTGCTGGAAAGATCTCCGATCCATGAGGTATCCTCCCTTAATCTTTAGCAATGAGGGCCATGTTGTGCAAGCTTTCTTTGGAGACGAGCTGCTGTACTTTCAGGCATAGGGAGGACAGCTGGTGGGGTTGTTCTGCTTGGGGTGTCAGGTGAGATCAGGCTCTTAAGTTCTTCTCAAGAACCAACAGTGGACCTCCTGTCATGGTTCATACTCAGCACTGGTCCATTCTCTTCCCCCAACATGCCTACCTTGTCAATGGGAGCAGGATTTCCCTTTCATCCAGCAGTTTCGGGGGTGGGGTGAGGACAAGTGCTGTAGGCAAGGGGCTTTTACTGTCTCCCTGGGCACCAGGCACAGTGTGGAGCCGAGTCCCACTGCTGGCTGCAGCGTGGTCAGTTGCAGGGAGCCCAAAAGGGGACCGTGTCCATCGCCTTCACCACTCGGCCACAACTACCTGCTCCAGCCCTCTCTGCCCTGCTGATCACGTGCCCTGTGCAATGGCGCCCGGCTCCCTGGCAGTTTCAGGGCTAGGCTTTACTTGAAGTCCTGCATTTCAGACCTGCACGGAGCATGACAGCTACCAGGCTTCCAGAGGTCTTGAGAGGCGTAACCCTGGGGGCTACAACTGCAGCTTCCAGTGCCTTGTCCTCATCTGAGCATCTGGGATATCGTGCCTCAGCGGGGATGATTTCAATCCCTAGCTGCCATCTGTGCTGTTTCCAGGGAAGAAGAGAGGCAGCTGTGTGGAGACAACCAGGTATGGTGGTAATTGTGGAGTGGGATATTACATCCCACTGCTTCTCAAATTTATATGAGGAGGACTCCAAGCCTGCTGTAAGCACTAACATGGGGAGAGTCCTCCAGGGAAGGTAGTGACCTCCCAGCAGCACCTTCAGCCTCTTGGGGACATAGGGTGGTGTCAACTCCTGAAGAAAAACCACGACTGCTGTGCAGGTTGTTGGTGTGTAGAGGGAATGGCTTGCAAGAGTGGGAGAGATCCATGGAAAGGGCGAGGTAGAGCCTGGCTGAGGAAAAGTGTGGAGGGGCAAAGGGAGGATAAATGGGGGGGGGTGTGGATGATTTAAAGGGAGACTGGAGAGAGCTTGATTTGGTGGAATAGGTATGTCCAGAGCTTTTTTCCAGCACTGGCAAGCATTGTCCAATGCCTAAACATTTCCATAATTAGATGAAAGCAGTTCCTATTCCCTTTTGGCTCTGCAGCATGCATATTGCAAAAGTGGTTACAAGAGGACAGTGTGGAGATGGTGCGTTTGGCAGTGCCTGTCTGCATGCAGAGCAAGGGTGGGAGGGGGTTGCAGCCAAGAGGGTGAGCATAAAGAGTGGCTTGAGGCAGTGTGTGTGCGGGGGGCTGGAGGGAGGCTGGCCAGTCTGTGAAGTGGAGGAGCAGGAGGCAGCACTGCCCAAAGCTGCATTGGTGGTATAGCGGTGAGCACAGCTGCCTTGCAAGCAGTTGACCCGACTTTGCTTCCTGGCCAAGGCAGACAGACATCTCTTCAGGCTGGCTCCAGGGTGGGTGCCTTACATCTTCTGCAGGCAGGCTCTTCTGCTCAAAAAATGCCAGCTTTCCCCTGGGGTTTAAAGCCCCTCGCCTCCCTGCAGCCTTAAGACGAAGAGAGACCAGTGCTTTCTACCTGTTGGGAGGGCTCCAGCCTAGGCTCCTCACTGCAGTGCTGGTACAAGAGCCAGCTGAGACGCTTTTTTGGCCTGGCACAGAACTGCACCTGCTGGTGGTGGTTGCACCTGTCAAGACAAGCATGCTGCCATGGCAGGGTACAAGGGAAGATCAATAATGCCTAGGTGGTGGTCAAGGGACACGCCCAGTGCTTCATGAGGCCAGCAATGCAATTGGGCTGTGTGGTGGCAGGAGGCCTGCTCCTTATGTAATGGCTCAGAGGCCTGTCTGTCAGTTCTGAAGTCACCCTGGAGAGGCTGACCTAACCTGTCCAGGCTCCGGCATTGCAGAGATGTCCTGAAGTTCACTGGAATTGGGTGTAGTGATGTTCCTGGTAACTAAGAACTGAGACACCCTCACTTCTCTTGCAGCTTATGGCCTGCGGTTCAAGGGAAACCTGAGGAGCCTCTCTCAACTAGACTCTCTGCCTAAAGGGGACAAAGCTTCTCAAGTCTCTGATTCCAGGGTTGCTTAAAGCAAGAAATGCAATGTTCTTTGCTGTGCTGATAGTCAAAACCCAATCTGGGTGGCGGGGTTGTGTTAGCACAGTATTTACAGACTCCCACTCTGCCATCGGCAGTGCTACAAATAGGTGGAGTTATGAAGAGCAGGATTGTGATTGTGCATGCTCAGTTCCCTACTGAAATGCCCACCCTAACCCCATGTGGCAATCACGCTGCCTACGTCCAGACATGAAAACCAGCGCTTTCCTCCTTTCCACTCCATACCCATCCCCTGGAGTTTACTCCCACAACACCAATGAAAGAGAGAATTGCAATGGCTGTTCTTCATACAAAGACTGTGAACAACAATTGAGAGGACTGAGACGTTAACTCAAATGTCCGTATTAACAATCACATCTCACCAATTGGGACACTGGTCTTTGACCACCCCCGCAGTAAAATGGGGTTACTTTGTGTGAGACATTTCTCGTATTTCCACCTCTGTCCATTGTTTCTTGCCCTCCCACTGGGCACCACTGACAAGAGGATGGCGCTCTCTCCTTTAATCTACCTGTCCACTCTCCAGCACCCTCAGCCTTCCCTTCTGCAGGCTAACCAACCCCAGCTGCCCCAGCCTGTCCTTGTATGACAGATGAGCCAAGTCCTTAATCACCTCAGTGTCCCTTTGGCAGGGCTGACAGAGCCCCTAGCTGTGCAGAAGTGGGAATCAGCCACACAAAGACACTGGTGACATCCCTGTAAGGACACCCAGCATGCAGACATCAAGGGCTGCTGCAGAGGAAGGACACCTTGCAGAAGGGTTTCCACTTGCTGCTGGATTGCACCAAGAGAGAAAGCAGAAGCAACAGCATTCGGTCAGGGGAAGATGTGCCCCTGGTCCAAAATTCATGCACCTGGAGCAGCAGTGACCGCTGAGAGGCGTTGGTGGTGCAGCGCTGAGGAGAGTAACGCATAATCTGCAAGACTAAACAGTGACACTGGATCTAGCTTTGTGCTTGGCTGCATGCTTGCACGTAGGAGGCCTTGCTTTACTGCTGAGCAGCTTAGGTGCTTCTTGCCTCCAAAACACCTGTGAGTAGCAAGGTGCATCAGCAAAAGGAAAGGAGGCATAAACCTGACTTCCAAATGCCATGAGTCTCGCTGAGATTCAGGCTCAGAGAGGCAACTTGTCCCTGCCTGTTTTGGAAGGCACCCTCCACAACTCAGCTGAGCACATGTCTCCATGTTATCATCTCAGGCCGGTTCATAAGCCTGCTACTATCCTCGGCCAGTGGGTACTCAGGGGAGGCAGTGAAAAGTCACTGCTTCGTGAGCATACATGCAAGAAGCGCTGGGTACACTGGCAGAAGAAATGAGATGAGCTCTTGAATGCTTTCAGGGTTGGGACGCAAGGCTGACCCTGGGAGACATTGCAGGGCTGTGATGAGCAGGTTGCAGACTCACGCTCCATTTCTCTGGGGCTTTTAGTCTTCTTCTTCCCTGCTTGCTTATTTTTGGTGCTCTGGTATCAGTTCAGGGAGCTCTAATGACAACTGGTGGTAAGCTCAGGACAGAAGCCACTTGCTCGACCTTGCAGAGCGCGTAGCTAACTGAGGGAGGAGGAGGAGGAGGAGAAATGAACACGCGTCTCCAGCTGTGCTGCACAAAGTCTTTAATGAGAAGGAGGAAATGCAGTGGCTCGGAACAGAGACCGAGAAGCACGTCTGCAGGGTTCCGGGAGGCACAGAGAATGGCCCATTTCCCAAGGACAAGCTCCAGGCAAAGCGCTTGCCTTTCCCCATTCCGATCTACCCGGTGGCAATGCCAGCCCACCAAGAGCAGGCCCTAACTCCGGCACACTCCCTCCGTCAGCAGGAGGTTCAGCAAAGCAGAAGAGAACGAGCCCTTCCTGAGGAGCTCAGAGCAAAGCAGAGCCAGAGGAGACACGGCGAGGCCTGCAGTGCGGCGAGGAGCAGCAGGCACAGGTCCCTTCTGCCAGGTGGGATGAGGACACTCAGCCCACCTGCAAGCCGTGGCTACGCTCCTGCTGCTGCAGGATCCCCGTCTTCCTTGGTGCTCCAAAGGGGATGATCTGCTGGCTTCAGCAGTTCAGACCGCAGCGGGTGGGAGGCAGACACAGCCCTGACCCCCCCAGACCAAGGGAGCCCCCAGAAGAGATGGGAACCCCCCCGGCGCTGAGGGAGCTCCCAACAGCAGCTGACAGCGAGGATCCCACGGCTGTGCTCTGAGGGAAAGAGGTGAGGATGGGGCCCGGCAGGGTCACCACCACCGGGGAGGCCTGGATGGCCACCGTCGAGTCAGCGCAGCGGGCGACACAGGGCTCACTGCAGCTGCTTGCAAGTGGGGTTGGGCCGGAGGCGCCGCAGGGCGTTGGGAGACAGGGTCTGAAGCAAGACATCTCTCGGCGAGGGAGGCAAAGCTGAAACGCAGAGCAGGCAGGGAGCACGAACATCAGTATCAGTCTGTCTGTCTTTTCCTCAGCTCCCTCCGTGGAGACGCTTTGTTTTCAAAACACCCAGTACGCCTACAGTTCCCACAGCCATCATCGCGCCCTCCGAGTTGCACGGCACAGGAAGGCTGACCCACTTTTGGAACAGGCCCCAGCGCAGTGGCTCTAAAGCGCCCGTGGAAAGACCGATCATACCCCATCTCCATCGTTGCTTTGAAGATGGCACTGGATGCACTTGGCCATGTGGTTAGAGACCATCAGCTAAAGGTGCAATGCTGGTGGGCAGGCCTCCCTGCAGCTGAGCCCCACGGATCCCCTTCGGCTTGAAAGAACCCTCCGCTTCCCACCTCTCCCCAGCCACCTCCACCAGAAGGCAAAGAGATTGCAGCCCTTCGACAGTTGTATGGCAGGGCAAAGCTGAGGCAGCCCAAGCATCAGCCTCAGTAGCCACCAAGACAGCAGTTCAGCTCACAGAGAGAGATGGAGCGGACTCGGGCTTACCTTGCTCCTCGAGGAAAGGGAGGCAAGAGAGGAGGATGCAGAGCCTGGAGCAGCGCAGGCTTTTATGCTGTGTCCCAGAGCCCTGGCGGGGGGGGCCACAAACATTCCTTGCTCATGAAGCATCTCAACACCTAGTAGACACACAGGAGACTGTGAGTAAGTTTAAGCAGAACGTCAAGACTGCACAATCCCATATGGGAGAAGAGCCCCATCTCACCAGGGATGTGGCAAAGCTCAACGTCAAAGGAAGTCCTTTGTGGGCTGGAAGGAAGACCCCTGTGGGCCGGAGCGACAGCCAGGAGGACCTAGCTTACGCTCATCAGGCTCTACCACAGCATGGTTTTGTGATCAAAGAGATGCCCGCGTCCTTCTCTGAAAGAGACCCACGCCCAAATTGACCTGTTTTGCTCAGCAAGGTCATCCCAGACGCCAGAGGCCTGGATGGCCTGCTTTTGAGGAGAGGCTGAGGGCAGGGAGCCAAAAGCTCACAGCCCTCTTTCCTGGGTGAGGGATGGGGTGGCCCATTCCATGCATTTCAAACTACAAAGGGACATCGGATCAGTCTCCCAGAGCACCTGGGAGTCATCGTGATGTGGAAGAGTTGGGAAAAACCCTGAACTCCAGGCAAACATGAGTCACCCTGCTGTGGACTTCAGTGGACACGTTGCCCCAGCCTGAGGCGTACCAGGGATACCAGAGCTTATAGTCCCAAAGTGCCGCTTTCGTCAAGGGCTTTTCCACACATTTTAGCACCATTCCTGAATCAACTGGTGCTTCTATGCAACCTCCTGCATTTGCTGTCTTCCAAGGCATTGCCTTTTGGTGGTTGCTCAAGGGCTCATGTGACTCCGAGGTGCTCTGGGAGACTGATCCGATGTCCCTCTGAAATTTGAAATGCATGGAATGGGCCACTCCATCCCTGACCCAGGAGAAAGAACCACGATCTTTTGGCTCCCTGCCCTCAGCCTCTGCTCAAAAGCAGGCCATCTAGGCCTCTGGCGTCTGGGATGACCTTGCTGAGCAAAACAGGTTAATTTGGGTGTGGGAAGGACACAGTCACTTAAAATCTCTGCACAGATAGCCTGAGACCACCGAGCCAATAGGTCTTAGCAGGGCTGGAAACAAATTAATTATACTGATGTTAGACGATACGCAGTGGGAGCAAAACATTTCAAGTGAAAGAGGCAAGGGCTTAATCATCAGAGAGGCCTCGGCAAGCTGCAACTACTAGGTGTTGAGATGCTTCATGAGCAAGGAATGTTTGTGGCCCCCCCCGCCAGGGCTCTGGGACACAGCATAAAAGCCTGCGCTGCTCCAGGCTCTGCATCCTCCTCTCTTGCCTCCCTTTCCTCGAGGAGCAAGGTAAGCCCGAGTCCGCTCCATCTCTCTCTGTGAGCTGAACTGCTGTCTTGGTGGCTACTGAGGCTGATGCTTGGGCTGCCTCAGCTTTGCCCTGCCATACAACTGTCGAAGGGCTGCAATCTCTTTGCCTTCTGGTGGAGGTGGCTGGGGAGAGGTGGGAAGCGGAGGGTTCTTTCAAGCCGAAGGGGATCCGTGGGGCTCAGCTGCAGGGAGGCCTGCCCACCAGCATTGCACCTTTAGCTGATGGTCTCTAACCACATGGCCAAGTGCATCCAGTGCCATCTTCAAAGCAACGATGGAGATGGGGTATGATCGGTCTTTCCACGGGCGCTTTAGAGCCACTGCGCTGGGGCCTGTTCCAAAAGTGGGTCAGCCTTCCTGTGCCGTGCAACTCGGAGGGCGCGATGATGGCTGTGGGAACTGTAGGCGTACTGGGTGTTTTGAAAACAAAGCGTCTCCACGGAGGGAGCTGAGGAAAAGACAGACAGACTGATACTGATGTTCGTGCTCCCTGCCTGCTCTGCGTTTCAGCTTTGCCTCCCTCGCCGAGAGATGTCTTGCTTCAGACCCTGTCTCCCAACGCCCTGCGGCGCCTCCGGCCCAACCCCACTTGCAAGCAGCTGCAGTGAGCCCTGTGTCGCCCGCGCTGACTCGACGGTGGCCATCCAGGCCTCCCCGGTGGTGGTGACCCTGCCGGGCCCCATCCTCACCTCTTTCCCTCAGAGCACAGCCGTGGGATCCTCGCTGTCAGCTGCTGTTGGGAGCTCCCTCAGCGCCGGGGGGGTTCCCATCTCTTCTGGGGGCTCCCTTGGTCTGGGGGGGTCAGGGCTGTGTCTGCCTCCCACCCGCTGCGGTCTGAACTGCTGAAGCCAGCAGATCATCCCCTTTGGAGCACCAAGGAAGACGGGGATCCTGCAGCAGCAGGAGCGTAGCCACGGCTTGCAGGTGGGCTGAGTGTCCTCATCCCACCTGGCAGAAGGGACCTGTGCCTGCTGCTCCTCGCCGCACTGCAGGCCTCGCCGTGTCTCCTCTGGCTCTGCTTTGCTCTGAGCTCCTCAGGAAAGGGCTCGTTCTCTTCTGCTTTGCTGAACCTCCTGCTGACGGAGGGAGTGTGCCGGAGTTAGGGCCTGCTCTTGGTGGGCTGGCATTGCCACCGGGTAGATCGGAATGGGGAAAGGCAAGCGCTTTGCCTGGAGCTTGTCCTTGGGAAATGGGCCATTCTCTGTGCCTCCCGGAACCCTGCAGACGTGCTTCTCGGTCTCTGTTCCGAGCCACTGCATTTCCTCCTTCTCATTAAAGACTTTGTGCAGCACAGCTGGAGACGCGTGTTCATTTCTCCTCCTCCTCCTCCTCCCTCAGTTAGCTACGCGCTCTGCAAGGTCGAGCAAGTGGCTTCTGTCCTGAGCTTACCACCAGTTGTCATTAGAGCTCCCTGAACTGATACCAGAGCACCAAAAATAAGCAAGCAAGAAGAAGACTAAAAGCCCCAGAGAAATGGAGCGTGAGTCTGCAACCTGCTCATCACAGCCCTGCAATGTCTCCCAGGGTCAGCCTTGCGTCCCAACCCTGAAAGCATTCAAGAGCTCATCTCATTTCTTCTGCCAGTGTACCCAGCGCTTCTTGCATGTATGCTCACGAAGCAGTGACTTTTCACTGCCTCCCCTGAGTACCCACTGGCCGAGGATAGTAGCAGGCTTATGAACCGGCCTGAGATGATAACATGGAGACATGTGCTCAGCTGAGTTGTGGAGGGTGCCTTCCAAAACAGGCAGGGACAAGTTGCCTCTCTGAGCCTGAATCTCAGCGAGACTCATGGCATTTGGAAGTCAGGTTTATGCCTCCTTTCCTTTTGCTGATGCACCTTGCTACTCACAGGTGTTTTGGAGGCAAGAAGCACCTAAGCTGCTCAGCAGTAAAGCAAGGCCTCCTACGTGCAAGCATGCAGCCAAGCACAAAGCTAGATCCAGTGTCACTGTTTAGTCTTGCAGATTATGCGTTACTCTCCTCAGCGCTGCACCACCAACGCCTCTCAGCGGTCACTGCTGCTCCAGGTGCATGAATTTTGGACCAGGGGCACATCTTCCCCTGACCGAATGCTGTTGCTTCTGCTTTCTCTCTTGGTGCAATCCAGCAGCAAGTGGAAACCCTTCTGCAAGGTGTCCTTCCTCTGCAGCAGCCCTTGATGTCTGCATGCTGGGTGTCCTTACAGGGATGTCACCAGTGTCTTTGTGTGGCTGATTCCCACTTCTGCACAGCTAGGGGCTCTGTCAGCCCTGCCAAAGGGACACTGAGGTGATTAAGGACTTGGCTCATCTGTCATACAAGGACAGGCTGGGGCAGCTGGGGTTGGTTAGCCTGCAGAAGGGAAGGCTGAGGGTGCTGGAGAGTGGACAGGTAGATTAAAGGAGAGAGCGCCATCCTCTTGTCAGTGGTGCCCAGTGGGAGGGCAAGAAACAATGGACAGAGGTGGAAATACGAGAAATGTCTCACACAAAGTAACCCCATTTTACTGCGGGGGTGGTCAAAGACCAGTGTCCCAATTGGTGAGATGTGATTGTTAATACGGACATTTGAGTTAACGTCTCAGTCCTCTCAATTGTTGTTCACAGTCTTTGTATGAAGAACAGCCATTGCAATTCTCTCTTTCATTGGTGTTGTGGGAGTAAACTCCAGGGGATGGGTATGGAGTGGAAAGGAGGAAAGCGCTGGTTTTCATGTCTGGACGTAGGCAGCGTGATTGCCACATGGGGTTAGGGTGGGCATTTCAGTAGGGAACTGAGCATGCACAATCACAATCCTGCTCTTCATAACTCCACCTATTTGTAGCACTGCCGATGGCAGAGTGGGAGTCTGTAAATACTGTGCTAACACAACCCCGCCACCCAGATTGGGTTTTGACTATCAGCACAGCAAAGAACATTGCATTTCTTGCTTTAAGCAACCCTGGAATCAGAGACTTGAGAAGCTTTGTCCCCTTTAGGCAGAGAGTCTAGTTGAGAGAGGCTCCTCAGGTTTCCCTTGAACCGCAGGCCATAAGCTGCAAGAGAAGTGAGGGTGTCTCAGTTCTTAGTTACCAGGAACATCACTACACCCAATTCCAGTGAACTTCAGGACATCTCTGCAATGCCGGAGCCTGGACAGGTTAGGTCAGCCTCTCCAGGGTGACTTCAGAACTGACAGACAGGCCTCTGAGCCATTACATAAGGAGCAGGCCTCCTGCCACCACACAGCCCAATTGCATTGCTGGCCTCATGAAGCACTGGGCGTGTCCCTTGACCACCACCTAGGCATTATTGATCTTCCCTTGTACCCTGCCATGGCAGCATGCTTGTCTTGACAGGTGCAACCACCACCAGCAGCAGGTGCAGTTCTGTGCCAGGCCAAAAAAGCGTCTCAGCTGGCTCTTGTACCAGCACTGCAGTGAGGAGCCTAGGCTGGAGCCCTCCCAACAGGTAGAAAGCACTGGTCTCTCTTCGTCTTAAGGCTGCAGGGAGGCGAGGGGCTTTAAACCCCAGGGGAAAGCTGGCATTTTTTGAGCAGAAGAGCCTGCCTGCAGAAGATGTAAGGCACCCACCCTGGAGCCAGCCTGAAGAGATGTCTGTCTGCCTTGGCCAGGAAGCAAAGTCGGGTCAACTGCTTGCAAGGCAGCTGTGCTCACCGCTATACCACCAATGCAGCTTTGGGCAGTGCTGCCTCCTGCTCCTCCACTTCACAGACTGGCCAGCCTCCTCCCTCCAGCCCCCCGCACACACACTGCCTCAAGCCACTCTTTATGCTCACCCTCTTGGCTGCAACCCCCTCCCACCCTTGCTCTGCATGCAGACAGGCACTGCCAAACGCACCATCTCCACACTGTCCTCTTGTAACCACTTTTGCAATATGCATGCTGCAGAGCCAAAAGGGAATAGGAACTGCTTTCATCTAATTATGGAAATGTTTAGGCATTGGACAATGCTTGCCAGTGCTGGAAAAAAGCTCTGGACATACCTATTCCACCAAATCAAGCTCTCTCCAGTCTCCCTTTAAATCATCCACACCCCCCCCATTTATCCTCCCTTTGCCCCTCCACACTTTTCCTCAGCCAGGCTCTACCTCGCCCTTTCCATGGATCTCTCCCACTCTTGCAAGCCATTCCCTCTACACACCAACAACCTGCACAGCAGTCGTGGTTTTTCTTCAGGAGTTGACACCACCCTATGTCCCCAAGAGGCTGAAGGTGCTGCTGGGAGGTCACTACCTTCCCTGGAGGACTCTCCCCATGTTAGTGCTTACAGCAGGCTTGGAGTCCTCCTCATATAAATTTGAGAAGCAGTGGGATGTAATATCCCACTCCACAATTACCACCATACCTGGTTGTCTCCACACAGCTGCCTTCTCTTCTTCCCTGGAAACAGCACAGATGGCAGCTAGGGATTGAAATCATCCCCGCTGAGGCACGATATCCCAGATGCTCAGATGAGGACAAGGCACTGGAAGCTGCAGTTGTAGCCCCCAGGGTTACGCCTCTCAAGACCTCTGGAAGCCTGGTAGCTGTCATGCTCCGTGCAGGTCTGAAATGCAGGACTTCAAGTAAAGCCTAGCCCTGAAACTGCCAGGAGCCGGGCGCCATTGCGCAGGGCACGTGATCAGCAGGGCAGAGAGGGCTGGAGCAGGTAGTTGTGGCCGAGTGGTGAAGGCGATGGACACGGTCCCCTTTTGGGCTCCCTGCAACTGACCACGCTGCAGCCAGCAGTGGGACTCGGCTCCACACTGTGCCTGGTGCCCAGGGAGACAGTAAAAGCCCCTTGCCTACAGCACTTGTCCTCACCCCACCCCCGAAACTGCTGGATGAAAGGGAAATCCTGCTCCCATTGACAAGGTAGGCATGTTGGGGGAAGAGAATGGACCAGTGCTGAGTATGAACCATGACAGGAGGTCCACTGTTGGTTCTTGAGAAGAACTTAAGAGCCTGATCTCACCTGACACCCCAAGCAGAACAACCCCACCAGCTGTCCTCCCTATGCCTGAAAGTACAGCAGCTCGTCTCCAAAGAAAGCTTGCACAACATGGCCCTCATTGCTAAAGATTAAGGGAGGATACCTCATGGATCGGAGATCTTTCCAGCACTCACAAAGTGCGCCTCTCTTTAGGCGTCATGAAGGCAGACTGGTGAGGAGCAGCAGTGTCACAAAATGGTGTGGTTTGGACCGCTTAAAGAATCACCTCCGATGGTATTAGCAAAAATTATTTAATAGGAATTTATATAAAAGCGCGACTTCGCAGAATTCGATGGCAAGGTTCACTCTATTACTTAATTCATGGATGAAATGCACACAGGAAAATTGTTATATATAAATTAAGGTATAGAGAGACCGAAAATGCAATAGGTTAAAAAAGCAATATAGAAAGAAAAATCGAGTTAGAATTGATTTCTCGTGATTTGTACAGAGATTGGGAATGTAAAAAGGGTAAGGGAGACCCTCCCATTGAGTCACAAGGTTCAGAGAAGACCCCCTTGCTTTCTAAACTCCTGTCAGAGTCTAGGTGCATCTGGATCAACTCCTAGTCCCAGAGTTGGTCAACGATTTATATTTAAAGGGATTATGAGTATACTAGCAGCCTGAGATTCATTCAGAGTTGAATAGAGTTCCCAACAGCGATTTCAGTATAGATTTGAAAAGCAATAACTTGTAATATACTTGCTATAGGATATTCAGGTTAGTACACACACGTGCATAAAGGCACTAAGAGTTATACATAAGCAAGTGAAAGAGGTACCTGTTAAAAATTCCCCCTGAGTTCCATGAAAATATTCATGTCGAATGCTTCAGTATCTTTCTCAACTTGCGAAGGGTCGAGCCTCAAGGAGTGGAGAGCATCAGCCCAGGTCTTGTTGGCTTTCAGCGACAGACCTCCGATCTTCGCAAACAGAAAAGTTTGTGAGCTCTGAGAGGCATCCCACTCAGAGAGAGATGCTGGTCACAGCCTGCTGCCGTTCAGGAGAGCTCAAGGAGTCTTACTTAGTACCACTGCTTATAGGTACGGGACGTGATTAGCTTTAGTCATCAAAAAATTACTGGGATTCCAGCTGCACTGGTACCATTTCACGTGAGTTACGATTCAGGTAAGGAAGGCTCCAAGGCTGTCAGGGAATGACTTAAGATTCACATACGGGATGCTCCAGAGTTGTCAGGGGAGGACTGGCATGTCTCAAGGTTGTTATGAGAGAACTAGTTATCTCTACTTCCGGTTTCTGTTTTTGCTGGGCAGCAGGAGTCCTTGAGACAGTCAGCATAACTCCCTGTCTTAGCTGTGTGAGAGTTCCTGGTACGGTCAAGGAATGCTTAACTGCCCCATTCATTACACTTACGCTAAGACCTAGCGAGGATTCCTGAGCTTGTAGTTCAGCCCAGACAGGGGGAAGAAATGCACCACCACAAGCAGGCAAGAAGTGGGGGGAAGAGTGTCACCAAGAGGGTCTTCCAGCTCAGACTGCCCACAGCCTTCCTGGGAGGCCTTGCAGCGTTTAAGACATGGCATGACCCAGTCCAGCTCAGCCGGACCTGCCCTGGGGTGACTGGGAGGCACCTCCACCCCAGCAGTGCTGGGCAGAATAGTCACCGCTTAAGGCACGGAGAGGAGGGGTTAGGGTTTCTCTGACTCCCTGGCATGCTGCATGGTGGCGGGGGCAGCCCTCGGCTGTCAGGGAGCAGCCAGGGCAGGCCTGCGCCAGGAGGGAGGACAAGCCAGGGGCTGTGGGGGAGCACAGCACAGCACAGCACAGCACTGGCAGGGCAAGGCCTTCACCGCTGGTCTGAAAGGCAAGGCGCCAACTGCTAGACAACTTGCTTAGAAGAACGAACACTGCCTAGGACTAAGGGCTTTTACCTCAGGGTCAACGTGACCTGAAGACCCAACCTAAACTGGCTCTCACTGCCTGAGAACACCCCATGCAGATGATAAACCAATGGGAGATTTGTCTTTCAAAAAAACCCCAGGTATACGGCCACGGCCAGAACAGCAATCAACCTGAATCTAGCATAAAGCCCCTCCACCTGCACGGGACATTGGTTTAGAACAATGACGATTAACACCCCACTGAGCATCTGTCCACACCACCTGCCCGGGAGAAGCACATACTGATTTGGGGAGCAATAGTAACTGATTAGCCCACCCCTTAACACGAGTAATTTGATTGGTGGACACAACTGTATTGTGAACATATACCAACCCTGCTTTCCTCTGTCTCGGGGTCCTCCGTGCATTAGGCTGGGGCACCACTATGTGCACAGCCAAAATAGAGGGATTAATTCCCTTGGTAATTCTATGCTTGGTAATGCTAAGCGTCCTTGTCTCCCTCCTCGGCCGGCAAAGAACGGACGTTGACGCCGGGCACAGCCCCACAGCCCCCTGGGAGCTGGATTTCTGGGCAGGGTGGCAGCCCTCCTGAGCTCGCTTCGCTGGAGAGCAGCTCCCCTCTGCCCTGCAAAGCAACAAGGCTGCCCCCTCGCTCCGGGGTTTCCTTCAGTGCCTGCAGAGCCAGCTTGGCTGGTCAAGAAGAAAGTCCCCATCCCGGGTTATGGGCAGGAGATGTGGGGAGAAGGGCAAGGCAAGGCCCTTGAGCTACCCACCCCAGGCCCAAAGGAGGAGAACTTCCCAGAGAGCCAATCTTCTGGCCCGGGCGAGGGCCCAGGATAGAGGAAGGGAAGGAGGCACGAGGGCTGGCAGTGCCAGGGAGCATCGGGCAGGGCGGTGGGAGGTGCCGGCAGAGGTGCTGGGGGGAGCAGAGTGGCGCAGCGGAAGCGTGCTGGGCCCATAACCCAGAGGTCGATGGATCGAAACCATCCTCTGCTAATTGTCTCTTTTTTCCCCTCCTCCTGACAGCTGCTGCCTCTCCCAGCAGCTTTTAACCTGCACTGCTCTAGCTCTCTGGGCACCCATGGCCGTGGCCCTCCCGTTCCCTCAGCCCCTTCTCTCTGCCACTGCCACCTTCTTTCTCCTTTGCCTTCTTAGGAGCCAGCACTCCCATAGTGCCCCTCGGCAAGCCAGACGGGTGGCTGTGGAGCAGCAGGCAGAGCTCCCCCCACAAGGAAGTGGGTGTCCTGGGGACACAGGCATTTCTCCCTTCCCATCCGGCAGCTCAGTCCCAACTTCCCAGCCGCAAGCAGGGACCTCCACGAATCTGCAGGTGGGGAGGAGGACGACAAGGCTGGTGCTACTTTGGGAAACACCAATGCAATCGGCTTGACCATCTAGGGGTTTTCTCCATCCTAGTCTGTTTGCTGCCGTGCTCACTCGCAGCTCCAGCCAGGAGCAGGGCTGAGTAGGTATTCCCAGTGGGCACTGTATTGGCCATCCGTGGCTAGGTGTTGGTAGTGGTGGGGAGAGGGGCTGCTGCAGGGTGGCCTCTGTGGGGAAGAGCTGAGGGGCTGCCCTGCACCACACACAGCTGGTTCCAGGGGCCTCCACAACACTGAGCCATCTGCAAAGCTTGGGGCACCCAGGGCACCCATGCTGGCTGGAGCAGGTGGCTATTCCTGAAGGAACTGCAACCTGCGGAGAAGACACGCCAGCGAAGACTTTTCCTGACGGGCCTGAAGCCTGTGAAAGAGCCCACACTGAAAGAGATTTTTCCTGTTCAGAAGCGCAGCATGTGGAGAACCCATGCTGGAGTAGTCTGCAGTGAAGGAGTGCAGCTGAGCCTGGAAAAACTGGGAGGCACGGCGGTGTTTTCTTTGTCTTTTTTTGCTCACTACAAGACAAAACACACACATAGCCCGAGCCTTTCCCTCTCTTCTGGCTGCTCAGGACTGGAATTCAGTGCTGGACACCCACCCCCTCACTCCCACATGCACATCAGCAGGTGCTCTGAACCCTAGACTGTACCACAGGTCTGTGCAGAATCCATGCCTGGAGCCCAGGCCTGGTTTGTCCAGCGTCCTGCTCCAGCCCTGGGCAGTCCCTGATGCCAATCCACTCTCCTCACTGGCTAGCGCAGCTTGAGATTTCCTAGCAAATACCACACACACACACACACACACCACACACACACACAGACACCCCCCGCCCTTCCCCCCCCGAAAACCAGAAAAGCACAGTCTGACAGAAATGAGCTAGGAGTAGAATGCAATGAAAACAAGACCAATAGCATTCTTGTTCTTCACGTGTCTGGAAAGGGTTTCCAGGATGAGTTGCTCCTTCCCCTTCCCAGGGATCGAGGTGAGGCGGACCAGCCTGCTGTTGCCCCCATTCTCCTTTGTGCCTTTTGGAAGATAGGAGTGACAATGACTTTCTTCCAGCACTCAGGAACCTCTCCCAGTTGTCACGACCTTTCAAAGATAATTGAGAGTGGCCTCTTCTATAGGTCTTTCTTGCCTGAGTGCTTCACGAGCTGGCAGCAGGAAGATAGCATGGGTGTCTGCAGGTGAGCTCCCTGCTACCTGAGCACCTGACTGGCCAGAAGCCAGAAGATTGCTTGCATGTTGACTGTGAGGTCGCCTCTGGCTCTGCAGGCAATGGGCCAGCCACAGGAACATCGCTTGTGCTAAGTGCTCGTCTTCATTCCATAGTGGATACCACTGCACGGTATATCTTTTTCTATCCAAACACTTCTTGGTCCAAAGGAAGCGGACAGTCCCTGAGAAGGAGATCTGAGTACATGCGGGCATGACAGTGTCAAAAATGGCTGTCCGGCAATCACAAAGCAATGGGAGAACCCACGGGGAATGACGCTGTCAGAAGTTGCCTCTTCCCTTTGTTTAGCGAGTGGGGGCTTCCTTGCCTGACGTCCTTCTGGGTACACAGGTAGGGTTGGCTGGTCCTGACAGCCATTCACAGGTCTGCCTGAGAGCAGGTGGGTATGACGGGGTCCAGAAATGGCTGCCAGCCAATCACAGAGCAGTATGAAAACATGGTGGTTGTGGTGCTTAATAAGAAAATGGCAGCTGAAAGAAAATGGTGCCCCCCCGTGTATGTAGGGGAAGGTACGTCCTGGGCACGTGTACTTCATCATTCATCAGTGCCGGCATGGGCATTCACCAAAGCAATCATCCATCCCCAAAACCAGTGGCAGCACAAGGCAGATTTTAGCCCAGGAACAGGTAATGCGCGGAGTCCTGCAAAACAAATTGCTTACGGGCACGCAGCATGGAATGTGGCAGATGCTCAGATCCGGCCAAGCTACATAGACCAAGAAACTTGTGCTAGAAATGATCCACCTGGCCTATTTGCACATTATATAGACAGAGAATTGTTACCCTAGCATTGCCTGCTTTTTACTTGCTGATTGCTGAGCTACTACTACACACGTCTACAAGCTACGGACATATCCAGTGCCTAGGAAGAAACCCAGGCTGGTTGCTGTGCCTTTTTAATTCAACCAAAGGGTACCTCATGCAGCCACACGTTAGCCCAGGACAGCGTGATTGTGACTCCGACTGGGGCAGACTCCGACCGCGCTACCTCAGCGTTATGCCCTCTGGTATTCCCCATGGGCACTGTCTTGGCTACACATGGCAAGGTTTTGGCAGTGGAGGGGTCAGGGGGTGCTGCAGAATGGCCTCTGTGGGAAGAGATAAGGGGCTGCCCTGTGTCAGACACAGTCAGTTCCAGCTCCGCAGTGGACCCACCACACAAGACAGCTGAGCCGTCGTCAACATTGGTGGCCCCTCTGTGAAAACATATTCCAGAAAGGGCAGAAAACGCCGGGCAGAGAGAGGTGGGAAGAAAAAAAGTGGGTAAGAGCAGAGACACGTCCTCCTTGGGAGAGTAGAGGAGTCTGGTGTGAAGCACTGGAGTTGTCCCGGCACAGGGGAGAGGAAAGGCGGTGTTTTATGTTTGTCTTTCTGTTTCTCACTACTTGCATCTGTTTTGAGTGGCAAAGAATTAATTTTGCCCAAGTCAAGCCTGATTTTCCCACAAGAGTTTTTGCTAAGCCATGTCCGTGTGTTTATCTTGAGCCATGAGATTTCTCATTGTGTTTTCAGTGCTCTGCATCGCCCTGCGGGTGGGGAAAGTAGTGAGCAGCTGGGTGGGCGTTTGTCTGTGCTTAAACCACCCCAGGTATGTACACGCAAACGCACGTGCACCTGCATAGTACGTGCGCAGCTGGCCCACGTACGAACACAGATGGGGAGCGTCACCGTTACCAGCACCCAGCAGCTGGCGTTTCCGTAGCCAAGAGCTCACACGCAGAGAAGCACACCCGGGTGCCAGCAGCTTGAGGTCGTGTGTATGTGTGCAGGGGGCTGGAAGGAGGAGGCGGGATGGTCTCTGAAGCGGAGGAGCAGGCAAGAGGGCAGTTTGTGACCTGGCAGAGCAGGAGGCAGGCAAGACCGGGACGGGGAGGAGCAGGAGGCAGGCAAGACCGGGACGGGGAGGAGCAGGAGGGAGGCCAGGCTCCGGGCTGGAGGAGCGGGAGGCAGGAGTGGCCCAGGAGCGTTGGTGGTATAGTGGTGAGCATAGCTGCCTTCCAAGCAGTTGACCCGGGTGCGATTCCTGGCCAACGCAGGCAAGCTTTTCTTCTGCCTAGCTCCATAGTGCCTTCCCCATTTAGCAACAGCAGGCTGCAGGGGCTGCTTTGTACCATTCAGAGATTCTCAGGCAGCGTTGAAGCGCTGCAGCAGGTGCCTGGAGAACTTTGGGATTCTCCATGCCTGGGTGTCACACTCGGGTTTCAGTGGGGCTCACGCACTGAGCCGCCTGCTCTAGCTTTGGGGCTAGCCCTGCTTTGAGCAGGCATTTGGACTAGTGACCGCCTGAGATGCCTTGCAGTCTAGCTCCTTCCATGAAGCAACAAGTCCCAGAGAGATCTGTGCCCTCCTTCCTCTGCACCATGCGCAATAAGTGAGCCTCTTCCCCACAGGAATGGGAGCTCAGTCGTTGCTCTGCACTTGGCGCATCCTCTGTGCTTTCAGCATGACTCTCCAGTCCCTTTCCCACACGCTGGCTCCTTGAGATCGGCACAGCACTCACCCAGAGGTTGGTGTGGCAGAGCCCTCCTTGCCCAGGCTTCCCACCTCCGAGGAGGGAAGACGGAAGCACCCTTGTTGCCCCAGGAACAGTCCACGAGGCAGGATTGTGGGCCAAATGCTTAGCTCGCCATCTCCTCAGGCTCTGGAGGAATGGAGGAAGTCATGGGAAAGGTAGGTGTGTGCCCGGAGCCCCTTGACATGATGTTGGCATGTAGAGAGACGTAATTTGTGATGGTTCCTTTGGTTGCTCCCGTGAAGGAGTGCCTTGGCCTTTGCAAGGAGCTGCCCCTGTGCTGGCTACTGTGCAGTCCTGAAGTGCGTGTAGGTGCTGCAGTCGCCTGTCAGCCGCCCTTGGTGGGAGCAGGGCAAGGGTGCTCCCAGGATACAGCTCCCCCTGCAGCAGTGCCAGGAGGAGGCTGGCTGAGGTGGGCTGGCTCTGGCACCTGCAGGGGGGCAGAGTGGCAGAGGCAACGCTCACCGAAGCAGGGGGTCAGGATGGCCGAGTGGTCTAAGGCGCTGCATTCAGGTTGCAGTCTCCCTGGGAGGCGTGGGTTCGAGTCCCACTCCTGACAGGCTTGTCTTTCTCTTGGTTTCCTTCCCTCTCCCCCCCTGAGGGGATGGTCTTGCTCCTCTAGGCATTCTGGAGGTTATGTCTTGCTGCATATCCCAACCGCCACCGCTGCCACTGGCTTAGCAGAGGTAATGCTGCTACAGAGTCCCGATGCAATTCCTTTTTCCACTCTCCCCTACAAAACGCGCATTCTGCTGCTTATCAGGAACTGTCTCTGCCTCATTGGCTGGTTCTTGGGGCCAGCTCCTGCTTCTTAGCAGGAACTGTCTCTGCCTCAGCTAATTTCAACAATGTAAGCGTCAAACATCGTCTTTCATCCCCTATCTCTACTATATCTACTGAGATTCTTTTGACTCCCCTTCTCTCACCAGTAGCAGGTGGGTAGGCCTAGAACAGAATCATGGAAGGAGGAGAGCCCCTGGGGAATTCCACTTTTCCATCGTCTTTCATCCCCTATCTCTACTATATCTACTGAGATTCTTTTGACTCCCCTTCTCTCACCAGTAGCAGGTGGGTAGGCCTAGAACAGAATCATGGAAGGAGGAGAGCCCCTGGGGAATTCCACTTTTCCACTCTCCCCTACAAAAGTCACATTCTGCATGCCTCTCCTCTCCCCTGAAATGTGGGGCTTTGGACATTCTTCAAACATTCACCCACAAAACCCTCTCTCCCTGCTTCCGCTTTCCCCTCCAACAACCCTTCTGGCTGGAGGGCATTTCAGGGAGTCAGAGAGTGCATCCTCCTGCTTCAGGCAGGCTCCCACCAGCTGATCAGTGCTTTGTCCTTTCAGGTCATAAAATACCTTGAGGACAGACGTTTCACAGCCTCTCTGGACCCCTGTTCCCATGCTTAGGCACCCTCTGGGTGATCATTTGTGTTTGTGCCAGTCACAAACTGCCTGCTCAGTTTCTGACCATGGCTCTCATCCTCCAGCCATCGCAGTAGCCTCCTGGTAGGCACCAGGAGGCTCCTATTAGATCCCCGCTAAGCATTTTCTTCTCCCAGCTGAGCAAGCCTTGGGTCCGCAGCCTTTCCTTACAAGGCCCCCCCAGCCCCTGACTATCCTAGGGATCCTCCGCTGAACTCGCTCCAGTTTATCATCACCTTTCCTTGGTTCCCCAGAAAGTGCTTCTTCCCCCGTTTTGGAGATGGGGCAACTTTTCCCTCTCCTTAGTCATCAGGGAGCTCCTCTGCCCTCTGCTCCCAAAGCTGGAGAGCCCCTGCGATGCGTCCTTCCCTCTTTCAGGCCCAGTGGCACATTCTGTAGGTGCCAATCCAGCACGTGGCATTGACCAGCAGGATTTCAACCCAGAAAGTTTCCCCGAACTGGCAGTTCCTCACCAGCAAACATGGACAGCACCAATGGGAAGAGGAGCAGGTGGGAGTAAAGGCCCACCAGTAAGAGACCAGTAAGGGGCATGGCAGACTCTCTCCAACACTGCTGACGGGACAGAGGCATCCTCACGCAATCCCACCACAGGTTGCACGAGCACTGGTGGCATTTTTCAGAAGGACCGCAGTCAGGAAGTATGAGCCACAGAAGAGGTCCTCCTGTGCACACAGGAAGAGGAAGAGGAAGGGGGGACATGCACAAGGTGGTATCAGAGCATGCCGGAGCGTGTCGGGATTGAGGGAGATGCTGAAGGAGCTGGGATTGTTCAGCCTGGAGAAGAGACGGTGAGGGGGCTTCTGCTGTGTGAAGGTGGCTCTCTGGCTTGCCAAGGCCTGCCCTCGGCCAGAAAGACCTGGGGAGTGCAGGACCCAGGAGTGGCGTGGCCTCCTGCGTGAGCCAGCCTGGCCTGAGCTGCAGCTCCCAGGGGCTGGGGAGCTCTGGGAGATCTCTGGCTGCCCATGGAAGCCTGTAAGGGGGGCACAAAGTGTCCTCCCCGCGGTGTCCCGCAGGGAGGAGCAGCATCGGAGGCTACAGTGGACGGAACATTTGCCGTGACCTTGGGGAAGCAAACAGTCTGGGGACCACGGCAGCCCCAGCAGGCAGTGCTGCCAGGAAGGAAACCAAGGACAAAATGCCCCGAGCAGGGAAGCTGCCTTGTGGACACTGGCCCACACAACCCACTGGCCCAGAATCCTTTCTCCCCGAGTGCTGGGTGAGACTAGCAGAGCCCCAGGAAGACCCTCCATTGCTTGCAGAAACGCTGTCTCAGCCCCAGAAGGGACATCCCTCCTCCTGCAGCGGCACAGCATCTGCATGGGAAAGGGCTGTCCCTTTCCCCGTGCTCCAGCCCCTGGAGTGGGGGGTCCCTCCACCTCTTTGCAAGACCTTCAGAGATTGGGCCCTGCTCTTGCTGCTCCCCGGCACTCCTCCCACCCTGCTCGGTCCTGCAGATCCCAGGGATGGATGAGGAAACCCCTCAGCAATGCTGCTTCTCCGGGACATGCTTTCAGATTTGTGACTCTCTGGAAATTTAACCCTTCTCCCGTGACTAGGTGTTTCTCACGCCCTCTCTGAATGTAACCTGCCATTTGATATCTTAGGCTTGGGCACGGCAGCCTGGTCTGTCCTGCGGGTTCAGAAGTACCTGCTGCCAGCCCAGTGCTTTGGGCAGTCCAAAGGCACCAGGCAGTTGTGTCCTCAGTGTCCCGGGCTAAGTCTGAGATCCAGCAGATTGTCCCCGCCTCTGTTTCCTCCTGTCTGACTGCTGGGAGGAAGGGCCCTGTTCTCAACACACAGACTCAAACTTTGGCACAAGGAGGATAGCACCAGTGCAGCTTCTCCCCACTGTGTGCACGGACCCTTGGCCATGTGGACCCAGGGCATGTGGGAGAGCTGCCTTGAGCTAATAGTAGAATTCAGCTAAGCCTGGACCAGTCTGGAGCAGCCTCAGGAGAGAAAAACCTCATTCTCACTGAGGGAAGGGCCGCTTTGGGGCAGAAGGGGACAGCGTGTCCTGGAAAAGAGGACCAGGGTCTGAAGTCAGCCAGGACTGTCCCAGTAGAGGAAGGCAGTCCAGCTTGTGCAACCCATAACAACTTGCCTTGGGTCCTCCTGCCAGCTCTTCCCTGTTGAACCTCATCCCCTGCCCTCTCTCTTGGTCGCCCCCTTCGGCAAGTTCAGGCGCTTGGCTAGGACCGCAACCAAGAGTAAGGATACGTGGTTAACGGCTGCTTAGTATGAGGTACAAGGTGAGAACAGGAGAGGCAATAACTTACACAGGCAGACTGGGAGGCTGTCCAACATGGGGGTGAAGGGAGGCAGCAGCAGAGACCGCCAAGTGCAAGCATCGAGCCACAGATCACTGAGCCATGAATGTAGTCTGCAAGGTGCAACGTTGAAGAGGTTAAGCTGGAAAATTCATAAACATGTCTAACGAGGAAAAAGCAAGATTCTCCCAGGTTACCAGCCTGGGTCTTGTAAGAGAGGGCATGCCAGGCTCGCACAAAGTGCTCTGCCACTCCCTGGAAAGATCCTGTGAGCAGAGAGTTGCCCGGTAGCCCTGAAGGAAGGCTGCACTTGGTGATGCCCAGGGAGATGGAGAGACTGCCAGGCTCAGCCAGGAGCACGTGGCTTGGCAAGGGTAGCCACAGGGGAAAGACCACATCTGTCCAGGAGGTCCCATGGTGTAATGGTGAGCACTCTGGACTCTGAATCCAGCCATCTCAGTTCAAATCTCAGTGGGACCTTGAGCTTTTGGCTCCCTCAGGGCTTTCCTCAGCATGATTAGACATTTAGCTCCCTACAACTAACTGAAGGGGGGTTGTAGTGAGGTGGGTGCTGCTCTCTTCTGTCAGGTGGCTGGAGATAGGACGAGAGGAAATGGCCTCAAGTTGTGGCAAGGGAGATTTAGGTTAGATATTAGGGAAAATTTCATTACTAAGAGGGTTGTCACACATTGGAATAGGCTGCCCAGAGAAGTGGTTGAGTCACCATCCCTGGAGGTATTCAAAAAACGTGTAGACGGGGTACTCCATAACAGGGTTTAGTGGGCACAGATGAAGGTTGAACTCGATGATCTTGAAGGTCTCTTCCCACATAAATGATTCTATGATTCTATGATTAGCAGCCTTGCCTTGCTGTCGGGTCAACGGTTTAATGCACTCTCATCTTCCGTCCTTTCCTGTGCTCCCAGCCCTGGGACTGACACCAGTGCCCCTTCTGCTGCCCTGTGCCCACCAAACCTCTGCAGCTGTCCTGAGCGCTGGACCCTGCCCCCTCTCTGCTCCCTTGGTCTTGATGGCTGCTCCTGGATGAGGGCATCCAGCACTGGCTCAGAGAATCACACAACACCTCAGGTGGAGAGCATGCACTCCACGCAAGGCTCAAAGCAGCCTCAAGTGGAGGAGGCTATTCAGGGCCTTGTCTGCTTGGATGTGGGACACCTCCAAAGGTGGAGACGCTACAACACTCCCTGGGCAACCGTTTCCCATCTTTGATTACCACTGTGTGTGGCAGTACTTGTATTCCCACCTCTGTCCATTGCTTCTGGTGCCATCCATTTCTCTGAGGCTTTTCTGTCTTTCTCTTGCCTGCTTGTTTATTTTCGGTGCTCTGGTATCAGTTCAGGGAGCTCCACCCACAACTGGCAGTGCCCCGTGCATGGGGACAGACTCACGGTCATGGGAGAGAGCAGGTTCTCCCTCTTCCTTTCTCCTGGGGTCAGCTGGGATAGAGTTTACTTTCACAAGGAGCTGGAGGGGACCCAGCCAGGACAGCTGACCCGAACTAGCCAAGCTCGATACTGTATGATGTCATGCTCAGTATTTAACTGGGGGAGCTGGCGGTGGGGGCGGGAGGGAGAAGGGATCACAGCTCAGAAATGGGCTGAGCATCAGGTTCTGTGTGGTGAGCAATTGCATTGTGCGTCACATGCTTATATATTCTTTGGACAGCAAGCAGCCGTGTGGTGCTTAGTTGCCAGCTGGGCTTAACCCACGACATCCCTGCAGCTATGTTGGCAAACTGAGGGGGAGGAGAACAAACCACCACGAGACTCCAGCAGTGCTGCACAAAGTCTTTAATGAGAAGGAGGAAATGCAGTGGCTCGGAACAGAGACCGAGAAGCACGTCTGCAGGGTTCCGGGAGGCACAGAGAATGGCCCGTTTCCCAAGGACAAGCTCCAGGCAAAGCGCTTGCCTTTCCCCATTCCGATCTACCCGGTGGCAATGCCAGCCCACCAAGAGCAGGCCCTAACTCCGGCACACTCCCTCCGTCAGCAGGAGGTTCAGCAAAGCAGAAGAGAACGAGCCCTCTCCTGAGGAGCTCAGAGCAAAGCAGAGCCAGAGGAGACACGGCGAGGCCTGCAGTGCGGCGAGGAGCAGCAGGCACAGGTCCCTTCTGCCAGGTGGGATGAGGACACTCAGCCCACCTGCAAGCCGTGGCTACGCTCCTGCTGCTGCAGGATCCCCGTCTTCCTTGGTGCTCCAAAGGGGATGATCTGCTGGCTTCAGCAGTTCAGACCGCAGCGGGTGGGAGGCAGACACAGCCCTGACCCCCCCAGACCAAGGGAGCCCCCAGAAGAGATGGGAACCCCCCCGGCGCTGAGGGAGCTCCCAACAGCAGCTGACAGCGAGGATCCCACGGCTGTGCTCTGAGGGAAAGAGGTGAGGATGGGGCCCGGCAGGGTCACCACCACCGGGGAGGCCTGGATGGCCACCGTCGAGTCAGCGCAGCGGGCGACACAGGGCTCACTGCAGCTGCTTGCAAGTGGGGTTGGGCCGGAGGCGCCGCAGGGCGTTGGGAGACAGGGTCTGAAGCAAGACATCTCTCGGCGAGGGAGGCAAAGCTGAAACGCAGAGCAGGCAGGGAGCACGAACATCAGTATCAGTCTGTCTGTCTTTTCCTCAGCTCCCTCCGTGGAGACGCTTTGTTTTCAAAACACCCAGTACGCCTACAGTTCCCACAGCCATCATCGCGCCCTCCGAGTTGCACGGCACAGGAAGGCTGACCCACTTTTGGAACAGGCCCCAGCGCAGTGGCTCTAAAGCGCCCGTGGAAAGACCGATCATACCCCATCTCCATCGTTGCTTTGAAGATGGCACTGGATGCACTTGGCCATGTGGTTAGAGACCATCAGCTAAAGGTGCAATGCTGGTGGGCAGGCCTCCCTGCAGCTGAGCCCCACGGATCCCCTTCGGCTTGAAAGAACCCTCCGCTTCCCACCTCTCCCCAGCCACCTCCACCAGAAGGCAAAGAGATTGCAGCCCTTCGACAGTTGTATGGCAGGGCAAAGCTGAGGCAGCCCAAGCATCAGCCTCAGTAGCCACCAAGACAGCAGTTCAGCTCACAGAGAGAGATGGAGCGGACTCGGGCTTACCTTGCTCCTCGAGGAAAGGGAGGCAAGAGAGGAGGATGCAGAGCCTGGAGCAGCGCAGGCTTTTATGCTGTGTCCCAGAGCCCTGGCGGGGGGGGCCACAAACATTCCTTGCTCATGAAGCATCTCAACACCTAGTAGACACACAGGAGACTGTGAGTAAGTTTAAGCAGAACGTCAAGACTGCACAATCCCATATGGGAGAAGAGCCCCATCTCACCAGGGATGTGGCAAAGCTCAACGTCAAAGGAAGTCCTTTGTGGGCTGGAAGGAAGACCCCTGTGGGCCGGAGCGACAGCCAGGAGGACCTAGCTTACGCTCATCAGGCTCTACCACAGCATGGTTTTGTGATCAAAGAGATGCCCGCGTCCTTCTCTGAAAGAGACCCACGCCCAAATTGACCTGTTTTGCTCAGCAAGGTCATCCCAGACGCCAGAGGCCTGGATGGCCTGCTTTTGAGGAGAGGCTGAGGGCAGGGAGCCAAAAGCTCACAGCCCTCTTTCCTGGGTGAGGGATGGGGTGGCCCATTCCATGCATTTCAAACTACAAAGGGACATCGGATCAGTCTCCCAGAGCACCTGGGAGTCATCGTGATGTGGAAGAGTTGGGAAAAACCCTGAACTCCAGGCAAACATGAGTCACCCTGCTGTGGACTTCAGTGGACACGTTGCCCCAGCCTGAGGCGTACCAGGGATACCAGAGCTTATAGTCCCAAAGTGCCGCTTTCGTCAAGGGCTTTTCCACACATTTTAGCACCATTCCTGAATCAACTGGTGCTTCTATGCAACCTCCTGCATTTGCTGTCTTCCAAGGCATTGCCTTTTGGTGGTTGCTCAAGGGCTCATGTGACTCCGAGGTGCTCTGGGAGACTGATCCGATGTCCCTCTGAAATTTGAAATGCATGGAATGGGCCACTCCATCCCTGACCCAGGAGAAAGAACCACGATCTTTTGGCTCCCTGCCCTCAGCCTCTGCTCAAAAGCAGGCCATCTAGGCCTCTGGCGTCTGGGATGACCTTGCTGAGCAAAACAGGTTAATTTGGGTGTGGGAAGGACACAGTCACTTAAAATCTCTGCACAGATAGCCTGAGACCACCGAGCCAATAGGTCTTAGCAGGGCTGGAAACAAATTAATTATACTGATGTTAGACGATACGCAGTGGGAGCAAAACATTTCAAGTGAAAGAGGCAAGGGCTTAATCATCAGAGAGGCCTCGGCAAGCTGCAACTACTAGGTGTTGAGATGCTTCATGAGCAAGGAATGTTTGTGGCCCCCCCCGCCAGGGCTCTGGGACACAGCATAAAAGCCTGCGCTGCTCCAGGCTCTGCATCCTCCTCTCTTGCCTCCCTTTCCTCGAGGAGCAAGGTAAGCCCGAGTCCGCTCCATCTCTCTCTGTGAGCTGAACTGCTGTCTTGGTGGCTACTGAGGCTGATGCTTGGGCTGCCTCAGCTTTGCCCTGCCATACAACTGTCGAAGGGCTGCAATCTCTTTGCCTTCTGGTGGAGGTGGCTGGGGAGAGGTGGGAAGCGGAGGGTTCTTTCAAGCCGAAGGGGATCCGTGGGGCTCAGCTGCAGGGAGGCCTGCCCACCAGCATTGCACCTTTAGCTGATGGTCTCTAACCACATGGCCAAGTGCATCCAGTGCCATCTTCAAAGCAACGATGGAGATGGGGTATGATCGGTCTTTCCACGGGCGCTTTAGAGCCACTGCGCTGGGGCCTGTTCCAAAAGTGGGTCAGCCTTCCTGTGCCGTGCAACTCGGAGGGCGCGATGATGGCTGTGGGAACTGTAGGCGTACTGGGTGTTTTGAAAACAAAGCGTCTCCACGGAGGGAGCTGAGGAAAAGACAGACAGACTGATACTGATGTTCGTGCTCCCTGCCTGCTCTGCGTTTCAGCTTTGCCTCCCTCGCCGAGAGATGTCTTGCTTCAGACCCTGTCTCCCAACGCCCTGCGGCGCCTCCGGCCCAACCCCACTTGCAAGCAGCTGCAGTGAGCCCTGTGTCGCCCGCTGCGCTGACTCGACGGTGGCCATCCAGGCCTCCCCGGTGGTGGTGACCCTGCCGGGCCCCATCCTCACCTCTTTCCCTCAGAGCACAGCCGTGGGATCCTCGCTGTCAGCTGCTGTTGGGAGCTCCCTCAGCGCCGGGGGGGTTCCCATCTCTTCTGGGGGCTCCCTTGGTCTGGGGGGGTCAGGGCTGTGTCTGCCTCCCACCCGCTGCGGTCTGAACTGCTGAAGCCAGCAGATCATCCCCTTTGGAGCACCAAGGAAGACGGGGATCCTGCAGCAGCAGGAGCGTAGCCACGGCTTGCAGGTGGGCTGAGTGTCCTCATCCCACCTGGCAGAAGGGACCTGTGCCTGCTGCTCCTCGCCGCACTGCAGGCCTCGCCGTGTCTCCTCTGGCTCTGCTTTGCTCTGAGCTCCTCAGGAAAGGGCTCGTTCTCTTCTGCTTTGCTGAACCTCCTGCTGACGGAGGGAGTGTGCCGGAGTTAGGGCCTGCTCTTGGTGGGCTGGCATTGCCACCGGGTAGATCGGAATGGGGAAAGGCAAGCGCTTTGCCTGGAGCTTGTCCTTGGGAAATGGGCCATTCTCTGTGCCTCCCGGAACCCTGCAGACGTGCTTCTCGGTCTCTGTTCCGAGCCACTGCATTTCCTCCTTCTCATTAAAGACTTTGTGCAGCACAGCTGGAGACGCGTGTTCATTTCTCCTCCTCCTCCTCCTCCCTCAGTTAGCTACGCGCTCTGCAAGGTCGAGCAAGTGGCTTCTGTCCTGAGCTTACCACCAGTTGTCATTAGAGCTCCCTGAACTGATACCAGAGCACCAAAAATAAGCAAGCAGGGAAGAAGAAGACTAAAAGCCCCAGAGAAATGGAGCGTGAGTCGCAACCTGCTCATCACAGCCCTGCAATGTCTCCCAGGGTCAGCCTTGCGTCCCAACCCTGAAAGCATTCAAGAGCTCATCTCATTTCTTCTGCCAGTGTACCCAGCGCTTCTTGCATGTATGCTCACGAAGCAGTGACTTTTCACTGCCTCCCCTGAGTACCCACTGGCCGAGGATAGTAGCAGGCTTATGAACCGGCCTGAGATGATAACATGGAGACATGTGCTCAGCTGAGTTGTGGAGGGTGCCTTCCAAAACAGGCAGGGACAAGTTGCCTCTCTGAGCCTGAATCTCAGCGAGACTCATGGCATTTGGAAGTCAGGTTTATGCCTCCTTTCCTTTTGCTGATGCACCTTGCTACTCACAGGTGTTTTGGAGGCAAGAAGCACCTAAGCTGCTCAGCAGTAAAGCAAGGCCTCCTACGTGCAAGCATGCAGCCAAGCACAAAGCTAGATCCAGTGTCACTGTTTAGTCTTGCAGATTATGCGTTACTCTCCTCAGCGCTGCACCACCAACGCCTCTCAGCGGTCACTGCTGCTCCAGGTGCATGAATTTTGGACCAGGGGCACATCTTCCCCTGACCGAATGCTGTTGCTTCTGCTTTCTCTCTTGGTGCAATCCAGCAGCAAGTGGAAACCCTTCTGCAAGGTGTCCTTCCTCTGCAGCAGCCCTTGATGTCTGCATGCTGGGTGTCCTTACAGGGATGTCACCAGTGTCTTTGTGTGGCTGATTCCCACTTCTGCACAGCTAGGGGCTCTGTCAGCCCTGCCAAAGGGACACTGAGGTGATTAAGGACTTGGCTCATCTGTCATACAAGGACAGGCTGGGGCAGCTGGGGTTGGTTAGCCTGCAGAAGGGAAGGCTGAGGGTGCTGGAGAGTGGACAGGTAGATTAAAGGAGAGAGCGCCATCCTCTTGTCAGTGGTGCCCAGTGGGAGGGCAAGAAACAATGGACAGAGGTGGAAATACGAGAAATGTCTCACACAAAGTAACCCCATTTTACTGCGGGGGTGGTCAAAGACCAGTGTCCCAATTGGTGAGATGTGATTGTTAATACGGACATTTGAGTTAACGTCTCAGTCCTCTCAATTGTTGTTCACAGTCTTTGTATGAAGAACAGCCATTGCAATTCTCTCTTTCATTGGTGTTGTGGGAGTAAACTCCAGGGGATGGGTATGGAGTGGAAAGGAGGAAAGCGCTGGTTTTCATGTCTGGACGTAGGCAGCGTGATTGCCACATGGGGTTAGGGTGGGCATTTCAGTAGGGAACTGAGCATGCACAATCACAATCCTGCTCTTCATAACTCCACCTATTTGTAGCACTGCCGATGGCAGAGTGGGAGTCTGTAAATACTGTGCTAACACAACCCCGCCACCCAGATTGGGTTTTGACTATCAGCACAGCAAAGAACATTGCATTTCTTGCTTTAAGCAACCCTGGAATCAGAGACTTGAGAAGCTTTGTCCCCTTTAGGCAGAGAGTCTAGTTGAGAGAGGCTCCTCAGGTTTCCCTTGAACCGCAGGCCATAAGCTGCAAGAGAAGTGAGGGTGTCTCAGTTCTTAGTTACCAGGAACATCACTACACCCAATTCCAGTGAACTTCAGGACATCTCTGCAATGCCGGAGCCTGGACAGGTTAGGTCAGCCTCTCCAGGGTGACTTCAGAACTGACAGACAGGCCTCTGAGCCATTACATAAGGAGCAGGCCTCCTGCCACCACACAGCCCAATTGCATTGCTGGCCTCATGAAGCACTGGGCGTGTCCCTTGACCACCACCTAGGCATTATTGATCTTCCCTTGTACCCTGCCATGGCAGCATGCTTGTCTTGACAGGTGCAACCACCACCAGCAGCAGGTGCAGTTCTGTGCCAGGCCAAAAAAGCGTCTCAGCTGGCTCTTGTACCAGCACTGCAGTGAGGAGCCTAGGCTGGAGCCCTCCCAACAGGTAGAAAGCACTGGTCTCTCTTCGTCTTAAGGCTGCAGGGAGGCGAGGGGCTTTAAACCCCAGGGGAAAGCTGGCATTTTTTGAGCAGAAGAGCCTGCCTGCAGAAGATGTAAGGCACCCACCCTGGAGCCAGCCTGAAGAGATGTCTGTCTGCCTTGGCCAGGAAGCAAAGTCGGGTCAACTGCTTGCAAGGCAGCTGTGCTCACCGCTATACCACCAATGCAGCTTTGGGCAGTGCTGCCTCCTGCTCCTCCACTTCACAGACTGGCCAGCCTCCTCCCTCCAGCCCCCCGCACACACACTGCCTCAAGCCACTCTTTATGCTCACCCTCTTGGCTGCAACCCCCTCCCACCCTTGCTCTGCATGCAGACAGGCACTGCCAAACGCACCATCTCCACACTGTCCTCTTGTAACCACTTTTGCAATATGCATGCTGCAGAGCCAAAAGGGAATAGGAACTGCTTTCATCTAATTATGGAAATGTTTAGGCATTGGACAATGCTTGCCAGTGCTGGAAAAAAGCTCTGGACATACCTATTCCACCAAATCAAGCTCTCTCCAGTCTCCCTTTAAATCATCCACACCCCCCCCATTTATCCTCCCTTTGCCCCTCCACACTTTTCCTCAGCCAGGCTCTACCTCGCCCTTTCCATGGATCTCTCCCACTCTTGCAAGCCATTCCCTCTACACACCAACAACCTGCACAGCAGTCGTGGTTTTTCTTCAGGAGTTGACACCACCCTATGTCCCCAAGAGGCTGAAGGTGCTGCTGGGAGGTCACTACCTTCCCTGGAGGACTCTCCCCATGTTAGTGCTTACAGCAGGCTTGGAGTCCTCCTCATATAAATTTGAGAAGCAGTGGGATGTAATATCCCACTCCACAATTACCACCATACCTGGTTGTCTCCACACAGCTGCCTTCTCTTCTTCCCTGGAAACAGCACAGATGGCAGCTAGGGATTGAAATCATCCCCGCTGAGGCACGATATCCCAGATGCTCAGATGAGGACAAGGCACTGGAAGCTGCAGTTGTAGCCCCCAGGGTTACGCCTCTCAAGACCTCTGGAAGCCTGGTAGCTGTCATGCTCCGTGCAGGTCTGAAATGCAGGACTTCAAGTAAAGCCTAGCCCTGAAACTGCCAGCGAGCCGGGCGCCATTGCGCAGGGCACGTGATCAGCAGGGCAGAGAGGGCTGGAGCAGGTAGTTGTGGCCGAGTGGTGAAGGCGATGGACACGGTCCCCTTTTGGGCTCCCTGCAACTGACCACGCTGCAGCCAGCAGTGGGACTCGGCTCCACACTGTGCCTGGTGCCCAGGGAGACAGTAAAAGCCCCTTGCCTACAGCACTTGTCCTCACCCCACCCCCGAAACTGCTGGATGAAAGGGAAATCCTGCTCCCATTGACAAGGTAGGCATGTTGGGGGAAGAGAATGGACCAGTGCTGAGTATGAACCATGACAGGAGGTCCACTGTTGGTTCTTGAGAAGAACTTAAGAGCCTGATCTCACCTGACACCCCAAGCAGAACAACCCCACCAGCTGTCCTCCCTATGCCTGAAAGTACAGCAGCTCGTCTCCAAAGAAAGCTTGCACAACATGGCCCTCATTGCTAAAGATTAAGGGAGGATACCTCATGGATCGGAGATCTTTCCAGCACTCACAAAGTGCGCCTCTCTTTAGGCGTCATGAAGGCAGACTGGTGAGGAGCAGCAGTGTCACAAAATGGTGTGGTTTGGACCGCTTAAAGAATCACCTCCGATGGTATTAGCAAAAATTATTTAATAGGAATTTATATAAAAGCGCGACTTCGCAGAATTCGATGGCAAGGTTCACTCTATTACTTAATTCATGGATGAAATGCACACAGGAAAATTGTTATATATAAATTAAGGTATAGAGAGACCGAAAATGCAATAGGTTAAAAAAGCAATATAGAAAGAAAAATCGAGTTAGAATTGATTTCTCGTGATTTGTACAGAGATTGGGAATGTAAAAAGGGTAAGGGAGACCCTCCCATTGAGTCACAAGGTTCAGAGAAGACCCCCTTGCTTTCTAAACTCCTGTCAGAGTCTAGGTGCATCTGGATCAACTCCTAGTCCCAGAGTTGGTCAACGATTTATATTTAAAGGGATTATGAGTATACTAGCAGCCTGAGATTCATTCAGAGTTGAATAGAGTTCCCAACAGCGATTTCAGTATAGATTTGAAAAGCAATAACTTGTAATATACTTGCTATAGGATATTCAGGTTAGTACACACACGTGCATAAAGGCACTAAGAGTTATACATAAGCAAGTGAAAGAGGTATACCTGTTAAAAATTCCCCCTGAGTTCCATGAAAATATTCATGTCGAATGCTTCAGTATCTTTCTCAACTTGCGAAGGGTCGAGCCTCAAGGAGTGGAGAGCATCAGCCCAGGTCTTGTTGGCTTTCAGCGACAGACCTCCGATCTTCGCAAACAGAAAAGTTTGTGAGCTCTGAGAGGCATCCCACTCAGAGAGAGATGCTGGTCACAGCCTGCTGCCGTTCAGGAGAGCTCAAGGAGTCTTACTTAGTACCACTGCTTATAGGTACGGGACGTGATTAGCTTTAGTCATCAAAAAATTACTGGGATTCCAGCTGCACTGGTACCATTTCACGTGAGTTACGATTCAGGTAAGGAAGGCTCCAAGGCTGTCAGGGAATGACTTAAGATTCACATACGGGATGCTCCAGAGTTGTCAGGGGAGGACTGGCATGTCTCAAGGTTGTTATGAGAGAACTAGTTATCTCTACTTCCGGTTTCTGTTTTTGCTGGGCAGCAGGAGTCCTTGAGACAGTCAGCATAACTCCCTGTCTTAGCTGTGTGAGAGTTCCTGGTACGGTCAAGGAATGCTTAACTGCCCCATTCATTACACTTACGCTAAGACCTAGCGAGGATTCCTGAGCTTGTAGTTCAGCCCAGACAGGGGGAAGAAATGCACCACCACAAGCAGGCAAGAAGTGGGGGGAAGAGTGTCACCAAGAGGGTCTTCCAGCTCAGACTGCCCACAGCCTTCCTGGGAGGCCTTGCAGCGTTTAAGACATGGCATGACCCAGTCCAGCTCAGCCGGACCTGCCCTGGGGTGACTGGGAGGCACCTCCACCCCAGCAGTGCTGGGCAGAATAGTCACCGCTTAAGGCACGGAGAGGAGGGGTTAGGGTTTCTCTGACTCCCTGGCATGCTGCATGGTGGCGGGGGCAGCCCTCGGCTGTCAGGGAGCAGCCAGGGCAGGCCTGCGCCAGGAGGGAGGACAAGCCAGGGGCTGTGGGGGAGCACAGCACAGCACAGCACAGCACTGGCAGGGCAAGGCCTTCACCGCTGGTCTGAAAGGCAAGGCGCCAACTGCTAGACAACTTGCTTAGAAGAACGAACACTGCCTAGGACTAAGGGCTTTTACCTCAGGGTCAACGTGACCTGAAGACCCAACCTAAACTGGCTCTCACTGCCTGAGAACACCCCATGCAGATGATAAACCAATGGGAGATTTGTCTTTCAAAAAAACCCCAGGTATACGGCCACGGCCAGAACAGCAATCAACCTGAATCTAGCATAAAGCCCCTCCACCTGCACGGGACATTGGTTTAGAACAATGACGATTAACACCCCACTGAGCATCTGTCCACACCACCTGCCCGGGAGAAGCACATACTGATTTGGGGAGCAATAGTAACTGATTAGCCCACCCCTTAACACGAGTAATTTGATTGGTGGACACAACTGTATTGTGAACATATACCAACCCTGCTTTCCTCTGTCTCGGGGTCCTCCGTGCATTAGGCTGGGGCACCACTATGTGCACAGCCAAAATAGAGGGATTAATTCCCTTGGTAATTCTATGCTTGGTAATGCTAAGCGTCCTTGTCTCCCTCCTCGGCCGGCAAAGAACGGACGTTGACGCCGGGCACAGCCCCACAGCCCCCTGGGAGCTGGATTTCTGGGCAGGGTGGCAGCCCTCCTGAGCTCGCTTCGCTGGAGAGCAGCTCCCCTCTGCCCTGCAAAGCAACAAGGCTGCCCCCTCGCTCCGGGTTTCCTTCAGTGCCTGCAGAGCCAGCTTGGCTGGTCAAGAAGAAAGTCCCCATCCCGGGTTATGGGCAGGAGATGTGGGGAGAAGGGCAAGGCAAGGCCCTTGAGCTACCCACCCCAGGCCCAAAGGAGGAGAACTTCCCAGAGAGCCAATCTTCTGGCCCGGGCGAGGGCCCAGGATAGAGGAAGGGAAGGAGGCACGAGGGCTGGCAGTGCCAGGGAGCATCGGGCAGGGCGGTGGGAGGTGCCGGCAGAGGTGCTGGGGGGAGCAGAGTGGCGCAGCGGAAGCGTGCTGGGCCCATAACCCAGAGGTCGATGGATCGAAACCATCCTCTGCTAATTGTCTCTTTTTTCCCCTCCTCCTGACAGCTGCTGCCTCTCCCAGCAGCTTTTAACCTGCACTGCTCTAGCTCTCTGGGCACCCATGGCCGTGGCCCTCCCGTTCCCTCAGCCCCTTCTCTCTGCCACTGCCACCTTCTTTCTCCTTTGCCTTCTTAGGAGCCAGCACTCCCATAGTGCCCCTCGGCAAGCCAGACGGGTGGCTGTGGAGCAGCAGGCAGAGCTCCCCCCACAAGGAAGTGGGTGTCCTGGGGACACAGGCATTTCTCCCTTCCCATCCGGCAGCTCAGTCCCAACTTCCCAGCCGCAAGCAGGGACCTCCACGAATCTGCAGGTGGGGAGGAGCGACAAGGCTGGTGCTACTTTGGGAAACACCAATGCAATCGGCTTGACCATCTAGGGGTTTTCTCCATCCTAGTCTGTTTGCTGCCGTGCTCACTCGCAGCTCCAGCCAGGAGCAGGGCTGAGTAGGTATTCCCAGTGGGCACTGTATTGGCCATCCGTGGCTAGGTGTTGGTAGTGGTGGGGAGAGGGGCTGCTGCAGGGTGGCCTCTGTGGGGAAGAGCTGAGGGGCTGCCCTGCACCACACACACAGCTGGTTCCAGGGGCCTCCACAACACTGAGCCATCTGCAAAGCTTGGGGCACCCAGGGCACCCATGCTGGCTGGAGCAGGTGGCTATTCCTGAAGGAACTGCAACCTGCGGAGAAGACACGCCAGCGAAGACTTTTCCTGACGGGCCTGAAGCCTGTGAAAGAGCCCACACTGAAAGAGATTTTTCCTGTTCAGAAGCGCAGCATGTGGAGAACCCATGCTGGAGTAGTCTGCAGTGAAGGAGTGCAGCTGAGCCTGGAAAAACTGGGAGGCACGGCGGTGTTTTCTTTGTCTTTTTTTGCTCACTACAAGACAAAACACACACATAGCCCGAGCCTTTCCCTCTCTTCTGGCTGCTCAGGACTGGAATTCAGTGCTGGACACCCACCCCCTCACTCCCACATGCACATCAGCAGGTGCTCTGAACCCTAGACTGTACCACAGGTCTGTGCAGAATCCATGCCTGGAGCCCAGGCCTGGTTTGTCCAGCGTCCTGCTCCAGCCCTGGGCAGTCCCTGATGCCAATCCACTCTCCTCACTGGCTAGCGCAGCTTGAGATTTCCTAGCAAATACCACACACACACACACACACACACACACACACACAGACACCCCCCGCCCTTCCCCCCCCGAAAACCAGAAAAGCACAGTCTGACAGAAATGAGCTAGGAGTAGAATGCAATGAAAACAAGACCAATAGCATTCTTGTTCTTCACGTGTCTGGAAAGGGTTTCCAGGATGAGTTGCTCCTTCCCCTTCCCAGGGATCGAGGTGAGGCGGACCAGCCTGCTGTTGCCCCCATTCTCCTTTGTGCCTTTTGGGAAGATAGGAGTGACAATGACTTTCTTCCAGCACTCAGGAACCTCTCCCAGTTGTCACGACCTTTCAAAGATAATTGAGAGTGGCCTCTTCTATAGGTCTTTCTTGCCTGAGTGCTTCACGAGCTGGCAGCAGGAAGATAGCATGGGTGTCTGCAGGTGAGCTCCCTGCTACCTGAGCACCTGACTGGCCAGAAGCCAGAAGATTGCTTGCATGTTGACTGTGAGGTCGCCTCTGGCTCTGCAGGCAATGGGCCAGCCACAGGAACATCGCTTGTGCTAAGTGCTCGTCTTCATTCCATAGTGGATACCACTGCACGGTATATCTTTTTCTATCCAAACACTTCTTGGTCCAAAGGAAGCGGACAGTCCCTGAGAAGGAGATCTGAGTACATGCGGGCATGACAGTGTCAAAAATGGCTGTCCGGCAATCACAAAGCAATGGGAGAACCCACGGGGAATGACGCTGTCAGAAGTTGCCTCTTCCCTTTGTTTAGCGAGTGGGGGCTTCCTTGCCTGACGTCCTTCTGGGTACACAGGTAGGGTTGGCTGGTCCTGACAGCCATTCACAGGTCTGCCTGAGAGCAGGTGGGTATGACGGGGTCCAGAAATGGCTGCCAGCCAATCACAGAGCAGTATGAAAACATGGTGGTTGTGGTGCTTAATAAGAAAATGGCAGCTGAAAGAAAATGGTGCCCCCCCGTGTATGTAGGGGAAGGTACGTCCTGGGCACGTGTACTTCATCATTCATCAGTGCCGGCATGGGCATTCACCAAAGCAATCATCCATCCCCAAAACCAGTGGCAGCACAAGGCAGATTTTAGCCCAGGAACAGGTAATGCGCGGAGTCCTGCAAAACAAATTGCTTACGGGCACGCAGCATGGAATGTGGCAGATGCTCAGATCCGGCCAAGCTACATAGACCAAGAAACTTGTGCTAGAAATGATCCACCTGGCCTATTTGCACATTATATAGACAGAGAATTGTTACCCTAGCATTGCCTGCTTTTTACTTGCTGATTGCTGAGCTACTACTACACACGTCTACAAGCTACGGACATATCCAGTGCCTAGGAAGAAACCCAGGCTGGTTGCTGTGCCTTTTTAATTCAACCAAAGGGTACCTCATGCAGCCACACGTTAGCCCAGGACAGCGTGATTGTGACTCCGACTGGGGCAGACTCCGACCGCGCTACCTCAGCGTTATGCCCTCTGGTATTCCCCATGGGCACTGTCTTGGCTACACATGGCAAGGTTTTGGCAGTGGAGGGGTCAGGGGGTGCTGCAGAATGGCCTCTGTGGGAAGAGATAAGGGGCTGCCCTGTGTCAGACACAGTCAGTTCCAGCTCCGCAGTGGACCCACCACACAAGACAGCTGAGCCGTCGTCAACATTGGTGGCCCCTCTGTGAAAACATATTCCAGAAAGGGCAGAAAACGCCGGGCAGAGAGAGGTGGGAAGAAAAAAAGAGTGGGTAAGAGCAGAGACACGTCCTCCTTGGGAGAGTAGAGGAGTCTGGTGTGAAGCACTGGAGTTGTCCCACAGGGGAGAGGAAAGGCGGTGTTTTATGTTTGTCTTTCTGTTTCTCACTACTTGCATCTGTTTTGAGTGGCAAAGAATTAATTTTGCCCAAGTCAAGCCTGATTTTCCCACAAGAGTTTTTGCTAAGCCATGTCCGTGTGTTTATCTTGAGCCATGAGATTTCTCATTGTGTTTTCAGTGCTCTGCATCGCCCTGCGGGTGGGGAAAGTAGTGAGCAGCTGGGTGGGCGTTTGTCTGTGCTTAAACCACCCCAGGTATGTACACGCAAACGCACGTGCACCTGCATAGTACGTGCGCAGCTGGCCCACGTACGAACACAGATGGGGAGCGTCACCGTTACCAGCACCCAGCTGGCGTTTCCGTAGCCAAGAGCTCACACGCAGAGAAGCACACCCGGGTGCCAGCAGCTTGAGGTCGTGTGTATGTGTGCAGGGGGCTGGAAGGAGGAGGCGGGATGGTCTCTGAAGCGGAGGAGCAGGCAAGAGGGCAGTTTGTGACCTGGCAGAGCAGGAGGCAGGCAAGACCGGGACGGGGAGGAGCAGGAGGCAGGCAAGACCGGGACGGGGAGGAGCAGGAGGGAGGCCAGGCTCCGGGCTGGAGGAGCGGGAGGCAGGAGTGGCCCAGGAGCGTTGGTGGTATAGTGGTGAGCATAGCTGCCTTCCAAGCAGTTGACCCGGGTGCGATTCCTGGCCAACGCAGGCAAGCTTTTCTTCTGCCTAGCTCCATAGTGCCTTCCCCATTTAGCAACAGCAGGCTGCAGGGGCTGCTTTGTACCATTCAGAGATTCTCAGGCAGCGTTGAAGCGCTGCAGCAGGTGCCTGGAGAACTTTGGGATTCTCCATGCCTGGGTGTCACACTCGGGTTTCAGTGGGGCTCACGCACTGAGCCGCCTGCTCTAGCTTTGGGGCTAGCCCTGCTTTGAGCAGGCATTTGGACTAGTGACCGCCTGAGATGCCTTGCAGTCTAGCTCCTTCCATGAAGCAACAAGTCCCAGAGAGATCTGTGCCCTCCTTCCTCTGCACCATGCGCAATAAGTGAGCCTCTTCCCACAGGAATGGGAGCTCAGTCGTTGCTCTGCACTTGGCGCATCCTCTGTGCTTTCAGCATGACTCTCCAGTCCCTTTCCCACACGCTGGCTCCTTGAGATCGGCACAGCACTCACCCAGAGGTTGGTGTGGCAGAGCCCTCCTTGCCCAGGCTTCCCACCTCCGAGGAGGGAAGACGGAAGCACCCTTGTTGCCCCAGGAACAGTCCACGAGGCAGGATTGTGGGCCAAATGCTTAGCTCGCCATCTCCTCAGGCTCTGGAGGAATGGAGGAAGTCATGGGAAAGGTAGGTGTGTGCCCGGAGCCCCTTGACATGATGTTGGCATGTAGAGAGACGTAATTTGTGATGGTTCCTTTGGTTGCTCCCGTGAAGGAGTGCCTTGGCCTTTGCAAGGAGCTGCCCCTGTGCTGGCTACTGTGCAGTCCTGAAGTGCGTGTAGGTGCTGCAGTCGCCTGTCAGCCGCCCTTGGTGGGAGCAGGGCAAGGGTGCTCCCAGGATACAGCTCCCCCTGCAGCAGTGCCAGGAGGAGGCTGGCTGAGGTGGGCTGGCTCTGGCACCTGCAGGGGGGCAGAGTGGCAGAGGCAACGCTCACCGAAGCAGGGGGTCAGGATGGCCGAGTGGTCTAAGGCGCTGCATTCAGGTTGCAGTCTCCCTGGGAGGCGTGGGTTCGAGTCCCACTCCTGACAGGCTTGTCTTTCTCTTGGTTTCCTTCCCTCTCCCCCCCTGAGGGGATGGTCTTGCTCCTCTAGGCATTCTGGAGGTTATGTCTTGCTGCATATCCCAACCGCCACCGCTGCCACTGGCTTAGCAGAGGTAATGCTGCTACAGAGTCCCGATGCAATTCCTTTTTCCACTCTCCCCTACAAAACGCGCATTCTGCTGCTTATCAGGAACTGTCTCTGCCTCATTGGCTGGTTCTTGGGGCCAGCTCCTGCTTCTTAGCAGGAACTGTCTCTGCCTCAGCTAATTTCAACAATGTAAGCGTCAAACATCGTCTTTCATCCCCTATCTCTACTATATCTACTGAGATTCTTTTGACTCCCCTTCTCTCACCAGTAGCAGGTGGGTAGGCCTAGAACAGAATCATGGAAGGAGGAGAGCCCCTGGGGAATTCCACTTTTCCATCGTCTTTCATCCCCTATCTCTACTATATCTACTGAGATTCTTTTGACTCCCCTTCTCTCACCAGTAGCAGGTGGGTAGGCCTAGAACAGAATCATGGAAGGAGGAGAGCCCCTGGGGAATTCCACTTTTCCACTCTCCCCTACAAAAGTCACATTCTGCATGCCTCTCCTCTCCCCTGAAATGTGGGGCTTTGGACATTCTTCAAACATTCACCCACAAAACCCTCTCTCCCTGCTTCCGCTTTCCCCTCCAACAACCCTTCTGGCTGGAGGGCATTTCAGGGAGTCAGAGAGTGCATCCTCCTGCTTCAGGCAGGCTCCCACCAGCTGATCAGTGCTTTGTCCTTTCAGGTCATAAAATACCTTGAGGACAGACGTTTCACAGCCTCTCTGGACCCCTGTTCCCATGCTTAGGCACCCTCTGGGTGATCATTTGTGTTTGTGTAGCCAGTCACAAACTGCCTGCTCAGTTTCTGACCATGGCTCTCATCCTCCAGCCATCGCAGTAGCCTCCTGGTAGGCACCAGGAGGCTCCTATTAGATCCCCGCTAAGCATTTTTCTTCTCCCAGCTGAGCAAGCCTTGGGTCCGCAGCCTTTCCTTACAAGGCCCCCCCAGCCCCTGACTATCCTAGGGATCCTCCGCTGAACTCGCTCCAGTTTATCATCACCTTTCCTTGGTTCCCCAGAAAGTGCTTCTTCCCCCGTTTTGGAGATGGGGCAACTTTTCCCTCTCCTTAGTCATCAGGGAGCTCCTCTGCCCTCTGCTCCCAAAGCTGGAGAGCCCCTGCGATGCGTCCTTCCCTCTTTCAGGCCCAGTGGCACATTCTGTAGGTGCCAATCCAGCACGTGGCATTGACCAGCAGGATTTCAACCCAGAAAGTTTCCCCGAACTGGCAGTTCCTCACCAGCAAACATGGACAGCACCAATGGGAAGAGGAGCAGGTGGGAGTAAAGGCCCACCAGTAAGAGACCAGTAAGGGGCATGGCAGACTCTCTCCAACACTGCTGACGGGACAGAGGCATCCTCACGCAATCCCACCACAGGTTGCACGAGCACTGGTGGCATTTTTCAGAAGGACCGCAGTCAGGAAGTATGAGCCACAGAAGAGGTCCTCCTGTGCACACAGGAAGAGGAAGAGGAAGGGGGGACATGCACAAGGTGGTATCAGAGCATGCCGGAGCGTGTCGGGATTGAGGGAGATGCTGAAGGAGCTGGGATTGTTCAGCCTGGAGAAGAGACGGTGAGGGGGCTTCTGCTGTGTGAAGGTGGCTCTCTGGCTTGCCAAGGCCTGCCCTCGGCCAGAAAGACCTGGGGAGTGCAGGACCCAGGAGTGGCGTGGCCTCCTGCGTGAGCCAGCCTGGCCTGAGCTGCAGCTCCCAGGGGCTGGGGAGCTCTGGGAGATCTCTGGCTGCCCATGGAAGCCTGTAAGGGGGGCACAAAGTGTCCTCCCCGCGGTGTCCCGCAGGGAGGAGCAGCATCGGAGGCTACAGTGGACGGAACATTTGCCGTGACCTTGGGGAAGCAAACAGTCTGGGGACCACGGCAGCCCCAGCAGGCAGTGCTGCCAGGAAGGAAACCAAGGACAAAATGCCCCGAGCAGGGAAGCTGCCTTGTGGGCACTGGCCCACACAACCCACTGGCCCAGAATCCTTTCTCCCCGAGTGCTGGGTGAGACTAGCAGAGCCCCAGGAAGACCCTCCATTGCTTGCAGAAACGCTGTCTCAGCCCCAGAAGGGACATCCCTCCTCCTGCAGCGGCACAGCATCTGCATGGGAAAGGGCTGTCCCTTTCCCCGTGCTCCAGCCCCTGGAGTGGGGGGTCCCTCCACCTCTTTGCAAGACCTTCAGAGATTGGGCCCTGCTCTTGCTGCTCCCCGGCACTCCTCCCACCCGCTCGGTCCTGCAGATCCCAGGGATGGATGAGGAAACCCCTCAGCAATGCTGCTTCTCCGGGACATGCTTTCAGATTTGTGACTCTCTGGAAATTTAACCCTTCTCCCGTGACTAGGTTTTCTCACGCCCTCTCTGAATGTAACCTGCCATTTGATATCTTAGGCTTGGGCACGGCAGCCTGGTCTGTCCTGCGGGTTCAGAAGTACCTGCTGCCAGCCCAGTGCTTTGGGCAGTCCAAAGGCACCAGGCAGTTGTGTCCTCAGTGTCCCGGGCTAAGTCTGAGATCCAGCAGATTGTCCCCGCCTCTGTTTCCTCCTGTCTGACTGCTGGGAGGAAGGGCCCTGTTCTCAACACACAGACTCAAACTTTGGCACAAGGAGGATAGCACCAGTGCAGCTTCTCCCCACTGTGTGCACGGACCCTTGGCCATGTGGACCCAGGGCATGTGGGAGAGCTGCCTTGAGCTAATAGTAGAATTCAGCTAAGCCTGGACCAGTCTGGAGCAGCCTCAGGAGAGAAAACCTCATTCTCACTGAGGGAAGGGCCGCTTTGGGGCAGAAGGGGACAGCGTGTCCTGGAAAAGAGGACCAGGTCTGAAGTCAGCCAGGACTGTCCCAGTAGAGGAAGGCAGTCCAGCTTGTGCAACCCATAACAACTTGCCTTGGGTCCTCCTGCCAGCTCTTCCCTGTTGAACCTCATCCCCTGCCCTCTCTCTTGGTCGCCCCCTTCGGCAAGTTCAGGCGCTTGGCTAGGACCGCAACCAAGAGTAAGGATACGTGGTTAACGGCTGCTTAGTATGAGGTACAAGGTGAGAACAGGAGAGGCAATAACTTACACAGGCAGACTGGGAGGCTGTCCAACATGGGGGTGAAGGAGGCAGCAGCAGAGACCGCCAAGTGCAAGCATCGAGCCACAGATCACTGAGCCATGAATGTAGTCTGCAAGGTGCAACGTTGAAGAGGTTAAGCTGGAAAATTCATAAACATGTCTAACGAGGAAAAAGCAAGATTCTCCCAGGTTACCAGCCTGGGTCTTGTAAGAGAGGGCATGCCAGGCTCGCACAAAGTGCTCTGCCACTCCCTGGAAAGATCCTGTGAGCAGAGAGTTGCCCGGTAGCCCTGAAGGAAGGCTGCACTTGGTGATGCCCAGGGAGATGGAGAGACTGCCAGGCTCAGCCAGGAGCACGTGGCTTGGCAAGGGTAGCCACAGGGGAAAGACCACATCTGTCCAGGAGGTCCCATGGTGTAATGGTGAGCACTCTGGACTCTGAATCCAGCCATCTCAGTTCAAATCTCAGTGGGACCTTGAGCTTTTGGCTCCCTCAGGGCTTTCCTCAGCATGATTAGACATTTAGCTCCCTACAACTAACTGAAGGGGGGTTGTAGTGAGGTGGGTGCTGCTCTCTTCTGTCAGGTGGCTGGAGATAGGACGAGAGGAAATGGCCTCAAGTTGTGGCAAGGGAGATTTAGGTTAGATATTAGGGAAAATTTCATTACTAAGAGGGTTGTCACACATTGGAATAGGCTGCCCAGAGAAGTGGTTGAGTCACCATCCCTGGAGGTATTCAAAAAACGTGTAGACGGGGTACTCCATAACAGGGTTTAGTGGGCACAGATGAAGGTTGAACTCGATGATCTTGAAGGTCTCTTCCCACATAAATGATTCTATGATTCTATGATTAGCAGCCTTGCCTTGCTGTCGGGTCAACGGTTTAATGCACTCTCATCTTCCGTCCTTTCCTGTGCTCCCAGCCCTGGGACTGACACCAGTGCCCCTTCTGCTGCCCTGTGCCCACCAAACCTCTGCAGCTGTCCTGAGCGCTGGACCCTGCCCCCTCTCTGCTCCCTTGGTCTTGATGGCTGCTCCTGGATGAGGGCATCCAGCACTGGCTCAGAGAATCACACAACACCTCAGGTGGAGAGCATGCACTCCACGCAAGGCTCAAAGCAGCCTCAAGTGGAGGAGGCTATTCAGGGCCTTGTCTGCTTGGATGTGGGACACCTCCAAAGGTGGAGACGCTACAACACTCCCTGGGCAACCGTTTCCCATCTTTGATTACCACTGTGTGTGGCAGTACTTGTATTCCCACCTCTGTCCATTGCTTCTGGTGCCATCCATTTCTCTGAGGCTTTTCTGTCTTTCTCTTGCCTGCTTGTTTATTTTCGGTGCTCTGGTATCAGTTCAGGGAGCTCCACCCACAACTGGCAGTGCCCCGTGCATGGGGACAGACTCACGGTCATGGGAGAGAGCAGGTTCTCCCTCTTCCTTTCTCCTGGGGTCAGCTGGGATAGAGTTTACTTTCACAAGGAGCTGGAGGGGACCCAGCCAGGACAGCTGACCCGAACTAGCCAAGCTCGATACTGTATGATGTCATGCTCAGTATTTAACTGGGGGAGCTGGCGGTGGGGGCGGGAGGGAGAAGGGATCACAGCTCAGAAATGGGCTGAGCATCAGGTTCTGTGTGGTGAGCAATTGCATTGTGCGTCACATGCTTATATATTCTTTGGACAGCAAGCAGCCGTGTGGTGCTTAGTTGCCAGCTGGGCTTAACCCACGACATCCCTGCAGCTATGTTGGCAAACTGAGGGGGAGGAGAACAAACCACCACGAGACTCCAGCAGTGCTGCACAAAGTCTTTAATGAGAAGGAGGAAATGCAGTGGCTCGGAACAGAGACCGAGAAGCACGTCTGCAGGGTTCCGGGAGGCACAGAGAATGGCCCGTTTCCCAAGGACAAGCTCCAGGCAAAGCGCTTGCCTTTCCCCATTCCGATCTACCCGGTGGCAATGCCAGCCCACCAAGAGCAGGCCCTAACTCCGGCACACTCCCTCCGTCAGCAGGAGGTTCAGCAAAGCAGAAGAGAACGAGCCCTCTCCTGAGGAGCTCAGAGCAAAGCAGAGCCAGAGGAGACACGGCGAGGCCTGCAGTGCGGCGAGGAGCAGCAGGCACAGGTCCCTTCTGCCAGGTGGGATGAGGACACTCAGCCCACCTGCAAGCCGTGGCTACGCTCCTGCTGCTGCAGGATCCCCGTCTTCCTTGGTGCTCCAAAGGGGATGATCTGCTGGCTTCAGCAGTTCAGACCGCAGCGGGTGGGAGGCAGACACAGCCCTGACCCCCCCAGACCAAGGGAGCCCCCAGAAGAGATGGGAACCCCCCCGGCGCTGAGGGAGCTCCCAACAGCAGCTGACAGCGAGGATCCCACGGCTGTGCTCTGAGGGAAAGAGGTGAGGATGGGGCCCGGCAGGGTCACCACCACCGGGGAGGCCTGGATGGCCACCGTCGAGTCAGCGCAGCGGGCGACACAGGGCTCACTGCAGCTGCTTGCAAGTGGGGTTGGGCCGGAGGCGCCGCAGGGCGTTGGGAGACAGGGTCTGAAGCAAGACATCTCTCGGCGAGGGAGGCAAAGCTGAAACGCAGAGCAGGCAGGGAGCACGAACATCAGTATCAGTCTGTCTGTCTTTTCCTCAGCTCCCTCCGTGGAGACGCTTTGTTTTCAAAACACCCAGTACGCCTACAGTTCCCACAGCCATCATCGCGCCCTCCGAGTTGCACGGCACAGGAAGGCTGACCCACTTTTGGAACAGGCCCCAGCGCAGTGGCTCTAAAGCGCCCGTGGAAAGACCGATCATACCCCATCTCCATCGTTGCTTTGAAGATGGCACTGGATGCACTTGGCCATGTGGTTAGAGACCATCAGCTAAAGGTGCAATGCTGGTGGGCAGGCCTCCCTGCAGCTGAGCCCCACGGATCCCCTTCGGCTTGAAAGAACCCTCCGCTTCCCACCTCTCCCCAGCCACCTCCACCAGAAGGCAAAGAGATTGCAGCCCTTCGACAGTTGTATGGCAGGGCAAAGCTGAGGCAGCCCAAGCATCAGCCTCAGTAGCCACCAAGACAGCAGTTCAGCTCACAGAGAGAGATGGAGCGGACTCGGGCTTACCTTGCTCCTCGAGGAAAGGGAGGCAAGAGAGGAGGATGCAGAGCCTGGAGCAGCGCAGGCTTTTATGCTGTGTCCCAGAGCCCTGGCGGGGGGGGCCACAAACATTCCTTGCTCATGAAGCATCTCAACACCTAGTAGACACACAGGAGACTGTGAGTAAGTTTAAGCAGAACGTCAAGACTGCACAATCCCATATGGGAGAAGAGCCCCATCTCACCAGGGATGTGGCAAAGCTCAACGTCAAAGGAAGTCCTTTGTGGGCTGGAAGGAAGACCCCTGTGGGCCGGAGCGACAGCCAGGAGGACCTAGCTTACGCTCATCAGGCTCTACCACAGCATGGTTTTGTGATCAAAGAGATGCCCGCGTCCTTCTCTGAAAGAGACCCACGCCCAAATTGACCTGTTTTGCTCAGCAAGGTCATCCCAGACGCCAGAGGCCTGGATGGCCTGCTTTTGAGGAGAGGCTGAGGGCAGGGAGCCAAAAGCTCACAGCCCTCTTTCCTGGGTGAGGGATGGGGTGGCCCATTCCATGCATTTCAAACTACAAAGGGACATCGGATCAGTCTCCCAGAGCACCTGGGAGTCATCGTGATGTGGAAGAGTTGGGAAAAACCCTGAACTCCAGGCAAACATGAGTCACCCTGCTGTGGACTTCAGTGGACACGTTGCCCCAGCCTGAGGCGTACCAGGGATACCAGAGCTTATAGTCCCAAAGTGCCGCTTTCGTCAAGGGCTTTTCCACACATTTTAGCACCATTCCTGAATCAACTGGTGCTTCTATGCAACCTCCTGCATTTGCTGTCTTCCAAGGCATTGCCTTTTGGTGGTTGCTCAAGGGCTCATGTGACTCCGAGGTGCTCTGGGAGACTGATCCGATGTCCCTCTGAAATTTGAAATGCATGGAACGGGCCACTCCATCCCTGACCCAGGAGAAAGAACCACGATCTTTTGGCTCCCTGCCCTCAGCCTCTGCTCAAAAGCAGGCCATCTAGGCCTCTGGCGTCTGGGATGACCTTGCTGAGCAAAACAGGTTAATTTGGGTGTGGGAAGGACACAGTCACTTAAAATCTCTGCACAGATAGCCTGAGACCACCGAGCCAATAGGTCTTAGCAGGGCTGGAAACAAATTAATTATACTGATGTTAGACGATACGCAGTGGGAGCAAAACATTTCAAGTGAAAGAGGCAAGGGCTTAATCATCAGAGAGGCCTCGGCAAGCTGCAACTACTAGGTGTTGAGATGCTTCATGAGCAAGGAATGTTTGTGGGCCCCCCCCAGGGCTCTGGGACACAGCATAAAAGCCTGCGCTGCTCCAGGCTCTGCATCCTCCTCTCTTGCCTCCCTTTCCTCGAGGAGCAAGGTAAGCCCGAGTCCGCTCCATCTCTCTCTGTGAGCTGAACTGCTGTCTTGGTGGCTACTGAGGCTGATGCTTGGGCTGCCTCAGCTTTGCCCTGCCATACAACTGTCGAAGGGCTGCAATCTCTTTGCCTTCTGGTGGAGGTGGCTGGGGAGAGGTGGGAAGCGGAGGGTTCTTTCAAGCCGAAGGGGATCCGTGGGGCTCAGCTGCAGGGAGGCCTGCCCACCAGCATTGCACCTTTAGCTGATGGTCTCTAACCACATGGCCAAGTGCATCCAGTGCCATCTTCAAAGCAACGATGGAGATGGGGTATGATCGGTCTTTCCACGGGCGCTTTAGAGCCACTGCGCTGGGGCCTGTTCCAAAAGTGGGTCAGCCTTCCTGTGCCGTGCAACTCGGAGGGCGCGATGATGGCTGTGGGAACTGTAGGCGTACTGGGTGTTTTGAAAACAAAGCGTCTCCACAGGGAGCTGAGGAAAAGACAGACAGACTGATACTGATGTTCGTGCTCCCTGCCTGCTCTGCGTTTCAGCTTTGCCTCCCTCGCCGAGAGATGTCTTGCTTCAGACCCTGTCTCCCAACGCCCTGCGGCGCCTCCGGCCCAACCCCACTTGCAAGCAGCTGCAGTGAGCCCTGTGTCGCCCGCTGCGCTGACTCGACGGTGGCCATCCAGGCCTCCCCGGTGGTGGTGACCCTGCCGGGCCCCATCCTCACCTCTTTCCCTCAGAGCACAGCCGTGGGATCCTCGCTGTCAGCTGCTGTTGGGAGCTCCCTCAGCGCCGGGGGGGTTCCCATCTCTTCTGGGGGCTCCCTTGGTCTGGGGGGGTCAGGGCTGTGTCTGCCTCCCACCCGCTGCGGTCTGAACTGCTGAAGCCAGCAGATCATCCCCTTTGGAGCACCAAGGAAGACGGGGATCCTGCAGCAGCAGGAGCGTAGCCACGGCTTGCAGGTGGGCTGAGTGTCCTCATCCCACCTGGCAGAAGGGACCTGTGCCTGCTGCTCCTCGCCGCACTGCAGGCCTCGCCGTGTCTCCTCTGGCTCTGCTTTGCTCTGAGCTCCTCAGGAAAGGGCTCGTTCTCTTCTGCTTTGCTGAACCTCCTGCTGACGGAGGGAGTGTGCCGGAGTTAGGGCCTGCTCTTGGTGGGCTGGCATTGCCACCGGGTAGATCGGAATGGGGAAAGGCAAGCGCTTTGCCTGGAGCTTGTCCTTGGGAAATGGGCCATTCTCTGTGCCTCCCGGAACCCTGCAGACGTGCTTCTCGGTCTCTGTTCCGAGCCACTGCATTTCCTCCTTCTCATTAAAGACTTTGTGCAGCACAGCTGGAGACGCGTGTTCATTTCTCCTCCTCCTCCTCCTCCCTCAGTTAGCTACGCGCTCTGCAAGGTCGAGCAAGTGGCTTCTGTCCTGAGCTTACCACCAGTTGTCATTAGAGCTCCCTGAACTGATACCAGAGCACCAAAAATAAGCAAGCAGGGAAGAAGAAGACTAAAAGCCCCAGAGAAATGGAGCGTGAGTCGGCAACCTGCTCATCACAGCCCTGCAATGTCTCCCAGGGTCAGCCTTGCGTCCCAACCCTGAAAGCATTCAAGAGCTCATCTCATTTCTTCTGCCAGTGTACCCAGCGCTTCTTGCATGTATGCTCACGAAGCAGTGACTTTTCACTGCCTCCCCTGTGTACCCACTGGCAGAGGATAGTAGCAGGCTTATGAACCGGCCTGAGATGATAACATGGAGACATGTGCTCAGCTGAGTTGTGGAGGGTGCCTTCCAAAACAGGCAGGGACAAGTTGCCTCTCTGAGCCTGAATCTCAGCGAGACTCATGGCATTTGGAAGTCAGGTTTATGCCTCCTTTCCTTTTGCTGATGCACCTTGCTACTCACAGGTGTTTTGGAGGCAAGAAGCACCTAAGCTGCTCAGCAGTAAAGCAAGGCCTCCTACGTGCAAGCATGCAGCCAAGCACAAAGCTAGATCCAGTGTCACTGTTTAGTCTTGCAGATTATGCGTTACTCTCCTCAGCGCTGCACCACCAACGCCTCTCAGCGGTCACTGCTGCTCCAGGTGCATGAATTTTGGACCAGGGGCACATCTTCCCCTGACCGAATGCTGTTGCTTCTGCTTTCTCTCTCTGGTGCAATCCAGCAGCAAGTGGAAACCCTTCTGCAAGGTGTCCTTCCTCTGCAGCAGCCCTTGATGTCTGCATGCTGGGTGTCCTTACAGGGATGTCACCAGTGTCTTTGTGTGGCTGATTCCCACTTCTGCACAGCTAGGGGCTCTGTCAGCCCTGCCAAAGGGACACTGAGGTGATTAAGGACTTGGCTCATCTGTCATACAAGGACAGGCTGGGGCAGCTGGGGTTGGTTAGCCTGCAGAAGGGAAGGCTGAGGGTGCTGGAGAGTGGACAGGTAGATTAAAGGAGAGAGCGCCATCCTCTTGTCAGTGGTGCCCAGTGGGAGGGCAAGAAACAATGGACAGAGGTGGAAATACGAGAAATGTCTCACACAAAGTAACCCCATTTTACTGCGGGGGTGGTCAAAGACCAGTGTCCCAATTGGTGAGATGTGATTGTTAATACGGACATTTGAGTTAACGTCTCAGTCCTCTCAATTGTTGTTCACAGTCTTTGTATGAAGAACAGCCATTGCAATTCTCTCTTTCATTGGTGTTGTGGGAGTAAACTCCAGGGGATGGGTATGGAGTGGAAAGGAGGAAAGCGCTGGTTTTCATGTCTGGACGTAGGCAGCGTGATTGCCACATGGGGTTAGGGTGGGCATTTCAGTAGGGAACTGAGCATGCACAATCACAATCCTGCTCTTCATAACTCCACCTATTTGTAGCACTGCTGATGGCAGAGTGGGAGTCTGTAAATACTGTGCTAACACAACCCCGCCACCCAGATTGGGTTTTGACTATCAGCACAGCAAAGAACATTGCATTTCTTGCTTTAAGCAACCCTGGAATCAGAGACTTGAGAAGCTTTGTCCCCTTTAGGCAGAGAGTCTAGTTGAGAGAGGCTCCTCAGGTTTCCCTTGAACCGCAGGCCATAAGCTGCAAGAGAAGTGAGGGTGTCTCAGTTCTTAGTTACCAGGAACATCACTACACCCAATTCCAGTGAACTTCAGGACATCTCTGCAATGCCGGAGCCTGGACAGGTTAGGTCAGCCTCTCCAGGGTGACTTCAGAACTGACAGACAGGCCTCTGAGCCATTACATAAGGAGCAGGCCTCCTGCCACCACACAGCCCAATTGCATTGCTGGCCTCATGAAGCACTGGGCGTGTCCCTTGACCACCACCTAGGCATTTGTCGTGGTTTAACCCCAGCCAGCAACTAAGCACCACACAGCCGCTCACTCACTCACTCCCCCCCACCCAGTGGGATGGGGGAGAGAATTGGGAAAAGAAGTAAAACTCGTGGGTTGAGGTAAGAACGGTTTAATAGAACAGAAAAGAAGAAACTAATAATGATAATGATAACACTAATAAAATGACAACAGCAATAATGAAAGGATTGGAATGTACAAATGATGCGCAGTGCAATTGCTCACCACCCACCGACTGACACCCAGCAAGTCCCCGAGTGGCAATTCCCCGCCCCCACTCCGCAGTTTATACACTAGATGGGACGTCCCACGGTATGGAATACCCTGTTGGCCAGTTTGGGTCAGGTGCCCTGGCTGTGTCCTGTGCCAACTTCTTGTGCCCCTCCAGCTTTCTCGCTGGCTGGGCATGAGAAGCTGAAAAATCCTTGACTTTCGTCTAAACACTACTTAGCAACAGCTGAAAACATCTGTGTTATCAACATTCTTCACATACTGAACTCAAAACATAGCACCGTACCAGCTACTAGGAAGACAGTTAACTCTATCCCAGCTGAAACCACAACAGCATTATTGATCTTCCGTTGTACCCTGCCATGGCAGCATGCTTGTCTTGACAGGTGCAACCACCACCACCACCAGCAGCACCACCACCAGCAGCAGGTGCAGTTCTGTGCCAGGCCAAAAACCGCCTCCCTCCTGGCTCCTGTACCAGCACTGCAGTGAGGAGCCCAGCCTGGAGCCCTCCCAACAGGCAGAAAGCACTGGCCTCAGGCGGTCTCAAGGCTGCAAGGAGGCAAGGGGACTGGCTTGAAACCCCAGGGGAAAGCTGGGCATTTCCTGAGCAGAAGAGCCTGCCTGCAGAAGATGTAAGGCACCCACCCTGGAGCCAGCCTGAAGAGACGTCTGTCTGCCTTGGCCAGGAATCAAAGCTGGGTCAACGGCTTGGAAAGCAGCTGTGCTCACTAATATTCCAGCAACGCACCTGTGGGCAGTGCTGCCTCCTGCTCCTCCAGATCAGAGCCTGGCCAGCCTCCTGCTCCTCCACTTCACAGACTGGCCGGCCTCCTCCCTCCAGCCCCCCGCACACACACTGCCTCAAGCCACTCCTCATGCTCAGCCTCTCGACTGCAACCACCTCCCACCCTTGCTCTGCATGCAGTCAGACACTGCCAGGTGCGCCACCTCCACACTGCCTCCTTAACGCCATTTTCCTGCTCCAGAGCCAAGACAGAAGGGGAGCCACTTTCATCTAGTGGGGTAAATTACCGCTTTTGTGGATCGTTTAATATTTTGGTCCGTGCTCAGGAACTGGACAATGCTTGCAGTGGTGGAAAAAAGCTCTGGACATACCTATTCCACCAAATCAAGCTCTCTCCAGTCTCCCTCTAAGTCACCCACCCCCCCATTTATTCTCCCTTTGCCCCTCCACGCTTTTCCTCAGCCAGTCTCTACCTCGCCCCTTCCATGGACCTCTCCCACTCTCGCAAACCATTGCCCCTACACACCAACAACCTGCACGGCGGTCATGGCCTTTGTTCAAGGGCTGACACCGCCCTACGTCCCCAAGAGGCTGGAAGTGCTGCCGGGAGATCACCATCTGCCCTGCAGCAGTGTCCCCACCGTAGTGCTCACAGCAGGCTTGGAGGCCCCCTCAGATAAATCTGAGAAGCAAAGTGGGGTCTAATATCTCACCTCACCCTGGTTGTCTCCACGCAGCTGCCTTCTCTTCTTCCCTGGAAGCAGCAGAGACACCAGCTGGGGGGTGAAACCATCCCCGCCTCCCGTGGCAGGATATCCCAGATGCCCGGCTGAGGACCAGGCGCTGGGAGCTTCAGCTGTAGCCCCTGGGGTTACGCCTCTCCAGGCCTCTGCAAGGCTGGCAGCAGGTGCCCGTCGTGCTCCGTGCAGGTCCCAGCTGCAAATCTTCGAGTGGAGCCTAGCCCTGAAACTGCCAGGGAGCCGGGTGTCATTGCACAGGGCGCGTGATCAGCAGGGCAGAGAGGGCTGGAGCAGGTAGTTGTGGCCGAGTGGTGAAGGCGATGGACTAGAAATCCATTGGGGTTTCCCCGCGCAGGTTCGAATCCTGCCAACTACGGGGCGCGGTCCCCTTTTGGGCTCCCTGCAATTGACCACGCTGCAGCCAGCAGTGGGACTCAGCTCCACACTGTGCCTGGCGCCCAGGGAGACAGTGAAAGCCCCTTGCCTACAGCACTTGTCCTGACCGCCCCGCCACGCCCCCCCCCCCCCCCCCCCCCCCCCCCCGAAACTGCTGGATGAAAGGGAAATCCTGCTCCCATTGACAAGGTAGGCATGTTGGGGGAAGAGAATGGACCAGTGCCAAGTACCAGCCATGACAAGAGGTCCAATGTTAGAATCATAGAATCGTAGAATCATTTATGTTGGAAAAGACCTTCAAGATCATTGAGTCCAACCATCAACCATGCCCACTAAACCATGTCCTGAAGTACCCTGTCCACTCGCTTTTTTAATACCTCCAGGGATGGTGACTCAACCACTTCCCTGGGCAGCCCATTCCAATGTTTGACAACCCTCTCAGTAAAAAAATTTTTCCTAATACCTAACCTAAATCTCCCTTGCCACAACTTGAGGCTATTTCCTCTTGTCCTATCTCCAGCCACCTGACAGAAGAGACCAGCACCCACCTCACTACAACCCCCTTTCAGGTAGTTGTAGAGAGCGATAAGGTCTCCCCTCAGCCTCCTCTTCTCCAGACTGAACAGCCCCAGTTCCCCCAGCTGCTCCTCGTAAGACTTGTGCTCCAGGCCCCTCACCAACTTGGTTGCCCTCCTCTGAACACGCTCCAGCAGCTCAATGTCTTTCCTGTAGTGAGGGGCCCAAAACTGAACACAGGACTCGAGGTGCGGCCTCACCAGTGCCGAGTACAGGGGAGCAACCACCTCCCTGCTCCTGCTGGCCACACTATTTCTGATACAGGCTAGGATGCGATTGGCCTTCTTGGCCACCTGGGCACACTGCTGGCTCCTACTCAGCCGGCTGTCAACCAGCACACCCAGGTCTTTCTCTGCCGGGCAGCTTTCCAGCCACTCTTCCCCAAGCCTGTAGCGCCGCATGGGGTTGCCGTGACCGAAGTGCAGGACCCGGCACTTGGCCTTGTTGAACTTCATACAGTTGGCCTCAGCCCATCGATCCAGCCTGTCCAGATCTCTCTGTAGAGCCTCCCTACCCTCAAGCAGATCGACTCTGCCTCCCACCTCGGTGTCATCTGCAAACTTGCTGAGGGTGCACTCGATCCCCTCATCCAAATCATCGATAAAGATATTAAACAAAACAGGGCCCAACACCGAGCCCTGGGGAACACCACTTGTGACCCGCCGCCAACTGGATTTCACCCCATTCACCACAACCCTCTGGGCTCGACCATCTGTAGAGAAATCCCATGCGGGGACGGACGACAGGACACCAATATGATGATCAAAGTCGCCAGTTTATTAGTCATAGCTGATTATTCTTATACTATTCTCTAAGTTCCTTAAAAGCTCTGATTGGTTGCTGCATGCAAGCATATAGTGTCCACACGCATAAACATAAGATATAATTGGTTATACTAACTCTACACACGCGCATAAACATAAAACATAATTGGTTATACTAACTAAAACATGCGAGACTTGTCTCAATATAATTGGTCAAGATAAACTGCCGAATTGAGGTTCTTTGTGCCAAGTTCCCTTTATTGTGGAATGCACACCTGCGTTCTTCTAATTGGTATCTTTCTTTTTTTTGTCTTCTTGTTTATTCTGTTCAAGGCCTTCTAAAGGCGTCTGGAATACTCTTGCGACCGTTAGCTAAATATGTTCCCACCATTCCCCCTTTTTTGTTTTTTTGTCAGTCAACACAGCCTTACTTGATCTATCAATTAATTCCTAAACACATTGCAACATACAAGGCACACAAATTAAAATACAAAAAACCCACTACAAGATAAATCAAAACTATCTTAACCAATGATTTAAGAGCAGCTCTATTTTGCAAGGTTGTGTGTCTAATACTATCTACATCTAACAGTAAATCAGATAATACTACACCAATCTGTATTCAGGGATCCCAGAATTTGTGATTCCTGGGGTGGCAATGAGGGTGAATGCCCGATCTGTGGAAACCAGGCATTCCCATCCATTGAGTCCATGACCTGCTGCACAGGGGTCTCCATCAATAAGTTCTTAAACTTTGTTGATACCAGTGGAACCCCCTATTAAACCTGTGAAAAAGGGATTGCTTGGTGTTGCTGTATGGAGGCATCCGGTCACGTCAGCCAGGATCATCCAGATGTTTTCTTTGGATATTCTTGTGCCGTCTTGCTCCGCTAACTCAGCCCAGCAATCGGTAGGTGCCAGCTTTCCATGGGCATCCCCACAGAGGCAACGATGGCCTTGCCGTACACCAGCCCGATGCTCTTCGGAAAATCCCGGTATTTATACATTTGCAGAGGAACGGATTTCAGCACACGTGGCCAGCGAGTGCCAAAATTCGCCTCGGTTGCAACATGGGGAGCCTATGGCACATGCGGTCGCTGGCCAGACGTGCCGCACGAGTCATAGCCATCCTGTCTATTGGTTCACGGGCTTTGTGATGCGGTTGTAATGCACAGAGAATCTTGACCTGTTATGTTGGCCAAGGTGACCTACAAGATCTATGAACACAATTAATTAAACACAGTAAAAGCAACATTATACCTAATAAAATACACAAGAATAAAAGAAACCCCGATTTTTAATGAAGATACAAACCAACTCCTAAGTCCCCATCCCACAGCTAAATGCTCTAAGCCGAAATGACAGCTTTCTTAATTGCAATAAAGCTCTTGCAGCTCCTTCTTGCCTCTGCAGTTCTGTTATCTTGTTTATTAATTGCTCCACTGTCCAAGTTCCTCATGTCCGTTGTTTTTCTGGTGGTTCAAAGTCCTTTCATACTGCAGCTGTCACGTACTCCGGCCCACTCATGCTAGCTGCGGCCTACTTATGCTAACTCTAAATAATCAGGCTCAAAGAAATGTTCCCCATTTTCCATGAAATCTCCCACAATTCCCCCTTTTTTGTTTTTTGTCAAGCCAAGTTACATGAAATGCTTTTGCAATCATACGTTCAACTATTTTTATGATACATGGTACAATCATTACAACTGCTGATATTACAATTAAAATAACTAAGCCATGCATAAGCAAATCTTTCAACCATCCCGTAATTCCAAAACTTGCTAGCCATCCACTTAACCCTGTGTCAGTTATCGTGAGCCTTTTACTGTGAATCATATTGATATTGGGTGTTAGTAATGTAAGTCATCCGAGGCTACATGGCCTCCTGTTAAGTTTCAATGGAATTCCTCTCCCACACTCTATCTCCACAAATTAAAAACATCCCCCTAGGTAAAGCAGCCGGAACAGAAAAAAGAGCGTGATATTCTGGAATAGATATAGTTACACCAAGCTGTAGCATTTCTATATACAGGCAAAATAGCATTTACATTCTGACCCTTTCGAGTGGTGTTACAGGTATAATTAAACATCACACAGGCATTCATGATGACTGATCCTAACAACTCTAACTCTTGAGGTTCTTGCATTACTTGAGGCAGGCGTGCATACACACCGTCCCAATTATCGACACAGGATTGTGGGTTAGTACAAAGGGAAAATTCAGGCATTGGATCTGGCCAGGTATCTAGAGGTAACCCCACCAAACAGGTAGAAAAAGGGTTTTCAGGGGTAGTGACAGAAAGACATATAGCTTCTTGATGTATCATGTTTGTCAAAGTTACCCATACATTCTGTTTTGGTTATTGGATCATCCATTCTTCAGTTATGTGTGTTATTCATAACAGGTTAAATGTAGTGAGAAGGCGATACAGGCAGTGCAGCAAAGCCAGGTTCCGTTGTAAGTTCTGCAGACCCTGGAGAGGGAGTACCAGGCAACTGGGGTGGGGGGGGGGGGACGGCGGCACGGCAGCGGCCCCGGCCGCGCAGAGGCCGTGGGAGGCAGCGGCGGGACGGCCGCGGCAGGCGGCGGTGGAGGTAATGAGGGATATAAATGCGGCTCTTTTTCAGAGTCCACCCTGCCTGATGCAAAAGAATTATTATTGGAATCAGAATCCTGCTCGTTAGCGGCCTGCTTACAAACTGTCTCCTCAAAAGCAGTATCAGGTTGTATTGATATGATTTTCTCTGCTGGTTGTAAATGTAAATGCACCAGCACAGTATAAATAAATTTCCATGTCAACAACAAGGTTTCAGCAAGCATTTGTGAGTCATGTGGAGTTAAAGTTGACCCAGAAAATAATATGGGACAAAACTGCCTGTGTAGAAGGAGATTTTAAACCATACTGAGCAATTGCAACCTTTGCATCTTTTATGATTTTCCAATCAAATAGAACCCATTGATTAGGTCCACCCCCAGCCCCAGCAATAACCGGAAATGCTGTGGGAGCTGCTATGATTTCTCCCTCAATTAAGGCATTGCAAATAATTCCTCGCCATGTATTCGGGGGGTCCGTTGTTTCTGGAAAGGTGGGGATCGGTTCCCTGGGAGGTGGAGAAGGTAGAGGTATAGGTGTAGGACAAGGAAGGGGCAGAGTTAAAAAAAAGAGGGTTTGAAGGAGGAGGAGGAGGAAGGGGGGAGGGGGGGAAAGGGGTGCATCAAAGGATGCGGCTGGCGGTTTTTCTCGCTTCACAGCAGCCTCCAGCTGTGCCAGCTTTTCTATTACTGACCGCAACTGCTGCGAAGTGAGCTCCGGCCCCTCTTCATGCTCTTGAGGCGACCCGGGCGTAGACGAAGGCAACGGAGGGTATATGCTAGGTGTAATTTGTTCATGTTTAGCGGCGATATCTGGGGGCTGTTTTTTCCTAGGCAGATTTTTACTTGCTTCCTGATTCTGTAGGGTTTCCTTTAAGCGTATGGTTAGGGAGGCTTGGGAACTGTCAGATGGCTGATTAATATCAGCAGTCCCAGGGAGTGGAGCAGAAGTCAAGGGCACAGGAGCAGGCGGACAAGCTCCAGGAAAGCCAAAAGTTTCTCTCACTGCATTATGTTTTTCTCCCCATGTTTCCCCTTTGCTTGCGGCTGGAGAGAGAGCAGCAAAAGCAGACGCAGACACTTTACGATCTGCTTTCATTTCTTGTAGAGTTGTCTTAATTAATTTCCATAAAGTTGCAAGACCTTTAACTTCTTTAGACCCATCACTAATTTCATCCCATAGGGAGGTTCCGATAGCTTCCCAGGTACTAAGCTCAAAAGCTGTACCCACACTAATTAAAGGTTTCTGTCCTTGTTCCATTGTAAAAGCCGCTTTAAACAAGCTTCATCATATTTTATGCCTCTCTTAGAGAGAATATGTTGAAGGAGATTTAGGACTGCTTCTTGCTCTTTGTCCAACCCCATCTCCTTCTCCGACCGCTCACCTGATTAGGGCGAGATTCCGTTTTTCTATTCACTTGTGCGCACTTCCTTGTCTTCCCAGCTCAGCTGAGGCTTGTGTCATCCTGCCGGGGCAGCAGGGATTGTTTCGGCCGGCTTCTCCGCTCCCTCTCTCCATCGGCTCCTGTCATAGAATTCAACACCGATCCGAGGGTCCCTGTTCGGGCGCCAATTGCGGAGGCTCAGGACATCGCACACAGACCAATGTGATCAAGTGAAGCCCCTTTACTAGAGCATCAGACATCATTTTATACATTGGTTACATCCGTACATGCGTTTAGCTATTTTACTATTGGTTACACACATTATTCACGTACTGTCCACGCGTCCAGTTACACTTAATGATTGGTTATATCAACACTGTACACGCGCATAAACATAAAACATAATTGGTTATACTAACTAAAACACGTGAGACTTGTCTCAGTCTAATTGGTCAAGATAAACTGCCGAATTGAGGTTGTTTGTGCCAAGTTCTCTTTATCATGGAATGCGCACCTGTGTTTTTCTAATTGGTATCTTTCTTTTTTTTGTCTTCTTGTTTATTCTGTTCAAGGCCTTCTAAAGGCGTCTGGAATACTCTTGCGACCGTTAGCTAAATATGTTCCCACAACATCCTCCCAGATCCTGTCCCTGACAAGCAGCTTGCTTAAAGCACCCTCCATGGTGCAAGCTGTCTGGAGACCTTGGAAGCACTCATTGCTCTTGACAAGCTGTTTCTCCATCCCTGTGCTTGGCGTATGGAAGCTGCTCTCAGTACTGATGCTGGCAGGTCTGAGGCCTTCTGTAAAAGCTCTGAGTTCATCTACTGGCTCTGGTTTTCCCAGGCTGTGCATCAAATATGGCTTTGTTGAACCTCAAGTGAGGGTCTTGTTCTTGTCCAGGTTTTTGCTCTGAAACCATTCAAGTGCTGAGGACTGGGATATTGCAAAAGCATCATGTTTCTGTTTGGGCTTCCTGGGGAGGGATTACAGGCATGCAAGACCTGTTGAGGAGCTCAGTCTTCTTTGGGGATGCTCTCTGTGGGACAGGAGGACAATTTCTTTGAGCTACCCATATTTCTGGAAAGGTTACCCACATATGCCTTCCAGCTGAAATACTGCTTAATGGCACTCGGGTTTTGTTGGTTTGTTGTTTTTTTTTTAAAAAAAAAAAGCCTGTGTGTGTGAATAGCTGAGTGCTAGTAGCTAATATACAGTGAATAATCTTCTCCTGGTCAGTGTAATTGGTCTTATAATTAAAAATGCCCATTGAACATTACAAAAATTGGTTCCCTTGAAGATTCAAGTGCTTGCTGATGGATTCCTGGCTGATAAAATACCTTCCTAGCTTGCTTAAATATTAAATCCTCTTTAAAATGGCATTCAGATTACCTAGTGTGATTTCTTCCAATTAATCAGAATTGTCTAAAGTGTGCAATTTTTTTCTTAAAAACTAGGATCAGAAGTTCATGGAAACATCTTCTGTGTCTTGTTTAAATGAGTTAAAGCTACTGTCATGTCAGGTTGAGAGTTTCTAATATTATTTTTTCCTCATTCAGATCTTTGTACATCTTAATGACATCGACTCTGTGGTGGGGATTCCTCTTTTCAGGTAGGCATTCTCCTCACCAGATTTGTCTTGGCAGTATCAGAACAGGCGTAATTTCTAAATAGTCTTGCTGTCTACTGTGAGTATTTATCTTCTGGTTTAATATTCACTGGACTGTCACATTAGTTTTGTGGTCTGTCTGGAGCTTATCTGAGCACATAGGCCAGACTTAGCAGTGAGTTATGGATAAAAGCAGACTGTGGTTTCTATCTGTCTGCAGATCTGTCCAGTTCATTTGTTCTTTCATATTACATGGGCTTTTCTGGGTAGTTGTACTGTTATCTTACATTGATTTTTTGCTGTCTCCAGGCTTCCATTGGCAAACAGAGAGTATATCAAAACAGCAGGACTGCCATCAACAATTGCTTGGGCCATGGCATTTCTGGCTGAAATCAGTGTAAGTGAATGTTCATGGTAAAGATATAGAGTCCCGAATGAAGGAGGCAGTTGCTGTTCATCAGAGCTGGAGCTGGAAGCTTTGAAGAAGTGTGGTGATTTTAATGCCCCATCCTCTAACGCATGTGGACAGGTTTTGCCTTATCTGTGATCAGAGTGCGCTGTCACCTGCTATTCAACCTGATATCTACTGTAATCCCAGGTCCTTCTCAGCAGAGATGTTATTCCTTGCATGAACATATATGTCTAAATGGCAAGATTTTTTCACTGTTCAGGCTTCAAACCTTGTTTGGGGTCATTCTCCCAAGGGAAAACAGAAGCAAGTGTGATGTTTTCCACAGATTAATTTGGTACCAATATCCGTCTGCAGTCCAGTCGTAATTTGTTTCCCTAAATGTCACCTCATGGCTGAATGCATTGATGCATTGTCTTTAGTGAAACTATTAATGCTTTTTACTATACCCTCTTACAGGGTAAGTTACTTTGGCCTGGTAAACCAGTGATTATTGTTACCTACACTGGATTCAGTGGGAGTATGTAGGTGATCTGTACATCCCCGAGTAAGCTTTGTCCTGGGAGAGGAGTCTGTCTTGCTTGGGATGCAATAACCCCTTTATTTTTGTAGTCTGGTGCCTTTGTGCTGGATCCCATGTGTGGGCTAGGAATGATACTGCTGGAAGCTGCCAAAGAGTGGCCCATAAGTTTCACAGTCGCAATGGGCAGGACCTTTGCAAGATGGCTTGTAGTTGCATCAAGAAAAATCTGTGCAACAGTTATACCAAAGTCCATTACTGGAAAGCTGGAACCAAACTGGTCATTCTAGACAGTTGTTAAAAGTGTTTAATACAAATATTCCTCCACAGGAATGTAAAACAAAGTCGTACATACTTACATGGGGGGGGGGGGGGGGTGCTGGGAGCCCTGGATTATACCGCGGGGTTTGTGTGAGGCAACTAAGGACTTCTAAAACTGCCTGGACTTATCCTGGGAACAGAGGTGTTAATGGGACAGTAGAGTCAGTTGTCGGTATTAGAGGCAGCATGGCTGTCTGTAGCTAGCTGGGGTCTTGCTGTTAGGACATAGCCTCAATATTTCTGTAAGTTACAAGCATCTTGAGCATACTAGAACATGAAAGGAGTGAAGATAGCACATACTTCCCCTGTTCCTCTGTCCTCTGGGTCTGTGTATTGCTCTGTGTAATGGTAGTTGATCTCCCAGCAGGGGGTTTGTCTTGGAAGAGCTGTGCAGCAAGGCAGTTCTGAGAAGGGTTTATAAAATAAATACACCTGTTTGTCGACAAAATGACTTTTCTCTTTTTCTCTGAACAGGAAGCCTGTTGCTGGGGTGCTGATATAAGTGATTCACAGTTAGATGTGAATACTAGGACTGCAGGCTTGATGGATAAGATTGAGTTACTTAAAGATTCTGTGAAAGATATGTCTGTAGGCTTTCCAAGTGAGACATATTTCCAAGTGGTTTCTGTCATTCTGGGATTGTACAGGTAGTGTAGGTTCTCTTGAGGTGATGTGTAGTAGAGCCAACTCTCAACAAATAGCTGACTAGTGACTCTGTAGTGCTAGTGCATGTACAACTATTTGTTCTCCCCTCCCCACCCCCGGGAACTTTGGCAAGAATAAACTCAGCAGAAGACAATGAAAATAATAATAATTGTCAGACGTGGGCAGTAGTTGTCTGTCTTAATGGTAAACTTGTGAATACCACAAAGAGTACATACTATGTGACAGTTCTTTGTGTTTAACGGGAACACAGCAAGGACAAATCCAGATAAGATGTTGCTTGTAACTTAAATGTACTGAATGAGTAATAGTGGTGACTCATTAAGCTCAGTTTTGAATTGTCAATGTTTTGCAGTAGGAATATTTTAAATGAAGATACCTTTCTCCTGGAAGAGGGAATCTGTTTGCTCTCAGTTCATGAGCTAGTCTGGGGAGAAGGTAATAATTTTATGTCCTTATTCTGGACCTCAAAGCCTCAGTCTAAATTAGTCCTATATGAAATTCATGATAGACTAAAGCTGGGGGGTTTTGCCGTGCGTGGATGGTGAAGTATGTGTATTTTTTTTTACCTTGCAATATTTATTTCTTACCAGAATGGTAAGAAACTTTATTTCTTATTGACATGAATATGTATAGCTTTATTTCTGACTTAAAAGCTGTGATTGGCCTTGGCTTCTAGGATAATGGAAAGTAGTTTGATGTCAAGCTTTTCTAATACTGAATGAGTAATTAGTGTCTTTGTTGATGGTCAGAAGCTGTTATTTCTGCATATTTTGAGAACGACTGTAGGTAACTTGTCCTTCCATTTGTAGATAAATTTGTTGTGCTGCAAGTGTTGATCCAAGGATGGTCCAAGAACCATCTCCAGCTAGTTCTGGGAAGGCTGGCGTAGAATCACAGTGCAGGGTTTAGGTGGGAAGGGACCGCTGGAGGTCTTTAGTCCTGTAGTCTGCTCGGAGCAGGGCTAAACCCAAAGCTGGGTCAGGTTGCTCAGGGCCTTGTCCAGTCGAGTTTTGAGCATCCTGAGAGATGGAGAACCCATAGTCGTCCTTTCACATGCTGGCTATGCTCTGGGCAGCACAGCCTGGTATGTGGCTGGCCTTCATCGCCACAGGGGTGCAGTGCTGCATCATGGTCAAGAGAACTGACTATTCCCAGGATGCAGAAGCTCTGGGGAGGTACTTCAAAGACACGAGCTCCGACAGAATCCAAGTGATTCTGGCTGTAACTGGATTCTTGTGGGGGAGAAAAGGGACATGGAGAGAGATTTAACATGTGGTTCCTTGCCATTCATATGTGCATATCTGAACATCTGCGCTAAGTAAAGTGCTTGCAAGTTTAGCTCTTTTGCATTTTGCTTGTAAAGATGTACTGTGTGTTGAGAAGCAGCAATCAGTTTGGAACCATGCACTCCCCTGTTAGGATAGTCTTACTCTCATACTACCAGTAACAAACATATCACCAGTAACAGGGAATCTACAAGCTAAACCACACTCTCATGCATTTGTCCCTTCCCAGTCTGCATTGGGTTGGTGGCTTCATAGTGCTATTTGTGAGGATAAGTACAGAGGGAGCTATGAATCTGGGTGCATAACCTGCGAAAGAGCTGGCAGGCAGTTTTGTAAGGTGAATGGGGGCATAGCTGCTTTTCATTTTTCACATAGTCAGATGTGAAGACCTGCCTTTATTCTGCCATGTTGCCATTGCCTTCAGAAAGCTTTGACACTGTGATTTCAGATATTCTGTTTGGGAAGAAGTTCAAGATCACAAAAGACATACAGATCTTACTGGATGTTCTCCAGGAAATGGAGAGGTATGTGTGGCCTTTGACACGCTTGGAGTTCGGTGTAAATGTCATTATGGTTTGTGATCCTAAGTGTTCAGCCACTTCAGGTTTGCTTTATTCCAAACACTCTCCAGCTCTGTAATCTGATCCTGTGCAGTCTGTGAAAGTCTGAGTCCTTTACTTGTCCCTTAAAGGCTGTTGTGACTTGTCTTGCGAGCTGCAGAAGTGCTGATGGCAGCACAAACTGACAAGGAATGACACTGTTGTGTGAGGCACACTCACAAATATTCTTTATGAGGCACGATGGTGACAGAAAGGAGAAAGGGGAGAGGATGACCTAGACAAACTTAACGTATGGCCAGGCAAATAAAGCAATAATCCTTTCTCAGTTCAGGTCTGCTTGTATAAAGATCATAGGCTTTCCTTTTGGGTTTCCAACCAAGCTTTTACCAGCCTGTGTTGGCAAGGAGAATCTCGGACCAGAAAATGGTGGTATGCATTTTCATTTCTTTTAGTATATACTGGCATATCCAGCTATCCACGTGGTCTGCTTTTACGTGCTTCCTTTCATCTCTCACCCTGTCATTTTGTGGCAGAGTTGAGTCAAGCTAATAGCGGGCTGCTGCTAACAGGCAGTTCAAACCATCTGCGCCTTTATTTCATTTCCTGGCTGAAAACAAGCACTTTCTGTAGGATTGGTCTTCAGTGGGTGTTGATCTTGCTCACCCAATGCAGGAATGTGGTGGGAAGATGCGGAAGAAGGTGAGATAGCTTCACAGAATGGCAGGGCAATCTTAGGTCAGCTTACGCTGACCATCTCTCCCTTTGGCCGTGCTTCTCTTCTGGTCTTACTTGCTCTGCTGGGCCATCCTAAGCAAAATATTTCCTTGGGAAGGTGGAGGAGAGGAAGGGACCATTACCATGAGAGCTCCACCAGTAAGACTGTTCAATCCACCTGCTGTGAAGAGAGCCAGGATAGCCTTTTTTTTCCCCTGTTTCAAAGCCAAGTGTAATGTTTCCTCATGTACTAAGAAAAATGGATTGCAAACAATGGTTAATTTTCCTCTGTTTCCTGAGTTTGAAAGCCATTAAGGATCAGTGGAACATGGAAAGGGCAGACCTTTTAAAGTTTCTGAAGGGAAAGGCCAGCTTCAGAATTGCCTTACCATCCTGAGAAGCTCTTGCTGCCCTGGGAAACTGTTCCTTTGCAGACTGGTGGAAGGCTCATGCAACCCAAAAATGGGGTTTGAAGGTGATACTGCCCTTAATCCTTGGAAGAATATCAAGAGCGAAAAAAATGGTTCCATATTCCTTGCTAACCCAATGGAAAGAACTCCTGAGGTCAGAAATGTTTGGGAGTCAGGCCCAGTTCTCCCATTTAGGAAGAGTCATGATGATAGGGAATTTAAATTCCGTTTGGAGATGTAGCTTACTGAGTTGAGCCACGACCCTTAACATGCTTAGGTGTTTTATCAAATGCAACTGGCACCTGAAGTGTCAGCAGTGTTGAGTTCTGCACAGATGAAAGAATGCTAGGCAGGATGAACACCTAACCTTTATTTTTCCTGCAATTGCCAGAGTATTATGTGTGGGAGGGACTATCGTATTGCTACTGAACCAAGATCTCCATAAGCACATGGATGGCATTACCAAGTGTGGTGAAAATGACTCTCCTAATACCTTTTCTGGTGGCACAAGTGAAACTGCCACTGCAAAAGCCCTGAATATTGATGGGAATTCTTCTTCCTTAGTGAATGGTGTTGAAGAATCCTTTTTCAGCAGCAGACAGACACGTTTTGGGTCTCTGGTGCCAGATGGTGTCTATGGAGTTAGTTTTGGAGAGAGGGATGCTTTCATATACAAATACGGGAAGATTTCTACTGCTGGGACTTAGTAGCTTTCTTACACTGTGCCTAAGTGAAGTTGAATCCTGATACACTTGAAAAGCAGCATGGCAGTGATCTGGTGGAACCCTACTGATTTGAATGAACACTGTGCCATTTGTTAGCTCACCTCACTTTCTTTGGACATCCTAAGGCGTTGCTTTTCTCTCTTTGGTTTTTAGGAGAGGTGGAATGCTTACTGGCATTTCAAATGTTTTTACTGTAAAATACTGTAATGAGACAAGAGTCCTCAAATCCTTGTTTAGGCAAAGTCTTTCATCATTGGAAGGAGTTTCTTTGGGAGAGAAAGACTTCATTTGCAGAACTGCAAAAACAAATGTGGTAATATTAAATGTAAATGGATTTTCACCTTCAGCAATGTTTTTAGAAGGCACATCTTGTCTGAAGAAGTCTCCAGCTCTTTTTGAAGGCTGGATGTATGCCTTGCAATATTACTTTAAAGCTAGTTTCTGATGAGTTTGAAGTGTCACTATTCAGATCACTTGGAGCGGAAAATAAACTATTTTCTCTGTTAATTCTTTGCACCATTTGCATGTGTCTAGTGGGTATGCTTTAGCTTTTTAGGGTGAAGAGACTTATTTCTATCAACAATATTGCTTTTCCTCACTTGGTAATGTTACTCCAAGGGCACGGTGTAGAAGATGGAAAAACTTGCCGAGTGGATGAACAATGAAAAGTGACTTCTACCTGCAGGGAAGCACATGGGAAAATTCTCGTGAAAAGAGAGAGGTCTTAGCAGTTCTTTTAGTCTATGCAAAAGGTATTGGGGGGGGAATAGTCTAATTCAAGGCTTTCCTATGGCTGCTGAGCTGACAGTGAAGTATTTTTATAGAGAATTACTGCAGATTGCTTTCAGTTGCTATTTTGGACAAGCATTTGCAACTTGGCAAGCTGGGATGGACTCGTGCATTGTGTTCCTCTGCTATGATTAGTACAGAGATATGATTAGTAGTGTGTCTGGGGTTTGGGTTGGGGTTTTTTTTTTTGCTTTCTTTTGTTTTTTCTTTATTCTGACAGGGTGCTTTGTCTGGGTGAGGGAAGAGACTTTAATGTTAAGGCTAATTGTATTTCAAGAGACTAAAACTTGCTGTTGTTCAGAACTGCTTGTGGAGCCCCCAAAACTTTATACAACGCTGAGGTGTCTTTTCAATACAGTTGTCACACCTGTGGGAAGGGGCCTCTTGTGACCTCCAGCCTCCCCACTGGAGCAGGCCTGTTGCCAATGCTAGATCACATCAGCCGGGGCTTTCATGCACAAATACAGGGAGATCTCTACTGCTGAGAATCAGTAGCTTTCTTGCACTGTGCAAGAAACCCCCAAGGATGGAGATCCCTGCCTCTCTGGGTACATGTCTTGGGAGACACCACCCTCCTGGGGGAGAAGCTTTCCTTATGTGTGAGCCTCCCAAGCCGTATCTGTGGCTGTTGTCCCTTGCTGCATCGTCTGACGCTGCAGGAGTTTGGCTCTCTCATGTCTCTAACTGCCTGTTAAGCAGTCACAGACTCCTGGAAGATGCCCCCCTCCCTCCTTTTCACCTGACAAGCCCAGGTCCCTCCCCTCACAGGCGCTGTGCTCCAGGCCCCTAACCATTTTTGCAGCCTCTGCTGGCCCCTCTCCTGTTTCCCCACATCCCTCCTGAACTGGAGGACCTAACGCCAGCCCTGAACCGAGGGAGTACAAATTGCTCTTCTGGCTCTGCTAGCCACGTGGCTCCTAGTGCAGCCTGTTTGTCTTATCTGTGATGGGAACATGCTTCTGGCTAATGGTCAGCCCATTGTCTGCTGTAACCCCAAGCCCTCCTCAGCAGGGCTGCCGCCCAGCTTGAATCTCCCAGCCTGTCTGAATGCACGGGGCTGTGTCACCCCACACAGACAGCTCTGCTCATCTCCTCCTTGAACACCACAAGGTGCTACTTCTCAAGTTGACTGAGGCTCCTCTGGGCAGAAGTTCTGTCATTCATTTAGGGTAGCCACCCCCTCAGTTTAGTGTCACCCATGGCTATTTGTGCTCTTCACCTGAGGTAGAACCAAGTTAAATCTTCTTGGTGATATATTAGATGTATTAACCATCTGAAGAGAGTATTTATGCCTTGGTCTGTGTATGACAAGACAACCACGTAAACAGGTATGAGCTGACTCCAACAGGACCTAACTGCTGAGAGACACTGCTCTGTGCTCGGCGGTAAAGCCAAGCAGAGAGATGCAGGGAAGGTTGGCCCCAAAGCTGTGCTTAGTGCTGATGCTGGTTTCTCCTGCCATTGCTTCCTGGCATCTTGATTGCTCCCAGATCAATTAATTGATCTGTTGGGGTTTGGTCTACTTTCTATGATTGTGTTTCTCAGCCTACTTTGGCACTGACTTCTTCTGCTGTCATTTAATTGATGGTTATTGCATTAAGGCAATACTTCTCTGTTTCACCACCCTTACCTCTCACCCTCCTTTCCTTCCTCTCCCATCACTTTGCCCTTCAACCAACCTTTCTCTCACATCTCCCTTCTTCTCTTCCCAGCTCACAATACTCTGTATCTGACCCTTTCCCCCCACCATTCCCTTTTGTGTTCATCTTGTACCATCCACCCTTACTGCAGAATTGGCTTCTACGATCGCTCTGCTCCCTCAGCAGGGTCTGCTCCGTTCCTGACAGAGCCTGTGCCCTCTGCAGGGCAGCCTGGGGGACCTTCCAGGGGCCTGTCCAACTCTTTCCCTGTGCCCAGCAGGTGTGAAACTGCTCTGGCAACAAACGCATGGATGCCATGCATCAAGGGCAGCAGTGGCTTTTAGGTGACGGCAGAGGATTGTAGCTTTGGATGAGTTGTGACAGATGCATCAACATAGCACTGAAGTCTCTTAATTGTGGGGACTGACAGGCCCTGTCACTTTGAGCGCTGCCTGATAGATCAGCACAGCGCTCTCATCTGTTAACTCATGTATCCCTGCCATTAAGCACTGGAAAATACAAATCCGCTCCCTTTCTTGCATCTCCCCATCCCTCTGTTGCCATGGGTGGGTTCTTGGCCCAAACAGGAGAGATTTTCTGGGGCTCTACCTCCAGCAAGCTGCACTGCCCTGTAGGGATGCTTGCTGCAAGCACTGTCCAGGCTACGACCCTCATGGTTTATGAGTTTTCTCTGCCTTGCAGGAGACACCATTTCCAAGCCGTGAAATTGCAGCTGACACAAATGTTTTTGACAGAGGCAGGTATTTTACTACAGATACTGTAGCTTGACAAATGCCTCATAACCAAGAGAGCATCCAGGAATGGGCAGGAGTAATTTAATCCTTCTCACAGTGCAGCTCAGGTGCTCAGAATGGAAATCCTGGTTATTTACAAATTACACGGGAACTTCATGTACAAAGGATACACAAAGAGACACAGATACACATTGATTTAAAAGAAAAAGGTCTGTGTGGGCATTTTGGAAGGAGAGGGGCACCAAAGCCTTCCTTTAGGGTCAGACGTGGAAGGTGCTGAATTAAATCATTTTAGATGATGCCCTGGGGAGGGGGGTATAATTCTGACTAGGATTCATTTGGCAACAGTGCTTTTTCCTTAATTTCTTTATGTACAGATCCTTGAAAAGTAGAAATAGCCCTAAATTATTTCAGCAACTTTTCTCTCCCTTATACCTTCCAGTGCAAATATCTTCCTCTGCATGGACTTGGCATGCTGAACTGAAGCATCTGATACGGACCCACCTCCATCCTCTGAGAGCTGTCTCCTTTTCAAATCTCTCTGCTGGGCAGCATGGAAGAACAGCTTGCTGAACCAGTAAAATGTGGTGGTCGGATTTTGAAGAATCAGACTTTTGTGCTTGGAATCCTGAGTTTAGTTTTCCCTTCACTTCTGCTTCTTCGAGTAAGTCCTGAAAAATACTGTTCAGCCATCACTGAAGGGTGTTAGTGGCAGGTGGGAAGTCATACGGAGGCTGCATAATGTTGCCCTGCTAACAAACGGGTAAGCTGTGCAAAGACACGCAGCTGCTACTGTAAACCCCAGACTGCACCAAGCAGAAAATACAGACCAGCTGTATCCATGCTCTACATCACTGGGAAGATTAGAGATGAATGTGGGGAGGTGGTTAGGTCGTATGATATGCTGGCTGCATAAGTGCACAGAGATACAATGCAAAATGTTTCTGTAAATGAAATAATCATGTTGTTATTTTGAGATGTAGCATAGCATGAATAACAAAATAAATGTTAGGCCTTACTACTCAAATAAGTTGCACCCAGCTTTATTGGTATAAGTTATCTTGGGTAGCACACAGGTGATAATTACCAGCATTCATAAAGTTTTCCTGTATTACCCAGTTATGCAAGGCTAAGCCATAGCTCTGTGGTTGTGAATTGCATCCAGCAAACTTCTTGGTCGCGACTTTTAAGAATAAGAGAGTCTCCTCTGTGACTTCAGTCATGCCTGCCTTTCAAATAGAGCAAGGTAGCCAAAGCCTCTGTGATCAGATCTGACCCACGGAACGCAATTACATTGTGCAAGCTGGCGTGATGATGAATCCCCTCTGCGGGAGCAGAGCCTGCTGCACTCCTCAGAGCAGCCAGGGGAAATTGTTTTGCATGCGCTGTGTGTAATCCGATTTGGAGGTTATTGAGCAGGTAATCTACCTCCACAGGTGGCCCTCCACATAGCTCTGCAGGGGAACCGTTCAGGCTAAATCACTCCCCAGCTCTCTGCCGACACCCTTCTCCCAGCCTAGGGTTTCTCTTGGGTCACTTTTCCTTAAGCATTTTTCATTAGGCTGTGTGTGTTTTTCATTAAGCAGCTAAATTAGCCATGCACAATGAGCCTTTCCTCAGGCCTGTGCTTTCCACGTGTATTAAAAAAAATGTAGCGTTACAGCCTCTCAAATCAAAATATTTCCTCTGGCACAAGAGAAGGTGGTGTGCTTAGCCTCGTGAGTTTCGATGGTTCAAACTCATGTTGGATTCATGTTCATGGATTTTACTTTCCCTCCCCTCTAAACAACCTCTAATTTTATGACTAAGACTTTTTTTTAAAAGTATTCCCCTTTCCTACTTCAGTGTTAAAAGAAATATTTAGTCCACCATCAAGGACTGCCACTGCAGCAAGGGACCATTCCGTTCTGGAGAAGAGAGAGATCGCTATATACATAAAGAGGAGGGAGCAGTTCTTTTAGCCCCGTGGTCCTTTCCTGCTGCTGCATGAGGCCTAGAGCATTTTTCACGGGTTTTTTTGTTTCTAATTATTGGTTATTCCACTTGTATGAGTAAGCGACTCGCTTCATGCACGGCACAGTAACTGGAGATCAGAAGGGAAGGCATGCTCCACTTACTGGCAGCGCACGCTGCCTACCCAAGTGAAAACTGGTGAAGCCTTCATCCGTAATTAGCATGCTAGAACGACTCATTACCTGTCCCCAGGAACAGCAGACCTGCAATGTGCTGGGTGAGGCTTTCCTCCCAGAAGCAGCTGACTGCTGCAATGATGCACTCGCAGAGAAGAACATCTGCAGCCACGCGCCATGATCTTTCTCAAGTCTGTTTGCGACAAACCCAAGAAATTAAGAGCGGGGGTTACCGTGGACAAGCCTTCCACTGCAGGAGGAAGTGGAGGGACACCTAGAAATAGCCATGAATGCAGCTGCCCTGTGCCAGGCAGACCCACAGTAGGCGTAATCCCAGACCTGCCAGTGAGTACCTCCTCTTAAGTAGAAAGTGATACTGTAGCAAGGCTGCTACAAACTAGTGGTTTTGCAGTGGTGCTCTAAACTTCCCACTATCATATGAACCATATAATCATATGGCTTCAGCCATATGACCTTCAGGGTGTGGGTGCAGCATGGTTTTATACAGACACACTGTGATACGCTCTTTGTTCTCTGTTTCCTTCTAGAGTTTAAATTTAAAGTAACCTGGATAGACAGAAATGCTCCAGCTCCTAAATGCCAGGGAGTTTCCATGCAGACAGGCTCTGCCATAATTGTTTAGCACAGAGCTTCTGTCGTCAGCTCCTGTCATCAGCTTCTGCTACATCTCCTGCTGGACCTTCTCCGGTGACACCAGAATGCAGGTTTTCAAGCCGGTGTCTGCAGACCCCTGGAGAGGCAAGGGGGTAGGTGATCTGCCTGTGAAAGGTGGCAAAGAGCAGGTTACATTCAACAATCTTAAAAACCCTTGTGTGTGGTGTTCACACTTTCCTGGACCGACCATGCTGGCCTGCAAGTCAAAATGAGGGTGAAATTGCTGATGGTTGGGGGCCTGGTGGGATCCTGCCTCCTCAGCCCCCTCCTCTGCAAACTAGTGTCTCGCTGCATTTTTCACATGAAAGGGAGAGCAGGAGCCACGGGCCTCGCCAGGGAGGAGTGGGCCATCCTGAACACTTTACGGCGCAAATGCCATTCGTCTTGGTGGATCATCTTCACCAGGTTGAAGCGGATGTTGTGCAAACATACCAGCTAGGAAAAGTGGTACTTGATAGCAGTGCATCTCTGAGCGATGCCTGCCAGAGAGGAAGATGAGGTGTTCCCATACCAGGTAACCAAAACCAGCACCAGTCTCCCCTCCCAGTGCTGGGAATTACCCCCCTTTCCCGCAGCTAGTCCTTGTCACCTGCTGTCCTCCTCCCCATCCTTTTACCATCTGCTCGGCTCCTGCCCACCCTTTCTCCTCTGAGTAATCAGCTCTGCCCAGCTTCTCCCAGTACCAGCGCCCATGTCCTGGATCTTCCCAAGACCACAGAGGGCCAGCAGAACTCATAAAACATCATTTATTACACGGGAGCCTGACTTCTTCCCTCCCCCTTGCCCCTTCCAAAAGGATACTGTTTCTCTCTGAAAGACACATATGAGTATTTCCACACAGACATGTAGAAGCATGGGGAAATGCGTAGTACTGGGCTGCTGAGCAAAGGCAAGGCAATCAGCGTTTTTCCTCTCACACTATACTTGTGCCTCTCCTGGCAAAGACAGAACCTTCCCAGAAAAGGCCTGCACTGCAGCAGGAGAAACAGTGCTTTGACTAATGCAAAATCAGGCAGGAACCCTGCCTGCTGGGAACTGGCTATCACCAACTTCTCCCAAGCAGCCCATGCTGGCCAGTGGCAGTGTTGGCTGAGCCACGGAACTTGCAGGGGAGAGGGAAGGAGGGGAGAGGTGGGCTGGACCTCATGCAAGCTTTAATTTTTTGCAAGGTGTGGAGAGGGGAAGGAAAAAGCATTGCAGGGTTCTGGCTGGATTCCAGCTGCCACATGCTGCACCACCGATCAGTATACCCAAAGGGTCACCATCTGGCAAACACGATGGAGACGTGCCCTACCTCAGCCCTGCAGCCATCGCTGCCCTGGGGCACCATTTCCCTGAAAAAAGATGTTTTGGGGTTGTGTGGCGGGGTTTTGGTAGCAGGGGAGGGACTGCAGTGGTGGCTCCTTGTGAGAAGCTGCTCGAAGCTCCCCCGGCTCGGAGCCGGACCCGCCGCTGGCACAGGCCGAGCCCCTCAGCGACGGTGGTAGCGCCTCTGGGAGAACAGATTTCAGAAGGGGAGCCTGCAGTGGGGGAGGAAAGTGGAATATGAGAGAAACCCCTGTGCAGACAGCAAGGCCAATGAAGAAGGAGGGGAGGAGGTGTGCCAGAGGAGGGGATGCCCCCGCAGCCCATGGTGAGGCGGCAGGCTGTCCCCCCCAGCCCGTGGAGGGGAGCGGGGGAGCGGAGGCCGCCCAAAATGGCCGCGCCTCCATGGGAAAGCCCGCGCTGGAGCAGCCTGTGCCTGAAGGACTGCAGCCCGTGGGAAGGACCCACGCTGGAGCAGTTTGTGAAGGACTGTCTCCTGTGGGAGGGACCCCACGGTGGAGCAGGGGACGAGCGAGGAGTCCTCCCCCTGAGGAGGAAGGAGCAGCAGAGCCAAGGTGGGATGAGCAGACCCCAAGGCCATTCCCCGTCCCCCTGTGCTGCTGGTGGGGAGGGGGTGGAGAGAACTGGGAGTGGAGTTGAGGCGGAAAGGTGGGAGGGCTGGGGGGAAGGTGTTCTCAGGTTTGGGTTTACTTCCTAATATCCTTGTTTTGGTTTGATTGGTAGTAAATTAAATTGATTTTGTTTCTTCCCCAAGTTGAGCCTGTCTTTGGCCTGTGACCATAACTGGTGAGTGATCCCTCCCTGTCCTTGTCTTGACCCACGAGCTTTTCGTTATATTTTCTCCTCCCCATCCCACCACGGCGGCAGGAGCGAGTGAATGGCTGCCTGGCGCTTTGTTGCCGGCTGGGCTGAAACCATGACAAAAGGCATTTTTGCCTTCTGCATTCTTCACAGAGCAAATACCGGCAGGAGCTGTCACTGGCACCTTGCTCCTCAGAGGTGGCTGCTTTAAAAGGCAGTCTCAGGCTGTGCAGCTGCTTACAGATAAACTAGGAATGCAGTGCAAAGGCTCTCATGCTGTGTGGAAGCCCCTCCTTGAGCCAGGGTGCTGGGTGCTTGGCAGGGTGGAGGTAGGCTTGCTCAGCTGGACAGGGAGCAACCAGTGAAAGGCATACCAGAACAGATGGGAGTCAATGTCAGATACTACAAGGAAGTGGTACCCAAGAGATGCTGGCTGCTGTCAGGAGGGACCAGGGGATGGACAGCTGCTCTGGGGAGGTGTTAAAGAGGAAGAGAGCGTTGAAGAAGCCAAGTCTTCAGACTGTCAATGTCATGCTGGAAAGATTTATCTTCTTTTTTCTGCTTTTTTATGCTCTTAGAGTCATCCCTAAAAGTTTGAGGCTTAGCTCTTCTCCCCGGACATCAGGAGTGACTGCAACAGGAGTATACTAGGATGGGACTTGTGTACATGGGCCTCTCACATCTGGAGCAAACTGGGCCCTCTAAATTTAAACTTTTCTTCATACGCTTTCTTTGGGGCACAGCTTACAACTACTACCAACCTGCCCTGGGACTGACACAAACCGCAGCTATTCCCCTGACCAAGGCAGACTTCAGCATTCCAGAAACCACTTGCCTGCCTCCATGTCTGATCTCACCAGGCTCAAGCAGGTGCTCTGTGGCCCCTGTAAGGACACCTTCCATCTCACAGTGGCTCCAGTCCCATAAGTGAAAGGGACAGGCTGGCCCCAGGCCATACCTTCCCTCCACAGCACTGGCAGACGCAGCATCTCACCCTTTCATCTGGCATGGAAAGATGACGGAGGGGTGGGAAGAGGTCTCCAACCACGGCAAACTGCATTGGTGTCACCCAGGTGGAGCCTGCCAACACATGCCAGCTGAGGAGCCAGTGCTCCCACTTCAAGCAGTGGCCAGTATTTAGGGCTGTAGAGCACTAAGAGGCATTTCGGATCTAAGCAGCAGCAGCAGAATGGATGGATTGTGAATGCAGCTGGAAATAACAAGGCATCCAGCCTCAGCAAGCTATTTTCTGTGGCTGTGGGGTGCCACTGACTACAGCTGGGGCTTGTGATCCCTGGAGGCACAGAAGTCAAATGTCACAGCAAATCCCCCACCATGACCAGAAGAACTCTTAAAGCAAAAGCATTGGCTGAACTGTCACAAAAACGTTTAACACCCAAATGCAGTTTTATCTAATTTGATTGACGTTTCTGAACAGTGCTGAAGAGAAGCCCAGCCTGCCTCCCTGCAGCATATGGCTTGACTGTCCTACCATAGCCACATCTAAGGAATAGGAGGGAAAAGAGAAAGCAGAAGTCACCCCAAAGCTTAGGGAAGCAAATGGTGCCCAACACCAATTTGATCTGACCTGTGTCTGAAGGCAGCGGAGGGCACATCTCTCAGCTCCATCTGTCTCTCTTAGCAAGGAGAAGGGACACAGACACTCCTGGAGAAACGCGTGGGTGTTTTTACAAGAACAGGGGAAGCACAGGCAGCTGCCATGGATAGAAAGCAGGATTTAAGGGGAAAAATAACCCTGCTTGCTTCATTCATAACCATTTCCACCCAAGCAGAACTTGTCAAGGATGTAACATGGGAAAAACTATAACCCATTTCGCCTCTAATGAGATAAAAATGAAGACTGAGAGGCAAGAGCAGGCAGGTGACGAGGTTATTGGTGCTCCGCAACAGGATGTCCGTTAGCCTTTCCAGACAGAGCTCAAACTCCCTGGCATTTACTTCCATAACTCAATCAGAGCTGCTGCTACTCCTGAACTTCTCCCAGAGTCCAGTCCCCTTGGATCAGCTCTTGGAGCATCTGTGGCAGCCCCATCCAGCTAATCTATGCGTCCCGCCTGTCCTGGCTCTTCCTCAGCAGAAAGCAGCACAGCGTGCCCCAAAAACCTCGGTCACGTGCCAGGAAAAATCACAGTGGCCTGAATCTGATTCTGGCAGGTTTGAGACCATTTCACTTGTGAGAGCAAAAGTCATAAAAACAAAGCCAAGGACAGAATTGCATGGCCCAGGGCAGCTGGAGGGACAAATGCACCAACAGGCACTATGCAATTTCACAGCCATCACTGCTACACCTGCCAGAGCTCAACCCCCTCAGCTGCTTCTCTGCTCTGATAATCACACATTGAAATGGGGCCATGCACCTTCTCAGTGGAGAGAAGGGTCCCCCATGGCAACATCCTTGGCAAGGCTGGCAGGGGTGGTGAGCAGATGGTGCATCTTTGTGTTCAAAGTCCCCCCTTGACCCACTCCTCTTATTTCACCCATCAGTCACTGGCAGCAGGAGTGTGGTGGGAAAAGCCGTGCCTGGTTCACCCTTACAGAGCCCAAGAGGTGCCCTAGGAGCCACATGCCAGAGAGCCATGCTCCAGGGGTTGCACATCTGGGGAGAGGCCTTTCCACAGCTGTCTGGCACTTGTTCCCTGCATAGAGGGGGTGGGGGCCAGGAGTAGAGACAAGAACCCACATGCCTACACCACGCTGGAAACTCACGTGCAAGATGGGAGTGGAAGTGGAACTAGCAGTGCTGGTGTAAGAGGAAAGGCGGTGCACACTTTATCATGTGGGGGCATGCACAACACTCCAAAAAGTCACAAAATAAGGTGAAGCGGTCCTGCAGGTGAGGGGAAGACGTTGCGCAGCCAGGGTTCATTGGACAGGTATGCACAGATGCTGTGCCCATGGTGCAGGGGACTGGTGGGTGTGCAGCATGGTGCAGGTGCGGGCACATCCATAACGTGTGGTTCCCATGCCCCGCTGGGGAAGGACAGATACCCCACAAGAGCTGTCAAGGGCCCCAGGAGCTCCCGCAGGAGTTGGCACTGGAGGCTGCGGGCAACTGGGCAATGCTGGGATCCCAGCGGGTTCCCAGTTTTGTGCACTGGGGCAGGGAGCGCTGGGATCCCGTGCACGGAAGTGCCCTGTCCCAAGCCAGATACCAGGGGCTGGGCACCAGGGGAGAGGGGAGGTGGTCGCCGGTGCACGGGGACAGCGTGGGAGGGTCCCCTGGGTGCTGCAGGGGTCCCCGGCTGCCCGCACAGGGGCTGGTCAATCTGCGGGTCCTCAGCTGCATACGTGGGCTCCGGGGACGGACTGCGGTTCCGTGCTGGCTCTGGGGGGGGGCCGGCTGCGTGCTCGGGTGCTGTCTTTCGGGAGGGGGGGCGGATCCCGGTGAACGCGCACGGGGCTGGCGTTTTGGGTCCCCGGCTGCACGCACAGGGGCTGAACCCGGCGGGTCCCCGAGTCGGCAGCGCCGCTCCCCCCTGCGGACGAGGCTGTCGAGGCGGGAGTCGATGCCCAGTTAGCAGCGGGTCCGCCACAGCCCGGCGTGCGTGGCGAACACCGGCCCGGAGGGGGAAGCGGCGGAGCGGCAGCGGCGGCCACCCTCGCAAGCGCTGCCGGTGCCGCCGCGGGTCGGTCTCGTCCCGGCGGCCGGTGCCAGCAGCAGCCCCAGCGCGCCCAGGCTCAGGCACGGCCCCAGCACGGCGCAGGCGCAGGCGGAGGCGGAGGGAGGTGCCGAGGGCGGCGCGCTCCTCACACGCCCACCCTGGGCCGGGGGGCGGGGCTGGGAGCTCGAGGGGGCGGGGCGGGGGGCGGGGGGCGGGGGGAGCCGGGCGGGACCCACCGCCCCCGCCCGCCGGACGTCGCGTGGAGCGGAGCGGGTGGCCGCAGCGCGGCGGGAGCATGCGCAGGAAAGGAGGCCCCGCCTGGTGCCGGCCCGCGCAGGCGCAAGGGCCGCCGCGGAGGAGCGGGGCGGGGCGGTGCGGCGTACCTTGCGCCTGCGCGGAGCTGAGGCGCGGCGCCATGTTGCCGGAGCGGGCTGGGGGGAGGTGGTGAGAGCTCCGGTGTCGGGTTCTCTCCCCCACTCCTCCCCCGGCCTGGGGGGCCGCGGCCGAGCGGGGCCTTGCCCTGGCACCATGAGCGGCAGCGGCGGCGGGCGGGTGTGCGACCTGTCCCGGCGCAACCCCCAGGAGGACTTCGAGCTCATCCAGCGCATCGGCAGCGGCACCTACGGCGACGTCTACAAGGTAGATGCGGCACCGCGGTCTAGGTGGCGGAGGGGTGTCGCCGTCGTCCCCCCCCGGTGTGAGTTCCGTTGCCACGCAACCGGGTCCGTCCCCCCTCCAAAATCTGTTGCCAAGCGACGCCCCCCTCCACCCCCCCCCCCCTCCCGGCCCTGAGGGGGCTCCCGCCGTCGCGGGCGGCGACGTCGTCCCCCGTCCCCTCCTTTAGCGGGGTCTGCCCCGTCGCACCGGCCCCAGTCCTGGTGGGGGCGGGTGGGCGCCCGGCCTGGCCGCCCCCGGCTCCCCTGCGGAGGGGCCCTGCCCCCCGCGCCTCTCCCCACTGCAGGCCCGGCCGCGTCTCCCGCTTGGCCGGCCCATGCGAGGGGGCGACCCCCGAGGGCCGCCTCTGGTGCTTGGGGGCCGCCGGTGCGGGGCCGCGGCGTTTTCCCGGCTTCCTGCGGCCGTGGAGCCCGCCGGGAGCCGGTTCTTGCCGCTGCTGGGTGCCGGCTCGGGCGTCTGTTTCACGGGCGGAGCCTGGGGCTCGGCTCCCCTCCAGACCGAGCGGAGGGCTGTGGTGCGGGAAGCGCACGCTCGCTCGCTCGTTTCTAGCCCCAATGTCGCTTTAAATCGTGTGCCTGAAGGCGAGCAGGGCGGTTCATCCCGGCTGCTGCTCCCGTCGCTGTTTTGGTTGGAAATACTAGTGTTTTGTGCTTGCGTCTCTGTAAAACGTGAGGCTGACCAGTCGGAGGGCAAACTGGGGAGTCAGGAAAAGTGTCTTTTAGGATGAGAGTCTTTCATGAGCCTATCATAAATTCAGAAACGTAGGAAAAGCAAAGCTAAAGCAACAGTAGCTGAACATAAGTTTGGCTTTTGGGGCTTTATAGCCTACTTTGACTTTTTTCTCTGCTCTGCAGCTTATGTTGTTATTTGTTTATCCAGCTGAACTCTTGCCTGATGGGATGCGGCAGCCTGTCCCTCAGGTAGGATGACACTGGTTGTTATATGCTCCTGTTTGGTGACAGAGCAGAGGGGCGAATTGAAGTTTGTCATGTGCAGCCAGTTGGAAGCATCACTTTAACTGTGTGCTTTCCAGGTGTCTTCTGGTCTGTTTTTGTCATCACCGGGTGGGCATGTGTGTTTAAGAAAGCTTATATTGGTAGGCAGGATTGTAGGGAAACATTTAAAGCCATTCCACAATTTGAGGTGCACAGAATTGGTGCTGATGCTGCCTTTGACTCTGAAGTGAATGCACCTAGAATGAAGTCTTGTTTGGGTTGGGGCAATTTTGGTTTAATCTCAGCTCGCTTGAATGTTATGAAAGTTTCAGGACCTAAATCCTGTCGTTACTCACTTTTAGTGTGCTAACTCCCCGATTTATTAATTGTTTAATTAAAAGGGGTTTTTGTGTTGTTTTCCCCACCTTGCCAGCTTTCTTTGAGTATTTATGTACTATGCTGATGTTTTAATTATCCAAGTCTACTTTCCTTATGCTCTGTTTTTTTGTTTTTTTTGTGAACTGTTATCTTGATGTGCTCAGCTCTGTTTCTGTTGCAGTTTTTAACTGGCCTGTTGACTCTGTGACACCTTATCAATCAGATTTTTTTCAGTGCTCTGTACATGATTTTGATGGATATGAATTAGCCAAGTCATCTGTGTTTACGGTTTAATTTTAAGGACATTACCTCTAACCATGGAGTGAATATTTACTGTTGCAATTCCATATGCATCTGAAACCTGTTAAGTTTCATTGGATTTGTCAAGGTTTTCTAGATGATTAGCATACTTACATTGCAGTAACCTTCGGTTGGTGCTCTGTAAGTGGCCAGTGTTTGGCACTGCTTGTGACTTTTTTTGTTTGAGGCTTTGTTTGAGTGGATTTGTTTATGTTTACAATCTGCCTGTGACAGCTGAGATAGAAGGTGATATATCAGGACCAGGATATACTAGGCTGGTATTATAATTATTTATTTCTTCTAGATGAGAGGCAAGTGCTTTCTGATGTGGACAGTGTAGGGAAAATGAGATGTGCTTTTCTCCTGGATGGATTAGTGTCTGTTTTATTTTGAGGCAAGGTCTTGCCCAAGGCACCTTCAAAGTGGAGCATAAAGTAGCTCCAAAATAATAATGAAAGCTGGTCACTTTTAATGAGGCAGAGAGGAGGTAATATAGTCATAAGAGTGATCCACATGTGACGATACTAGGGCTTTATCTTAAATTTGTGAGGGGTTTCATAAAGCGTCTTTCATTTGCTTCATCCCGTTGTCTGTAGGTGAACTTTGTGGTTGATGAAATAATTGTGTGAAGCTGAGATTAGCCGTGTGATGGTGGTGCTCATCAGTGGGGGGATTTCAGCAGAGTGGATCCAAGCACTGGATGTACTCAGGCAGCTTCAAACTATTCTTTGTAAATTGTGGATTCCCCCCCTGCCCCTTAGCAGGGAGAGCCACGTAGGGAGGTGTTTCTGCTGCAGTAGGTAGGGATTACTGCCTTAATAAGATGACAGTCTTGTTATGTTGACATTCTTGCTAAATGCTGACCTTTCTTTAACCTGCTTTCCTGGTAAAGTGTTGAGGAGCTGAAAGCAGAGCAGACTGGCATCTACTTCCTTGCTCCATTTTAGTTGAACTGAGCTACAACAGGACATGGATTAAATGTTTGATTTGTTTAAAAAAATAAATTTTATATGTATATATATTAAAAAAAAAAAAGGCAGAGTCTCTACTCTGGACATCTTAGAATTTGAAGTAAGAGCCCTTGGTGCGGACTGAACTACGGAGACTTGAAGGGAACGAGGATATGGGTCAGATTGATACAATCCTGCTGCTGTGAGTCCTCCTGTTAGCTGGTACCTGGAAATGTGCTAGCGCACTGGAAGTATGGATTTTTGGCTTGAACCAATATTTTATAATTATCTGCCCTCCAACCCAAGTTCAGCTTTCAAAGAGGCCTTGGAGAAGACGATAACAAATTCATCAGAAGAAAGTTAATGGGTAACTTGTTCATGGCGATAGCTCTCTATCAAATATGCACAGTCAACACTAATGTGTCTCCTCTAACTAGCACCGGTGCAAGTTTGATTGTAGGAGAGAAAGTGTTATCTGGATTACTGATGTATGTTCTTAATGTATCCCAGGGCCATAAACACTGGAAATAACACTGTTTTCAGTGAGAGTCTGAAAGAGGGATGATGTTTGGGTTTTAAAAATTTTTTTCGGTGAAGTTATGTTGCCACAATAGATAGCTAAAACATTAATATTGCAAAGTTCTTATTAGAAGTTTAAGTTGTCCGGAGATGTCTCCTCTCAAGACTGCTAAAGTTAATGGTGAAATCAAGTTACTAACTTGTCAAATGGTTGATGTATCTGTAACAAAACACAGACAGACAATCTGCTAATAGTGGTTTTTTGGGAATTGGAGTATTCTTGAGTGTTGCATATCACATTTTCATTTGGGTGGTTTTGTTTTCTATGTCTCGGTAAACTTATTTGTCAAGTAATTTATCATCATCTAAAGTCTAGTTTAGAGACTGATAACAAAATTGCTTTTCTGATTGCAGTTACATGTCAGAAAAGTTCTTGAAATTCACCTTCAGTTTCTGTCAAATATTCTTGTCCAAAATGACACCTGCTAGAAAGGGTGAAAATTAGTTATGCTGTTGTACAAGTAATTTCTGTCTTTTGTGTTTCTGTATTTCACTGTTGCAAAGAATTTAATTGTGTAGGGCGGTCAGCGAAGTGTAAAAGAAGAGTTACTTTTTTTGGTTGTGAAAGAGGCACAGTCCTGTCCTGCTCAGTTTCAAGAAATATTCCTAGAGTTAAATGATGTGGTGCTTAATTTTTGTTTGCTCTGTGTTTACTCCATGTCTCATTTAGAAAGACTTTTGTGTCTCTTAGTACGAAATTGCCATTCTAATTGTCCCTAGTCCCAGGCCCTCTGTAACGTATGCCATTCTTTTGGGGGTTGGGTTAGAATTGCTGCACGTGGTATTCTGACAGAGATCATGTTAATAATAGTGCTATAATTTTCCTGTTTGCCCCCATCCTAATACCTTTGGTTTTGGTAGTAACTGCACATAGATTTGAAGTATATTCTGAGGTGATTGTAGGTCCATTCCTTTTGTTCATACAATTAGTTTATATCACAGCATATCTTGGGGGGGAAAAAAATTGTTTTGGTTTAATAAAGGTTGAACTTCATTTGCCATCTGACAGGTCATTCACCATTTGAAGGTGGACCCTTCTGAAGATTTTCAGCATTTTACTAAAAGAAAGGCCCTTCTTTTACTTTCCCCTTTACTGAAATTCAAATAGTTGTGATGATTAGTGAGATTATTGTTCCTGCAAAGGTATCTGTTATACCATTTCTGCCTTATTTCAGTTCCTTGTCACTTACGGCTTCAGCCAGTTGACAAATGAAGACACAGAACTTGGTAGGGTGTGCTGTGCTTGAGGTCTCATTTTTAAAAAAGAAAAAGTCTGATTTTCTGTGCCCCAGCCCTTTGGCGTGGGAGTTGGTTCTGGTGGGGGAAGTCATGTATCTACCAGCTCAACTGCTTCATGCTAAAACAGTTGGATTCTGTGGGTATCTCTGGGGAACACCTGGTGACTTACAGCTTTCTGCTCTCCACTGTGTTTTGGAATCTCTGGTTTCTGGTAGTGCTCCTGTGTGTTGCTGGAAGATAATGTGTCCAGAACAGATGAACCTGAATTTTGATGAACTCCCATTTTGCGGAGTCCTACACACAAATCTCTTCTCTCCACATGCATGCCCTTTCTCCTCTTTCCTGGTGTGATCCAGTAAGGCATCAATTCCTCTACACCTTTGCTGCTTCTGAAATATTGAGACTGTGCCTTTTAGTTGTGTGCTTTTTGATAGGCATGTTAGTATTCCTTTCTTCTTGATTGACGTTACAGCTGTTGAAGCTCCTTTTGACTTTGCTAGGAATAAACATCTGTTTTGAAGGCTCTCTATTTCAGCTTTAATTGTCTTTTGAAGCTTGTCAGGCAGGCAGAGAGCAGGCAGAGAGGGGTGGGTGTTTTGCCATCCCTTTTTTAGTGTGCTAAGTAAGTACTGCAAGGCTTAGTTTCTGTAACTGTAGTTTCCTTAACCAAGAATCCATGCCTTGCGTAGGGATTTTTGTTTGCCTTACTTTACTTTCAGATCTTTTTGTTTAACATCACCTTTATCAAAGCATTGCTTCCTAAAATTGTAGCTGTTGTGTTTTGGTATCATGCCTCCTACCAGAATGTGGAACCTAATTATTTTTGGCATAATTCTTAGTAGTTCAATTCCTGTTAATTACATCTGTGACTTTGTAGGATGGGCTGAACTGATGTAACAGCTCACTGTTGCCCAAGAGGGGTGATTCCCTACCCTGCTCCTGGCTGTCTTGCTGCGTACTTCGTGTTAGCTCCCATGGTGTGGTTAGCTAATCTGGCAGAAAACTAACCCAAAAAAGGGAGGCAGGTGGGTTTCTGCTGACTTGGAGAATTGAATCAGCTCCTGGGGGAGTCGTGTGGATTTGAGAGAGGCTGAAGAGAAGGGCTGTAGGGCTGGAAACAAGGGGGTTGGGAAGCTGTTCAGGTGCGTTTTCCTGAAAGCAGAGCTAATTCTGGTCAGGATGCCTGTCTGTGCCCTGGGACCAGTTATCCCGTGAAGTAGCAACTTGTTTAGACATTGCTCATCTACATTTTGTTCAATATTCACATGGGAAGTAGTCAAAAACAAGCACCCATTGTTACTGTCTTAGACTTTGCTTTTTGGCCTGGTTTTTGTTGCAGCATTATATGCTTTATATTACCAGTTACCATTTGAAGGACAAATATAAACTTGGCAAGAGATTTACGTCCTTGGATCTTATGTCTATACTAGTTCAGCTGCACAGAATTCTCCTTATGAATCTACTGCTGTGGCATATATTAGGGGCAGTGCTAAATACTAGCCTTCCTCCTCCTTTTCTTCTTTCCCCTCCTTTTCTTTACAGACACACACCGTGCATGTCTTTTGCTTGGCTGATGTTTCCCAAATAGAGCCCATCCAAGTACAGCCCTGCTGCATTGCTCTTTCCTTCTCTATTTCAGAATAATAAGGTCTTTCCAGTTCTGAGTCATTTTGGTTAAGGAATTTTTGTATAACGCAATAACAACAAAACCTGGATTTTTCTAGCTTTTACTTCTAGTGGGTGGCAGGTTTTTATATAACATTTTGATCTGATATTCTGCTGTTGTCACAGAGGCACTAGTAATTATTTCCTGTTTAATTAGGTAGTGCTTCTCCAGCTTGACTTAGTGGTTGGTGGATTTTTTTTTTTTAACTCCTCCCCAGATATGGCAATCTAGATCTCTGGAAGTGTATTGTTGTTTTAGCTGCTGGTAGAGTGAGGATCCTTATATGGTTTTCCAGAACAGACATTGTATAAATGCTGTGTACATTTACTAAAGTGATTGCGTGTAGATGCAGGCATTGTAGGCTGACCTTTGCTTCTGGAAGACCTGTGTAATGCATTCCCATTGACGTAGTGCAATCTGCATTTGAAGGAATTAGTTGCAGGCTCCTGATCGTGGAAGCAGGGATGGGAGAAAGAACTCTTGGCTATTGCTGTTAACCTCATCATCACAAAGGCTGGGAGTTCCAGCACTTGAGATGCAAGTGGAAACAAAAAAATGAAAGTGTGTTTTTTTTACATGAGCCTCTGAAATTTTTGGTTGCATTTGCCGACTCAAAAATACTCGTTTGAAATTGTTCTGCAGCCAGCTATTCTTTATTGATGCTCCACTCTAAAAACCCATAAGTAATTGGCAACTTTGGTGTGATTATGCTAAATGAAAGCATAAGGCAGTATCCTCAACATAACTGAGCTATGGTATGCATGCAAGCATCCTCAAATTAAGAGTCAGAGCCAGCTCCAACACGTGTTGAAAAGCGTATGGTACTTCAGTCTTTCTCAGTCTCTCATTCATGTGAGCTTAGGCAAGGAACTGTTTCTAACTGATGATTTCAAAGGTGTTTGAGATCTTGTAAAACCTGTCGGGGTACCTAATCTTCATCCTTTGCAAGGAACCCTCGTGTCACTACAATCAGAATAATCTCTTTTTTATATACTCAGATTAACAAAGGCAATTCATATTCTTACACCACCTTCGATGCTAATAACCCAAATGGAATAGGATGCAAAGTGATAACTTATTCAGATTATCAACTTCAAGTCGTATTCTTAAGTAACAATTTATGCCCTTAAGCAGTTGGTAGCCTGCTGTTCCTGAAGGCATTGGTGACCTGCATTAAATCAGGTTTTGTTCCTCCTTTCTGGCTTTCATGAGCCCAGGCAGATACTTGTCCAGAGAATGACCAGCTGGCCAAAGAGTCCTACCACTGCTGGTGTTGAAGAAAGGAAGCAGTGTGTAAGCTGAAGGTGAAAAGACACAATGTTCTTTCCTGCCCACGATTTTGAACAGTTCTTTTGAGAACGTGACATTAAAGAAGAAATCCCTTTGTGATGGGAAGGGGCTGAATCAGCCATGAGCTGTGGAGAGTGCAGGTTTGGCAAGGCTGCCTGCTGCTTGGACTTTATTCCTGTGGCTGGGTTTTTTGCATATCCTGCTCCAGATGTATCTATAGATTTGTCTGTCTACTATTGATATTTTTTGGCGTCACCATCACATAAGACTTTGTGATGAGTATCCTCATATGTTTTAATCAGATTTGTTCCAAAATTGTCACTAGCCCCTACCTGCCTTCTATCTTGCTTTAGTAGCCATAGCACTGTGCAGAGCGTAGTGACCTATGGAGCCATAGTCAGAGAAACAAATTCCGGACAGCTGGACACAGCATTGTTAAAAATAAAGAAAAGAAAATTACCAAATGTTTTTTATTAGACTAGCAATGTCCCTGAAGCCTGTGAAATTTTTCCAGCTTGGCTTGCACATCCCAGCAGCAGGCAGGATGCATAACTTCAGGATCTCCTCAGTTGTGTCCACTACAGTTGTATCTCATTGATTACCTTAGTAGCACAAGTTGCCCCAAAACAGGTCTTTAAGTATAAACAAGACTCCCTGATAGTCTCAGGTCTTTGTTAAAGCTTCAGTAATTTTTCTTGTTAATCTTGGAAGTTAAAAAACGCTGACCTCTGATTCATGAACATCTTGCCTCTGTGTTTGTTTCTCGCTATGAAAAGAATGTGTTGGAAAAAGAAATAAAGAATAAAAATCATAGCTCATGCTTCAGTGGTACCACTTTCTCGTGTGTTGCCTTCATTCTCTGGTACAGATAAAGGGAACTCCTATTTTTGCTATTAATGTTTTTAGTGTCTTTTTTCCAGCATACAGTGATGAGTGGAGACACTGCTGCCATTGGTGGGGTGAGCAAATAATGACTTACAGGGAAGGTTGCCAGAGAAAATTTATTTTTTAACTGTTTTTCTCACAATCTATCAAGTTTTGACTACTCCTTGACTTTTATAGGATTTCCACTGGTCTCAGGATCTATTCATAACCATTGGCCTGCAAATTATTTGCAAATGCCAGTATTCCCTCCCAGCATTGCAGAAGAGCATTGCCACACCAAGGAATAGTGAGAGGTTTGAGATTGGCTGTACTAGGAATGACCTGGGTAGATCTCTAAACACAGAAATATACACTGCATTTATTTCCAGACTATTGCTGACTATTTTTTATAGTCTTAGGGTTTTTTTCCTTCCACTTGTGGTTCCACAACCAGCTCTTAAGTTGCTATGTTAAGAATCAATACCTTACAGTATTTGGTGAGTCTCATGGCCAGACAATAAAAGGTGTGAGGCCTTGAGCTCCTAAAGTGACTTAAATGAGACCATTAGCCACTGTAAACGTGGGCACCTATCTGCATCATTGAATTCTGTGATTCTGGCCTTTTTTGATTTGAAAATGAATGGGGTGAAAAAGCAAAAGCAGGACTGGTCTTGCCTTCTGTGCCCTGTGTAGGGGGTAGAGTGGGCATGGCATTCAGTGCAGTGGTGGTCCAGCACGGTGCAGCTCCGTGTACCAAGACTCCCCTGGGGAGAGGAGAAGCTGTAGCTGAGCATCCTTCAGGAGCTACTGCTTTGACGCTGGGGAGCAGCTTTGCTGCCCTCTCCCCATCCATAGCTGGGTGCGGAGGCACTGAGGTATCCTGAAAGCACTGGGCAAATGGCTCCTCAGTTTTCAGTTAGTAGTCAAATGCAACAGTTCTAGAAGAGAAATCATTATTACCATAATTTGTGTTGCTTCTTAATGGCTTTTTAAAAATTTAGCTTCCTTGGTTGCTCTGTAGAATGTAGACTTTGCATGACAGAGCACTGTATAATATGCAGTTAAGTTGCTGAGTAGTTGCTGCTGAAGTTGGCCACAGAGCTGCTGTGTATATGAGAGGAATGCTTTCAAACTCTTTTGTTTACTGGCTTGTGGTTTTTTGCACCCTTGCAGCAAGGGGAGGATGCTGTCGCTGGCGGAGAGTAAGGACCAAGGGGCACATCGTGAAAGGAGCAGGAAGCTTTGCATCGCTCTTGTGGGAGTCTTGGAAACATACACTGCAGGGTACAGCCCTCTATGCTTCCTGGGCCCTGCTTGTCTGCTGTGAGATCTGTGTATGCTGTTAAATGCGTTGCAGTCTATATCTCAGTGGTCGGTTTGTTTATGGATTTTAATATGGAAGTACAGCATGGTCAAGGACTTGCATAATTTAGGACTGTTGTGTGGCAGTGTAGAGTTTCCTGAACATACTTAAAGCTTCAGATCACAGTACCAATTAGCTGCCTAGTGGGATTTTTTTTTGAGATAGCTTGCTTTATTGTTAGAAAATAAATCCAGGATGAGAAGTTTTGTTGGAAGAGTTCTTCCTACAAACGCGTACTGGAGAAGAGCATGCGAGTTTGGTTCACTGTCAGTAAGCACAGATGTGGATTTTAAATAAGTGGTTTGAGTGTTTTGGATATAATGGAACTCAATAATGATGCTTATCTAATGAAAATATATGCTCTAAGACCAATAAAAAATAAATGCATGGTGTATTTGGAAAAAAAAATTATAACCTTGCACAAAACATAAATTAAAACATCTTGTATATTTATTGGCTCCTCCTGAGGCTGTTTTTGCTTAAAACAAACCCCCAAGCCCCAACAAGTAGTTTCACTGTTTTAGAACCTTGTGTATCTCAGTTGTTCTTTTACTCCATGTTGTCAGAGAACATCGAGTTGAGAATGCAGAGCTAGTTGCTGTGTTCTGCTCTAAATATTCTTGCTCTGAATATTCTTCTTTTTTTGTTGTTCGTAGGCTCGAAATGTCAACACTGGTGAGCTAGCAGCAATTAAAGTAATAAAACTAGAACCAGGTAAGTGTTTCTTAACTGGAATAGGCTACAGAAACTAAATATTTTCATGCTTAAGATACAATTATGCAAAAATCAATTGAGTCCGCTCATTGAAAGAAGGGATAATTGTTGCCTTTTAGTGTAGGACAAAATACACTGTTCTAGGAAATAACAAGCATGACAAGCATGATGGGAGAGGAAAAAAACATAACTGGAGAACAGTTAAAGGAAAGCTGACTAAAATTTCAGTGAGAGTTGTGGGTTTTGTCCTAAGTACTATGTTTTCAACCCATGTGATAAAAAACCCTGTATAGTACGAAAGGAATGAGGAAGACGGCAAGGCAGAGAACTCCTCACCTGGAAAAAGCATAGAGGGAGAAAGACAAAGAAGGAAGGGTGAAATAGGTGAACGGTAGTATCTACAAATTGAGTGCATTTCCTGAAATTCTCTTGGAGACTTTGATTAGGACTTCATTGTATGCTAGATTTATGCTTGAACTGTAGTTATGTTCTGATTTCACAAAGTACATACGCCCTACAGATCGGTTATCAGTCTGCAAATGCTCTTTTATTAATATGGTTAGACTTGTTGAACAAGAGTATGGTAATCTGGGAAGTAAAATGTCCAGACTTTTTGATTAACTTGTAACAGATGGTGTTCCATTTCAAGGTTTAATGTTGTGGGGGTGGTGTGTAATATTTTAACCACTGCCTGGTTTGATCCTTAAGGTCTATGCAGGCAAGAAGGGAAAGAAGTTACTAACTTCTTTCCTTTTTTCCTCTTACAATTTTGGAAGCGATTAGAAATGCTGTGTTTATATAATGCATGCACATTTAAAAATTTAGGACAGTATGTTACTATGTAGTTCCAAAAGTGTGTGTTCATCACACTTCTTTTATTCACACTGAAAGTTGTGGTCTCAGATTATGTTGTCTAGTTCTGCTGCTTTGGCTTTTTATGACAGTTCCCATTGCTGGAGTACTTGGCTGTGTGTGATATGGGTTACCAGTCCAGCTAAGCCAAGCAGCTGTGCGGTGTCTCTCTCTGGAACGGTAAAGATAAAACAGGGAAGGAGACTTGTGTAGTGTGGAAAGAACCATAGGACTCAGCAGACTCAGATGATGTCAACCTTTAAAACAATACAACTTCTTACTTAGCTGACTACCACTTTCAAAAGTATGAAGTGACTTGGTTGAAAAGTGTGTTGTATGGGTTGTGCTGAGTAGGACTTGGAGAATCATGCTGTGTGTGTTATCTGAGATGGGAAGCACTGCAGCTGGGGTAACTTGCCTTCATGCTGTGCTGATGGGGATAACAACTGGCATCTTGCAGTTAAATATTTTTGGCAGCCTTTGAATACCTGAGTGGTGTACAGAGAATGCGCTTTAGCTGCCTTGTGTTTGCTCAGCAAGCTCAGTTTTCTCTCTGTAGTTGTCAATTCCAGTTGCTGTAGAGGCTTGACGCAGCTTCAGATGGGCCGTGTCCACGTTCCAGAACCATGGCACTGGCTTTCTTTGCAAGTTTTGCAGATTTGGTGACAGTGTGAAGAATAATGGTTAATAATATTTAGGCACTTACTCTAAAGCTCATGTTACTTAAATATTTTGGATGCAATGAAAACACTGGTCAAATACTGGAGGAATTGTGTCCTTTCATGGAGATACCTGTCCATATATGAAAATAATTTCTTGTTTGCGTTTCAGGGTTTGCATGTTTAAAGGTCTAGCCAGGTTACAGCAAGCTATCAGCAATACATCATGGATAGTAGACAGTTGTGATGTTAACTTGCAGCTTGTGGTTTGAAATTTGCTATCAGTTAAATAAAATACACATGAATATTGGATTTCTGGTTAAAAAGAACCAAATGGATAGGTCACCAGTATGTTGATGTATTGGGAGAAACTTAAAACATTTTCTTAGGTAACAGCTTGGCCAGTTCTGGTGGAATTTGTTGTTACGTTTGAAACTTATTAACAGCCATATTGGAGAAGTGATTTTGAGTTGCAACAATTGATAAATATGAGCTTAGTGTCTATATTCAACTTTTTAGACAATAGCTTTGGCTTCTGGCTTAAAAGCTCTTTTGGGTTATGCTGAAGTGTGCTATAGCAGTACACTAAAAGGAGAATTTTGACATACTTTGAATTTTCCTGTTTTTTCAACTTGCTTAAAGAGTCTCTTAAGTTAGTCATGAAGTTAAATGGTTATTTTAGGCCTTCAGGGTTTGTTTCACCTATGAAGTTCTTGAGGTTAGTAAGAATGAGTTGGTTTTTGTGAACTGTGTATAGTAACTAAACAAACTTCAGAAGAACTTTAGAAACAACATACCAGACTAGCTATAATTTGCCCTTATGACTTAGGAAATTTCAGAGGACCCCCAGTGTAAGATACTGAATGGCAAAAGAGTGTTTGACATATATTTCTTAATTTATTTTTTTTTTAAAGGCTGTCAAATATATTTTACTGGCATTCTCTTACATTTGTTATCTTTCTCGCATTCCCTCTTTAACTTACCCACAAATACCCTGCACAACAGCCCAAAACAGAAATGTTTCAGTTGGGTTTTCAATTGCATCCATGATTTTCTCAGTGTACACATCTGGTAAGAATGTTTTGTAGAAAGACAGGAACAACTGAGGTACCAAACGGTAAGACTCAGATAAATGCCACATCTGTGTTAGTGTTTTATGTGGACATACGTTAGGCACAGTCCATAAATTTATGTGCTTGCCGAGTTTACTGAAAAGTTGCAGCAGTGGTGTACTATTGAATGTTTTTTGCTCAGGAAGATGATCTAATGGGTGTTGGTCATGTGGCCAAAAATAGCAAAGTTTTGTCATGTTTTTAAGAACCTGGGCTATTGGCAGGACATATGCAGATGGACACAGCAGGGTCTCCAGGAAGATAAAGACTTTAGAAAGAGCTATGGCCAATATCATAAGAGCTGTCAGATAGCAGATGTGAGGTCCATCTGGCCCAGAATGAAACTTCTTAAGAATATAGTTACTTATTGCTAAGCCCTTGCTAATAAATATTTACATCTGCTTTATATGTCTGTGAAACTGGCACATAATTAGTTTTAATTACTCAAAATGTTTATTTTATAAACATGTACTGGAAGTCTAGTTGAGATGTGAGTATGAGCCAGGCCAATGAAAATATTCATTTTTGTGCTTTTCAGGAGAAGATTTTGCTGTTGTGCAGCAGGAAATCATTATGATGAAAGACTGTAAACATCCAAACATTGTTGCTTATTTTGGCAGCTATCTCAGGTACAGTTTGTTTCTTTTGCTCACTTAAAAATGCCTCTCTATCTCCTTGTAAAGGACAGGTCTATAAGGTGACTTAGGCAAAACTTAAATTACCAAATACGTATTATCCACTTGTATGTTATTTTTTTTCATTTACTTTAAAGTCTGTTCTGTTTACTACAGTGTCTCTCTATAAATAATGTTTTCTTAGCAAAAACTTTGTGACCATGTAGTCAAGTTTCCTTGGAAATGAGTTGTCACTTAAAAGCTTTGAATTTAATACATAAATGAAAAGTTAAGCAGTAGTATGACAAGTATGAAGAAAGAGTCTGTGTATATAGTATCTTTTAAATCTGTTTCAGTAAAATGTCTCTTAAATTTGCAAAACTTTGGGAAGTATAAATATTGCATAATACAGATAGAGTTCTCAGAAATGTTCTGGCTTAACTGGTGTTGGCATGTTAAATTGTCTGAGAACTCAAAATTGAATCTTATGGGGAAATAAGGAGGAAAATTTTTTTTTTTCCTTGCTTAACAGTAGTAGTGCTATGTTAAGCTTTAAGGACAATTTCATACTGAAGTACTTCAGAGTGTAAACCATGTAGCCTTTAAAAAGCCCACTGGTGATTTGTATTTTAGATTTGTTTTGAAATCTAAAAATGGTTGATATTTTAGCCCTTTTATCTTTGCTTTTCTCTCTTGAGCTTCAGAGTTGTTTAGGACACTTAATGTAGTATATGTAAATATGTAAATTACTCTTTTGTGTAACTCCTTTTGCAAGGTATTATGCTTACTTGTTACAAGTACAGTGAACTTGTATTCCATACAAAGTCTCAGTTCTGAGAAAATTGATGGCTAGTTTCTAATAATGTTTGCTATTAATTCCTTTTAATACATCCTGACAAATGCTTTATGCTAGATATAGCAATCGCTTGATATTCAAGGACTAGACCTTTTAATGCTGGATTTTGTGAACCTAACATCATAATTTTAGGGATATCATGCCATGTAATAAAAAGCTTTTAAAAGGCTCTGGAAAGTCATGATGCTCTTTACGGCAGAGGCTTCTTGTTCCTTTCAGGTATTCAAGTATCTTCTGTCTGCCTGGGGACAACATAGGTGGGACATGGTAGCTCTGCGTGTTGTGAAGTTTGCTAGACCCTATTCATAGTGGGAAGATGCCAAGTTGAGTTACTCATAGATGTACTAGACATCAGCAACTCCAGCTGAAATTTTCCATAATGGCTATCTGCTGCAGTCAAAAGCTTTTCAGCAATATAGACCAAGTGCTTTTGGATTGGGGGTGGGAAGATATGGATGGTATTTTCACATGAAAAAATCTTGGTACATGAAAGGCTTTCAACAAAAAATTACCATTTTTGGAGAAGGAATATATGACAATTTGGTTCTTGTATTTGGAGGGCTTATTTTCCTTTTAAAAATCCTTTCCAATTTGACCAAGTTATCTTCTGAAACACTGCATTTCTTTTACTTTCATTCTAGATCAACTAGAGCTTAGGAAATCCCAGTTACTGTTTCTTTTCTAGCCAGCAGCATCTGGTTCGGTGCATGTTTGCAGTGCTACAGAAGAGCTACCATGTGCTCCCTGACTTGCTTGTACCTTGTTTTGCTCTGGGGTGAGCTGGGACAGGACATTGAAATGGCAAGTGTGGAGCGCTTTGTGGTGCTGATGCTGAATGTCTGCGTAGTTGGAGCAAACTGCAGTTGGACGAGTTGAGTGTGCCAGAACTTGAAGGCGGTGTTGGGGAAGAGAGAAAGTCCTGGCAATAAATGCTAGAGGAGAAGGAGAGGTCTCATGCAGAAGCTCAGCTGACTAATGCTGTCCTGAGGAGTTTCTTCTCCCTGCCATTCAGTGTCTTGAATAGCCCTGGACGCTCAATGAAACCATGTTTTATCACTGGTGGTGTTCATTGCATCTTTCTCAGTATGAGTGTCTTGTTAGCTTTTGTCTGATGAGTGAAAGTATTGCGTGCTGACAGATGTGATTCAAGTCAATGGAATCTGTGTTTTGAATTATGTTTGCTTTATAGTCATTTCAAAGGTCTGTAGTGGAAAAGCTGGTCATATTAGTACTTCACAGAGATAGTTTAGTGTGGAGCATGAACGAAGTTTCCAAGAGCAAATGTATTTTCAGAATAAGCTTAGGTGGAAATGCACTGTGAAAGTATGAGAACGAAGAGGAAAGCAAGCCATTGACTAGCCCATTAGATGAACACCATCTGCATGCTACACTGGGCGAGGCTGGGAGTATGTGATCGTGTACTGCTTGTGTTGTCGTGTGTACATGTGCAGGAAGGGATCAAAGCCTGAAGATAAAATCAACGAGCCATGCTGTTCTGGCATCCCGTATCTTGAAAGGTGCTTGTCTTGGCAGCCTGAATGGTTTTTTTAATGCTGAGCTGGTCTGTGAGCTGCATTATGCACAAGTTTGTGCGGGTGTGTATACAGATAGAGCGTGTGTACATGTAGGGACTTGGTATTCCAAACTAGGATTGTCTGCACTTCAGTTTTGAATGTTTATGGTTAATTTGAAAGTTAACCTAAACTGTGCATTAATTCCATTCTTTGCAGTACTGGCAGGCTTTTTCTTGTGCATGAACAGTCAATTCTTAATACTGCTACATGTTAAAATGTAATGTTATGTTAAGTCATGTTAAAATTTTTTTTGAGAATTGTGGAGTTACTAGTCTGTTTGACAGCTGCTTACAGATTGTCAGGTGGTAAAGTTGGCAAGGGATCTTGTGATCTCCTAAAGGCAGTATTTGGAAACTCTGTGTTATGGTGGCTAAGCTTCTTAAATAGATGTTGCATATACTGAAAGTTGTGTGGCTGGGACTACATAGTGTCCCACCCTTCTATTGCACCTCCTTAGTCTTCCTCCCAACCTCAAAGCCTACCTTTGTTTGGGAAGAGAGCACCTTTTTGTATGTTAAGATGTCCTCCACTGCACGTGATGACTTTATTTGTACCTGTCTGCAGTACTGGGAAGGAAGTTGTCGATGTTTTTCTTGATGTGTGACATTAAGTCTGGCGGGCTGTGCAAACCTGAAAGTCATTGTTATAAACCTTTTCAGAAGACAAATTTAGAAGAAAGAAGTTAGTGAGGAATTACAGAGGGGAGGGCTGGGGCTCTGCAGTGTTGTTGAAGTTACCCCAAGCTGTTTTTCTAACATATGAACTTCTGACCAGAATGTGAAGGTTCCATTTGTGTTTGTTTCTGGAGGTGAGATTATTTGCATTGTAGAAGCACTGACAGATGTATCCCAGTTGTCTTCCAGCTGCTTCTTTTAACTAGTCATAGTGGGAACAGATTGCTTAGTATAACTAATAAAAAGCTGTTTCTGATGACTTTAAGATTTCATGTGAAAACAGACTGTAAGCAAATATTGTTGCATTCAACTTTCTTTAAAATTTTTTGATTGAAATGGTGCCTCTTCTCATGATGCTGTATTCAGGCTGGGGGTGCTTTTTCTTGTTTTTTTAAAACAGTTTTCCTCTTGTCTCAGGGTATCAAAATATACCTTTTGTAGACCCAGAATGAAATTTTGGCAAATATATATTTTGGCACTTTTCTTGTGCTCTTGTTTGGTCCCCTCTTCTTTCTTTGGTGTAGTGTTTCTCTTTTGTCTGGCCAATCAAATGGTTATCTTTGAGGCCTCTCGTTGTCTGACCTTTTATTTTCCAAGTATTTTTCACTGCTAAGAACAGTAAGGAAAATACCATCATCCTATACTTGGCATTTATTGGCATACTGTTACCCGTGCTTCTCTTCTGTTTATGTATGGATTTTTCAGACAGTCAAATTTCTGCCTTGCTGTTAGCCTGGGTATAAGTTGCAGACACTAAATGGTACTGTTGATCCTGTTTTGTTTGCTGTGCTTGCCATACGCTCTGCAGACATGGACAATTATGTACACTTACTGTTGATTACATGGATCTTCACCTGTGTCAAAGCACTTGGGCACAGTAATAAAAGGCTAGATAGTGAATTAGAAATGCAATCTCCCCTCTTAATCCTCTTATGGTTTTTTCCTTTTCTGTAGGGCTTTTCCACACTGGGAAGTTAATGCCCACTAAGTGAAGGTGTGAATTTACAGCACTTATCTACTTCATGTCTCTTACTTTGCAAGTGCTGTGCTGCTGTCCCAAGGCTGCTGGGGTTGTCCTGGCTTTTTCCCACTTCCACACTGCTGCTGCTCTTGGCATCAAACAGGATGCAGCCACATGGGAAAGAGTGGCTTTCTTGAGCCCAGTGCCCCCAAAAGTGTCCCTGTCTGAGTCCTGCATTATTGTGGGGAATAAACAAGGGACTTGCAGACGTCTGTCTCTTCAATGCTTCTTTCTCACTCATGTTCTCCTGTTGCCATTGCTAATTCTGTTTTATTTCACAGGTACTCACATTGCTTCTGTGTCTGATCAGTTCTTTCAGTGGAAAGCCTTCATATTATTTCAAGCAGTGCTTTAATTAACCCCTAGAAGTGTATGGAGTTAACAGCCAGGGACTTCTATTGCTTAAAACCCCTGTAATGCCAGAACAATACCTTTCCCACCACGAGAGGAAGCAGGTGGGGTGTAGCTTTGAGGACCATGTGGACTATGGACATAAAAGGGGAGGAGATCCAAGAAAGACAGTTCTTCCTTGGAACAGCAGCTTTACTAGCTGTTACCTGCTGGTGAAAAGTACTTGCAGTTTACAGCTCAGGGGATAAGCTCAGCATTTACAGCATTGCCTTGCAAAACACTTCATGAATGTTGGCATTGCCCACAGGAGTGTCTCAGCTATTCTAACAGAGCCTTATGAATGCAAGAAACCCAAGACCGGGGGTCATGGGCAAGCTGCAGAACAATCACCAGTCTTCCCTTTGGTTGTCCTGTGTCCCAGTCTGCCCGAAGGTGGTTGTATGTGATTTTTCTGTTCTGTGTGTTTTGATGGCCAGGAATGACTAGGCAGGTCCCAGATTTTCTGCTCTCCAAAATGCCTTTCTGTGGCCACATGCAATACATCTGTCTTACCAGTGAAAATTACTAAGTGAAAATAGAATTTAGTGTCCGTAATAGAAGATACCTTTGAATCCTTCAGCCTATTGTCTGTTCTTGGAAAGCACCTTTTATGGAGGTATAGCAAGTCAAACTGAATTGATTCCCCTTGGTAAGAGGAACCTAAAGAACTTCCTTCTGACTGCTGCCACCAAAAATATGTATAGGTATTTTTGAGGGAAAAGACTTCATCTGGGAAGGCACTTACCCACAGCATGGGCTCCACTCTGCCTTGCTTTGACTCAAGTGCTAGAGTTTCACTCCATTTGTTGTAAAAGAAATTGAGTTGAGAGATATCCCTAGGGCTTTTTGTTTGGGTTTTTTTTTTCTTTTTTTTTGTATTAATTCCTCTGCTCTGAAAAAAGTGGAGAAGTGAAAATGAGGACGAAATAAGAACCCACATTTGTTTTCTCTCTACTCTCAGTAAAAATTCAATGAAAATCAGTGTGAACGTTTCACTAATACTGTTTCTGTTGCTCCAATAAACCCTGGAATATTTGGGGTATTTCATTAGTTAGTATTTTGACAGTGAAGGATCACAAAGATTAGATCATATTCATTATTTAACTTGTACTTTTCATAATACAGAGCTTGTTGTGTTGTGCTTTATAATGTTTGGGTCCTCTGGCTTATCTTTTATAGATGCTGTTTTCAAATCTGACAGCTAATGAATGGTTTTGTTCACTTTTTTAGACGAGACAAGCTATGGATTTGCATGGAGTTTTGTGGAGGTGGCTCTCTACAGGATATTTATCATGGTATGTCAAGACTGTATGTCAAGATTCCTTAAAATCTAAGTAAAGCTTATTTTCAAAAATGGAGATGATTACAGTGTTTTGGAATCAGAGAGGAGGAATCCTGAATTTCATATACATAATAATCCATTGAAGGTCAATTTTAGCTTATGTATTTACATAATTGATTGGGGTTGGGTTTGGGTTTTTTTTAAACAAAATCAGCTATAGTGGGGATTTTTTGAGCAGCAGAAGTTATTTCCTTCCTTCAGTATCTCATATACCCATCACTGCTTCTCAAAGGCTGTAAAATTAGACAATATTGTATTGTAAAAATAAAAAAAAAATATTCTGTGATGTCTTACTTCATAGCCATTTTGGTTTTGAGCTTTTGAACTTTACTCTGGTATAATCTATACCACTGCCTATAGATACCTAGGTAAGTGGATTGATTAGTGTGGATGCTCTTGTCCTTTGTAAACAGTGATCTTTTGTATGTTTCTGTAGCAGTAGTGCCATGAGAGGTGTGTTTTGTGGGTATTTTTAAATGCTCGATGCATGGCATGTGAAAAGCAAAGGTGGCCTATATATTTGCTTTAGGCTTAGGTGCAATGAGTGATCAAAGAAACAAGGGGCGTGTGTGAATCTATTGCATTAAGAGAGGATCAGTCAACTGATTGCTGGTTTTCAAGAGATAAAATCAGTTTTGAGGGATTTTATTGCCCTGGAATTAAGACTTGCTTAGGAAGGGAGTATGCCATAAGTGAGTAACGGCTCTGTGGTTCTCAGGTGATGTTTTTCAGACAGGAAATCCGTCCATATTCTAAATTGTGAAGATTGTACACGTTGGGATCTTCACATCCTTCTCTTGTGCGTAAACAGCTTGTATACCTTTTAATGTTTAACTTGGGTGCAATTAAAACAAGGCACCGATTCACAAGTTCACACCATGCTCATGACATAGTCATTTGAGCATGGCCTTGTTGATCCCTTACATCTTTGCTAGTTTTGATAAAAGCATTGTGTCTAATAGGCTTTGTTATGTGGAACACCTGTAGAGTAGGAAATGAGCTCATGCCACATAAATGCCTGAACAGATGTTGTACAGGAGTGGTTTCCTGTTGCAGCTGATTTTTGGCTTCTCTGTTGGTAGTTAGAGTGGAAGGTTCTTTTCTGATTTTAATTACATTCCAAAGAGTCTTATTCCAATTGAACTATAGGCGTCTGTAATTTTAAGTTAAGTTAATCAGAATTAGATTTCTCAAAATAAACATACATGCCTAGAAATACGTACTCTGGCTGCTAATATATTTAGTCTTATGTGGGTTTGGAGCTTTTCTTTCAGAAAAGGGAAGATGGATCTAGACCTGTGTTGAAGATATGTGTTGCATGATACTAATTTATATTATGATTGTGGGTTTTGTAGAAGCTGAGCAGTTAGGTGCTTAAATCTTGTTTCATTTTTAACTCCCTACTCCTTCAGTTTCCTTTGAGAAACCCCATCGAACTTTTCTATTTGTTTTCTCTGCAAAACCTGAGAAGCTTGCAGTGAGGACTGCATTTCCTGGTCTTAAAACCCTTTAATTTCAGGATCAAAGTCCAGTGACTGAGGACAAGTCACAGGCCATTCATTGCTTGCTGTTCAGTGTTTGGTTTATGTATTTGTTAAGAATTTAATTGTTTTCCTTTAAGAGATTTGAGTGAAGTGTGACCCTGGAGGAAGCTGCTGAGACTGCTCAGAGGGAGTTTGAGAAGGTGCATGGTGTGGCAGGCCCAGGAGCAACAGTGCTGGTAGCTCATGCAGAAAAGGCTTGAGAAGCTGCAGAGAGCAGGTCACATGGCTGCAGGCAAGAGAGAGCAGCTTGCATGGCAGTGGGAAGGACAGAAGGAGAGAGTAGGTCGCAGAGGATAGAAGGAACTTCCTAGGGCTCAACGGGGACTGAGCGGAGTTTGCTGCAGCTCTGAGTCATTGGGCTGGAAGTCCAGCCCTGCATAAAAGGACACAATGGGTTTGTGCAGGGGAAAGAGTTGTGCTTAAATCACTGCTTAGGTTTCTTTTTCCTCTTAATTACTTTGAGATTTATATGTGGAAGGAGTTAGTAGTTTCCATTCCAATGGGACAAGACATCTCTGAGTTTAAAAAAATGTTTGTTGGTCTTTGGGATGCTCAGTCTAGGGGGAAAGTCTAAACACATCTACTTTGAGGCTTCTAGTGTAAGATCCTATCAGTGTGAATGGAAGTGATTGAGGTATGGGTTTGGAATGGGCAGTACCTTACCTGATTTTGAGAATTATTTTTTTTTCCCTTTTATTTCAGTGACTGGACCACTTTCAGAACAGCAGATTGCCTATGTTAGCAGAGAAACACTACAGGTAGTGTGTTCACAGGTTCTTGTGGTTGACTTTTAATGTAAAAGTATTAAAAGCTAAAAATAAAAGCTACAAATATGTGTGATGCCATGGAAGTACAGTGTTTGGATGGCTTAGTATTTTTCTCAGACTTCTGAGGAGGTCCTGTATTATAGCCTAGCACTAATTTGTATAATCGCATAACCTCAAATTATCCTGGATCATTTGAAGAAAACTGTCATCATCTTTCTGCTGTTAATTCTGTTTTTTTAAAGGGGGAAAGCAGCATATTTATTAATCCATATTTGTAGTATAAATTAGTTATTGCAAGTTTGAAGGAAAATTTAAGGACTCAGTTTTGCATATCCAATAGTTGATCTGTGCCAATAAGAAAAAAAAAATTGCCTGTGTACTTGAGATGTTCAAGTTAAGGTCACCAGCCTCTCCTCATGGGCATGCTAGCTTTCATTTTTCTTTCCTAAATTAAAGGTTCAGTTCACCAGTAAAACTTAATCAGAAACGGCTTTTTTTGGTGGAGTCTTGCTTCCATGTGAGAGCGCAGTTCTTGGCTTCTAGTGAATGCAAATGTGTTGAATGCCATCAGTTTAGAGCTGCTGCCTCTCTCAAACACTCTCTCAAGATAGCTCTGTCCCTGAGCCGCCTCCCTTGCATGCCATTTTGCTGATTTCTATGACATGGCTTTTTTTTTTCCTTACAGTGAAGTCTTATGTGACAGCTAGGAGTGTTTTGGGTTTTGAACCTTTAAACCCTTTTGTTCTTACAGAATCATAGAATAGTTTGGGTTGGAAGGGGCCTTTAGAGGTCATCTAGTCCAACCCCCCTGCCATGAGCAGGGACATCTTCAACTAGATCAGTTTGCTCAGAGCCACGTCCAACCTGACCCTGAATGTTTCCAGGGATGGGGCATCTACCACCTCTCTGGGCAACCCGGGCCAGTGCTTCACCACCCTCATTGTAAGATTTCTTCCTTGTATCTAGTCTGAATCTACCCTTTTTTGCTTTAAAACCATTACCCCCTGTCCTATCACTACAGGCCCTACTAAAAAGTCTGTCCCCATCTTTCTTACAAGCCCCCTTTAAGTATTGAAAGGCTGCAATAAGGTCTCCCCAGAGCCTTTTCTTCTCCAGGCTGAACAACCCCAATTCTCTCAGCCTTTCCTCACAGGAGAGGTGTTCCAGCCCTCTGATCATTTTTGTGTCCCTCCTCTGGAGCGGCTCCAACAGGTCCATGTCTTTCCTGTGCTGAGGACTCCAGAGCTGGACGCAGTACTGCAGGTAGGGTCTCACCAGAGTGGAGCAGAGGGGCAGAATCACCTCCCTGGACTTGCTGGCCACGCTTCTTTTGTTGCAGCCCAGGATATGGTTGGCTTTCTGGGCTGCGAGTGCATATTGCCGGCTCATGTCCAGCTTTTCATCCACCCATACCCCCAAGTCCTTCTCAGCAGGGCTGCTCTCAATCCCTTCATCCCCCAGCCTGTATTGATACCAGCAGTTGCTCCGATCCAGGTGCAGGACCTTGCACTTGGCCTTGTTGAACCTCATGAGGTTCACTTGGGCCTGCTTCTCGAGCTTGTCCAGGTCCCTCTGAATGGCATCCCTTCCCTGAGGCATGTCAACCGCACCACTCGGCTTGGTGTCATCTGCAAATTTGCTGAGGGTGCACTCGATCCCACTGTCTTATGTCATTGATAAAGATATTAAACAGTACTGGTCCCAGTATGGACCCTTGAGTGTCACCACTTGTCACTGATCTCCATGTGGACATTGGGCCGTTGACCACTACTCTCTGTATACAACTATCCAGCCAATTCCTTATCCACTGAATAGTCCATCCATCAAATCCATAATCTCCTCAGAGTATGGAGGTGTGTTTCATAGTTGAGAATGGAATTTACGATATCATTATTTATCGTGTGGGAAGATTTCTTGGTTAATGTATGTAAATTGCTTGTGAGAAGGAAACTTGCTGCTTTGTATATATTTTCTAAGTGTTATGCACGGACCCATTTTTGTATATTTTAAAGTTGTCTGTAAATACATGCTTATAACACTCTGACCAAATATAATGTATATAGTTTCTGATATCTTGTTGTAGCTTACAATGCCGCAGTCACCTTTCCTAATAAGAAGTCTGAGAATATAGGCCATCTGTCCATCCATAAAAGCAATTTACCGAATGTCAATTTTGCCATCAGTTTCCATGAATCTGGAGTTCCACTTGAATGCCTAAAGTTAGTGTTCGATCTCCATATTTAGAAGCCCGTTAAATGGTCTGTTTTCAAAAAATACTCACTGTCAGTTCTGGTTGGAATCAGTGAGACTGATTCTGAAAATATAGGTCCTTTAAATATGCCCTTTGAAGTACCTGCCTTGAGGCATTCAGTTTTGAAAATGGTGACCTCAAATTCTTCCAAGGCAGTGGTAAAAATGAGTGAGGAGTTGGGCTTTCTGTGCCAATAGCATTCAGAGATTTAAATGCAAGGAGTGTACATGGGACTCTTTTAGATAATGCCAGTTGTTGCAATGGTCAGATAGATGCTCTGTCCCAAAAGCAAATCGAGTCCAATTTTTGGGTCTGCATGCATGCCTGCAGTGATGACTCTGAAAAACGATTGGACCGACTGGGTATTGTTAGTCATTTCCCTCAGAGAAACAGCTTAAAACATCTGTGAGTGGGGTTTTTTTTCTTTTTTTAGTTTATTTAAGGAGTTGAATTTTGTAACTGATTAGCACTTCAGCTACATTGCATTTGGATTTTCATGAACTGACACAAAAATAGCCCAAAACTGTATCTTCAGTGGCATTGTTGTCTATTTGTACTATGTCGTTCACTTGAAACTCTCAAGTACCAAGTCATGTAAGTAATTGTTTCCTCATTTTTTCCTGTTAGTATATTTAGGACCATTCATGAAAATGCTGATAATTGAAAACAATCCTAATTTATTTTTGCAATCAACAGCTCTTGCATGAGGTGGCAAAAAAAAAAAAAATTCTGTCTTGACATGGGTATCTCACATGAATATGTAGTCTTTATGGAGGTTCATGACTGCAGAGCGAGGAAGATGTTTATGTGTCGTTTTACCCCTGGAAGAGAATTTGAGAGATGAGCCTGAAGTGTCAAAAGTGTCATGCTCTGTGATTTGTCACGCAGGGATTTGGTTTCATAGAATTCTTCCAGAATTTAAACTTAAAGTTTCTAACTCTAAATTGAGTCCTAAAACATTTTGGTACTGTCATCGCGACCCAGAAAGACAGCCTAATGCTTCTGCAGAAATCCATGAATTAGAGTTGAACTCCTGTGTTAGACTTGAAGTGCTGCCTGCTAGCATGCTTCTAGACTTAACTGAAGTGTGCAACTATATAGGGCATAACTGCACTAGGTATCCAGTAATCTGACTGCTGAATAGAAGACTGTTAGGCAGTTTAAAAGTAATTAACTTGGTCTAAAAAGGTGACAGTTACCACCTCCAGAGGAAAACTTCATCAGGGAGTGCTTTTCTTAAAACAGATGTGGTGACTGGTATTCTTTCTATCTATCCTGTGTTTTAGATACTATGCTACTACATGTATTGAATTTGCAAATGCAGTTTGGATACACTGAAATACGAGAATGTTCTGCAGTCAGTGAGTCATTTAGGTGATTGAATTGGATCCTAAGTATGTCTGGTAATTAAGAAAGAAATGTATATAAAATGAAAAATATTGGACTAAATTATTATCCGAATATTTTATGCAGGGACTATATTATCTTCACAGTAAAGGAAAAATGCACAGAGATATCAAGGTAAGTAAAAACTGAAGGGAATTTTGGTGTTTTTCAAATAGACTACATTACCTTTGATGGGTCTTTACTGTTATGTATCAATTTTGGGGATATTTTTAAATATGTAGGTTTTTCTATCTATTAGAATAAAATAAAATTTTCTGCACAAGGGAAGAAAAAAAAATCTTTCTTTAAAATGCATGCATGGAAATAGTTTGTTCTTTTAATTGGAGCTCAACATACTATTTATTTAGACCAGCACTGTAAAATTTGGGCATCAGTTAGTGTCTGGAGCAACATGTGTTCAAATGGCTGGACGAGTGTGCTCTGTGCAAAAGGAAAGATTTGGTCTTTCCCACACCTTTCCAAGAAGCTTGACATACCCTTCTCTTTGAACCAGCTAGCGAGCAGAGCCGTTGCTTTGGCTGCTTTTCTTGGTGAGCAGATGCAGGGCAGTGGCTGCTGTTCTGCGTGGTTCTTGGAGACTACTTCTGTCCCCTCCCTTGCATGCTGAAATTGGAGAGTGTACTGCAAGTCAGGCTTGTAACACTGACTTATTCAAACCTTCCATCTCAACAAAACTGTATCAAAGGTGGCTTGTTCAGACTCTTAAATTCTCTGTTACACTTTCTTTCTGGTGCTTCCTGTTGACTTTTTGTTGCTGGAATTTAACTTGTTACTGTTTGCATTTCCAAACTCTTGCTCAGACTGCAGCTTAAACTTGGCAGGCTTTCTCCTGGAAATCTGACAGTACATTATCATATTCCTTTGTATTGTGTGGGGTGTTGGTTTTATTTGGTTGATTTGGTTTTTTTCAGACTAGGGATACAGTGTCCATGGTAGCTTCAACGGTAGATGCCTTAATGCAGCCTGATTCCAAGTTGTTCTCATTGACTGCAGAAGGATATTTGGGTTTTGAGCAATCATAAAAATAATTTCCGAATGAAAGGTTACTTTGGATACAAAAATTAAACTTTTTTCATTATACTTTATAGAATACAAAATTGTGCTTGTAAGGATACAGTGCGTAGATAACCTGTTTCTAAACAGAACTGTGCTGATAAAAAATGCTTACAGTGCTTACGTTGAGAATTTTTTTTTTAAATGCTGTTCTCATGAGCATGGAAAAATACTATCCTTATCTGCAGATCTCCTGACTGTTGAATTATGGTTGTTTCCCTCAGTAGTTATGTATTTAGAGTATCTGTCCTGTTAGTCTTGAAAGGTGAACAAGATCAAGAGCATGTTAACCGGACTGTCACACTATTTACCAAGCTCTGTTTATAACGCTCATTAGCGATACTTGTGTGACATTTGCCAAAGCTGCATTCTACTGCAGGCCTGACTTTTCCTTCTCTGTGAAAAGCCATAATCTGTAAAAACATAGTTTTTTGGAGGCCCATCTGTGCTGCAATTCCATCTAGTTTATGGGCAGTGCTGACATTTGGAGGTGTGTTGAGCCAGCTCCAGCCTTCGCTCAACTCAAACTGTACCTGGTTTCAGACTTCAGATCAGGTTTGTTCTCAGTCCTTTTATGTTGTAATTTTATGGTACCAACTACCGCTTCAGGTTAGTTTTGATTATTGAACTGAAGTGAGTGGTACATATAGCCACACAACAGCGAACTCTTCAAATCTAGCACTAACAGAATCTTTGTTGCATAAGTACAGAAACAGTTTTGCTAAACACTTGAATATCAAGGCAGGTCCTTAAGGCTATAGTTATAATTATCATGGTTCTCAAGACAAAACCAGCTCTTACATATGAAAAGAAAATCAAATTACTTCTGCTTTGACCTTTAGAGTTCCTATTTCCTTTCAGTCAGTGTAAATAGAAAAAAGTAAAAATTCATCAGCATAGCCAAATAATCATATTCTGCTTTTAGAGAGGGGGTTTGTGTACAATGGAACTCTGTAGTACCATAGGCTAAAGAGTACTAAACTAAAAATTGAGAACCCTGTATATCCAAGTTTCTTTATATAACAGAATGGCAACTTGCTAATTTCACAAACAATTCCTTGGTAAGGCTGCAGATTTCTTGAACACACAATCCTGCGTTTGTCTTTGGCCCCTAGTTTGCTGTAAGATCTCACATATTTATTTTTTTTTTTTAATATGGTATTGGAGGAATCTGCATGTTTTAATTCAAGTATGCTTACTTTTTTTTAAGGGAGCAAACATCCTTTTAACGGATAATGGACATGTAAAATTAGGTGAGTTAATACAATTTAGTGTTATTAACAGATTTTTATGTGCTCAAAGAAGCAGTCTTCTGTATTTTATTTAATGATGTAATAGTTCATGTAAGGAATTAGTGAATAGTTCATGTAAGGAATTAGTGAATATCAGAATTCTTTTTCTCTTGCTGGTAGTATCTAACTGCACTATCCAGTTAGTGTCTGAGGAGTAACTGGAGTAGTTTTGGAACACTGAGGTAAAAGACTTTCTGATATTGTAAGGGGGAGGTAAAAACCAAATCACAGATTTTTATAAATTTTTAATAAAATGTACCATCCAGAGTGCTTAAGTGTGAAATGTGCCTTGAAGGGTTATCTGAAAGAATCTCTTGGATAATACTAAATGATGTCTTATCGTATTAAAACACTGTATGTAACTGTTAGGGCTTCCGTACTAGCCTGTTCTTTCTTGTGTTGATAAGGGTCATGTTTGTGTGCAGCCTGCATATTTGGCAGGTGACTGAGAGGAGCTGACTGATGGTACCTGAGGTACACCAAGTTTCCATTATTTGCTTTTGTTGTTTATTTTTTGTTAAATATTTCCGATATATTTAAGAAACTCTTACAGTGGGAAACCGAACTTGTGTTCATTAACGTTTACATCAAATCAGTTATTAACCGTTGTTTTGGTTTTACTTTTTTTAATAGCTGATTTTGGAGTATCTGCACAGATAACAGCTACAATTGCCAAAAGGAAGTCATTCATTGGCACCCCGTATTGGTAACTGTGTTTTACTTGGCCATTAATATAACAGTAACGTATATAATACTGTTGAAAAATTGTGATAAAAGCATGCCATGTCACTTTCTGGGTAGACTCATCACTAAAGGCTGTGTCAAACTTTCTAGTGATCGTATCTGTATTACTTATGCTAAATCCTGAATTTACTGAGTATCAGAGAAAATGCTGTAATGCTCTGAAAAATTGAAAGGCTGTCTGTGTGCTGCTATCACTGTTGACTAATATATCTCAATTTAATCAAACTTCAAAACTATAAACAATTTTGCTTGTTTTTAATGCTGATCTTAAAATTTTTTTTTCTTCCCTGATTTTCCGTTTTGGTGTTTTGTTTCTTCCCTTCCACCCTAGATACTGCTTTTCTGCAACTCTTAAGCTGATAATGAGTTTCATTTGTTTGTCTCCACAGATTCTTTTGCCACTTGTGAAATGTTTCCTCTAAGCCAGTTTCTCGCCACCCCCCCCTTATTTGCCTAAACTGATTGAATTCAAAAGTACATTTCTATTCTATCTGTACTGCATCTTTATTCTTCCCTCAGTAACCTAGTTTGCATAATTTATCTTTTCTGAAGTTCAGCATTTTATTTTCTCCTCTTTGTACTGGAAGTGGTTGTTCCCTTTTTGCCTTGAAGTAAATGGCACACATTCTTCGCTGTAAAATAGCACGTTTGTTGTGCATTTCCCAGAAAGATATTCAAAATTCTGTTGTCTGACAGCATAGTAGGTACAAGATAAAAATGTATACAATGAGAAAAACACTACATCCAAGTATTCAGTCCTGAAATAGCATTTTTAGCATTCTTCTGCAATGTAAGTCACGCCAAAGCATGGATTCACTTCCCTTTCAGAATAACACAAACACCCATCAGTCATGATTGTGTAATTGGTTTGTGTCTCTCTTTCCTAAGATGTCTGGGTGACTTTAGTACTACCCTGTATCACTGTGTAACTTCCAAATTTTGCCACGCTTCTCAAATGACATGTCATAACCTTAAACAATAACTTTGAAAGCATTACATAGGTTAAATGCTGATGAAAAGCATCAGGTTTTCTTTGCAGAGCTTCTCAGAGATTTGAGAGGAGAAGCAAGGAAGCAAAATTGTTGAGATTGTAGAGAAAAAAATTTAATTGGAAACAGGCAATGTGAAAGTCTTAGTAATCATTAGAGGTGTCTGGGCAGGTAAGGCTATGGTGCTTGGATGGGAGAGAGAAATGAAGGGCGAAACTGCTGTGCAGTGTCTTTAGTTCTAGTAACCCTGCTCTTTACCCTTGTGCTCCTCCTCCATGTCTTTCTAAAGTTAACCCATGTTCCCCCTCTACCTTTGTAACTACCTCCTTTTTGATTTAGAGTGATTGGGGGGTTTTTATGAACTCTCAAAGAAATTTATGTAAATATAGTTTAGCTATGGAGGCTTGGAATAAGTTGTACCACCAAACCTGGTGATATTTTCATATCTACAGATAAGGATGTCTGTGTTTAAATAATGCATCATTTGAGATGCTGCCTGCTGCTTTACTGGAGCACTCCATTAAGTGACATTAATCTGTCTTACCTATATTGAGTTATGTCTCCAGTTCCACTGCTACTTTTCGGGTGATCTGGACTAATAAAATTCAAAGCTAAAAAAAAAAAAAAAATAATTTTTTTTTTAACCTTTGCCATCTGATATGACTATGTAGGACAATCAAATCCATAATTCACTTTGGCCATTCAAAATGTGACAATGCCTAGTAAATCATTTTCTTTAGGTATTCCTATTTATGTGTCAGTTATGTTTGTTAATTTTTGCCACCTGAGGATGTGAAACTACTTTGTTAACTTACATGAGGCCTTCTGACATTGCAGTAAGGCAGACTACAAACAAGGAGTGCTCTGTGCAGAGGTGACAATGAGTCTTCAGGTCTCATGTTTTCGGGATACAATCATAGAATCATTTAGGTTGGAAAAGACCTTTAAGATCATAGAGTCCAACCATCAACCTTGTCCACTAAACCATGTCCTGAAGTGCCTTGTCACATGCTTTTTGAATACCTCCAGGGATGGTGACTTAAGCACTTCCCTGGGCAGACTGATCCAATGCCTGACAACCCTTTCAGTAAAGAAATTTTTCCTAATATCCAGTCTAAACTTCCCCTGGCACAACTTGAGGCCATTTTGCTGTCATTTTGTTACTTTTTTTTTGTTGTTAGAATTCTTCTCTTCAATGTCAGTTGATTACTTTCTGGGGCAATGTGTAAATTTGGATATTATTTGGATTTTACTGTAGTTGAATAATTATACCTTAGGCTCTTTGGTTGTTGAGTGGTAGTTTGCTGTGTGCCTGCAAAAAAAGTCTGAGAGATTGGTGTCGTCCAGTTATTGCTAAATAGCTGTTTTGGAAACTGCCTATTAGTTACTAGAAGATGATTGAGGAAAACTTCATGTATATATTACATAACTTTTTACACATACATATATATATCCATGCATATAAATGTATATGCTGTTAGCTTACAGATTGAGAGCTTTAGGGAAAAGAGTAGTAAACTGCTGCATACAGAATACCGCTTGATTTGTGGTGAGAAGTTTATCTAAAAATGTCTTTTACCCTTTAGGATGGCACCAGAAGTTGCTGCAGTAGAAAGAAAAGGTGGCTATAACCAACTCTGTGATCTGTGGGCAGTTGGAATAACTGCTATAGAGCTTGCTGAACTTCAACCTCCAATGTTTGACCTACATCCAATGAGGTTAGTAAGGAGTTAAAGCTTCGTGTGTAAATACAGTTTTGAAAATAATCCATTTGGAGTGGTGGCTATGTGTGCTTGTGGTCTTTGGGGATGCTGCAAAGGTACTGGGTTTTAAGTTCTGAATGTACATGATAGAAATTTTAACAACTCTTTTTGGTGCATAAATGTGTAACGTTGTTGTGGTAGCATCTCTTAAACTGATGGACTTCTTCCTGCCAACTAAATAATGTATTTAATAATTCATCTTGTGTATGTTTTCCAATGTAAGGCACAGAAATACTGTTGGTTTTTTTCAGAGCCCTTTTTCTAATGACAAAAAGCAACTTCCAGCCTCCTAAATTAAAGGACAAAATGAAATGGTAAGTACTTTTCTGTTTCAGTAGATAATGATCATGTATTTCACCGGGCAATTGATTCTAAAGTTTACTGCTTCATTTTACAGGTCCAATAGTTTCCATCATTTTGTGAAAATGGCACTTACAAAAAATCCGAAAAAAAGACCTACAGCTGAAAAGCTACTACAGGTATAAATTCATGTATGAGATTTTTTTAAAGTTATTAGAATATGCTTAATATGAGTGGTTGGAATTTTAATATGTGTTTTTCTTTCTGTCTTTCAGCATCCTTTTGTTACCCAACCATTAAATCGAAGTCTTGCTATTGAACTTTTGGATAAAATGAATAATCCTGATCATTCCACTTACCATGATTTTGATGATGATGATCCTGAGGTAGGAATATGTTTTAATCACAGAATCAGGTTAAGTTTTCATTTGCTAACAAAATTAAATTATTATGATATATTGAGCCACAGAATGTTTTGTGATCTGGGAATAGTCTCAAGGGTTGCTTTTACTTTTGATTGTGCTGCTCTGTCACATGTACAGGCACTTAGCAAAATTCATTACATTTGGAGGAAAGAAGCTCAAAGAGAAAGAGATGTAAACACTTTAAAATTTTGTTTATTGTTGTCCTTCAACAATTTTGCAACAGTAAATGTGGACTACTTATCCAGTTGTGAGTTCTGTCATGCATTCTTCTTTCTGTTTCTTTCTGGAATTATGTTTCCATTCATCTGCAAAGAAAGCATTCATAAGAATCACTTTATACCTCTGTAGAACTTGTTCTTTTGTTTCTAATTTACTTTCTTATGAGAAGAGAATGATGCTGTAGTTGGTTTTTTTCAAATGGTTTGCTATGTGTTTCTTGCAGATTATATTTTCTATCTTAGAATACTCTGAAACTTGCTTTCACTTAAGGTTTTGTCAAAGGCAAAGTTTCTGATTTTCTGCTTTAACAGCTGGGGAAAAAATAGCATGCTTATGTAAAATGATAAATAGTGCAGGACTGAAGTTTTTCATAAATAAGAGATATTCTGTTACTGCCCCCTGTCTTTGTACTTAACTGTATGTTAGTGAAGACTTCCCAACTGTTTACAGTTCCCTAACTGATGATCTCTTTTGGAGGAAAAAAATTAATCCTTCTGACAGAAATGCCATTGATGCATTAATTGCATACTTGTGTTTTGTTTTGTTTGTTTGTTTTTTTAAATGGATAAACTAGTCTAAAAATGCCTTCAAAGGAAAACAACTGAAAAGAAGCAACTACTTTAAGATACTAGTTTTCAGATTTTACAAGTTAAATGAGCTTTTACCTTCTGGAACAGCAAAGACAAGTTGACATGCACCAAATTTATCTTCCTTAGAAGTTGAAATAAATAAATGTGGAAAGAAGCCAAAGTGAAATAGATCTTTTTTGTATTGTAGAGTGCAATGTTTACGTGTTTCCTAAATGGGAGGGAAGGAGAGGAAGGGATAAGGATTGAATAGTCAGTACTTTTAAAAGCAATTGCCAATAGTGGAGCACACTTAGTAAATTTTTCTGTTAAAAGATGTTTGAAAGAGTTAAACAGGCAAGAAAACCCTTACTGTGGTTGACTTTCATGTCAGTGTTAAGAGAAAGGTGTCTGATTCCTGGTGGAGACAGCACTGAGGAACTCTGATCTTCTCACCATAAGCTCTGACTATCAGGCATCCTTTAGTTCTCTGTCTGTTCAGTGGCAACAGAGAGCTCTGAGGCCTGTTAAAGTGATATTTCTGTAGAAACCAGAAAACCAAAGCTTTCACGAGCTGTCAGAAGAAGAAAGGTAGCTGGTTTTAGTGTGCTTCCTGTGAGTGAGCTGCTGAGATCAGAGTAGCTTGCCCTGTGAGTCTTCCCTGCTTTCCTGGAAATTGTACTGAAACCCTGATGTGCTGTTCCCCTGCGTCACTGGTGTATCTTTTCAGAAAGAATTTTGACATTCATTTTGGGCCACTCAGGTGGAGAATCTCTCTTCTCTTCCTGTATGGAGTCACTTCAGTACACACTTTATTGACAGTTACTTGTAGCTTTCAAAATAGTGTTTGCTCTTTTATGTCCCTTCTGACTTAGCATTAAGAAGGCTCTTCTGTTGCCTAGTGTATTACTTATCAGTCATCCCATAATGAAGCGTGGTATCAGAGGAAAAAGCTATGCCTTGTCTGGGGACAAAATGAAGAGAAAACAACCTCACAGCAGTGATCAGAGAAAATGCATATTTTCATCATTTGTAAAGGAGCTAGTCTGGCTGACAGTATGGAGGACAAGCAAGCTGCTTGCATGACTTTTGATAGGCATTTTTTCAGATCTTAGTTCATTTGTTGTTTACCTTATGTTGCTAAGGGTTTCCTGCTGCATTCGTGGGCTTCTGTGCTAGGCATAATGATACTTCTCCATTGTTGTTCATCACATGGCCTTGAGCTCTCCAGTGAGCTTCAAACACCGTTACCTGTGGTGCTGGATCATTTTCATTGGGTAGACAACTTAGATGTCTCTTCTCATTTCTCCCCTAACCATGTTGCCAGATAATTTTCCATTGAGGCATTTAACCTGTAAGATGAGATGGATAGTGACACTTGGGAAAACATTTTATTTTGTAATAAGCAAGTCTAGAACTCACCTCTGAATAAAGCCAGTGATAATGAATTATCTGATGCATCTTGAGCAAGTATTTCTCATAAAGAATCCTGCCACAGGCAAAGCAGTTGTTGGCATTGTGGTCTTTCCTATAATAAACTGAAGGGAATAAGGAGTGTACATGCTCCTTTTATACACGGTTGAACTTTCTCCAATACCTGCCTGCTCACAGAGGCAGCTGGAGATGTTAATCCAAACTTGGGGATTGACCACTCCTATACTTCTGGCAGTCAGCTGAATGCATCCATCAAAAAATGACAGAAGCAACATTACCTTGTACAAGGTAACATGGTACAAACAACACTGGTGAGAATCTTGAGCTTCAGACCTGCTCCCCAGTTTGTTTGGAGTTTTGGTTGTTGGAGGGAGAGGGATGGGGGCGGTGTTTGTGTTTTGGGGTTTTTTGGTGTTTTCTTATTTGAGGTTAGGGAGCTTTTCTGGCTATCAGTGGTCTTTGAAGGCAAGTCTGTTGTCTGCTGTGGTGACAACTCTTCACCTGGCCTGAGCTGCTTTTGTGGGGATGCTATCTGTTACTGCTTGGATAGTCTGCAGAGCTGTGTGGGTGAGGTAGAGATTAAGATATGAATTTGCTACTTCTTTGAGGAATGCTGTACTACATCTTTAAATCATTCTAAACTCAAAGGTGAAATGTTTAATGTGTAAAAAGCTAAACTTAAAAACACACAAACAGGTTATTTGGGTATAATCAGAAAGGTCTCCCTGTGATACAGTCATTATTTATTTGGCAGCAATATCTGTAACTGACACTTTGAGTATTTTTCTCTACCCTGACTCATGGAGGACCTCATTTGGTTTCCCATTCAGTCAAAGACAGGATTTCCATTTGGGACTCTGCTTTCACTCCCTTAAGAATAAACCTTTGGAGATGCTGGCAACTGCCTATTCACCACATTTCTGTGATAGTGACTCCCATGATGGATGTGATATTAGCTGAAAAGGTTGTAAAGAGGAAAGTGCTCATGTTTTATCCTTAGCACACTAAGTTTTGGGGATAAGATTGCTCTTGAGATCTGTACCATGATTAAAATTGGGCGCAAATGGCATTTGTGTTGGGAAGTTTACCTACATTCCTTTGTCCTCTTGCACAGCTTGGATGTCAGCTGTTTGTATCAGTTTGTTGTCAGCGTAGGTCTTTCAGGGTGACTTGAAGACTTTGTCCTCATGACCAAGAGATGAGGATTTGACTCCTTCAAGTAATTCTCTGGTCATGGAAGAAGGAGGTGTAAGGGCAGGCTCTGCCTGTTGTGTAGGACAAACATCTGTGGCAGGATGCAAGGAACTTGCACAATATCGCTGCAAAGGCAAAAATACCTCCCACCCCCACTACAGTCGGGATTCTCGTGCTGGCATTACAGATGCGCACGCATCATGTGCAAGTGGGCAATGCCTCTTAACGAAAGATTATAAATAAGCAACCTTTTAGTGCTTAGAGCGTTTGAAATAACTGAAGTAGAAAACCAGATCAAACCTTGAAATACATCCTGAGCTATAGCAAACCATTTTTGAAGTTCAAAAGAATGCACAATAGACAAACTAGAACTAAGGAAGGGGAGAATTGGCATAAGTTACAAGAAACGAAAAACCGCCTGTGAGATATGTGGGAGAAAATACATACCCACAGTCTGTAAGTCTCTCCAGTTTCAAAAAAGACCAAAGTGAGCATAAATGGGAGATGAAACACTATGTACATATGTGTTGGATCCTAATATAAAGCAAGGAAGTAGTGTGCAATGAAAAGGGGAGAAGGGAAGTAATGCTTTCAGATAATATTTCAGGGATAAACAGTTGCTAAGCTATTCATGACTCTTTGTGAGTGTACAGCAGTTGAAGTTCTCTAACTGTCATCGCTTCATAGTCAAAAGTTGCCAAGTGTAGATTATAATTAGCATATATAAAAGCAAAGCTAACATGCCAGCGCATCAAATTTCTGACACTATGGTGTCAGATTGCTTTAATTAAAAATTGTTTTGCTTCCACATATTCAACACAGAAATGTAGCAAACATGCTCTTTTCAGAGATTACTTGGGCTAATATCATGGAGAATGAACTTTTTTCCCTGAAGAGTAAGATTTCATTGCAGAAGACATGCTGAGAGCACACTTAGTATTTATGTTGCTAATTTTGGGGCCTGATTGTATATAGCAGTCAGCTGGTCTTTTACTCTTGTTAAGAAACCTTAAGTTATGGTTTCTAAGAGAACCTGCAGTAGCAGATGTAGAAGGAACAGAGAAAATCCAACAGGGGCAAAGAAAAGAAAGCCAAGTCTTAAGTTCATGACACATCATCCTGTAGAGAAGTAAATGGAAATCCAGGGAAAAAACAGAAGTGGAACATAAATACGAAGGTGAATTTGTAGAAATGATGGCATCACTCTTGCCACACAGCACGAGTACCAGGAATGCTCCCTTCTATTCAGCTCTGAAAACCTCAGGCTAACTTCTCATCTACTTAAAGAAACTAATTTATGACTTTCTAGGAATCAGGTTTGGTTAGAAGCTGGGAAAATGATTGGGGTAACTAAAGAAAAGAAATACTGCCAGTAAGTCAGATTTAGTCTTACTGCTTATTTTGGAAACTACCAATACCCTTAAACTGAAAGGTGCAAAAAGGAAATGTTATCTCAGCAAAGATAAATGCTGGCCAGCATTGTCTTAATTTGCTCAAATCCAGTGTTTTAAAAACACTTATCTTGAAGTTGAAGACACTACAGCTAAAATGTCTCCAAACAGTTCTAACTTTAATGTAGAAAACCATACATGGCAATCTTTATTTTTAGCTTCCACTTGATTTCTTTCTTTCTTTTTTGATATTATGCTAAAGAAACCTGCTAAAAACTAGGTATGCAATACTGGCTTCAGGTGAGTATATTTTGGTATTGAAGTATTTTATCTTTCTCTCTCTTCTAGCCTCTTGTAGTGCCTCATAGAATTCATTCGACAAGTAGAAACGTGAGAGAAGAAAAGACACGCTCTGAAATAAACTGTAAGCATGTGTAAAGCGACAACGTGAAATATTCTTAAAATAATCATTGATGTTAACTTATTTCAACTTGTATTCTGGGTATCTGACATATATAGAAACATTTTTAGTGATATATAGGAAAATAAAAACTTATGCTGTTTTACTTACAGGTATGGGTTCTAGATGACTATGCAAAAGAAATATTAGTGTAAAATATTTGAATACACCCTTTGTCAGCACTTCAGCAAGTCTCACTATTGCTTCATTTTAATGGAACAGGACACAACCTGAGCTCTTCTGAGAGCTGGTTGGTATTGCTTCATATGCCACTCCAGCAAGGGTATTTGGAGTGATGCCAGATTCTGCTAGGTAACAGAATGACAGAGGAATGTTTTTCTTCCTTAATTTAGTATCTTCTTGTAGGTTTTCCTTTTCAGTTGAAACATTCATGCAGAAATTGGGAAAGGAGGAGGTTGATCACTGGCCATTAAAAGCAGACTCCATCCCCCAAATTGTAGTCATTCTTTTGCTTGAACTGAATCAGAGCAATACTTGGAGCTTTAGTTGTCTTGTCTTAAGCTAAAATTGAGGGAAGGAGTGTTAAAGAGTATCTGCCAAAGAGCTGTCCTAGAAGATGTGATTAGCTCTCTCCAAATTTCATTCAAGGCTCTTTAGTGCTAGTGAATCTCCCAGAAGAACAGATCCAAAAGTGAATTGACACAATGGATATGTTTTTTCTATAAATTACAGCTGTATTGCTTCTCTAAAGAGGGCACTTCACTGCCCTATTTGCTGAATGGTTTTCCTGATCTTTCTAATGAGCAGGTGGGGCAAATGGTGATTGTGCTGCCTTTGTGATAGAAGAGTACTTTCCGTGCCAATTAGTTTCTAGCCAGCACAAGTTCAGTATGTCCATGTGTCAGAAGTTTCCATTAGTGGGGATATGATTGACTCATTAAACTGGATTTTTCTTTGTTGGCCTTTAGAGCTGAATTTTGTCTAATTACAGTCCAGCTTAAATTCTTGTTTTCCTTGTCTCCTCTTTAGTTGGTCAAGTAAAATTTGATCCACCCTTGAGGAAAGAGACAGAGCCACATCATGAATTCGTGAGTAACAAGCAGCATGGGCTATGCTTTGCACATTATTCCCCGCAAATACCTGTGGAGGAGGAGAAATTCAAGATGTGTAGCATGCTTCCTTAGCTCTACTAAACTTGGTAGTGATTTTTCTGACAAGTCATAACATATTGGTCCTAAATTTTTTGGTGCCATTACACTATATGCAGCAAGACCCCTTATTTGTGGGCTCTGCCAGGAGTGATGTATGAGCTAATCTTGTGGATTTCCTCTATCCTTTATACCTTATTGCCAAATATATCATTCCCTTTATTTATTGAGCTGTTTTTTTAATTGTAGAGTTATTGTGCTTACTCAAATGTTTCCCCTGTGCTTGTATTGACGATGATTGATAATGGAAATAATAAAATTGAGAGCCTGGGAAAGAGGTGTGATGCATTTTAAAAAATTGGATTTTTGTGGGGTTGTTTTCCCACACAAACAATCTTTCTGTGGCCCTGCATCACACCTGAGCCACACTGAGTCTGGCAGTTGATGTATTGTGTAAAGGTGTATTGGCAATATTTTCTTCATATGGATCCATCAGTACAAGGGGTATGAGAACTCAAGCAGTGAGGGAAAAGGTGTCTGTGCTGTCTCACACACTATTGCAGTAGCTTCCTCTCTTCTATGGAGACTGTTGCTTTCCACATTTGTGCACTTGGGCAGTTTCTTCACATTCCTCGATAAAAAAGACATTCCTTTGCTTCCTTACTGCAGACTTCTGTGTTCTCTTTGTTTTTCTAAGGCAGGTGTTACGGTGGAAAAGTTGGCTGAGTACATAGGTGGGAGGGCCATTGGCTTTGGTCTGAGTTGGTTTTCAGGAGGGTGTGTACCTAGGAATGTACTTCCTCTTCTATAGTCTACAAACCACATGTGAGTGGGATTTCTGGTGTAGATTTCCCTGTATTGCTCTGTAGTTGTACCAAAATCTCCTTCCTGGTGCCTTGTCTTTTGGTAGTGGGTCAGCTGGCTCTGGGTGTATGAGGTTATATATAATCTTGCTCTTTCTCAGCAACTGGCTGGACAGGTAGTCTGCAGGTTCTGGTGGCTGTTTGAGACGGAGGAGAATAGCTTACCAAATCACATGCAGGACTTAGGCAATTGTTCCAGATATGTTATTTAGACCTTGACATAACTGCATAACAACATCATTTAGGAGCCCTAGTTATACAATTGTTTATAAATATGGTAATGAAGTCAATGTTTCTACCATAAACTCATTAGTTAAAATGATTTTTGAACTGATTCCAAGTTACCCTGGCTTTGCTTCCCTGTTGCATTGTCTGGATTATAAAGAAAATATAATGCTTTTGCTCCTTAAGAATTTTATTTATTTATACACACACAGAATCATAATTGCAGAAAGATGTTAATGGAGAAGCTGAAGTTTTAAAAATACTTTTTCCATTTCTTTCTTGGTTTATCAGTCACTGACTGTACAAACCAGTTAGTGGACAACTTCATGGGGCAGAGAGGTGTTTTCACTGCACCTTAGGAACCCGAGTTGCTAAACTGGGGAGAGAGATATTCAGCAGGGATTAAAGCACAACTCTTGAGAGCACTTCTTTGGCCGATGTTGTTGGAAGGGAGGAATGGAGCCTTTTAATACCTTGTGCGATAGCAATCAGGACCTTTGCACTTTGGCATCTCAGAAGCTCTTGCAGCTCCAAGAAGGGACTTGAATGATCCAGATCAATTCTGCTGATAAGGAAATCTCTTAGTATTTTCTATTCCTGTCAGTTTGCATATTTGAAACCTGTCCAAAGAACTTGCCTCATCTCCCTGTCTGTAAGGAATATCTATAACTGCTTGTTTGGATCTTTCTGAAGAGGGAAATTAACTGCTCCACTGCCCATATCAGAATGAAGCGTGCGACCTCATATGTCCTTTTCAGATAAAACAGAGCAGTGATTTTGAAAATTATTATGTTGAGTCTAGAGACCAAAGAAAAAACATATTTTGTCATTAGATATAGAATCAGTGGACAATTTGAATTGGCATGTCAAAAGCAAATGAGATCTATTCAAAGAATGGATGCTCTAGCAAAGAGCCTTAGCACACAGCAGGATGAGGGAGAAGTTTGTAACAATCTAGACGCTCTGGGAGAGAAAGTCTTTTAAATGTAAACGGGAGCAAGAGATGCCTGTCTCCTCCTCTAGCAGTAACAATGCATTAAAGCAGTTCTTCTGATCCTTTTGCTTCTGTCTCACTAAAGCATGCTTAAATTTTATGCTTATTTACTTACGGGTATGAGTGCACAAGCCAAAGGACTGGACCACTGCAGAATGATGAGTTATTGTCAGTGGTGCACTGAGAGATTGAGCTGGTACATACTTACCTCTTACTGAGGCAGTTTGTCGCTCTTTACCACAGCTCAGGTGATGAACAAAAGTTCATTATTTTGGTGTGATTTGGTAGTGTTTGGTAATGTGACTATACCCTTAGCTGTGTTTTAGCCCTATCCCCAGAACTGTCTTAATATGGTTTGAGTTTCAACTAACAACTTTTTTTAGCAAGAAAATTTCCCTTTATGTGTATCTGGCTTTCAGTCGCAATGTAAGTAACTTGAGTTTCTTGGTCTCTATCTAATGAACAGCCTGACAGTAGCGATTTTTTGGACAATTCAGAAGAAATATACTACACTGCAAGATCTAACCTGGTATTTTTCATCTTATGCCTTTCTTTGTCAGTGTTAGTTTTGTCTTTGTTTTCCTTTTCAAAGCTCATGTTTTGTCCTGTTGTTGTACTGGTGTTTTCATCTGTGTAAAAGCCATTCAATACAAGAATTAGTCTATATGTGTGTTTCTGTGATGTAGGAAGGAATGCTTAGTATGTACAGTATTGAAAGTATTTAACCCATATTTGTGTTTAGTTGAATCACTTTTATAGAAGGGGCTCAGTATTATGCACTCATTCTAATTTGTTTATTTAACTGCCTTACAATGCATAACTTGTTAATTTTTTTGGAGGGTGATTAAAAATAGAAGAGGCATTCTCTTCATGTTTTTGTCTGGTAGTTCCTTTAAATAGGCCCATGAAAGATGACGAAATTATATAAATGTAAGTCTCTGAATTCTCCAGATGGTAATTATGTTACAGAATGAATATACACTTAATACAAATAACAAGGTGGGGTCACAAGTGTTTTCAATGGCATTTGGCATTGTTTATAGTCTGATGCATTTTCCAAATTTTCTCTTAACTGCACTGCTAAAAAATTTTGTTGTTAGCATTGCAGTGTAGAAATTACTCTAGAAAGTGAGTTTTCTTATCTCTCTGCTCTTTAGGCACTATGCAGTTATAAAAGTAATGTTTTTAAATCTTGGACATCTACACATACTGTTGAAAAAAAATGAAGCAACATTCTGTACTAGATGAAGAGCATTATTCTGCTAACTTTGATTTGTGAGATTTTTAATATAAGTGCACTGAGGGGAAAATGGAAAACTGGGATATTTGGGAATGTCTTGTTTTGGTTTTTGTGTGATTTTTTTGGTTTGGATTTTTTGTTTGTTTTAGCATCAGTTGGTTTGGTGTGACTTGAATCTGCCAATACCATAGTTACTGAGAGCTTAGACTGTCTTCCCCATTCTTGGAAGGAACTGCCTGTATTGCTTGATTACAAAAATGTTTCACAATTTTTTTTGAGATCAGTAGCTTAGATTTCTCTGTATGCGGTGAGAACACCTCCATCCTGTGCAATTGCTCTGGTTTTGGTTTGGTTTGCTTTTGGTTTCATCTTTTCAGTTTAACACTCTTTAAAATCTGTCTTTTTCAGGTTACATTCAGTGTTATCGTGTATCTTGCTAGCCTAGTATCTGTGGGTCTAAGAGAAGAATAAGCACATGTCTCCTAACTGGACTGTCCTTTCCCATCCTTCTTTTGCCCCATGCTGTTCAATACACTCTTTAAAAATGATTACTATGATAAAGCTTATAAAGTGCTATTGGTGTCACAATCATGAGAGGGTTTTTTAAGTCAATGAACAGCACTTTCTGTGTTTCACTGCTTTCTTCACAACCTCCTGTGCTCATTGTGAATGATAGAGGAGAATTCTGATTTGGTGGTAATGCTTTGCCCATTTGTGAGATTTCTCCAGTAAGACCTAATCTTTCTGGAAATTAGAAGAAATATTTAGTAGTTGGTTCATTCTTCTGTTGATCACCGGGACGTACTAATCAGACTTTCTCTCTCTGTCTCTTGCCTTCCCCCACTCTGCCCTTCTTTTTTGACAATATTGGCTTCAGATACATTTAGTGAGAAAAATACCTTATGAGCAACAACTCTTCTGCAGAGCTATGCATCTCTAAGATCCTACCAAAAAAAAAAAAACCAAAACCCAACACCAAAAAACAAAAACCATAAATTGGGGCGTATTTTGGGCAGCGTGAGTCATAAAAGGTATACAGTCGAGGTTGAAAGCAAATTTGGGGAGTGAGAGTATTTTTACCTATCACCTAGCATTTTGCACACCTGGATAGATCATATCCATATGCGTACGCAGTCACCATGCGCGTTATCTGTTAAAAATTTGACACCTATGATGTGGTTACCATTAAAAATCATTGCTCTCCTTTTCCTCTTCCCCCTCTCTCCGCCTCTGTGTTCCTGCAACAGCTACCTGGATCTGCCAGAAGAATGGAAAAATTCAGTACAGGTCTTGTGTGCAGGGAAAATTCAGTGTCCAAACCCCAGTATCCCTTCATGTAAATGGCAGACAGACAAGGACAAGATAGTACCTCTCTTTGATCTTCTACAGATATACCCCTTTGATTCATATCTAAATAAATAACAATATTTTGCCCTAGGTGCAAGGCTCTTCTCTTTAGTCAGGGTAGATCTTTTTTACTTTTTCTGCAACTAGACAGCAAGGGTTTGGGGAACTTACTTGGGTACCTTCCATCGTTTGATTTTCTTGCACATGCTCCTTCTTGTCATTTCAAGTGCCTCATGTTCCTATTCTGGTCGTTGCACTGTGTTTTGGCAGCTGTTTTCTGACAACCTCCTTTGCCTCAGGAGCAGCAGAGGTATGCTGGACTCTAAAAAAAGTCTTATCTTATGTGCACATTACACTTTACATAGGGTAGACGTCAAACATGCTTCTTTCATATTTTTCACTGTCTTTCTGTGTACTTTAAAAGCAGTTGTTTGGATACAGACTCAAATAAGTGGGAGAGCTGAGCATTGCATCTGCAGTGAGCTCAGTAAATAGTTTAAATCAAAGTTATCTTCTCTAAAAATATGTATACCTTTTGTTCTAGAACAATTTTTAAGTTTTATGCTATTGATCCTGGGAGAAGCACCTGAAAATCCAATGGCTAACTAAATGTATGACTGTTCATCTTGTATTGTGGCAGCCACCATGATGACAGTCTCAGGAATCTACATGAGTTGGCATAGTAGGACCAAATTTCCATCAGTTGAAATGTTTTTGCTATAATTAAGCATATGTTCAGAAGTAGTCTCAAGTATATGACATGCTGGAAAATGAGGATATGAGGAAAAACATGCAACTTCTTTCAGGTTATTTTTTCCACTAGATCAGTTCCCTATTTGGGTTCCCTGTGTGGCGTTGCAAATGGCTGTGTCAGTGTGGTGGAGGGAGGTACATGGGGTAGAGAGAAGCCAGGAGTAAGGGCTGTTAAACCCAGCTGGTGCAGAGCTATTGCTGTATGTGTAACTGTATCCACCTCTCGGAGGTGACGTGTTGTACGTCTGAGTGTTGGGGTCTGTCAAGGGGAATCTGTGTGAGAATTTGTCTTCTGGTCCCAGAAGCCCCATTTCTCAGAAACAGAGCTTACTGTTGTTCTGATTCAAAACAAAAGGTCATGTTGAGCAAATAAAAATATTTTTATTCAGGTTATCCTGATCCGCAATGAAATATTGTGGCAAAAAAAGAATCTTTCTTCCCCCCTTCATAGTGAGCTGAAAAATCATTCCAGTTCATATATGGTAGACTGAGCTGCATATCTTATTAAGTTATAAATACCATCAGCGAATCCCCCCCAAAAAGATGAGGTGGGAAGGAACCTCTGGAGATCTCTAGCCTACTCCTGCTTAAAACAGGGGCAGCTTCCAAGCTAGATCCAGAGATTACTTTGGGCTTGTCCAGTTGAAGTTTGAATCCATCTCAAGGTGGAGACAACGGAGCATCTCTAGGCCCTGTCCCAGGGTTGCACTGCTCTCATGGGGAGGAGTTGGTTCCTTGTGGCCATAGTTTGCATTGCTGGCATTTGTGCCTGTTGCCTCTTGTTCTTTCAGTGTGCATATGAGAAGAGTCTAGCTCTGTCTTCTCTATAACGCTGTGTGGGATAGATGAAGGTAGCAGTTACTTTCTCTGGGCTGCAAAGGGTCTGTTCTTTCAGCATTCCCTGTTGTGCCGTTTGCTCCATCACTTGAACAATCGCAGTGGCCTTCTGCTGGCTCCCCTACAACCTGTCAATGTCTTGGTCCTGGGAAGCCCGGAACTAGACACCACATGCAGATGTGGCCTTCCAAGTGCCAAACAGAGGGGGTAGCCCCCTCTGGCTTCACTATGGTTGGCCAGCTATACCACAAGTATGTGCTGCTGATGTGTAGTCCCCTCCCTGTCTGCTGGGACCTCCAAGCCCTTTTCTGCAGAGTTGCCCTTCCTGCCCCTGGCTAGCTTGTCCTCAGCCTCTTCTTGTGTATGCGGTTGGTCTGTCCTAGCTGCAGGACTTTTCAGTTGGCTTTGTTAAACCCCATGGGGTTTTGTTGCGTACTCTTCCAGCTTGTTGAGGTTCCTCTGACTAGCAGCCCACTTTTTTTTTTTTCGTTGTTTTGTTTGTCTGTTAGATGTTAGAGAGTGGTCTCATAATAAGGTAGGCCAGCTACCTCAGCACCTTAGATGACTTCCGCTTGGTCCTAGTCTGCATCATACTAACCGATTTGTAACCCTATAGCTAGTGATTTTTTATTTTTCTTTGTGTTAGGGGTAAAATTAAATGTTTCTGCACTGGACTTTATTTAACTTAGTCTGGAGTATTCAACCCACAGTGGAAAGCGTTGAGTTCTACAAAGTGAGAGAGTTGAACAGAACTTGGATTTGATATCTCAGGTTCCAACGTACAGTTGTTTTCAGTTGTTATGAACTTAGCGTTCATTTTGGACTTCTTTAGCAAAGAATTCAGCAAGGGGTTTGCAGTTACCATGCAGTCTGCACTATTGTATTTGCCAGATGCATCTATATATTTGGTCGTATTTAAATAACTTGGTCACAGTTGGGTTTTGTTTTGGCTTATAAATATATTCTGTGTTTAATAATTTGTAATAGGTTTTGGTAATAGTTTTAGGAATGCAATGTTTCAGCATGGCTATTCTATGTTAGTTAATTACTTGTGGCAGAAAAACTAGGATATTGGTAGGGAAAGATTGCATTCAAGAGATCAACATAGATAACAGAGAACTTTGCCCGGAAGCCTTTTTCTTTGTACACATGCATACATGTGCTTTTCCATTGTTACAAGCCATGAAGACTCCTATCCTACTTACTTGCAATATCTTTTTAGAGTTAGTTAGCTATCAGTGCTGAATTTCAGAGAGAGTCTACATAATTTTTTCAGTTTTAGGTGATGAAATGATACATGGTCCTTAACATCAGAAGAATATAAGTGGAAATGGGGGGAAAAGTGCCTAAGGGTTTGGGATGTGGGTTTTGCTTTCTTTTTCTTCCCGGTATGTTTTGGGTATTTTCTGCCTTGGCAAAAGTAATTGAGAAAATGAGATGCTAGCAACTTTATTGGTAGGAGGGAGTTTAAAAATGCTGTGTACAATTGCCTGTTGTATTGAGGCCTTACTGTAGCTAGCTAGGGTAGTGATGTTCCATTATATGGGTATGAAATAGTGCTGTTTGTACCAAGTGGACATTCATAGACAAAATGCATAGAGAACTGAAATACAATGGAAGAGGTAGGTGAACAGTGGTTGTGTAGCAGTAATGCACCGTAAAACCTCAGTCAGTTGCCAGGGAAGAATTATATTTAGCATGTTTAAGAAAATATACATATAACTTGGTATTTCTGATGTGCTAAGCTATCCAAAGAAATTCAAGAATGCACTTTTTAATGAAATAAAGGCATTAAAAGTATAGCATATGCTTTAGGTAATATTAGGCTCTTTTTAAAATTAACATCCTCTGTTACAAAGCAATGTGGTAGGAATTGCTTAATGATTTTACTGACAAATAGAGATGTGTATGTGCCGCCTTGTTTGATATGTTAGTAGTCCAGAGGTGACTTGTGGTCTTTGAAATTCAGAGTTACTTCCCCAGCACTTTGTGGATATAAAGTCTTAATTTTGTCATTTCAAATGATCTTGTTTCTCACTAGATTTCAGGAACAGCGAATGTAGGAAGTAACTGTGAATTGCTGGTTCACTGTATACATTCAGTTTTGTTTTTTGAAGGACTGAACACCTAAAAATAGTTTTCCAGTACAGCTCAGCCCTACAGAACAAATTAGGAACATAAGACTGTCAAAGTTACAGTAACAATTAATTAATCATGAAATTCTGCAGAAAATAAATAGCAGTTCTTGAAATTTAAAGAAGGTATTGTAGATTTGATCATTCCTGCAGAATTTGTTTCATAGCACGGCCTTACCACCAAATTTGTCTTTGCTTTGAGGACATCTTTATACTGTTTTTAGTCATTGATTACTTGGCACGTGTGATTTATCTGAAGGTGAGATTTGCCTTTCTGCATGACTTCTTCATTTAATGTTATCCAGGCTGTTGAGAAGAACTGGTAGCTATTCCCTGTATTACCTTTTTTCCAAAGCGATCATTGCCAGCAAATAGCACTCTGTTTTGTGCACAGTTGTGGTGGTTCGGGAATGGATCGTTGGTAACCTGAGGCTGAGTGCAGAATAATCTGGGGTTGCATCTTTAATTCAACACCAAGATCATTGACCTCTTCTTATTCCTACTGGCTGTAGATCTCAAGATTCTCTTGGAAAATATCTGTCTAGTCACTCAGATTTATTCTGTTAATGTTGCCTGATCTAAAAAGAATTTTAATTAACTAATCGGCATTGTATGTATGTTAAATGAAAATATTAATGTAGATTCATGAAGTTGTTGGGTTACTTTAGGGATGCAGGAGAGGTAGCAGCTTTTATTAAGCCATTTGTTGCATTATTTAGTAATTAATGCTAATTAGTTCTTCCCAGTGGGAATCCATAACTGATAAGATTTCTGTTTTGTTAAAAAATACCTTTATGTTTGGCTTTAAAAAAATCTGGTTATACTGGTTGTTCTGATAAAGTATAACAGCTCACTGGAGGCTTTACAGGATACATGCAATATTTACTGATGATTTTGTATCAAATACGTAGCTAGAAGGTTTATAAAATTATAACTTCTGGATATATTTGGCATAGATGGTACAAGAAAAAATGTATTGCACTTTTTAAAAGCTCTCTAGCACTCAGTATTTTATCTGTCAAGATTATAAAAGAAGGGATTTCCCTAGCAATGGATTACTTCACCCCACATTTGGAGTGAAAACCAGCAATATTTAAAGGGCTTAGAAGAACACTAACAAGCTAGTTAAGGCAAAAAAATATATCCAATTATTAGAATCCATTATTAGAATCATAGTCAAATAAATGCTAATAGGCAGCACAATAGTAAACTGAATCAAAGCAAAGCTTTTTGTCCTTTTAAAGCATTTAAACATAAGTAATTCTGGCAGATGTCATTTTTCATAAAGAGAATGCCAGTAAGGCTTTAAAAGCCTGATGACAGACGAAGGCTCCTTATGTTTTAGGGGGGTTTGCTTATTTTCTTTTACCAATTTTCCTGTCATTGCTGTACAATATATATAGCCATACATTGCACAGTGTGTAAATTAAAATGGACAGATGTTTTGGCTCTGCCCAGCATAAGATCTTCGTTTCCCACTTTTGAGTAATATGATTTTGCAAAATACAGACAAAATGCTTGTCACTTCAAGGTGAAAATCTCAGATTTCATTATACTGATCTGGGGTTATTTTTCTCAAAAGCCTCCCAGTCTTCGTTCTGGCATCTTCTTACATAGACTCACACAACCTGTTTAACCTCCTTGTTTGTGAGTCTGGTGACATCTTATGTTTCCAGTCTTGTTATTTTCTGCTCTAGAGTCTGAATCCTCAAAATACCTGTGCTTACATGTGGAAGTTTTTGAGATTGCATAGAAGTATATAAGTACTCACAGTAAAGCAAGTTTAATCTGTGTTTCTTTGTGGTGGATTGGAGTGCATCAGCTGGTGGTGAGGACCAGCAGAAGGGAATTGCATGGATAAGGTGACAGATATTGGGAGTGATGAAGAGACTGAAATTGCCGAGGGCCTAGGATGGCCTTTTTTGAGGGAAGGAGAAGGAGCAGGAGGAGTTGAGATTGGGGCATAGGAGGAGGATGAAACTGTGACGAAGGAAGACAAGGATAGCAGAAGGGATCAAAGATACCCACAACTGAGGCTTGACCCCTTCCACCTGCTACCTTGCCGACCCTTGGACACATTCCTGGAGGGAAACAAGCCTTCCTTCCTGCCGGCATGGCCACTTAGGAACCCTTCTTTCCTGTCACCTAACTTTCTAGCTCCACTGAAAGATGTCTGGGGGAAAGTCAGGTGGCCCTTGTGAGTCAGTTCCATAGAAGTGGATGGGATTTGGTGGTTTGGGGGTTTCTTAGTTTAATTCTAGAAGAAAGATGTGTAACAAATAAGTTTGGTATGAAGATTGAAAAATTAGTCTCTCCGTGGTTCAGTAAATGCCAGCATCAGCCTTGCCTCTGCATTTTTATTCAACCCTCTGATCTATGCGTTCTTTCACATCAAGTAATTATCAGTTACATACTGGTTTTTTCCACAGTATCTCACTTGTTTTGGGAAAATATGGAAAGTTACTGAAGCAATCAAAAGCTACTGATAGCTGTGGTAGAAACACCCATGTGGAAACTACTACTTAGCTTTACAGAGCAGAACTGAGGGTGCAGTAAACAACCTGGAACTCCTCGCTGAGCAGAAAACAATACGCATAGCTTTGTATTAAAGTGATTGCCCTTCAGTCTGGAACTGAAAGCTGCAGTGGCTTCTGCTTCATCAGCTTGGAGTACTGGCAAATCTAGTGTGAGACTTTTCCCCTGATTTTCAAAAATACCCTTTTGAGAGATCAGCCCCATGAAGAGTTGTTGTCTAACCCAAGCTTATTGCTCTTATAGCTTGGATATCTGGGCATCTTTCTGAAGGATGGCATGCTTCTGATATGAGCTACAGCTGAAAGAGGCCTGTTTGACAGAAGATGTTGGGAGACCTTTAAAATGTTTCCTGGAAAGGAGCAATGTAGCTCCATTTATCACTACCTTAAGTGATCAATAACTCATTTCTCCTGGTGAATACACTCAGCATTTTGGGAGCAAATTTATGTTCAGATTTTTCCTGTTGTGATCCACCTGAATTAAAAAATACCCTGTAATTATAGCAGTATCCTCCTGGCAGATGCAGATTTGATGGTGTTTCAACGTGGTCCCTGTATTGCCATTAATGCATTAAATTTGTATGTCATATAGTGTCTATTGAATAATAGTGTTGGAGGCCTGTTGCCACTTCTTTTTCTAAGTAGCCCTTGCTCCATGATTGCTTGAGTGCTTGACTTTGCTGTTAATACTGTATTTTTTGATACAAAAGGTGATCTTAAAGTGTACATGAGAACATACATAGCAATACATATTTTAAGGATAACTATAACCAGAGCTATAAAAACACTTTAACTGTCCTCTTGGCTTATTTCTTTAACATCCCCATGTGCTAGAGGCATTTCAGGCTCCCTGCCAGAGCTACTCTCCATCTGAAACGAATACTATAATGTGCCAGTGAGGGATGCTGGGTTCTGTATGGGGTCTGGCAGATCACAAAGTCCTTTTTTTTTCTTTTCTTTTTCTTTTCTTCTTTCTTTTTTTTATTATTATATTATTTTTGTTGTTTTGTTCCCTCTTCTGCAGCCGACTTTACTTGAGCAAAGGATGTGTGTGTCCAAGCAAGGGGCTAAGGTCAGAGTTTTAAAAGGAATTAGAGATGCAGCAAACTGTCAGAGAGGAGATTTTGGGGTGTGATGGGCCTGAGAGTGGTGTGAGGAGTCAGGAAGGACAGAGGAATGAGCTCATTTGGTAGCTCAGGTGTGGCAGGGAGGATAACAGCGGAATGACACAGGGTATGTGTTTGATGCTTACCTGTACATCTTAACGATTCGTTCTCTTGTATTTGTAGGATCTACAGCTAGAAGAATATGGTCATGGTCCTCAGTGTGGCTACTTCTTGGGTGCAAATAAGTGAGTAAGCAACAGCGTTTTCTGTCTTTAATTAATTCAAGACTTTTAATATAAAAATCACAAATTAGCCGAAATGGATGTAGTAAAATGTCAAGCTTGTTTATATCAGCTACAATTCCAAAATCACTCTTTATTGCTAAAGTAATAGTAATTTCAGTGACACAGAATTGCAGCACTTTTCAGTATTTGAGGCTGTGTTGACCATATTGTCTCTATGGTGCTGTAAGCCTCCTTTTAAGAGCCATTATATTGGTGTGCTTGTTAATAAAATGTTGCGCGTGATAGGTCCCACAGAGCACAATTTTACCCCATCTAGGAACTACCAGTGCTGCTCTTTGACATTGGTTTATGCCCTTCTTCATGTTGTAGGGCACTAGGAACATTCAATTATGGATGCTTTAAAAAATAAAACTTACCTGTCTCAGCAAAGTCTTTAACTTCATGTTCATACATTTAATAATTTTGTTATATTAATCATATGAAATAGTTTTCCATGTAATTCTTCCTTTCCACCCAATTTCCTAATTACATTTATGCACGTCAGAATTGGGATGCCTAGCTTTGCTTTGCTAAATTAAATCGTATTTAAAAAAATGCAGAAAATCTAAGCATAGAACATGATATTTTTCATGCCATCTTTTACTTGGGGCAAATAGAAATACTGATATCTTCCGAAATCCTGTTGTTTTTATCCCTGTGTTTTGCCTGCTATTCCTCCCTGTCTGTGTTTTCAGACAAAGACACAAAAATGAAGAAATTCAGAATGTTACAAAAATTAACTAGGGTAGAATGAATTTATTCCAACAATAGTTTAATCCTCTTGTCAGTCTGATTTTTATTTTTTTTATGATTATGATTTTCTTGGATAGTGTGGATTTGTTTTAAATTAGATCAAGCTAAGACAGTCCTTGTTTTACAGTGCCAGGAACAAGGGCCACTGCACTTAATAGCACTACATTAATAAATGCATATGAAAGTGTGTTGTGTAAAAATAAATAAATTATATATATAAAAAGCAGCTATGTTCATTTGTATGTGGATGTTCGATGTATGTTCTGAAAGCCAGCTGAAACAACATGCTTTGGGTTAATTACTGATAGAATCATAGGAGCATTTGCCCTGGCTTTTGATAACTAAGTTTGTGTGCCACAATTAAACTGTGTTCTTATTCTTATTTAATGCTGAAGGAGTCTCTTAAAATCAGTTGAAGAAGAACTGCATCAGCGGTAATTTTATTCTTTTTTTTTTTTTCCCCCCTCTTATGTGTTTCAAAGTCATTTGTGCGTTGATTTCTTATGTCTGTCACAACTAGTTCTTGTTTGTACCTGTACTTGCTGAGAGGATATGGGAGAGGCTTAGTTGTCTGGATTGCGGCTGTGCTTTAGAGAAGAATAATAATGATAAAAAGCTAAAAGACAGTAAATTTCTGTTAGAGAGCCCTTGAGCTGAGATTTTTTTTTCACATAGCCAAGGTAATTTTAATACAACTCACTCAGCCGTAGTACCTTGTTCATTTTCTTAGGGGTCATGTGGCACATTTAGAAGATGATGATGATGCAGACGATGATGCTAAACAGTAAGTCCTTTCTTCTTGTAAAAATAAATAAATATATAGAAAAGCTGATTCTTGAATAGATGAAAATTTAAAAAAAAGTTGAATCATGTTCTATCCCTAATAGTTCAGTATTATTCTTCTTCTATAGCATTTTTAAAGATAGGCATTTGATGTTGTTCCTAGATTACATCACCAGAAGTTTTCTTATTGTGCTGATAAGCTTGTGATAAATTAGGGGAAAAAAAAATCTTGTTCCTCACTTGATGCCGTTGTCCTTTTATCTTCTATTATTGAACAAAATCTTGGCATAGTTACATTGAGCCAGTAATTTGTCTGACCTCAGTCTTGGTGTCTTATTTAGAACTGATGAATGTATATTAAATTAAAGCTCATTAAAAATACATAAAATATATACATAACTATCTTCTCTAGATGATTGAGTTTATTCTGTCCACATTCTTAGCTAGGAGGATACTTGTATGGGTACTTGATTTTGGAATAGAACTGGCTCCCTTACCACAGAGAGCGCAAGGTTATGTGACTGCAAAGGCAGTATCAACAGGCATGTGTTAAATTAATTATGCTCATATTAAATTCCACTGATATAAGTATTCTTGGGCTCTTTTTGATTGACAGATGAGAACTGAAACAATCTAAAATGCACAGCCAGTATGTGGAAATTTACATTCCTAAAAAAATCTGACGTAAAGACCAAAAAGAAAGATGCCATTGAGACAGCGTTCTTGTTTACTTACTGTTAATGGATAATTTTGAAAGCTGTTTCTTCATACCAGAAAGCTGTAAAACGTGTTATCTATTGCTGGCATCTATATCTTAGAGAACCAAATCTCTCTCTCTCTTTTTTTCTTGAGTTATTTTACTGTTGTTCTTTTATAACAAAGGCAGTGTTTTTTATCACTGTACTGAGCATGAAGAACAGCCCCCTTCAAGAAGGGTAAAGCTACTGATAGTGTCTGATGTCAGCTAGGTGACAGGTACATTAAACTTGCATTGTTTCATGATCAACTTCTCAAAACACAAGTATGTTTGGTGTTTGACACAAGTGATATTTATAGAAGAAGAATTATTTTTAGTCAGTTTTTAGCAGGCTTTATTCCCTTGCTAATTCCTTAATAACGAAATATGAAGAATTTCTTAAGTGGTTGATTAAAGGCATGATTGATTACACAGTTCATCAATAATATGAAGCTCCTGTGTCTTGTCTTTGAGAGGAAGAGGTTGATAATGCTACTCATTGATTTGCTTCCCTACATTTGGACCAAGCTGAGAACCCACTTTGCTCATAGCTGGATAGACCTTGGTAATGGTAACTTGGGCTTCCTGGCCTGTAGGATGTAACGGTCCCCTATAACTCCATATTGCCAGCTCCACTCTCATGGCCTTCAGTGAAGATGCCCTGGATATCTGTGCTGCTGCAAGCCAGCTCAGCTTGGTTCCTCCATCCATACTAATTTCTGGATGTTTTTTGTGTACAGCTCTGTGTCTGTCTGTTCATTTTTGCTTAATGTTTCTGCCACCCCACCCCACCCCACTTCTTGCTCTGCAGCCAGTATCATCAAATTCAGTAATCTTCCAGGGCTTGGAACCCCTTGATTCCTGCTGTCTTGAAGTGCTTGCACTGATTTCTTTGTCCAGTGCTTTGAGATACTTGTTCATTCCACAAGCTCCACAGAACTTTCAGACAGCATTGGCTTCAGCTGCTTCTGTCGCTGTTGTATTGCTGTGGGTTTTATTTTTCAGGTCAAGCAAGAAAGAACCTGATAGCTTCCGGAGAGGTTCCAGTTCATCTGACCCTAAGGACAGTCACCAGTGGCCTTCCAAAAAGTCCTGGTTTTTTTTGCTTCTTCCTGTATTTCATCCTAGGTACTCTTGCCCTACAGAGAGGGCCTGACAATTTCCTGAAAGCACAGGAGTAAGCCTTGAATGCCTCAACCTTGGATCAGACAGATTCTGCATCTGTGTCTTTCCTCTTGGTATCTCCTTGAGCCCAGAGCTCTGCTGCAATATGTTGGTTCATCAGCTCGGTCTCAGATATCTTTCTCTGGAGCCCACTGAAGATTCAAGGCTTTTGTTTGATTTTATATTCTGTGAGATGGAGCTGCAATTGAAGAGCACATGTGACACCGGTCACTTCTCCCTTCAGATCCAGAACAAAATAATGAAGCAGCTATATGCCGTCCAGTCCAAACTGATGCCACTGCATGACTCTGAAGCTGGGTGATTCATAGCAGCAGAGAATCCACACACTTCAGGGAACAGTATAAAATTACCTCCATTTAATAATTTTTATTGTTTTGATATTTCTTTTTCTCATGTGCAGCAAAGCTGGTGATGCTTGAACTTCCTGGTTATGGAAGCTAGGAAAGTTATTGGGGCACTGCCCTGTGTGATCAGCAGTGACAAATTGCACATAAACCTTGCTGTTGAAACCAGGGCACACAGTCCCTTGTACAAACATCTGTCACATTTATGCCAAATCATTGGTTTTGTTTTTTATGTTTGGCTGCCCAGTAACACTGTGATGGCTGTCCGAGATGTAGGGAAGAATATGAAAGAAAATACAAATGGAGCTTGGACACACATGACTGAGGACTTAAGCTTGGTCCCATGTCATGAAGAGAAGATAATCTCCACCACCGTAGCAGCTGAAGTGCACAACAGGGTAACCCATTCTTGGAGGTCCCCTTCCAGCTTCTCTGAAATAAAAGCAACTGATAATATGCCAGGACAGAAACTCCTGAAAAGAATGAAGCAAAGCAGACAAGTTGTTGATCTATAAACAAGCAAACAGATATCTTACTACTTGGATATTTTCCCAAAACTTTGGAACATAATTTAAAAATAAGGAAAATATTGTGCAAGAATGTCAAGTTTTCACAGCTGTATTCCTAATTTATTTAATGGAAATAATTTTCTGTTCCAAAATATTAGGAAACAGGACAGTGTAAGAGTTTTTAGAAACATAAAAAATTTAGGAATTTAGGATTTATTTTTTTTAAATGCAGCATATTCTTTAAAACACAGAACCAGCAGAGGAAGAATGCTCCTGATGCTTCAGCTTTCTTGTTTCCTGCTGCTATCTTGTACCGTTGAGCCAAGTGGTTGAATTGTTCTTGTGTTACAAAGTTTTCTTTCCCAAGATTTCTGTGAAAAAAAACTCATGAAAAAAACAAAACAAAACAACCCAGACAGTAGGCTAGCTGTCAATTGCAGATGGATTTTGCTTTCATGTGTAAGGCTTTCTCAAGAAGTCAGTAGTAAATTTCTCAAGGGATGGTATTCATCAGTTCTCTTGTAACTCCCCTTTGCCCTGTATACCTACAGATGGCCCTTTAAAAAACCTCACTGATATCCTAAATGTTTTTCCTCTCAACAGAGTAAATATCAGGCCTGCTCTGCATCTCCCTACTTTTTTCTGCACAAGTATGTGCCTCTTCAACAAATCAGATCGTGTCACTTTGTGCTCTCTAGGGAGGATCTGTGGTATGCACAGCAATAACAAAATGTTTGAAAGTATTTGTGATGCAGTTATTTGGATGTAATAGTGCTGTTGACAAGTTAATGGTGTTTATTTGTATGGCATTTATAAAATTCTGTATCCTCTTGAACACTGCAATACAAGGTTCAAAGAACTACACTGGATAACAATCTGTTTTCTTTTCTTTATAGTGCTACTATGAAACCTAAAGTGCCACCTCCTTTACCCCCAAAGGTAAGTGAGGGGGATTTTGTTGCCCAGAATAAAAGGGCACTTTAAATAAATAAACAAATGCAGAAGTGTCTAAATTACTATACTGATGATTCTCTTGTGCCATGACTTGAAGACTTCAATCAAGTTTTAAGTCAAGGGTATATCCAGGGGGTTGACCTGTATGTTTGTAGCCTTTAATTGCAAATCTGCATGAAGTCTTGCACTGTAGGGTGTTTGTCAGTGTGAAAGTGCTGTTTCTGACTAATTGCATTTCTGATACTTCGGAAGGAATAAATTGGGTAGTTAAAAAAATTTAGTTCTGCAAGTCATTTTTAATAAAGAGCTGCCAAATAAAGCATCTGCTTGCTAACTTTTGATGTCTGATTGCTCTTCAGAGGCATGCCTGGATCAGATTAGGTTTTGCATGCTGCCACTTGAAGAGTAAGTGAATCTTTTCACACTGAAGTTATCTTAATATGAGCAAAAAGCAAAAGAAAAAAAACTTACTTTTTTTTTGTCTGACTGTCAGTTCCCCAGGCAAAAACTGCAGGTATGATTATTTACCCTCCTGCACTAACTATCTTTGCATAACTGAGAAGCATTTTACAAGCAGCTTTTAGTGCAGCTAGTGTCTCAACTACATTGCTCTATGTGGTTACATCCCGTTTGGGATTCTTTAAACAAAGTTCTGGCTGTATCATTGAATGTTCCCTAGTTTCTACTTAAATGGCTGGTTTGGTTATCTGTAGTCATAAACAGTGACATTTTCACATGCCCGATAATTGTTTAATGCATGACTTGAATATAATGATTTTGAATTCATCCTTTGTTGATAACAAGGTTTTCCTTATTGCTATGCATTTTCTTCGAGTTTGTTTTTTGACAGAAATTTGCATGGCAGAACAAGTTGCTTTACCAATTTACTTGTGAAAACTCCAGGATCCAAATACTGCATGTGTTTTGGTTTTTTTTTTTTTCTTGCTGAGAAGTAGCATGGATGCTTTGAATCTTTTTTCATTATGTTTTTATTATTACTGTGTCTTTTTCAGCCTAAATCCATCTTTATCCCCCAAGAAACTCATCCTTCTGAAAATGATAATCAAGGGACAATCAAGAGATGCCCAACATCAGAGAGTCCAGCAAAATCTGCATCTCAGGTTCCACCCAGACCACCACCTCCTCGGTTACCTCCACAGAAATCTAATGCTTTAGGTAATAAAAGTGACACCAAGAAGTATACAAATATTTCTTAAATAATCTAATGTGATTTTATTTCTACATCCTTACCTACGCGCACATTAAAACGTACTGTGGTAATTTTTCTTTGGTGGGCAAGTAACAGAAAGTGCGTGAAAGCCAAAATGCACGAAGAAAGCATGCTCAGACTCTTAAGAGAGTCAAATGTACCTTCTAGGAAAGTCACTGACGCGATTCCTACTGATGCCATTGGTGACGCAGTTGCTTTTTGAAGCAACAGGCTTATAATGTAGTGTATCAGGATTGTCACAGGGTATAAAAAAGTTTTCCTGTATATAGGTTTCAGGTTCTGGCCCTGTGTGTCAAATGTTGTTGTTGTTTGATGTGTCAAGAATAGAGTTTTTCTTTCGAAGTTTGCTTTTATATGTAATGAACTGAGTTGGGTGGTATAGCAGGTAACGGTGTGTTTACTGTTTGCTTAGGCTGTTCCTTTTATGCTTTTGTTAAAGCCTCATGCTTTGAGAGTTGTCCTGGACTGGCTTGTTTTAAGCAAGCTTAATGTCTGACTCTTAATTGCTATCTTGCTAGGTCTGCCTTGCTACATATTTAGTACTGCAGTTGCAGATTTGACTGTAATGCTTAAGCATCCAGTGCTAAGAAGTGCCTCAAGGCTATTTATAAAGAATTGATAATTGAAGCGTTAGCTGTAGCAAAGCTTTTCTTTAGGTATGTTAAATATGTTTTGCCTCATAACTGTGACGGCATCCCTTTTGATGCCCACATTAGATTTGTTATATTAATTACCTTCAAATTTGTTCTTAGGCTAGACTAGTCTTTGAGTTGAAGGTAGAAGAACACATTTCTAAATATGAATCTTTCTAGGTAATGGAGTCACTTCTGTACAATTAAATGGTGAAAGAGACGGATCACCACATCAACAGAATGAAGCTAGAGACACTAATTTTTCAAGGAAAGAAAAGAAGGAAATACTGGTAGGTATTTAAGCTTCTAGGTGTTGTTTTAAAGTTGTCTCAACTGTTTAACATGCGCAATGAAGAGGAGCAGGCACACTCTTTAGGAATTTTCCTGGGTGGCATCTTGTTTACTTTGACTCAAAGCACAGTTTTGCTAGATCCTCTAGTTGTGATACAGTCTTAAGCTGAAGTTTGAGTCGGTATTTAATTTTCATTAGAAACTAACATAAATGTGGATATACAAGATTTACTTGCTTGTATTCACATGCTTGAGAGATGTAATGAGAACAAGATCCTGTGAGAGAGATGTAATGTGTTAAACTGAGCAATGACTATTTAAGCAAATGAGGAAATTAAGGAATGTGCTGCCACCTGATGGCTTGTTGGAGGATTTTGTTGGCCCTGGGAAAGGAGCTGAATCAGGGCTGTTCCCAAATGAGTCCTCCTCCTGTCCCAGATGTAGGCATATGGGATTTTTGGTGTTCACGGGGAAAAAAGGTGGAGAAATGTAGATTGAGGGTCCAGATATGCAAGCTGTTTGCCTGCTTGTCTCCAGAGCTCCGGGTTTCCAGGTCTAGCAGCTTGGGTTTAGTGTCAGACTTGAGCTACGTATACTTATGTGAAGTTGCTGTCATGGAGAGAATGCCGTTTTACACCACGTGTAATCGGATCCAGCTGTGAGCTGAGGAAAGGGAATATTCCTGTATCCCTTTCTCCTCTTCCAAATGAGTTTTTCCATCAAGGCAGCAAATGGCTTCCAGAGTGGTCACTCTATTACTATGATGCAAAAGTGGGAATGTGAGATGGGAGAGAGTGGGACATCTGTAGTTAGATCAGATTAAACGTAACATGAAACTGCACTCTTTGGGGGCTTCTTCTAAGGATGAGGTTGGAAATGTCACTCTTTTGAGAGAGGTGAAGAGGAAATAGAGTAGAAACGTTGTGTGTGTTTTTGTTTTGTTTTAAGGAAGTGCCAGTAATACTGGCAGTACTTTAGAAAGTATGATTTCCTGAACTGCTTTGAACTTGGCATTTGAAATTGTGTGTTTGAAGTTTCCTATACTACCTGTGAAATACATTTCGTCGGAAGCATGTTTTACTAGGAGAAATTGATGCTGATACAGGGAAGTGGGTCTAGTACTGATTGATAGAGTTTAACACTGCTTGTAATATCGAACAATTGAGCAATTGCTGCAATATTGCTTAAACTTTGTATTGCTGGGTATGGCGTTCTTTCAGGCATCATTGTAATGTGAAAATGTTGCACAATAGACTGTCGAATTGAATGCAGACATTCAATGAGGAGATATTAGGGAATCATAGCAGAGGTTTTAATGAAAGAAAATGATACTGGTAATTTGTGGTGTGTCGTCACTAGAGACACGTAGTTAGCAAACTCATACAGAATTAATGGAAGTGTCAGTTGGAAGGGAGGTCTCTAGCCTAACATCATGCTTAAAAATGGGACTGTAGCCAAAGCTTAGCCATGGCTTTCAGATCTAGTACATGAGGCGTTGGACACAGCAGAGTGTCCCAATAGGTGCCTGGGGCCTTCCATTTAGTGTACTGTAGAAATATACCACACAACTCTATGGTCTTAAAAAAAAAACTGCAGGGAGAGTTTTGTATCTATTTCTTATGTAGATAGAAATATTTGCTTTTTATTTTCTCCTAATATAATTATGCTCAATTATTTATCAAGTGCTTTTAACAGCATTCAAAAAAGTTTTTTTTAGACTTGTATTTTGGTTGTCCTACAGTGTGGGGAGAGAATATGCATGTTCATGCGCATGTGAGTGTAAACATACTTTTAAACTTTTATTTTCTAGAAACCAATTAGTAATGGCCTTCCTCCCACACCTAAAGTACACGTGAGTATTACCGAGTCATACAAATACATGTTGGAAGCAGGACAAGTTTTCTTACTAAAGCTGAGAGAGTACATTTTTTGAATGTTTGTAGTATTTATTTTTTTTAAATATAAAAGTCAGTATGTCTTGGAAATGTTAAGCCACTGGTATGGTATTTCAGAAATTGCTCTTGATTTTGTGCTCTTGAAGTAAATTTTGGAAGGTTTTTTGTTTGCTTGCTTCATTAAAAAGTGAATGAGAGTTCTGTGACTAATGTCACAGAAGTACTTTCAGTGTACTGAAGGTACTTGCTGATCTGAGGAGCTGATGCCTCTCAGAAATTGCAGATAGCTCAAAGTTTATACTATGCAGCTCTAAGTTTCAAAACTTCTGAAGATAGGATTCGTATATGCCTTAGGGCTGGAAATACTGTTAGATATCCATGTGCACCTTCATAACATAAAGCAAACTAGAATTTCATTGTAATACTTGCACGGACTTGTCACTGTGCTTTTAGCCAGCACTGTGATCTGAATAGCCAGTCTTTCCTTCTTGGCCGTTTGTTTCTGCCCTTACCGCTCTCCTCCTTGTGTGCTGGAGCATGCATTCATGTAGTTGAGCTGTGCACCAAATAGGGGATTCATCTGACTTTTAGACTAACCTTTTTGCTGCATTACTCCTAAGCCAGATCAGTTTCTCATCTTTAGATAAGAAGATAAAATTGCTACAAGGATGTGTAAATGCAAATGATACTGGTTTTTGCTTCCTATCCATTTTAGAGAAGCAGGACAGGTTAAGGTAGATGTCATGCTTCTGTTCCTTAGAACTGTAATCTCTTGCATAAACAGTCCTGTGCATTTAAGCTCTGAGTTCTTGATATGTTTAGCATCGTTATTGAGGTCAATCCTGTTTTAATAAACTAAACATTAACCTAAACGCATGGCCTAGGAGTGCATACTTTAAACTAGCGGGTGACAGAAATTTGGAAGCACTCCTAGCATTGAAAAGAACTGAATCATCTTGGGGAGGGGAAAATAAGATAGGTTTGGTGACTGGAACGAGAAAAGGAGTAGAAAATAGAATAGCTCAAAATGAAGTCATACGTATTGAACTTTTGCCACAAATTTCAGGGACAGGCCATCAGGGAATGACTGTGAGTTGCTAATATAAAGAAGCTGTAACAAGAGACTGACTAAAATAGGAAAACTTCTGAAGCTGATCAAATGAGTCTTTGGATATTGGACTGTTCTTTGCATGTTCATGCATCTTTGTAGTGCACTAATTCTTTGGTTCTGCTGGTTCTTAGGTTAGAAAATCTTTCCCCTCTCTTCCCTTATCACACCCCACCTTTTATGTATAACAAACTTTCTAACCTTCCTGTTAATTGTTGAAGATCTGTTTGGCACTTCACATGTTCCCCTCTGCCTGCTGTCTCTATCAGTTGCCAAATAATGAAAATTTGGGTAAGGAAGGGGTTTTTCTCCCAGGTCATTTGGATTACTGGACTTTTTACTTTTCTCTATTGTGGAGCATGTTTTGCATCCTAACATCACCTGGGAGTCTTATTTAACAAATACCCTGCTACAGCAAGTAAAACTTTGACAATATTTCAATCTCTTATGTTCTTTTTCTGTGGGACATCATTGTTCTGATTCTTGTTTGTTTGGGGTTTTTTTTGATTTGTGGTTCTTAAGTATGCTGCCAAATGGTAAGAAGTGTTTTGTGTTCTCGCTGTCCTCTAAAATAGTTAGATGTTCTGGGCCTCTGTTTAAAATGCATGGCTGCCTGTGACTCTAGAGATTTTGTTCGACTTTCTTAATAACCCAGTCTGGTAGTGTGTTTTTCCCTGCAGCACAGGGAGACCTGTTAGATCCTACCAGTGAGGGAATGCCTTGCCTGCTGAAATTCCCCTGAGACTTAAATGCCTCCATGGCAGCAGTCAGATCAAGCAGCCTTGCTTCAACCTTTTATTTCATGTTTGTGGGGTTTTTTTCCCCCACTAGCAACTCAGTTTAATAATTTGTCTGATTTTCAGCTGTATCCTTGAGATTCATTTGGTATTAAGAGATGATACCCTCAGGCTCTGTTTACCCTTCTGGGGCATTTGCAGCAGCATCTTGGCTCTGCAGGCTTCCTCGAGATCAGGACTGAGAATGGCCAGAGGAAAATGATTAGTCTCTTCTGATTTCCATCTCCTTCTTTCTTATCCAACTTATTACTGCAGAGCTCAACTAGGTCTTAGCAGTGAGCACAGCTTCCCTCCATTGTGCAGCATCTCTCTTCAGTGCTTGGAAAGGGTCAAGGAGAATTGCGTAGCTGGTTACAGGAGCAGCAGAAACACTAGTATTCTAGATCAGTGCTTCGAGTGTCATCTGGTGTGTTTTCTGTTGAGTGTCTTTCAGTGCCCTGCGCACTTGGAAACAGGCTTCTATAAAACCGCCCAAAAAATCCCTTTATTGTTTTTCTTGATACCATCCCTCCTTCAGACTCCTTGCTGCCGAGGGATTTGACAATATTGAAGCTGTCAGTACCTTGAGGTCACTCTGTGTCAGTATCTTCTCATATTCCTGCCTCACATGTATCTTTTCTTACTTCTGTTCTTACGCCTGCAGAAGGATCATCTTGTTGTCTAGCAAGCAGCCAGCTCCCTGGCTTGGCACTCAGACTTCTGCAGTGGTACTAGCAGTGCTGAAGTCTTTCCCCTTGTCTTTGTGTAATGGGGTCTTTCAGATTTTACTGATTACCTTAATGAATTTGATTCTTCCCTCACATAAGTATATACAGACAAACTCATGGACTTCCTGATAGTGATGCAAGAGTGAGAGATGTCCAAAGCATGAAGAAGGGTCTAATTTCTGCTCCTTTTCATTTTAAAGGGTTAATTATGAAGTTCTTTTTCTTTTCTTATTAAACTAAACTATGTTCAGAAGTGACTGAAATGTGTGCAGACTTTCTTATTCAGCAAAAGGTTAACAAAAAAAAAAATTGCCCAAGTGTTAACACAAGAGCTATTTGGTTAATTCAGTTTATAGATTGATAATAATTCACAAAGTATTAATATAAAGTGAAAACATTGCCATTCTGTAGCTGTATTACAGAGTATGTAGCTTTGCGTAAAGGTGATACCTGCTTATATTCAAGATGACAACCCTTACCTGTGACTGGTTCTTATGTTTGACCATCATTTGATAAATGATAACATTTCACTTTACTAATTGTTGGTTACTACTGCATCATTCCTTTCCATCTACAGTACTATTGATCAGCTGGTACCCCAAATAGGATGGGTAATTATTATGTTGATGCTTGAGGGGAAAGGAGGAAGCCCTGGCTTTTGCTTTCCTGTCATCTTGAAGCAAATTTTAGTAAATATTCTTATAAATGCCTACAAATGGTTGCGCTTCACTAGGGGGAAGGTAGAGAGGTTGATTATATTATACTATGCGAGACACTTGCTTAATAGGCAAACTGAGTTTATAAGGGTTATGCTGAACAAGGAGTGGAATCTTCTACCAGAGGTCTCCCTTTGGGAAACAAAAATATTGAAAATAAGTTAATTTGAAATAACTAATAGAAAATCTGAGACTTAAGATTGTGATTGTTGCATGACCTAGAGTTTTATTTTAAGTGTTTGGAATATGGCAGGAATAAAGTTTCTCTGTTGAGACTTACTAAAGTCATGAAATTCAGGAACCTTTTTCAGGTTTGTCAACTTTGTAGTAAGTATGTGCTTAGACTGTTAATTTAGGAGCTAATTCTGAAATGCTAATTCTGGTATGTTTGTTCAGGAAGGTCTTACACACAAAGGAAAAAATCACTTAAAAAAAAATAATAATCCTTTTGTCAGCTTGTCTGGATGAGGTTATTTTCCACATGGCAAATGAAACTACTCTTAACCTTTTGTTACTACTTTAAGTAATGTAGTGGTTTAACCCCAGCCAGCAACTAAGCACCATGCAGCCGCTCACTCACTTCCCCCCCACCCGGTGGGATGGGGGAGAGAATTGGAAAAAAAAAAGTAAAACTCATGGGTTGAGATAAGAACAGTTTAATAGAACAGAAAAGAAGAAACTAATAATGATAACACTAATAAAATTACAATAGTAATAATAAAAGGATTGGAATATACAACTGATGCACAATGCAATTGCTTACCACGTGCCAACTGACTCCCAGTTAGTCCCTGAGTGGCGATTCCCCCCAGGCCAACTCCCCCCAGTTTATATACTGGGTATGACATCACATGGTATGGAATACCCCGTTGGCCAGTTTGGATCAGCTGTCCTGGCTGTGTCCCCTCACAACTTCTTGTGCCCCTCCAGCCTTCTTGCTGGCTGGGCATCAGAAGCTGAAAAATCCTTGACTTTAGATTAAATGTTACTTAGCAACAACTGAAAACATCAGTGTTACCAACATTCTTCTCATACCAAACTCAAAAACATAGCACTATACCAGCTACTAGGAAGACAATTAACTCTATCCCAGCTGAAACCAGGACAAGTAAAAATCATCCTATTGGAAATGTCACATTTTCATTTTTCATATGTATATTTTTAATTGTTTTTACTTCTACAGATGGGTGCTTGCTTTTCAAAGGTTTTCAATGGCTGTCCATTAAAAATTCATTGTGCAACATCATGGATAAATCCAGATACAAGAGGTAGTATATTATGCATATTTTACCCATTTTGTCTTTTCCTCAGATTTCTAGAGTGCTTAAATGAGCAAGACTATTCCTTTTAAAATAGACATATTGTAAAATACGTTTATTGATATAAGCAGTTCTTCTTTAATTGTGCCACTGCTGTCTGAAGTTCAATGTTGGTTTTTTTTAATTATGTTAAGATACATGGGGCACAGTTTTCAGCTTTGATTAAAAAGAATAAATTACATATTAAAGGTAAAAAACCCATATTTTTTCATTTTGATTCAAGACTCTTACCAACATTTTAGTCTAAAAGATGCCAATTCTAATTTTTTTTTTTTTTTTTTTTTAAATCTGCCTTCTGGATGTCTTAGTTGAGATTGATTTCTTTATCACTCATTTTATTTGCCCCCTGCCAATCTTTCTGGTCCTACAGGTTTATTTTAGTGCTTACGGGTTTATTTTAGTGCTTTATTATATAGCCTGATGAAAGGGATAATTGGTAACATTGTACTCGTGTTGCATGCAATTTCACCTTCTGATTATAGGCTGTATAGACATGCTACTGAGCCCCTAAGCAAGAAAATACTTAGGTTTTTTAGAAACTGGAATTATAGAAGTCAAATCTTTCGCAGTTGACATCATCTCAATATGAGAAGCCTGTCTTGTTTGCATGCCTAAAAGCAATCCAGGGTATTAATTATATTCAAGAAGTGATGCACCCCCAAAGTACTGAGAAAACGTTCTAGTCAGTATTGCTGTTGAAGTACTCCAAAAGAAGGCTATGAATATGTCATAAAATACACGGAAATGTCTAAGTAGGATAATCCATACATGAGGAAATTATTGACATGAATTCTTGCTTATGGTTGTATCACTGCTGGTTTTTATTCCAGTTGTCAGTCACAAAAAAAAAAAAACCCTGATCTTTCCTAATGTCTTAAACCAGCCCCATCCACAAATTTAAGCTTCCTTAGGAAGGTTAATTTTCCATGCTTTCAAATACCATGACTATTACAGGTTGGTTTGTTTCAATATATGTAGTTGTTTTAAGTCTGTATTTTGTAAAGAGCTGCATACTCTTATAAAACACACCCTCCTTAAATCAGGATTTCTAGATGGTTTTTTTTTTTGTTTGTATTTGCAGATCAGTACTTGATATTTGGTGCAGAAGAAGGTATTTACACACTGAACCTCAATGAACTTCATGAAACATCAATGGAGCAGGTATATTTCTGTTTTGATATTTTGGAAAAAAGTAGATCTTTGTCACTTTTTTTAGCCACTCAGATTAATGTTGTATAATCCTTGTAAAAATTGTCTTTACTACAGTTACATAGGCACTAGCTACACTGAGAATTACCTTAAATGTTTACTATTGAGGATACCTTTCAGTCAAGTTTAAGTTTTTTGTAGGCTGAACCATGTTTACGTAGGAGATCTGCGTATATCGATGTGTTGAACTTCATCGTAGTGCATTGTCCTGCATTTAAATGATTTGTTAAATAGTATGGAATTTCCCTGGTATATTTTTGATTAAAGTTTCTATTTTCTTTAAAGCTTTGTTACAAGACAGAATATTTGCAACAAATGTTGTGTTTCAGCTACAGGGAAGCAAGGAGATTCTTTATGCTAGACTCCATTCTTCTGGTCTTAAAAGCAGCTTTGCTGATGAGACTCAGCTTACTGAATGCCAATTAAAACTCTGTCTTTGCAGAATCTTATAAATAGTAATTTTTCTGAGGGGATACTGGGGAGGGGGAAATGCCAATTGCAGGCTTTTCTGTATGGTGTCTTCTCCAGCTCTTTTGTTAATCTCTAAGAGACTTGTTTTCTTTCCTGCCTTCTCCCTAACTTAGGGAGCTATGCATCTGCCATCAAGATGGAGGAATTTGCAAGGACAGCCTTCACACTGTAAGCTGGAGGCACTGGTGTTTGTTCATCTTCCAGGGTCCAGACGTTGTAGATATGTCTGTTGTGTTGAGAAGGCGGCCTAGATAGCTTGCACTGAGCTCTGTGTAACTCATAATCATACTGGTGCTTGAGTTAGCTAGTTAAAACTTAGCTCAGGTACCACTCTGCTGCTACACTGCAGTTGTAAAACCTACCCTGACAAGTATCACTAATACAGTAATTCTTGTAGGCCAGGTAGACCAACGAGAGTTTTGTTTCATTTTTTTCTTTTGGTTTTGTTAGGTGGGTTTTTTTAAATTGGCAAGGAGAATAGGTGTAATGAAACTCATGCTCTCATATCCGTCCTCGTTTTTTCTAAGCACCATGTTCTGTAGTGCATTGCCTAGTGAGCTTGTAGGGAAATGTTTTAATAAGCACTTAGAGATGAGAAGAGATGCTTGTAAAAACAGCCAGTCATGTGTGGAACGGGAGGAATGAGTGACAGGTCAATCAACCTGCAAATTTGAATATTGCTATTCTTCTCTAATCCTCAGATCCAAACCTACTAAGTCACAATATGCTTATGCAGCTACAGAAGATCAATCAAACTTGCACATTACATTTGGATACAGCCAGGCTGGTGGATTATTACCGTAGGTTTTTCTTAGTGTGTTTAGGTTATGAGAAGACTTCAGGAACAGAAGTGCACCCTCTGTGCTAATCATTTATTACATCGTTATTTATGATAAAAGGCAATAGGGCTTTAATAACATTTTCAAGTTCTGTGTTTCACTTCATTGTTTACACTCTAGGTCTGATACAATTCAGTGTAAAAGCAAAAGTAGTATCCTTGTTATTTTTCACTACATTCTACTTCAGTAATGGACAAAGCAGAAATGTTTGCAGGACTTAGCACAGCATCAAGATGAATCTCTTGCTCTTTGGCAGAAAAATGTTTCAATTAATTTACAGATCTCTTCAAATCTTTCTAATAAACCAGCAGTGAGGTGGGTTTTTTGGGTTTTTTTGGTTTTTGTTTGGGGCAGGGAGGGAGTGTTTGGTTTGGTGTTTTGTTGTTGGTTTTTTTGTTTTGTTTTGTTTTTTTTTTTTTTTTAAGAGCAACAAAAGAAATGTCCTCCTGTCTAGCCCAGTAACCTATTTTCTAAGGTGGCAGTAGGAGATGCCCATGAGCTTTACCACTGTCTGCTGTCTGTTCTCTTCCAACTCCACTACAGTCATCGAATCGGGCATGTTGGAGGATCCCTGCCTATTTGGTTTTTGTGTCCGTTTATGGACCTGTTGGACATGAGTATGTCTAATCCCTCGTTTATGCTGTTGATACTTTCTGCCTCCATGACCTCTTGTGGCAACAAGCTCCAGAAGTTGTGAGAGGGGGAAAAAGTACCTTTTTTTTTTTTAATCTATCTTTTTTTTTTTTTTAAAAGATGTCTTGTTGGTTTCAGCCCCATCTTTATAGTAATTGTGGGATTTGACAAATAACAATTCTGCCTTGACAGTCTGTTGCATTCCTTGATCAGTTAAGTGAAATGTGTAATCATACACAGGTGGAGAGTCCCTTTGAGTGCCAGTTTTAATTGTTTCGAGAGATTTGGACTATTGCAGGCTTTAGAATGGTTATTGTTTGTTGACTGTGCTTTGTTTACTGAAGTTTATGTTGTTATGCTTTTCTCCTTTGAAAGAAAAAGTTCGATGGTTTTTAAAGTTTTTGAAAATTGATTGATCTTTATAATGACGTCTTGCGGGCTAATTATAGTATACTTGAAGACATGAATATAAAATATGCTAATTGTCTAAATGTTAATGTGTATGTTAAATATAGTGTGTGTGCCTAAGATTTACTCAGAATTAACTCTGGAATCCAGGTAAACATTACTTGGCTTAAGCTGATTTCTGCTACAAAAAGCAAGTCAATATTAGTTTGGTCCTGTCATCTATGCAGATACTGATTGACTTAATGTGCTCACATTTTGTGTATATCAAATTGAATGCTTTTCTTTCTTTGTTTTTCCTTCCCTTTATCAGCTATTTCCTCGAAGGTGTACGTGGTTATATGTCATGAACAATTGCTTGTTATCAATATCTGGTAAGTTACTGTGCTAGCTTTGAGTGGTAGTGCTGGTAAACATTTGGTTTCGTATTTGAAGTGTGTTTTTGTTTTCTAATTTCCAGGTAAAGCTTCTCAGCTTTATTCCCATAATCTACCAGGACTCTTTGATTATGCAAGGCAAATGCAAAAGTTACCCGTTGCTATTCCAGCACATAAACTCCCCGACCGAATACTTCCCAGGTAAATACACATCATCAGATATATCAGAATATCTTAATCCTGGGAGTTCAGGATATGCTTGTGAAACTCTGGGGATATTAAATAATGTGGAGCTCTGTTCACAGATTGCCATGAATAACTCATATGGGCATTAATCAGAGGGTAGACCCGTAAATTTACACAAACCAAGATGTGAATATCCTCATATTAGAGAAATGGGTTTTGGTACATCTTACCTTCTTGTCATGAAGCCTTTTGTTTCTGGTCATAGGCCTTTTCAGGTATAGTCTAGTATGGTAAATCCTGGTTGTACCTGATGCTAAACAAAATCTAGGGTTAGTATTGTACCTGTGATATTTCAGGCAAGTACAAATGGTGATCTTACATTAGTTACTCTGGGCACTATCTTTCCATTCTATTAAAAAAAAAAAAAAATGCAGGGATGTGTAATCTCTTACTGCAGAGGGAATGGGGCTCATGGGTTATTTTGAAAGCTGGGAAGAGTAGCACTGGAGTACAGATTTGACATTCATCATTGGCTAGTCATTTTTTGCAGGCCAGTATAGGAGGTACTTTTGTCCCCAGATGCCTACAGCACATTGTGCATGTAGTCCCTCTAACTTTACTAACAAGCACATACAAAATCCCAGAGACTGGGTACAGTGCTGGCTGCCAAACAAGCCCTAGGAGCCCATTCAAATCCAAGAGGAGGAGGAGGTAGTAATCCTAATCTAGTTTGCAGAGAAACCTTTGATTCTTAAAGTGCATAAAGACCTGATTCTCTGCTACCTTTGGTTTATTAACAGCATATTAACATTTAATTCTTGGATTCAGGAAAGGCTTCTTGTTCAGTCACCTGCAAACATAATGGTGGAACACTTGTCTGAAAATTGTGTTCCTCCTAGAGGCTAAATTCTAATTACCTGAGAGAGATAATTTGTGCTTTGAATCGTTGTCTTATGTGTGCCTGCACCACTGTTCTGTTCCTCTCTCTTCCAAACTAAGTTTGGCTGGGTGACGTTGGCTTGAGAACTGCATCAGCAGTGGACTAACAACCATAATTATCATAAGGATCATGTGAGGAAAAACTTCAGACTACATTCAGTGTGGAATTACACCTCATCTAAGTTGCAGAGGGCTCAGAAAATTTCTTGTCCAGTCATGTCAATTCCCAAGAAAAATGCAGTACAACCTGAATGTATGAGTGCCAAGCCAGTCATTCAAAGGCAGGGCAGAGTCATGTAGATAATCCATTTTGCTGTTTTATCCCTTGCTGTGAGGCATCAAGGTAAGAACATTTAGCCAGGCAGAAGTAGTACATTTGAAGTATGTAGAAGAGTGTATTTTTTTTTTTTTTCTACCAGACCACAAAGTGTATTCTTCAGCAAGTCCCTGAATACCATGATGAAGGGTGCTACATGAAAAACGTAGATATGTTAAAAGCGAAGTTTTCGGTAGAGAAAATGCAAAGCAAAGTAGAATTCAGAGTAATTTGTGAGGTTCATATATTCATATGCAAAATGGTCTAAGCTCAATTTATGATACTTGGTAGGCAAACATTCAGTAGCAAAAAATATATCTGTGGTAAGTCTCCTTTCCAGCTTCTTTCCCTTGAGTGTCCTTGAGCAGTTCCTTCCATGACTACTTCCAACCAAAATTTGTGGCCAGGACTCAGTTTTCATGCTGCTCAGTCCTGCTATATTATCAGTCCCTTCTGGACAGCTTCATTTGAAATGCTATGCAAGTATTTTCCCAATTCATAGCTTTGCAGCATCTATCACTCCACTTATTCCCATCTTTTCTACAGCATCAAATTAGTTATTTTTACTGTCAAGGCTACTGTGGCCTATCTCCATACTGTCTGTCATCTTCTAGTCTGTGTAGAAACACTGATTCCCACTACCAGCAAATAACATCTTCCCTGGCTTATCTGATAGATTTTCAAGTAATTGTTTTCACGATTTCTCAGGGAGCAGCCCCTGCACATGAGAAATTCTTGCAAAGCTGCCTTCCAGTCTTCCTTCAGACCTCCTCTTGAAACACATGCTGTGCTGCCTATGAAAAGTTTAGCAAAACTTAAGCTGTTAGTTGGCAAGAACTGTGGCCCAGCAAGCGATCCAGTACGGCACCATTTCCTACACCCCTTGGGTCCACGTGTCTTGTCTTAGACCTAAAATGTCCTTGGGATGAGAGTGGACTTTGTTGTCTGTGTAGTATCCAGCACAAGATGCAATAAGTTACAGCATTACAAAAAAGAATGATCATGGGAGTACTAATAGACTATCCAGGCATGTGTATAAATACATATAATTAAATAGCAAGAGAGAGTGGTAAACCGTGGTTGAAGGTATTGAGGTACCTATTCCTCTCCATTCCTCACTTTTAACTGCATTTATAATGGAGCAGAACTGAGCAGGATCTCAGTGCTAACAGAGCGATCACCATGTATGTTCTAGGCATATCATTTTGAGAAGAAATATACAAATAAATATATTTTTAGTTTTTCTGGGGGCAAATATAATTTTCCCATCAACAACTCTAAAAAGCAAATTAATTCAATTGTTTTAGTTGATCAATAATTCTGTATTTATATCTTGTAGGAAGTTTGCAGTGTCTACAAAAATTCCTGATACTAAATGGTGTCAGAAATGTTGTGTTGGTAAGTAAAGATCTGCAGAATAAATGCCAAGCAGCCAAGTACAAATGGTGGCAGTATTAAGATTATTGAGTCAGGTTTAGGAGGTAAAGGGAGAAGAGACTTTTGTCATTATTATGAAACTATGCATTTGCAGACAGTGAGCTCATTCAGGTTAGTCCTTGCATTTAAGCAGTGAAAGCTTTCTCATTACGCTCTTTATATTTAAAGACAATTCTCAGGAAATGTGGAGAAGCAGAATGTCAAATCTAAACTAGCCTGCAGGAAGAACATAATCTCCATGGATGGAGTAACTTAAAGAAGTTACCATCAGGCTTAAGTAGCCTGACTTCCTAGCACAAGTTCCAGTTACCAATATTGGATGATAAAAAGCAAGGAGTATTTTCAATTCTTTGAGGACAGCATTGTCTCTGAAGCCTTTATAGTGTGTTCCAAGTGTCAAAGCTGCACTGTGTTATGACATGTTTTAAAAGAGGAATGGGGGCAGATAGATTAAAAAACAAACAAAAAAAACCCCAAACAAAACAAAAACAAACAAACAAAAAAAAAACAAAAAAAAAACCAAAAAAAAAACAGGAAAAATAGCTATGGATGATCTCTTGGGGTCAGGCTCTTGTACCTGGAAATGTTTTACCTGGTGTTCCATAATCAAATGTTTGGTGTGAGGAGTTGTATTATACAGGAGATTTTCAGAGACTTAGTGGTAAGTGAGCATCTGTCATTTATCCTGACAAAAATCTCCCCAATATTGCTGAAAGGTCTGATTTTTTTATCACTACTTTGTCCAGCTCACCTGTTAAAGCTTGACTTTTTCTGGGATACAAATTCTCTAGGGTGTGGTAGGGTGTTAATGATATGTATTGTGTATGTCCAGGCCTTGCCCTAATTGAGGCATCTAGTGAAGCTGTGAGTGTTAATGGATGCTGAAGGGAACACCTGAAGGGGTGGAGTGACAGGGATCAGAGTAGGTACCAATGCTGGCTTTCTGACATGAAAATTAATTCGGAAGTCCATATGTTTTTAGATCTCTATGAAATGAGAAACCTGGTGGTGTGCTCTTTTGTAATCTTATGGTTTCTGTACTAATAGGCACAGAATTTAACAAGAGTGCCCTGGGACTTGGCGTTATGAGGGGGAGTCTGCTGTCCTGGCATTCAGAGATAGCTTAGCTTAATAAGCCTGGAGTCCTTCTTGCCTGATAGGTGTAGGTGGTAATTCATGATGACAAGAAGGGCAGCTGCAAAAGGCAGGTCCCAGGGGAGAAATTATAGATTCCCCTCTCTTGCCCTACTTATTATGTGCAGCCTGAGCCTCCATTCCTGCTGGCAGCATAAGTATCCCTTTGGCCTGGGGGAAGCAGCAGTGCCACAGGAGGCAGAAAAAGATGGGAACTTCTGGTCTTGTTTCTCCACCTTACAGGTGTTGGTAATTGCATGGTTTTGGTTTCTGCTGCTGAGTTCAGCCTTACTAACAGTCATGCAAAGTGTTATTTTCTGCAGTTTGCAGTCAGTGTGACCGATGTTGAGTGGGAACTTGTATTAATGAAATTAAGCTTTGATGTTTAAGGTGCCAAGGGATTGCTAGTGGATTTCCTTGGCAGTAAGGTAGCATGAGCATATTTCATTTACGTAGATAGTACTGGATTGTAGAAGCTCCTTATCTGAACTGTGTTGTTAACTGCCTGATGGCCCATAGTCACTTTACTACACTTTAAAATCTGGTCTTTAGATGTAATTGTACAAAGTGCGAAGTAACGCTTGTTCATTGTAATGGATATGCTGGCAGTGCTTAAGGAGCGAAATTTTGTTAATACTGTAGAACTGAAGTTGTGAAACTTCAGATTTCACGGTGCCCAATTTTGCAACTTTACTGTCCTCTTCCAATTTTTAATTGAGTTCTGACAAACAATAGAAGAAGAGCAGTTGAGTGGAAATAAATTATGTCACTGTAAAAGAAACTGAATTTCCTGCTGATCTAGAAGTGTTCATCAGAAAAATGGAGCTGGATTTCAGACTTGCTGCCTTCCAAGCACTGTCACAGCTAAGCAGTTATCAAGTAACAGTGATTGTTCAGTGCCTGCTGGGTAACTGTCTGTATGTCATAGAAAAAGCCATTCTTAACAGCTTCTCATGATGATTTGAGGATAGCTTAGGCAAACCAACATGGTGGAGCAGGATACTTCAAATATGTATGCAGTCAACTATTTTTTTAAAGACTATATAAAATACTAAATCCCACCTACCAGTATGAAAAAAAACAATAAACTTTATTTTGAGTTGGAGAGGTGAAACATACCACAGCACTCTTGTGAGAGTGGTGTTTATTATGGCTTATTTGGCACCAGCTACTAGCTATCCATGCTCAGTGGAAGGGCAGCCCCTGCTCCAGTATGCTCACTGTCACCATTTTTGTAGTGTGGATGTTGACTTTTCAGCAGCTTCCTTATATAAAAGATTAGAGTGGCGGTGGTGGGTATTTTCCAAAACTGTATGGACTGTTATTTAGTTGGAAATTGTTTATAATTTGTATTTGCTTAGTACACTAATGTACTCTACCTCTCTTTTTTTGGCAGTGAGGAATCCCTACACAGGCCACAAGTACCTTTGTGGAGCACTACAGTCTAGCATTGTTTTGTTAGAATGGGTTGAACCAATGCAAAAATTTATGTTAATCAAGGTAATATTATAAGATTAAACACTCTTATGTTAATTTCTATTTATCTTGTAATGACTTGTTAAGAATATTAGCCATTTCTTGAGTTATTAGACTTTTCTCTTGGTTTCTGTTAAATTCCAATGAAAATAGGTATTTAAATGTGTAACAAGTATTAACTGACTAAAAATATTTATAGGAATGTTCTTGGTTTTGTGGTGCGCTTCAGTTGAAGAACAAAGCCCTTCTCTCCCATGAGCATTGCCTTTTAGTTGCACAGTAAAAAAAACTCTGGCTGATGGACTGAGAAATGGTGGAGTGGAATGATAACATGGGTTAACAGAGGGCTTGCTCCCATACTAGAGAGAAGGTGGCCACTTATTCTATGCTTTGTCACACTGGAGGTGCTCAGAAATACTTGTTATCTCCCCATCTGACACCACCTGAAGACGGAGCCAGGTTGGACTTACATTTGTAGAGGCAGCTGCTATAACTTGTTCAGCCTGGGAAACAAGGCTTAGAGACTCCATAGCTGGGGAGAGCAATGATGGGTATTGCACTCTTGTCATCTGTGGACAGCTGTACAGGACATACATGATGAAAGACATCCCATCTTATTTTAACTGAATTGGCATGAAGACTTCCTAAACTTCTTAACACAGGCTTTTTGTATGTATCAATTACTGTTGTCTGAAGAAGTAAACTTAATGTTACGAAACGTATGGCATAAAATTTACCATACAGTTTAAATAGCTAATAGCAACTTAGACTAAACTGGTTTCCCGTCTAATATCTATTTTTGTTTCTTAATCTAGCACATAGATTTTCCTGTACCTTGTCCGCTGAGATTGTTTGAAATGCTGGTAGTCCCTGAGCAGGAATTCCCTTTAGTTTGCGTTGGTGTCAGCAGAGGAAAAGACTTCAACCAGGTGGTAAAGTTTGAGACTGTCAACCCAAATTCTACCTCTTCGTGGTTTACAGAAACAGGTTTGTGTGCTGTTGTAATTGCATTCAGAAATGTTACTTGCTCTTCTGTTACAGCTGAGGCACTAGAAAGGTAGTTTCCTCTGAAGAAACTAATGGTTAAATCATTAAGACCAAGTGATCGTTGTAAGTTCTCTGTTTAAAGGGGTATCTGGTTGTACCTGCTTCCACATGCACTTTTTTGCATGTTGCTACTTGTTGAACTGATTGGATTTCTTGAGATTTTGAGTATAGCAGAGGATGGAGTTGTGGTTTCTTGCATTTACATAAATCAGGCTGTACTTGACTATTATCCATTGTGCTGTTCTGTGCTCTACCCTGGCACCATGACTTCTGTTTATTTAATGGGTTTTAATAGAATTGCACTCTGAGCAATTTCTTTCAACATATCTGTAGGTGTGGTTTGGCTCTCCTGCAATAAGCCAGTGTGGTTAGAAATAGTGTTATCAGCTGCCTGCTCAGAGAGAGCATATTTCTGTTCTCCCAATGTTTATGGAAAGCAAAAGGGATTAGGACCACTGTTAGCAGGAAACCAAGTACCTGTCAATGTCTGTCACTGGTCTGGGTGCTGTGAGTGAGGAGGCCACCATCTGAGCAACAGTAGAAATTCTCTTAAGGAAGTGTGCTAAGAATTACTTTTCTAGAGTTGCAACGTTCCCCCCATAAAACTAGGTAAAGTAGTGAGCTGACCCCAGTCATAGCTTGCAGGTTTGGAAGCAGTAAATAGCTTTGTTATTACCAGACATCAAGCCCTTGTTGATCCATGATGAACTTACATATAGCCCTCTGCTGGCGTATATATGTGTACGAGTCCTGCTGATTGTGTACCATGGAATTGACTAAAAAGAACAGTTTCCATTAGGAAGATGCCTGCTGACTTTCTTGCTGCTGAAAAGTATGTCAGATTTTGACACAGTTTAAAGCATAGTTACAAAAGTGATTAGTGGATGGCCAATTAATGCACTTAACTACTTCAGAGTTAGTGCATTTTATTTTCAAACTCACACATCTACATTATGTAACTGTGACTTCAGTAGAGTCCATAAAAGTAGCACGCTGGAGATAAATTCTTTGACCCATTATGTCCTGTTGTCATTCTTCTCTCAGTATTGTCTGCATCAGTGTGTAAATACAAGAATAGTAATCCCTACCCTGTACCTTTTTTTTTAATGTGCAAAATTTAACATTGCTTTGTGCCTTCCAAAAATACTTCTTTACCTTCCTTGAATCATTTGTGTGTTCTCATGTTGTGTCTATGTTGTCATTTTCTCCTATTTGTTTGACTCCAATTTAAACCCTCATGTTGTATTAGTTTATTCCTGTCCCCTGCTGGCAGGAGAGCAATAATGCAATGAAACAGATTTTTCAGCGTTTTTTAAATGAGGAAATTGTGTACCATATGGTCACAAATAGCTTCTGTCAAATAGTAGTTTTCACTGTTTGACATTTGACTTTTTTTGTAGATGTCTGATAAAGTTGTTTTAAAAAAATTAGCTGGCAGAGACTTACTGCAGGGGGTTTTTCCCCTTGCCATCCTTCTCCTGTTAGCTTCAGCCAGTGCGGTGCATGTTTCCACATCACATAATGTGGCTGCACAGATGTATATCCTCCAGTCCTTCTGTTGCATGCTTTCATCACGGCTATATCCACCTTTGGTTAAGATCATGCATTAGAAATTGGCTAAGATCATAAATGTATGGCTTCCAAAACAAACAGCAAAAAAGAGATGGAGGGACCATCTCAAGGAGCACATTTCTGCTATCATCCTTGAGGAGTTTTTTTGCTTCTCAACAGGACCATGGATTTTATTATTTAACTGAAAGCTGCTTTTGTATTTTAGGTAACATGCTCTAATTTCTTACCTCTAACAGATTTAATGAGTTTCTCTTTTCTGTATGAAAGAATGCCTACAGAATCGCTGGCAGTAATGCTGAATTAGTAAAAGCTGCTTTCTGTGTAATTTTATGTTAAAAAAAAAAGGACCAAAACTACATTTCTCTTTTGAGTTGACGTGTCCACTAATCACGGGTCAGATCCCCCTGTTTGCTGTGATGGAGACTGCTGCAGCTGTAACCCAGAAGAGAGGAAGGTAACCCTTCTTTTAAAAGTTTGGAGAAGGAAATGTTCCCCTATTTTTGGAAGATCTGGGGATGGAATGTCTGAAAATAGCAGCAGGAGTTAAGTATTAATATGAAAGTCCCTAGCAAGATTTAGAAGTAAAGGCAGAAGAAAAATGGAATGAAACAGCATTCAGGTTTAGTGTGGACAGTCTCATGTATCTGCCTTTTTTTGCAACAGCAATATTAAATGGCACCAAGAGAGAATAAAGGGAAAACAATGTACACATGAGTTTGCTTTTGTGATATGGCTCAGAAAAGGCTGGATTAAGTCCATACTTTAATATTACAGCTTCAGTTTTCCTGTCACAGTCAACATGTTGGATAAGTGGACATGCCTCTCTAAGAGAAGAGAAATGTCACTGGTAAGATGATTATTTTAAGTAGATAAAACCACACTAACCCATTAAATTGTCTCAATCTCTAGAAGTTCCATTTCAAATTTCATGCTAATTTATGTTATGAACTAACACTGTCATTTTTTTATAGACACTACAGAGACAAGTGTTGTACATGTAACACAGCTGGAGAGGGATACCATTTTGGTGTGTTTGGATTGTAAGTTTTAGTATCAACTAAATATATACGTATGCATGTACATGCATACCGTCTGTCTTCAAATTAGGTCATATATTGAAGATCAATTCTTGGTTGACGTATCCTGTTTATTGTCTAGGCTGCATAAAAATAGTCAATCTGCAAGGCAGGTTAAAATCCAGCCGCAAACTGTCATCGGAGCTCACGTTTGACTTTCAGATTGAATCCATAGGTAAGTTGGATTTCATTATTAATATTGAATATCTGGATAGACTAGAGAGCTGAGCAATCACAAACCGTATGAAATTTGACAAGAGCAAGTGCTGGATTCTGCACCTGGGATGGGGTGAACTGGGGGACAAGAAGGCTGGAGAGCAGCTCTGTGGAAAGAGATCTGGGGGTTTGGGTTGATGTCAAGCTGAAGGGGAGTCAAGAGTGTGCCCTGGCAGCTGAAAGGCCTAACCATGTCCCGGGGTGCATCAAGCACAGCATCGCTAGCCAGTCGAGGGAGGTGACTATCCCACTCTACACTGCACTGGTGCGGCCCCACCTCGAGCACTGTGTGCAGTTTTGGGCACCTCAAGTTATGAAGGACATCAAACTACTAAGAGTGTGTCCAGAGGAGGGTGACCCAGATGGTGAAAGGGCTTGTTCAGCTTAGAGAAGAGGAGGCTGAGGGGTGGCCTCATCGCAGTCTACATCTTTCTCGAGGCGGGGGAGGTTTTGATCTCTTCTCCCTGTTGACCAGCGATAGCACATGAGGAAATGGTGTGAAGCTGCGTCAGGGAAAGTTCAGATTGGACATTAGGGAAAGGTTCTTCACTGAGCGGGTGGTTGGTCACTGGAGCAGGCTCCCCACAGAAGTGGTCATGGCACCAAGCCTGTCAGAGTTCAAGGAGAGTCTGGACTAAGCTCTTATTCATATGGTTTAGTTTTAGGTAGTCCTGCAAGGAGCGGGGAGTTGGACTCGATGATCCTTATGGGTCCCTTCCAAGTCAAGATATTCTATGATTAACTTATTTACTGTTACAGTACAGAATTAGAGATACTAACTGTCAAGTCTTTGGCATTTGAAACACTTATCTCACGCATTTCACTTTGTGTGAGAAGGCTCAGTGAAGGGTTCAGCATGCTATGTAACATGCTTCCCTAGGAGCAATTGGAATGGAGTAATAACCCTGGAGTCATCCCTGATTAGGCTAAGTGTCTTGGGAATATGGTGGAGACCTTCAGCCTCTAAAGGAATACCTTAACACAATCTACATAAACTCTGTGAATCACTGATGGCTAACTCATTCTGCGTGTGTGTTCACACAGTCCTTTTTTATAAAGCAGCTCAAAGACTAAATTATATAAGTCACACTTTACATAAATCTTGTTTTCTTGTGAAGAATCTGAATGAATTAGATTTGTGAAACACAAAGACAGAATACATTTATTTTGACAGTTCCTCAGGGCTTACATACCTGGATTGCATCACGTGCTTTTGAAAGAGGGATGAGGAAGGATGTGTGCACAGATGGAGGGTAGCACCAGAAGAGGAGGAACAGTGGGAACAAAAATAATGAGTTGGAGGGAATTTACTTCTGAGGAGAAGCTTTAAAGTTTCAGGCACTTCAAACGTAACACCCCACAGAGGAGAGCACAAAAAAACATTGTCATGGAAAACACTACTTTTATGGTTCCTCTTAGTTAGGAATGGAGGGAAGGAAGGAGTACATGTACTTGAAGCTGCTCACTGTGGAACCTCTGAATGTGCTGTAGTCCTCTCTGCTCATCACAAACCAGCTACCAGTGTCCTGTTGTGGCCTGATAGTGTCTCCAAAGAGCTCTGCTCTCTTTCCTGCATACCTGCCCAGAGGCAGGGTGCTGGATGCACATGGGAGAGATTGTCCCTGGGGACCTACACACTTGCCCTCTCTTTGAGGAAGGCCCTAGAGCCATTGCCTTTCACAGGGTTCAAATGCAGGTGTCTGTCTCCATGTTTGTGATGAGGGGAAGGGCTGGGAAGTAGAGGGCTCTAAAGCTTTGTGTTGCTGTTGCAGAAGGACCATGTTAGCCAACAGTTGCTGGGAAAGTGAAGAATGTCAGTGCAGTATCCCTGTAACTTTTCTGCTAAAATTCAATATATATTTTCTGTTAGTATTAGAATGAGGAGGGGTTTCCTGTTCAAAGGAAAGGACATGTTTAGGACTAGACAGAAGGACAGTTTCAGAACTCTTTCTGATTAGGTGGGAATATTTTTAAACCCCACTCATTAAACGAATATATAAATGCAGCTACTTCTGAGGCAGGTTCAGCGATTCCTGTGAGACATTTTGTAGTCCGTGTGGGTGAACGTCATAGAGTAAAACATACGTGTACAAATTTCAAAATTGCAGTCGTGCTTTTGGCCTTAAAAGCATGAGTTGACATCATGCCTCAAAACTGATTCCAGTATTCTTTGTTACCAGTCTGTCTACAAGACAGCGTGTTAGCATTCTGGAAACATGGCATGCAAGGAAGGAGTTTTCGATCAAATGAGGTGAGTACTGCATTTTGCTTCACATTCTAGCTTCTAGTATAGGCCAAGTAGAAGATAAATGCACAATGCTATGGTCTGAAAAAGAGTAAAACATTTCAGTAACTTCCTAGATTAGACCTGGAAGCTGGAGTCTCATTCTAAGCATGTTTCATAAGCTGCAAACTAATCAGTGAAGCTACACAAGATCCCCTGTCAAGTCTAACATAGAAAGCAGAAAGCAGCAAGAGACTGGGTCGTGATGCCATAGAAAATACCCAAGCCTAATTCTTGGTAACATGAATCTTCTTCACCTTAAATTGCTTTGAAGACCAGTGTCAGTCCCTTAGTCTCTCACACATGGATACCAAAATTTGGGCTTTGCCAGTGGTTGCATGCGGCACTGCTGAGCTTTAGCTTCTTATCACAGTGTCGAATGAGTTCCACGTTGTTTTTTAGTCTCTTCCATGTTTGCTTGGCTTACAAATACTTTGAAGGTTTTAGTGCTCAGCTTTCACAAGAAATATTTTCCATTCTCAGGAGAAAAATGTCAGATTGACCTAAAGACTTTATTCTAAAATTTCAGTGTAGTCCCTTTTTTCAGCCAGTTTGATGTGAGTTTTTAGACATAGTTCAACCACTACAAGTACCTTCTCAACTCTTTTTTTTTTTTTTTTTTTTTTTTTTTTTTAATTTCTTGCTGCAAATCTTGTCTATCTATGTGTTAGTGGAAATGCTGTGGTTTGTAGGATTTTAATGAGTCTGTCAATTTGGTTATTAAAGAATGTTTACAAACTTCACCAGTTGTTTCGTCAGTGTCGCATTGTCTGAGAAATTGAGCTCATTATGACTAATTGTATTTTAAGGTACATGTACAGTCACACCATGCCAAGCTTAGACATTCCACATTGTTACACAAGTAAGTTTATTTGCACAAAGCCACAGTTGACCTAATCTGTGCTGAGAGTAAGCCTGCTCTTTGTGGGAAGTTGGACCAAAAACGAGTCAGACTACTTCTTATTTCCAAGTCTGCAAATGGTTCTTGTGGCATTTGTGCATATTTGATCCCCAGGCATGATTGTCCTTCTCCCAGGAACTCATAATGGTGAACTGCGGCACCCTGTTGTTAGCACAGACTACAAGAAGGAGATGATGCCGCTAGCTACTTCTCCAACTCCAGACTCCTGCTAGCAGCATTCTGCAAGGCTCAGTGGATTACTCCACCCATTGGCACTCGGTAGCTCTGATCCAGTTGTTAGAGGGCATGTCCCAGAGTGCTGCAGTGCAAGTGGATGCTTTATATTGTTTATGTAAAGCATAAGGAACAGTGTCTTCTTGCTTTGTTACTGTCAAGCGAAAGCCAGCACCTAAATGAAGAACAGAAGGCAGAACTGAGCTGTTGTCAGAAAGCAAGCCACCCAAAATTCTTTCTCTGTAGAACATGTCTAGGGTAAGCTCTCAGTCCTTTTAAAATTCCTTATCTCTCCTGGCTGTCCTACTAGCCACAGCTATTAAGAAAAAAATAAACTCATTTTCATCAGTGGTGTGAAAAGCCTGTATTACCAGGCTCAGATCTTGACCATATTCATTGCTTTTGGGGAATTTTATACTATATAGTGTGTAGGAAGTGGTTACACAGGACAAAAACCTGACCAGCGTAACTTTGCAGTGTGTTTGTCTTTGAAGACATGATTAGTTCAGATTCCATAATCTGCTATCAGTTGGTTTAATGGGGGATGGTTTGAGCTGCTTGCAAAGTTGTTTCCTTCCACCACCGTGACTTTCCACAGTGGTTTGATTAGGTGGGAAGAATGAAACAGGGAACTGTATGAATTCTGAGATGACACTCAAAATTTGGGCCAAGATTGTGCAGACTGAGCCCCACAACAAGCAGGAAGTAATTTTCTTAACAAAGTGGGGAACTTCGTTGTTGTGAATTAAAATTCTCTTGCAAGTTCTCTGTGCCAGAAGTGAATTCACTAAGTCAGGTAACGCTACAAAGATCTGGGAAGGAGGGAAGAATCTCTTCTTTCCCCAAGAATGTGAAATGTGGCTGTGTAGAAAAGGAGCTTTGTAAACACTGCTACCTGTTCACAGTGTGACTTGATATCCTTTGGAGTATGCAGTGGGCTTTGGTTGACTTGATTAACATGATGTTTTCTTTGGTGCTTTGGTATTCATGTGATCATAAAGATGTATCACACAAGTATAATTCACCCACAGTAAACAAAGCTCTATTGCACTAGTCTGAAATGTGAAAAGAAGACATAGTATTTTGACAATGGGCATAAGTACCACAAATTAGATGATGTTTCCCTGTTAAGGTTTTCAGAATATGAATTTATTGCATCACTACTATGATTCAGAATCTCAACAAAATGCATTTTATGTGTGATTTACCTGACCCATTTTGGATATCTACTCGAGTGAGACAAATTGCAACCTACAGCTACCTATTTCAGTCATGGCTGTAAAGGGAATTGCACTGGTAGCTCACGCTGTGCAACGCTGAGACCTGCTGTTGTGCTTGCAGTTACTACTAGAGGAATTCACATAATGTGGTAGGAATTACAGAAAACTTTTAGATCTCATTTTAAAATGGCAGTTGCATTAAATTCTCTAGTGGATTTCAGTCAGCAGTAAATTGGTAACATCAGTCATAGTCAATTATTTTCTCTAGGTTGATTTTAATAAAAAACACTTATGCACTTAACGTGTAAACACTTGTCTTATTTTTATTGTCTAGATCACACAAGAAATTTCTGATAATACGAGGATATTCAGGCTTCTGGGATCTGACAGGTATGAAGAGTAGTGAACATGACATTCTAAAATAGAAGAATAATGTGTGATCCTCCTACCTTGTAAAAGTTCTTTTCGCTTGTTTCTTGCGATTCCTTTTTTAGCCATCTTACTCGTTCCTTTGTGTACATGTCTACCTTTCAGCCCTTCAAGTTTATTTCTCTTTCTTAATTAAAAAAAAAAAACAAACAAAACTTCTAAAAGTGTTTGTGGGCTTCCAGAAGTAATCAGCCATGCTAGCAAGCTCCTATTTGGCTGCAGTTACAATCTCCAGGAGTGTCTTTCTTTTTGTGCTGTAATTCTTTTGTTTAACTTGGTGAAATCTTTACTTTCAGATGCTCTGCTGGAGTAGCTTATCAAGATCTACTTCTTCAGACAAATGCAAAAAATACTTAAAAATTTAAATATCTCACTTTCACCCCCAGAAAGGAACTCTACCAGTTGTCCTCCCAGCATGACAGCTCAGGTCTTGTAAGAGCTCTTGATAATTCCCAGCATAGCTGTTCTTTGGCATCTGCTTTGCAGGACACTAGCACTGTGTCTGTCTGACCCACCAGACACCAGCTTGCTGAGTCAGTAACTGCTATTTAGGAGTGTCACTGACTTCCTCAACTTTCTCTGCCCTGCTGTCAAACTTTGTACTTCTGTAACAGCCATGAAAACAGCAGATGTTTTGTCTTCTGGGGAGTGCATGCTGATGCGACAGTTTCACCAGTAATTTATTCATATGAAGTGCCAAGATAGGCTTTAATTTTTCTTTGAGAATTGCTTCTGTCTTATACCACTTGTGGTAAACTTGCTCTCCTGTGGCATCTTAGAACTATCAAAAGAGCTTTACATCAACCAAAGGCTTTCCCCGTATTCTGCTTCTCCAAGCTTGATGCACAGCCCTGTAATTACTCAAAACATCAACAGCAGTGAATGGTGCTGTGGCTTTATTGGCTGGCTACCAGCAATCGTTGTTGGCTGGGCGTTGCAGATTCTGCCTTACATGCAGTACCTGATAGCTTTTTCATAACGGGTAGTTGAAAGTAATACTCATGTCTGACCTGGGGGTTTTACTCCCTCTGTTCCAGTGAGGTGTGCGTGGAGCTCAGCTTTATGATGTCATTTCTCTTAGTTGTTGAGAGACAGCACAGCTCAATTTAAAAAATGAGTCCGACTTCACAATGGAGCATGACATTGCAAATGATTGCCTTGGAAAAATAATGTCCTCTTCCTCAAATACAGTTTCATCTATTTCTGGCTTGCACTAATAGTCTCTCAAGTCTGAGAGTGTTTAAAGACTTTGCACTGCAATAAACGTTAATTCCAATTTCTTCAGATACCACTTTGCTTGCACCACTGTCATATTTTGTGCTTGAGCTGTGAAACCTTTTTCCAGTTACACATTTCACTTCCTAGGCAGTTCATAGGAACTGGGGTTCTGAGAAGCCAAAAAACTGACATCAGTCTGATGAGAGCTTGCATGTTGCTTTCTCCTGGTGAGCGGGGAATGCTTCATGGCATGAGGTGCCATTCCCTTTGTGGAGCACATTGAGCAGAGGGTAGGTTTTCTGAGCGATAGTTTTGAAGCAAGCAGCCTCTCCTTGGGTGAATGCACAATAGATGGATTTGAATTTCCCACAATCTATTCACTTCGGGGTGTTTGTGGAGGAGAATTAAATCATGAACATCCTGGTCCATTTAGCGGTTCTAACAGTTCTTGCCTCATTAAAAAATCTCAAATAGTTTGTGAAACAGTATTGTGACTGCTAATTCCTCTCCTTTGAAGCGCAAGGTCTGATGTAGGACATCCCTTATGGTCTTTGCAGTTGTAGTGTAGGTCCAACGAACCCAGTCTCCTGTCTCCAATGCTGGCCAAAAGTGGGTGGCAAGAAAAGAGGAAGAGAGAAGATTCTGCACATAGCAGTCCTTTCCTCGAGGACTCTCTCAGCCTGCAGGTCTTTTGTCTCTGGGACTTTCAGAGCTGGAGGAAGTTTCTCTGGATTTAGGTTACATGGGCTCAGGGAAGGACTAGAAATGCTCACAGAAGAGTCAGTTTTGTTATCTGTCATGTCCAATGGCAGAGGGCAGACTAACGACTTCCAGAACTGGAACCTGATTAATGGGTTAGCTTTGCAAAGCTCCAGGAAAGCAGAAGCCCAGGCAGTAGGGGAGTGATGGACCCTCTTCAGAAGCCCCCACTGAAAGGATGAGAGGCAACAGGCATACATTGCAGCAAGGGAGATTCCAGCTGGATAAAAGAGGGGAAAACATCATGGTGAGGGTGGTTGAACGCTGCAGTAGGAGCCCGGAGAGGCTGTGGGAGATCCTTGGAGACCTTGCCTGGACAAGACACTGAGCCAGCTTTGAGGTTGGCCTTGCTTTGAGCAGCTTTTGGACTAGAGGCGTCCAGGGAAAGAGAAATGACCACTGGTCAGATAGATCCTGGGAAACAATATTTACAGTAATATCCAGGGATGTTTTTAAATGAAGGCTTACCTGATGTTGTGGCGCTTTTATTTTCATTTTAGGGTCGTGGTCCTGGAGAGTAGGCCGACGGATAACCCAACAGCCAACAGCAATTTGTATATCCTGGCAGGGCATGAGAACAGTTACTGAGAACAGCGCGTGGCAGGCAGCTGACCATGACAAGAGAACACTCCTACTGCAGCAGCATTCATGGCTGGCTGAAATTGCACAAAAGCTGCAGTAACCCCACTTCAGTTACTTTATAATTTATTCTGGCATAAGAGGAAGGTGAGAATTGTTTGTGGTATGGACACATAAGCATTATGATACCACAGAAGTGCTTAATTTACTGTTATGTAATCTTTGTACATATGCAGTATTTTTCAGTGCAACTTCTTGCTGAAGACCTACACTGACCTTCTGTAGATAGCGGTCCTCCTGTTAAGTACAAGTGTCTTACCTGTACAGATGTAAAAGTCACTGAGGATGCAAAAATGAAATCGGGGTACTATTTTAAGGACTTCTCGTGTTTATTATAAAGTGGGATGCTAGCAACAAATATAGTACATTTAACAACACTATTGTATTTTATTATATGTAATTTACTAATACAAGTAAATCTTAACTTTTAGAAATCATAACCAAGGCTGTAATCAGATTACAATCTTGTTTTAATTTTGATGCAACACACTGGTGTTCATGTTTGCACAACGTATTGAGATGTGATGTATTTAGTCACAAAGGTAAGCTGTGACTTTGTGGATATGACTTGGGCTTCAAAGTTTCTTTTTTTAGTTTACTTGGGTAGTTTTCTTTGTGAAACAAACCAGCTAAACACCTGTATTTTTATATTTAATTAAAACTCTCCTTACGATTACTTCTCTATGCTTGAAAACAATACTTTCTGGTTGGGTGTCAGTCCCAGACTAGTGGTACCTGGCTGTAACACTGCAATAGGTGTTTGAATTATTAGTGTATACAATGATTAAAAATTGGTATTACTGTTGGTCTTACTAAATGGTTTCATATCACAGTGAAAAGGAGCAACATTCCACATTGTGGAAATGGCTCAAAGATGTTGCCATTTTGACTTTTTTTTGGCCTTACAACCATTTTCACACTTTTCTTGATTTAGGATGTTAACACATGGCCAAAATAATTTAGTTACTACCTCATTCAAACAATACAATGGTTACTATGCATCACAGGAACTTAGTTTTGATCAGAAGTATTTTTGATTGCTATTTTCCAATGGAGTATATAAATGCCAAGTTTTAGCAAAATGCACACATTTGACTCCTTTTTTTTTTGTATATGTTCTTTATATTTTATTGTGATAATATACACTAAAACCAAACTAAATTTAAAGTGATTTGTGGCCTGCGTTATTGTTGTGATGAGTAATGCTTTGAAATATGTTCCCTAATGTATATAATGTAAAATAAACTTTTTTAACATGTTGTTGTACAATTAAGATTATCACCTGCACTAATTTTCCACATAAGACTAAAATGGAACATATTGAGTTTTGAATTCTGCTATTAAATGTTTGTGCCAAACACAGAAGAAGCTGGGCATTTCTCAATGTATGAATGGTCAGACTGCTGGAGCTCAACTCAGTTTAGACTAGCACTTAAGGGTAGACATTACTACCCTTTTGGCTTTAGGTAACGGCTATATGTATTTGAGAGAAGTCTTTCCAAATTCCAGCTTGTTTGATTTCTTCCCTCCATCACCTGCTTTTTTTCAGCAGGGCTTTTTTTTCTGCTTATGAGACTTGAGCTTGCTGCCTCTGCTGGCCTCATCTTCTCTGTTCCCTTGCACTGAACCTCAGATCTGCCCTGTGGGAGCAGTGGTAATGCAAGCCCCACTGCTGAGGAGCTGAGTTCTCAGAAAAGGCGAGAACTTGTGTGTGTTTCACAGCATGCTTGTGCTGCCACCCAAGGGGCATTTCCATCCTGCCTCCCCTGGACTATTCCTCACTTTGATGTGCAAAAAGTAGCTAAGTTTTAATCCAGTACAGTATAGCTGATGTGCTATAAACATGCTTCCTCCTGTGGGCTTTCTGCAGCAGCTGTGGCCAAGTGTCTTGCTGTTTGGGGCTGTTGGGCTGTTGCTGAATTGCAGGCAACAGGAGCTAAGGGATACTGGGTTTTACTCTGGTTGAGCATTTTTGGTACAAGGATGCATGCTGGGATGCAGCTGGAAGAGCTAACAATAAAGAGGACAGGGTAGTGGCATGTGGGAAGAAGGGGAGCATTGTACTAGGGCAGGCTTGTCTCAAATCTATCGGTATGGCCAGGACAGCTTTGGTTTCCATACGCTGCTCTCCAGCCTGAAAGACAAGGAAGGAGCAAAGCATTCCTGCTTTTCGAGGAATTGTCCTGTTGCAGAATTTGGCATCTGTGCCACAAAACTGCCTCTCCCCCATCCCCAGCTGCCTGGCTCCTTGTCTGGCAGCTGCCCTTAGCTGAGCCCGGGAGCCTGGATGTGCAGAAGAGAAAATGTCTCCTTTGCAAGACCTGCAGTTGCCATGAACTGAAAGTTTCCTTGAGCCGCGCTCAGTGGGATCTTCCACTATCCCCATCCTGATGCAAGATTGGGATCAGCATGTGGCTGACTGACAGGAGCACAGCCAGAGCCAGGAAACCAAATCGCAGCCACGATGAGGTTAGAGCAAGGCTTCTGCCTACAGCTAGTTGACATGGCTTCTCTAACAACCTGTGCGGCTTCCCTTTTTCTCTCTCCTCCCAGCCCCATGCACTCTGGCTGCTGTCTATCACTGGCTTGTAGCTAGCGGTCCTAGCCGCTAACAGGCAGAAGTGTGTTGTGATGTGGCTGTGCGATGGGGCATTCGCCAACCTGGCAGCAAAGTTTGATCAGTGCAGGGGCTGAGCTTGGGTCTCAGTCCAAACTGAGCTTTCTTAAAGAGAACAAAGAAGTGGGGTTGTTTCGGTCTGTTGCAGAAGTGCTTCTGGAAGCTGGGAGGACAGGGGAACGAACACTGCTTTTATCCTGTTGTTGCACATCTCTTCATGTAGTGCTGCCTGCCCCTGTCAGAAACAGGATCTGGTCACCTGAGAAAGTAGGGGGTTCGGATTCCAGTTCTGTGTCCCACCGCCCTTAAAACTGAAACTAAGAGCTGTGCAAGGCAAAGCACATGTTGCTGGCTGCCTGTTCCTTGTAGCTTTGCTACTGGGACCTTGCAATGGGTCTGGGGGGAACCCAGCAATGCTGCAAGCAGTGATGGAGACGGATGCGTCCCCCAGGCCGGGGGTGTTTCTTACACTCCACAGGGTTCAGCTTTAGCAATAGCACTGCTGGTGTTTGAAGGAATCTACGTGAAAAGGTGGGGAAAAAAAGCAGGTAAAACCAGGGAATGTGCCAAAACCTCTTGCTTCCCTTCAAGGAAACACTCCAGGCTGATCTAAAATACAGGTCATACGGAGTCATGTTTCAGGCCTGTGTCATCTCTTGAGGGGTGCAGAAGGAGCTGGGAGAATGTGTCTGGGGAGGGGGACATGGACACTGGTGGGCTCTCAAGTCCTCACTGTGGATGGCAATGCTGGGTTCGCTGTCTGCTCAGCATCATCCTCTGCAACACAGCTGCATTACTGTTGCTAGAGGTCATCTTCCCTCCTTGGGTACAGATTTTTCCCTTTACAGCTACTTTAAATCCAACACGTTCAAATTCAGGTCCCCCTTGTGTTGCTCTGACAGGCAGCTAATCCTAGCAGCGTTCTTCCAGGCAGAATACAGGAGTATACCATCAGCTCCTGGCAGTCCCTCCTGGTGGCAGTGCCTCGCATTCCCCACAGCAGCTGCTGGGGTCAAAGGGGTGCTGTCGCTCTTTGTAAGCCCCTGTTGCTCCGCCAGCCCTTGGGACAGGATGGTGAAGGACTGCCACGACCCTCCACCTCGTCCTCCTCTCCCTCCTCCAGCAGCACTGGAGGATCCCGAGTGTCCCCGTGCCACCCACAGACATTGTACACCCCTGTGAAGGCACCGCTGCACTGGCTGTGGCCTTTGGTTTCTGCTCCTGACAGCAACAGCAGTGAGTCTCATCTTCACTTCTTGACAGAAGGGCAGGTCGTCCCACCGCCTGGCTCCCTGCACCTCCCCGTGCCACTGAGCTTCCCGTCCCCTCATGATTCAACTCCTCTGTCACTACGCCCCTATGAAAGCAGCCCCCCAGCTTTCAACTTCGTGCTCTTCCCTGCAACAGCCTGCACTGCAAGAGCACCCACGTGGCTGCAGTCCTTCCTCCGGGTCCTTAGACACCCTCAGTGTGGAGATGTGTGTATCCGTACGCAATAACCACCAGCGCCTGTGCCTGACCGCACTTTGCCTGCCTGTGCTCCCCACCACGGATGGGGCGCAACGCCAGTGCTGGGCAAACAGCATCCTATTGCTCTCAGTTGTGCTCTGCCCTTCAGGGGACCCATGGGACTTTTCCCAATCCCACCATGGTTTATTTGCCATGAACAGTGAAGCAACAGCTCCTCAGACAGCCCTGGAGATACTTAAGTCTCGCTCAGTTGCTTTCCAAGCAAAACTGCACCCTCCCATGCAGCACACGAAATGAATGAACGTGACCAGATCAAGGCCAGTGAGGAACCCAGACTGCCCTGTCACCACCAATAAACCTGGGATGCCCCCAGGCAGGGGCACTGAAAAAGCACCGAATGCCAGGAGAGGAAGGCTATCGGCTGGTGCTGGCAGCTACGGGTGGAGGAAGAGCTCAGGCCTGGACTGTCCTGTGGCCTTACTGAATGTTTGAACTGACCAAACACAGTGTCTGCAGCCTCACGTTACCCAACGCTGTCTTGTTTGAAGGAAAGAGACGCTGTAGACCATTCACTGGTATTTAGGAGTCCTGGCATCTTCGTCGTCAAATGGAGGGGCTGGAGAGCAGAGCACTGGTGCAGCTGGTGCATCCGGTGTTGCACGGACTTCGGAGCAGCTGAAGATTGAAACTTCAACAGACTGATTTTCCATTATAAGGCAGCGAGTGCAACAGCTCCACAGTCTATGAGATGCTGTGTTGGTGTCCCCTGAATGCACAGGCAGGCTGCTAGACCACGCAAATAGCTCTGAGACGTGAATATTCCTGCCTTTCATCCTTGTTCCAGCAAGCTCAAAGCAGAAGTCTGACTCCTTCAGACAGCAGTATCCGTCTGGAGGAAAAACGGCTGAGCAAGAGCTGCAGGGTGAAGCGAGAGCTCTTTCTGAGAGGCTCCATCCATTACCTGCCAAAGTACTGCTCAGCCTCTCAAGAACATCGCCTGTCCTCAGAGCGCTTCACAAACACTAATTAAGTGAGCCTCGCAACACGCACACCATTCCTGACGTGCGTCTGCACGACCAGCCCTTGAGATGAGGGGAGACTCGGCAGTCTCTGTCCAAGCAATCTGTGTGGGTACTTTGCTCTCCTCCCAGCCGGGAAGCCGGCCCTAAACCTTCCTTCCAGTGACCAGCAGAGGTTTTCATACTTCTATCTCCCTCCCTGTGCTCCCCAACAGCAACTCGCTATTTTCTCTTCTGGTCCTCGGGCTCTCCCTGGCCCCTTGCCTTGCCAAGCAGAGCGCAACGATCTGCTTTTCATCTCCAGCAGCATCCTCCTCCCTCTGCCCTGCCAGGCCCCGCAGACCACCGTGGGCTTCGTCCTGTGTAAACCTCTGGGCTTTACTTGCATGCTGGCTTTCCTTTTTCCGGCCCTTTTTCCAAGAATCAGGCTTACTCTTCACCCTCGGAGGCAGTTCTTGTGCTGCTTGAACGGGGCGTTTACTCCTCTCCCATCGCGGTCCCCACGGGAGAGGACGCCGTCTTTCAGGCAGGGAGTGACGCCGCTCTCCAGGGAAGAGTGACGCCTCCACCCCGCCGGCCGCCTCCGGCTCCGAGCAGACGGCTGTCGCAGGCCGACGCCGCCGTCTCCTTGTGCTTCGGGTCGCCCCGGGAAGGGAGGCCGGTGACAAGCTGGCGGCGAGGCCGTCTGTGGCCCACGGGGAGCAAAGCCCCGGGGGCCGTTGCGGTCGGCACGCCCGCAGAGGCGCTAGCCGGGAGAGGGGCCTCGCCCGCCCGAGCGCAGCTCCGCCGAGGTCCGCCACGGCCCCGCAGCCCTCTCTCCTCCCCAGGCCTCCGGGGGGTCCGCGTGGCTCCCCCAGCGTCCCGTCCCCTTCCCGGGCCCTGCCCCGGCTGGGCCCCGCTCTCCCGGGCTCGCTCGGCGGCTGCCGGGGCCAGGGCAGAGCTGGGGCTGCACGGAAGGAGGGCCTGGCGGCCGGCGGAGGCAGCACGGCGGGGCTCACAGCCCCCCACCGCCCCGCTGCGGCGGCTCCGTGCGGACCGGGACGGGGACCCGGCCCCCCCCCCCGCCCCGGCGGCGGGACTGCGCGCCACCGCCCGCCGGCAGGGGGCGCGCAGGGCCCGCCGCCTGCTGAAGCCACTTCCGGCGGAGGAAGGCCCGGACCACGCGTCGCCGGCGCGCAGGCGCGGGGCTCCGCCGCAACCGCGCCTGCGCCGCGGCCGCTCAGCCGTTGCGGGCGAGGGCTGGAGCCTGGCGAGCGGGGAGGCGGCGGCGGCGCTCGCGCTCCGGGCGCCCGACCCCGCCCCTCGCGGCCCGCCGCGTGACCCCGCTCCTGCCGCCCCCTCCCGCCGCCCACCGCCCCCCCCGCCCGCCCCGGGGCGACCACCGAGAGCCGGGGGCGGGGAATGCGGCAGCCGCCGCCGTCTGCCCCCGCCGCTGCGGGCCTGCCGCCGGCGGCGGCGGCGGGGGGCCGCCGGGCCTCCTGCTGAGGGGTGCCCAGCCCTCCTCGCGGCGCCCGGCCCGGCCCGGCCCGGCCCGGCCCGTCCCGTCCCGGCCCGCCCGCCCGCCTCCCCCGAGCGGGCCGGGCCCGGCGGCACCATGCAGGCGCAGCCGCTGCTCTACGAGTTCTTCAGCGAGGAGAACGCGCCCAAGTGGCGGGGGCTGCTGGTGCCCGCCCTCAAGAAGGTGAGGGGGAGCGGGGTCGTCCCCCCCCCCGCCCGCGGCGGGCAGGGCCGCGGGAGCGGGGCGCTCGGCCCTGGGCCCGCCGCGGCGGCCCGACTTCGGCGCGGGGTGGGCCGCGGCCGGCGCCTCGGCCGAGCCGTGGCGGCGGGGCCGGCCGGCGCTCGCCCGCGCCGCGGGAAGCGGGCGTTGGGGCTCGGCGGGGGTCGGTCGTTGCCGCCGCCCTGCCGGGCGGGCGCCTGTCCCGGCCGGTGGGGGGAGGGGGCGGGGGGGGGGCCGGCGTCCCCGCGCGGGGCCCGGTGCCCTCGGCGGCGGGGGGAGCCGCGCTGGGGCGATGCTCTGGCGGCCGGAGCCGTGTGGGTCCGCCCCCCCCCCCACTTCGCGGAGAAGGAAGCAGGCAGGGCTGCTGCGGGTTTCTGCTAGGCTCCCTTAGCGCCCAGGAGTGACACGGCTGGGGGCGGGGGGTGATCGTTATGAGGAACTGCTGAGAGAGTTTTGGTTAATTAGTGTTCGGGCTTAATGACTTTTAGTTAAGCTTCTCGTAGTCTAAATGCCTTTTTGCTGAGAAGGCTTCATTAGGACAGGCTAGCAAGGCTTGCTTCCTCAGGATGGTGAAGCTTGCGCCTGTGGTGTGGAAAGAATTTATTTGGAAGAGAGAAAAAATGGCGAGGGCTCCCCTTCCACTTCTGCAGCCAGGGTCCAGAAAGTAGAAGGCTTAAGAAGCAAGAGGTTTCTGACACCGTTGCTTGAACTGGCTTCAGATTGCAGAACTGGACGCTTTGTAGTCGTACACAGCAGTGCTTTATGAGTCTGTCTAGTTACAGTGATTAACTGCAACTTTTGTGTAAAAGACTTGCTCCTAGGGCTAGTTGAACCATTGCATCCTCCAGTATGGGTTGGAAGTCTCAAGTGTTGCAGTTGTACTGGTTCAGTATTTCTTCCTAATTTCCTCTTGCAATGTATTGCATTGCTTTTCTGGGCGTGCTTCTTGAGGTCTCCAGCACTGTGCTGTTCCATCCGGTTTTTGGAAGTCTTCTTGCTTGTCTCATCAGTACGTAGCATGTACTGTTAATTTCTTATCCCTGATCAGTAGTCACTTCTTCGAAACTATACTTCGGCACTAGCTGTACGACTCGCTGCTTCTTGCGGTGCTTGTAAGCATTTGGACAGCCATCTGACTGAAGCCTGCTTGGAAACTGGAGCTACCCAAGGTCTCAAACAGCAAGAGCTCATTCCTTTGGAGGATGGTTTATTTCATGGTGTAGCAGAGGTTTGTCAAATCTGGAATGAGGCTAAGTGCTAACTACTGGAGGATGTAGAGTGAGGATTCGAGGCAAGTATGAGCTAAGACTTTGGGATTACTTGCTACATCTGAAGCACAAGATTTCTTCCCAATGGACAAGCCATTCGTGGAGTCGCCCTGCATTAAAGAGGCTTGCTGAAGGAGTTGGATAAATTCCTCGGGGGGGGGGGGGGTGGGGAAGGAATTCTGGAGTCTGAAGTCAACAGAGAAGGCCAACGATGACAAGCTGCGAAGGATGACAGACTGGCCCTGCAAGGTATAGTTGTCTTGGTTCGGTTGTGCTGTGCTCTGTTTCTTACTGTGGGTAGAGGGGTGGCAGGAGTGAGGTGGAGTTAGTTCCGAACGCTGCACGCTCAAACTTGCAACTGTCTGGCAGGTGTTAACCCTTTTAACCTCAGCTCTTCATGAGATCACCGCCTGTTTCTTATCTTCTCTCAGGCTATTGCCCCCTGTGCTCCAGAAGCATAGTCTTCTGCTGCTTACTGTTGCTGTCCCAGTAAAGGTAGAAATGAAGAATCTGTCCATATTGCCACCTGCTTTACTGAACAGCCAAATACTTGAGTTACAGGAAAACTAAATGACAGATGAAAATATTAAATTGTTATCTTAATGGCTTCTTCATTAACGAAGAAATCAAATTGGGTATTTTACTAACTTGTATAGGTACAGGTAGTGTGGACTAGGGTGTTTAGCCCTGCTGAAGGGCTAAAAGTAATGAACCTGTCATAGGTGGCAGGTAAAACCATGAACGTTGCAGTGTACTTGCTTTGACAATCATCTGTCATTGCTCACAAGACAGGTGCGGTCCTGCAGCTTTGGAGCCCAGTGGGTTTGAGATACTGACCCCTTGCTCTGCTACCCAGAGACCTGAGCTGTACCTGGAGGGCAGCATGTGGGACTAGTAAAGTACAGAATGTGGCAACATACACCAGTGAGGTCAAAAGGCAGAACTGTCCTGGAGGGAAACTAGTGCCTTGTAGCTTTGTCTGCTGAATTGCCAGAGCATGCTATCTCAGTAGGAGTCAGATTATCTGAAGCTCATGTACATCCTGTCGTTAGTAGCAGAGAACCTTTCGTTCTTCCCCCCACCCTCCCACCCCCACCCCCCTTAGCTGACCAGATGCTGACACTCATTCTCAGGTAGTGACAGCAAGCTGCTTTCTGAACTCCACCTTGGAACCACGTAGATGCACAAACAGGATTGGGATCATTTCCTGCATAGCTGGAAATAAGACTTAATAGTTTGGGAAGACCTATGTTGAATTAATATCTCCGATGAGGAGAGTGGCATTTAATTTAACATTGTTGAAGTATATATACCAGGATGGAGTGTTCGCAGCTATTGGGGAAAGCTGCCACACGTGGACTGAATCATTAAAATGCCATTGCCCTTTTGTAACTGTGAGTTGGCTTGTAATGCAGAGCTCAAAACTACAGCCTCGGAATCACTTTCTTAAAAAATAGGTGTTGTTGAATCATTGCAAATGGCTTTCTTTTTCCCAATGAGTTATTTTGATTCTACTTTTTTTATCAAGCAACAAACCCAAGAATATGTAGTAAGAGTAAATCTCTCCCTACATCGAGTTCTTAGGAGGGCGTGCCTTGTGTTTCATTAGATGTGAACCTTTAGCAATTGAAGTGTATTCGCATTGAATAGTTGCATGTGCAAAAAGCAGCTCTTGTACCATTCAGTTCATAATGTAATCCCTTTTCTTCCGATTCTCCTTCAGATGCTGTCAAGATAGACTCCAGTGCACTCAATTAGGAAGAAAATGATGTGTACTGAGATGCTTCTTTGCCTGGTCACTGTTATTTTGAAGCAGTAAAAGAGGAGTGTTACAGAGATCCTTGGTTGCTGATGAAAGACAGTAATCGTGATGAGGTACAAGAAAAGGAAGTAAGAATAACAGCTGGTGTCTGAAATTGTAGTTGCAGAGATGGACAGAAGGTGAGATGCTGGGGCTGAAGACAGAGGATTCAAGACACATGAAACACCAGAGCTCTTAGGTGGCTGGAGATGGAGATACATGGCTTTTAAAACACCTTGGAAAATGGACTCAGAAGGGACACCTGCAAAGTGATGCCTCTTCCAACACTGGTGTTCCTTCCCTAGGGAATTTATACACTTCATTCTGGTCATAACCTTTTGGATAGTTTTTCCTAAACGTCTTTCCTTCTGGCTTCACCTTGGTTGTATAACTCTTGTTTATGCAGTCAGAATTTCTCTGCATGCCTATGACTTGCTTCTTCCCTGATATGTTGGTTTTTACAGTAGAAAGTGTGTCATTCTTACTGAGTGGTACCTTAAGCAGTTCAACGATTGAGAAAAACAAAGGAATTTTCTTACTCTACAGATGTTCCACTGTTTGCGTACCTCAAGTTTTTTTGAATCAGTTGAGCGATTAATAGGGGGTGCTGTCAGAATTCGTTGTGGTCAAAATGATTGGACTGATGTGGCTTGACAGCTGAGGGGGATTTGCTTCTGCAGTTAAGGAAACTTTTCCAGATGGTGTGCTTCCAGGTACTCCATGTATTGTGTAGTCAGTCTTCTGTACCTTTCATGGAGCAAAAGAGGCGAGAAAAGCTGCTTCAGTGACTACAGAGTGCTCAGGAAGCTGTGGCCGACAAAGATATTTCTACCTGACTTTTAATTACCTAGTTCTTCATATAGATGACAGTCCAGTTGCCACTTGCTACTCAGAATGGCACTTCTTACTCTTGGCACTGCTTCACTGCAGATGTAGAACATCCTTAATTTCTGATTGCTTTGGGTTCTCTGTTCTTCCGATGGCTGTGGAGGATATAAGATCCTCCTACGGTTCAAGTCTTCACTGTAAGTTTTTTCACGTGCTCACTGGTGCATTATAATACTGCTGCCTTGATACATCAAGAGAAATGTTAGCAAAAAATCTGAGTCTTGTGGCCTCAGCGAATTGTTATTGAAGTGTGGATCCAAGACATTTGTATTTGGTTTAATTTACTGGATTTTTCATTGATCAGGATAACAAAACATGGGCAGGGTTGCCAAATGTCAGCCGTGATGTACAAGAATAGAAGAAAAAACCTTTTGATGTGCTTGCACTATGAGAATACTCATCCATGCAAGCTGTACATAAAATATTTCATCCCGGAGTGTTTCAGTGTTAAGCAGTTGCTTGTCAGTAGTTTTGTAGTCATGGAGGTAAGATGAACAAAAGATATGTTGAGTAAAAATAAGGGTTATAATGTTAGCGAAGACTTTCAAAGTTACTGAAGTGAAGAAAATTCTTCCCTCCCCCTCAGAAAAACCTGCTTTGTGGCCAGCTCATTTCTACTAATAATCTATTGAATAAACTGCATCTGCAAAGGTTTAGAAAAATGCTTATAATCAGTAAAGTTTCACTCTGTCTGATAGTGTTTTGGAAAACAGCTTGGCCTGTCGTCTTATTACAGGTTCTTCCATTTTATTATCAAAATGCTGTGGTAAATATGATGGGTGTTTTTCTTTAGGCACTTTCTTACAAGCACTTCAGCTGCCACCAAGGAAGACTGGCAGCGTGGCAGTACCTGTACTCAGCCGTGAAGCACACTTGTTCTTTAGCAGGCGTTGGGTTTTGAGTCATACTGTGACTTCTTGCCAGAATCCCAGCAGATGGGTAGTCTTGCCCAGATACAAAAAAATTATCTCTAACCAACAGTAGGTGCTTTGTTTTTATTTCAGTTTATTATGTAGCTTTAGAATTATTTCCTTCTGTTACATGCTTTTTTGAAGGTGCTGGAGCTTCTGCTGCTCCTGATGGGACTCAGTTCAGTATTGTTCTCTCTGCAGCCTTTCACATGTAGGATTTTTCTAGTGGAAGAACTGAGAAACACGAGCCTGATTGCGTTGATTGTTAAATGATGATTTGGGAGCATTACGCTGGTGTTTTTTTGTAACGTGAAGTTGCTTTAAGAAGTCTTTGGAGAGGTTTTTTCATTGCAAGTTGAAATTTTTCAGCTTTACAATTGACATAAATTAGGCTTTTCCTCATGGCCCCGCGAGGAAGAGGTAACCGAAAACTGTTGCTAAGGAAGTGTGCTTTAGTATTAATCAGATTGTTAAATTCACTCTGTGGGTCTTCCTTTCTTATCTGTTATCAAACGTTTGCCTCATTCTAGTGCAGAATGAGCTGCTGAGTGTCCATCTAGACGTGGGTTTGGGTCATCTTGTGACCAGCCTAGGAGTTGTGTTGGACCAGTTGGAGACTAAGCCTCTGTGTAAGCTGAAGCTGTTCCACCTGCAGTCCTTTAACTGAAACTTGTTTCTGGGTTTGGTCTAGGTCCCTACTGCTTCCCATGAGGCTTGTGGGAGTGTTTATATTCTAACTTATTATGTAGAGTTTGAAAGGAATGGTTTGAGAAAGCTTTATATAAAATAAGTTGCTAAGGGTTATAAAGTAAGATCAGATATATTTGTATTATTCATTAAGCACATTTTTTTTCAGTTGATTTCATTGACTTTTACTGGCATTTTAGATTTATGGTTGCCTAATTTTTAAGCTGTTGCCATTCCTGATAGAAATTCCTTGCTTTTGTTGTTTTGAAGGAAGGAAAAAAGAAAAAAAAAAAGCCAAGTGGTCATATCATAGAATTTTCCTGAAGCACTACAAATTTTCTTAAGCAGACACTGCTTGTCTCTGCTCGTGTTCTTAAACAGAGCATGAAAAGCTGTTCAAGAAATGCTGGCTGTGCTTATCTTCAAATAAAGAGAATCCTGGTTGTTTCCCTTTTGAGAATTAAAAAAGATTGAGAAGATTGAACATTCAAAAAAGTTATCAGATGAGTTGAGTGAAAACAGAGCCATGGAGGCAGGGATTTGTAGCTGATGTAGATTGTACTTGCCCGTTAGAATTTATTGTGGTATTTCGAAGAATTGAAGCTTTTGTGAAAAGATCTGAAGCTGCTCTTTTAGTAATTTTCCTTATGATAAGACAGACATTTTGGGGTGTGTGTAGAAGGGAAGGGATGGGTTCTGTCATTATTTAAGGGAGAGGTTAAATGTTTAGATAAGAATCTTATCTAAACATCACTACACTTCAGAAGTTAGTCTGTTTTTATCATGTGGATGCCTAAGATAGGACTGTGAAGGATCTGGTGGGATTCAAGCCATGCTTCTTCTTTTCAAGGGTGGTAAGGCAGGGTGGCCCAGTTTTTTTAATTTAAAATCTGAGCTGACTTTATGAGAAAGATGGAAACCCCCTGGTAACTTGATCTTTTTTGAAACTGGTCACGTGATGGTGTATGTGAACAGATGTTCTCATTTCTTGTCTTCCCTTACTAAATCTTGCATCTTACCCAGTCTTGCATCGTGTCTTAGATAATGGACTTCTTGGGACTTGATTTGAGTACCCTCAAATAACACTGTTTCACTCTTGATCGGAGCCCTAGGTACTATGGTAGTGCAGGTGCTAAAATTACACGTTTCTATGATAATTGTACACCAAGCTATCCTGTAGTTTTCCTTGTTAGCCTAGTTGTTTTCTTGCTTTCGCTTGACGACTTTGAACCCTAAATGATACTAAATCTCACTTAAGTAGCAGTGAAGCTTATTTATTACTTACCGAATATAGATAAACTACACTGGCAAGCCAATGGCATGTCATGATGTTTTCCTCTGCCTGAGGTGGATATTCTACTAAAGTAGAGCTTGATAATGCCAGAAGACGATGGCCTTTGAGAAAAATTATGTAATTGCCCCCAAACATAAATGCTTAGGAAAAACGGAGCTTCATCTCCCTAACTAGGAGTAGGTTATTGTTGTTGACTGTTTCGGCTGACTATGGATAATGTTTCAGGTTATGGCCTGATGTGGTATTTTTGTTTGCTTGTTCTTATTCCTATAGACTCTGTGTTACAGACTGAAAGAGTTGTGATGAGGCTATTTAAGTTTACAATCTGTTTTCTAAATAAAGGAGAAAATGGAGCTGCTCTTCGTCACTCTGGTTTATCATGCTCTGTATTTTTACTGTCGGATTGACTTAGTAATTTAACGCTTCTTAAAATACAAAGTGCTAGAGTATACTGCAGGGAGAATATAATACAAATTTGTTCAGTTCGGCTTTAAAAAAAAAAATTAAAGGCAGCATCTTCAAGGCAGCTCAGATCAGCTCTGATCTTTAAGAGAATACTTCTGCAAATCTGTAATTTCTGGTGTTAAGATGTTCCAAGCTGGTACAGTATTTCAGATGTCAGTGTTTGAATTGTAAGTAATGATTGGGACTGCTGGGCATGCTGTTATTCGGGTACCTCCACAAACACACTCTAGATGTGCATGGTGAAGTTCTTAGGAAAAATGAAACTGTTGGCATAATCAAAATAGTTGTGTTAGCTAGTCAAATGAAGAGAAGTTGTCCTGTTCTATTTTTGCCAGACTGCCTTTAAGTTAAAAAAGCAGTAACTTCTGGAGATGTTTTTTAAGACCTGCTGCATAAGGGTATGCAATCTGCAAGAAACTAAATGCATGATCTAGCGTATTTAAACCTCAACAGCAGTTAAATGAGCACCAGGACTATGCCCAGACATGAAGTTTTCAAACTAATGAATGCCTTAGCAGGCAAGTGGATTTCTATTTGAGGCTGTTGTGCGTTTGAACTTCATAATATTTAATTCTTGCTGTAACTGCAAACAGGAATGAGAACTCAGGTGTGAAATTAAATAATTATGGCACCATTATTTGAATATAGACATGGGTTTAATATTTGGATGAGACAGATTGTTGGGTTTTGGTTTAAGGTGGTTAAGCTTTTGTGTTAGTGATTGAGAGAAATGGAGGCATTTTGAGCTGTGTGCAGTGGAATGATAAAATTATGAAATTGGGTCTTGAAAGATGTGTTGCGAAAGTTAGCAGTCAGCTTGCTTTGGCATAATATTTGCCATCGGTGTAGGATTGAGATTAAACTGCCTGTCTGTTTAGGCTCTGAAGCACTGAGCTTTGCGTACCTAAAATTTAAACTGGTTAAAACTGTGCTATTTTGTGAACTACAGAAGTTTCAGAAGTTAAATGGCTGTTTGGAAAAATAATGGGAGGAGCAAGGATTGTGCCTCTGTGGATTTACACCAGTGAGAATTTACAGACACTTATGACATAATAGTAAATGTGTGTAGACCAAACTTTCAAAACTTCTGAACTGCCACTTAATGCCAGGACAACACTGTGGCCTTTTTTGAAGTTTTTTTTTTACTCTAGAGCTGACATCTTTTTAAAAAAATCAGTATGGAAGAAAACCTCCTAAACCAATCTTGTTCTAGTGAGAGCTAATTGAGAATAGATTAAACAATTTGAAGGCTAAATACTGCTGAAATCATTGCTGTTTCTGTAGTGCGCTCTCTGAAAAAAATTCTGTATTTCATCGTTGTGGGTTGAGTGACGAACAATGAGTTGTGGAAGGGAGAAAACACCATGTCTAAAATGTCTTGTACAAACAGTGGTTTAAGAACTAGGGGAGAAAGATAAATATATGCAGGTTTTTTAAACAGTTTTCTTAATTGCACTGCTAAGCACCGTTATTAATTAGCTGTTTTCTTGACATAAAATGTCACTTACAGCAATTTGAGTACATTTAACATTTGAGATTTGTATTTCTATCAGGTGTAGATGAGTGTTTCACTCATGTTTGTCTGGTGTGCATTAACAGCTGTGTTTTGGGTTGGATTTTTTTGAGCTGTTTGGCTCTTTTGTCACCTTTCTTTTGCAAGTAAAGCATGTGGTTTGGGGAAGAGCAAAACTCAAAGCTTGAATTATTCTATTTCCTGTAGGTTCAGGTGCAAGTCCATCCTAAACTTTCCTCTACTGAAGATGCATTACAGTATGTGGAGGAGTTAATTCTCCAGTTGTTAAGTATGTTGTGTCAAGCCCAACCAAGAAGTTTTCTGGATGTAGAGGTATAGAGAATATTTATTACAAATCTGTAATTTGAACTGTTACATGAAAAGTTAATATATTAATCATTTCACAATGTAAAAAGGAAAGCAGAAATTATGTATCTTTAGGTAGCAGAACCTTTTGCATAAAGCCTGCTGAGTTACCTAATAACTGATTTTCCTATCAATTGGTAAAACTATCTCTGAACTGTATTACTGTATAATGGATGGTAAGTGTAACTTGTGTACATAAAACTGACTGGTTTCTTTCAAAAGACCTTTTTTCCCCACTGATATTGTATGCAAACTGTAGCTGCTTAGTCTGAGGCTCTGTGCCGCTTTCTCAGCGTGATGATTTAGGCTGATATACCCCGCACCATCCCGGAAATTTGAACAAAAATAGTTCAGTCACTTTCTCAGAATGAGTTGAGGAACACTTCTTTCCTCTATATAGAAACCTCTTCTTTTATAATTGCCTTTTCAAAGATCTACAACCACTATTGCTCAGAAAAGCAGCTTGATGTTTGAGAAGAGGGGTTGATCTGAGAAGAGTTTCTCCAGCTGAGAAACAAATTCGTTAAGCTAAATGAGTTAAGCTTCTAAACCCATTAATATCTTGGTAGCCCTTTGTGCTTAACCATAATTGGAAGACTTTGGTGCCAAGCTGGAGATTCCATATGTAGTGTGCCTGTTGGTTTCTAGTACTCGGGGGCTGTGCCTGTGCCAGGTTAGGTAACAAAACAAGATGCAACTTCCTCATGTTCTGAGAGAAGTGGACGGATGGCAAAAAAAACCCCCAAACCCCCAAAACCTCTTAAAAAAACAAACAACAAAGTAGCGGTTTCTGAGCTCAAGATTTATGAATTTCATCCTTCCTCTTCTCTTTTGAACGCTGACACCTCTAATGGTGTTCCAATGTCCCCTTTAAATGGCTGCCCCGCTTTGCAACATTATTCTGGTCTGGCACCTCAAGAGACAAGAAGTTTGTGGAATATTGTTTAATGCTGTGTTTTAAACACTGCTAACAAAAAAACCTGACACACAGCGTTGCATTATGAGTCTTACGGCTGTGAAGTCAGAATGAGAAATGCAAGAATTAGAGATGATCAAGCAACCTCAATTTACCCCCTTTGTGTTTAAGCATAATGATGCTGTCTTTAATTATATGGTCATACACATTTATTTTTACCCCAGGACACCTTCATTGTTCAATCAGCAGGCTGGACTATGTTGGGGGAGTGAATTGGTATTAGATAGTGAATGAGACTTTTTCTTTGGTAGGACCTCTGCTTTCCTTTTGCGGAAGTGTTATGATGACGGGAGAAAAAGAAAAGCCTGTACTTTGGAAAGTTGGGTGCCACCTTCATAGAATTGTATTCCATCCCATTTTTTTGTCAGAAAGTTTTTGTTTCTGTACTTTGTCCTGTACCAGCTCTTTGTAAGTGGTCATTAACTTCATCTTCCTCATTTCATGGTTGCTCAAATGGGGTTCATATTTATGTAAGTGAGCACTTGCAACTGAAACAGTCAGTGGGAACTGTGGTCTGAAAAAATGAAGTGTGACGTTATCTGAGAAATTAGATTTCTGACATCTCTGAACACTAGGGCCACCAAAAACGGTGAAGCTTTTCAACTGTCCAGAGACCTGTGTGTGAGTTTCAGTAAGAGAGTTGTTCAGTGCATGGGAGAGTGTAGGTGTCCTCAGGCACCCTGACTGCTGGAAGGAGTAAATAAACTGGGGCATATATGGTCCAACTGTAGACTATGAAACTGTTTTAAAATATGTGGGTGCTGTCGGGTGTTCTCTTTTCCTATTAAGTTCATTGCTGTTGTCAGAGCAGCTTGCATGTATACAGTCTGGACCATGTGCTGATCAGTGAAGGTGAAACAGAAAACTTATACCTCATTCAGTGACCATTCTGTACAGGGAATAAAGTGCTAGGATAAAATGCAGCCACATATTTAAATGCTGAATTACCAGGCATGCGCACAAGGGGAGCAAATTGTGCCTGCAATGGCAACTTAATTCTGGCATTTCTCAAATTTTGAGCACTAGGTTATTCTGTGATAATGATACTCTGATACAGCCTTACGAACGTAGTGAGCAGCATGTAGCAAAATGATAAAATTTACACATGTTGTACAAGCTTTTATAGTTGATATACTAACATAAGCAAACTTTAAGTAATGCAAAGTGATTTGATAATGTAGTAATATTGCTAAGCTCATTCAGATTGTGCATTTACCCTTTAGTGCTGGTTTGGTTTTTTTTAAGGATCGTGTTCAAAAAAGTTTTCCCCATCCTATTGATAAGTGGGCAATAGCTGATGCCCAGTCTGCTATTGAGAAGAGGAAACGAAGAAATCCATTATCTCTCCCAGTAGAAAAAATCCATCCCTTATTAAAGGTAAGCAGTGATGTAATCTTGCTTTTAGAATGCAGTTAGGAGTTGACACCTTTGTTTCATGTAATGTCTGTATGCTGCCTGAAGTGTAAACGAAAAGAATTAAGAATATCTGTATGTGTTACATAGTTTTATTTAAAGTGTTCCAGTTTAGTTAATTGCATATATTTCTTTTTCACTTAAAAATTAGTTAATTCTCTCTTGGACAAACAAAGCCAAGAACTCATTTGCTATGAATTTGATTGTTCTTGTTTCATTTTGCATGACTGAGAAAACGCTTAAGAAACTTCTGGAAATAGTCCTAACTGTTTAAGTGAGGTTTTTAGTATAGTTATTGGGTGTTGTCACTTCCACAGTTAATAGAGCAGCATCTACAAAGATGCTGTTTATTTTCTAGGCCTACAGACTGCTGTGTTTCTATTACTAAAATAGACTGTGGATATGTGGTGAATGTTTATTGAGTAGGGTCGTAAACTGGTTTTAGTTGTAACCTATGGTATGTGTTTCATTGACTGAGTAACAGTGGAATGCTTATTTTTTTTCCTTTCAGGAAGTTCTAGGCTACAAAATTGACCATCAAGTGTCTGTTTACATAGTGGCAGTATTAGAATACATTTCTGCAGACATCTTAAAATTGGTTGGGAATTATGTGCGGAATATAAGACATTATGAGATAACAAAACAAGATATTAAAGTGGCCATGTGTGCTGATAAGGTAAGCCTAACTCTTGTTTCTCTTGTTAATGGGAAGTTTTAGTTAAGTCTTGAGAGGATGTTGTCTATTCCTTATTGAGTACATGGAGTGTTGTACCTTTGAAAGAAGAAATTACTGCCATAAAATGTGGTTCCAGTAATAGAGCAAAGGTACCAAAAAGCTACTTGAGCTTACAGAGCTGTTGCTTGTGCTTATTAGTAGTTAAATCTCTCTTCCTTTCGATATCACTTGCCTAGTCTCAGTAATGTGCAAATGCTTTAAAAATAATTAAGAAGCAACACTAACTTAAAAATTTAACATTCCTAAGCTGTAATAGTGGAGCCTTATTTTGTAGCTTGAAAAAAGAAGGCTGAAATTAAGCTTGGGTGTTCTCCCAAAATAAGTAAGACCGTATTGCATGTAAAAAGTAGTGTTTTGATGGTCCAGCATTTTAAAACAAAAAACCTATCTGCATTAGCATCTCAGCCTAATCCTTAGCGGTCCATATTTTTATCTGCAGGTAGTCTTTTCTGTAGCTTTGGAAGATTCATTAGGTTCAGTCAGGAACCACCTCTCTTTCCAGCAGTGATAGAGCAAGGGCCCCTGTCTGTCTTTCAGGTGCCATTGCACTCTAGCTTCTATGGCCACCTCATTAGCATCTCAACTTTTCCATTGTTTAAAAAACAAAGTTTGAAGTTAATCCTTTAAGGGATAGGACTTAAGAATCTCTAATATTGCTGAAGTCTAGGGATTTTCAGATTCATCACCTCTTTTCAGTATTTTGTCTTGGTCTGTGTTAATCAGTATCTTCGGTTGGGATCGTCTCTGCGTTTCAGTGAATGCCTTTTGTCTCATTCCTGCTTGCTTTTTTTTCATCCTACTTTCTTCACCTTTCTTTACTCTCTTTTAAGATACCTGGTGAGGTCTTGAAGAGTCAAGTACTTCTCAGTCAGGACAGTAGTCTTGGTCACTCTTGCTTTTGGGCATATCTGCCTGGGTCATTAGGGCAGGGTTTGAAGGTGTATGTTTCAATACTTGTCATAGAATAGTAACAGAAACAAGTGCTGTTGCTGCATGCTTTTTCCTGTCCTAGGAAAGGTGGTGAGCTGAAGAGCTGTGAAGAAGTTGATTTAGGAACTACCGTTACATTGCATTGGAGGAACTCTTTGATATGTACCCAGAAGAAACTTTTGAAAGGCTCTAAAGCAGGCCTGTTGGTTTACTGCCTCAGCAGAACAAGTCATTGAAAGGTGCTCCCAAGGTGTTTTCTTTCCAGTTGCATTGAGAAACTTCATAGTATGTTATGTTCATACCCATAACATGTGTTCTGCTTGTTTTTATTTTTTGAAACAAAACAACCAGAACAGTTTCTTGGCCCTGTGTGCTATTTTTTTCTTGAGCACTTTCACACTTGCTTTTGTGCCATCCATCTGGAAAATTTTGCCTTGTCTGCAAAAAACAAACTCCATTAAAACGCAAGCTGTTTTTCTTCTACTGTCTGCTTGTGCTTCTGATTGCTCTAAATTCAATATCCGGGGTACAGTTACTTTAATTTGTTTCTGTGGATTTCGTAGTAGTGAGATACACACCCCGTGAATACAGCCTGGAATCTTCTAGCTCAAGTATGTGCTAGAACTGCGTCCGTGAAGTAAAGTTACAAATGTTGGGGAATCCTTGAATTCCTGCATTATTCCATGTAATTTCTTACAGTAGTGACCCTATAATGTTGCATTCCCCAGAATTAGTTAGGATTCTCCTTATAACCTGAGTTCCACGTACATTCACTGGCTTTGAAAGATGAATCGCCTTCTGTTTTTAGAGTTTCAGAAGAAGTAAGTCTTAATGCAAAATGTCCGTTGTTCTGCTTTCAGAGAAGCTTAAGACCAGGGTGTGTAGCAGGGACCTTTGACTCACTAGGAGAAAGAACCTGCTGTGTGCCCATATACGTCCTCACTAGACCTGTATATTTTTGAGGAGTGTTAGGACAAGACCTGGGTGAAGAATGACTGCTCTAGGTAGGTGTGTTTCTCCAACATTCAAGTCTGAAGAACCTACCAGACGATCTCTTGAACTTATAGATCCCCAAGTATTCTCTTGCAGAATAGTTCCTTTGTCTAGCATCGGTAGTCAACAGCTTGGTTAACTGATGTCTTCTGGAGTGGTGCCTGTAACATGCTTTAAAGAAAGAAGACTTTTACTGTAAATACCAGGGTAAATGTCATGTTTGTTGTGGCTCATTCAGAAGTTTAATTCTTGATCTCCAGTTCTATAATTATTTTGAAAAACACTTTTTTCATTCTGTTTTCTGCCATTTTAAAACTCTAGCTCATGTTTAATGTGTTAGCCTTCCCTCCTGTGGTTCACAGAGGGGTATTTACAGCTTTGATCCTGCAGTCTTTTCCTCAGTCTTTTCAGTGATTGACAGCAGTCATGTCAGTCTCTGCAGTAACAGGCTTAGGTTGCCATGGCTTCACCTCTGTCTGTTCGGAAGGGAGGCTGGCAAGCAGCACTTAAGTTCTCATTTATTTTGTATTGTTTGATACACTTTGTGGCTTCCTGGAAGGGTTGTAGCTCTGGGCAGCAGGTTTGTTTATAAATACTGTCCCATCTGTCTATCCCACGACAAAGTCATCTTGTATGTTGAACTACATCTTATGCTGGCTTGTTGTTAAGATTTGCTACATCATTGTAGATTGTTTGTGGACACTCTCTAGGTTTTCTTTCTGCTGAAGATATTTCAAATTAGGATGCCTTTTACTAATTTGCAGTCAACTTACTTAGTTTACCTTTAAGATGTTCTTTGAGTATTATGGAAACAACCCAAAGTGTGATTTCTGTTTACCACTTGCTAAGTCATTGTAATGACTCCTGGCTCAGATACCACGTTTGGCAGAAGTGTTCCATGATCCACTTTTCTTGAGAAGTTCAAGTTATTAATTGCTTGTGTTTGGTAAGCCTTGCTTGGGTATGAATTGGGACCGCTGATAGTCAAAGTTTTTAGAGGTCCTTCTGTCTGTGTAGTTCTGCAATGTGATTGCCAGCGTTTCTGAAGCTGGTGCCCTTCCTCAAGGGTCTGTTTTAACAAGAGAACTCAGGAGTTAAGGACAGAAACCAGGCCACATACAGTGTATGGGCAGGCCAGTATTCATCGCAGATAGATTACAGGGTTCTGAGCATGATCATGTGTGACTTCCTGTTAAAGCTAAAGCTGAAAAGCCAAAATGCACACACTTTTTTACTTCAGATAATATACTATCTGCAGAAACTTAGATTATGCATGGCTAATTCAGAGTAATAGAATACAGCTAAATGTGTCTGTATACTTCATAGACCTCTTAAAATTGGAATTGATTTTAGGACCACGTTCTTGGCGAGATGCCTGGATTGGTCTAAATGACTGGGAATTCTTCAGAAATTGCCAATGCAAATAATGACTTGCAAATTCATAGCAATGAATATTGCTTTTGTAATGCTCAACCAATTGCAGAATGATCATACTTAAATCTTAACTGCTGATCAGTCTGATTTCATGGGAATAATGGATTTCCTTTACTGGTAACTTACTGGTAGATCTTGGAAAGAAGTTCTCACTTTGTGGATTTCCCCCTCTTTGCTACCTAGGTATTAATGGATATGTTCCATCAAGATGTAGAAGATTTAAGTGCACTAACTTTATCTGATGAGGAACCCTCCACCTCAGGGGAGCAAACTTATTATGACCTAGTGAAGTCATTTATGGCAGAGGTTCGACAATATATAAGGGAACTAAATCTCATTATCAGAGTTTTTAGAGAACCATATGCCTCCAACTCCAAACTATTTTCATCTCATGTAAGTATTGTACAAACCACAAACAAAAAAACCACTCCTATAAAATCTATAAATCTAGGTGAACACTTCTAGAACTTAACTGTTGTCCAGTTTAACATGTCAATAGCAGAGGAAGCACTTGTCTGGAGTGCTGAAATGGAAATAGTAAAGGAGCACTTGTGGGGAAGCATGGGTTTTGTAGAACTGTGGAAGAAACCACCCAGTTTACTATATTCACTTGCAGGCCTGTAATTTAAGATTTGTCACTGTTGTTCTTTGCCATGTTTGAATCATTGTAAATTTTTACATATTTATACATATATATATATATATATAGTAATCATTTTTAAAATAAATTCTATGATCTTATATAAGTTATACAGAAAATATATAATAAAATACATTTTAAAATATTGTTCTATTTAAGGAAGTGTTTGACTTTCATATCATAACAGAGTAGCTTTGCACATAACATTATTCCTCTTAGAATTGTGTCCAATTCCCAGTTGATTTTTGTCTGGTTCTGTTGCTTTTTGCAGGATGTGGAAAATATATTTAGTCGTATATCGGACATTCATGAACTTAGTGTGAAGTTATTGGGTCATATAGAAGACACTGTTGAAATGACAGATGAAGGTAGTCCTCATCCGCTAGTAGGCAGCTGTTTTGAAGACATGGCGGAGGTAAGAAAATACTTGGGGGTTTTTTTGCTATTCATATGTATTTTAATGACTTGCACTAAGATGCTAAGTGCATCTCTGTTCTAGCTGCCTTTGTTTAGGTTGAGATCTCTTCTTCCAGGCCCACCATGATGAACAGACTGCCCATTTTTGAGAGTGCTTTTACATTTTTTTAGTCTCTAAACCTCAGTTTTTATAGGGCTGTTTAAACTTTAGAGAGCTGGGGGCGGGGGTGGAAGCCTGAAACAAAACACCTGTGACTAGACTTCGACAGAAATGGAAGTATCCTGTAAATTGGCTGCAGATCAGGATTGCTGTGGAAAGACAAAGTGGAACAAGGGCTTCTTTGCCAACAGGCTTGCTAAGCTGGTGCGGAGGGCTTTTGAACTAGGCTTGTTACTCAATGGAGACAAAAGCTTGCAAATAGAAGAATTAAGAGGAGAAGGGTACATGCACAACGGAAAGCATGACAACAAAGGCTCTTTCACCTTCCTCCTGAGAAGGTGGGATGACCAAAGGCTCATCTGAAGTGTCTGTTTCCCCAGGGTGCATGTGCCCATGTACAGATCGGAGGATCTGGGAGTCTGTGCACAGTTGCAGAGCTGTCATGTGACTGGAATTGGGGACGTGGCTGGAAGGGTTGCGTGATGGAGGGCTGTATGAATGAATACAGGCACTCAAGAAGGACAGGTGGGGAAGATGAGGCCAGGAGGCTTAACAAAAGATCAGCTCAAATTCATGGAGCTCTGTTACGGAATGAATGATGAGCTGGCTGAATGCTTAAGGATCAGGATCAGAGAAGGCAACCAAAGGGCATGTTGTGGTCAAGCTTCTCCTGCAAAGACTGCCCAGTTGACAAGTGGTCAAAACCACCTCTAAACAAGTGGGAGACCTCTCCTTATCACAGGCCCTGGCTGACTGTGGTTCAAGTAATCCAGAAGACTTCTGGAGAACACTGGGGAAAGTTTTTTGTGGTACATGCTGATGGGCCAACTAAGAAAGGTGCTGCACTTGATCTCTTCCTCATGAACAAGGAAGAACTGGCAGGAACATCGTAGCTAATGGGAGGCTTGGCTGCAGGTGGTAGAGATGGTAGAGTTAAAGGTCCTGAGAAAAGTGCAGGAGATAAGCAGACTGAAGAACCTGAGCTTTGGGAGAGCAGACTTAGCTTATTCAGGGAATTGGGAGGCAGGATGACATTGGTGGCTGTCTTGAGGGTAGAAAGGGCTCAGGAGAGCTGGTTTATTTTCAAAGGCAGTGTGTTCAAAGCACCAGCCCTTAAGAGAAAGGGTAGGTGTGTCAGGAGGCAAGGACAAGTGCAGTTTGGAATTTCCTGTTTAACCAAGCTTGGGCCCCTCACTACAAGAAAGACATTGAGGTGCTGGAGCGTGTCCAAAGAAGGGCAGCGAAGCTGGTGAAGGGTCTAGAGAACAAGTCCTGTGAGGAGTGGCTGAGGGAACTGGGGTTGTTTAGTCTGGAGAAAAGGAGGCTGAGGGGGAGACCTTATCGCTCTCTACAACTACCTGAAAGGAGGTTGTAGTGAGGTGGGTGTTGGTCTCTTCTCCCAAGTAACAAGCGATAGGACAAGAGGAAATGGCCTCAAGTTGCACCAGGGAAGATTTAGATTGGATATTAGGAAAAATTTCTTCACTGAAAGGGTTATCAGGCACTGGAACAGGCTGCCCGGGGAAGTAGTTGAGTCACCACCTCTGGAGGTATTTAAAAGACTTGTAGACGTGGTGCTTAGGGACATGGTTTAGTGGTGGACTTGGCAGTGTTAGGTTTATGGTTGGACTCAATGATCCTAAGGGTCTTTTCCAACGTAAATGATTCTATGATTCAAAAAGAAACGAGCTTCCCAGGTGTAATGTAGAAGCATTGTCTAGGTGGGTGGAAATGGTATTAAGAGGGCTGCAGTTCAGCCGGAGTTAAACTTGTTGAGGAATGCGAAGCAAAGCAAGAAGGGCTTGTATAGGTAAAATAGTGTGAAAAAGAAGATGGTAGAAAATGCAGCTATTTTGCTCATGGGGTGAGAGACCCTGTGCTGGAGGACATGGAATGGACTAAGGTACTCAAGTCTCCTTTGCTTGGTCTTTAGTGGCAAGATGTGCTTCTAGGTTTCCCAGTTAGGCCTGCTACTAAAGATTGAGGGAGAGAGGTGAAAGTCAAAGATCAAGTTAGGGACTGTTGATCTAAGGTGGATATATGCAAGTCTGGGGCAGGACAGGATGCTGAGGCAGCTGGCTGATGTCATTGCAAGGCCACTGTCTAGAATTCTTGAAATTTAGTGGTGATCTGTGGAGGTCTCCAGTGACTGGAGATAAAGTGTTATTCTCAATCTCAAAAAGACTGATGAGGAGGATCCTGGAAACTAGAAACTGGTCAGCCTCTCCTCAGTCCTTAAGAAGATTAGCAAATCTTTCTGGAATTCACATCCAGCCATGTGAAGGACTAGAAGGTGACTGACAACAGCCAGCACAGATTTCCAGAGGACAAACTGTACCTGACCAACTTGACTGCTTTTTAAGAGGAGATGGCTGGCTCCATGGACAAAGGGAAGATCAGTTAATATCGCTCATCTGAACTTAAGCAAGGCCTTCAGCACAGTCTCTCATATTATCCTTATAGTCAGCTTGGTGAGATGTAGACTAGCTAGTTGAGTTACAGAGTGGGTGGGGAAATAGGCAGGACTGGCAGGCTTAAAGGACTGTCATCAGCAGTACAAAGTCCATCTGGTGGCCAGTGGTTAGTGGCATTCCTCAGGGTTTGATACTGGGAGTGATACTGTTTAATGTCTGTATTAGTGTTGTGGGAGAAGGTCTGCCTCATCAAGTTGGTAGGTGATGCCAAATTGTGGGGAGACACACAGGGGGACAGGACTTCTTGGGGGACCTGACAGGCTGGAGAAGTAGACCTACAGGAACCTCACAGAGTTGAGTAAAGGCTAACATGAAGTTCTGCACCTGGGACCAAACAACCCTGTGCAATGGTCCAGCTGCCTGGCTGAGGAACAGTACTGCAACAGGGCTTGTGGAGATCCTCAGAAATCAGCAGTGAAGGCTAACTGCCTACTAGGTTAGATTAGGAGAAGTGTAGCTGGCACGTTGAGGGATCATTTCTCTATAGCACTTGACACCACATCTGGCATACTGTGTCTAGTTTTGGTCTTCCTAGTACAAGACACACTTATACATGAGGGTTGCCATGATGATTAAGGAGTTGAGGCCTGTGATATACAAAGGCGGCTAACAGTGCTGGGTTTATTCAGTCAGGAAAAGAGAAGTCAGAGGAAGGAGATCTTATTGCTGCCTTCAGTTACCTGAGTGGAAGGTGTAGAAAAGACTGAGGCAGGATCTTATTGGAGGTTCACAGTAGAGAACTGTGAGGTGAGATGAGAGAGAGCATGTGAATGGTAAAAAGAGTAATCCTGATTAGATACTGGGGGAAAAAATCTGCAACGAGAACAACTGAACATTGGAATAGGCTGCCTAGAGAGGCTTTGGTGCCTCTGTTCTTAGAGGTACTCAGAACTCAACTGGATGAGACCCTGGGCAACCTCAGCTAGCTTTGACATTGGATCTGGCTTTGACCCTGAGGTGGGCCCTGCTTCGAAGAGGAAATTGCACCAGTTGACCTCCAGAAATCTCTTCTAGACTGAACTACTCCATGACTCTGTGCATGTACAAGTATTGATTCTTCTCTATAGGTGTTTTGGAAAAAGTATGCAGAAAAATCTCTGCTATGTAGTGTATGTATTCTCTTTAAGAAATACAAAGTTTAGATACTAAATCGGTTTTGTAAAATTATTCTGTATTTCTTCTTAGGAGCTAGCATTTGATCCGTATGAATCATATGCACAAGATATTTTGCGCCCTGGTTTTCATGATCATTTTCTAAGTCAATTATCAAAGCCAGGAGCAGCATTTTATTTACAGGTAACTTTCTTTTAAGTAAGCCATATTATTGATATTACTTTAATTACATTATATTGTTGCTTCATTATGTTTATTGTTTTAAGACTGAAACTTATTTTGTTTCTAGTCAATAGGTGAAGGCTTTAAAGAAGCTGTTCAATATGTTCTACCCCGGCTGCTCCTTGCCCCTGTTTACCACTGTCTTCATTATTTTGAACTGCTAAAAGTAAGAACATTGTGTCAACCTGATGGTTTTTTCACAGTTCTCAGTGTTGGATACCAGAGCTTTGTGTGCTCTGTTAGGTGTAAAACTTTTTACTAGAATGTGAGTAATAAAACTGCTATGATGAAAGAAAAGGTTATATGCTCTGGTGCATGCTGTAACTAACTGAATATCAGCTTGTAATTTCATGGAAGTTTTACAGCAGCTAATGATTTGTGTTGAATAATCAAGTTTCTATTAATTTAGAAAGCAATGGAGATCTAGGTACTCATACTCTTGGAGTGGTTGCTTCAACAGTGGTAAGAGATAATGGCAAATGGCTGTATTACAGAAAATGTCCAAGGCTTTCTCAAACTGTTACTTTGTAAATTTAAAATAACAGTAAGATTTCCCTTCAAACTTAATTTTATTTTCATAAAAGCTTCAGTGTTCTTGCAATGCACATCCCATGGTGGTTGTAAAGGTGCTGTGCTTCCTTTAAAGGGAAGGCTTGGTTGATATATACACTTCTTGGGCTTTTTGTAATAAGACCTCACATTGGCAGGGTTAACAGTAAAGACTCTAACATACACATGTAAAGAAAATTGCTGCAGAATGTTTTTCTGGAGCATTTACCAGTTAGCACTGAATAATAATCTTTAAGGAGTGTAGAGCATTTTGAGGAAAACTTTCTATTAGAATCTTCATTTGGACTTAATGGAAACTCGTAAGGGATACAATGTTCCAAACTTAATTACTTGGGGAAATTTGGATCAGAAGTAAAAAAAAAAAAATCTCGTTTGAAGAAATCTGGGTGTGTTTTTCTTGAATGGTTGGTTGGTTGTCTTGGGATAACCCAGTAGTTAGGTCATCTTTGAGTCTAAGTGTCTACAGTTTTAACACCATTTTTACTGATTTAGATCTACACCTACAGCTTGGGCACGTAGCTCATCTAGTATAACATGCTTTTTTTAAATTTTGAAACGTATGCTTGATCTGTTTGTCTAGCTCATGGGTTTGGTCTGACTTTTCAGACATTTAACATATTAAGCATTTCCTTTCATGACAGTCCATTGGAAGGGAGGTATGGTGCAGCTTGTCTGCATTTTGTATGATAAAGACTTGCACAGACATAAGGTTTCTCTGCTCATACTATTATCACACAGTCTCAAAATGCAGTACCTAGTGGCTTTGCATACTTGCATGTGAACATGGTATTGTCTTACGTAATAGACAAAGCATGAAGGATTAACGTCCTCTGACGCACAGGCATCCTGTGTTGCTTCTTGTCATTGGTAATTTTAGTGGGGGAGAGAGGGCGTGTGTGCTTACAGAAGTAGGGAGCAGCTCATGTTTGCCTATTTTAGGGCAAACTGGAGTCTAAGCTAAGCCCAACTGCCAAAGGTTATCAATCTTTTTTGTAACTCCTTACCTACGCTTCATGTAAAATTCTTGTCTTTTCTTATTCATGCTCTACGCACACACCCTCCACCCTGTGTAAATCTGATATTGTTGGGTTGGATTTTGTTCTGTATATGATAACCTTCCAGGTTTTCTTCCCACTGTGTTGCTCATCTCACATTTTAGTGAGACACCCATCACTCTGGTTTGTCAGATGCGATACATGTCATAGGCAGTGATGGATAATAGGAGCACATGAAGAGAAAGATAGTAGCTCTCATGGCAGTAGCTTCATCTGTCAATTAGTACATATATGTGCACACAGCATATGAATCCCTCGCTCAAGTAGTCTCTGCTGGCAGTAACATTTTCTTCCTTATATCTGGAATCTTCAAGTAGATTCCAGCTTGGTTATACTTAAAAATGGCCTTATGGAAGGGTATTTGCCACGGAAGGGTATTGGTAGAATTATTTAGCCATATAATCTTGACAATTTCACTGATGCAAGGTTGTATTGAATTCTTTTGTATGGTGAGAGACCTGATTTAGTGATTGCAGGCATATCTATGAATAATCAAGTTAAAAATGCTATGAAAATGGATCTCTTTATATCAAGAGACAAAATGTTGGCAAACTAGTATGTGGAAAAACCCACTTTATTTCTGTTGAATATAGATACACTTAAGGATAAAGGGATTAGCATTTTTCTTTGAGCTATGTTGTGTAATCTTGCGTACTTTGAAGTTATCTATTTAAAATGCATCTCAAAGTTACCTTCTAACTATGCAGATTACAAAAAAAGTAAATTTCTATCCACTGATGGTTATCCTATTTAGAAACTAAAGCCCCTCCTGAAGTTTGGCAGGGCACCAGGAATGCACAAATACATACTCTATTTTTAGCTGAAGCTCCTCGCTGTAACTTTGTTGGAAAACTAGCATATGACTAAGGGCTGTGTTTTCCTTCAACCAACATGAAAGTCCCCAAACTTTTATATAAGAAACTAACTATATAAAATAGCAGCTTCATATGAGACTGTGCTTTTCTGCAGATTTGCAGATAATAGGAATGGGCTTTTCTAAATCATAGAATCACAGAATTCTGTGAATAGAAATGTGGACTCCTAAGTGAAAGGTGGAGTGGTACAAATAGTGCGGTTACTTATGACCTTGGGTAATTGAAGAAAGAAGTTTACAAGATATTTAAATTGAATTGGGCACTGTTTCAGATGCTGTAAATTTGTGTGCATGTGTGATACTCTTTCATTTCTTTGGGTAAATAGAAAATTACTTTAAAATTCCTTTTTTTCCAAGTAGGAATGGCTCAAAGCATATATAAACTTTGCTTAGATAAAATAATATGTTCTGAAAAACAGGAGAGCTAGATAGATTTGATCTTCTTAATTATTTTTTTTTTTTAAAACCAAGTGCAGACTTGGCTCCCATGACTTCCGAATGGAAACTTCTTGTCTCTTTGCAAGTATTTTTTAGTTGGAATTCTACCTATAATGATGTTAAATTCTCAGGATGCTTTCATTTTGCAACAGCATCTAGTGCGTTTTATTTATTTTTTCAAACTTTGTTCTTAGATGATAAATAACTTGCTAGTCTTTACTGACTGGCAATTCAGCTCAAGTAGAAATACTCCTCAATTAAACTTTTTTTGTCTTTCTTTCACTATGCTAATGTAACTTCAAAAAAAAAAAAAAAATCTGGTTTGACAAAGGTCTTCCAAGATAAGAAACCACCCTTTTCCCAACCTGAAGGTATTGCATTTGTTACATGTTGCTGGAGAAGGCATGGGGTGGTGAAATGTTAGTAGGTTAGGACTGGAGTATCTTTAGGTTGATCCCGTAAGTCTCTTGCTGTGTGTGTTGTGTTGGGTAACACATGTCAAACTATTTTGGGCTTTCACTTCACTTTGATTCTCAGCCTTGTTTCAGCCAGGCTCATGATTCAGAGTGTAACAAATATAATTAAGTTGGTTTGTGATCCCATCTGTAACCCAGGCCAGCATGGAGAATCACTGACTCTCAATTAGTTGAACTTCGGCAGTCTGAAAAGTTTTTACAATATCTGCAATTGTAGATCGTTGTCTCAAAACACTGTCTGCATTGCTTGTATTTGGTACAGGCACTGTAATTAACAGATTCTCTTGCTTTAGTGGATTCTTAAAGTCTCCTTCAATTAAAAACAGAAAATCACAGATTCAGACTAGCTATGAATTATTTTAAGAAAGTATTTACTTTGTGCTAGCAAAGGATTTTATTTTCTGAAATCACTTTGTCTGGTGTGTTTCTTTCCAAACACAGTAACTTGTATGTACAATACTGTTTTGAAATAAATATAAAAGCAGAAGTATTACTGTTATACATGTATTTGTATATGTAACTGCAGATGAGGATGACTTTTTTTTACATCCACTGGAGATAATGTGCAATTTTATGTGTCCGTGACAGATGAAGGCCTATCTGCTGGAGGAAATGTAGCTTGACTGAACTGTTGCTAGTGCGTGATAAGGACTGCAAAGTGTATTTGAGTGTTTCTTGGGAGAAAAAGCTGGGGTGATGTAAAATTGGTCTCAAGTCTAAGAAGAGATTTCCTAGAATATGACAATAGGTGAAAAATGTAAGCAACTTCTTCATGTGGTTAAGCTATGAAGACTTATATTGCAACTTCAGTGTTGTAAAGGAACAGAAGTTGTGCCTTATGGTAGAAGTTGGAGGTGATACAGCTGGGTAAATGAGGTTCCATACTTCTTTCTTGCTTGTGTGGTTTCATTGACAATTCTCTTGCTTTTCTCCTTTAAATGCTAGTGAGTTTATGCTTTAAGTCAGCTGTGTATTTGGCAGCCAGAGGGAAGATGATAGGGGAGAATAAAACTTGGTCACATATGTGTGTGTGTGCACTTTTTCCACAAACTTGGTTGTTGTTAATCTAACTAATTGGGCTCTCTGAGGTAACTCTTTAATTGAAAAAGTTACTCAGAATCTATTTAATTTTTTCTTTCTAGCTGTGGTGCTCATTGATGGATTTCCTATGTGTTTGTATCAGAGATACATATATGCGCATGTGTATCACTTTATTTGTCAACGTGACAACATGACTTATGTCATCTGTTATGGAGTTGTGATGGGGCTGTATGTTCTGTTGTATAGCTTTTTTCTTTTTACACAGGATGTGTCTGGGCTTTTGAGAAGCAGATGTCTCTTTCCAGGGAATTTTCTAATGAGAAGTAATTACCTTGGAGAATATCTCTTTCCATTATCCTGCCAAAATTGCTTTTCTGCAAAAGGTGGATAAAATCTAACAAAAGCAAAAGTAAAAAATTCCTCCTTCCACTTTGCTTACAGACCTCAGTGACACTTAAGCTTATTATGTTATTGTCAATCTGCTGCCAGACCAACAAATGCTGTACTTTGATATCTTGAAGCAGGGAGTAGGATGGCACAGGGCCAGACTGTTCTTACCTAGATGATGCCCTCTTTGGGGAGTCAAATGAAGCACTAACTGAACTCCAACTTTTGACTTCACTTACGTGCTTAACTGTAGGGTTCCAGAGTCCTGCTTTCTGATCCATTTTCTAGGAATACCTGCAAGGCAAATTCTCCCTGGTACTGTGGGAATTAAGAGAGCTGTGCTGGGGCAGACTGTTCTCTGGGACTGGTGGTCTGGTCTGGTTTTCAATGACTGCTGCTAATGATGGTAGATAGCTCTTTAGCTTACATGGCAGCAGTTTATGCTGAACACCCAAGGCCAGGCTCTCATGAAAATAGATGGTTGTTACAGGAACTTGGACAAATTTTGATCCTTTCTTCCCCCCCTCTAAATAAAAGTTTTGACACAATCCATCAAGAATTGAATGTTAAGAAGCTTATTGTAGCTGAGATTTTCAACTCCTATAGGATGACATTAGTTTTTGTGACTGGCAGTCATGATATAGTCCTTGATACACTTGTATTGCTGTATAGTCTTTTAATAGCAGTAGTATATTTCCCTGTCCTCATCTCCTGCCTCCATTCCTGTCACCTTCTGTGCAAAAGGGAGATCCTCGGAGAGAGGTAGCACTACGTTTGAGACTTTCATATACTTGATTTCTTCATTGGAAATGTTTCTGGATGTGGAGTTGTGGATTTAGTCCCACTACCAGCATGCTTTCTCTGTTTGCTCTTATAGCAGTGGAGGTCTGTGTTTTCTGCCAATACTTTGATATCTTCAGTGGAAACTGATGGAAAGATGTAGGAAGTAACAAACACAAGTAAAACAAGCTGTATTCATGGTTTCTGTAGACCAAGTCTACAGATGGGATTCTGCTTGTCATCCCTCATTTCCTCTCCTGTTTTTTCCTTAAGCAGGGTTCCTCTTAAAATCAACAGGGTTCTACTGTTGCTTCCCAGAATGATCTCTGAAATCGTGAATTCATCTTACGTAGCGTTCAAAAATTCATATATTTCTATCCACACATAGAGGTGCCATCCAGTTGAGCTTACAGCCTTCCAATCTTGGCTGGGAAAGATCAGACTTGAATTGTGTCGAAGCAGTGAAAGTGGATTTTAATCCACTTTGGAATTATAAAAGAGAAAGGGAAGATGTTTTCAAATTGAATTTGTCTTTACTATGATGGAAAATTTGGGGGAAGAAAATGGAAGACCTCAATTACAAGTGTGGAAGCACATAGGTAAATATTTTGTGATATTTCGAATACTGATCTAACTAAATGTTACGAACTTAATTATGAATTTTAAATTTCTAATGTATTCTGCAGGTCTGCTAATAAAGATGAGACAAACCAAAGTGACAGTAAGAAAGAAGAGAATTTCAGAGCATGAAGGCTCTGGAAGGATCTGTGTGAACTTGTACGTTTGTTGCAAAAAGGTAATGAATCTGCTGTGGAAGAGACATCAGCATATGCAAAAAAAAACCCCAAACCATATTTTTGAAGAATGCAGAGCAAATGGGTTTTCCATACTCTGAGAAGACAAGGCCTCCTGTGAACAAAGTAGCCATTTCCCTAGTAATGGAATCTGGGCATATAATATGCATATATGGCAGCTAGTAGCCTACAAAAAGTCTGAATGTTTAGGAAATGGTTTTATGAGAACATCAAGGAACTTATTTGAAAGCAAGACTTTGTTTTTGTATCTGTTCCTTGATGAAGGAAATGTTGGTTGTGTAAGCTCAATGAGAATTGCTCACATACATGAATCCCTTCCCAGTTGCAGAAACTGAGAGCAAAAATACACTTCCTGCTGAGCAGACACCAGTTGAAATACCTAGCAGGCTGCAGTAGCACTTGAGCAGACCTAATCTGAAATATGGTCTCCTGACAGGCTGGGAATTCATGGGAATGCTAGTGGCAAATTGGCCACATTAAGAAACCTGTTACAGAAAACTTTGAACTGTTGAATTGGTGAAACATCAACTGACACACTTTGTGGTATACATTTCTGAATAGCTCTTCCTGATTTTTTCCTCAGTGTCCATCCTGATTTGAAAAATGGCACTTCAAGTAGTGTAATTTATTTCTGAAACACTTATTTTAATTTCATTTCCCCAAATAAGAGCATCCACATCGAGTAATCAAAGTAGCAATTCCTTAAATTCATGTTCCTTTAGTCCAAATGGTTTCACTTTTTTGGGCTCAGGTGAAGTTTGATGTACTTAAATTTTCACATATCTTTGAGATCTATTTTAAGTCACATAGTCAAGCTGTGAAAGAACTGTGAAGCTTGTACTAAAAGTTGAAATGCTTCTTATTTTCCTCTGTTTTAATGCCTTACTTGTACAGTATGCTTCCCAATGGGCTGACCATATTTTACATTATGTGAGTTAAAACTTAATGTGAAATAAAAGATGAGGGCTTTTTTGCTTCTCTTTTAAAATGTACTTCTGAGAGAATGCTGGAAGCTTTTTGTAACTATTTATCTGATATCCGAGGTTTGATAATCTGACATGTTTATGTAAGATTATGTGATTTAATGTAACTTCTTAAAATTAAACTGAGAAGGCATAGTTAAACTTTGAGTGGAGAAAAAGGTTTTACCATTACTTCAGTAATATATTAAGTTCTGTTCCATTCTTAATGCAAATAACACTGCTGCTGTAATGTAAATCTAAATAAACAGTTATATAAATGTATGCATTTTTTTACTGCACTGTGCCCATATTGTCTGAGTTTCTGTGAAAACAAAATGACTTTTGAAGTTTCAATGCATTAAAGCTGTGTAAGTATGTCCAGGAATATGGCACATGGAGTTTCCTTTAAGCTTCAAGAGTGAAGTGCCTTTTAGACTGCTAGCATTTTCCAGAAGTGTATCGTGTTCCCTGCAGTTATCCCCATTTGCTGTTCCAGATGATTTCCTGATGCTTTCTAAAAATCAAAGTTTCTGGGTATGAGAGCACTTTTTTCCCAGCATACTACTGCTTTGGGCTGAGGCTTTTTGTTATTTGGAGGAATTGCAAAAAGTCGGAAAGAGCTCTTGGGCAACCCAATGCTATTGAGCCAGCTTCCAGGATTGTTTTATGGCAAAAGGCCAGCAGACCTGCCTGCCTGCATTTGTCAGAGGAGAAACTCTGTTCATTTTTATTCTTGATCATAAAATAGCCTGTTTCAGGATTGCCTTTTGGTAGGTACCCTATTCTTAGAAACATGTTGAAGAAAATGATGACGCATTAGAACAGAAGCTAGAGTAACTGGTGTCGGTGCACTTCAAGTTCTTGCGAACGTTGCTTACTTACATGTCATTTCCCTACAGAGCTGATAGCTAGGTTACACTACAGATCAGGCTTGCTTTACCAGCCATGCAAGTGTTTTGTTGCCTTGCTGTGGGCTTCAGGATGTCTGAAGAAATTACGTACTGGGTTTTGAAGAGGTTTCTCTGAAGCAGCACTAGTTCAAGCTCATTGTTCTGAGTGCTGCAGTGTGCAGCTTCCACTTGTAACATGGGACCACTTATGCGCTAAACTTCTTGGATTAATGTTTTGAGGGCACTAAGTATCGTTAGCACCTACAATCAAATGATCTTGGGTTAAGCTTAAATTAAGAAAATTCAACTGTGATTTCCCTGCCTCCCATATGCTGTTGTGTCTTTTGTGTATAGAAGCTGATTTGTGATCTCTCCTCCCAGATGAATTGGGGAACCTGCAGTTCACAAATTTCAGTGGTTAGATTTAGAATAATATTCTAGGAAGGCAGAAGTCTAGATTGTGATATAAGCCCTGAAGTACAAGATTTTATATGCATCGTGACACCTACTAGTATTGTTATACCTGCATATTCTCATCATAAGTATAAATGTATTTTCTGTCATTGTCTTTCTAGATAGATGCTTCCCTGACAGCATAAGAGAAGGAATAACATAGTCTAATTTTGTACCACGAGGAGGATTTCTTTTGTATCCATTTGGAATTTCCTGGGTTTATAAATCTCTAATCCTTGTGTTACGCAACAGGTAGAACAAAATACCTTGTCTTCCACTTCTTGATATCTCTTCAGAGCTCGTGGCCTAGAATGTAGAGTACTTTTTTTGTTAGAAACTTGCCTTAGCAGTCTTATTTTCCAAGTTTGTTTTCCTGGAATGGCCAGGATACCGTGCCTATAGTATTGTGAATCATTGCAGTCATTATAAACCAATATTTTCTCATAAGTTTTTTATTAAACACAACAATTAATACTACTGATAATCAGAAATCTGCACCTCCTTCCCATAATAATACAGTATTCTTCACAGGACACTTTATTTAAAAAAAAAAAAAAAAACAAAAAACACCACACTTTTATTTAGTATCTGTGTGATTTGTTCGTTAGGGGGCACTGTACAGCTATAGAAGAATCAGTGGGGTTTGCAGAGAAACTTGGCTGCGTTTCCAGTGTTGCCATTTCACTTTCCATAAACTCCTCTTCCAAACTGTCTGGGGCCAGTGTAAGATGAAAGTCATTGCTGTAATTTAAGCTCAGTTCTGACTAAGACTGTTTTTGATAGCAGTTTATGGTAATTATAGAATGCTAGAATATAAACTTTCAAATTCCTTTTCTGTGTGCAGAAAAAGTATCTTCATAGTAGTTCACAGCACTGTCTGATTTGCCAGTTGTGTTGGTCATACACTTGAGAAGAGACATAATTCTACACACTACTTTCTAAATGTTAAACGTGGAGCTTAATTACACTCACTGGACTTTGATTTAGTTTGTATATACAGTTGGAAATATGGGTTACTTCCAGCAGGTCCTGATGGGGAAATGTTAGCCTCAAACAGTTTCTTGCTCTCCAGCCCTGTACACAAACATGTTTTGCTTTTGGACATGGACTTTTCTGTGATGAATACCAAAATTTTTCTAACTAGAGAGAAATTGCTGTAAAAGGCATTTTGTAAACAACGATGGAGCAGAATGCTTTGCAGTAATGAATATTAATCTGTACCAATATGTTTCTGAAGAGAATGTACAGGGAGTAATTTTTTTCCAGGTATTCGAGTTGATAAGGTGCTACATTGAGAAAATTCCTGATTACTTTATAGGGGTTTATTTATCTGTTCGGTTTAGTGCTCCCCTTATACATGTTAGCCTACACTTGTGTGGGTTTCTTTTGAGATTTTTCTGAATTTCAAAAACTTTCTTCTTTTGGAATTTGAGCCATTTTTGTTCTGCCTTATGCTGGGCACTATGCATCTGTGTTAGTGTGGAGCATTTAGGTTATATAGACAGTATTAAAAATAAGGAAATAATTTCATAAGCTTTATTGCACTTTGAGCCTAGTTTTCATCAATTTTGTCCTGTCTTTTACGTGCCTTTTGCTCCTTACCATGTCTCCTCTGGTACCTTTACAAGCAAATGGCAGAACATTGTAGGATCTAATAAGGCTTGTTTTCAAGACTAGGCTAAAACAATCTTGTTTGGTATTGAGGAGTAGCTACCCAGAGATGACAGGAAAGCCAAACTCTTTTGATGGAAGTTGGCAAAGAGGCAGCGCGCAACGCAAAGAGCCTCCTTTGAACTCTTGTGCAGGAAAGATGCAGAATCTTAGAGGTAGTTAAATGTTTTTCTTAGCTTGCTTTCAGGACTTCTGCCAGCGGTGCTGCACCTGCCTCATTTGTCTGGAGTCTTCTCTAAACCTAGATGATCTGCACAACTGAAGCAAAGGGAAGATGATACCTCTGTGTTAAATCTAGAGAGTAGAGGAATATAAAACAAGGGTAGTCTCTTCCTTCTTGGAGTGATGTATTCTCCCTGAGACCTTTTGGGAAGTAACGCCTGTTGTGTTGCGTTGTCAGGCCTATTTCAGTGGTTGTTTCATGAGTAGGCACTCATGCCTAATGCTGCTTAGGTCAAGAGTATGACACATTACACTACATGAACCAAAGCTGCCTAGAATAAACCTTGTCGTCATCCTTATGGCTAAAAACCCAAATAAAGTAGTTCTTGGCATTGATAGCTATTGCAGTGAATGATAACTCTTGTCAGGGAAAAAAATAATGCTATTCTGTGACCCATTCAAATGTTAAATATGAATATGTTGTGTTCAGTTGGATTTGGAGGACAATACTTCCATTTCACACTGGAAGCAAACAGCACGTTTATACTGTTTCCAAGGGTGTTTTATTCTGGTCCACACAGCCTGTTGCTTCACTTGTACCACTTCTGTCAAAACCAATCTTTCAATTGTGTGGAACCAGTTCTTGGTGTGTAATAGTCTGAAATGCTTGTCTCTTAATAATCCTGTAAATAGTTATCTCAGTTTTATGTCTAAGCCACAGCTGTACAATTTTTTTCACTAACTATAATGTGAAATGAAGATTTAAGATTAAAATCTTAAACATCTTAGGCTAAAAACGTGGCAGATCTTGTTTTATAAAACTTATCTGTCACAGTGATAAGTTAGGCACAGAATACTAGTATTAACCCTTCTTGTCCAGTTTTAGGTTATAACTATTATATTTTTTTTGTCCTTTAAGAAAAGCTGAGTTAGTATATGAAGGCATTAAGGTATCTGTGTACTCGGGGTGCATAAGTCCCTATCTGGTTTTACAAGCTGGCCATCGTTAGATGCCCCCATATTTTCTGATGAACAGCCAAGCAACCTCTCCATGGAGGAAGAACATTTACTTCTCCCCATCATCCCTCTGGTTGTTGCTTTTCCTCTTTGATTTTCTTTGTGTGAAAAAAATCACAGTCCTGGTGGATGATAAGCTGAACACAAGCCAGCAGAACACCCTTACAGCAACGAAGGCCTGTACTGGTGCATTAGCAAGTGTGCAGCCATCGTGTTGAGGGAAGTGGCAGTGCCTACCTGTTCAGTACTGGGAAGGCTGTGTCGGGAGAACTGCATCCAGCTCAGTCTTCCTGTTGATGTTGGTGTACTGGAACTGGAAGGGCTTGTCAAGATGACATGAGGAATGGAGCATGTGATGAAGGAGAAGCTGGGGGAGTGGGCTTATTCATTCTGGAGAAGAGGAGGCTAAGGAGGAGGGGAAACCTTCCTGCTGTCTTTGACTGTGTGATGGGGTGGGGAAGACAGAGAAATACTTCTCGCAGCTGCACAGTGCTTCCACATATTCCCCTATGAAAAGTCAATAGGGGAAATCCTGGATAAGCTATCAGGAAAAAAATTTTCACCATGAGGTATTTCAGACATTGGAACACGTTGTCCAGAAAGGTTGTGGCCTCTCCATCCTGACAGCAATTCAAAACTCAATATGGCCCTAGGCAACCTGATCAGTGTTGGCTCTGCAGTTGAGCTGGAGGTTGGATAAAATAATCTCCAAGGACCCTTCCAACCTGAATTACTGATTAGACTGTTGTTACTGAGGTGTGAGCCTTTATAATCTTCTGTTTAGAAATGCGATCAAGGAATTTTGCTTAGCTTTTGGTCCTGCTTGCCTGTTCCAGGAGTGTTTGTACGTTTTACAAACATACAGACATCCCACAGATTTGATCTTGTGCTGTAAAATGATATGTATGGGGATCTCCTTCCTCACTTGTTTCTCTTAAGATTTAACACCTTTGATGGGTTCTTTTTTTGGAGATGTAAGGTAAATCAAACTAGTTTTGAGGTAAATAATGTGTGCCTGGGTGCGTCTGTATCTGGGGAACTAGTGACTGCTGCTCTTAATTTTACTGAGATTAAGCTCTTAGCAGACAGTTGTCTGTCTCGCTTGTGTCAGTAAAGCACCTGGTTATTTCATTAACTTTAATAACAAGCAGGAGCATGCAAAATCAGCAGATGGTTGGATTTCTTCTTCCTAGGTCAAACTCCTGGCTTTGCACATACCAAAAGGCTTGTAACACTTTTCGTATTTGACTTTCAATGTTCACAGCAATTGGAAGAAAAAAGCGAGGATGAAGAGGATAAAGAGTGCTTAAAGCAAGCAATAACTGCCCTACTAAATCTTCAAAGCAGTATGGAACGGATATGCTCCAAAAGTCTTGCAAAACGAAGGCTTAGGTAAACATGTTTCCATTTTTCCTGCTCTCTGCTCTTAATGCTTTGCTATAAATCCAGGGCTCCCAGTTTCCTCTTTTAGTAAACAATGAACAAAATAGTTTGTGACAAGCCTGCTTTTTCAGAGGAAGTGACATCAAAGCCAAGATAATTTGTTATTGTTTTAAAAGCGTTCTAATTTCTATGTGTCCTTGCATACTGGTAGTTGAGATGTTCTGAGAATTCACTGGTAAGAAGAAAGTTATAGCATTTGTGGGTAAATTATGCTCAGATAATAAATATCCACCTAAAAATATTGTAGAAGTACATTTCTGTGTGATTAGAAGGGAATGTTCTTGAATTTGAAACTACTTAATCTGAAGAGTTTTTTGTGCAATGGGTAGTTAAAATTATCGCTGGGTAATAGAAATAGATGCATAGATAACTAGTACTTGATTGCACTGTTATAGCAAATCCTTGGATTATACTATCTGCTGTTTGATTTAATGTTAATATTTGTGCAGTTATTTAAACACGTTAAAACTTTGCTTTTGCTCTTAAAATTGTTTCAGTATTTCTTTTGCCAAACAAATTCTGTGCTGCAAAGTGTAATCTTTAGACTTGGACATGAATGTATTTAACAGCTTATTTTCTCTGAATGTGCTTCTTTCAAATTAATGCAGTCTAAAATTGTTTTGTTGGCTATGGAAATGAGTGGTTTGTTAGGCAAAGAAGCACTAATGGTTTGCCTGCTTCTGATTGCCTGTGTTTAGGTAAAACATTTATTGCATAGAAGATAAGTAGAAAATTTATCAGATGAGGTACTTAAGAGAAACGTTAGTCAAGGCTTGCAATGGTGCTGATACTGAGTGCTGAAACTGCATTCTCAGTGGAATTCTTATCACTCAGAAAGATGATCTTGTGTTTTTGCTGTTACTGGTGGTTGTGGTTTTTAAACACATGTATACTAACAGGCTCCCTTTCTCCCATCCTTCACTGAAGTGAATCTGCATGCCGATTCTATACTCAGCAGATGAAGGGGAAACAGCTAGCAATTAAGAAAATGAATGAAATCCAGAAAAATATTGATGGTTGGGAGGGTAAGGACATTGGACAATGCTGTAATGAGTTCATCATGGAAGGAACACTCACACGTGTAGGAGCAAAGCATGAGAGACACATATTTCTATTTGATGGCTTGATGATTTGCTGTAAGTCAAATCACGGCCAGCCAAGACTTCCTGGTGCTAGCAATGCAGAATATCGTCTAAAAGAAAAGTTCTTCATGCGAAAGGTACAAATCAACGATAAAGACGACACTAATGAGTACAGACATGCTTTTGAAATAATCTTAAAAGATGAGAACAGTGTTATTTTTGCTGCTAAATCAGCTGAAGAGAAAAACAACTGGATGGCAGCACTGATATCTTTGCAGTATAGAAGCACGCTGGAAAGGATGTTGGATGTAACAATGTTGCAGGAAGAAAAAGAGGAGCAGATGAGATTTCCAAATCCTGAGCTTTATAGATTTGCAGAACCCGACTCTGAAGAGAATATTGTGTTTGAAGAAAACATGCAGCCCAAATCTGGAATCCCCATCATCAAGGCAGGAACTGTTGTCAAGCTCATTGAGAGGCTGACTTACCACATGTATGCAGGTGAGACACTGCATTTATATAGCCAAAATTCAAGGTGGTGACTAGTTTGTGCTTCTCTTTCTGTGTTAAATACATGCAGCAAAATATATAAAGTGTGTGGAAAGCAACTGTGCTTTGCAGTGCATATATTCTAACATGCTTTTTGAGTTAAGGTTTTGAGATCTAAATATGTACCACTGTAACAGTTAAAAATATGAATCCTGTTTTGCTGAACGTAGTGGGGTATGCATGTGCATAACGTTGTTCTCATACAAGGGACCAGAGGAGGTGGGGGCCTGCAGGAATTGTGCTCTAGACAATATTTTTCCTGTATGCCCCAAGCTACAGGAATTGCTGTCCCTCGAGACTTCCAAAGCTGGGTGGCACATGGAGCCGCCAGCATTGTGGGGGAGAATTATGGGCCCAGTGTTTTCAGTTGAGGGTTGTACTCTTATCAACTATTACCTGTGTCCATGCAGGCATGTAATGAAAAGACCAAATATCAGCTTGCCAGAAGCAGTCACTTGCATAATTTGGCCTTGGAACTTCACCTTAATCAATATCAGTGGGGACTTGATTTAAGGACTTTTGACTTCAGGTTTCTGTTTGTGTTGAAGACATCGAAGGCATTTATGTGATCATCCAGTCCAACTTCAGTGTGTGGAGTTTTTATTGATAATTTTCCAGGATTTTCATAAGCTGTGCTGAAAAGCATGGGCTTGGGTTTTGGGTTTGGAATTGTTATTTTTTTGATTCTACCTGTATGTCAGTTATTCTAAAACTTCATGCATCTTGGTATTAGCGCTTCTCATATTCAACTATAGATTCTTTTCTTCCCCCCCCCCCGCCTTTCTTTTTACTCTTTATACTCTGATTATCCTAAATTATTGTTCTGCAGCACACTCCTGGGTACGCTGCATAGACCAGGAATATTTGCTTGGAAGAAGTGGGGAGTAAGCAGAATATAATTGGTGCAGTTTAGTGCTTTTGTTTGTTTTTAAAATGCTTGTAAATACGTCTGTTTACTCCGTTACTTTTATTGCTCTTCTCCACATTTCCTTCAGTTGAGCTTTCCTGACATTTATTAGAAACCCAAATGCAATATCGTGCTGGCAGTTTTTACCAGAGCAGTTTTGTGCCTGTCTTCATTTTCTTGTAATTTTATAAACTTTTAGCTCTTGGCTTCGAATTTTAACAGGCATGATTTATGACATAATTTTATGGTTTTGGAAGTTAAAATAAAACAATTCAGCCTTAGAGAAAGGAAGATACTTTTTTTTCTTTTTTTTTAAAGCTAGCATTGTATTTGGCAGAGAATTAGCAAAAAGAGTACTTCATTAGTGCCCTTGTGAACATTTGCTTTGCTTTGGCTAACTTAGATGCCATCAAGAATTGCCATTTCCATCCGCACTGGGACTTTGGTTCCATAGCCTTGGTGTTGCTCCAGGTGCTAGCAGTGCTCTCCATGCATTGGCTCTGTCCAGGGAGCCACAAACTACATTCTCCAGTTCCATAAACCAGAAAGGCCTGTTTTTAAAGAACTTGTGGCTTGTTGAAATAAGTCTCTTGTATTGGTTTTTTGCATCTGCATGTCTTTTTGGCCTTTCTAGCACAAAGGACATCAAGGAAGAATTCAGATCAACTGATAAGATCCACCTTCTTTCACAGTCATTTAAATCCCTGCTTGTAACAGCCCCTGTTTAATAAAGCTTGAAATAGGTTGCTTGAAGCCTAACGTTGTAGGTATGTGTGACATTGACCAAACTATTGTATGGCAAAACTGAGAACATGGGTACTGTGAGATAGGCGGAGAGTCTTTGACCAAAAGAATAAAAATACTTGTCTTGTGATATATATACATATATATACAAAGCCTGTCTTTGTAGCCTTAAAGATCTTAGTGCAACATACATGGACCTGATGCTGACTTGCTAGCTTGCATGTCATTTCTCAACACTTTCATTCTATACCTTCTGTTTTATAATTGGTTTTCTGTGAGGAAAAATGTCATCGTTCTAACTATTCTGTGCTGTATTTTCCAGGGGAACAAAGAAATAGAGATATAGTGACTCAGCCAAAAAACGCTCTGTTGTACAGGAAACAAGGTCCATTTACTATGTAAATCATTCAGTGTTTTGTTGCATTTTATGAGATGCAGCGAGTAGGGCAACAACTTTCCATAGTAACCCTTTAGCTCCTTTTGTACGCTTATTAGCTGAGTTCAAGGCTTCTGTTTTGCTTGGAGACGTGGAAGGATGAGTACTCTGGTGATGTCTAGCCCAACAGCTACAGACTGTAGAAGTGCTTTTCTTGCCCCATGTAGGACTATGTATGCGTGATTGTAATCTCAAAAGAATTTATTGACTTTATATTCATATGTCAGAATAGCAAGCCCTTACTTTTCTGAGGTGACTTTGCTCAAATATGGTGTGACTGGTTATGGAAGCCCTTGATCTGACAGTCTAAAGACAGTATTTACTATAGCTGTGACTCTTCTCTTGTTTATCTTTGTAGGTCAGTAATATAAGGTACAATGACGGATATCATTGCAGAGGTAGTACCAATTTGTTGCAAGTAGCCGAGGAGCAGTTCAGTTAGTTGCAAATAGAGGAGTATATGGGCTGTGTTCAGACAGTGGTCAAATCGGGTCTCGACTTTTTTGCCATCTGTGAAGATCCACACAGTCTGTCTCATTTGTAGATAGGGGTGTTGGACCTTCTAATTTTCTTCCCTCACCTCCTGACAATGCACAAACCAGCTTATCAGCTGAAATACTTCTCTTTCAATGTGGAACAGGGACAGCCCGGTAGCCTAGCTCTAACGAAGCAGTGCTGCCAGGAGTAGGAGGCATCCAGCCACCGTGATCACTGGGCAGGAGGACGGCCCTGTCGGCCACCTGGCTGCAAGGTGCGGGAGACTGTCCAAACCATCCTGCCGTGGAGCTTTAAAACAGGGAGAAATCTCCTCTGCGAAAGCAGCTTTCCATATATTTTTTACATGAGAGAAACTGCCCTTCGATTAGAAATTCAGGTTCTGACCCTATTTGCATATTCTGGTGCGTTTCACTTGTTTGAATGTGTTTCTGCGTTCGTGATATCCTCCTGTGCCCAACTCTTGTTTAAAGGCAGCTGGGTTAGGTGGTACCAAGATTTGAAAGTTGTGGCAATTTTTTTTTTATCTATAGGGCAGTGCTCTTCTATTTTTAACGCTTTGATATGTTAAGAGTGCTTGTGCGTCATCATAGTGTCCGTTTCCTTTCTTAAGGAATTCAAGGGTGATTATTTATAAATCCTTGTAGAACAAGTTATTGTTCTTTTTTAGCTTTCAAATTGGCTGTATTGAAGAGAGAATTATCACACGAGCAGACATCCTGACTAACTAGTGTTGTCTGTATTTTTTTAACACTCTTATATTGTACACTATTTTGAGTTACAGATTTTGCTAGTAAGATAACAAGGTTAGATTTGGTTTTCTGATCTACTCTATTTGAAATTCAATATGTATTGTGGATTTAAACACTGACCCTACCTGTAAATAACAATAGCTATGACTCAGAACTTGCAGTGATCTGAAAATGTTAATTGCCATGGAGGCTTTCTTTTTCATGTAGAAAAAAAGTCTATTTAGGGTGGATGCTGTGTACAGAATACAAGCTGTGAAAACATGAGTTACTGTGCTTACTTCTATACTTGTTTTTTAGGAAAACAAAAATTGTGTATTTTCGTGATGAGGTTGATGGGGACAGGGATGACATGCTTTGTGCAAAAGGATATGGAGTTTTGCCCTTGAAAAGGATTTTAGTCTGTACAGTTTCAAGGAGAGGTGGGAGAGGCGTTACAATAAGAAAAATGGAGTAATGAAGGACATAGGGATGGTAAAGCAGAATAGCCAATTGTTTAAGAAATGGGAATTCGCATAGAACAGAAATGCAAGGAAATGCTGTGTTACACAATACACGGTTAATCTGTGTGACCCATTACAGTAAACTGTTGCCCAAATGAAGAGCTTAGTAGGATCTAAGAAAGGTAGAATGTTCATTCAAATGGAAAAGAAGCTGGTAAATAGTTAAGGAGAATTTTAAAAAAGCTCTTAAAACCCCATATTCCAGGAAACAAGTCTAATGGCTTAATATAGTGTTAGGTCAAATAATGCAGGTGGTTTTTTTTAGTTCGTTACAGCCTATAGAAACTCCTGCTTCAAGTCCTGTGTGCTCCTCTTCAGCCACTCTGTGTTAGAAAAATTACCATTTGGGGTTTGTTTTTAAAATCTGTATATGGATTTAATATGCAAAGCCATTGCAACCCGCTCATTAATTTTGTTCAGTCATAACAGTGTTAACCTTGTTTCTGGTCAGCTCTGTGCAGTGCCAGCGTGCTGTCGCTGCATTTCCTCATACTTGAAAACAAATGGGTTTGCTTTTGTAATTAAGGGAGACACTTTGGTTTTCTGTTTTGAATATTTGCTTGTTTTTAAAACTCACTTGAGTATTTTAAATGAACTGATATGTAATTAGTCGATTCGAAGGAAATCTGTTGATTTTCTTGAAGTGAAATAAATATAACCTCAAAGTATAGCCGTCAGTTAGCTGAAAAAATACCTAGCCTGCCTTCAGCCACGACTGGTTATCAGTTGTACCAGTTTAGGGAAAACGTTCTTCCCTTGAAGAGGCCATTTCTATCCAATGCGAAGTTACTCGCTGTGTCTTTTGAGTTATCTTGTCCCAATCATTGTCAAAAACAAAGTTGTTTACTAGATGGCTCATAAATAAAATCATCTATTCATTATTTTCAAAGTTGTTGAAAAAAATTTCAGTCTTTTAATAATTGAAGCGGAAGAAAAAGTCATTGTTTTGAATTTTCAACAGAATAAAAATTGTTTTGAAATTTGATTTGTAGTGCTATTTTAAGAGATTCTGAATTGTTACCAAAACAGTTTTGGTTTACATCATCTTCTCTGTAAATTGATAGGCTGGCATCCTTAATTTTAAAGGATACTTAAAGTTATTTTAAAGTATAAAAAAAATTAGGTAATCGCTGACATGAGCATAAAATTATTCTTTGTCTTAGATCCCAACTTTGTTCGGACTTTTCTCACCACATATAGATCCTTCTGTAAACCTCAAGAGTTGCTGAGTCTGCTAATAGAAAGGTATGCCACTGTTAAAAATATTGTTCATACAAAGTGCAATTTTAAATTTTTTTTTTTTTTTTTTTTTTTTTAATTTTTGCTTGGAGTAGAGTTTGTAAGATTCTTGTTTTCCAGTTGGTTTTGATTCACTCCAAACACTTTTTTAAAAGTTGTCAAATTCAAGGATTGCAAGTGAAATGTGCGAGTTATATCCAGAAGCTTTAGGACTGTTCAGTTAGCTGCAGTAACTTCCAGCATCCCATGGTTTTGTCTTTGAAATCTGTATTATTATTGAATTTAGCAGATCTTCATATGTGCTTACCAAGATTCTGACATGTGGAAACGTTCTGAATTTCTAGCTATCTTTAATCAACATCTTATTCATGCATGCTGTGAGCAAGATTAGTGTTAATAGGAGCCTAGTGCTTATACCCATCTTCTGTACTAGATTTGAAATTCCAGAGCCTGAGCCAACAGAAGCTGATCGTATTGCTATGGAGAACGGAGACCAACCTCTTAGTGCAGAGCTAAAAAGATTTAGGAAAGAGTACATTCAGCCTGTACAGTTACGGTGAGTATTTCATCAGTGTGAGTCGAACTGACTTCCTTTAAGTCTTTTGAAGTACCATCTTTTGGATGCAGTGGCTCTTTGATACCAGCAGCTTTTCTTGTAGATGCTTTGATAGAGAGTGTGCATGGGCAGTCAGCCATTTTGACCTTGCTACTTGAAAACCTGGTGGAAATTCAAATTCATGGCATGAAAAGCCTTGGGAAAGGCTTGTGCTGAGTTTTAGACTATAGTGTGCAAATTACTTTCTTCCACTAGCCATTTTTTTTTAATTCATGTTTCTGCAAGGCTATACAGTGTAAGCATGCCACAAAGGTGTAGGCAGAGAACATTTTAGATAATGTTCTTTTTATGAACAATAGCATTATTCTGACTTCTTTAAATTTAAAGTAGAAAAATGCTTATAGCTGGTTGCTGGTGAAATGCAAACAGTAGAATAATTGCATTTGGTCTGCTGATTCTGATACTCCTGTGAGCCCTCGCCTACTGAAAGCCTTGAAATGCTAGACATGAAGATACACCATATCGTAGAGTGCTTACTTATCCTTTACTTTTGCAGAGTATTAAATGTATGTCGACACTGGGTAGAACACCACTTCTATGACTTTGAAAGAGATGCAGATCTTCTGCAACGTTTGGAGGAATTCATTGGAACAGTAAGAGGTACTTACGGTTTCTTAAGTGCTGGCATTTATCATAAAGCATCCCTTTTCAAAGGTATGGAATAGGATCACTTTTCCTTTCACTGAGCAGATAAAGAAAAACAGGACTGACTGCCTATTAAATACTTCACAAAGAACATAAAATAAACCTTAATTTAAAAAAAAAAAACAACTATTATTGGAAGTCTGGCCCCTGTTCAGAACAAAGAATGTTATTTACATCCTGATAAATCAGTATTGGGTTTGTTATAAAGGGACTGAAATAATGCAAAATAGTAAGAACTGAGTAATGATCAGGACAGAATAACTGCTTTGATTGCCCTCCTAAACTATACACAGGGCTAATTTTTGTGAAAGTTTGATGGTGGAAACCACTATTTCTTTGAAGCAAGGGTTTTCCAGCTGTTTCACAGTGCATGTTAGACCTGTAGGACACTTTCCAGTTGTGATTGTACAGCTCTTTCCTGTTCCCTTGTAAGAAAAACTGAGACAGCTACAGGAGCAGTTTGTAGGAAAATATTATGTTAGAGAAGTATTTAATGGTTATTCAGCAATTAAAAAGAGGGGGAGAATTAGTTTAATCTGGATTACTGGTAAATTTTCAATGGATTTGCTATCTTGTGCATGAAATTCTTATGGTGTAGAGCTTAACAGGCATTTGGCCTTTGGGTTTTATTGTGAGCTTTGATGCTAAATGCAGTAGAGGGAGAAGCTTTTCCCTGTTTGTTATTTTGCCCTTCTGTGGTTCTATGGCAAGAGTGTACTTTTGCCCAAAGTATAAAGTTCAGGGTGTTTACAGAAGTGCATTTTGGTCAAGAGAAGGTTAGTTCCCATAAACTCACTGCGAAGTCAGAAAAGAAAGGAAAACACCTGATTCGGAGCAGGAACCTAATTTGAGTATTCTGAATTGTACTTGCTCAACTTCAGTTGTTCTGAACTTGGCATGCTCAGCATTGGCTGTTGAGGAATTCTTTATATGTTCAAATGCTTTGAGACTTGTGTGAGAACACCACTTAAGCACTTCTAAAGAATATATGCTTGCTTTAATTTAGTAGGTTTGGGGTTTAAATCCAAAGATTTCTCAATTATACTGACCTCTTTGAAAAAACAATATTAAGAGTAACTAAATAGTAAATTTCTCTCTGTGTGCCAGGCAAAGCGATGAAGAAATGGGTTGAATCAATCACAAAGATAATCAACCGGAAAAAGCAGGCACAAGCCATTGGGCCAAGTCACAACATTACTTTTGAGAGCCCACCTCCGGCGATTGAGTGGCACATAAGCAAACCAGGACACACAGACACTTTTGACTTGCTCACTTTGCATCCAATAGAAATTGCTCGGCAGCTCACTTTACTTGAGTCAGATTTTTACAGGTAACTTTCCTCCATTGAAAAACACATGACACAAACCAAAATATTCTCCAGCATGAAATTGTTTCTGCGGGCCCCTGCTGTGAAGCCCCACGGTAGGTCAAGGGACTTTACCAATGCTGTATATTAATTGCTATTTTTTCAGAAAAAAATTCTAAAAAACAGTATTTGTCTTATCCTCCCCAAGTTAACATGCAGTACATGTGACTGACGCATACTGTTAATTGCATTGTGCTGCAGGTTTCTCTTGATATTTTCCGAGTAGGTCAACCTTTGAGAAGTATGAACATTAATCAAATCAGTTTTCTTCATATCCTAGTTTGTGAAGCAAATTATGGACCTTGTCAGATCTTACCAGCTGTCTGTGAGAGGTTGTTCAGGCGTTGGAAGCTCACCTTTTATTATGGTGAATGAGATGTAGACTTCATTCTTCATTTAGATGAACAGAGGTGGTTAATAGTCACATAAATTAAGAAATATTTACACACTAAAGAATAAGCATAGAAATACCAGTCACTTAGTCGTGTGGGGAGCCTAACATTACAGAAGAGAAGTGATGCCTTAAGAATATATTTCCAAATATTAATTCCAAATTCACTGGAAATAAAGAGGTTTGGGGAAAATAATATCTTCTTTCCTGCTTTTAATTATTTTTGATACATGCATCTTTTTCTAGAGCTGTGCAGCCATCTGAACTAGTTGGAAGTGTGTGGACAAAGGAAGATAAAGAAATTAATTCTCCCAACCTTCTCAAAATGATAAGGCATACAACTAACCTCACTTTGTGGTTTGAAAAGTAAGTGACTTTCATGAATCTGCACCTACTCCATTTCTGGACATTTACAGTCCATTCAGAAGTATACTGTGAAAATTCTGTTCTGGGAAAATTCCAGTTCTGAGTCATGTTTAGATGCTACAACTGGTCCCTGCGAGAATTTTACCATAATGGTCTCAGCTTTTTATTCTTAGAATATTTTCAAATGTTTATTCTCTAAACATTTGCAAAACCACGTCAAGTAGTTTGATAAACTTTTCATACTTGTTTGTGTTACGACTTAATATTTGATTTTGGAAAACTCATGAACGCTTTAATACAAAATCAAATGTTCTTGTGTATTTAGATGCATTGTAGAAACAGAAAACCTAGAGGAAAGAGTAATTGTAGTGAGCCGGATAATTGAGATCCTGCAAGTTTTTCAAGAGCTAAACAACTTTAATGGTGTCCTTGAGATTGTCAGTGCTATGAACTCCGCAGCAGTATATAGGTTGGATCACACATTTGAGGTACAGTGAAATGTTTCCCATTTTTGGTATGGAAGTATAATGCAGTGCACCTTAGCTACACTAAAAGCCTGTCTTTTCAGTAAGCATGTCCTTCAAAGAAGGAGCAAGGAAGGTAAATCCCCCAACAAATGAATCAATCGGGGTGTAATAGAGAGGGGTTTTTTCTTAGTTTCAGAAGCAAGAAATCATCCTCACTTAAGAAAGGCAGAAAAAGGTAGCAAGATCCTGAGGTGGTGGGGCACTGTCTTCGTGGTCACTGACTTAAATATATCAGTGAGAGACCATTACTCTCAGTATTGTTGCTGGGCTACACCTTTACTCTGTCTTTCTAAACAACCTGTTTCATCTCTTTTTAGCAAATTCCAAGTCGTCAGAAGAAGATACTAGAAGAAGCTTATGAGCTGAGTGAGGATCATTATAAGAAATACTTGGCAAAACTCAGGTCCATTAATCCTCCTTGTGTGCCTTTTTTTGGTAAGTACATTTGGTTTGAATGAGCTGTGTCATGCATAAACGTTTGGAAAGTATTGAGTTAGGGCACTAAACAGAGTATGAGAAGTCAGTTTTAAAAGGACAATTGGGTTTGAATTTCAGGTGCCCAGACATTAATTGCATATATGTGAAAGAAAAATTAAAAGTGACTATTAATTGCAGGTGTTATTTGCAGTAAAAACAAGTATATCTGTGATATCTTATTTACATATTTACTCATTTTTACTTTGAATGTGGTTTGAACTGTGTTGTGACCATAAATGCCTTAAATGGAAGGTGGTCACATTAGAAATATTATTGCCACTGATTAGTAGAGAAAGAAGGAACCCCTTCCTCATCCAAGAACTAAAACTAGAGTTTTCATTTTTATAGTTTCTTATAACTAGAGTCTTATTTCTATTAAAAAGTCTTATTTCTATAAAAACAGGGTTTGGGAAGAAATTCTCTTCTTTATCATCAGACTTAACAGTTCTTCTTTCAAGTAGATTGCTTGGAATTTCCGATGTTTAGCAAACTGAAGTTAAGCACATGGCATTCCTGTTCTTCAGCAAGCTACTTGGAAGTTTGCTGAAGATCAGTTCTAACTCTGGACATTACACTTGCCCAGCATGAGCTTCAGGCCAAAACTGAAAGAAAATACTGTGATGGCTTTTTTGGCCTTTTACAGATTGGGGAAAGATATACTCCAGAGCTCTGCAAAGAAATATAAGATCAACTAAGAAACCTTCTGTCCTGCTTCAGAGATGAGTAGAGGTTAGCAGGATCACATGTGAATAGCTTCAGTTATTTCTCTCAAGTTGTACTTAGAAGAGTCATAATGACAGTTCTGATATATTATCTGTGGACTTGAGAGCACTCTTTTCTCTCTAATCTTCAAATTATTTGGTGCAGTTTTGAAGCCAGGAGTGGAGAGTAGAACAGAAGAATAAAACCTGAAAATAATTTTTTGGAGCTTAGCTGGGGTGTCTAATGGAGTAGAGCTGAATGAGGCAGAATGATTGAGAGAAAGCACTTGAGTTCAGCGTACTCTTGTCTTGCAAAATGCAGGTAGTGTTCAGTTGCTTGAGCTTCCTAAACAGTAGGAAGATGCATAGACTTTGAGATTTTGATGCAAAAAAGGAAGCTTTCTGGAAGAGGCATATTAAAATATTTAAATTGTTGCCCATATTTGAAAATTAGGTGAAATTCTCTTATTGACCCTAACAGATAATTTTTCTAAATAATTAGAGTGCACAAATTAAATTCTTTAAGAATTCTTTGTGTTCCAGTCACGTGACTTCCTCCTTGTTTTGTACTATATGCTGAGAACCTGTTCTGTATGCTCTTTAGGGATTTACTTAACTAACATTTTGAAAACGGAAGAAGGCAACCCTGAATTTCTAAAGCGACATGGGAAAGAACTTATAAACTTCAGCAAGAGAAGAAAAGTAGCTGAAATAACAGGAGAGATACAGCAGTACCAGAACCAGCCATATTGTTTAAGAGTGGAATTTGACATCAGGGTAAGTGGCATTATTCCCTTGAGTCCATGCACTGAGCTACTTTTGTGGTGACTGTCAGCTAATAGACCATAAGGATAGACTGAATTCACATAGATTCAGTTGGACGGAATCAGAGATGAGCAGAAGGCCTGTCATAAAATCTCTCTCAGGCCTCACTGTAGGAAAGGGCAGAAAGCTCCATGCTTGCAGTTTGGTGGGTTTTGTTTTTTTTTCCCCCAGCTATTGGGGTGTTGGTAGATAGATCTTCTTAGTGACCAGTGTTAAACAGGAGCAAAACTACCAGATTCTCACTGTCCTTCACTCAGTTGCATTAATTTGTCCAGTGAGCCCAGTTGTCTTTTTCCTCCTCTGTTACACTGCCTTTATGTTTCCAGGTTTACCTGATAGCACTGCGTTTACATCGTGTGTTGGCAGTGATGATGCTCACATTTTTCTTTCTTCTGGCATTTGTTCTCCTTGGTCTGTGGTGTACTCTAAGCAGTCCTCTCTCTCTTCGCTTTCCTTTCTTCCTTTCTTTTCTTTCTTTTTTTTTTTTTTTTGTCGTCTTTTAGTCTGTTTTTTCTAGCAGTCTTCCCTGCATCAGTGTAAAGATGGACTACATACAGCTTCTTCTGAAGGTGTTTGAGCTAACCTGGTCTGATTTTTGCACTGCAGAAAGTATTTTGGGTAGTTGCACAGTTGGTTTTCAGGCCAAGCATAGCAGTAGCAATGCCCAGCAAAGGGCTGGCAACAAACAGACTTAATAACTTAAAAATCTATCATTACTTCTGACTCCAGCATTTTCTCTCTTCTCTGGAACAGTTGGGATCATCTGTGCAGTAGAAACAAACAGTACTAAGCTACTAAGAAGTAGCTTAGCTGACAAGTTTTCTACCTTCTTGTATTTCAGAGATTTTTTGAAAACCTGAATCCAATGGGAAACAGCATGGAGACAGAATTTACAGATTATCTGTTCAACAAGTCACTAGAGATAGAGCCACGAAACGTCAAGCCTCCACCAAGATTTGTTAGTATTCAAGTTTTTTTTTAATGTTTCATAAGAATGCTTACATTTGTCTTTCACAGATAGCAGAAGTCATTTTAGATCTCTAACTTCATAAACATGAAGCTACATTTAGGTGATCTTGTGGCCTTTTGATTTTGTTTGATATTATCTTTTTTTGTCATTTCAGCCCAAAAAATACAGCTATCCTCTCAAGTCCCCAGGTGTTCGTCCCTCTAATCCAAGGCCAGGTACCATGAGACATCCTACACCCCTGCAACAGGAGCCAAGGAAAATTAGTTACAGCCGCATCCCAGAGAGCGAGACTGAAACAACAGCATCTGCACCAAATTCTCCCCGAACACCGTTGACACCTCCCCCTGCTTCTGCTACTTCAAGTACTACAGATGCCTGCAGTGTGTTTGACTCAGATCCTTCAAGTCCTTTTCATGCAAGTAGGTGTTAATAGATAGTCCACCAAGAATGTGTGTATTAGCTTTTGTGGTGTTAAACAGCTGAAATCATGTTTAGTCTTCTAAAGTGGGTATAGGAATAGTTGCTTTTGTCCCCTTATGGCAGCAAAAACTTTCAGTGTGTTTTATTCCGGGTTTTTTTGTTTTTTTTTTTAACTAAGGTTTTATTGAAAAGGGAGAGAGGGAACAGAATTAGGTGTGTTACATCGACAGCATTACCTGTCTTTGGAGAAACTGTCAAAACAGAAGGCAGAGATATATCACTAGTGCCCATATATGTCCCAAACAAACATTTGTGGGATTTGCTGCCATATATATATGTGGTGAATGTATTCGGTGAGTATCTGTTTAGTGAACAATGAGAACAAAAATGAATGTTTTATGGGTGCCTTATTCTGCTGTCTGCCATTCCCAATTGGTTTCAGTACACATGGATGGTTTTCCTGCAGAACTTAAAATCAGTATTGCCCTGCTTTAAATCCATTGGGACCCACCACGCCTGTTTTTCTTCTGTCTTCATCAGCATACAAGGTAGCTCATATTTTATGGTGTGCTTTCAGTAATTGATAGCGGACATTAGCCTCCTTTCATGGATGAGGGCTTTCAAAGGAAGTACAAGGTTAGTCCTGTGTTCAGCTGGTTGCCACTAGGAATGAAATAACTTGCTAAAAGCAGACGTTGCTTAGCAGAGCAGTGACATTGCAGTGTCCAAACCAGGTCTCTGGAATACCTCTTCAGAAGATATTTCTTCATTATTGGGTTGGCCCATCAACTGCAGGTTCAGGATATTGTTTTAGTGCTGTTGTGATACAAGAACAACTTTGTGGTGTGGTTTTGGTCTTGAGGATTACTTAAGAATGTAGAATCATAGAATCATTTAGGTTGGAAAAGACCCTTAGGATCATTGAGTCCAACCATCATCCATGCCCACTAAACCATGTTCTGGAGTACCTTGTCTACGTGCTTTTTGAATACCTCCAGGGCTGGTGACTCAACCACTTCCCTGGGCAGCCTGTTCCAGTGTCTGACAACCCTTTCAGTAAAGAAATTTTTCCTAATATCCAATCCAAACCTCCCTTGCTGCAACTTGAGGCCATTTCCTCTTGTCCTGTCTCCAGCCACCTGACAGAAGAGACCAGCACCCACCTCACTACAACCCCCTTTCAGGTAGTTGTAGAGAGCGATAAGGTCTCCCCTCAGCCTCCTCTTCTCTAGACTGAACAGCCCCAGTTCCCTCAGCCGCTCCTCATAAGACTTGTGCTCCAGGCCCCTCACCAACTTGGTTGCCTTCCTCTGAACACGCTCCAGCAGCTCAATGTCTTTCCTGTAGCGAGGGGCCCAAAACTGAACACAGGACTCGAGGTGCGGCCTCACCAGTGCCGAGTACAGGGGAACAACCACCTCCCTGCTCCTGCTGGCCACACTATTTCTGATACAGGCTCGGATGCGATTGGCCTTCTTGGCCACCTGGGCACACTGCTGGCTCATACTCAGCCGGCTGTCAACCAGCACACCCAGGTCTTTCTCTGCCGGGCAGCTTTCCAGCCGCTCTTCCCCAAGCCTGTAGCGCCGCATGGGGTTGCCGTGACCGAAGTGCTGGACCCGGCACTTGGCCTTGTTGAACTTCATACAGTTGGCCTCAGCCCATCGATCCAGCCTGTCCAGATCTCTCTGTAGAGCCTCCCTACCCTCAAGCAGATCGACTCTGCCTCCCACCTCGGTGTCATCTGCAAACTTGCTGAGGGTGCACTCGATCCCCTCATCCAAATCATCGATAAAGATATTAAACAGAACAGGGCCCAACACCGAGCCCTGGGGAACACCACTTGTGACCCGCCGCCAACTGGATTTCACCCCATTCACCACTACCCTCTGGGCTTGGCCATCCAGCCAGTTTTTCACCCAGCGAAGAGTGCATTTGTCCAAGCCATGAGACACCAGCTTCTCAAGGAGTATGCCATGAGAGACAGTGTCAAAGGCCTTGCTGAAGTCAAGGTAGACAACATCCACAGCCTTTCCCTCATCCACTAGGTGGGTCACCTGGTCATAGGAGGAGATCAGGTTGGTCATGTGCAGGAACTGATGGCCACAGAGATGATTGCAGTTCAGAAAAGCAGTTTGTATGGAAGCTGCAAGTTAGAGGGCTGTTTCATTGTCTTTCTTTAACACCTTCTTGATTCATGCTGCTTTTTATGAGCAATTACTTTATTATATATGACACCTTTATTGGCAGCAATAAAGGAAATACACCGAGTCAAATGAAAGTTCATCATTATCAGGGCTTCTGTTTTTTTGTTTTTTTTTTTTAACATCCGCTAGGATCTGCTTCTGTGTCATCCATAAACTTTACCAAAAATTCAGATGAAGCTCATGTCCCCCCTCCAGTTCCTCCACGAAGAAGACCAGAGTCTGCCCCAGCTGAATCCTCCCCATCAAAAGTAAGTAAGGAGAAAAAAGGGCATTTTTTCTGGGAGCAAAGGGCAGGGTGTGATAGAAAAGTAACTCTTAAAGATAGTACAGGTATTTTTGAAGAACTGTTGTGAAATAGTAAGCAGCCATGTATTTCAGGCCTTCACAGCTCTGCCTCACTCTGTCCTGATCCCAAACAAATGAAAATTAACAAATGGGACCTAAATTTAGGGTTAGAAATGTCTCTTGTCTACCAATCCGCTATGCTCAGGCCCTTACATTGCCTGTGAGAACTTGAGACTTCAGGCAGATGTTTCCATCTGTGATAATTGTCCCAGGGTATCAATTTGGGGTGTATGAGTGGGGGTGAAGAACTGAAGAACAGTAATGATGGAAAGTGACGTACACACCTCAGTCCTCTTGAAAAGGTTCATTGGAATATTTGACCCCGATGCTGTGGCGCTCAGTGCTTGCTTTCTCTTCTTGATTACCTGTCCTGTCTGCCTGCCTGCTTGAGCCATTGCTACATTTTCCTTTTGCGTTTGTCTGGCATTTGGGATCTGATCCAGCCTTTGTTGCAGACAGTGTCAAATGTCTCTTTATTTCAGTGGGGAGCTGGTTTGTGACTTCAGAGAACTGGGTGGATTTGAAAATCCCACTCAAAATTACTTCGGAGCATGTATGTCTTTGAAGAGGGCTTGTATATGGCTCTTCAGCAAGTTGTTGTTTTCAGACTACAGGTGACTATGCTGTCAGCCAGCAGAGTTTTAACACATCACGTTCCTATCAAAATGTAATTGAAAACATCGTATACGTGATAGGGTGTTGGAGACTAATTACTCTGTCACTGTGGTCTGCAGCCTGGGAACTGTTCACTTCAATAATTCTGACTACTTAATTCCATCTTCTGAGTGTAGTTTATTTTTTCCCCTGTTCAGCATCACCTGCCTCTCCCTTTTCCTCATTTTCTTGGAGAAATATCTGGTGTTATTACCCACCCCAAGTACTTGTTACTGGGGAGGTGGTGGAAGATATCCAGACCTATGCAGCAAGCAGACCTGGAACTAGCATGGAAATTGTTGCTTTGACCATTCTTTGCCTTGCCTTTGTCCCACTCTGTGCATCTTCATTCCTTCCGTGCTTGGCTGTTAACTCATGTATTGATACACCCCTGCTCTCCCCCTGCACATCTGTGAGAAACATGTTTTTCAGGTGCCGCCACTCCCTTTTGCTTCCCTACTCCCCATCTTCATTCTGCACCTGCTTGCTGTGCCACCTCTTTAACTGGATAAGAGCAATCTGCAGGGCAGGAGCTCTGCTTCCATTTCACAGCAGGGTCCTGTTCTTTACTGCCACTCTAAAATTTTATTGAATGAAATGTTTGTGTACCTCAGATTACTTCTGCGCACCTGGACAGCCCACCAGCAATCCCTCCTAGGCAACCAACGTCTAAAGTGTATTCACCAAGGTACTCAGTGCCTGACCGGACCTGCATCTCTGACCCTCCTGAAAGCCCTCCTGTGTTACCACCACGAGAACCTGTGCGAACTCCAGATGTTTTCTCTAGCTCACCACTACACCTCCAACCCCCACCACTGGGGAGAAAAAGCGAACTTGGTAACACCTTCTTCCCAAACAGTCCGTCTCCGTTTACACCCCCGCCCCCTCAGACACCTTCTCCACATGTAGCACGGAGGCATCTTCCATCACCACCTTTGATACCGCAGGACATGGACCTCCATTCTGTTGCTGGACCACCTGTTCCTCCACGACAAAGCACTTCTCAACATATCCCAAAGCTTCCTCCAAAAACTTACAAAAGGGAGCACACACACCCATCGATGCATCGAGACGGACCACCGTTGCTGGAGAATGCCCACTCCTCCTGAACTGTCCCTTGCACTGGGAGTCGCCTTTTCGAGGTGCTATGTCTGTTGCTGGCAATGGATGCACTGAACCTGGTGGTGCCAAGGAGTTGGGATGTGTATGCCAAACACTAAAGACTCTCCAATAGATTGGAAATGCAGTGTACAGAAATGGAATTGCAAAAACAGACATTCTAGTGGAAAAACCGGTTAACTTGCTATTCTTGTTTTAGTATGCAGGACATTGTTTTAAAGTAATTGGACAACTGATTGTACCAGAAAACAGACTTGAGAGACTTCTTTGGCCAATGCGCAGAGACTGTGTTTGTGTGATGATCAATAATGTCCAGTACAGGAAGGAAAACAGTCTTGTATCCATCAGTTCCATACAGAGGCACAGTTTTTGGAATGAAAACATTATGCACTTTTTTTAAATCTCAAACAGGGAACTTTATATCCTTCTTAATTTTCCTTTGCTTTACTCCCTGCTTTAAAATACCTTCCTAAAATTATGAGAAGGACTGTGAGGAAGATCTGTGGTACCTAACCGAGCTAGAATTAAGGCAAAGCACTGTATTGCGGTCCTGTTTACAAGTTGTTACAATGAGTAGTAGGGGGTACCTAGGCTTCACCAAAGAGGTACTTTATTATTATTTTCTGAAATATTATGGTGCCAGTTCAAAAATAAATTTTTGCCAGGAAGCATAATGTCTAATTATTGCTTTCTTTAGATAGAGCAGATGAAAGTTTTACATCATTAAGATGACAGCGAATTTTTTTTAAAAGGCAGCACTATCATCTGAAGTAAATATACTGCTACATTTAAAAGACTGTTAATCTCTGCTAAGTTATGTCACGTTCTTTTTAAGGTTTACTGATAATCCATTTCATGGCTAGTAGCTATTCTTTTTCAGTCACGCCATGAAAACACTCACTTGTGAAAAGGAGCACTCACTGGTCAACTTCCATAGCTATTGTCATGTTTTACTAACAATAGATTAATCAGCATACATAGAATTGCCTTGCAGTTGCATAAATCATGTGTATATAGTGAACGTTGCATAAATATACTTGCAGATTGTTTTTAATTTAATTGAAATAAAGATACAGATATGTTTGGCTGACATACGTTAAATTATTACACAGACAAATGTACAACTCAGTTTTTCAGTTAAGCACTGAAGGGGATAAAAGCACATGTTGTGGTACATATTTTTCCTAGTTCAGTGTAGGTATTTTAGTAATAAGAGTCTAAAAAGAAGTCTGTTTTGGCATGTGTTACAAAGTAATAATTTAGTAATACTTGAGAAGCCAGGTTACTCCCAAAGTGAATTATTATACATTATAAAACTTCTCGCATACCTCCTGTATGACACTTGTTATAAAATTTCGAACTTGTATTAATCTTTACAGTAGCTTTCTATGTCCAAAATACACGTGATGGAACATGTACTGGTATAAGTATCATGACATGGATTATCTATAAAGCCATGTACTGCTCTTCAACTCAAGACAATACTGTGACAGTAATGCACGGCAGTTATTGGAGAAAAGTTCTATAATCTCCACTACAGTATGTATGTGAAGCGTAAAGTATCTCATCTTCAGTTAATATGGCTTATGGGTGACAGTAAAATACTACCACATTTCCTCTTTGGAAGAAGAATACATTTCAGTGTCTTAGAAAGCTGTGTCATTAGAGATGCTGTTAGTTGAATGATGGTGGAAATCACCTTTTTTAATGCTTTCTGCAATGCCATTGATCAGTGCCCCTTGTTCCTTTAGTGTGGTCATTACATTTCAGAAAGTGTTCTGATTTCATCAACAAGAACAGCAGTTTTCATCATAGTCAAATGTTGAAATTTGTCTGTTGTATTCCTTCTCTGATGTCTTTAACAACCTTGTTTTGAAACATTTTCCTGGCAAAAGAAGAAAAAGTGAAGATCTCTAAACCTTGGGTTCAGAGGAAAATATTGTATGGGAGCTTTGTAAAAACCCTCAAGCTACATGAGGCATGGTTTAGGTTATCGGTTCTTTGGATGTAAACACAGTGATGGGCATACTGTTGGCAATGTCTTCTAAATTAGTAGCTTGTCAGTGGATTACCAGGGAAAACTCCTTAAATTTAGACTTTCTGATATGTATCCCTTCTTCTGTATGTTCCTGACTGTGCTATTTTGCAGCCAAGGCAGACGAGGCAGAAGGAATGATCACTGAATCACTGGTTAGGTTGCTCAGCTAGAAGGAGAGACCTCACATGGATCCTGCTAATTAACAGATCTCTTGAATGTCAGTAGGTCTCTGTTCCCCTTTGTGAAATGGGGAATGCTGTTTCACATCTTTGTGATTGAGGATACTGGTCAGGTACTCAGAAAACAGGTGATAATGGTCACCATGGAAGAACCTAACTTAAAAGTGCTTTGGAGCGCAGCAGAATGGGTCAGTCATAGAGTGTACAAATCACAGTGTTGACTCAGCTGCAAATGGGAAAGGTTAAGAATCAAACCTGTTGCATTTAGCATAGGAGTTTTGAGTACAACTGCTAAGCCACTGATTTGTCTAATGACAGCTTTATTTGTGTTAATAATTATTTAATCTGGAATGACTTCTTCTTTGGACTATGCTTACGTTAGTGACAATATTTTTCACATAGAAAATGAAATAATTTTAATGATGCTATCTGTCTCCTTGGTAAAATGACACTGGATGGTCTGGTGTGGCCTGGGATGATGATGTGGCCTGGACAATGAAACATGCTTGTGTGGAAGCTAGGTGAGTTGCTGTATTACTCTATAGTGCTGATGTATGGCTAAAAGTCAGCCTGAACAACTGCAAACTGTGTAGGCAGGGTTACAGAGGTCAGAACTTCATAGGTGCAGTACTTAACAATTTGTGCTGTTTCACCTCTACTTTATATATAGTCTAGTGCAACAGTGGAGCATAACTTGGGTTTGTTCATTTTCTTCCAGAGTGTCATGGTTGTGTGTTAGCTCAGAAAAGCCCTCTGGGAATTCGGAAGTGCTAGGATTCCAAGTGCAAGGTCCTGCACCTGGATCGGAGCAACTGCTGGTATCAATACAGGCTGGGGGATGAAGGGATTGAGAGCAGCCCTGCTGAGAAGGACTTGGGGGTATGGGTGGATGAAAAGCTGGGCGTGAACCTACAGGTGGACGAAAAGCTGGACGTGAACCGGCAATGTGCACTTGCAGCTCAGAAAGCCAACCATATCCTGGGCTGCATCAAAAGAAGCGTGGCCAGCAAGTCCAGGGAGGTGATTCCGCCCCTCTGCTCCACTCTGGTGAGACCCTACCTGCAGTACTGCGTCCAGCTCTGGAGTCCTCAGCACAGGAAAGACATGGACCTGTTGGAGCCGCTCCAGAGGAGGGACACAAAAATGATCAGAGGGCTGGAACACCTCTCCTGTGAGGAGAGGCTGAGAGAATTGGGGTTGTTCAGCCTGGAGAAGAAAAGGCTCCGGGGAGACCTTATTGCAGCCTTTCAATACTTAAAGGGGGCTTGTAAGAAAGATGGGGACAGACTTTTTAGTAGGGCCTGTAGTGATAGGACAGGGGGTAATGGTTTTAAAGCAAAAAAGGGTAGATTCAGACTAGATACAAGGAAGAAATCTTACAATGAGGGTGGTGAAGCACTGGAACAGGTTGCCCAGAGAGGTGGTAGATGCCCCATCCCTGGAAACATTCAGGGTCAGGTTGGACGTGAGCAAACTGATCTAGTTGAAGATGTCCCTGCTCATGGCAGGGGGGTTGGACTAGATGACCTTTAAAGGTCCCTTCCAACCCAAACTATTCTATGATTTTGCAAGTGCCATGCATTTACTTCTGTTCAGCATGCTGTATGGAAAATCAGCTATTGTGCTGCCTGGTACATGTACCCCAAGGTACATGCTGTTGTCATGACATTCAGCAGCCCCTGTGAAGCTTTTCTGTAACTGTCTGCTAATGGAGAACGTTATCCTGCTTTAGGATTGATACCGTGGAAGCATTTGAGTGCTCCATCCTCAAGAAGCCATCTCCAGTATGGGCTAACCTGTTTCTCTAATATGCCCCCTCTTAAATCAGGGAGGGAGAGGTCTGTCTCAAGAGTATGTTTATGCTAGTGCACTGGATTTAGATCCTTCAAGATTTAGATTGACATTGTGGGATGTTTAATTATTTTTCTTCTGTGTGTATCTTAAATGAGAATTTCTGTTGAATTGGGTCTGATTCAAGCTCGGTCATGTCACTGGAGGTACCACCGTTGAAGGTGGTAGATTATTGTGCTTCAGGGAGAAGGCTTTATTTTGTTATATACAAGGAAGTTTCTTTTCAGCCTGAAGAGGTGCTGGAACAAATTTGCATCGCAGCCTGGCTCTGTGGCAACACCAGTGCATTATAATAAACATCAGTTCCCCCTTTTGTGGCTGTTGTCTCAACCTAGTGTGGCATTTTACAGAGGCAGCCTCTGCTACTGTTATTTCTAGCATTGCTGCAATTTAAGCTCAACTAGAAAGAGCCCCTTGTTCATGAATATTTGTCTTACAAACTGTATGAAAGTTAAACAAAATGTTTCTTAATGCTTTGCTGCTGTGAGGAGTGCAATTTGCTGCAGTAAAAGTCCCTCCTTGACTTTCTCCTTGCTGCTTTTTCCAGCCAGCAAGGATGGACTTTTTCAGAAAGACTGTTTTAAGATGATATTAAAAAGTTTGCAGATTCTTATGGGTTGTCCCCCCAGCTCAAAATACCCTTTTTTAGTTGAATTGTCATTTCAAGACCTAGATGATGCATGGGCTGAAGCCTTTGTAGCTCTTATTCATTAAGGAGAGAAACCTGTGGCTCAATGTAGTTGTAAAAACAAAAGCACTTTTAACTTACTTTGTAAATTCCATGCCTTATTTTCCATTAAAAAAAACACCCTTAAGTGCATTTTTCTGTCAACTGTGAGCAAATTTCCCTTTTGCCTTCAGTGGAAAATAGTTCATTAAGTAGGTAACTGCTGCAGCATTGTAAGGCAAGCAAAGTAAAGAGTAAGTAACTTTTTTTTTTACTTTTTTTTTTTTTTTCCCCTTTTACTTTCTAGCCAGCAAATGTGAAATCCTGTACTGGGTGGCTGAAAAGTTGAAAGGGAAAAATAAAATAAAATACAAAACCATATGCCAGATGCATGACAATTTTAGTAGCTGCCAAATGTGCCTTTTATGAAAGAACATCCATAATATTTTTAAAAAGAAGGGTAGAAGAAGGTAGACGATCGGGGTGCATGTTGTTGGAATTGCTTTGGACAAATTTGTTTGAATCTACTTTGGAATAAGCCTTTTTTTGTTTGTGAAAAAAACAAATTTTAGGTTCCAATAAGTTTGTTCCAGTACGTGTATACATTTGCCTTTGTTTCATGGCATGGTTACTTGCCAAAATGAGTAAATGTTAAAAGCTATGTCAGTCCAGTTGTAAAAAATAAATTAATTAATTAAATTAAAAAATAGAGAGAGAAGTGGTAAACTTTAGCTGGCACATCTGATGACCTGTGTACATAACTGTCTGTAGGTGATCTTTGTATGCTGTGTCTGCAGTGCTATTCAGATTGCATATAAGTGAAAATTTAATAGTGACTGTTACCTTTTGGCATTAAAAGATATGTTCTAAAAAAAAAAAAAAAAAAAAGCCTTATGTATCCCAGAAGTGTATACTTTTGAATATGTAAGATACACTGAAAGTCCTTGTAGTCTGAGACTGGCTTCCTTAAGCTTAAATACTGTGTGCTTTACATTGAGAACAATCATGAGTCTGCTACAGATGTAGGTTTTGCTCAGGATAGTAAAATATTAAAAGACACAGTAGCTTGTGAGCAGAGGAACTGTATGGAGTAGAAGACAACTAAGAAAGGTGTATGTACAGTAGGGAACACAAAATAGCATCTTTTAGCTGTGTTGTTCTCTGCCACAGGATTATTTGTTGTAGGTGTCACTCCAGCTTTGCAGCTTTCTGTTACAACCTGCTGCATCAAATGATCTGCCATCTATGGGTAAACAGATCTGTCTCTTGAATTTTACTGTATGAGGTTTTTAGGTAGGTAATTTCATGTAAGAGCCTACATTTTGTCCCCTTGTCGAATCAAATCACGGTAAATAAAGGGACATAATGTTCAATATCTCGTATCTGGCAATAGGCAAAACATTGCTTTCAAAGAATGGAGTGAATAAATGAAAACCACTCACAAGTAGGAACTGCTTAATATTCATGGTAGTCTCCTCCATCTAATCCACCCCACAAAACCCACAAAACAAAACAGTGGCCAAACACAGTACTACACGTCCCAGCTCCTCTCCTGTTTAGGCATGAGCAAGGAGCCGTCACAACTGTGTGCAGAGTTGGGAAAAAGCAACTGGATTCCTCGGAACCTGTTGAAGTGGTTTTTGCCCTTACCGAGGAGTATTTGTACTTGTACATGTACATGACTTGTACTGACGTGAAAATGCTCTTAAGAACTTGTGAAAGAAGCCAGGATACATTGCAACTCTGGGGAAAAAAAGTAGGAGAAGCTGCCTAAGCTATATAAACTTAGAAGTAGCCTCAGTTACACTGGCTTAGAGGAATGAATTGGTGAGAGGATACGTTTGACCAGCAGTGAAAGTCAAAGTTACCCATAATCTGAGGAGGGTCTAGGGTGGCTGACTTAAGGAGGGAGTGTAGCCGTGGAGAGGTGATCTGGAAGAGTCACAGCCACGATGACAGTTTGTCCTGTTGAGGGCCGTCTCGGGTGCTGGCAGTTCCCCAGCAGCTAGCTGATAGGCATGTTCTGCATCCACATGATTGAAAGGGATTTGAGGAGGAAACACCCCAGTAGATTTGCACAGGAGTAAACCTGCATTTGGGCTGTTGATTCAAAACTCTGCTGGCATACTCTAATCTCTGAGACCGCTGTCCTCAAGTGACACAACACTGCAGGGAGCTACAGAGCGGTCGGAGGAATGCTACACAAGCTTGCAGGTGCCACGTGGCATGGGGAGGTCTGAGTACTGCAAGCTGAATTGTCCCCGTTTGTGGTGTCATTGTTTAGGACCTGCTGAGAATGTGGCAAGGGTAAGATAGTGTTGATAGTCAGAACTGGAATTCAATTTTTAAAAAAACTTGGTATGTGACAAGTGTTTGTGATACACAGGAAGATATTAAGATCTCTTACAGAGTTGGATAGTTGAAATTACAGTGCTGTGTATGTCAGTGGAGGAGGCTCATGGGATTTTTTTTTTGTGAAAGCTCATGTGTCTGTAGCAGAAGGAGTAAAGGAGATGTAGGAAGGAGCTGAAGAAATGTCACGGTGAGCTGCAGCAACAACAGGATCTTGACCAGAAGCCTAGAGAGTGAGTCAGCCGAGTGCTGCGTAAGAGTCTTGGAACCACGTGTATGGAAACGGTCCTCCCACATGACTGTGTGTGCAGTGGAACAGGATTTTGTAAGTAATGTTGCCTCAGAAAGGGACCTGGGAAACATGTGTTTCTTCTTTTAGTGGATGCAACCTTATGGCTGATTCAGTGCAAAAGAGACAACAGCGTTATTTAAAAGCAACATTTATTTGGCACAGGAAGAAAAATAATCCAGAGTACACACATACACTAAAGGTGAAGTTGGATCGGATCCTGCAAGAGGTTGTGTGTTTCTGTGTGGTGCTGAGCATCATTCATTTATTTTATTTACATTTGCAGATCGTGAGCAGGTACAAGGACATCTCAAATGATAAGTATAGGCCTGGAAGTAAGAACTTATACAGGATCAGAAAGAAATAACCATCAATTCTGACCATGCCTTAAATCACTGAAACAGAAGCTAAAATCCACGTGCATTGTACAAGCAAGGGTCTGCCACTTTGGAAGGATTTCCTCACCCAGGAGATGTTAGCAGGTAGGTTTTCCCCTTTGTCCTGTTTCTGTCCTGGCATCTGCCTGGCAAGTGTGAGGAAGCAAGTTTGTTCTATGAAGGATAGAAGTGTCATTATATATAAGACCAAAGACACAAGCATCAGAGCCCTTGACAGCATCAGTGCATTACAGTAGAAACTCGTCCATATTGATGTAACTCTGGTTCCATGGACGAATAGGTCTGTCTGTGGCTGATTCCTTTGCAGAACAAACAGGCTTTGCTGATGCTTCAGTTACAAGTATCTGGCTCTTACATATTTCTATCCTGGCCCTGCACTGTCTGACTGAAAGCTGCAAAGTCCTGGGAAGTGTCTTTGTGATGCAGTGGCTGGTCAGTGTGGAGCGGTCGTGACTGGGAAGGGCCAGGGAAATTGTAATTTAATGAGGATGTGAGGGAGAGGGAAAGAGATGGAAAGTTTTTTTGTCATTAAAAGCCTTAAATTAAAAAAAAAAAAAAAAATCATCCCAGAATAGTTTCCAAAATGGGGCAGGGGTTGGGGATGATACTTTTTTCATCTTTGTAAGGAGGAGAAGTGGATTTTTGGGAACTATTTTGGGTCCAGTAAAATCTATGGGGCAGGCATCAGCTAAAACATTTTAATCTCTGGGGTTTTGCTTGGGTCACTTTCTTGAAACGTTGGGAAAACTTTGATTGAGATAAAGGATGGATTTTGTCTGTCTTAGGTGGATAACGATTTTCACACACACCTCTTCACCTCCACCAGAGGAGGAAAAGCAGATGGTGGATGCAGGTCAGTCGACTCTATGGGAGAGCTATAGGCGCCACATCTGCAGTGGGTGTTAGCCGCTGCAGCCAAGGACACCTGCTCTGGGCCCTCCCCATACCATTGCTGCTGCCAGGAGAGCCGTGCAGCATGGTGGCACCAGATTCAGTCACCCTTGCACTGGTGTTGGAGTCCCAAGCCCCTAATCTCAGAGCCTTGCATCTTTCCCCCGAGGTGTTGCTGTTGGCCCCATGGAGACAGTTCACAACCTCTTCAGGTGAAGCTGTTCTTTATGACAGACCAGTGTCGCAACCCTGCCAAAAAAAGGTGATAAAACCACATTTCCTCTTGAAACTGCCTTCAGCATGCCCCAACTTCAGCTAACACCACAGCCCTGTACCAACAGTGCTCTTGCTGCTGGGGTGCGGCATGGATATCGCACCAGAGGGCTGTTTCTCTGCATACTTTCTTTTTAACAGAAGCTATAGTCTTCTGCAGAGAGCAGCATTACTGAGGGTTTGTCATGTCGAGATGCGAGGAGGGTGGTGTGTGTGCGGCCTTGTGGGAGGAAGAGTATCCTTGCACAAGGAGGGCTTGTGACTTTGAACATGGGGCACCATTGACTTCCTGCCCTAGTGCCTCAATTTTAGCTAGAATAACTGCTCCAAAGCAGGGTTCTGCACGTGATGGAGCTTGTGAGGTGGTGTCAGGCCAAAGAGAGTTAGCAAAGAGTATTTCAGGTGTATTACAGACCAGGAGCCAGGACACTGGTTGACTGTGTTTGTCTGCATCGATCCATGGTGGGAAATAGGGTGGAGAAGAGTCTTTGTCTCTTGTGGCAGGCCCTGGGCTCAGCTTGTGTCACCTGCCTGGAGACACAGGCAATTCCGACAGCAGGAGCAGAGATTCATACAGCAGGAGGGAATTCAAGAAACAGCATGCTGCATAGAAGGTGAAGGAGGATTTTGGGCAGTGATGAAAGTCCAAAAGGAAGGATGCTGCTGATTAAGCAGTACAAAGCCCAGGTGCTTCAGCTGATGCTTATTAGACCTTCTCAAACCAGCAGGGTAATGTGACCTGGCCTCCTGGAAGACATCTTAGATGGTGGGGTTTGGTTTTTTGTTTGGTTGGTTGGGTTTTGGTTTGGTGTTTTGTTGGGGAGGTTTTGGCGGGGGGGGGGGGGGGTTGGAAAGTGGAGGAAAGAGGGGAATTTCAGACTTCTGGCCAGGATGCCAAGGCTGCAGAGGTAACCCCTGTGTTGTGGGTGAGCTCAAATTAGACCTGACTTGAATTTGGAAGAGCAAAGATGTATGGCAAATCAAGCAGCATTGGGGGAGGAGGGGGAGGAGAAGATAGTGGGATTCAGCCAAAGCTTTCCAAAACTCCAAGGAAAGTTAAGTCAGGCAGAGGTGAAAGCTAGCAAGTTCCTGTGCTTATTGGACCTGCTGGCTGAGCTCCACTTGAACCCATAGCCTGGCCCTGCCCTGTGCTAGGAAGAGCAGGATGTGTTTGTAAGGCAGTTGTGACAGTCTCCTCTCCCCCACCCCTCCACCTACTGTCTTAGTCAGGGGCGATCTTGGGACCTTGCTGTCTGTCTCCACCCTCAGGGACCTGGGGAAACACTGTCGCACTTAGGCTGTGGCCTGCCTTTCTTGGGGCTGCTTATTTCTTTTTGAAGAGCTTGCGGAAGGAGCTCCGGAAACCCCCCTTGGGCTCGTGCCGTGGGTTGTGGTCGCTGAAGGATGTTTGCTCATTGTCATCCTTCTGGCAGAACCTGGTGTTGTCTTCTGCATGGAGCTCCTAAAAGGGAAAAGACAATTTAACCAGCATTTGTAACCTGACATCCTTGTCCCCTTCTCTCAATCTCTCTCTCTGTCTCTCTCTCTCCCTCTCTGTACTAGGAGGGACCTGGTGTGTGAGGAGGTGCTGGCAAGGCTGGGAGACAACAGGTCCCTCAGGCCTTGGCAGCACTGGTACCTCTGCAGAGAGCTTGTTGCTGGCTCTGAGGCTGAGGCAGTGGCAGAGGAGTGGAAGGATAAGCATTGTTAGAGGGAACTGGAGCCTTCCTTGCTAAGCTTTTTGTTTAGGGGGAGCTTACTAGTCCCTTTTGCCAACAACAGAGCAAGCCAGTATAGGCAGTTGAAGGAACTTCCCACCCTCTCCTTGCTCATGAGCTCTGTTTACCCTAGGGCAGGGAGGCTTCAGGCTTCTTGAGCTGATACGGTGTGAAAGACTTCTGTTGGCTCTGCTGCTGCCTGGTTTTGTATCTGTGGGGCAGAAGGCTTCATTAGCACATGCACCTTGCAAAAAATGTGCCACTAAAAGATCTCTTCCCCCTTTCAGGAGAGTGCTGAGTTCCTCTCTGCAAGGCTCTGGACAAGTCCCTTTTCTCCAGTTCTGCCCACCACTGCCACGGTGGTCTCCTTTGCTCTGTGAGGGAGTTTGTGACCTGCAGTTCTGGACTAGCTCCACATCTGCACCCTGCTGTGGGCCGTAGCTCCGTGCAGGTGAGTGCGAAAGAGCTTGCAGGCTCCTGTTCATGGCAGGGGCTGTGTCCCCATGGCTCTTCTCCCTCTGCCTCGTTTCCCCTGCTCAGCCATCCACCACTTCCTTCACTCACTGGGTTTTTTTCTCTGTTTTCTTTCGAGGCTTCTTTGCTGCCTTTTCAGTCAGGCTGTTGGAACCTTCCTCCTATCATCATCTGCATCTACAGCCTCATCTGCATCTTGCCTCATTTTAACAGGAGGGTGTTTCTCCAGGCAGCACTGAGAGAACTAGCTAAGCACCTCACAGCACCCTCAGCCTCTTCCCCAGGAAGTGTGAAGGGCATCTTCCCCCTGACTGTGACAGCTCAAAGCTGACTCTGAACGGGCACTGCAGACTACGGAAACATTGTTCCTGCAAGACCTGGTGTCCCTGCCATGCCAGTGGTTGTCTGAGGGACACAGTTGCTGGGCTCTGTCTGTTTTCACACAGACTTTAGCATGGGTCTGCAGTCCGTGCAACAAACACAGGTGAAACAAAAACCATGGACCAGATCCTTGCTGGGGTAAACGGGCTGAGTTCAGCCAAGTCATGCTGGTTTACATCAGCTGAGGATCTGATACTAAACCCATTGGTTTTCTTAACCCAGCACTCCTCACAGCAGGTGGAAAGGCACCTTTTCAACTGGGTGCCACCCTATAGCACTAATTTCGAACAGCTTTGTGCATACTTGGTGACCCTGCTCAGATACAACATTTACTTGTGGGGGAAGCTCAGTGACAGCTAGAGACACATGAGAGGCTAGCTTGTCTCAAGGGTGTTCTAGCTGTCACTCAGCCAGATGTGTGCCTTAAGTCCATGCTTGTCCCTGGGGAAGATGTGTGTGAAAAGGAGCTGTCTTGTCCCTCCCTTGGGCATGTACATGCAGATGAGGACTTTGAGTGTGTGGACTTGGAAGCTATTTTGATATGTTCTGCCCTAACTATCTCAGATCTTTCTCCTGCTGCTGCCGCTGCTTCTGCACCACAACGTGCTTTTTTTTTTTTTTTCTCCTCCTATTTAAGCCTCCTTACTTCCAAAAAGCTCTGTTTTTCACCCGCTCCTCTCTGTGGGGGGAAGTAGCTCCTTTGGGAGCTTCGAGATGAGGCTGAGATCATGTGAGGCTGGACATTCCTCTCCTGCTTCTGCTGCAGCCGGCTCCCACTGCTGCTCCGTGTGCTGTAGAGTCTGGTGCTCACGCCCTCAGCGCTCCTTGGCAGCTCCTTCAGAGACCTGCTCAGCTGCTTGCCTTTGCTGTGGAACATCTCACGCTTGTAAGTACTGCTGCTTACGGGAGTGCAGCTCTTGGGTAATGGCTGTAAGGCATGATCTGTCCTCTCTGGTTCTGATGTGAAGTTAACAGGCCTAAGGAAGCAAATGTCTAAGCTGGACTCGGAAGACGCCGGGGAGCAATTCTCAAAGAGAGCAAGGTTTTGGAAGGCGTCATCTTCATAAGGGCCTGGCAGGGTGAAAACTTCCCCGGGGTAGTCAAACTCTTCATAGCTTGGCGCAAAGTTCCTCGCATCCTGCAGCAGCTCCACAGAGGTCCTGATGGCTCTCTCAGTGTTTCCCACCGCATCAGCTGGTGGTGCTTCATACTCCATTTCAGGGATGGATTGTAAGGGGGCTGTCAGAGCCTTGAGTTCCTGCTCTGTGAGCTGAGAGGATGCAAGGATGTTCTCTGGCCTCTCATGTTTTCTACTTTCCATTTCCCAGTCAGGGGGCTTTACAGCCTGAATGTTCTCCATCACGGTTGGCTGGGGTTTCTTCATCTGGGGCATCAAATGCCTTAAAAATAAGAAACAAAACAAAACAAAAAAACAAAAGGAAGTGGAATACTAAAGGATGCCCGAGAGACAGTGTGACAAGCCCCCCTCCCTGCTTGTTCCCCAAGCCTTATTCTCTTGCTTTTAATGCCAAAAGGTGTTTTCGTATCTTGGAGAACAGTAACAGAGCTGCTACTAATAGAAATTGCCTGGCTGGGTTAGCAGGAGCAAACTTGCAGGGTTAGAACTGCTTATCTAGTAGCTTTGGCTGACTTTTGTACTCTACACCATGAAATGAATAGAAACTGAGATGAGAAGCCAACTGCTCCATCTCTCTCCTGTTCATCTGCATTTTGGATTTTTACTTTACTTCTCTTTCTGTAATGTAAGGGCTGTGTCTTACTTTCCGGTGGTTTCATTGTCTTCTCAAGTGGACAAGGTTCCTCTCTTGGGTAGGGTGACTCTGTCCCCAGAAGTGTGTTAGGAGTACTTGGAGGGCTCCTACCCTCTGTGTGTTCCAGGTTAGTCAGCAGAGAGTCCTGCATTGGATGAGGTATTAGATGCAGGGTGTGCACCCCCATGGCCCTTAATGAACACTAGTTAGGAAAGTCCCACTGCCATCTTCTGGGGACATAATGAATAGAGTGAGGGAACAGAAACCTTGTAATGTTCAAGATGTGCAGAGCTCTGCATCTGGGACAAGATAACCCCATATATCAGACCAGGCTGGGAGATTTGGGTTGAGCAGTAGCTCTGGTGTGAACTTGGGGTTATAGCCAATGCCAGGGTAAAGATGAACTGACAGCATGTTCTCATGGCAGACAAGGAAAACCCTGACCTGAGCTGTATTAGGAGCTGCATGGCCAGCTGAGCATGGGGAGTTATTTTCCGCCCTTCTGTTCAGTGCTGGTGAGGCCCCACCTGGACCCATGTTGGGTCCTCAGTTCAGGATGAATGTGGGGAAACTGGGGAGGCGCTAGCTGAGGCTACCAAGATGGGGGCCTGGAACATCATGTCTGTGAGGAGAGGGAGATTGGCTTGGGTAGTCTGGTGAGAAGGAGGCTAGGGATTCATCTAATAACACTACCTTTTGAGGGAGACTCAGAATGATGAAGCCAAACTCTCCTTGTTAGTGTCAAATGATGTAAGGAAGCACAACAGCCACAAATCGCTGATGTAAGAAAAAAGGCAAGTCTAGTGTGCTTCTCTGATCATCATCTCAGTTGGCACATATCAGTAGGCTAGAACTGGCGAAAGATTGCCAGGCGCTACTAGTAGCGCTATCTTTCTTGAATTAGTCTTGTGTATTTTTGAACCCATTTGTACTTACATCTTGAGATAGTGAGTCCCATCATTCAATGATGTGCTGTGTGGAAAAGTACTTTTTTTGCTAGTCTGAGACCTTGGTCATGTTTCCTAGCTCTTGTAGTGTTGACAGTGAATAATGCGGAGTGTTACTATGCACACCACTGCCAGGCCTACAAAAAATACATATCTGCCCTGGTACACTGTTAAGACAGCTAGCAAGAGTATTGACAGCCCTGGGTAGAGCTCTGAAATGTTTCCTGCTTGTAAGCCACATGGTAGTGGGTAGCAGGAAGGAGCCAGCCCTTCATCTCTCTATGCATACGCAGGGAGTAGTCTTGGTCTGTAACTGCCTAGTGTCACTGGCATAGTATGGGGGAGGAGAGAGTTTTCAGCCTACTTTGAAAGCCTTCTACTAGATCAATAGGCTTACGGGGTTGTCGTGCCAGAGGAAGGTGCTGGTGGGAACGACTGTATTGTCTCTTCAGAGTGGATCCCACTGTCCCGGATAGATGTCGCACTGGGTGTTGGAGAAACCTCTTGGCTCGTACACTGGGAGGTGAGACCTTTGTACAGCTTCACCAGGGATGACCTGAGGGAGGAGAAATCCATCGTCGTGCTAAGAAATAAGGCAGGGAATGAGCACGAGCATGTAGAATCACAGAAAACAGGGCTGGGAGGGACCTTAATATTCCCATTCACCTCTTCCCACCCCAAGGAAGGACCTGTTCCACCTAGTCTTTCTGTCCTCCTTTTAATGCCTCTCCTGATAGCAGTCCCTCCCCAGCAGTCTGCTCCAGCCCTTTACCACCCTCCATATTTGGAAGCTTCCCTTGAAGTCTGATCTTGCCCTGCTCTCCCAGTGAATCATCACAAGGAGCAAAGGCAACCAGATTTTGATTTTACTAAAAAGTATTGATTTCAAGGAACTCTTCTGAACCTCAACTTGAGAATCAACATTCAGGGTCATTTCTATCACAGTTCATCTCAAACAGGTTATGGGAGGCTTTTGTTTCTCCCCCGCCACTCCCCCTGTAAAATAAGGTAATGCTATTCTTTCTCACTCTTAGCCTCTGAGGGTTTCAGGCAACAGTCTGGGTGTTCACCAGGGTCCTGAGCTGCCAAAGCAGCTAAGTCCCCATGTATTTGCCTACTGGGGAATAACTTTGCCATCAGCTTAAGGAATCAAATGTTCCCATGAAACGTGGCTGCTATGTTTAGAAGGATTAAACTGATTTTCCTTCTACTCTCAGAGTTAGACAGAAGGGCCCACCGCAAATCTGACCTCAGTTCAGAGGACAAATGCCAATAGTGGGCCTTCTCCAGCATTCATATGCAAAGGGCTTTGTTTTATTTCAACAGAGCAATGTGCTTGTTAACCTTGCCTGGACCTAAATTCCCTGTTTCCAGGCTTCCCACACACCTCCCTTTCCCTGGTGATGGAGAGAATGAACTGATGTTGTGCTTACTTCTTCAGCTTTTTCCTCTTCTGTATAAGCAGGTCTTCATTGCATTGGAAGAGGAGGCTATAGTGTGAGATGAAAACCCGGAGGCGCTGCACACACACCAGCAGCAGGTAATAGTCAGGATGCTCTTGCTCCGTGAACTTCAGGACATTCTGGGGCACAGAGGAGAGCAGGCTGTTGGAGGGTGTCCTGACCCCTTCTGGGGAGAAGGTGCTATTGGGACCGTGGATTAGTGCTCTGGAGTGCCCAAGGCACTGCCCTGTGGGAGCACAGTGGGAGCTTTTCTAGGCAGCACCAGTATCTGAGGGACTTGGATGAGGCCTGCCTCCAGTGCAAATACACAAGTAACCACTGTAAATGTAATAATGAGATGTGTGGGTGATGCACTGGTTGAGTTTAGCATTGGATAAATAAACCAATCTCTCGTTTTTATAATGCTTGCTTTCTGTGTCATTTGCCTTGTCTGAAATGTTTCACTACAATTCAGATAACCCTCCTGTGAACCAGAACTCTTTTTATCAGCAAGCTCTGTGTAGGAAAGGTTGTTGGGCTCTAGGAGCCTCTAGCCCTCAGCCAACAGGCTTGTGGACCACTCAGCAAAGAGGCCAGCTCTGTTACAGGATTTAGGTTGGAGCTCACAGTAGATGTGCCCCATCTCTGGCCTCCTGTTCTCCTAGAGCAGCAGGCAGCAGAGCTTTTGGCTTCCCAGGGGACAAAAGTTGGTTCTGTCAGGCCAAACAGATAAACTGGCAAACAGAAGTGAGCTTCAGGTGAAAACCATGAAAATTAAGCCATTCTCAGCTGGCTTTCCCTTTCAGAGGTTGTTGGTTTGGTGTTTTTTTTCCAGAGAGCCCACTGGGTTAGCCAGAAGCCCTGTACCTGTACAGGCCTGAATACCAGCTCTGAGTTAAAAGTCGCACGTTGTGATAAAAGTTCAACAAGATAGCTTTCCATCCTGGGGCCCTACCTGTAGATGAATAAGGTATTCAGGGATTCGCTGGACTATATGGAAGAACAGAATGTAGAGATCAGACTTGATTTCTTCTTCTACCTGAAATAGAGAAAGCAACTTCAGAGTCTCTCCCACCCATAAAACGTATCTGCTTCCAAATGGTTCTGGGGTTTAATGAGTAGTTTTGCTGTAAGTAGTTATAAGAGTTCACAGGAGCACACCAGTTAAACAGCAGTTGTGCATGACAATACACCAGTCTTCATCTTCCTTCTGGAAGGGATATTTGTGACTCCTTCCACAAGCAATACTAGTCCTAAGGGTGAAATTCCTTAGGCTGGTGATTATCTGTGAGGGACACTCAGCCTAATTAAGTAGGGTTGTATGTTTAAAGTGCAGTAGTTAGGTTTCACTGAAACCCCAGGTAGACACTGCTGTTCAGAATGAATTTCTTAGTTTAGGCCCAAATGAATATAACAAAATGAGATTGACTGCTAAATTAAGATGTCTTGGAAGCGAGCTAGTGTGGTTTAGTTATTGCACTTTAAAACTACCTTTATATTTAACTTTCCTAGTTTAAACCAAGAATCAAGGGTGTGAGAAGCTGAACAGTTAGAGACTGTTTTCTCTCTAAAGCGCTCTCAGCCTCGCTCTTGGTCTCCCTGTTTGGCTGAGTCCTCCATTTTCCAGGAGGCACTGTTTGCCTGGGACAGGTCGGGATAGCATGTGCATAGGCAAGCTTTCTGGAAGGTTTGATGTGAGACATTATTTTATGTCACAGCAGAAATACAGCTTTGGTTACACACAGTGCTGAACATGTTAAAACTGCCTTTTGTAGGTGCATGTCAGCCATGGCAACATTCAGGAAGCTGGCATTTGATAACAGAACAAGTGAATTGGCAGAAGAGTCCTATCGTGGGCAGGCATAACAGGAAGAGATCCAGGCTTGCATGTTGCCATTACATGTCTGTGAAGCAGGCAGGAAGTTTACCTCCTTCAGGATCACCACGTGGATCAGAGATATGCATTCTGGCAGGTCCCTCAGGTACGCAACATAGTAGTCCAGAAAATTATTCTTACAAAAGGGAAAAAGAAAAGAACAGAGAAACTTAAGAGAGATTTTTGGTCATAGAGCCAGCCAGAATAAGAAACTGTTGATTCCCCACCATCACTCCTGGGAGCTCATCAGTGCAGCAGAGCTGCTAACTGTGTGAAGCTTTCAAGGCTTGGGACTTCTCAAGAAAGGCTGTTTAATAAAATGTGTTCAGCTGTTGAGCACAGTATATAAAGCTTTATAACAGATAGGAGGGGTAGAGAGGCTGGGGAGGAAGATGCTTTTCTTATTTAAGACTCCTAAAATTTATAAAGCATCAGATGAGTTTTTACACATCCTTCCAGGAGAGGTCCCACTGCTCACCAGGGCTTGGGCAGACCTTCACCCTGAGAAGGAGGTGCTCTTTTACTTGGGGCTACAAACCATATAGGATATGGGGCCTGCCCACCCATTTGTCATAACTCTGAGCAAAGTGTATTGGGGAAGGGGAGCATAATAAACAACATTCTTCTCACACTCTTACTGTGAATACAGACATCCAAGCTGCCAAGGCTTGTCTGTGGCTCCTGCAACCAAGACTAGATCTTATGCATTTATTCTAGGGCTGTGCTATGTGGCTGCATGCCCCCAGGTGAGTCCAGCATGTGGGCTCCCTGACCAACCAAGTACTACAACAAAGGGGCTACAATGCACCAGGACTCTCCTCAAAGGAGGCTGACTGAAAGGCCTTACTCTAGCCACGGCTTCACAGCACAGCCCCCCTGTTGCAAGGTATCTCAGCCCACCTGTGGGCCATCAGCACAACATCATGAATCGTAGCAGAAGAGAGGTGTCTGTAACATACCTCATCATTTGTTAACTTCAGGAAGATGTCTCCTAGGATCCCTTGTCGTGGCCAGCTCAGGACTCGCTCCTGTAGAGCGTGAAGTAAATCGACATGCTGCTGGACCAGGTACCGCAAAGAGTTGGGGAAGAAACTGAAGGGAGACGATATCAGGCTGGTTACACAGAACAGAAGCTCAGCCCTAAGCATGTACTGCTGAAGTGTGCATTCATGGGTGGTCAGCACAGGCTTGCTTTAGACACAGGTATTAACAACTACCTTTATTGGAATCCTGGCTGCACCAGGAGGCCCTGTTTTGGCTGCTATGTACATGCAGGTACCCTCTCCAGTAGGCTGTTATTACAATGTTTTGAAGGTTTCTTAGGCTGACTCTCCAGTGCATTGTGTAGCTAACCAGAATCTGCAGAATTAAAAAGCCCAAGGCAATGCTGCTGTGGCTAATGAAGCAGGACCATGGTGCTGAGCCATCCGATAGCATGCTTAGCGGAGAGCTCCCTAGCTTTGTATGTTGTCTCATTTGTCAGGCCCTTTAACAAGCCAACCCTCTGATGCAGAGCTGTTCAAAATGTACTACTGCTTTTCTGTCATTTCATGCTGATTTCATCCAGAATCAGAATGAAGATGTCAAGTATCAAAATACTTTGCCAGATGGAAAGGTCCTAGGGAAAAAGAGTAAAATTAAAAACTCACTTTGGACTATCATGCTTCAGTTTGAACTGTGTCATGTAACTGCTTAAATGAGTCCACATGAACCCGTGTACCAAATGTCCCACAGTGGACTTCTGTCAAGTGCCTCCTTGGATGTGGGACTCCTAGGGACAATGGAAAAAGCAAAAAAAATAGAGAGCTAGCAAGGACTGGGCTCCCCAAATGTGCTTAGGGGATGGGAACTCCCAGGCCAAAGCTGAGTGAATGGGGAGAGCTGTAGAAGCTATCCCATCCCAGGAACTAAGACAGCTGCCACAGGGAATGGCCTTTGCAAAGAACTAGGTTTAACTGCTAAGCTGGGTCGGCCCCACTGGTCTTGTGTCTGTGTGTAAATACCTGTGTATGTCTGTATATATCAATACCTGATGGATGGCAGCCACTAGCCAGGGGCTTATGCCCACAGCAGCTTCTAGAGCTGGAGCTGTGCACTGGGAGAAGCAGGCAGTGAATGCACAAAGCTTTCTTTCCATCCAGGCAGGAAGCATGCAAAAGAAGAATAGGAGACTGATGCGGCTCAGAAGGAGACTGAAATGAAGTAGTAGTGAAACGGTTTGGGATGCAAGGTGGACAAGATGCAAAGACAGGCAGGATAGTCTTTAATAACTGCAAAAACCTTCCAGTGCCTCAAATTTTCAACTAGAAATAAGCTCTAAGTGTTCAAAGATCTCTCTGTGGATGAAAGAAAAGTGGGAGAGAGGATGATGAAGAAAGAATATTGACTGAAGAAAACTCCCCAAAAGAGAGAGCGCACTAAATCAAATACCTTCTCTCTTTGGTGCTCCTTTTCACATCTGGCCCTTGCAACGTGGCCTTGATCTTCAGGATTAGGGAAAGGTTGATGACATATTTCCTTTCTGACTCCAGCAGTTCCAAAGCGATGTTCTGCCTTTTGGCTTCCAGAAGATAATGGTTAAGTTTAAAAATAAGGAAATGCTGGCCTCAAGGACAGCCTCATCTTAGAGCCATTGGGCTGGAATTGCTTTAATGCAAATACTTTGAATTTGGGTTGCAATGAAACATTTTCTGTAGCTTTTGTTCTCTCTTTTTTCCAAGTGGATTCAAGCAAAATGTCAGACTGGAGATCTGACATTAAATCATGAAAGGAGAAACTGTCAAAAAGTGACACCAATGTCTTGTCTTTGTGTGTCTACTTTTCCCAAAATATAAAATTCTAGCCTGATGCTCCAGACATGCTGGAGCCACAGTTTGCTAAGAAAGCTCCAAAGCAAATGTATTTTCCCCTGTGAATACCATTTTTTTCTAAGAATAACAAAACAAGCAATCAAAGGCAAAACAACTCATACCAGGGATTCACATCCAGTTTCCTGCAGAATGAGAAGTTGTATCTTTCACCCACTTAAGCAACTACACTGTCACAATCCCATCAGTACTCTGAACCTGCCAGGTCTTGGAAAGGAGAATGGGTGTCCTGGGTGTAGAGCAATTCTGTCAGTGGCACAGACCAGCAAATACAAAGGCCAGAAGTCTTGGAGACTGAGGCCCTGAGACATTCCCCCCTAGCAGGAGAAACTGGCTTGTGTGTCTCCCTCTGTAGAAGCTGATTACCAACCAGCTCACACCAGCTGTGAATGCAGCTTTGAGCCTCTCTAGCCAGTTTTCCACTCTGTCCTTACCAGCCAAGGAGGGTTCACATATAATGTTGTCTGCTGAGCTGTATCTGCTTTGGCCCATGTCTTTCCCTCGCTCCGGTTGCTCTTTGGAAATGTATTCATCTCCCCAGTCCTTGGTATCCTTGGGCTGCTTCCACACTGTTGATGGCAGATGTACTTTCGACTGCCCCTCTGTTGTCAAGGAAGGCTTGAGGCTGTCATCTGTCTCTATGGTTGCTCCTGCAATGACAAACAGCTGTATGGATCTTGACGTCTCAGTTGACAGGTTATGCTACAGCAGGCAGCTAACCTGCATTATCATCCATTTGAAGTACTGGAGGGAGAGTTTGAAGCATTCTCTGTGTTTCACAAGGGCTATAGCCTCGTAGCATTAATTTACAAACAGAAATGCAGTTGGCGAACACTTTGGCAGAACAAGGTTCGCACTCTTCCAGCATTTATTTTCAGGCCAAATAAGGTCGAAAATTAGACACATGTCAGAAAAGAAGAAACATGTATTCCAAGTATGGTTGCACTTCAGGATTCTGGGACATTTCAGGACTTGGTATGATGACACTTATTGGCAGGTATTGTAGAAACAGAAAGTATTATTATAATTTGGATTTAAATGCTATTCTCAATGGATGTAAACTGTCCTGGCTTTTAAAATTTTTGTTAGTGTGATGTGATTATACAGCAGCAGCAGGACTGATAGTCTGATGCTATTAAATCACAGAAAAGGTAGGAGAGGGTGGGTGCAAGTGCATTAGAGCTATTGGGCTGGAATTGCTTTAATGCAAATACTTTGAATTTGGGTTGCAATGAACCATTTTCTGTAGCTTTTGTTCTCTCTTTTTTTCAAGTGTGTTCAAGCAAAAGAGCTATCCAGAACAGTGAGTGCTTCCAGTGAACAGTGCAGACATCTAATGGTTGTTCTCATGTGTCCTTTTGCTGGCCAGGATCCTTAGTGTCTCTTTACCCTTCTCTTACTTCTGACCAATTTTTATTTTTGCCAGAAAAACTCCTCTGTTACTATTCAGACATGTCTACAAGGAATCTAGAAGCTGGTGGGCAAATCAACAGCTCACCAGTTCTACTGGTATGTAGTTACCACAAAGACCATCTCTTCCCAAGTGGCAAAATGGCACTCTCGTTATTCTTTGCCACATCAATTCTTCCTTTCTGCAAGGGCACTTAGAACCTGCGAAAGCAGCAGTAGCAGAAAGGCTTTCCCTGCCAAATATCAATCCTTTGCACTGTCTGTCAGGTATTTGGCACTTCAGGAACACAGGTTTGCCCTCATATCTCAACTGCAAGTATGAAAATGGAGGTACACAGCAAAGTGAAAGACATTCTTGTGAAGTGCGTTCCCTGAAAGCATTTCTTCAGTGCAGCAAGGCAAGCACTCTGAATCATTGTCCTACTGTTTTTTGACAGTTCAATATTTTCCTACCTGGACCTGCTACAACTTTCACGCTTCCTTCTCCCATTGGCATGATCCTGGTGTCAGACACTGTTGAAGAACAAAGGGAAACTTTACAAGAGAAGGACAGCTGTAGAGCAGTCTTCCTCCTGCCAAGCCCAGTCAGTATGGTTAGATCCTCCAGTCTTTCACATTTTTGCTATGGAAACACCCCCATTAGATCCTCCACTAAGGAGGATCTTTACTGTTGTGGCTCTTGTTGCGATCTTTGTTTCAGTACCACACTAATGTGGGGGTCCCTGTTGTGCTTGGTGCTGTATGACTGCAGAGGAATGTGAGCAGTCTTGGCTCGTCCTTGCTTAGTAGGTGCATGTTAGGTAGAAGGCACCCAGCGGGCAGAACAAGAGGATGGAGGCCTGACAGAGACATGGCTGCCATTTTGGGTAGAAAGGAGCTTATTGAAGAGTAGAGGAGTGAGATGACTGGAAAGAAAGGGGCAGTGGGAGAAGTGGATGAGAGAGGTGGATGTGCAAGAGGGGTGTGAGGGAGAGGGCTAACATACCACCTCAGAGTAGGGCAGAGGGGGGCCAGATTCTGAGCAGAACACAGTAGAAAACAGCATGTGGTTTTCATCCAATCTCTGCCTTTGTTGACATTTTAAATGTATATGTTTTTAGTGTCTTCCTATCTGAACAGCAAGAGAGTGATAGACCCCCGAAGTTAAAAAAGGCTCTGGTCCATCACCTTGTCCTTGCTTCCAACCTTCGCAAGTATTTGGCAGTTGACACTGTTTTCCTGGTCAAGGTGTAACCCTAACACCATGGGTTAGCAGCATCCGCAGCTAACAAGGGGCAGTGATTCTCCTAGCAGTGTGTATATGCCAGGAGCAGTGACACCAGTAGCCTAGTGTGTGTATGTACCAGCTCCCATGACCCCTTGTCAAATCAACCACAGGTATGGCCCCTTAATGGCACCAGGTGTTCTCTGTCAGCCTAGTCCCTGTGATCCTCCTTTCTGTGCCCTGCTCCCTTACAGGGAAACAAATCCACAGGTTGTAGTATTTTTATCAGGGGCTCTTACTTGGCTCTGTGTCTGTGCCACTAGCATTGCAGGGAAGAAGATCCAGCCTGCTTCCCTTTCCTTGGAGGAAGCAAGCAATGGCTTTTGGGACATTGTTCACAGAGCAGCATCTCCTGAATCCAGGCTAGCACCAAGGTTGCTATCCTGAAACACTGTGCCAAAGTGCATGCAAAAACCCAGGAGCACCCCTGTTCTCTTTTTGTGCTGCTGGCACCTGAGGAAAACTTGGTGTCCTCTTACCCTAGTGACCTTTTTATGGACTTTTTTCCTGAGGAAGGCACTGCATTTGCCTACTCTATTTCCTACCTTTTTCATAAGTCACGTTGTGTAAGAGACTTGTAAAATCTTCATTGATGAGCACAGGTTCTGGGAGGTTAATGGATCGAAATGGGCTGCCCTGAAGAGGTGTAGGCACTGTCTGTGACCCATGATCATCCTTCTGTGCTCTTCTGTACAAATACAAAGAATGAGACAGTTGGAAAGTATGAATGCTACAGGTGAAGCTCCTACACTACAGTTGTGGCAGACACCAGTATAAGTACAAGCACAGAGTCAGAAGTAGAACAACTCCAGCAGAGACCAGGAAAGGAGTTGGCTTTGATGCAGTTTATGAACAATGTTCTGTAAGTAACTTCCACTAGCTATAGGAGAAGGTTATTTCAGATCTGTTCTTTTGCAGAGCATATTTCATCTAATTAAATGGCTTAATTAGCTAAGGGGCTAGCCTAGATTTGCAAAGTGTTTGCATCAAGGCAGCTGTATGCTCATCATCAAAACTCTGTTTTCAGGAGGCTAATCAGGGCCAAGGTGGATGAGCCATCTGCTTCAACAGTGTGACCCAGCAGTGTGCAAACATGCTCCTGCATGACCTGCTCAGAGAAGAAAAGGCTGGTGACAGGAAAGCAGAGCATGACTGCACCATCAGGAGACCGCTGAGTTCTGCACGCTTGGAAGGGGAAACTGTAGTGCTATTGTCTGCATGGGGGTAGCTTAGCAATAGCTTGTAATGGTGAAGGCTCCTGACTTTCAACAATATTCCTGCCCCAACATGTCTCTAGCAGGTCTGTGTGTGTTTCAGCAAGCCCTGGTTTCCCTGAGAGGTGCTGGGGCTAGTTTGCTGTTGGAATCCCAGTGAGGTGTTGGTGTTTTTCTGCTGTGTTTGCTCTGTGGGGTACGTGCCTAAAAGCCTGGGGTGAACTGAAGTCTAGAGCTTCCAGTAATAATCAGCCAGGAAAAGATTTAAGAAATTAAGCTATAAGGAAATGAACAAAACGGACACCACTGCTAATTAGCACTTCCGGAGCCCTTGAGTTCGGGCCCTTACTTAGCTTTCACTTTCCGTGATTCCCGCCTCTTCTCTTGCTGCAGCTGTTCAATTTTCTGTTGCATTTCCTCCTGCTTGGCACTGATTTCTTCAATCATTGACTTTGCATCGCTGAGCTCCTCCTGAGAAACAGGCAAAAGCACAGCATTCCCAGGGTGCCCATCAGCCTTACATGGCACAGCTTTGAATGCTGGCTGGTGTGCACTAGAGATGTTTCAGGGTGCTGTGGAGAGTGGCTCTGTGGTTAGACACTCTTCCTTTGCAAGTCCAGTGTCTGTAATACATGCCATGCACAGTGTGGCAATCCTTAATTCAACTACAGGCAACTCACCCAAGCCAGCGTGATTTCACATGGTTAAGGCACTGGTGGGAGATGGAGACATCGGGCTTCATCGACCACCAGTTGCAAGCACTGGGAGGACTCCTGCCTTTAATGGCATTAGGAGGTTGGCCTGAGGAAGCACATTTCCCTCTGCAGTTCTCCAGCATGTGTATTCACATGTTGCACTTGGTCCAGATCCCAGTGTGATCACTCATACATGTATAAGCTTTTTGCTGGTCAGGCCTTGGAGCTGCCTTTTTAGCCTGGTTTCCTAAGGAAATGAGGCCCTCTGTAAACTCCCTGTCAGCACGTCCTCCCTCAGGCAGTTTCAACCAAGCCTTACTCAGATGTAGAGCTCTCCGATGCATGAAGTTCCTGCAGGTTTCATCAATGTGAGCAGCAGGATGGAGGAGAGAGACTCAAGAGTTTCTTGTAAATCAAAGGAGAGGGATTTTCCCCAAACAAGGAGGTGGCTTCACTGGGAGCTCAACATTTGGACAGTCAACATGGACATGAGGCAGAGGGAGAGCAGCCTTTGCCCCTCCTGTTGCTTGCATAATTCCTTGTATCTGGATTTTAAACCCCCTTTTTCCCCTGTAACAATGTCCTGGATAACCCTGCCTCTGGTTGCTTTGAGACCTCTGCCATGTGCCCTTACACTTCTTGTCTCCCTTGCTTGTCTGGGACCACAGGGCTCCTTTTGCCCAGTGCGATTCATCTTTCCCTGTCACAGGGTCAGTAACAGGCTTTTCCAGTAAGCAGCCCTCTTTAACTTCACAAGGTATTATTGACTCAGCAAAACCCCATGGGGAAAATTTACCATAAAAATAATAAAACAGTTCCTCTGCCTGCCTCCTCACAGGCAGTCATCCAGTTTCTGCATGGAGACACTGGCTGGTTTAAAGTGTACATCAAGCCTTCTTGCTAGGCTCTCTCTCCAGTCCTTTGTCTTTATCCTCTTGGGCCAGATCAAACCAAGCAGCACTTCCTTCCAGCCGTGTGGGAATGCAACTTCAAAAGGCTTTAGGGTTTTGTGTTAATTCCCTGCTCCCCAGAGGTTTTGGTTCCTGCAGGAAATGCAAGAGACCTGACCCAGGGAGAGGTATGGCACTGTGGCCCAGCGGCAGCCTGTGAACAGGCCATGTACCCGTTGCATGTGCAACCTGGAGCAAGGGTTGCTTCTGCCCAGGGTAGCTCGCGGCACTGCCTCATGGCCCATCGAGAAGGCTAAACAGGCCAGAGCACGGGTTACATTTGGGTTGGAGCAGTCGGGGCAGTCGTAGACAGAAAGCCAAAGGAAGTGCACCAGATACATCGGAAACAATTGCCAGCTCATTTTCTTTGCAAGCAGGAGGGATTGATGGAGGCAGGGGAATGCTGCCCTGTGCCACCTGAGCTAATGTGGCAGGTATGCAGCCCCCCTGCAGGTCACACTCCTACCTTGAATGTGTTGAGGGAATTCTTCATCTCAGCCACTTTCTCTTCCATGGCACAGCGGCAGCTCTTGACCTTCTCCTCCAGCGCATACTCGCCATGCTGGATTCGCGACAGCTCCTGCATCGCTTCTGTGAAACCCGCCTTCAACTCAGAGGCTAATGCCTGCAACTAGAGGAACCACAAACACGGTGGGTTCAGTCCCTCCTCCCAGATGCAGGTGGCTGTGTCCCTGAGGGTCACCCATGGTTCAGAGTGGCATGAAGGCTGGGTATAACCCATCCTGTAAGGTGCTGTCCTCTTTCTCCTCCTCCTGTCATGGCTGGGAGACACGGGGGGAGGTTCGGCCCCTGCTGCAGCCTCAGTACAGGGTAGGAGGTGTTTGTCTTGGGCAGTCAATGTGCCCCTTTTTAGACTTAAAGAGTTTTTCCAGGCTCCCTGGCAGTTTGCAGCCTGTCAGTCTGTAGAAGGAGAGGACAGCCTCAAACATGCCAAGAAGGTTTGCAATAACAGCAGCCGGATTATCAATCCCCAAAGCAGCTGAGCAATCAAGAACATGTCCATTTTTGAGCAAGTCCTCCTCCCCCACATGCTCGTGGGGCTGGTGCAATCTCCAGACAGGTCTAACACCTCCTCGCTCTCCAAGGGCTGTGGAGAAGCTCTATCCTTGGTCAGCAGGCCCTTTCCAGGGAAGGAGGCAGCTCTTTAACTCGTGATGGGGAGGGGGCGGGAGGTTTTCTCCTGGTATACAGTGATGCTGTGCCCACTCTCCCTGTTTTCTGTCCCTAGAGGCCCTAGCACTGCTGGAAGAGCTCACAACCTAAGCTGGAGGCAGCCGGTTGACAGCCGGGCGAAGCAGGAGACGGGCCGGGGCGAGCCAGGCCGGCATAGCGAGCAGACAAGGCAGGCGTGGAGGTGGGCAGTGAGGGGAGGTAGGCGGCTTGCGGAGGGCTAAGCGGGGACACCCTCTTTGGGGGCAGCTGGGGCTGGCAACCCTGAGCTCTGCCCCCACTGCTGTGAGCAAGGCACTCGTTCTGCCTGCACAAAGCCCACGGCGAGGTCGCGGCCCAAGGCACTTCGGTACCAGTGGTTTTTACCTTTACAACAGAAATTCGGCCTAACATCTGGTTATAAACTGAGTCCAAAACTGGAGCACTGATGGTAAGAGGACAGCCACCCCGGGGAACTCAGGCGCTTGAGTCCTGTAAATGGAGCAGAGATGGCTTCCGATACCTCGGGGCAATGGCATGCACCATCCTCCTCTGATCAAGACTAGCAGTGTCTTTACAGAGGACGTCTGCCTGACATCCCCACGCCTACCCCACTGCTTACCCCACAGTCCCCAGTCTGGTCTGGCTGGACACACGTTCCCAGAGCTGCCTGGGTGGGAGGAACGGGACTGACAGGAGCTGGGACGGGGCAGAGGGGAGCAGGAGGCTGAGGACATCTTGCCTCCTCAGGCAGTCAACCCTGACTCCCCAGGCCAGCTGGATCTCCAGACCCCTTGGTTCAACCCCTTCGCCCACCCTTCCTGGCCACAGTGGACACCTTCCTGTGACACAGGAGTGTCACAGGAATTGTCACCCTGTGACCTGTGAGTGTAGCCTGAAGGGTTAGAGGGGCTGCTTGGGGCCATGGCTGCTAGGGTAGGCAATGACCATACTGCTTCTGCTATCTCAGCCTAGGGGAGTGAGCCAGATGGTGTTAGCATCATCAGACATCCTAACGTACATGCCTGGAGAAGTGGGGGGATATAAAGTACTGCAACTGTGCAAGATGTTAATATTCCCATCCCTGCTCACAGGTGCTTGCCACACTTCCACACTGAGCTGACATTGCCAAGGCAGAGTCTTCCTGCTAGCCTGCGTCAGGGCTAGGCATTGCACACTTTCCTCCAGGTGAAAAGGGGTGAGTCATCAGATCAGTCCCTTCCAACTTAAATATGCTATTCTGTTCTATCCTACGCTATCCATTTTAGAGATCTGCTTTAGGATCGAGATGTCACAGCCTCAAGTCTTGCTAGCAGTGGAGCAGTCTGGAAGCTGGCCCTGGAGATAACAGTGCCTGGGGAGAAGAAGCCCAAAAGGAAATGTTTCTGCCCACAAGCCTGGCCATGTCATCCTTAGATGCTTCCAGAAAGGGGGTAAACTAGACAGATCCTTTGTGAAGGGCACAGGGATGGGAGTTATTGCTGATCTAGAGGTTTCAGAGTCAAAAACTGCTAGGCATCAGCAAAAGTTAGCAAAAAGGGACCACTGTAGAGACTTTGGTGTCCATGTGCACTGAAGCGCTCTGTGAAAGCAGAGTTCAGGCAGCCAAAGGAAAGATTAGGACTAGAGGCTGGACTAAAATATTCTCTGCATCTAAGAGCAGATGATCACTTGTTATTTCGGTGCTTATTGTTGACTGATCTCTGCTTTTGCAGTCACAGTGCTAACTTGGTTTCTTTGTGTATCCCTCCCAGTGCTCTAGACCCCAGCTTGGGTCTGTCCGGCCCAGTACATCCTTCCTCAGCCCCATGCAGCTAGCAGTGGCTATTTCACACACTGAAATGCATCTTACACTCGCATTTCTCTTTGTTGCCACTTGATGGATGAAAGCAGGCAGCAACACCGATCAGCCGCATCTGCCAGGGCTTGTATGGCTGGACATGAAGTGCTGAAACCCTGTGAACTCCCTCCTCTGCTGCCCTCAGTGCTCAGAGCATTTTCTATTCCTTTCCGGAAACACAAACAGCCTTGTGGCATTGGATGCAAGTTTGATCCAAAATTGAGTGGAGTGGTACAGGAACAGCATGTTATCTTTGAACTCATGCCAAGCGCAGTGTAGCACTTGGAGCTGTGGATGTTAGTTTCTCATTTCTAATGACAAGCTGTAGAAAACCATCCTTTAAATCCCATGGGCTGTTACAACAAATGGAAGCAGTTGAAGCATCAGCTCATGCTTATGTCTTGCCCAAACGATTATGCCTACAGGACCAGAGACATTTCACAGTTTTGTGAAACACTGGAAAGTCAAGCCAATTCAGTGTTTCTAAAGTTTCTAAAGTGCAACACATACCAAAAACTACAGATTTTATACTACTACAGAAACTTGGCAACAGTTTAACTGTAATGTGTTGCCCTGGCTCACCTATTCATGAGAATAAATACACACTTTAACATTTAAGTTGTGGGAGTTAAGGAACACACCTTAACAACTTAAGTTGAACTAATGCCTAGAGGGTATACGAATCTGCATGGTCACAGGGAGTCTTCAGAAGCTGTCCAAGAACTGTTCAAAAAAAAGCATTTAGGCATCTAAATAATTTAGTACAAGATACACATTTCAGCCTGCACCTGCCTTTGGAGTGTGGCCCTCAAACCTGACAAAGCAATGCAGTAAGGGATCCAGTGCCATACATCTGTAGCAGATTATGTCTTTCCTGGGGGCTGTGACTCCCATTTTACCTGCTGCCCTGATGTTTTTCAGCTCTGTGTGGAAAAACCACACAAATAAAATCTCTAGTGAGACCAAGTAACTGCGCTGTGCTCTATGGGTAGCTTCCCATGGGGAAATGAAGGGATTCTCCTCCCCTGTTTGCATGACTGATTAGTAGGACACTGAGAAGCAGTCATTTGTGACTCTTGCTTGTCCTGCAGCCCAATGAGAATATGGACTCTTTGTTGAAGTCCACCTGGAGAAGGGAGCAAGCGTTTCCCAACATGGAGGGCGGAACTGTGACCACGTGGAAGAAGTAATGGTGGCTAGAGGGGAGAAGGATGAGATCGGAAGATGTACAAGGAGCATTTCTTGGCCTGGTTTTGACTTTACTTTGCAACAGTGGAGCTATTTATATATAACAGCTGTGAAATATCCTTCACTGAGCCTCTACTCGTCTCACTTGCTGTACTGTCCCGAAAGGGTGGACAGGACTGATGCTGCTTCTGGGACCAGAGGCAGCAAAACTTCAGAGCCTCCCCATCGTCCCTCCGTGGGTGCCAGCAATTTGAGCTGTTTGCAGAAGGTAGTGACCGTCCCTGCATCCTAAAGCTTTGCTCAGACTTTGAGACAGCCAAGGGAAGATGGTCATGGCCAGGAGACAGGGATTGTTTACAGATGGAAGGACTGGGATGGAAAGCAGAGGGCAGAGCCTTGGTGAGCTGAGTTTACTGCCCCGGCTGCCACTGAGAGGATGAGAGGGAATCCTTGCTTCCATGAGTAGCTGTGTCCCCACATATCTCACCTGGCACTAGCCAGGCTGTCCAGGGCTCTGTCTCCAGAGGGATGGCTATTTGCATCTGCTGCCCTTGGCAGCTGCCTAGGATCCTTACGCTAGAACAGGGCCTGTTCTCAGGGACCTTGAGCTGAAGCCTGTTAAAACCAGCAGAAAACAGGCTTATGATGAAGAAATACTGCACAGGAATAATTCTTCTTTTATATATATATCCTAGAAAAGAGCAGAACCTTCTGTGGCCATGAAGGAGCACTATCTGTTTTACTTCCCCCAGCTTATCTACTGTCCATCATTTTGCACATCTTCTTATGTGGCTGATCTGAAGAAGTAAGTAAACATTGTGTCACCCAAAAGAGGGCTGCCTGAGGACACTGCCTGAAACTAATCTGGCACAAAGTCCAACACTTCCCACAAAGCCAGGATCTGATTTTTCTGAGCTGCATGATGTATGCTTTTACCAGGGAACAACTAATTTCTAGCACAGCTACTAACTCCTACGTTTATGGACAGCACTTCTACAGCCAAGCATTAGGAAGGCTTGCGATGCCTCATAGTGGGAAAGTAGCAGAGCTGTGCTGATTTACAGTGGTAGAGAACCTGGCCCTAGGAGCATATCCAGTATTTATATTCCTAGGCAAGGATGGTAGGAATAAAGGCAGAGCAGCAGGGTAAGGACAGAAGGATGGAGATACCTCATGGGGGCTGCAAGCACTTATCGGCTCTTGTTTCACATCTGCGCAGTCTTTTTTGGTAACTGCAGTGTCCATAGGGGCCTCACTGAAACAGAAGGGGACAGCCAGCTGGTAACGTTCGTTTAAAGGATTCATTAGGGTATCCACATCTCAGCTGTTTTTTTCTGGAAAGCAACACGTGTCCATGGTGTTCCCAGCACACTGTCCCAACAGTGTTCTAGCTTTCCATGTGTGTGGGATCCACTGTGCTGGGCCCTTCAGCAATCCAGCCGCAGCTCCTGCTTAGAGCTGTCTGCATGGGAAAAGGGGATGGAACAAGAGAAGCACTGACTAGTTAATGGAAAGCAGTATCTTCTCCTTTTGCCATGGTGCACTTACAAGCAATTATGGGCATTAGTGTTGCAGTGGTGACAAGGGAGGTCTCAAATAGTCAGGGTTTCCAGTTCAGGGATATGTTTCTCTTTCGGAGTGCAGTTCCATATTGAACCAGACCAAGGTTTAAAGTGCTCAAAACTCTTGTTGTGTTTCCTGCAGACTGGAAATACATAGGAAACATCACTGTGGAAACACTGAAACTGCATCTTACGGGAAGGATGCTCCCTGGGCTGTGGTATAGACAATCTTGTTGCATCCATGGTGGCTGACTGCAGCAAGAATGTCAACTCAAAAAGCGGCTGCAGAGCTCTGGAAGTCCTGATCACCTTGAACCAACGTGGGCTCAAACAGAGGGTTTCCAAGCTCCTGGCTGGGGAGCCAGAGATGTGCAGCAAGACTCAATGCTCTGGCTGGCCCAGCTGCTCTGGATTATCAGGCAAGAAGAGCACCCCATGGTCCAGGGAGCTGTGACGGGTTGCCAGGATAACCCAGAGACTTGGCCCCTGCTGGGGAAGACACCCCCACCCCATGTCAATCAACACATCCTTGCTCCTGGGACAGTTCATCGGGTTTGGTGAAAGCTCATCAGAGCTCAGCCATGAAATCTCCCTCCGGCCCAGTGAATTGACATTCTCTAATTTGTGCTAATGATGCCAGCTAGTTAATTAGCTGAGCTCACAAATCACCTGTCTAAACACAACTGGTTGTGAGCAGAGAAATTTTATTGAAGTGTCTTTTAAGATGAGGCCCAAGATGTGATAGGTATGACATCTATTCATGCAGTGTGCACATTTTAGTTGCCATGTTCCTTGTAAGTGCCTACATTTTTCCTTCCTCTTAATTTAGCTTTTTAACTACTGTTTATCTATTAGTAACTCTTTGAGTTATTTAGGGCATTTTGCTCATCTTTACCTGGGAAATCTGTGTTGCAGGGGTACTCACAGGCACACTTTCAGTCTCTCCTGTGGGAATAAAGAACTTCAGTCAATTAAAATGACTTATTATGGTTGCTATAAATAACTGGAACAGAGGGTTTGAAGTCCCTCTTGAGGTACAAATCAGTTTTAAAGGACTCAAGTCTCACTTCAGGAGGTGTGAACACCATATCGTTTGTAAAATAAACTGCAATTATAAACCAGGAACGGCTCACCTAAATCAGACATTAAATTTACCTCATCTGCTCTGCTGTGTCTGTCCAAAGCTGATCCATGCAAAGAGTTGAGAAACCTTGTATGTGCAATTAGGACTAAATTGCTCCCTGTGAAGTTCAGTTCTGTGTACCAGCCTTAAGTAATAGGTTTTTTCCCCTAAAGCGTTACTGATCCATCTCTCTTCTGAAACTGTGAATTTTATTCTCTACTATATTTGTACATATTTCTATTATGTCCACAAAAGGCTGATCTGATCCGTATATTTTAAGCCCTAGGTTATATTTTGTCACAATGCATTCCAAGCAGCAATCATGTCTTTTGTAATACCAAAAAAATATATCTTTTCATCAGTTTCATCATTTGTAGGTTTTTGTGGCCTTGTGATCCCACCTGATCTGGGACAGTGGAGCTAGACTTAACATTTCTGAAACAGACTTAGCTCAGGGAGGAGTTTATATCTGTTTTGCAGAAGTGTTTTGGACACTGCAAAGATATTACCTCTAGGCATCAATGGGTTCTTGATTGAAACCAAAAAGTCTATATGTATTATTCCTCTTCTAACATTGTCTCTTCTGTGCAGAAACCTTCAATTATCTAACAGAAATTATCACTGGTTGTGCTGCCGTTGCACTTTGAGGGAATTGCAGTCCAATGGCCATTGGTTCCCATGTTATTCCCTACGTCAGGCTCCCTGGCTGGCCTCCACTCCCAGAAAACACCATGCCACCCAGTTCCTCGTCTGATTCCCCTCCCCTTGGCAATGTCACTTTGTGAGGTGGGTTTTCTCTTGCCTCCAGGAATCTGCTTCACCCATTTCTGCTGTCAGTCACAAACATGACCAGTGACCCCATGCCAAATTCTAGGGGCAGCCAAGCTCCCTCTTTCCATGCTGGCTGCAGATGCTCAGTGCCTTATCCACCTGGGCCTTTAAGACCACAGAAATTCAGTCCTGCAGAGGCTTGAAAAGGGTGCAGGGAGGACTCTACGCAGTCAGCCAGTGTATGAATTAGAAGGCTGAAGCCTGGAAGTCAGAGCTTTACAAGGCACAGCTATGTTCTGGTTTCTGTACCCCTGAGGGGGAATATGGGTTACCACCAAGGGCACCTATGGATTGGCCCTGTTCTGGTCTCTAGGATTTGTCCTGATTCCTGAGCAAATTCCCCAGCGACTTGCAGAAGTGAGAGGCAGAGGAGGAGAGGCCGTGTGCCCCTCTCGGCCCATGTGCCACTTTCTCCCTGTGCTGGCTGGTCTGGCAGCCGTGGGGTTGGGTAACAAGGTCAGACACTGACCCTCCGGAGAATATCCTCTGAGGTTCCTCCTGGGGAAAACAATGGGCAGCAGGCTGATTGGGAGAAGTAACCATGATCCCAAACTGCCAGCTGTTTGGGGTCAAAACTCATCAGCCAGCCCACACAAAGTCCCAAGTTTCATCTTTTAAATTACAAGTTGTTTTCATTTTCAGGTTTGGCCCTTCTGGGTCTTTTGCGGGGGGGATTTTCTCTGCAACCCCACAAACTAGAAACCGACTTTTGCCCTGAAGTGAATGATGAAGCTTTCCCATGATGGATGGAATTGAGGCTTGAGAAGGCAGCCGGTGTGTACTGCGATCCTCCTGAATCAAGAAAAGTGACGTACATGCCTGTTCTGATGTAAATGTTACTGCTGGACTCTTACTGTGGGATGGTAAGACAACTGACCCAAAAAGAGCAAGAGGACATGTTTCTTAGTTAATAGCACAGTACAAACCAGGTGTTGGGAGGACAGGGAGATGCTGTTTTTGCAAAGTGGTGGATGTATTGAATGCTGAGTTTTGTGAAGGGCTAGAGGTGTCAGGTAGAAGCGCAGCACAGCAAGGAAGAGCCATGGTCTCTCCTCACATTTTCTTTGGGTGTTTTTCAATCTGATATATAACATAGAGGGCTCGACCCAAGTCCTGCAGAAGTCTGTAGGGATCTTTCATTTGGGTTTGGATACAGATCAGTCTGTAATGTCCTTGGATATGCTCAAAGTGAGGAACTGCTCCAGAGCAAGACCAGAAGAGGGGAGAGGATCCCTGCTACTGTGATTTTACCTCCCACCTTTGCCATGGGCATGAGCAGAAGCACTCTCTACAAGTATCCAGTCAAAATCCAGATCATTTCTATAAAGTCACTGCTAAGAGCTGGAGCAGAGGAGGCTCCTCACAGTTGCACTGTGGGAAGCAAGGGGCTTTGTGATTATCTCCCAATTTCTGCAGTGAGCATCTGCAGCCCGTGGGGGCATACCAATTAATTGGAAAAAATCCCTGAGTTAATTTCCTTTTTGGCCTGCTGTAGTGCAGGGGCCTAGGTACACAGACCTAATTTAGTTAAATGAGAATAATAATAATAGAGAAATTAACTCTTCTGTTACCTATGCCATGAATGAATGTTGGCACCACCAAGCATCTTTTAAGAGGGAAAGAGATGGTCCAGGCTTTCTCCTGAGCTGACAGTTACGGGCACTTCTAAAGCTGCTACCCTGGTCCTCATAGTTTCAAGAGTTCCTCAGTGTATGGACACAGTCACCTCTGAGGTGGAAAGGCAGAGTGCAATGCTGCAAGGGGTTTGGGCTGGAAAGCAAGTACCACCAGCCTCACATTCCTCTGCATCTAAAGCCGATAACCACTAAAACCCTGGACGTGAAACCCCAGAGCTTTGCAGATTTTTCTAGAAGTGCTGCTGACTGTAGCAGGACTGGTTGCATGCAGGCAGTGTGGTCTGGATACATCTTGGTGCTTGCAAGATTGGGTCTGGTGCAGAAGTCTGAGTTGTGGCACTGACATGAACAAGAACCCCTTGCAACAAAGCATGTGGGGGAGAGAAGCAGATCCTCATCACAGTGCCCTCGTGTAAGACGTAGCTTTTGGCAGTTAGAAGTCTCTGTACATCCCAAGGCAGAGGTGGGTCCGAGGCAAGAGAGGGGAATGACTTCCCACATTGGGCATTACATATGCCACAGGATTATTTTCCAGAGGGGAGAGGGAGGTGTTTCTAAAATAAGAGATAAAAACTTCAAACCCCAGATATTTCTATGAAACTAAAAGAAGGGAACATTTGCCCACAGCTGCTGTAGCTAAGAGGTGCTCTCAGGGGGCTGGCTGGTGGCTGCCAACAGACAGGTCATATATGAGAGCATGTTTCTTCCTCACTGTCTTTCATACTATCAAGAAGTGAAATAAGAGGATGCTTTACCTTCTTGTTTGTTTGAGTCCATGGCTGCTATAGGATGTGTGTCCTCGCAGGGACTCCTGTCCTCACTCTGGAGGGTTCTGGCTGGTCACTGGGAACATCCCATGGCTTTGAGCTGCCCACATGTGAGCCCTGCGATGGGTCAGCTGGTCTGAACCCTGAATGCAGAAAGATGTAGAAAGGGTTTATTGAGCGGAGATGCTCAAAATTCAGAAAACAGAGGGAGGAGGAGGGATTTGAGAGGGAATGAGACATCCTAAAGATCTGTTTGGGTTCACAGTGCCTCCACAAGCAGAGTGGGCGCTGGTACAAACACTTCCCTCCCAGCCCAAGGCCGTTTGTGCTTACGTGGACAGGTGATTAAGAGGTACTATGTAATCCCACAGAGACTATTTGCTCAGCAAGATGCTTCTTGTACAAACACAGAAGCAAAATGAGATGTATTTTGAATGGCACATGAACATCTTGCACGGGTGCTCTGCATCGAAGAAGCAGCTTTCTGCTATGCAACTAATCACCCAGAACATCCTCCAAACTTGTGTTTGGGCCAGGGAGATACTGCCTTCACAACGCTGCTGCACAATCCTGCTAGCACTTTTGGAGACACTTGTGCTGCCAAGTCCGCTTTCTCTGTCAGTTGTCTCCTTGACTTTTGGAGGCACGGGAGTGCTGCAAGGCACCTCGATGTGTAGAGCTGCAGCCTCTCTGGAAACCAGGGCCAACAGAGCATGATGCTGTGCCTAAGTCACTCCCTTGGTAAAGCATCTCATCAGTCCGGTAATGGGGTTAGGACCTTGGGAACAGTCTTAAGACAATGCCTGATTAATGACGCAGGCAGAGCCCCAGACAGAAGGATTGCAGCAGCTCACACTTCACGGGCACTGCCCCACATCCACGCTTCCTCTGCCCAGGGTTTAATTCAAGTCTGCTTTTGCTGCCCCTTACGAGGAAACTAGATGTGATTTAGGAGTCTAGAGTAACCTCCCACTTCCATTCCTGTTTGACATAGATATGCCCAAAGCTGAAGTGAGTTATCATTAGCTTTGCTAATGGGATTGGAGGGGCCAGTGTAACTACGGCAGAGCTCTGCTGACACAGCTGTGCCAGGAGGGCTGTGGTGGTTTGGAGAAGCCTGGGGTGATGTTTTCAGGGAAGCAGGCACATAGCATTAAATAGATGGGAGAGGTACAAAAGATGCACGGGCGCTGGGTGGCTTTAGGAAATCGCTGCAGAAGCAGTGGCTTCTGGTGCACTCAGCAGTGTAGCTTGGGGGGCCACACACTTTCAACCTGATAGCTGTCCAGTGTGGAACTCCCAAGGGAGGAGGGTGGTGGCACCCTCAGGGCCCCTGAGGTGGGGGCGATGGCCAGCATTTGTGAGCTGTGGCGAGGGCTGCCTCTTGTGGTCAGGCTCGGGGGGCACAGCCATCAGCATAGCCAGCCGGCCTCTTGCTGGGGGTCTGATGTGGACTGAAAGGTTTCCAGCACAGTGCTGGAGGGGCTTGGGGTTTAGCATCTTCTTGAGATTAAGGATTGATGAAAGGATAAACTTCTTTGTAAGAGAGCTGATATGAGATCTCCTCCTAAGAAGATCCGCTGTCTTCTCAGGACAGAGGATCCTTTTGTGACGCACGTGGAAAACCTGAGCAAAGGCGGGGGGGCTTTGGATGTGGGCTTTGTACAAACAGGCTGGGAAAGCTTCTAGCTGGACACCTGGTTACACTGAGATAAATGTAATAGTTTATTAAATCTGTTTTCTGTCAGCTGATTGTGTAAAAGTTATTTTTTTGTTCTGAAGACTCTTAAGCTTATGGCAGAGTTTAGATGGGCAGAGATCTCTAGAGTTATCTAACTCAAAGCAGGGCTAACCCCAAAGCTAGATCGGATTGCTCAGGGACACATCTAGTCAAGGTCTGAGTATCTCCCAGGCTGGAGCCTTCTCAATCTTTCTGGGTCTGTCCCAAGGCTGCACTGCTCCCATGGGGAAGAATTTTTTCCTTAGGGCCAGTCAAGGTTCCCCTTGTTGCAGCTAATGCTCATGGCAATTTATCCTTTCATTGTGTCTGTGAGAAGAGCCTGACTGTCTGGTCTATAACCCCTGTTAGGTAGTTGCAGATGGCTGTAGGACCCCCCCTAGCCTTCCCTTTCCCAAGTTAAACAAAGCCAATTCCCTCAGCCTCTCCTCCTCTGCTGTGTTCCAGCCCGCTTCAGCAGAAAAAAAAAAAAAATTTCTTTTTCTGATAGATATTCCAAAGAACAGCAAGAATACTGTTTGCTTCTGAAACACGTACATATGCAGTTCTTTTTACAGTAGTTAAACCTCCCTCTAGTAGTTTTGAGGAGAAGGTATTTAAGTTTGGGTCTCTGAGCGCAACAGCCTTTTAACTTCAACTTCAGGAGCAGCTTGTTTAGTAGCAAAGTTGTTAAACTTTGCTCCCAGTTCAGACTAGTCAGTGCCATAGCAAATTCCTGAGGCTTTTGCTCTTGGGCCGTTGAACTGGGACCAGCTTGTTTAACACTGAGAACTGGTTTCAAAATTCAGGATTGTTTTTGCAATGTTGGGAGACAAGGAACAAAAAGGAAAGGCAAAACAGAGATGAAAGAAACATAAGCCTCCTCTGTGGTAAACATTTTCACTGAAAACGATGAAAACAGCTTTTTGCTGGAAATTAATTCAATTTTTTCTTTTAAACAAAAACATGTACATATTTTTTCTACCCATTCAGCTTTTATATTATTAATGTTTTACCATGCCAGTTATAGCAATATAACTATATAATTTTTAATAATAAGAATTAACAAACATCAATTAGTATGGAATTAGTTCTATTAATATACCATTAAATACACTAACTGCATAGCCTGTCTTAAAGATTTTATAATTTTACTATCCACTTGCTGAATTATTCTGGGGATGCCTAAATCTCCAGTGACAATGTGACATTCGTACCCCTGGCCTTCGCAAGGCAGGGTGACCATACCCTCCTGGTAAGAACATTTGTTGTGGGAGCATGCAAAAATGAGAATCTCTAACCCATACTGCTGCACAGCTTTAAATGGGAGAGTCAGGGGACTGTAATGCATGAGGAAACCATGTGTAAATGGGCTGCAATGGCAGGCATCCAAGGTGAGGAAAAGCCAGAACTAAAGCATAATTCAGTTCCACCAAGTGCTCTCTACTTCCACTCCTAGTCCAGCTCCTCCCAGGCATCTGAGACCTCAAAATGCTTGTGTCTTTGTCTAGGTCCCACTTCAGCAGGTCCCCTTGCCCAGCACATCACTGGAGCTATGCCATCAGTCTCTCAGACAGCAATTTAGGGTGAAGGATGCAACACGAAGAGCATCTGTGGCTCCCCTCTACTAACACGAGGAAACCTGCAGTTGTCATGAGGGGTGATGCGCCTAAGAGGAGAAGCTTACAGGATGGCATTCCCCCCTCTGCTATGGTGCAAGTGATGACATGAAACAGCTTGGGTCCAGTACAATGAAAGAGGTTTTTCTGATATGGAGAAAAACAACCTACATGAGGTTTTAATGAGAGAGAAGTAATACTTGTAGAAGAAGGGCTCGTATGGGGATATGTCCTTGCCCCGTTACCTATCTATCTTCTGTTCTCATGCACTTTCAACTCAGGGCTACGTAGGGCTGGAAGGTAGCCCTTTGGCATTTTATCTTATCTCTTGGGTTGTAAAAACGCTGTCGGTTCCTGGTATCAGAAGTAATTTTTCCTTATAGAGGGAACTCAAAACAATAGCTGTACAGCATGGAGATTTAACTGAGGAGCTTCCACATCACATTCTTGCAGACAAGGACAATGTTTGAGCGCAGTCTCTGTCCTCTGCAGAGCTCAGGAGTGAGGCTTTGAAACTGGGACACCAGGGATGCCACCATCCCCTCCTGCTCCAGGCACCACCAGGAGCCCTGCTGTATGACCGCACTGCAAAGTAGGTTGACCTTGGTTGACCCTGTTTTACCAGAGTAACTGTCTTTTGTGTGTCCTCTAGCTGCAGCCCGCAATTTCCTGAGTCACCCCTCGGTTTTTTGTTACATTAAATAATTGCATTACCTTGGATACTTTCCAGCATTTGGGGCTCACTGGTGGACTCCGTCAGTATGTAACATTGCCTGCCTGTCCCTGGTTCTTCTGAATTGCTGAATATATGGAGCAAAACCAGTTAGTCCTTCCTCATCGCTAAAACAAACAAAACGTGCACCTCACCATGGTTTGGAGTGAGTGCTTGTCCTCTGTTCCCCCTGACTGCTGGGTGGGGAAGCTGTTAACACTGTCCTTACCAGAGACAAGGGTTTCAGTCAGCCCGAGTTGGCTGAACAGAGTCTGGCTTGTTCCTAAAGGGTGCAAAAAGGGGTTGGAAAATGGGACTGGCATTTGGCCCAAAGACTCTGGATGTGGGCTGCTTGGTCAAATCCTGCCTCTCCTGGCAGCAAACGAGTCTTAAGCTCACAGCAGAGTCTACGTGAGTAGGAAACTTTGTATGCCTCTAGTCCAACTTCCTGCTCAAATCAAGACTAACTCCAAACTAGATCAGGTTCCCCAGGGCTGTGTCCAGCTCAAGTCTGAATATTTCCTATACTGAAATCTTCGCAGCCTCTCTGGGCCCTCCAGTACCCCGGGGAAGAATATTTTTCCTTATGTCTGGTTGGGGTTTCCCTTTGCTGCAGCTTGTGCCCATTGCCTTTCACTGTGCACCTCTGGGAAGAATCTGGACTCCGTCTGCTTTATAGCCCCCTTGAGGCAGTTAAAAGCTGGAAGAGGATCCCCCCCTTCACCTTTTTTTCTCAGTACTGAGCAAGCCCCACACCATTAACCCCTTCCCTTAGGCACATACATGAATGCATGTGCACATTAGCAGCGAGAGGAAGCCCTCCAGGAGGCTGCTTTCCTAAACCACCATCAGGCCTCCACTCACAGCAAATCCAAGGTTTCCCTGATATGCCAGCCCACCACGGGGTAGTTTCCTCATCAACAAGGAGATGTCATTGTTCCTCTGCAAGCTCGCCACTGGACAGGGGCTCAACACCCAGTCACATGAAGCCATCAGCAGACTGTCTTGGCCTGCAGCCCAAGCCCATGGCCCCCCTGCGTTAGGGACAAGAAACGGCAAAGATGTGCTTGTTTCTTCAGAGCTGAGCATTAAAACTCGTTTACCCTCCTGCAGCTCTCATCAAGCCAGAATGACATCTCCGGAGCAAAGCCCAGAGAATAGTTTCAGCACGTTAAAGCGACCAGATTCCTCCATTGTGGCAAAAGGAAGTATTTTCCCCTTTTGACTCTGTCTTCCCTCCGGCAGCCAAATCTGCCAAGCCCAAGAACCAAAGCTGAGTGCCACCTCTGTCATTAGTGATTGTCATGATTCTGGCCACTGGTGTCCAGCAAAGAATACTGCCCCGGTGCTTTGCAGGAGCAGCTGGCACTGCAGCCCCCCCCACCCCGAGCAGAGCGGGCAGCGTGTGAAAGTTAACAGAGCCTGAGCGGGCACCCATTTCCCATGAGATGCCCAAGGGAGAAGGTGTGGGTGGACGGGGAGGTCCCAGTGGGTTTCCGCCTTTACCTATGCCCCAGGCACAGGGTCAAAGACCGGAGCGCGGTGCCACTGAGGCAGCACAGGGGTGGGATTCCCACACGAAGCTGGGGGGGGAGGGAGGGGAGGCAGGTCCCGCAGCCTGCACTGTGTTTGTGTGACCATGCTCACCCTTCCAGTGCTCCCCCCACATGGAATGGCATAACTGGGAGAAACAATCAACTGTGCAGAGGATCACTTGTTTAAAAGAACAACCAAATACCTGAGCATTAGCATGCAAACAGGCAAAGTTCAGTAAAGCATCTACAGCCTAGCCTTGATGGACAACAGTTACTATTTGTTTGGCTTTCTGTCCCATTCTGAAATCTTGACATGGGTAACAGTGCAGGGGAATCCATATGCACTTTCGCTGCTTCAGTTGTTAAATGTCCACAATTTTTCTAAATAAATGCTTGGGATCTTCCTGGTGACTGTCTCAATCCTGCCAGCTGAGATAGCTGGCTGTTTTAAATATCGCACTTAGAGAACAACCTCCTCTAAAGAGAGCAAAAAAATCAGTGATTTACTCTCATCACTCTCATGCTTTGTCTCCACCTAACTCTAATGCAGTTGTCATTCAAATACTTCAATTCAGCGTGATACCTCAATTTAGCTCTTAAATGGTAAGAGCAAAAAGGGTCTTTTTAACCCAGTATTTTAGAGACCTTACTATAAATGCAGCCTCACAAGATTCTCCAGCACACTAAGAAGCTAGATCTCCATACAGGGTCTTAGAAGAAATCAGCTGGAAATAACTGTGGGCACTGAAGATGCAAAATACTTTAAATACCATTTTATGTGCTGTACATGCAACATTAAATAGCTACGGCTCTATCTTTTTCCAATAATATGAAAAATGGTATCATTAATCCCACTCTTCATCCCATGCCGAGTACATTTTAAACTTACCCCAGGCTAGTTGAAGATCCTTCAGCACTGGCGGTTGCTAGAGTTGGGAATTAGCACTGTGCAAGAAAGCAGAGAGAGAGGAGAGCAATGGTGGCTTGATGTTTCCCAGGACGGGACTGTCACATGCTAATCACTGATTTGAAACGCAAGCATAACAAATGCCTTCTAATTATGTAATCTTCGGGTCACATCCTTGCATCCCCATGCAAAAATCAGGACTGTGCACTTGGAAGAAGATGATACCAATTTTCCTTTTTAAGTAGAATTGCACACTGCTGCGAAGGGAGGGTGAGAAGCCTTGTGAAGTGACAGGCAGAGGGGGCCACGTGGTGAGAGCCGGGTGCTGATGTGGTCTCCGCTACTTCGCCGAGCTCAGAGGCTCTTAAGAACCTCCTGTGGCACCCAAGCGAGGCAGCCTGCAGTTGGGGACAGGGAGACGGGACCAGCTCCTCCCTGCTTGCTTTGACACCCTCAGTCTCCTACCGTGCATGGCATTGCTACGAACGGCAGGGCCAAGAGGGCTCCCCTTCTTTCATTCTGGGGCCAAGAGCAAGGTTGCCAAAGTAGCCAGGGCAGGGGAGCAGCAACCACCAGTGCTTGCGTGTTTTCTGTTGGTTGTTAGATCATGAAAAATTTCCTTTGAGTAAGAATAAATTAAGGGCTTGGAGAAAGGTGGGAGAGTGGGAGGCAGGAGCCCTCCATGCCTGCTCCATTTCTTCACTAAGGTCCTGCAGGGCTTTTTGCTCTGAAGGGTGTCAAGAAAGCATGGGGAGAATGCAGGTAACCCAAGGCCAGGGGTGTCAGGAGAAGGTTTGAGCCAGTCCAGTGAGTTACTCTGGTGCATAAGAGCAGGGAGACATAAAGGAGGACAAACAGTAACAAAAGGCAGACTAATTTCTCCCTGGAAGACAAAGATCTGCTTCAAATATACCCTTCAGGCAGAAAACCTGAAATGTAAAACCGCACAGCCTAAATCAGTATAATTGCTGTGCAGCACAGATAAATGTGGCGATGTGGCGTCCTAGCAAAGGCGCTGAAAGGACAGGCTCACAGATTAACAGAAGCTCTGTGGAAGATGCTGCTACCTCTGAATCAGGGACTAGGGACAGAGGACACTGTATTTCTTTTTTGGAGCTGGCTATTTCAGGAGCAAAACACAACAAAGTTGAACAAAATAAAATTATAATTCTGAAGGAATTTGCTGGAAAGTGCATTCTTGGTAGGTCAAAGATACCTGTGAATTCAACGAAAAGCTTAAGCTAGGAAAGATTTTTATTTTTTTTTAATAAATAAAAAGAAAAACATTTAGCTTCATGAATCTATGAACAAAACATTTCAAACAGATTTTTCCTACAGGCAGCTTTAAGAAAAAAGGGCTGAAAAGCATTATATTGCCAAATAGAATATGTTATAATATAAAAATATAATATAAACATCTGCTTTGTTTCAGATGGCCCAGTATGTTTCGGTCATAATAATGTGCTGTTCTTTCATTTTGCTAATAAACCACAGGGCTCAAGCTTCTTCCGAATCCTAGCAAAATGAGTTATTTGAAGGCGCATGTGAAGGAACAGCATTCATACATTGTGTCTGCAAATGGAAGCAAGGACAGGTATTTACTAAAACTCCATTAAATATCTGGCAAGCAAAGACTCAACATATACATTTTTTTCCTGACAGCACTGGTATATTGTGTTTGCTTTTTTTAAACTAGAAAGCAGTTTTTCTGCTTTGTAAAGCAAAGTATTTAGATTCATAGTGCAGAGACTTTTGATGACCGAACGCAAACAGATTTCTCATTGCATTAGACTTTCTGGTGGGACAGTGGCAGCTGCCAGTCTCCCTTGTCTGCTCTCCCACCTACTTCCCTTCCCAGAGAAAAGCAGCTTTGGGGCATGGCAGAGGTCTGTCCTTGAGCAGTCTGGTACCAGAGCCTGGGGTTTATGAGCTTGACCTGTGAGGAGTAACTACCATGTTACAGCTGCACTCGCTCTCTGCCCTGACCCCACTATGCAACACCCGCCTTAGGGTAAACATGATCATATAAGCACTGTGTTTGCAAAAGCTTCTGTGGGTGGCAAGGTTTGTTTTCTGGGGAAAGTTATAAAAGTTGAGCATAGATTAGGCTTCAATTGTTGATGGCAGCTTTTTTGAACTCGGGGAGAAAGACATTCCTAGGGCAAGTTGAAATAAAAAAAAGAACTCTAGTCATCAACTTCTCCACTTACAAATTCACCCTATCCAACTTCATTTCTTCAAGGCTTTCATTTAGGAGACTTCACCTGATCAGTCTCAAAAGAAAAATAACTTAATTTTATTTACTGTTGATATGCATCCTCAGGGGTTATTTTTAATAAATGCATGAAGAAATCAATGCCTGTTGAAAACTGGTCACAGCTGTTAAGCCCAGAATGCAGAAAGCTGCCTTTAACACATGATACTGTCCATGCCAAATAGCTACATTTTCAACTTCTGCTTCAGTCCCGCTGCTGCTGAGCCATGAAATGTGCCACTCCATTTTTATCTATAAAGTCTCCTTCACCTTCCATCCTGTAATGACAATAAATCCAGCCTGTTGAGAACACAATCAGTTTGTGGCAGCACGGTGATGTGTGCACTACCCAGATAAGCAAAATGCCAGGAATCAGTACCTTCCCACTGTAGTGTAAGTACCTGCCTTAACTTTCTCCTGCATTGTCGCCTGTAAAAGTTTTGACCTGCAAAGCACACAGGATAGACAGCCAAAGAACACATTCTTTTCTTTGCAAAACTATATTTTTACTAATGTTCCTCCCAGCATGTAGCCTCTACAGGAAAAACTTAATAGTCCAGTCATGATTTGAAGTTACCAGGGATTAAGTCCTATGAAGTTTATCCTGACTTTCATTAGGGGCATCTTAAAGATGTGTAAGTGTATGCAGCCAGATACTGTGTGATCTTCTTGCTGTAAAAATCCATCCTCTCTTACCCTTTCCCCATCATGCTACATGCCATTATGACGAAGTGCAAGGATTTACAGCCTCCTGCGGGAAAAAAAAGTAACTGCCATGTGAATTCGGTCCTCATAAACCACGTATTTGTGCTGATCTTCGAAAGCTGTGATCAAGCTCATCATTACACCTGAAAACTGCTATAAAGAAGAAATGTCTATGTATCAGCATCTCTTGCAAATGAGAGGAAAATAACTTTTAAAATCAGTTACTGGAGATTTGTTTCCCTTAAAAAATGAAGGCATCTAGCAGTCACAGCAAGTTGCTATGGTGCTGCCTATTTATGTTCTCTCATGAAAGCCACAGTCATCTGGTGAACTGACACCTATCTCATGTGAGTAGGTAGAAACTAGCAATCCTGAAACTTGGCAAAATAGCCTGCATTGGGCTGTCAGGGAGTGGCACGTATTAACAGTCACAAAACAGTGTCAAAAAGGAGAAGTCTTAATTCCCCGGTCAAAATGGCAGTGGCTGGCAAAGATTGGATCTCTGCTGCCAAGGGTGTATCTACGTCAGCATTTTAGTTAGTTGAAAACACAAGTTCAGATCAGAACCACCTGTTTTTCTCTACTGATCAGCTACTAGTGACAAGCACTGTGCTGGCCCCTTTGCAATGGGCTGTATTTTCATGGGAGAGTAGAGGCATCACCCTAAGATTTTTGGGAGAAAATGCCTGTAAAGCTATGTGTGTGATCTACTGCTGAAAGCCCTCACTGAAGTGATGAGTACTCACAGGTCCAGACTTCATGCAGAATTCACGTCTGTCATGTAATATGACAGCAAAAGACAGAAGCTCTGTAGCAGATTTTAACATGCCACTATGTTAGAGGCATAACTTAACTCAATCTGTTCTCAAGCATTGAAATAAATGTCTAATTTTTCCCCAGGCATTTGAGTTTGTCATACAGGTTCCCATTTTGTATCCAGGTACATTCTGTAACACATATTTCATTTGGTGTCTGATCATTTAAAAATAGAATTGGTCATCATTCCAGTAGTATTGTGGCTATTATTTTTGGTCAGCAGGGCAAGACAGAGCTTTTTTTCTGATGAAAGACCACATACTAACAAACATACATTTTAGATTTATTTCAGATACTGGACTGGGGAAGTACTGAAAAAAAAAAAAATTAAACCTAAATCAAACCTAGCAAATTTGACAGAAAAGTCATTTAAGGAGAATAAACATGCATGTATGTTCTCATGTCATTTTTTATAGTTAATTTTCTCATTAAATCTGCTCTGTGGATTATATACTGGGTATGAACAATTTGTTTTAGGAAAAGATGGTATCTTAGCAATTCAAAACACACACCCTTATTCAAAAGAAATTAATTCAGCTGATGTTTATGTGAGTGGGACTAAAATATTTTATTCCGAGTGATGAAAATAAACCTCCATGTTTTCTTATCTCTCTGAAATTTGTACTTTACCTCAAAAAATAAGTAAGCACAAACTTTGCAAACTAGCAGTGCAAATCAGCGCTGTATTTCTGCATGCATCTGTAGGCAGAGAGCTTGAAACAACAGCTCTTGAAAGGGGTCTGAACTATTCTATTTCTCTGAATTCTGCCTGACCTCAGAGACCTGGTAACAAAAAGTGGGTGGGTGGAATAACTATCTTGAAAACTTCTGACTGGGAATGAATCACAGACTTTTGACTGATCTCATGGAAAGGATACAACTGGGGTCAGCAATCTCAGATACCCAGTGCAAGTTTCACTAGTAGCAAAAGAAACCTACTCCCATGCTGGGTGAATTTTATTTGGACTTCACAGCTTATGAAATCAAAACTAATGGAAAAGACTACATGACTTTTCCACTTCAAACATACTTGTTTTCATTGAATGGTCTAACATACTTTGCTCCATTTGGAAATGTGTAGGTTCCAGCCCCGTGAAACATGTTGGTTTTGAACTTGCCTTCATAAACTGCCCCAGAAAGATGTTCTAGTCTTCCAGTACCATTCATCCGCATTTCATGAGAGATGAAGGATAAAGAAAATTATTAATGTTTATGCTTACAGTACCATTTCCTTTCATTACAATATCCTTTCAGATTGCTGCCTTTGAGTCTGCTATCATATTCAGTCTGCTATTCATATGATAATGGAAAGTGACTATCCTTTCAGATTTAGACAGGTTCCTGCTTCCACAAATATTTCAGGTAAGAGCTTAGAAGTTTTTGGCCAGCCACAGTGTCCAATAAACCCCTCCTCTGCTGGTAGTCTCACAGGATCTTAACAATCTATGCAGCACAGAACTGCTGTCCCCAGCCCTGCAAATAACTTGTCTACCCTGACAGCCTGAGGGGTTAATTAAATTTTCCAGAATTTATTTCTGTGGATCAAGGCAGAGCAAGTCTTTCATTTGCTCAGCCTAGGCCACAAAGCCATGCCTGGGGATTTAAATCTGTGCTGTAAAGCACTTCTGTGCCATAATCTTAATTCTTATCGTTACACCAATATTTTTGTAAGAGACTGAAAAAAAGGCCAGACTAGATCTAATAAAGCCACAAGATGCTGTTTCCTAATTGCAGACCCTTATTTGTCTTGTTTTAAGGACTGTCTCCTCTCCAGCAACAACAAAATAAGCATTTTTCCTATACTTACTAATTCATTCCTGGGGAACTCAGTAACCGAGGGCAGCCAAACAATGGTGTACCTGTCGATGGCCAGAGCTCCCCTGTTTCATTGTGGGATCTGTGTGTGGCATATATACACATGCAGGAGGGCCGTGCCTAGCCCACTATGTGTCCACAGCCCATTCATGCAGGGCTTTCACAGCGGCTATGCTGTGCTGGGCACCACTGGCACCGTGCTGCCCGGGTGTTTCACCAGGGTCTGCCTGCCAGCAATGACTGGTATGTTTCCAGGAGCCTTGGGAGGCAGCAGGACATCTGAACACCCCAAGTGTCTCAAGGCTTCAGGCTGGGCTGTGACAAGATTCCCAGGTGGAAGAAGAGCCTGTGGCGTTGATCTGATCCTTCTCAGGTGGTGACTTTCCTTTCTGTGTCTTTTTAAGGGTGGATACGGTGAGACATGCTCCATTCCAAACCCAGAGAAAGTTTAAAATGAAGGAATACTTAAAATTACCTTGTCATTTTTCCAGCTGCCGACATAGGTTGGCAATGTGCACTGTTGGCGCCGCTGTGCACTCCATGACCGTTCTTCTCAAGCACACCCTCAGGTGTCCTTTTGCACTCCCCCTCTAGAAAACAAGAGTGGTGGAAGACAGGTATTTTCACTTCAAGACAGAGAGCATCTGAGAGGCAAAAACCTATGAGATCATGCAATGTGTTTCTTCTATTGCATGGAGCCATTTCTCCCAGAGCTGAGTCTCCATCTCCTTTGGACAGACTGCTCCCAGAGATGAACCCTTGGAGCACGCAAGCCCTGCGGGAGCAGGCACCTTCGGGTGCCATGCACAGAGTGCAAGCCAGCAGCAGTCCCATCACCCATTCTTCCACCACCACTGAGCCCACTGTGGGGGTGGTGGGGAGCCAACGTGGGGCAGAGCAGACCCCAATGGACCATCGGGGCGGTGGTTGTGGCTGCTCCACAGGAGGACCCTGAGGAAACACCCCCACAGCAGCTTCTGTGTGTCTGGGAGGGGGGCTCTTACACAGCCAATGCAGTGTGCTACTTGGGTCATAGTCCATTTTTGCTGGTAAAATTTTTTGCTTTAAACTCCAACCCGGCACAGGTTGCCCGGAGGGGTTTTGGAGTCTTCATCCACGGAGATAGTCAAAACCCAATGGGATGTGGTTCAGGGCAGCCGTTGTGGGTGACCCTGTAAGTGCAGGGGACCAGGGATCTCCAGAGGGGCCTCCCCACCTCTGCTGCATGGCTTCGGGGTCACTTGCCACTTAGGTAACCCTCACCCTGAAACTGGTATAGATTTCCTCCGGTTTAATCCCATACGCTCAGTTTTCCAAAAGGAATTAGCACCTACCAAGATTTTCTTACCATACTTGTCTTTATCTGGGAATACAAAAGACACTAAAAACCGCAGCATCTGTTGAGAAAGAAACAACCAGTGTCACCGTTATCACCGCCGGCTGAAATTCAAATGTATATACACAAATATATATTCAAATACACAGCAGCTTGAAGCCGCACATAATTATCAGCGTGCTGCTTGAGCGTGCCATTCTTTATAGGGGAGCCCTCGGTCCTGTCAGCGGGCACCGCCTGAGGGGAGGGGGGCGGCGGGAGAAGGCGCGACCGTCCGTGGTTGCTAGGCGGAAGTGTCCGCGGTTGCTAGGAAGGCCGGCGGCCCGGAAGGGGAAGGCGGGCGCTTCCGGGTCAGGGGAAACTGAGCAGAGCCGGTGCGGAGCGGAGAGGTGAGGTGAGGTGGGAGCGGGGAGGGTCTCTGGGGCTGTGGGGAGGAGAGGGAGGCGAGGCTGTGGAGTCGCCCGGAGGGCGTAACGGCGCCGCGGAGAGGGAGGGGGTGCGCGGGAGGCCCGTGAAGGAGGCTGAGGGGAGGTGGGTGGGCAGGGGATGGGGTCCCGGGGACATGGGCGGGAGGAGGGGAGGGAGAGCCTGCGGTGAGAGAGGGGCAGGGCCAGGAGAGGAGTTTTGGCGATCCCCGGGTGTGGGGTGCTGCTGAGCGGGCCACCCCGAGGCTGGGGGCGCGGGGGGTGCTGGAGGAGTCGGCAGGGAAGCGGGACTGATGTGTGCCGGGGGCTCCGTGCTCTGTGTTGAGGGGAAGGAGACGGAGACCCCGTGTGACAGTGTCCTCGGGGACGGCTGCAAGTCTCTGGGTCCAGCTGCAAGTCTCTGGGTCCAGCTGCCGTGCTCACCCTCTTAGCCTGCCTGGCTCATGCCAGGCTGCTCTGAGCGGGTTCAGCTTGTCTGTTAAATCCTGTCCCGTCCTGCTGGAGTTCCAGTGGGGAGAACTGCCACAAAAAGGGAAGTTTGCTTCTGTCCAAGCCCCGAACTGTTGCCGCCCTCCAAGCCCTCATTTGGGCTGTTACTCATGCACAGCCACAGCCGTTCTTGTTCTGGCCCTGGAGATGCCAGTACAAAAGTCCAGGTAATAAGGTCCTGCCGGACTGTCCGCAGCTGCTCACCTGTCCCTGCAGTAGCTTTCTGTTTGCAGGAGCACGTGTTAATGTTGGGCCGTTCTGTCACTGACAACAACTGCTTAATACTAATGGGCTTGTGTCAGAGCTGGTGAGGATCTTGCTGTGAGAGGAGAGGACGGCTTCTGTTTTCCAAGACAGGTCCTTAATCACTCCCCGGCCCAGGCTCCACAGAGTGCTCAGCCATCTGGGCAGCTCCTTGCAGAAGCGGATGGGTCAGGAGCAGGTTAATGTGGAAACAAACTGTATCTTTGGCTCCAGCTCCCCTTCAGCCTTTTACTGTCAGCCCTGCAAACTCCCGAGGCAAAAAGTGGCAGGGTACAGGCTGCTTTCTGCTGTGAAAGTTCCCCTGAAGGTTTGTCCTTTGGGCTCCCACGTCCAAGAAATTTCCATCACAGTGGCAGAACTGGAGCTCCCAAGCTAGGCAGCGCTGCTGGTAGGCTCATCCTTTTGCCAGAGGTCCTGCAGTTTTTGGTTGAACAGCTGTGAGGAACATTACTTTTATTTTCTAAAACCACAGAACTGGTTTAACTGTCCTAGAAGAATGTGCTTTGCTTCAGGTGCATACAGATACGCCAACATACAGATAATTAACTGCAGTTTGAGAGGGTATCTTCCCTTGTCACATGGAAAAACAAATAATGTAATGTGTGCCTGGACATTTGCAATGTGCTAAATCATCTTCATAACTAAGGGCTATGTTTTTTCCCTTCCTCAGCAAGAGAACATGAGTTCAGCAGGGAGGAAAAGAGGAAAGCCCAACAGAGGAGGAGGAAGAGGGAGAGGAGGTAGTGGAAGAGGAGGACGAAGAGGAGGAGGCAGCAGTGGCCATTCAAACAAGTCTCAGCTTGGTGGAAATAGGAAATGTTCAACCAAAATTTGGGATGATGGAGATGATTTTTGTCTCTTCGAGGAACCAAGGCTGGAATCCAGGTCTTTCTGTTAATTTGGGGGAGGGTGGGGTAGAGATGTTTGGGATACTTTGATGCTGTTCTTCGATATCTTTGAATATACAGAAGAGTGAAGGGGTGATGAAGCTATTTCAGTATGAAGTGGTTTTTACATGTCTTTTTTGATTAACATTTTAAAGCTAGGAAAGTTGGTTTTGTTTGGTTTTTTTTAAATATTAGAACCTCTGATTTTCTTCTTTGGTCATAAGTAATTTCAGAACATCTTTGATCAGAAAACACTAATAAACACAGGATATTAATTTTCGTGTATTACAAAGCAGAAGCTGGGCCATGGAAAATAAGCAATTTAGAATGAGTTTAGTATTCTGAATGTATTTTGACCAATCTAGCTTAGAAGTACATGGTTGTACTGTAGTCTGAGAACCACTTTACCTAGCAAAGTGTTTATTAAATCACTTTGGATTTGACATAGGCTAAAATACATATATGCATGCGTGTGTGTGTGCAGACATAGACACACACATCCTGGTCACGTAAGAATGAACCCAGCTGAATAATCCTTAGGTGATGGACTTGTCTTAGTTTGGTTTTCCTGGTTTGAATTACAGGGTTGGGTCCTAACACATCCCAATTCAGTCAAGATCATTTGACCAGGCAAATAAGTCATTGTTATGTTCCATTTTAATTTTTAGATCAAATGCCCCAGCCAGAAGAGGAGGGCAAACGAAACAGAGACCTGAAGCGAGAATGCCTCTGCAGACCATACACATGACATCGGAGAATCAGAGAAGAGTGAAAGAACTTCTTCAGGAGCTTCAAGGGCAGGAGCTGGCTCCTGAATCAGAGTTAGTTTAAACGGAGACACTACTTCTAGCTCTTCTAGATGAGCATGCTTTAACAGGCACACTGTTAGAAATGACAACAGTATTCTTTTTTCCCTTAACTTTTAAATTGATCTCAAATCCTGTGGTTTTGAGTCTGCTTTGTTCTTTTACAATATCAACTCTGGGAAAGGGGTATCAGAATCTGCCATTTAAATGGAGGATTTAAAACTGCAGAGGCAGAGTTTTGTGTCTACTCAACAGTATAATTTTGTTTCATTTTAATTTTTAATAACTGTTTTTATCAGAGTAGCTGGTTCTGGTGAAGATGATGACGAACCTGATTACCTTGATGATGAACAGTGCTGGTCAACAGATCAGGAAGTATCTGATGTAATACCAAGGTTGTTGGCTGAGGCACCTGAGCACAGAATTGTGGAAAGTGAAGTGTCTTCATTTGCTGTGCACAAACTCTCCAGGTGATGCTTTTCAGTGAATAATTTGTATCCCGAAGAGGTAAATCACTAGTCTCAATACTGTAAGCCCTCAGTGCTTGGACTTCCTCTTGACTCCAGGGAAGTTCTATGTGCAGAATTAATGAGTTTGTATCTCCTAAAAACTTAATCCTCAACTAGATGAATTTAAAATAATGGTTTTAGGAAAATAAATCACTCCAGCCGTTTTTCAGTGAAGTTTTCAGTTCTTTCTCCAAGACAATGAAACAGATATTGGTAAAACTTGGGGACTATTGCTGTTATATGTATGTTTCTTTCAGGTAGGTAACATTTCAAAACCTTGTAAGTGTTCTTCAACCATTTTGCTCAGATATGAGCATTTATTAACTATTTTTGCTTTGTTTGAGAGTGTTTTATATGTGAGAGGACTCAGCTTTTTCTGAAGAGTTTAATTTATATAGTTCTCTGGGAAATCTAATCCTGTAACTATTATGTGCTACATTCTGAGATGTGAGATAGTTTACACATAAACTAATTTGTCACCGTATAAACAACTGACTAGCATTCACAGACACCAAATTACTGCCTGCCGCTGTCATTTAAAATAGCATAAATATTTTGGTGTGGGTTTTTTCCCCCAGTAATAGTATCTCATGCCATACATGCTTCCTTCCTGTAAGCCTAATCAAGCAGATCTGTGGTTATTTTGCTTCATATAAGTCTCTGTCACTCACTTGTTGCCATGTTGTCTCTGTTTTGTTGCAGGTATGGTTTTGACAGTGAGCGCTGTAGGACAGTACTGAGATCCTGCAATGGTAATATTGGGGCATCATTGGAGTATTTGCTATTGCAGTGCTTTACCGAAAGATATGGAGAGAAGATGCAGGTTTCTGCAACAGCTGCTGAAGCCAGACAAGAAGAATGTTTAGAACAGAGACAAGAAGAGGCTTTTGCCCTCCGGTCAATATATGGAGAAAAATTTGTAGAAAGAATTCAAAATCGTGTTTGGACTTTTAGTTTGGAATTGGAGTACCTAGCAAATAGGCACAGCAAATCTAAACAAAAGGATGGTTGTACTAGGGACACAGCAAAGCAGACTTCAAAGGAAATATGTAAATTTTATCTCCAAGGAGGCTGCAGGTTTGGTTCAAAATGCAGATTTGGACATGAATTCCCTCCAAACCACGCACTAAAACCAGCCAGGAACTTTGTAGGTGATGCTCATCTCAGACCTAACAGTGATGGTCCCATATATGAACTTGAAGTAAGATTTCCTGAAGAAAACAAGTATCCACTTCAAGCACCTCTTGTGGCATTTTATTCCACCGATGATAATCTGCCTCTTGCCTGTCGTTTACACATTGCTGAATTCCTCTTTGGAAAAGCCTTGATGGCTGCAGAGTCTAATGAACCAGTGGTGTACACCTTAGTGACTTGCTTAGAAGATGAATCTGAAATAAGCGAGTTACTTAAAAATACTCACCACAAGTATAGTGTTCCTCCTGTGTCCCTGCTGGCCACACCTTTGGTAAAGCTACAGACAGAGAGTACATCTGGTTCAAATCAACTGTCCGAAGGTACACCAAATTTCCCTTTACGGTTTCTGGGCTAAGAACAGTCAAAAAGATTTTAAAAAAAAAAAAAAGAGAAGGCAGAAGGCCCAATTTAGGCATCTATTCTAAATGTGTTTCTGGAGATTAAGGTCATGGGGTGAGCCAGATCCATAATCTGTTTGTGCCTCAGGAAGTCCCTTCCATAATAAAGCTGCAGGAGAGATGTTTTCCACTGGCAAGAACTAAGTTAAAGGAGCACAGAGCTAATGAGTTTGGGTTGGCAGAGTGAACGATGCCTAATCCCACACAATCAATAAAAAGCCATTGAGATATGTGGTGTGAGCGTAACCAAAATTGACCAGAGAGGTGTGCTTGGGAGGGAACAGGGAAGGTTGTTTGCAAGCTTTGGTGTATCTGCTAATCATCAATTTGGAAACTTTTTTTTTTTTTTTTTAATTACTTAAAATTACCAACCCCTCCTCAAAATTAACTTTGTAAAGGTGGATTTAAGGCTAAGTAGATGTTTCAAGTGTTTCTAGAATGTTGTTCAAGGTATCATCCCTTTTTTTGCATGCAAGTGCAGCTAGGTTGATTTCACAGGGGGAGGGTTGGAACAGTGTCATTTATGGCAGGATGACCTTCAAGCGCTCAATTCCAAAACTGTTTTATCTAAGGCAAACTTTCTTCAAGAGAGTTTTCAAGAATATGTGCATCACATTTTAGAACACCTGAATAGTGACAGCCTATTTTTTGTTATAGTAAAACAAATTATTCCAGTTTTTTAAAAGCTCCACAGAAAGACAGCTTTGTTCTAGAAATTGGAATCAGAGGTTCCAAATAATCTTTATGTTGTAAAATCTTCCTTACATTATAAAATACCTTGTTTAGATAAATGCAGCCTTAAAACTTTCAAGGGCTGGCTTACTGTCTGAGCAAATCCTGCTTCAATTGATAGGCAGTAGGCACCAAAGTGTCTGGTCTGGTTTCAGCCTTGGTTTAAAAGTACTTGGCAGTGGCTTAACACTTAATGTTACGGTATAGTTTTAATTTAAGCTGGTGCTGCCATCAGTCTTGTGCTCCAGAGAAGTGGTCATGTGCTGAATTGGAGAGGGGAGCCAAGACACATGAAAAACGTTCAAGAAGGCAAACCAGTTACCAGTCTGGTTCACCATGTGGCCACCCATACCAGGGTGTTGCAGAGCACAGCTGGTGCAGAGGTAGTGACAAGTGGCTTGGAGCTGCAGTTGCGGTTTGTTTGATGCGGTGAGCGGTGGTTTGCTGGTAGTGTTGAACTAAATGCACGTCAGAAACAGTTTTGCAGACCCTCAGCTCCAGTCTAACAAGTTTGTTTTGTTGAGAATGCTCCTGGCACATGTGTCCCTTTTCTGCAGTGCTGATGAGGCCCTGTTCCTTAGTAACAAGAATACCTAACTGTACGTTGTGTTGTCTCAAGCCTCAACAGTGTCAGAGCCTCAGGAAGAAGAGGAGGAGGAAGATGAGCCTGAACAAGTTGTTGTGGAGAATGAGAGTTACGTGAACCTCAAGAAAAAGCTTTCCAAAAAGTATGATGTGCAGGCAAAGTCTCTGTATAATGAAAATGTTAAAATCTGCACGCAATTTCGGCTGAAAAAGGTATAATGTACAGAAGGGAGTATCTGTTTTCATGCTTACTTTAGAGAAATAAATATTTAAGCCACAGGCTGCTGTTTCAAATGGTTCTGTTCCACTCCAATGGTGTTATTACTGCCATGCTGTCTGTTTTTGTGCATCAGTCTTCTAGGCACTTCCAGTCCATGTTGTATGAAAGACAGAAGCTCCCTGCATGGCAAGAGAGAGAAACCATTCTTGATTTGCTGAAGAGCCACCAAGTTCTTGTTGTGAGCGGCATGACGGGGTAAGAGTGTGATTGCACATACAGACTTTATGTATCAAGTATACCCAGAAGAATGTGAAATATGTATCCATGTCCTGAAAGGGTTAGGGTCGTTGTCCATCTGTAACCAGTGGCAGCAGTCCTAGATGAACTTCCTGTGAAGGATGACAGTAATGAAACAAAGCAAATTTGAAGTGGAATGCAGTCATCTTTAATTTACATGGATGGAAGGTGTTGGGTTTGTGGGGTTTTTTTAATTAACCCCTGATTTTGTCATGCAGATGTGGGAAAACCACTCAGATTCCTCAGTTTATTTTGGATGCTTCATTGCAAGGATCTCCAAGCAGAGTTGCAAACATCATCTGCACTCAGCCTCGCAGGATCTCTGCCATTTCTGTGGCTGAACATGTAGCCAAAGAAAGAACAGAAAGGATTGGACTCACTGTTGGATATCAGATCCGTCTAGAAAGTGTAAAGGTATATATGCTTTGCTTGTTGGTTTTCATTTAGTTCTATTAAAGTGTGCTTAGTGCTTCTCTAGTATACAGAATCTCTGCCCTGTATCTGCCATATAGTGAGATAAGCAAGTCTGTATTACCTATATTTTATATTATGAAATATATTCTGTATTTTATTTTATCTCAAGTTGCACAGTCCACTTTACAAAATGAGAGTGCAGTACTATGTCTTGTATTGTTGTTTTGCTTTCTGTTGAGAGGGGTGAAGGGATCTGAGAGTATGAGTAATACTTCTGTCCTCTGGAAGGCTACTGACTTCATTTCCATTTGTCTCCACTTCCATTTGTCTCCCAAGTGGAGATTGAAGAGTACAGCTTCAGTCAGCCTGAAGTGGGGTTGAATTCATACTGCTGTCTTGGAAGTGAAATTTTGTCTACATTGCAGCTGATTGCTTTTTCCAAGAACTATGTTAATAAAGAGATTCACTAAATCTTTCTAGGGACAGAGATCAGAGTTGTTTATCAGAAGGCACCTTCCACAGGAAAGACATTTCAGATTTTTTGTTTAGCCCTTATAGTTAGCAATGCCCCATGGTAAGAAGCAGGTGTTCTCAAGTTTTAATCAAGAAAGAAAAATCATTCAGCCTGTCTCCAGCAGGGATCGCTTGTTTCCTTTCTGTCAAACCTGGCACTCAGCTGAAACCGTATGCTTAAAGCAACATGTATTCTTTGCACTATGTTAAGTTGCCCAAAGTCAACTGAATGCTTTGTCTTACTGTTCAAGTCCTCAGCTACCAGACTCTTGTACTGCACTACTGGTGTGCTATTGAGAAGGCTGGAAGGAGATCTGACTTTGCAGGGAATCACACATGTTATTGTTGATGAAGTTCACGAAAGAACAGAAGAAAGGTAAATAATCTCTTATCCCATAAGCAAAATGAAGAAACATATTCAGAAGAATAAAGCTGACTAAGGTGCAAGTAACTGAAGTCAGACTTGTTGATCCTGTGGCAGTAACATGGGATGGTGGAAGGAGTCTGGTTTTAGGTTCTTGTCTTTGGGCGGTAGGAAGTTGTGTTGCAGCAGCTTGCAAAGAAAGCGTGTCTCTTAAATTTCTATGCCTCCAATCTGCTGTCACATTGCAGTGGTGTTGAAAAGAGGTTTTGGATGGGGCTGGAGGGTTAAGTAACTTTTTTAACCACAGTTGTCTGGTTCTTACTCTTCCCTTGTTTCAACTTTTACCAAATACCCTAATTCTTCACATGCCCTTTTGGGAATTATTTCTCCTGATGCTACCTTCAGTAGAGCACCTGCAAGGGACAAGTGCTCGCGTTTTCTTCCAGTCTATCGATTTTACTAGTCCTAGACAGTCTCGTCCTATCCTGCTCTAGCCTTCTGCAGTTTTACCCCACTTACTTGCTGATGCCAGGCAAAACATAATGTCTGTCACTATCTCTGTAAACTAAGTGGCAAGGATCCTTTTCTTTGATGTTTGCCTTGTGAAACACTGCAATGCACCGGGTTTCTAGGAGGCTTTGACTGTGACCCATTATTTTACAGCTCAGATTATATTTTAGCCTCATAAAAAGGCTTGTATCTCTCAAGGATTCTTCTTCCTTCTCATCTAAAATCACTTCAAGCCAGTCTTCTAGGCATGCCACAAAAACTATAAATATGTAGGGAAGAATACAGTGAGTAGGGAAGAGTGGGTAGGTTTGAATGACTCTTCCAGTGAGGAAGAGAAGGAAAAAGGACTCGTCTGTTACTTTGAGTTAATCTGTTATCTGGTGTTCTTGTGTTGTCATTAATGTAATTGATTTATAAGGTAGCTAGAGCTTTTTGTTGCTTAAATGAATTTGCCAAGTAATCCTGATACTCTAGTAAGGGACAACCAAAAACTAAGCAGGTTGCCTTCCATTAATTTACTGCATTATTAGCCTCCAGCCATTCTGAGAAGCTCATGCTTCTGTGATGGTATCGCTGTGCTATTGAGAACACCAGGAAGGTGGACAGAATGGGGGGAAAAAAGAGACTCTGAAAGTTAACACTGAAGAAATTCAAATGTCTTTTTGCTTTTTTCTTCAGTGACTTCTTGCTGCTGGTCTTGAAGGATATAATGGTTCAGAGGCCAGACCTGCGCATTATACTAATGAGTGCCACCTTGAATGCAGAGCTTTTTTCTCAATACTTTCACTCCTGTCCAATTATTAACATACCAGGTGAAAACCATTCATTTTTATTATCTTGTCACATTCATTGTTTTAGGGGTTTGTTTTCAGTATTTCTGCTTGCAAAGTATTTCTCAATTCAAGTGCAAGGGGCTAATTTGCAAAGTGGCAAGATGAAGGTTTATACAAGAACTATGATTCCAAGGGCTTAGAAGGAAAGACCAATGAGATTTAGGAGAGAGAAGACTTGAAAATGGAGCCTTTTTGTGCTGTCTCTATACCAGCAGAATTTCCTTCCTCAAAAGACCAAAATGACATGGCATGCATGACATGGTTCCCTGAGCTAGTTTCACCACAGCTGAAGACTATTCTCTGTCCTTGTGAAAAAGCAGCAGTGAGAGGATCCAGCTGGGTGTGTGCACATTTAGCCAAATGTGCCTTTTATAATGCTAAGTTATTACATGGAGTATGACACAAACATGTAGCTTCATGGATATGTTCCTGTAAGTGTATCAGCCCTTCTCTGACTGTGTAAGTGCATGTTACCAAACCATGCTTGGAAAACATCCACTGTTTGTCCTAGACAGAAATTATACTGAAGAGTGCAGTATAGATGAGAGCTGTGAAGCCAATGTATGACATAATAACCTGTGTGAAATGGTAACCATCTTTTGTCTTTTTCCCCTTTTATGCATCTTGTGTGGCATATAGATTTATCCTCATGTTTCCTTTTAGGTCGAACATTTCCTGTGGATCAGTTTTTCCTGGAAGATGTGATTGCAATGACAAGGTATGAAATTGCCAAACGTTCTCAGATGTATTTGGCCTTTGAGGTTGCACTGTTGACCTTGAGACTGTAGTAGTTCTATGCATAGATTTAAAAATTAAATCCTTTCAAATCTCCCCCATCACCTGCAGTCTTGGAGTTCTACTAAAGCACTGACTTGAAACCATACTTCTTGTACTGCAGTGGGATCTAGGATCTCATGCCAAAACAAGCCTTTCTGCATTAGATACTACATAAGTACTCAAGAAAAGGTGATCTTTGTCATGAAGAGTTTGTCAGTGCTTTACTTGTTTCAGTGGTGGTTAAACATTGGCAAGCAAAAGAAATTTGAATGTAGATTTCAGCACTGAAGGTGAAAAATGCAGGATACCAAACAATTCCTTTTTGTAAGCCCTACCTTGCAGCTCAGGTACCAGATTCCTGTTACCATGTGTAGTTACTGGAGAGTCACAGCAGCTCAGACGCTCCAGATAGTAAATTGATCAGCTGTTGGAAATTACTTGCAGGTTGTTGCTCTGAGCTGCCCACTTAGCTGTCAAGATCAAGTTTGCAGTCCTAGTCTTTTGCATCACAGCTTTTAAAAGACTAACACCCCAGTGTGGAAGGACACCTTGACCTTGATACTGTCTATGGTGTTGCAACCCACTTGTACAATGTTCCTCTCAGATTTATATATAAATACTTTTGATACCGGATCTCTGTAGCTAATTATTAGAAGGAGGCTGTTAGGCTTCTTTCCATGCCACTAAATGTTCTTCTGCTGTTCAGGTATGTTTTAGAGGACAGTAGTCCCTACAGGCGCAAGACAAAGCAAGAAAACAAACAGAGTGAAAGACACAAAAGAACTGCATTTGAAGAAGTAGAGGAGGACCTGAGACGTGCTGGCATTCTGGAAGGCACTGACACAGTTGTCAGAGATTCAGATCCAGACCAAAAATTAACACTGAAGCAGCTCCTTACACGATATAAAGGTGAGCTCCTTCTTAAGTCTAATAAATTGGCATATAACACGTACCAGCCAACATGGTACATTAGTATATAATATTGTATGTTGAATGCATGTATATAAATTCAGAGTTTTGTACTTGTGAAGTTAAGTAGGGCACTGCTACTGGATGAGATCAGAAACCTCCTGCTGGCTTAAAAAAAAAAAAAAAAAAGAACCATTGTTCTCTTAAACTAGAAGAAACATCTTGAACATCTTGGCTGAAAACACTTCTTAGGCTCTGAAAATGGACAGTTTTCAGCTACTGTTTCCATCCCTTTTCAGATGTCTTGTTAATTCGACTTTCTTCTCTATATCTGTTCTTGCTGGAGCAGCTTTACTTAAAGCACAGCATGTATCTGCCCACTTCAGGGAGGTCACTTCAGCATGACAAGCCTTCCTTGAGAAACTGAGTCACTCTGTGAATGGTTTAATGAGAGGCAGACCGTTACATGAACTTCCCACTCTGTCATTATCAAAATCCTCCTTGTGCTTAGTCCTGAAGAGTTCCTGCACACCCTTATGGTGAGCTCCACAATGGTATTGAGCGGGAGGCATTGCTTAAAAGCTTCAGATTCCTGCCAGACAGTTACCATCTCAGAGGAGTAGGGGAATCTGGGTGTCTTTTTGAGTTGGTGTAAGAAACATTGGAAGGGAGAAGAGAGGGCTTGAGAAGGTAGTCCTGGAGGTATCTGTAAGTGGCCATATGAAGGCTTTCGGCTCCTCTTACCACTAGTATGTGCTCATATCATTCTGCTAGTAGATGAATCCTGGTCTAGGCTGTGCACAGGGCAGGTGTGAGCCCCAGTAAGGCATGAGAAGGGAAGGGAATTGCTGAAACGGAGGAAAGCATGGAAGGGGGAATGTGACACATTGAGTCACTTAGGGAGCTACCTCTGTCTGGTCTAAGCCACATGCTGTTTAAACCAAGGTGTGGTTGGTTGTGCAGCCACACTGGTTCAATGCATCCAGCAGATGTTTTTTACAAGAGATGGACTTACTGTGTGTTTTATTTCTTTTTCCCCAGGGGTTAACAAGACAGTGTTGAAAACACTGTCTGTCATGGACTTGGACAAAGTTAATCTGGAATTAATTGAAGCCTTGCTGGAGTGGATAGTTGCTGGCAGACATTCATACCCCCCAGGTAATTTAATTGTCCTTGAGAGATAAACAAGAGTAGATTCATGGAGGCTGTGCGCTTATAGACAGCCCAAAGCTAATGTTTTGCATGCCAAGTTTCTGTAGTTACTGACTATTTTTGAAAAAAATAAAGTTCTAGCTGAGTAACAAAGCCCCTGATATACATGGGATGGGTAAGGTGAGGGTCTACATTGGAAAATCTTTGGTGAGGGACTGTTGCAGCCTGTGTGTTTTTTGTACAGTAATTGCAAAACAGAGCTGGAGTTTTGACTTGGGCCTTCTGCACATTGATAAAATACCATGCTGTCCTTTGTGTTGAGTGATTTTTTTTTTTTATTATTTTTTTTTTTTTAATCTATGTATATAGGGGCTGTGTTGATATTTTTGCCTGGTCTAGCAGAAATCAAGATGCTTTATGAGCAGCTCCAGTCTAATGCTCTTTTTAATAACAGGCACAGCAAGAGGTAAGGCAAAAAAGCTCCAAAACTATCGGTCTTTACCCATAAATACAGAGTAACTTCCTGCACAAAGCCTGCCTTTATCCAGGGATAAATAAGGTTCTTAAATGTGCAAGACAGCTTATGATATGAAGGTCTTGACTCCAGTCAGGGTAATTCCTTTTCTACTACCTTATTGGCTTGCTTTTTTTGTTTTTTCTCCTCAACTCAGGAAGGTTAGTTGTTGAAGTTCTCTGAGACCCTAGTGATAAGTGTTCTCTGTTTTGTGCTCTGCGTGATCCGGTGGACTGTTGAAAACTCCACCTCGGCCCTTGTTCTGTTTCAGAATGTTTGCTGAGACACATTCAGTTGTGGTTGCATTTGGCCTTAGATCATTACATGGAGATGTAATTGGATCTCCTTGACTAAACAGTTTTTACACAGATGTCCATGGCAAGGTTAGCTGGAGTGATTTCTTCCAGTCTGGCATTATAAATGGCAGATTCTAGACTCTTCAAAAGAGGCAGAATTTTTGTTCAACTCTGTTCTGAGACCTGTCCATTCTGCAAAGTTCTCCACCTTCCCTTAGAACATGTATCAGTAATAGTGTGGCCAGCAGGACTAGGGCAGTGATTGTCCCCCTGTATTCAGCACTGGTGAGGCTGTACCTCGAATACTGTGTTCAGTTTTGGGCCCCTCACTACAAGAAAGACATTGAGGTGCTGGAGCGTGTCCAAAGAAGAGCAATGAAGCTGGTGAAGGGTCTAGAGCACAAGTCTTGTGAGGAGCGGCTGAGGGAACTGGGGTTGTTTAGTCTGGAGAAAAGGAGGCTGAGGGGTAGACCTTATCGCTCTCTACAACTACCTGAAAGGAGGTTGTAGCGAGGTGGGGGTCAGTCTCTCCTCCCAAGTAACAAGCGATAGGACAAGAGGAAATGGCCTCAAGTTGTGCCAGGGGAAGTTTAGATTGGTTATTAGGAAAAAATTTCTTCACCAAAAGGGTTGTCAAGCACTGGAACAGGCTGCCCGGGGAAGTAGTTGAGTCACCATCTCTGGAGGTTTTAAAAGACTTGTAGACGTGGTGTTTAGGGACATGGTTTAGTGGCGGACTTGACAGTGTTAGGTTTACAGTTGGACTCGATGATCTTAAAGGTCTTTTCCAACCTAAATGGTTCTATGATTCTGTGTCTTAAAGGTGATATGGCAGAGAGGTTTGCTGGTTTTATATTGCTTTGAATGGCTGTGGGCAGTGTCTAGTACTAGTGAGGCTAAAGTGTGTGCAGGCAGATTGTTCCTAAGAGGGAAGAGGCTGGAGATGCACTGAGCATGCTGTCATATTGTCCTTCCAGGTGTGTTGTCTATCCACTTCATTCTTCACTGTCTAGTGAAGAACAGCAGTCTGTGTTCCTCAGGCCTCCTGCAGGAGTTATCAAAATCATCATCTCTACAAACATTGCAGAAACATCTGTCACCATTGATGATGTGGTCTATGTGATTGATTCTGGAAAAATGAAAGAGAAAAGGTACTGGGATTCATTCCTTGGGGCTTTGTGATCTGGGAAACTGCTCTTTACCTTGAGCTGCATGCTTTAGCTTTCCAAAGAGCTGGAAAAAACGTGAAGGAACTTGATCTGCAGAAAGCTGCTGCGAGGTGGAGGAAGCCAGTCTAGACTCAGATCCAAGGGCAGGGGTGGGAATTTTGTCCATACAGAAGTTGGCAGCATCTGCCTGCTTGACCTCCAGCCTGTTCACTCTGCACTCATGAATGTAAGTCTGTTTCTTGCTCTCCTGCAGATACGACCCAAGCAAAGGAATGGAAAGTCTGGAAGACACATTTGTGTCCAAGGCGAATGCTCTGCAAAGGAAAGGGCGAGCAGGCCGTGTAGCCTCAGGCGTCTGCTTTCATCTTTTCAGTAGCCATCACTATAACCATCAGCTTATAAAACAGCAGTTACCAGAAATACAAAGAGTGCCCTTGGAGCAGCTTTGTCTAAGGTGAGCTGTCGTTCCTGTATTGCCTGAAAAAGCCAGCATGCAGAATGTCCTTCCTGCACTGCAGGGAGCACCTGGGATGCCATTATCAAGGTGTTTAGTTTCCCAGTGTTTTCTCACATCGTGAAACCAAGAAACTTGCTCTGGAGACCTAAGGCTCTGTTGACTGGTTGCTTTGATGTTACTATCATATTGCCTTTGCATTCAGAGCCCCACCTCTAACTGCACCCTCCACTGATTCTACCTGTCCTTCGTCACATTCCTTAGCTCTCATCTGATCCTAGGAAAAAGATAATGTCTCTCAGATCTCTCATCACGGGAGAAGACAGTTGCATTCCTGTACTCCAGACCCGTGGTAGACGTTTGTCCCTTTACACTGTAAACTCTCCTGCGGTGTTTCTGTGCAGCATAGTGCAGTAAAAGTACAACCTGGATCAAGCACCACCATCATGGAAATATTAAATGAAGACAACCTCCTATCCCTGCTGCAACCTGTGCACCCCTTTGTACAAAAAGGAAATGAAACAACAAAATTTATTTTTTTACAGTAAAAAATTTATTTTAAACTCTAGTATGCTAATAGGAATCTGTTCTTGCAGACTCTGTGAGGTCGGATAAGGTACACTGCCCCCCAGCTATTATTTCACATTGCTTCCTGACTTGAAATACACATTACGGGCCCTCTTCTAGGGAGCATACTCTTAGAAGCATGTTTTCTGTTGGTTTTTTTGTTTGGCTTTTATAAAAGTTTGCTTTTTTGTCCTGTGTATGGAACTAAGCTGCTTTTTTTTTCTTTCTTCTTTAATGTTTTTTTTCCCACCTTAAGAATTAAGATTCTGGAGATGTTTTCTGCACAGAGTCTTCACTCTGTCTTATCACGACTAATTGAGCCCCCTAGAACTGAGTCTTTGCGAGCATCAAAGCTGCGACTGCAAGACTTGGGAGCATTAACTCCAGATGAAAAGCTCACCCCTCTGGGATATCACTTGGCTTCTCTCCCTGTTGATGTCAGGATTGGCAAGCTAATGCTGTTTGGCACCATCTTCCGCTGCCTGGATCCTGCACTAACTATAGCAGCCAGTCTGGCCTTTAAGTCGCCTTTTGTAAGTATTCTTAACCGTGTATCCCACTTTGAAAGTGGTATGTTTTCATGCGGCAGCAAAATGCTGTTGTAACTTGCAGCGTAGTACACTTGAGTATTTTAATTCTCCTTTTTAGCCTACATTGTTTATCTGTTAATGCAGTGCTCATTAAAAAAGTCCAGTTATAAGCAGAAGACCAAAACCATGTAGCAGCGACAAGAATGTTATTTATATTATGAGTGAACGGTAGAAATGGAGCAGATATTAGTTTTAATTTGAACTAAGAAGTACAGCCAGTCCATTTTGTCCAAATTTGGTGTAAAAATTGAAAATGACTGGTAGTACAAGAAGCAGTTAGAACTAATTACAAAACAGTGATAACGATGAAGTTGACATGTCTGAGCTGTGAATGCAGAGTTAAGTTTGGATCTCAGTTTGTGTGTTCACTTTCACTTTGGCTTTTTGAATCAGCTGCTGTACTTACAGGTGCTCTTACTGTTGGTAAACTACTGCTATGTACAAACTTGCATGAAAAGTGAGACTTTCTTGAAGTTTTGATTGCTATCATTAGTAGTGCAAATAGTTTGTAATGAGGATAGTTGTGAAAGAATTGGAAATAGACTGTTCTAGTTCTTTAATTGCGTATTGTTTTCCATATGCTTATTGGGCATTTTCTACAGCATTTTGACTTCAGGTGCTATAAGTTTCTATATGCTGATATAGAATAACTTAAATTCAGCTTTTTGAATGTCTTGAATTACTATTGTCTTTTCTCTCTCTGACCCAAGTGGATTTTAGACTTGCTGTGCTCTTTTCTATTGTAGGCATTCTCATCTGAGTTTCAGCTCCATTAACTTGCTAAGATTTGTCAGATGGTGTTTTTCATGGATCTTGGCATTCTGCAGCTGCAGAGAGGTCTGCCCAAAATGAAATATTTTCTGTGAGCTGGTCAATCACAAATTTACCTTTGGATCTCTTGTGGTTAGATAGGGCAACGGGCTTAGGTGTTCTGCTGTTGACTAGACATTTTTTAACACCTCGCATTTTCTGTTATCCATGGAGAAAATTTGCCTTCTGACCTGTGAGCTGCTGTGAAAATACAAAAGATTGTGCCATGGAGCTCTCACAATGGCTTGTCTAAGTTTTGAGCAGAAGAACACGCTTAATCTGTTACTGCCTGTCTAGGTGTCACCATGGGATAAAAGGGAAGAAGCGAATAAAAAGAAGTTGGAATTTGCAGTAGGAAACAGTGACTACCTGGCTCTTCTCCAGGCCTATAAGGTTAGCTAAAATTCGTTAGCCTCTCTCTCCAAGGTTTGTGATGTGCTTTAAATTCAAGCTGAAATATTTTATTAAAGGTTTCCTCCCTTCCTCTCAATTAGGGATGGCGTTTAAGTATCAAAGAGGGCTCTCAGGCAAGCTACAACTACTGCAGGGAGAACTTTTTGTCAGGAAGAGTTCTTCAGGTAAGTCAGTTTTTGTGGCCTTGCACAGGGACTGGTTGAGACACTGGCAGAGTCCTAGTGATGAAAATAAGCAACTGGTGAAGACTCTCCTCACTCTGTGTGGCACCCATCACAGCCCTTTGTCTGTTTGTAGGAAATTGCCAGTCTGAAACGGCAATTCACAGAACTGCTTTCTGATATTGGGTTTGTGAAGGAGGGATTAAGAGCAAGGGACATTGAGAAGAAGTGGTCCCAAGGAGGCGATGGCGTGTTGGATGCCACAGGAGAAGAGGTAATTCACAGCATTTCAGTGCTCCAAAATGATGCTCCAGTTTTTCATTTGACCTGGGTGCCAGGTGGGCTCTAGACTCGTGGGCTTCTTGCCGCAGCCTGGCTTTGTAATCTCATGCTGGCAACAGTCACCTCCTTCCTGCTCTGTTGTTCTTCCCTGTACATCACGTGTGCTGGTACTAGCCTCAACTGCATGAGGCCTTATGTGCCAAGGAAGAACAGGCCCAGATGTGGAAGTGAGATGAAACCTGCTCCTTTGAGACAGTGAAACACTGCTGACTTGACACGTTAGAAGTCAGTAAGTGGTCGAAAGGCAGGGGTCTGACTCATGACCTGGCCTGAATGTTGGGATTAGTGTCAGTCTTATTTTGGGAACAGAATTACATTACAGAGCAAGCAGTGAAATATTTCAGCATTGCGGACAATCTTCAGAAAGCGATACCCCTGGAGCCAGAGATATCCTAGGACTACATGATGAGGGTAGGTAGGGTTTGGTAGTTGTAGAGTCTCACTGTGCATTGGGAAAGCTTGTGCCTGCTTTCTCTCAGGGACAAGCTGCTTTGTAGCCAGACCTTAGGGACTAACTGCATCGAGATAGTTGGTGGCCAGTTTGCTCCATTGATAGTGGGGGAACACAGCCCAGGTCTAGCCTGAGACCTTAGGAGCAGTAACTGGTCCTCCCCTATAAAGCACAGCAGCGCGGCTATAAAAGTAAACCAGTTCCAGGAATTCAGTCATTCCAGAAGCAGGGCTTTACCTTTATAGACTTACCTGTAGAGTACCTAATGCATGCATTAATTTTACAGGCAAATTCAAATGCAGAGAACATCAAGCTGATCTCAGCTATGTTGTGTGCTGCACTGTATCCCAATGTTGTCCAGGTAAAAGAATGCTTTTTTATTTTCCCTTCTGCTGTCTAGCATATCCACACAGCCTGCTTTCAGGCTGGGCTGATTATGGCAGCCATGAGCCTGCCTTAGGCTGCCAAAGCTTGCTGCTTACAGTGTTAGAGCCAGGCAGCTGGGCTCCAGTTTGTATTGCTTGAGACTGCTGCTGTTCCTGCAGGCTGATTTTAGTGTCACACAGAAGCCAGCAGCAAATGTTCTTAAGAAGCTACTTTAAATTACAGCTTTTTAGAAGGCTGAGGTTACAAATGAACAGTCAGAGTTAGACAGCACCCAGAGGGTAATATCTGTCTCTAGTGACTTGAGATGTTACTACTTGAGAATTTCTGTTTCTGGTAAAATGAAAACATAAGTTAAAAAGGTTTTCTGGTACAGCAGAGTTTTATAACCTTTTGTCTTACCATATAGGTGAAAAAGCCAGAGGGCAAATACCAGAAGACCAGTGCAGGAGTGGTCAAAATGCAACCAAAAGCAGAAGAGCTGAAGTTTGTTACCAAAAATGATGGTTATGTTCACATTCACCCTTCATCTGTGAATTATCAGGTCAGGATTCTTTTTTTTTCTGCAAAGCATGCTCTTTTTTATAAAAGAAATCACCTTTGCTTGAGCGGTTGAGATTACAGTGAGGGTCCCTATTGATGTTTAAAAAAAAATCTTCATGATTGAACAGTCCCGTTAGAATTGTAAATAATGGCACATTCCTGAGTTGAGTGTCCTCTTGGGCACACAGTTAAACTCCAGCCTCTGGAGTGGAATTAGCAGATGCAGTAAACCCCCCGTTCATGTTTTATTAAGCTGCGTCTGCAGAGCTGCACACAAAAACGTTGCAGTTGCAATGCTCCCATGGCTTCTCCTCAGTATTGACTGAGATTGCATGTGCATGTGTAGCACCTTCATACATGTAGATGGCTTCTCCCCACCGCCCCTCCCCAGGCTTTGTCTCTTCAGCTGAAATATTATTTACTGGTAAATAATTCAGGGACATACACTGGTTTGTTTCTTCGTGGGTCCTCAAACTCTGAAGTTAATTTCCATTTCAGCTTAATAGCTAATACTTAGATAAGAGCTCTTCTCTCTCTGCCATGATATATGGTAGTATTGGTCTCATGAAGTCTGTCTCCATATTTGATGATTCATTGCTTTGCCAGGATATAAATCACTTGCTTTAAAAAAAGTGGTTTTTTAATCATTAACCACGTGTTTGGATTATAAAGGCTTTGAACTGTTCATCACTCTTGCTTTGAAAGAGCATAACAAACGTGCACATGAAAATGTCCTTAGCATGAAATGGAGAACTTGGGGCCTTGAGGCAGCATTGATGAATTAGCTGATTTCTCACATGCTCATGCAAAGCAGGAAGGAACAAGGGATAACAAAGTTGTTGGCAGCTCTTACAGGTCAGAGGGAGTCTGTTAGTCATGCAGGTGCATTTTAGGCACATTTACTGTTCTTTGCAGCCGTAGAAGAGGCAGGGGATGCCTGTGTGGAAGAGGCAGGCAGGCCCATATGTGCCTGAGCAGGTAGGAAGAAATGTGGCGCTTTTACGAGGATGTTGTGTCTGTGTTCCAGACTAGACACTTTGAGAGCCCCTACCTGGTGTATCACGAGAAAATCAAGACCAGCCGTGTGTTCATTCGAGACTGCAGTATGGTGTCAGTGTACCCGCTGGTCCTGCTTGGAGGCGGGCAGGTTCACATGCAGCTGCAGAAGGGAGAATTTGTCATTTCTCTTGATGATGGATGGATACGGTTTGTGGCTGCCTCTCACCAGGTAAGGAAAAGGAGGGATAATCCTGGGAGTGCTGCAGAGCTGTGCTTGTGTCAGGAATGCAGGAGACGCGTTTCATGAGCCTTACGCTCACCTCTGTGTTTTACCATGTGTGTTAGGTGGCTGAGCTGGTGAAAGAGCTGCGCTGTGAACTAGACCAGCTGCTGCAGGATAAAATCAAGAATCCCAGCATGGATTTATGCATGTGCCCCCGTGGATCTCGGATCATCGGTATGATTGTAAAGCTTGTGACCACGCAGTAACATGAGAACAGCTTTCTATAAAGACTCACTGTTTGCTACTGCCTGAGAACAGACCAAGTAACATCAGTGTCTTGACATATTTGTTCTCCCAAAACAGGGTGCTGATCTCTGGAAGACCAAGTTGGCAACTGTACTATTGACAGGTTTTGGGGTGTTTTGGGTTTTTTTTCCTTTGTTTGCAGAGAACTTGTTTGTTTAAAGTAAGGTGGCTTACAGTACACTCTGAGAAATGGGGAAAATGGCAAATCTCCCAAGAGGAATAGAAATCTCCAAGTAAGAAAGTAAAGTGTTTTTTCATGAGGCTATACGCGGGCAATACTGTTTTCTGGTCACAAAAATACCTGGTACCTAGCTGCTCCTTCTAGTATTCATGTCTGGAGGTAGCATGTGACATCATAAGCTGCTCCCAAATTGGTTTAAACTGACTTCTGCGTTTTGGCCAAGACTTTACTGAGGTAGTCAGTCTTGGCTGACCAGGGATCAATTTAATAAAAAGGTGAGCACCTTTTGATTCATGTCAGAGGGTTCTGAAATGGATTTAGAGAGCATCCTCTGGCGAGGAGACCGTACCGGATCAGTTGGGAGTAACGTGTTGGATCAGTGCAGCTGTTCTGGTTACAGTGTAAAACTGCAGGAGTGTGGACGTTTCCCCTGAAAGCTAGGCTTTTCCAGCCCTCCCCTGCACTATGAAAAAGTAAAACAGATGAGATAAGACTGCTGTAGTGCATTAAAAATGGATCCTTCCTCCAGCCACCCTGCACAGCTGGCAAAAAGCCCCACTTTGGCTGGAAGTTTACAAAACTCCTGCTCTGGGGAGTGGACTGCTACAGAAGAGTGTGGCAAAATGCTGCGGTAACAATGAACTATTACTTCTTCCCTTCAACATTGCTTGATTGCAATGCTGAGCATTGCTACAGCTGAGCTGCTTGATGTACTAGCAACTGCAAATAATAGCAAGTGCCTTAAATGAAATAACTTTGCTGTCATCTGTAATAGTAAAACCAGAGTAAACACTGTCTCTACAACCAGCCCTGCCTAGAAATAGCCTTCAGGCTGAGGAATGATGAGCAGAGGGAGGCACATCATTTGGGGACTAGTTTGATTTTTCAAAAAACATGCTTGAATGTTTGCAGAAGCAGTTTCACAGCAAAACGCCCTTGCACGAGGAAGCAGACAGGAGTACCAAGACCAACATACCCATGCAGTAGAATGGTCTCTGCAGGCATGTTGAACTGCAGCAGGCTAAACTGTTCCCACAGCTTAGTGTTGGTCAAGAGTAGCATCGTACTCCTGGAACTGGGCACCTGGACGTGGGGGGTGAAGAGCTGTTAAGGTCTAGGAATCCTGGGGTGGGGGTGTTAAAGCACTGCAGAGGCATACAGCATGTGTTGTCAGCCATTAGCTCTGTTTGTTTGTTAGATACAGTGTTGCTGCTGTGTGTGCCTGGCAGCCCTGCCAGTAAAAGGGTAAGCAAATACTGTTTCTGTTCAGGTTGGCTGTAGAGTAAAACAGGAACAGATTCCATTTTTCACCTCAGACTTCCCTTCACTTTCAAAGTGGTAGCCTCTTAAATAAAGAGTTTCTTGACCAGCAGGCACTGCTGTGTTTTGGACAGAAACTAGTGCCCAAGCAAGGTCTGTGTGACTCTGCCTGCAAGTACATCCTAAATTCCACCTGAGCTACCCTAAAGTGAGGGCAGGGACAGCTGATGATGTAGCAGGGCATAATTAGCAGCATCTGCCCTGCTGGAGGGAGGACTGGTGAAACGTCCTAGTGCCTTGCCTTGGTGGCGGAGTGGGCAAGTCTGGGAACAAGGCACAAATCAATAGCCACAATCAAAAGGTGGCAGTGGCTACTGAACTCTAAGCACACCCCTCACATCTCACCGCCTGCGGCTGCAGGAGGGTTTCTATGCAATAGTGCCCCATCCACTGCCAAAAGAGGCTGACTGCCCAGGAATTGCATACGCACTAACCTGGCTTCATGGACTGGGCACAGTGGTTTTAGTACTGGCTTCCTTCAGCAGCTATGTTCAGCCCCTGAACCCAGTGCCGCTCCATGTAACAGCTTCAGTTCCCCTTAAGAGTAAAGGCCTGAAATACTACAAAACGACTGAGGCAGAAGCCAGTCCAACCCCCAGGCACACAGCGAAGGCAGAGCTGGAGCCTCGCTGCTGTGCTCCCCAGTAGCACACTGTAAGCCCTCCACAGTATGGCTGGACCTGCCTTTGAGCCAGCAGTCCCTGACACAAGGATGAGACCCACAGTAAATACAGATTACAAGCACCAGACACAGCAGCAGTGCTACTATTAATGACTATAGGCCTCCCTGTGAGGTAGAAGAGCTGCCTCCAGCAGCAGCTGAAGCTCCTTCTCTGACATCCTCCATGGGAGCTGCCTCCCCCCCACTGCTGACCAAAGCTTGCCCCTAGTAACCCTCCTCTACCCTGAGCACATGGATGCAGTCCCAACCTAACCCCTTCCTTGTAATACTCTAAGGTATGGAAAGACTGAAAAAGAAAGGTATCAATCACTAGCAGAGTTTTAGGCTACAGGTTTATTGCAGAGTCAGCTTGCTTCAGCAGTACAGAGGGAAAGTAAGAAAAAGCTACCCCCCCCCTTTAAAAGCACTGTCACATGGGATAGTTTTACCATTGATGCTGTAAACTGCAATGGGACAGGGGGAAGAGAACCCAATAAATCCTCCCCCCCCAAGCCGTGTTTAGCTTTTGGGTCAGCCTAGTTTAATGCTGTTGCTTCCAGCTCCCTCTCCTGCAGCTTATAACAGACTAGGGTTGTAACAAAATATTAATTGCAGCAGCATCAGCAAGGAAAGTCACTTACTTACTTATCCTACTAAGCACCAATGCACTAAAATGTACAAAAATGGGGAAGAGAGAAGAGACAAGGGATGAGACAAACATGTGCTGTAGTACACAGGATGACTCTGTGAAATCATGTATAGGGGCTCATTATCATTCTTTTAATACCTGGACATCTTGTAAAGCAACAATGACCAACGTTCCTCTGAAAACCTGGGGTTGGGTGCCCATGCACAGCTGCAGTGCTCTACTCTTAACAGTAGAGTACCAACCCACTGCTGACAAATTAGAAGCCCCAAGAGAATTATTGTTCCTCGCTAGCCTGTAAGACACAGGAATATAGGCCAGAACATACTGTAAGGAAGACTTTTAAGTCAAAAATCATCTAGCACTCTGATTTCCTTACTAGTCTGATAATAGCCATCATCAGCTGCAAAGACAAATCAAACTGGCAAAGACCTTGCACTCGTTTATCATACTTAGATTAAATCCTTCAGTACCCTATCAGCGGTGGGACCATCTGTATACAGGCAGCTGTAGTCCAGTTTCCCAAAGCAACAATTGAATGGGACACAGCAAGTCCCTTGGCTACACTTTGCTGCTGAAGCAGATGTGACCAGGCAGTTCAGGGCAGACAGGTGTAACAGAGGGGTGGATTCCCCAAATGTACTGCTACTTAAACATGACCTGCAGGTTCTGCTTGGGACCTTCAATTTGTAAGAAAAGCTTCCGTTTCCTAAAAAGAGTATCTAAATCTATCATCTTCTGCACCAGAACAGCCAATTTATCTTAAGTACGCAAGGAAGTAGTACTATTTGGACAACCAGGACATAAAACAAGACTTCTAAAAATATTTACTTCAATAGTTTACATTCCAGAAGTATTCCAAATACCTTCAAGTCCTTTAATCAACAGGACAGGCAGACCAGCATTCACACATTCCTTGGTTTTTCCATCTGTTAATGCCCTTTGTTGACATTTTTCCAAGTCAGTCAAGTCAAATCATCAAGTGTACAAGCACCTCCAGACAGGTTTTCAGCTTCACTGAGCTTTGAGGAGGTGCAAATAAAACCACAAGGTACAGATCACCAGAACATTCAAGACCGAACAGTGAGAAGGAACGACAGCTGGTACTGGCAACTCCCATCAGCACTCTGTAGGAAGGAAGCCCTGCCACAGGCACAGGCCTGCAGGACAGCCCTCGACTGGCTGCTGCACTACGCTCAATTCACAAGTGCCTGCAACAGCCTGCCGCCTGCTTTTCACCACAGTGGCACATGACCTGCTTCAGCTACCCAAATGTTAACAGAAACAGCAGGGTTATCACAAAATATTTCTTCATTAGAAATGCACAGTTTATTTCAATGCGCCAATAAAAAAAGCCCAACATTTCCAGATCACAGAACATTAACACAACAAAAGAGTTTTGCATTAGTCTACTAATAAGACTTTTAAAAGATCCAGATTCATGCCAATTGTTAGTCAATAGAAACAGCCTTCTAGGACTAAGCCCTTACATTTATAAAGACACCACAAAATCCCTTATAATAATGTAAACAAAATAAATTTTCTTCTTAAACTTTTTAAATTTGAATCCATTCTTTCAGGACTTGCACTCCTTCAAGGGCTTCCTGATGGTGAGTGACTGAAAGGGAAAGAAAAAGATTAAGACCAACTCCTACAGCAAAACCAACAGAAACTGTGCCTGCTACCCCAGGTTTCCTCTGCTCAGGAGCCCCCCCCCCCGCCTCATAATGCTTCTCCCCACGCTGTTTTCATTTCCAGTTCATGAATAATGAGAAAAGTGCTATATTTTACACCTTTAGTAATGACAGCTTTAAGCTTGAAAAGGGCAGGCAAAATAAGAGACATCAGCTGCGACAGCTAGATGAGACATCAAACCTGCTCAGAAAGCACCTTGGAGCCTGCGCTCCAGCTGTGCAGAGGAATTCTTACCCTGCCAGAACCTACGCAGTTCCAGTATAGTACCTCATGGCTAGCCCTGTCTCAGACTAGGTAAATTCCAGCACGTACTTCTCTGGTTACATGGGAAAACTTGCTTCTTACTTCACAGTGCACAGCAAAACTTGGCAGCTGTGCAACTGAGTGAGAGCCAGCTGTCAGGAGCCACCAGCAGGAATTTAATCCTACGACGTATTCATGGTTTGCTCCACACCTTACATTACTCACTTCTTCCCAGATTCTCAATTCCTCAGGGTCCTCAGGATAGTTATTCTCATTTGCCCACATTTTCTGTTGTCCTTTAAAATTTAATTTAAGTAGGTTACCTTAGAGTTATTATCATGAAGTTCTGACTACCAGCTGTAGGAAGTGCCCGTAACAATTCATCTTTTCATAGTAGGAAGTGCCCATAACAATTCATCTTTTCATAGTTCACAAATTAAGACATGTAAAAAACTTTAAGCTTTTATCCTTGCACAAGTTAACTTCTATAGCAACCAATCCAGACACTAGTTCTATGTAACTGTATGGCATGCTCCAGTTTTAAGATATTCCTACCTTCTCTTTGGAGATGGTGATCTTGACTTTGAGCGACTGTTAAAAAAAAGCAAAACAAACAAAACAAAACAAAACAATCAATTTTGTAAACTTGTATACACTCAGTAACCACTTTTGACCATTTAAAAACAGTAGTAATAGTTTGATGTTCTTAAATAAACTCAAAGGCACCACCCTTAATGCTGCTGATAGCAAGTATACCCAATTACTTTAAGCAAGAAGCTGCAGTTGAGAAGGAGAACTGCTGAAAGCCAGAGCCCTCATGTAAAGAGCAACACACAGCTTCAAAGCAGCTATAAAATGATCACGGTAATCCTGCAAAGCAGGAGCAGTAAATCAAGTAGAGTCGAGTCAGGAAGACTGAGAACTACAGACAGTTGAGAACAAAGGTAGGGAAAGATAGGCCCCAAATCCTGTCAAAAACATTTTTTGTTACAATCATGGGTTAAACAAAAACTGGTATCCACAACCCTTCTGGAAGAATTGCCTACTGTCCCACAAAAACCAGCTATTAAAAAAATACATAAAAATAACATATGAAAAGTATTTAAAAATCAGCTGTTAAAAAAACAACAAAAAACCCAAACTCTTCCACATGCAACACAAATACTGGTCCATGCAGAGATTTCAAATTATGACCAAAAAAAAAAAAAAAAACCCCCAAACAAAAAAAAAACCACCCCAACTGAGTGCTACTTGTATTTATACGCTCACCTTTTAGCAGGTAAGCCAGATTTAGATCTACCATGGGACCCAGACCTACAATAGGAGAAAAATAAAGCTCAGCAAAGCAGCCAGTGGCATGCACATTCAATGAAAGTTAGCTAAACCAGCAACAGCAAATTCATACTACATAGCATCACAAACCAGAGAGGAAGGCTCTGGTGTCTGTTGCTGCAGGCTCTTCTTGTGACATTTCAGGAGAATCCTTTAGCTCTTATTCCAGAGACCTCACTTATCAGAACACAAGAGTACAAGCACAAGAAGCTCCCCAGCAAAGCTTCAGCTACTACCTTCACAAAACCGAAGACCTTGTACCAGGCTCCCAGACTTTCCCCCTGCCTGCAAGCGTCCCTTCCATAAAGGGAAGAATAGTTTCAAGTGTCATCTTTGAACATCTTTTAATAGCACTTTAAGAGCCTGGAATCAGCCACAGGTAAGTATGTGTGCCGAAGAGCTGATGCATTCTTCAGATCAAGTTCCCAGTGCCACTTTTATTCAAGTATAATACAGCTCTTTCATCAGTTACCCAATGAAAACAGCATTTCAGTTTTCAGTATCTTGTTACTAATGTGCAAACTATTCCCAGCTCGTCCCAGTGTCATCTACTCAAACAGTGAGACTTTCCTCCCGTGTTTATCATGTTACTTTACCAACTCAAGTATTTGCTGTTACTTAGAAAATATTTGTCCTCCTTGAGTGTGGAATTCAGGCATGTGGTATTACTGAACATCAGAAAGCCCAGTATTTGAGATAGTCAGTTGTTTAATAGACTTGGCCAAAACCGTAAGAAACTTTTATTCTATTTCTGCTCAAACAGTTTTTAAAGGCCAATCAAGATTCACCTTTACCCGGCCTATTAACTTATAGAAATACTATGTGGACACTGTTGGCACAACTTAAGCAAAGAGTTCGGTAACACTGCTTTGAAACCTGCCTGGTCACTATGCTGAGCCATCCTCTGTCACAGTTCCTAACACTATAACTAGTAATTTTGTACTGCATCATCACAGTTACACAGAATGGAGTAAGAAATACAGTAAGGCAGCACGAAAGAGCATCATCTTACTACAAGAACTGCTGGCAAATCCTCCTTCCGAGAGGCACAGCAACAAAGCAGGACTGCAAATCAAAAGCTCTAGAAGCAGCACCGGTTACGTACTAGTGTTTTACTGTATTAGCAGAGGCTGGAGTTTTCACAGTGCTTCCGTAACTCCAGTCCTGAGCTACCACTTCTCACCACTGCAATTGCAGACCTATGCAAAGCCAGCATTCCTCAGAAATTTCAGTACAAGTCTTTCATACAGGAACATGACTGTCTCAAAACTAGAAGTCACCAAGCAACATCAGCAATATCCAGACTCTTGCACAGTAGCAGCATGCAATTTGAGCCTGGCTAGTCATCTCCTGTATTACAGACTTGTACAAGTGGTAAATCAGGACAGCTCTAGTAATAATATCATCATCGGCTTGAAGGCTCAATGTGCAACTCCTAAAGTAGCAGGCAGACCCCTAAAAAACACTTCTCTTCCCCCATTCTAATGCAAAGCAAAAGACAGCTTCTTCCAACTTATCAGCTCTCATGTCCATCACATTTTTATCCTACTCTTTCATCCTTCATCCAACTCAGATGTATCACAAAGGACAGAGGAAAATAATGCAAGAACGTGTACTCTATACCCATTTTCCTCAACTTCCATTTCAGCATGGAAAACATCCAGATCCACAAAACCAGGGCTACATGTCAGAGCAGTCCTTCAAAAACACCACCTGTGGCATTAGGATTCATGGTCCTGTTCATTCAGCCCTCCAAAACTCTGGACTCAAGCGTCCTACCCCATGTAAGGTAGTGCTTAGCACTACAGCAATTTAATTTGATCTAACTCTCAGAACTGGAACTGACAAAGCTGAAAAGCCATAAGCAAGAGTTCAATCAATAGCAGCAACCTTCTCATCGCTTCCCCACCCCCAGCATTTGGGATTTACAAAAAAACAGGCCAAGAAAAACCTAGCAGCATTTCCTGCAGGACACAAGGTCAAGCATTCTCTACATGCATAGGCATTGACTAGTTTTCAGAACTTCTCTCCACAGACCTTAAATCATATATATGCTTTGTTTATGGCTACATATACATAGACTATATATAGCAGCCACCCACCAAAACAAACTCATGCTTATCACAAGAAATGAACCACTACTTTAGTCTGTGAAAAGGCATAAATTATTAACCTTAAGTGTAAATACTGCTATGCTGCACAACCTTCTAACCCCTTCCAGCCAAACTCCCCTGGGGAAGAAAAAAAAAACAAAACACCCCAAAACCATTATTGGTTTGAATTTAAACAAGTATCTTACCTGCTTCGAGGCCATACAACAGACCGGGACCTTGAGCGTGATCTGGACCTAGATCTAGAAAAAATAAAAAAGCAGTGAAAGCTCAACTACTGCTACATGGTTCACACAGCTGAGCTAGTATTCTTTGACTTTTATGATACAGACCTCAGAGAAATTTGTTGGAACTATAGGTTTTGCAGAAATAACTATTATTAGAAAGCTGTAGTACTTTTGGTCAGTACTACCATCCACACAATAAATCCCACCACCCTCGTCGACTAAGCATAATTACTCCCTGTATCCCTGAGGCTGAAGTAGGAAACCTTAACCATAGATCAAGGCTGTAACTTTACAACAGTATAAAAAAAGCTCAGAAGCAGCAGTTCCAAAATTATATGCTTAAATTTTTAACTTCAAAGAAAGCGTTCAGATTCGCTCTCGGGGATGTACACTATGAAGGTTCCTGAAAACACAGGGACTGCTAAATACAAACTTAAATGTTAACTCCAACAGTTACATTCCCTTCAACAACGTTGTGGGCTTACCAGAAAATACATACCTTGATCTCCTTAAAGAACCAGACCGAGATCTGCGGGGTGAAAACGATCTGTACCTACGAGGAGAGATTGATCTGGACCTGCGGTAGGAAGCTGACCTTGATCTACAAAACAAAGGGAAAAAAACAACCAAAATTACTGCACGGTACTTATCACTAGGACTACACACAGGGCTGGAGCAGAGGGACGAGAAAGAAAAAGAATGGAAACACAACAGCCAGAACCCTACCTCCTACCACGACTCCGACTGCGTGACCGAGAATACCTTCTTCCTCGGGACCTCGAACGGGATCTAGACCGGGACCTGGTTTTAGGTTAGAGAAAACAGGTATCAGGAAACAGCTGCAGCCATCAGTGCATGTGAGGCCCTGCTGAAGTCAAAACTGATTTCAGACAACTAAAAAGAAAAAAAAAAAAAAAGCCAAACCAAACCAAACCAACAAAAACACACCACTAGCATCTGTCAGTTGGAAAAATCTCTGGGCCTACTTGTCTTGAGCATTTTACTACCTAGAAAAATGTTAAAAGCTGAATTACATTGCAGAATTACATTAGAATAGAAAACACTGTAATGTGTATTTAAAATAAACCTTGCAAGTTTGCAGGTCGACCCTCTTTGGCCCAAGGTCTAGCAGATCTAGACGATCTAGAAGTATCTATAGCCGATCGCTGCATCTAGGTGTTCTCTTCAATCTAACGACGATCAAACTGACAGCCCAATGAGCCAGGGTGAGGCTTGATTGACGCAAGAAGATTTTTCTAGGTGGGAATGTGGTCAATCTGGTGTTCCTCTTTCTAAACCGGAGGGGGGCCCCAATTGAAAGCCAAATTTACTGTTACGGCGATCACCGTCTCAAATTTTCTGCCCTTAAAGAATAAGGTGAAGCTACGTGTAGATGGCTCGAGGGGATCTGGCCTCTTATGCTGATCACCTCAAGGTCTAGGAGGATCTTAAGTGTCGGATTTGCAAGGCGCCTCAGCATGAAATCTTAAGGCTCGTGACATTCTGAATCAAGGCGACTGACTCAAACGAAGAAACCTGAAAGGTTTTGACCAGGTTGATTATTAAGATATTAACATTTTATATGTATTAGCAAAAAAAAAAAATTGTGATATAAACCTGTTGACTTACAACATTAAGAGTTAAAACTGGCGTAACATTCTGTTCTTTGCTAACAAGAGCTACACAAAAGTGAACTGGCGAAGCAACCCAGCCACCCTGGCCCCACACGTACCTGCTCCTCCTTCGGCGACTATAGCGGTGACAATCATAAGCATAGTGGCCTTTCTCACCACACTCGTAGCATCTGTCGTTAGGGTCAAAGGGGCGCCGCGCAGGAGGCCTGTCGTAACGGGAGCGACGAGGCATCCCTGTTGACACTTCCACTCTAACCCTGGAGCCACATATTATCCTGCAACACATGGTATGTATTAATCACAGGAATTCTTTTCTCCCCTGTGCTCGTTACACACAGAACGGGTATCGATGATCGGTGTGGGCCGCAGAGGTCAGAAACCGCAGCCCGAGCAATCAAGGAGATTTTAGGCATGCACATACTTCCCATCGAGGCCGAGCACAGCGTCTTCAGCATCCCTCGGGTCTTCGAACTCCACGAAGGCAAACCCCGGCGGGTTCCTGGCGATCCACACGGTTCTCAGGGGCCCGTAGTAGCTGAAGGCTCTCTCCAGCTCGCCTTTGCCCGCGCCCGTGCCCAGGTTCCCCACGTACACCTTGGTCTCTGCCGGGACGGACGCCGTGTCAGCGCCGGAGACCGGCCCCGCACGGCGGCCGCAGCGCGCACGCGTGGCGCTGGACACGAGGCCGCGCGCGCGGCGGCCGCCGCCGCCCCTCCCCCCGCCGCCCGCAGGCGCCGCCATCTTTGAGACCGCCTCCATTTTGGTGCGTTCCCGCCGGTGCCGCGCCTTCCCTCCCCCCCCAGCCCGCACCAGGGCCCACTCTTCGTCCGCCCCGCGGCCCCAGCAGCCCCGCCGCGGCGGCCTACTCCCAGCGCCGCCCTCCGCAGCCCCTCGGCGCCATCTTCTCTCACGGCCGGCCGGCCGCCCGAAGCAACCGCCGCCTTCTCCCACCCTCGGCGCGGCGCGAACCGCGCCGCCCCCCGCCACGGCAGCCCCCTACCCGCTCCGCACCGCGCCCCTCTGCCGCTCCCCCTTACCGTAACGCCCGTAGCGCGACATCTTCCCGGTTGCAGGCCGAGCCCCGCGCGCGACCCTTCCACAGAGGGAGCCGCCGCTGCGACTGCGCGCCGCGCCCCGACGGCCGCACCGGGGGGAGGGCGGGGCTCCGGTCGCTTGGCAACGCGGGGCGGGGCGAGACGGTCCCGCTCCTCGGGCGCGGGCAGGTCTCGCGAGAACGCCGGCGGGCCGGCCGCGCCTGCGCACTGCGGAGCGGGGCGGAGGCGGGAGCGGGTGGGGCCCGGCCGCGGCTCCCGGCAGGGATGTCCCCTTCCCGAGTGGTTTCCACGGGGGCGGCTGGTCACGCCTGCCCCGCGTCCGTGGTGGCCGTAGCTACGTGCCGCCCCCGGGGCTCATGTCGTCAGCGAGGCTCCTCACGGGCCCGGACAACTGCGACTCGCCCGCAGCCAGCCCCGCCTGAGAGCGCCTGCCCATAGTGCACCTAGCTGTGAGGAAGGCCCGGCGGTGGAAAGGGGGAGCAGGGGAGACGAGAACCACTTGTTCCAGTCATCATCCCCCACGGGAGACCAGTCACTCAGGCTCTGGCCCTGCTGAGACTGGAGGTGAAGGAGCCCCCCAGGCTCCTTATTCCCTGGTGAGGAGGGAGAAGGCGTTACCTTCCCTCTAAGGACGCATGCTCAAGCTGTTCTGAAATCTCTTGAGTGGAGTTCGACCTGACGCTACCTCTCACTGAATACCTCCCAGCTAGCCTCAGGTGCCCCAGAGCTCAGGCACCTGTCGATCCCCTCATCCAGACAGGCAGCTGAAGCATTTGTGTGTTGGCATCACCAACCTTTTCAGGGAGACACACAGGAGCGTAAGTGCAGTAGACGATTTTTAAGAGAAACCAGCATGAACCTGGCCCATCCAAAGTAATTTTAAATAAACCACAGCAGGAATGAGAAGGGCCTTTTTATTAACAGGGGTTAGACAGACTCATCAAATGCATTTGAGCACACCAACATGTGTTTAGGTGCTCTCGTAAGACAGAACAAACCAATACACTAAGAGAGAAATGAGGGCTCTAAAGGCTCCTGACTGGATTAATAATCTTTGGAATAATCACATAATGATTCTTGTACTGTGTGTTGCCATAAGCTAGAAACAAAGCATTAAGAAACACAAACTTACTGAATTGCAAGAAATTCTCTTTCTAAGGAACAAGGGTCTGCCAACCACTGCTGCTCTAAAATAACAAATATAGATAGGAAATGTTTTTAAAACCTGGGGAAAAAAAAAAAAAACAAAACCAAAAAAGCTTTCTCAACAGATTTTTCACCTGGTTTGGGAAGTCCAAGTGTCACAATTCTCTTTCTGGGAAAAAAAAAAAAAAAACAAACCAAAAAAAACCTGGGAAGCAGTTCAAACAAACATGCCTACACCACTAGATAATTAATTTTGAAGGCAGAGAAAAACACAGTTTAAATCTATCATATATCATCTTTCACAATACCATTACAAAAAATACTTATTTAACTGATGTATCAGCTTACTACTGATACAGTAAACAGACGTATCAGTTTAATACATCATCATTATTCAATGGCTTGCTTTTAATAAAAAATAGTGCATGCATAAAAATCAGACAAAAGGACCTAAACCCAGCATTTTTTGCAAATAGTGAATATTGATACCCAGGACAGTTCCTAAAATAGGGTGGGTAGACCCATTTCTAAAGACAACTGCTTTAAACAGCAGACATCACTCTTGTTTTTCAAGATAGCCCTGTATCAAGCCTTGAACCCGAGAAAGAATAATCTCATTGGAGCTGCTGCACTCTTCTGGGCCGTATGGTGGGTCAATAGTTAATACCCCTGCCACGCATAGCGTTCTTCCCGATTCACCTTGCTCTGTTACAGGGATGTGGTTTGTTTCTAGCCAAGTCTTCAAGTTGTTCTTCCTCTTTTCAAGTTCCTCTGGGCTGTAGGCTTTGCTTTCTTCAGGTGCAAATATGCAGGAAAGCCGTTGCTTCATTTCATCGTCCCCTTCTTTCAGTATTTCGACCTCCTGGACAGCATGGCCCAAGACAACGGATATGGACACTTCTTCATTCTCCAGGAATGTTGCAAGGACAATACTGCCAAGGAAAGAAGTATGTATGAGTCACTGTACTTAACTGAAGACTGAGAAACACAGGCCAAGATTCTTGGAGATGAGTGCTCATTAGCATCACTGTAACCCAGGTATTTAGGCAATATGGAGTACCCAGCATTTTTCTTGAAAAGCATGCTGCTATACCCTTAAAATACTGAAAATGCGGGGCTTTGCAGGTAACTTCTGGCCTTGAATTTGAAACTACTCTAGATACTGTCAAGCAGAACGTTACTTTAAAAAAGCAAAGTGTACATTAAAATCAGGACTGGGAATCTAAGTATTTTTGTACAGCATTCCCAGCCTTGCTGAAGAACCTTAAATCTTCCAACATTCAAAAAGACCAATACATTCATACATTCAGCACTTTCAATGCTGAAGGCAATGGTGGCAGCTGACAACATCAGAACCTTTTAATGATGAATTATTAATACTTAGTTATTGATCATTACTAAAAGAATTTTTTTTTTTAATGAGTGTTGCTAGTTTCTTAACTGAAAACTATAGCTTGATGTGCTGGGTTTGGCTGGGGTAGAGTTAATTTTCTTCACAGTAGCTGGTATGGGGCTGAGTTTTGGATTTGTGCTGGAAACAGTGTTGATAACACAGGATGTTTTCATTACTGCTGAGCAGTGCTTACCCAGAGCCAAGGGCTGTTCTGCTCCTCACCCCACCCCACCAGCAAGCAGGCTGGGGGGGGGGCACAAGGGGTTGGGAGGGGACACTGCCGGGCTGACCCCGACTGACCCAAGGGATATCCCAGACCATGGGACGTCATGCTCTGTAATACAGAGCTGGGGGAAGAAGGAGGAAGGGGGGAGACATTTAGAGTGATGGCGTTTGTCTTCCCAAGTCACCGTTACGTGTGATGGAGCCCTGCTTTCCTGGAGATGGCTGAACACCTGCCTGCCCAGGGGAAGTGGTGAATTAATTCCTTGCTTTGCTTTGCTTGTGTGCGCAGCTTTTGCTTTACCTATTAAACTGTCTTTATCTCAGCCCATGAGTTTTCTCAGTTTTATTCTTCTGATTCTCTTCCCCATCCCACCAGGGGGGAGTGAGCAAGTGGCTGTGCAGGGCTTAGTTGCTGGCTGGGGTTAAACCACAACACTTGACTATTACAATGGGAACACACCACAGCAGGTTCTGGCTCATGTTATAGCAGCCTGGTCTTTTCCCAAGGGCACTTACATCCCAGAAGTCCTAAAGTACAGGTAGGAAGGCAGCTTGTTGCCAGGATCTCTTCCCCATATGTCAACGAAGAGCATCTTCCCTCTTGTGGGAAGAAAAATTCCAGAATTTGATGCCAGCATTTTGCTAATCTACTGTTGCCACCATTAGAGGAAATAATGACTTTTTGGGAAACGTGCAATGAAATGTGCCTTGATTTTAGCCTGGGCCATCCCCAGAATCACTCACAGGTGTGCACACCTTTCCTACCAAAACAATAAGCAACTCCAAGAGAAGACAGAGTATCAGAGCTACTCCAGAGTTGAAGCAACAACCAATTCTTCTGAAAAACATCAGAATCTGGATGTTTTAGTTTCTAGCCTCCATCTTGTGCTCACAACCAAAAAGGTATGAAAAAGCTCTGGCAGCAAGGAGCCAAATTTCTGCCTATTCCCTGGTGCGTTCTGCCTTTCAAACCCTGTTTTCAAGTTACTCACTTGAGATACTAGAGACCTGTCTTTCTGGACAATGACATCTGACTTTCTGTCCAATGCCCTTGCTGATTTTCCCTGCTTCCTCTCCAAAGCAGCCGCTACACCCTCACGGGTGTCTAGCTGTAGGGGAAAGCAGGGCATCGATGCAAGAACTCTGGACAGAGGATAAGGATTTCAACACCTAAAGCATTAAAAACGTTCCTGCATCCCCGCTCTCTTTGTGAGGCAGGCCTTGGTATATTATTAAAAATAGTCCTAAATGCATGGATATCATTTAAAGTACTAACCTCAGGTCCACAATAAAGTTAGCGTGAATCCACATGTTATCTATTCCCCAAATTTATCAGTCCTTTGAATGAGATTAAAGTGGATTTAGGTGAACTGGCCTCATCAGCTACAATATTACTTTCTCTTAGGCCTTGCCATTTAAAAAAACAGGACACGCAGCCCCAACATGCAGTTTTTGCTCCAAATAAGTTTGCTTCAGTCTTGGGATCTTTTCTCTTCCTGAAAAACTTGTTTTCTCTTGGCCTTACAGAAGCAAAAGCTTTGTTTGGTACTTACCTGGCAGAAACTGGATCGACTGTTAAGACCCATCCTTCATACTCATGTTTCTCAATTGCAGCAACTTTCACCATTTTGTTCACGTACGTTTCCCAGTCTAGAGGGCTCTTCCTCTGCCAGTCATTCATATTTCCTACATCCAGAACGTAGAAAATAGCCAGGGTGATTAGCAGAAGCAATGAATCCTTTTGCTTTGCCCTTCACATCAGAACTGAGTTTGCCTCCAGGTAAAGATCTTCCACCTGTCTTAAGCACAATTTGATTTTTTTAAAAGCAAACATTCACACAAGTGGTTTGCATATCGCTGCAGCTCTGTAATTTCCCACCCACTTCGCGTGTTTTTTGGGGCACACAGCAAAGCCTCACACATCACTCTTCTGCTAACTTAACACTTCCCCGTTGCATTCAACATTCCATTTATTGCTCTGCCCTCTTACAAGACCTTCGGGACGCCCGTCCCTTGAGGACAGAAGTTTACCGGCTTTGCTCTGCGTACTGGCACATCCCCCGTGCCCAAGCCCTTCCACCGCCTGCGGAGAAGCGGCGTCCGCCCGCGTCCCGGCTCTATCCTCACCCCTGACGGCAGGGCGAGCAGCAAGCGCCGTTACACTCCTCCCCCCGCACCAGTTGCGCGACCGGTAAGGACGGTAAAGCCACCCCTGCCACAGCCCGGGGCCGCCCGAGCATTCGCCTCCGTCCCAGCACCCCTCGGCGGAGAGAGATGGGGGCAGCGCAGAGCGGGAGGCCGAAGGGCCGGAGGAAGCTCCCTCCCGGCTCCCCGGCGCTGCCACCCCCCCTCAGTGCCTGCCCGCTGCCGGCGGAGGCAGCAGGCGGCGGGACGGGCAGCGGGGGCAGCCGGACGGAGCCGGCAGGGAGAGCAGCCGGGCGCCGCGGGGGCGGGGCAGGGCAGCACCGCGGGTCCCCCCCGCCCCGGCCCCGCACCCGCATCCCCGCTCGCCGGCCGCCCGGTTCCCGGCCCTGCCGAGGGCGCCCGGGAGCTGGAGCTGGGCCCGGCCCCGGCGGGACCGCCGCTTCCTGCTGCCGCCGCGCACCCCGCACCCCCCCGCCGCACACACCGTGGAGCACGACGGGCGAGGCTGCCGAGGCCGGGAAACGCTCAGAGCCGGCGCGTTCTGTAAAGGCGGGTGTGCACGTCCATCAGGTGTAGGGCCGTACACACGAGGGCGGCTTGCGAAACGAGGAGGCGGGGCCCGCAGCGCTTAAACCCGCCCGGCGTTCGGTGTTCTGCCCCGCTGCACCCGGTCCGCCCGCGCCCCCGCCCGTGCTCCGGGGCCGCTAACCCCAAAATGGTCGCTCGAGCCCCTTCAGGCCATCTGTGTGCTGATTCAAACAAACTAACGCAATAGTTTGATTAACTGTTAAGTAGGTATTCTTTATTGGCAGCGCTGGATGCACGGGGGATCGCTCCACCTATCGTGCACACCGTCGGGCCTAATTGTGCAGGTTAAGTGCATGTTCTACATACATATTCACTAGATTTCATTAGTTTTCCGGGAAACTATTAGCATATGCAAATGTCCTTTACGCAGGCGCATTGAAGGTCTCTGGTGGTCTTCCATAGTCTTCCTCACTTGTCCGCTATTTGACCCTCCTCAGGTGATTCTGTGCAGTATGGTCCTTTATGTGTTTTGATACGTCAGTGCTTGTTAGTGCTCTTATTATGTAAGTTTTCATTAGTGATGTAAAACCATATGGCTAGTTTAAGCTAAATTATCTACAAGGATGAGAACAAAGGCAGGAGTTCTTATCTTTTCCAGCCCTGTCTATTCAAGCAAGGCCTCTGCTTGTGCCTTCTCAACAAGATCATAAATTCATCAAACATTTAATTAAGTTCTGTGATTGCTCATGGCTCCTTCTTGCTCATCACTCCCAAGTACCAGTCTCTGACAGGCTTAATCCTTGACAAACACCAGTCCTTGGTATGTAAAGTTACAGAGAGATAATCATTAAGCAATAAGCAGTTCGTTCTCTATATACCTACGCGTAAGTATGTAGAGATGGGCGCTGTGTGTACCTGCTCTGTAAAAATAAGGTATTTTTGCTCCAGGGCTTTGAGTTGTCTTCACAAGCTTTCCTGTGCTGCTGTGAAGGTGAAAAAACTTGATTTCTGCCCCCCTGGATCCAAAAGCTGCTCTATTTTAACACTACTAATGAAAAGCTTCCTATGGATGAAGCAAACAAGCTGCCATCATTTCAGTAATTTCAGTGAAAGCAAGCATGCAATGATTTTGTGAGCATAACAGAAAAAATATCAAGGGTACAAAATGAGATCATCTTATTTTGCAGGCTTAAGGAGGTAATTTTTTGTTTTTGTGATGTTTGAATTCAGCTTCCACCGTGCTATGGGGATTATTTACGAATGGCTTATGCCACTGTGTTCAGCTACTGTTTTCTTTTGCATTTCTAGTTTATTAGAAAGCAGGAATTAGCAAATCTAATTGTTTTCACTATGAGCAAGCAACGCAATAGCAAATCTGTTTGAAAGGTAAGTGGTGGAAAGAAGGAACGTAGCTTATTTTTATATATTTATGTGCGTATCATGTTTTAGTCATTTACAGTCTAAATAGCTTCCTAACTGGTCCCCTTCTGGATCACAGACTGGAGGGCAGTTTGTTCAAAGTCCCTTTTGAGCAAAATACTCCACACATCTTTGGATTTAATTCTTGCTAGTCTCGGTCCCCGCTCTCCCCACCCCTGCCATTGTTGCCCATGTGGTTATTTAATTGTTCTGAACCACGAAGCCCTGGAGTACTTTTTTACCCTGTCATCTCAGCCATACCTTACAGATACAGGTCACTATCGTGGGCAGTTAGTCCAGCTCTCTCACCATAAATTTAACCTTCATGAAGGTCACAAAGAAGTGCAACTCTCCTAACTCAAGTAACTGCACTAGCGGAAGCTCCTGGCGGAGGTCACGTCGTAAATAGGCCATTCGGGAGACGACAGCCACTTGTCTGGTGAGAACAGCTCTGCTGGTCTTGCCACCCTGCCTTCCCAAAGCCTGCAGCGTCCTTTTGGGAGGATGGCTGCAAGCCTGAAGCACTTCCCTGCGCCCCGCCGGCCTCCCCTCCGGAGGTGGCCCCCTGCCGCCGTCCTGTTACCGTAAATCGGCAGGTCAGAAACTCTCCGAGACTCGGTTTTGGAGTTTTGGAAAACAGGCATTCTTCGCATACCCCCGTCAGATCTAGTCGTATGGTTTACATACAAGTTCTAGATGCATATTCATTAGATTTCTGAGAATTTTCATACATATTCATTAATTTTTCCCAGGAGATTATTAGCATATGTAAATGTCCTTTGCGCAGGCCTTTTCAGGTGCTATGGTGGTCATCAGGGGTCCTCTGGTGGTCTTCCATAGTCTTCCTCACTTGTCCGTTACTTGACCCTCCTTAGCGGATTCTGCACAGTATGGTCCTTCACATGTTTTGGTACAACTTACCCTATGGAATGCTCGTTAGTACTTCTTATGTTTACATTAGTGATGCAACCCATATGGTACTTTAAGCTAAATTATCTACAAGGACAGGAACAAGGACAGAAGTTCTTATCTTTCCCGGCCATATTTATCCAGCAAAGTCCTATCTGTGCGTTTTTCACCAAAAATCATAAATTCACCAAGCACCCAGTTCAGTTTTAATTGCTCATGCTTTCCTTCTGTTCAGCTTTGGTTTTCCCAACCTTCGGCCTCTACCATATCAGTCCCCTTCGCTCACCTCAGGGCCCCGCCGCTGCCGGAAGCCCCCCCCCCCACTCCCGGTGGCGCAGGGGCTACCGAGAGACACCCCCGCCTCCGCCGCCGCCCCGATGGGCGCCGGGCCCGTCCCGTCCCGTCCCGTTCCTGTCAGGGGCCATCGGCCGCACCCCGCCGTCGCCGTGGCAACCGGCGCCCCCGCTGCTCCGCCCTGTGCCCCCCCCCCCCCGGCGCGCGCCTGCGCGGCGCCCGAGGGAGGCGGGAGTGCCGGGCAGGGCGCAGGCGCGGTCGGCGGCGCGTGCGCGCGGAGGGGCGGTCGGCGGGGCCGTTAGGATGTCGCGTTACGGCCGCTATGGAGGCGGTGAGTTCCCGGGGCGGCGGGCGCGGCGGGCGACGGCGAGGGCGGCTTGGGGGAAGGGGCGATCGCCGCGAGAGAGCGGGGCGGGCGGCGGAGCGGGAAGGAAGGCGAGGCGAGCCTAGCCGAGGCGAGCCGAGGCGAGGCGGCCGCCGCCATTTTGCGTCAGCGACCGTGGGGGAGGGGGTGCGCCCGCGCGTGTGCCGCTGCTGGCGGTGAAGGCGGGAGCGGGCCGCGCCGACAAGATGGCCGTGCCCGAGCGGGGCGGGGCGGGCCGGGCCGGGGGCGCCGCCCCCCGCCGCTTGAGCCCGCCCGTGCTCCGGCTCCGGCGCTGATCCCGGCTTCGCTCCCGGCAGAGACCAAGGTGTACGTGGGGAACCTGGGCACGGGCGCGGGCAAAGGCGAGCTGGAGAGAGCCTTCAGCTACTACGGGCCCCTGAGAACCGTGTGGATCGCCAGGAACCCGCCGGGGTTTGCCTTCGTGGAGTTCGAAGACCCGAGGGATGCTGAAGACGCTGTCCGCGGACTTGATGGGAAGTATGTGTGCATTTCAGGCGTTAGCAGGAGCTACAGCCGGTTTTAAGGCCAGAGAGGGAACCGGGGTTTTTCTCTGTGGTTCTCCTTTTTGTAGTTCTACCGTAAACAGTAACGATTAACTTAGAGCCATCGCGGACTTGTTGCAGGGTGATATGTGGCTCCAGGGTTAGAGTGGAAGTGTCAACAGGGATGCCTCGTCGCTCCCGTTACGACAGGCCTCCTGCGCGGCGCCCCTTTGACCCTAACGACAGATGCTACGAGTGTGGTGAGAAAGGCCACTATGCTTATGATTGTCACCGCTATAGTCGCCGAAGGAGGAGCAGGTACGTGTGGGGCCAGGGTGGCTGGGTTGCTTCGCCAGTTCACTTTTGTGTAGCTCTTGTTAGCAAAGAACAGAATGTTACGCCAGTTTTCTTTAAACTTTAACGCTAGAATAAATGTATAGGTGTATATTACAATTTGTTGCTATTTCTATCAAATGTTAATATCTTAATAATCAACCTGGTCAAAACCTTTCAGGTTTCTTCGTTTGAGTCAGTCGCCTTGATTCAGAATGTCACGAGCCTTAAGATTTCATGCTGAGGCGCCTTGCAAATCCGACACTTAAGATCCTCCTAGACCTTGAGGTGATCAGCATAAGAGGCCAGATCCCCTCGAGCCATCTACACGTAGCTTCACCTTATTCTTTAAGGGCAGAAAATTTGAGACGGTGATCGCCGTAACAGTAAATTTGGCTTTCAATTGGGGCCCCCCTCCGGTTTAGAAAGAGGAACACCAGATTGACCACATTCCCACCTAGAAAAATCTTCTTGCGTCAATCAAGCCTCACCCTGGCTCATTGGGCTGTCAGTTTGATCGTCGTTAGATTGAAGAGAACACCTAGATGCAGCGATCGGCTATAGATACTTCTAGATCGTCTAGATCTGCTAGACCTTGGGCCAAAGAGGGTCGACCTGCAAACTTGCAAGGTTTATTTTAAATACACATTACAGTGTTTTCTATTCTAATGTAATTCTGCAATGTAATTCAGCTTTTAACATTTTTCTAGGTAGTAAAATGCTCAAGACAAGTAGGCCCAGAGATTTTTCCAACTGACAGATGCTAGTTCTTTAGTTGTCTGAAATCAGTTTTGACTTCAGCAGGGCCTCACATGCACTGATGGCTGCAGCTGTTTCCTGATACCTGTTTTCTCTAACCTAAAACCAGGTCCCGGTCTAGATCCCGTTCAAGGTCCCGAGGAAGAAGGTATTCTCGGTCACGCAGTCGGAGTCGTGGTAGGAGGTGTGCTTAAGTTTGTCTTTTATTCCTATTTGCTTCTTTTGCTTGGAAAAAGCTACACTTGTACAACTCTTCAATTGACTTCTTTGCAGGTCCCGGTCAGCTTCCTATCGTAGGTCCCGGTCCATTTCTCCTCGTAGGTCTAGGTCTGTGTCTCCCCGCCGGTCCCGATCGGGTTCCTTGAAGAGATCAAGGTAATTATTAGTAGTTTTTAACAGGTTGTGTGCTTTGTTTTTGTTGCTGTTTTTCATTTTAGTTAAGGGATTCAAAAAGGTATTGGGTGGCAGACTTTGAAAGATGTTGACCTCTAGAAATCAGACTGTAGCATGCTTTGAAAAGTTTCTGATAATCCTAGTTGAATTTACAGGCGTGGTAATATGATTAGTTTTGAGACCTTACACAGCTGCATATCCCTTGATGAATTTTGATGTCTAAAACGTCTAATGATCATGTAGGTTTTAAGTTCAACATGTAGACATTAATCTAGAGTAGTGCTGTAATTGTCATCACTTCTGGTTGAGTTGACTTCTTTGATTTTGTTTTAATTTGTCCTAATTTGTTATTTCAGGTCTAGATCAAGATCCAGATCTAGGTCCAGATCTGTTACATGGCCCCGAAGCAGGTAAGATCTCTTCCGTGACTGTGGATACTTAGTAAAAGTTGCTTAAACATCTGTTTAGGCTTTCTAACAGCTGTTAACATTTTCAGAAAAAACTGTGGTTTTGCTCCACTAACTTAGGGGTCTGTAGTTTTAAAAGCAGTGCAGAAGATTGTTCTTTCTCTTTTTATTGTTTTACATATCACTGACATCCAGGTCCCGATAGTCATCACTAGTACTGTTTTGATCGAGTTGCATTAACAGCTAACATAGCAAACGAATTTAGAATTAATCTGGAAAGTTTTCTTCTTTTTCTTTGTGTAGCACACACGAGATTGTGGATTCTTCCCATTATTTGTCAGAGAAATCAGGATGCCCTTCCGGTAGTGCGTTAAAAGCATTAATGCATGTAGCCAGGCAAGTTGTGAAGGGCTTGCTAGTACCATGAGTGTTACAGCTGTTTCCAGCTCTGTTGAATAACAGAGCGTCAGTCTGCAGGAGCTGAATTCAATTTGAGATAAACAGCTGTCAGAATTATTTTGTACCAACAAATGTGCCATAAGAGTGATGATCAAATTTTAAAGGAACACGGGATGTCATTTGTTCTCTGAAATTGTAGCTTAATCCTTCCATAGTAAGTGAATGCAGCTTGTGCTTTATGCAATCTTGTCCAGGCAGCATGGCTGACATAGGTTGATCGGATGTCCTTGGCAAGCTGTCGTAGGAGAACAAGAGTAAATTGAAGTTCCACTCTGAAGAAGATGGGACTGCTCTTGCCGCAGCCCATTCCCAGGCCTACTGTTCTGGTTTGAAATCCATAACACAATAGTCAACCGTGAAGAAACACAAAAAAACAAAGGGAAGCTTTAGCTGAAGGGCATAAGCGGAAAAGCCTACAGCTGAAGATGGGAGATTCAGTGCTGAAAGGTGGTGGTGGTGTTTTCTGAGAGTAGAACAGCAAGCAATGACAGGAGGCGAAAACCAGAAGATGGCTTAGTTAAGAGCAGAAACTCACACAAACAGTCCAGAAGCTAGTAAAAAGAGAAGGGAAGTTCCCTGAGGCAGTCGAGCAATCCTTTCACTGATTAGGTATACTTTCTCTAGCTGAATCTTAATACCATTTGTTCCAATGTGACTAAATCATGGCTCATCACTGTCCACTGTCAGTGATAAGCAGAAGACAGCTACAGTCAACAGGCTCTCAAAGAGAAAAACATCTTGATTTTACCACTATTGTTTTCTTTTTTCAGAAAACCAGGATGGTTTTCTGCAGTGTAAAGGATGCTTTTAGTGAAATTTCTAGACTATTGTGTGACACCTTTCATTGTAAGTAGAGATTAAGGAAATTACACATGTACAGGTACAGGGAAGTGGCAAAATATTGGTGCTTATCTCTAATGAGGTCACTGTTAAACTTCCACATGAGGCAATTGGAAGATGGTTTCTTTACAGAAGAATCGAAGGAATACATAGCACCTGGAGATGGGCTCTTGAGTCATGAGGAATACAGACTGCCTAAGTACTACATGATGTTTGCTGGTTTGACAGTGTCAAAGCTACATCTGGAAGCTGCTGTGGAAAGCCTTGGATGTGGAAAGTAGAAGACTTCCTTTGGGAACCTAAAAGTTTCAGTTATTTTAGGCAGTATTAGTAGTCTTATGGTGCAGCAGTCTTATCTCAGACTGACATTTTTGACAGTCTTCACAAGGGTTAAGTTCGTAGAGATTTAAAAAAATATTTTGAGCAAGTGCTTATATAAGATGAAGCACAGAGGAGAAGGTATTTGTAGGAGCATGCTGCCTGCAGCCAGTTGCAACTATAGTGGTAGATGTCACTCAAGCCTAATAAAACTTTTGCAAGTTTAGAGCATGGCTTTTTACTGGCTTTGTGAAAATACTGGCCAGGATTTGGATTGTTAATGTATTCTTGCCACCTGCATCAGCAAACGCCGGTCATCAGCCGGGGACCAAAGTACAGAACAACATGTGCAACCATCTATTTAAAAAGCTTTCTTCCGAAACTTAGCAAGAAAAGCCCTGGAAATGTATAGGATTCTGTCTGTTCAACATGACAGTTCTTACACATTTAGTGTGAATCTTGCTGTCTCAACTGTGGGAACATGCATGCTACCAGCTTCCCTGCTGAGCTGTGTTTTTAATTCTTCTTGTAGGTCTAGGTCTCATGGCAGATCAAAATCGGGCTCGCCGGCTAAGAGGTAAGCATACAGAGATAAAGCCTGCAGTAGTATCTAGAATTCAGTATTGGGTTTGCATGATGAACAGAGCCTGGTCCTTTAGGAAGAAAATCCCCCAAACATGGGTGCCCAGCTAATCTGTTTGCGATATGTCTGAGATCATAAAATTCCCTCTGCAGCTATTTGGAGTATGTTCCTTACCCATCTCTTTGTTTTCATTAGCTTTCTCTAGTTTCCGACATAGTACTGATTTTTTTGTGTCTTTGTGCTCAGTTCCGTTAAATATTTCTATCCATCAGATAAAGGGCTTCAGCTTTATTAATGCTGTTGATAAAACAGCAGGAATCTGGTGATGTTTCTTTTCTCAAAGCTTCACCTCAGTACTACCCCTTGTTTTCCTATTTTGTCTACTGAAGACAGTTGCTTAAAATTAATCTCCACACTAAATGAATTGAGAATCCCTGCCAGAGTAAAAGTTGATTTGAAAACTTTGCCATTTTAAAGAGCTTCTGGCTAGATTCCCATAATAATTCCATTGTTGTCTGAGATGCTTATTTTTTTTAATATAAAAGTTCCATTTGACCTTTAAGCTGCATTGATGATATTCTGTTTTGACAGTCGGTCAAAGTCCCGATCACCATCTCCAAAGAGAAGGTATGTTTATCTCCCTCCTAATAATGTAGACTCTGTAGAGCTGGCATTTTAGTATCTGCAGTGATCTCTGCTGAGGAGTTTGACTGCTGCTTGTAGGAAAATTCTGGAAAGGTATTTTGCTGAGATCTCTTTGACAGAAATAATGTTGTGATTGTGGTTTTATATATGGTAATAAATATGTGGTAGTCATTCCTCAGGATACTGGTTATGTAGCAGTGTTACATCTTGCCTTTGCTCCTGTGTTCATTTGAGTTCACTAACAGTTTTACTGCACAGAGACTTTCTACTGGTGAGCTTAAAGCACAGAATAAATGTGGGAATTGGCTTTGAGTCTCATTAAAAGCTGCGGTGAGATAGAGTGGAGTAATGTGGCACAGCAGTCAGGACTGGAAGGTCGAGCCTGTTACTTAATCTATTGTTTTCCCCAATAAGTTGGTAAACAATTATCTCTGTGTGTGTATGCCTATATTTGTAGTGACAGAATCAGCAGCGTTTTTTTTCCCTAGTTTGAATTCTTTAGTAGTTCATTTTTATGACTTCAATGCTCAGGATTTGCAGGGAGGGGATATATCCTAGGAAGAATAGCTGTAGAACTGCCATGATGTGTCCTTTGCCTTGGTGATCTTTCTGCCCTGCAAGTTGTTTCTTTCTTTTTTTACATACTGACAGAACTTCCGCACTTAGCTTTACTTCATTTAAAAACGTGGCTGTATGTAGTCTAACCTCAGAAACAATCACAAGGGACTTGAAGAAATGCTCATAAATGCTGAGCGATCACCATAATAGGTTTTGACAAGCTGCTGTATCAGAACAGCGAAGAAGTAGCCTGCTTCCATGAATGTCACTATTAGTAGTACCCTTTAGATGACTTTACAGTGATCACATTTAAATTGTGTTATAAAAATTAGAGAAATGCAAAAATGTGAAAGTAAAAGCCATAAAATAAATGTATTATCTCTAACATTAAATCATCAACCCATTAGCTTTGTTAATAGTGATTTGTTGTTTTATTAGAAAACAATGCTTAAAGGCTGCTGAAGTAGTGTAGGTGTCCTCCTGTTACTTTTTCCTGTATTTGTGAATCCCAAATGACTACTGAAATATTAACTGTGGATTCTTTTCCTTTCAGTCGTTCACCATCAGGAAGCCCTCAAAGAAGTGCGAGTCCTGAAAGAATGGATTAAAGTTATGAAGTTAATCTTTTAGGAAGAAAGTTATTTTGCTTACATTATTATAAGGGATTTTGTGGTGTCTTTGTAAATGTAAGAATGTAGATAGAAGAGTATATCAACTAAAATTTGGCATGATCTGGGTCTTCTGAGTTAGTCACACCAATAGACTAGCACAGGTCTCTTTTTATTGTATGAATTTAACTTCCTGTGATATGAAAATGTGGGACTTTTTTATTGGCACATTGAAATAAAATGTGTATTTTTAACTAAACCTTCTCTGTAGTAACCCTGCTGCTTCTGTTAACATTTGGGTAATTTTAGCTGTGTGCCATGTAATGTGGATGAAAAATGTCTAAAATGGGAATGACTAATACTGGTGTCTTCTCAAACTAGTCACTTTTCACATTTGTTGTTGAATGGTCTTTGGTGAAAGGATCAGTTTCTGCGTTCTTTGAAATGGAACTTAAAATCCATCTCTGTCTGCAGATGGCTAAAAATTTGCATATGACCTTTTAATTCCTTTATGATACTCAGTGGGCATTCATTTTTCTCCCTGATCTAACTATTCTGCAAATCTTACTCTCTGGTGCTTGACTAGTTGTGATACCCAGTGCCCAAAAACTTAAGGATGAGCTTAAGGATACTGACATCTTTTAAATGAGTAACATCTGCAGAAACCTCTAAACGTAATAGAAATCATCAATAACTTGACAATTGCTACTTTTGCTTGTTGCATTTTTTAGTTCTTTAGGCTATTAATATTAAGAAGACTTCTTAAAATGTCTCAAGGCATGTTTTCCTTTTTTGAGGGAAGATAAAAGGTCTTCCGACCTACTTGCTGAAGGACCTTCGGAAGATGTGTTTAAGAGGCAAAAGAAAGCTGTTACTAGTCTTTCTGCAGCTCACTCAAAATTTTTCTCAAAGTGAAAGATTCTCACAGCTGACCTCAGGAATTCTAACCTACTTCACAGAAATCAGTATGATTTTAAAGCAGCCCAGATCCTGGAGACGATTTTGTTGAATTAAGCTAATTTCTTCCAGCAAATACACACCTGCAGGATTAATTATTTCTGTACAGGTATGTCAGGCTCTGTGTTTGTTTTCATTCTGTAGTCAAGAATTGCATGATAAGGCACTTTGTTGACACAGATCACAGCAAAAGACTGGAAACATGTTAGACTGTGAACAAACAAACTGGTAGGCAGAGGGGGCGAAAAAGCAAACTTTTTTTTACTGTGATGGGGTATCTAGCAGAAATAAAGGCCAGTTTTGGCAGTAAACAAACACTGAAATGGAAATTGAGGCCTGTTTGGGCTTCTGGCAAAATATATCATGGCAGTTTGCTTCCAATGTGTAAAAGCACGGCAGAGCGTCTTAAATGAAAAAAAAAATTAGAAGATTAACTTTGGTCACACCTTGGGTAACCCGTGATTTTAAAAAAAAACAGGCTTCCTGTTAACAAGGAGTTCATGGTGTTTTTTCAGCGTATGAGCAAACGGTCCAGATTCTGAGCGCACTGCCATGCTGCAGCATTGTCTGGCCTTTATGCCTAGTCCTCACTTTTGGGTTCTTGGTGTCTGCCTGGATGCTCCCGTGGTGCTCGGCAGTGGGGATTAGCGTTTCACCTGCTGGGTGCGATGGTTGATATTCTGGCAATATCCACTAAATTCCACCATTGCCGCAGTGGGAGAGCCGGGGGCGACGCAAAGGTTGCCCTGCAGTGATTTAGCGGAAATGCCTGAAGCCTGTGACTTGTGTTTGGAATATTTATTGGTTGTGCATTGCCTGGCCGCTTTATAGCGTGCCTGGGTCACAGACACGTGTACGCCAGTGCTATGGAATTTGATCAGCTTTTTTCTCTTCTGTACTCTTTAACGGCAAACCTACTCCACAATAAACCTGCAGACTAACACGACAGCTGTACTGGTACCTGTTTTTCAGTACCCAGAGACACTGTGGAAGATGGAGCAGAGGAGCCTGGGGTTTCTGTAGGGGACTGGGGTATTTTGGGTATTTCACATGGAAACACATTAAGAGGATGGTTTTCCTCCCGCAGTTGTATATTCAGGATTGTAGATGGATGCATCCGCTTCACTTCAGCAGCCCAGGCGTAGCACAGAAGATGCTCTTGCACAGCTATTGCTGCTGGCTTCAAAACAGGAGTGGAGCCAGAGGAGCCAGGGCGGCCAGCTGGGATAATCCCAGCACGCCATCCTCTGCAAAGCTATTCTGCGTGAGCACTGCGTACCCATGCCAGCACAACGCTGTCAGAACTGGCGGCTCCAGCTGCGAGGGCTGCCCTGTTGCCCCGCAGGGGAAGGGCAGGGCACCCTCTGCTGAGCTGACACCGAGCTGTGGGGCAGGTCAGTGGCGGGCAGAGACCAGCAGCCAGCACAGCTCAGAGCATTTTATGGGAATAGCTGGTGGTGTAACGAACAACCACAACTTTATCAGCCTTCCTGCATGCTCCACATGACTGTTACCAGATATTCTCCTGCTGTAGTTTGAGCTGCAACATGCCATGTCCCTAAACAAGGTGTTTTCAGTGCATTTTTTACTGCGAAACAAAACCTAATGCCCAGGCTGGACAGAGGGTGAGAGCTTTGCACAGACCAGATAGCGGCAGAGCTGGTGACAGGAGTTAAAGCCAGCAGAAACCATGGGTGAAAACCACAGAGGAGGAAAAAAGTTCCCAAATGGGATGCATCACCCAGAGTAGTCTGAAAGCGCCATTCGGCACCTGGAGGGCTTTCTGGCTAACCTGCTAGAGGCACTTACCCGTCTCGGTGGTAGGAGTCAGCATCCCCTCGCCTTAAGCGGTGTTGAACACGAGCCACGTGGTGTGGTTGTACTCCTCGCCCGGCCGGAGTAGGGCGTTGGGGAAGTGGGGCTGGGGAGAGGCAGCAGCACGTCAGTGACAGTGAGCGTACACCACAGGACCAGAAAGAGTCACCAGGGCACGGCCGCATCCCCTCGGCCTTCCTGGGGCAGCATCCCGCGGCTCCCCCCAGCATTTCCAGCGGCAGCGTTTAACCACCGGCTGGCCGAGTGGGCGAGTCCTCCCCTGGTTGAATTCAGGCCCCATGGCGAGGACGTGGCAAGGCCCTGGTGGGATCTTCTGCTCTAGACACCATGCCCTCGGGAAGCCAGGCCGTGTGGGGCCGGTCCCCGCTGCGCTCGCCAACCCCTGCCTAACGCCACAGGACGTTGTGACCTGTGCCTGCCTCAGTCCTGGTGTCTACAAAGCGTACCCTCACCAAACAGACTCTGTTCATATATTTAATGCCCCAGAGACATGGGGGGGGTGGTATGGTCCCCCGCCGCAGGACCCAAGCAGCTCACTGGGGTGGGGGGACGGTTCACCTTGCTGATGGCGTCGGGCCAGTTCTGGGTTTCCAGGCAGAAAGCCGAGTGCTTGGGGTATGCGATGGCGCCTTTGCCCTTCAGGGAGCCGTCCAGGTTGTTCCCGGTGTAAAACTGGATGCCAGGCTGGGTGGTGTGAACCTCCATGGCCCTGCCGGTGGGCGGGTGGCGAGCCCTGGGGAGATGCCGGTGGGGGATGCCAAGGGGCTGGCCAAACGGGCGCCCCGTGGCTCCAGGGGTGGGGGACCCATGCCACGGTCCCAGCCTACCTGGCCGCAAGGCGTCGAGCCTGCACCTGCGGCAGGCAGAAGTTGTGGTCAAAGCCATCCAGGTGAAACTTCTGCAAGTGCTTCCCCAGCTTCACAGGCTGCCGGAGATCGAAGCCGGTGCCCTGCACGGCGGCCACCTCCCCTGGGCAAGGAGAACAGCAGTGTCAGCCGCTCACCCACACGCCAGCAAACACCTGCGGTGCTGGCCCCTGCGCAGGGTTGAGATCCCTTGCTTTGGTGAGCTGAGGGTTTTAAGCTGTTTGTGATCCTTATCTTGTTGTGGTGCCCCGCTTCAAGCAAGCCTGCCTTATGGCCACTGTGACTCAGGCTTGGACATGATCACCTTGTCCCCCAGCAGAGCTGGCAGCCCCCGGGGACACTGCTGTGCTTAGCTGGGACAAAGCAAAGCCAAGGAGCCAGAAAACAAGAGGGGGGGGCTTGTATATTTGACTATACAAGCTAATTAATATAACCCCAAAACTTATTAGCTATTAATATTTATATACACATAAGATATACATACATATACTCTCTCTCTCTCTAAAAAAATGAATCCTCCCAGATCTCTGAACAAACATCCATGAGATGGCCACGAAGGTAGCCCACCTGCCAGGATGGTGAATACGGGCTGTATTCTGGGACCCATCCCCTCCTGCCTCAGGGCATTGTTTCTGGAAAAAAAAGGTTTAAGACCGTAAAACCAGCTTTTTCTCTCAAGTCTTTTTTTTAAGGCCTGATGTGGGGACACAGCATCCTGTGATAAAGCTCTTGCAGTGAGAACAACCCTGACATACTAAATGCAGTGCAAAACACAGTCGTCCCAACCCAAAGGCAAGGGATTTTGTGTGGGGGAAGGTGAGAGAGGAAGGGCAGGGGAGGGGATTTTTCCCTAAAGTCACCCTTTTCCACCCCTCAGTAAAGGGAGAGGTTTCCAAGGGTCAGCAGGCAGCTGCCGAGTGCACGGGCAGACCGGTCCTGCTGCCAGCCCCACGCGCTGTGCTCTGCTCGCTGCACTCACGCCCAGCTCGGCTGCAGCTCTGCACTGGTTCTGCTCTGCAAATCTTGAGAAACATCAGTCTCCACCTGATAAACAGCACACTTCTGTGGCTTCTGATCCTATCTAAAAAGAGCACATTTACTGAATTCAGCAGTAGGGTGGAAAAACACCTTGAAAAAAAACACATTTTGATTTAGGCACTTACATAAAATACAGCAGCCATTGCACACAAGGGCTCTGTCTTTAATAGTTGCACAAATCTCATCTTCACCCCAGGGCTAAGACTATACAGTTTTATCAGCTTCAAAGGCTACATTTACCCAAAACACCAAGAAGGAACTGCAAAAAGCAGGGGCAGCAAGCTGGCCGCAATTAAGATGTGAAATAGCTTCATGGTGAAAGCAGTGAGGAGATGCAGGGCGGTGGGTTGGGTACGGCCTTAAGCTCTTCCCCGGCTTGAGCCCAGGCATGACACACCAAGCTGAGCAAAAGCCACCTGGACTGGGAGACCCACTCCTCCAGGTGCAAGCTGATGCATGCACGCACAGTGGTTTTGGTTCATGAACACAGACGTAACTCTGGTTTTAGCAGACAACCGAGCTAAAAAGCTTTCTTGCTTTCTTTTTTTTACTTTTCAAAGCCTCTCTTCCTCTCCCTTCCAAAGTCAGAAGGTGCACTCAGCAAAGCCGCCCTGCAAGACCATCAGGGAAACAAGCCCTGCCATTTCCAGAAGAGCCTACGCTTACCAGAAACCACCCCGCAGGCTCATGCACCCCTTGGGCACAGATGCTGCCCACACCCAGTTTCTCTTCTGTTGATGCTGGCTGCACTCAGGAGCCTTCCTGGCGTTTATGCCCCAGACTGGCTGCTTGGTGCTCCCATCACCACTCTGTCTTCTGGAGACCTCCAGTATGGCACAGCACCCTTGCCTGCCACGGCTCAGTATCTGCACTCCGATGGCCTCCATTCCTCTAAGCCAGTGGGGCTGGATGAAAAGCCATCATTCAGGAGCAAATCTAGAGGTCCGCTTTTTTGATTATTTTAATCTATTTTACATTTTTCAAAAATTAAGCCAAACACAGCTTTTTTCTTTTTTAAATAATGCTTTTCATTCTTAAAAATGATAAAACTTGGTATTAGATTCATTTTGCAATTAGATCAACTCTTACTGCAACTCAGCACAGTCACTTACGCTAAAGGAAAAGTGGGTGTTGGAACAGCATGGTGGGAGGGCTGGAGTCAAGCCACCCAAAGTAAGGTGCCCCTCTGTTAGCAGTGGGACTATTGCCGAGGGCATGTGTTCGGTGCTGGCTCTCCTGCAGGTATGGGGAACATGTTCCCTGTCCCAGCTTGTTCAGATTATTTAACTTAGCGGCTCAGTTGTTTATGGGGAGGAACAGAGTGGAAGTGGTGGGGGAAAAAAAAACTAGAAAGCCCTGTTTTTTCCATTTTACCCCCTGAATCAAGACTGGGTGCAAGAGGCTGCCAGCTTGCTTCTTCGTGCTGAGGCTGGAGACAGTAGCAATACCACCTTTGTTTAATTAACCTGCTTAGCATGCCAAATATGCTGTTTTCCTTAACTGGCTTTCCTCTTTTAGCCATTCGGGACATTAAAGACGGGAAGGAAAAGTGTTGGGTTTGTGTCTTCAGCCTCCCAGCCAGTAGCAGCTGCTCCCTCATCCCGATGAAGGGACTGGTGGCTCAGCTTTTGCAGGGAAGGACAATGCTGGTGTCCCGAGCACCAGAGATCCCAGCAGCTCTAGAGCTCAGCACCGGGCCTGGGAGCTGCCCTCCGGATCAGGGAGTCTGACCATGTCCTGGTGTGCCGTTGCATTCACCGGCAGGAGCCTAGTGCCTGGAGCATGCTGCATGCTGCTTGCATCTCCCACATTTTACTGAGGCTTAAGAAACGAATTCTCCTGCTTTCTGTGGACTTTGCATATGGGCTGACCTTATGGAAATAAGATCTGTGGAAGTAAGACCTTGACATCACATGGAAAATCCCAGTAGAGAAGTATGGTAAAGCTGAACACTGCTGGAAGAAGCAAAGCAGGCAAACCCCAGGCCAATCCCAGCTCTCAAAGTGCTCTCTGGTGGCCCCACTGGCCCTGGGAACGATGGATCGGCCTGCAGGGAAATGCTGGCCAAGCAGGTCTGGAGGGACGTGCTTCGGTCCTGTGACATAGGTAGCTTGTCTCCCGGATGGGCCCCTTGGACTCATGTTGCAGTCTCACATCCCACTTGCGTCTGGCTCCATTTCCTACCTGCACCCCCTGGACGGACCCTGGTCCTCCTCCTCTCCAGGTCTGGGGCTGGTGATGGACCCTGCTACCCACACCTGGCTCTGCCCACTCTGCTCAGGTGCTGTGGGACTGTGCCAAGGGGTGAGGGCCCTGCTGTGCCTGGGGTGCCCTGGGTCCTGGTGTGTCCCCCCTTGCCGGGCAGTGCTGTTCCCTGATACCCACAAACACTCATCTGTAAAACCATCTCCACCACGTGCCGCGGGTGTCGCACCACCCACCAGTAGGGATCTTGCTGTTGTCCACAGGCAGGTAGGAATCCGCTTCAATAGAAATCTCATGGTCGTAGATATCCCGTGAGCCCTGCAGGAGGATGGGAAATACTGGGATTCCTGCTGCGGCCCTTCCACCATTCGAGCAGCCCTAAGCACTCCTGGGAAGTGACTACGGCTGATCTGGTCCTGGGGGACCTCCTGGCCGTCAGCCCACCTTGACCTTGGGCACAGGACAAAGGTACCAGCACAGACAAAAACCTGCATGGGACATAGGAGCTCTAAATCCTGCAGGGCTGAGACTATCAGCCTGAACTTGCACCTCACCAAGCACTACCACCCTGCAGATCAACTAGCCAAAACACGCTGCTTGCTGAGCACACGGCGGTGGGCAAAAGGGGAAGGAAGCAAGTGTGGGGAAGTGCAACCCATCCTCTTGGCTCATCTCCTGCAGAGCAGGGGGTTGCACTCCTCTTCCTCTCCCGCAGCCTCAGGGATGCTGGCAGGGAACCTGCCGGGCTGGAAGGGGAGCAGGATCAAAGTTGAGCCTGCACGTCACTGTCTAATCTGAGCAGTAATTTCATGCCCAAAGGTCTCCTGTTCCTCTGGAAACACACCTGCATTGCATGCTGTAGGTGTTGATATTACTGTACCGTTGGGAGGACAAACAGAGGGTAAACTAACAACTGCACAGCCATTATTAGGGCAGTAGCCTGAGCAGACCCTCTCCATGGAGGGGCTGGGATGTCTCTCACTAACACTTTTAAGCATCTTTGTGTGACTGCACTGTCCCATCCTATTGCTCTGCCCAGCAAGAGTTTATTTCCCAGATCCTTTTCCTCCAAGGCCAGTTATAAACAGGGTGAGACTAAACCACAGGTGCAATACAGTGCCTGTCTAGTTGGCAGGACCCTGGACTGGTATGGGTGAGCCCTCTGCACCCTGCTACTGCCCCGCTCTGCAACCTTGGCCGCCTCACATCTCCTTTCAATGATGCTCCTCCTCCCCATTCTGACCTGGGTATTTCGGTGCTGCACAGACTCTGGCTGGCACTACAGGCCCTGATCTCAGCCACACCATCCACACAAGGGTTCAGTATGTTGTCTCAGGAGCGCCAACAGAAGACAGCTAAGAAATGCCAGTCCACCACTAAGGCATGCCGGTTCTGCACCTCCTCTGTAATCTTCCCAAGGAACCGGGAGAGACTGAAACTCTCCAGTTACACACAAAAGGAGAGTTAATACTCATGATGGGACGTCTCTGTTCACAACGCACCGGGATAACGCAACCTCACTTGAGGTCTTTGTGATTTAGTCCTGTCCCAGCTTGTAGGCTGCATGCAGCCCATGATGCATAGAGACAACCCCCATCACTGTGTCCCCAGAAGCATGCTGTGTCCCCAGACCAGCATGTTGGTCCCAATGATCCCATGGGAAGCCCATGAATCATCCCATGGGTCCCCAGACTTTCTTCCCTTGCACAGTGTCCCTCCACAGGCTTCATCTCCCCACGCTTACCTGCCCTGCGAGGTTGAAATATGCATGGTTTGTCAGGTTGATGGGTGTTGTCTTGCTGGTCTGGGCTCGATAGTTGATGGCCAGCTCCCCACCGCTGAGTGTGTAGGTCACCCAGACTTTCAGGTCACCGGGGTAGCCTTCCTCACCATCAGGGCTAAGCCGGAAGAAGCAGACGCCGTTTGGGAGGACCTGGGGGCTCCAGAGAACCTGCAAGGAACATGCCATTGATGGGACAGTATGGGAAACACAGTGCCCTTCTCTCCTGCCCTAGGCTGGGCTGAAGCCAGGGACAAAAGATACTCAAAGAATGAAGCCCCAAAACAAAGGGTTTTTTCAATCATCTTTCCTGCTCTTACTCCTAGAAGACAAAACAAACAAACAAAAAAAAAAGCCCAAACAATCTTTTTCTCCCTGTGAAGGACTAAAAAACAATACCCCCTTGTTGAAAAAGGGAAGTGGGAGAAAACACAAGCACCAGCCTGCTCTTGGTCAGCCAGGCCCAGCAGCAGGGAACAAGCTTTCCAACGAGCAGCCACACAAACAAGGCAGTTTGATCTGATGGGGGTCTGCCCCAGGCTGTGTTACAGCCTAAGAGGGTCCACGTGTTTCATTTTTGCCCTGCAGCTGGACTTATTCCCCCTCCCTTGGATCTCCTGGTGTGCAACATTGCCTCAACAAGCTGCTGCCCTTCCCTCAGCTAACTCGGGGATGGCTTCTAGGAGAATGTAAATACACACTGGGAGCTCCTGCTTAGGGGCTGAGGTTGGGTTAAATAGTACCAGATGTATTGCCAGACACATCCACACGTCAGTGCTGATCCAGAGAACTGGGACCTCTCCATTTCTTTCCCCTGCCAGAGACCAGGGCTTTGCTTGGAGCTGAACCTGCTGGCGAGCGAAGCAAGCCAGCACACTGTAAATTTAGCTGCCCAGGCCACCTGTTTGACCCTGGCCGTGGACCTGATGCTAAGCAGACGTCTCAGCCCCTTGCAGGATGGATGTGCGACAAGAGGGGAGGTGCCCAGTCTCTGGAGCTTTGCATCTGCCTAAGGAATAGTTACTGTCTAATCAAAGAGGACAGATCTAGGGGCAGGGGCCAGATAAGGGTTTTGAGATGATCCCTTTCATGTCCTCTGCAGAGATCGCAAACTCAGGGCACTTGTCAAAAGCCAACATTTTCACCACACATGGGAACTGAGGTTGCCAAATGTGATAAGCAGGCTGCAGAGCAGGTCCTCCTGCACCAAGTGCAGTTTGACTGCAGCTCCCACTGCTGTGGGACGCTGTAGTTTTAGATATAAGTTTCTATTTAAGTTCTTCAAAGAAAAAGCTGTTAAAGACCAGTAAGCATACAAATATCACTATTTTTTAAAGCTAAGAGGGTTATTTTCTAAAGTTCCCCAGTCCCACAGCAGCGTGATCAGGTATCACTGCCATGCAAGTGTGGCTGCAATCTTCTTTGTCATCAGACCACGTGCTGACTGCAGCACTGAGGTCTGCAAGATCAGGAAAAACAGACAAGACGGGCAAGATGGTCACAGCCAAGAGCCAGCATGTCTTGGTTTTGTTAGGGCTGATCACAGGTCTCTGCACAGTGACCATTACCTGGCTGGAGGGGTCTTGAGCAGGTGCCCAAGCGTGCCCCATGGGCTGGAGGACACAAAGCCCTGGCTGAGAGGTGTCGCTGCCTTGTCCTCACCAGGCTGGCATGCCTTCAGCAAGCAAAGGTAAGAGGCAGGAGAAGAGACCACATCTCCTGTCTGCAAAAGACAGCCTGGAAGCCCTGGGTGCAAAGGAGTGCACGTTTTCAGCTCCAGCTCACAGGGGGTCATGGCGTATAAAAAACACTTTAAATCAAATTGTCCTCTTTAGGGGTACAACAGCCAAGTCACTCCAGTACTCCCTTTTTTCTAAGGCTGCTAAGGAGTGTTTGATCCTGATCTGATGCCAGTTCACACTTTGCTGCCCAGAAGTGAGCTTTTTTCCAGACACTTTGACTTTTGCCCCATCACCCTGGATGTTCTTTCACGAAACAAAACATTAACCCAGGAAAGCAGCTGCACCAGCACATTCACATGTGTTCCTCTGGGGAAATGGTGGATCAGCTACTTGCGGGTTACAAATGCTTTTGATCCAACAAAGCCCAAGGCTTTAGGAAAGCAGAGACTTCTGAGCCTGCTATGCAATCATCAGGGTTATCAGCAAGGCTTTCAAGACAAGAGATGCTCTGCTGCTCTTACCACTTGTAGCACATGGATGGACTTCAGCAGCAGCTTTTGGGAGAAGATAGGAAGGGTTGAGTACCCTGGGGCCAGGGGAAGGTTATTTTACCTCAGGAGGTCACAAGGAAGGGCTGGGGAGGGGACACAGTGATGCTGAGGCATTTTGCAGGCTTGATCTAGTCACCAGCTGCTGTGAGTCAGAGCGAGAGCCCGGGGTATACTGTCACTGGGATGAAAGCAGCATCAAACGGGATAATGTAAAAACTGCACTGAAGCCGCAGCACACCCTGCTCTGCCCTTACTTGGGAGTGCTCTCAAAAACAAGCAGCAATGATACTCAGTTTCTGCAAACCCAGGACCTTCTGACTCTGGGAGGAGCTATGGGAGGTAACAGCCTTGAAACTACAGGCGCAAATAAGTCTGCATGGATCACTCTTCCCCAGGAAACTTTCTCTGGGCACTGGGACAACCACAGCACCCACGCTGGGGCGGTGTGGCTGGCGCCTCGGGACCCTCCGTCATGCATGAGGCTGGGTCCTCACTGCCATGTCCCAGCCCAGGCTCTGTGGGAGCAGCACCTCGCCCCAGGACAACCCCATCAGAACTGGGCTCACAAGGCCTCAGGGCTGCAGTAACACAGAGGAAGCACAGCAGCCCTCTGCATGGCATCCAAGGATGACATAAGTGAGCCCCGCTAAGACGAGCTGACCCAGCAGCTCACAGGGTCTCACTTCCCCCTGTTCCTGCACTCACAGCACTTTCTGGGAGGTGATTCAACTCAATCACCACCAGAAAACCCTACAGGGTGGGGAGCGAGGACACCGTCTCCTCTTGTCACAACCACACAGGCTGTGTGCCAGAGGACACCAAGACCCGCCAGCCTGATTTTCACCTTGTCAAATCCCCTGGCTCCTCCGTGCAGGCTGTTGGGCCCATTGTTGAGGAACAGCTGATACTCCTTCCCGTCCACGGCGAACCTCCCCTTTGCAATCCTGTTGGCAACACGCCCCACGACGGCGCCGAAGAAGGGGTGCTTCCTTGTGTAACCTGGCCAGAAAAACAGCATGCGGTTAAACGGAAGGATTGGGACAGGATGGGCGGTCTCCAGGTGTGCTTACAGACTCAGAGGCGTCTCTCTCTGCTTCCCCCCGGTACTAAATAGGTGACCGCAGGTCCCAGTGTTTCGCAGGACACGCAGCTCGCTAGTCATGCACATCTTTGATTAAAACAGCCTGATGGGATCCTGTATTCTTTGCAGATTTGCAGAAAAGGCCTCTGTCACTGCCGGTCAAAGCGGGACACAGCGCTGCCCCGTTAGAGGGGCACACAGTCTCCCCATTCCCCGTCCACCACTGAGCCCAGAACAGGCAGCAAGAGTTATATTTATTCAGCCCACTATTTGGAGAAGATATTTAGAAGCAGATCATGCAGTGTGGCAATAAACCATAAAACGCTGGTTAAATTGCCTGGGTTTTTTTTTTGTTTGTTTTTTGTTTTTTTAAATAAACAGATTTAGACTCACCTTCCAAAGTGTCAAAGCCTAGGACAACATCTGAACACTCCCCATCCCTTCCTTTCATCTCCAGAGCAGCAATTATGCACCCTAAGGACAGGATTTCCACTTTCACACTGTCCGACTTTAAGACGAACTTTTCCACCATTCCTCCTCCTTCCTCCTGGGGCATCTGCCCGAACACCTCTCTCTTCACTTCTGTCATTGCTCCCCAAAACCTGGCCCGCAGCACCGCCGGCAGGAGCTGCGGCCCTGCCAGGGAAGGACGCTCAGGGGGAAGCAATGGTGGCCGGGAGCAGAGCAAACACAGCTCTTGAGAGCAATCATAAAAATCACATGATTGCCTTCCAGCGCTGGGAGGAGTTACGCCATGCTTCGGCTGCTGCTCCCCACCACCCTGGCTCGGCGGACGGCACGCCGGCAAGCTTCAGCGCAGCCACGGAGGGATGCGGTGGAGCGTGGAGAGGTGCCGAGGGCTTTCACCTGACAGCACCGGCCCGCTGGGTCCGGTCGGCTGGAGGTGGCAGAGGAGAGAGGGAAGGATGCCAAAACGAGGGAGCAAGGCTGCGCGTGCTCAGACTTGTGCTGCCAGGGCCAGGCAGTGCGGCTGCCAGCCCGCACATTTGGGCTTTTGGAGGACAAAGCATCACCGCCACTGGCTCTTCTCCTCCACTTCCATTACACTGCCACAGCTTTCAGGGCCCTTGCAAAGTATGATGTGACAAAAAGCTGTTTTCTCCCTTTATGCCCCCGCCTTAGCCCCTCCACGAGAGGCACGAGGCAGGTCTAGTGCCTGCTGACGGAACTGTCAATCGGGCTCGGGGCATTTGCTGGCCAGGTGTCAGTTCTCAAAGTCACGTTCATGTGGCTCTGACCTGGACTCCATTAAAAATCATCCTCTTTTGAAATACTGACTTCTCCTGCCTGTCTCAGGTCTTTGCAGGCAATTTCAGTCTGCAGGAAAACCTAGCAACATTTTAGTAATGTGCGTGCACATTTTTGACATCTCTTGGCAAGGCTCAAGTGCAAGGCGAAAGAACTTTACTACAATTTGATATCATTATATTTTTATGAGGGCCCATTTTCAGAATTTGTTCAAAGAAGCAATTAATTCCAAGAACTGCCACCAAAAAACCTAAATCAATCAACCAGTGGTTGCTAAATATTCATTTCCAACACAGCAATCACCTTTAGACAAGACAAACTACAGATTCCAAGCCGACACAGAAACAAAACCTCCCGCCCCGGGCTGAGCAGAGGTGGTTTTGAAACCCACACTTCTTTGTTAACGATGGCCTCATGTTTGCAGTGTAACACAAATGGCTGTTGCTGCGTTTCCTTCTGCACCTTCACAACTAGTGCTCTCTATCAGAAAACAACATTGCAAGTAAATATGCTTTTTAGTGCTCATCAATACCACCTCCTGTGTGAAACCAGCTGGGGAGCAGCACAAGCATTGTTTTGAGCGAGGAAGGCTCCTGGCAGGTGGAAGAGAGGGCAGCCACATTTATAACTGATTCGTGAAGTGTTTTCACATGCAAAGCATTCCCAGAAGCTCACTCCTTAGCACCTTGGCTCCCTCAACACCTCTCTCTTAACATGCTTCTCCACACATAGGAAGCATTTCTGCTTTGCAAAGACAGGCTTTCATTAAGGTGTGTTTTTTTAACATGACGGGAGCTGCCATTTTGATTTAGTTCTCTGATTCACACCAGAGAAGGTCCAGATCCAACTCTTTGATATAATAGTCATGCACACTCTTTCATTTTCTCACATACTTTCACAGATGCAAGATCACTCAGCCCCAGTGACATCTAAGACTGTGCAGGTGCAAAAGCAATACCACAGACAAATCTGTTCATGAACCATCCACCCAATCTTCAAGCTGACAGATAAAGCAGGAAAGAACCCACCTGGCACAAGGCTGAATCTTGCACGAAACAGTAAGAGCAGTGGAGCAATATCAGCTTCAGGATTTGAGCAAGGTATTTCAAGAGTCCTGCTTCATTACCTAGAGGATTTCTCATAGTGTGCCTTTGCGTGCATCCTACCTGTCTAGCTCTGGCGAATGGGGGAGGCAGACAAGGGGCAGAGGCAAGATACGAGCGAGTCATGTTCAGCATCTCACTATGCTGGATTTTCTTTTTGGTCATTCCTATTTTTAAGAGAGAGTTTGTTTCAGGCCTTACTCATTGTGGCACTGAGTTTTGCTTACAGTGAGGGTCACATGCAAGCTCCTTGCATTTTTTTCTTCTTCCTTCCCAGAAGAAAACTGCAGTACCAGGCCTGAACATGCCTGACTGGCAGCAAGGCTCTTCCACAGCCAGTGAGTGTTCAGAAAAGCTTGCTGCACATCTCCAAGACTTTGGCTTCACATCTCTGCCTTGCGGCTATGCACAAGTAGCTGGGCAGTGAACTAGCTCTCTTCTCCATATCTCCCCTTGTTCTCACCGAAAAGGTACTGCAGCAGCCTTTTGCAACCCCAAACCCAAAATGTTTGTGTGGAACAAGGATTTTTATGTTCTATCACAGCCAGTGACCCTGCAGGTATAGCAGAGGCATGGCATGAAGACAGGTTATGTGCTTCCCAGAAGCCTGGCCCCAGCTCCTCTAAACCAGGCAAGAGATTTCTATTTAGTAGCAAAGGAGAACTGGGAAGTCAGCCTGTGAGTGAACGGTCTTGTCTTTCCCCCACCTAAAAGCTAATAAAAAGGCACACTATGAAAAAGAACAGTTTGGGGGTTGGGTTTTTTTTTGAGAGGGAGCCATTTAATGCATTGTCAACTACTGTCAGAAAATAAACCTGTTATGAGAAAAATTACAGAGGAGAATTTATTTTCCTGAGATCAGCAGCTTGGAAATTCCAGGTGCCTGTGGGGCAGCTACTGTTTTGCAAGGCAGAAGCAAGGCATCGGATTTACACATACTTGTGCTATTTTCTTATGGATACTTCATTTTTGTGCTTTTTTCAGATGTTTTTCTTTCATCCAAAATAAAGTTACTTTGCTTAAAAGGCTACAGTGAACCAAACTCTCTGTCGTGCAGTACCCACTATCACAAGATCCTTTTTTGGTTGGTCCTAAGCAAATTCTGTAATAAATTATGTCACTACTCTTCCTTCCTTTATTTTGTCTTTATTTTAAACTCAGCTGTGATTTTCAGTTTATTATGGAACCACAGCAAGACTTTAGGACTCAATTGATGAAAAAAAATCTTAAAAGGCAATTCAGGTTTGTGAAGGGATGTGTTGTGCTCACTTACAGGATCTGACTCTGTTCGGAGTTACCCAGATCCATAATCCCCATTTTCAGCAGAGCTGCCTTATGTAATGGAGCAGGAGTGTGACCTTAATGCCACTCACCATCCTTGAGATAGGTGACATGTCTGTATCTTCCCTGTGAGGAATCTTTGGATAGTACTCCTGGGACAGGTTGCTTGGATGAGATCTCTTGTGTTGGGGAACCTAAGCTGTTTGTTTCATCACCATTAAGTGGTGCAGCTTTGCACGCAGAGCCCAGAAATGCTCAAGCTGTTATTACACCAGTGGCATTTTGATTTGAAGGTGACAGAGACACTCCAAATGCTGTAATACTTAAGCAATGGCCAATGGTTACAGTTTGCTGTCACCCAAGAAGCTTCCTTATTCACTGGTAACAACATTAATGTACCCAGCACTGCAGCTGGAGATGGGGTCTGTTGGGGCTGGTTGCTGCACAGACACAGAAAAGAACGCAGACATCACTTGTTACACCCTCCAGCATTACAAGACTGTAATTAAATCCCCTTTTTCCAACAAACTTTGTGTAAGCCCGAGGGGATGAGCTGGCACTAAAGCCTGCAGAGAGTTTGCATTGGTACACAGAACAAAAGGGGAGACATTCCCCCCACCATTTTATTGTCTGTTTATTGAATGTATCTTCAGCTCTGCTGGGTACTTCCCAGCACACAGGCTTAAAATGGAGCCTGCACTTTTTTTGCTTCATCTCTTCAGGGCCAAATATACTGAGCCATTGATTAGGTTATTTTAGGATCATGGCACAGTACAGTTGCTTGCTGTTATTCTGGCAGTCATTTATCAGGAGCCAGTTAAGCATGTTTTATAAAGCTCTTCAAAAAACACAGCTACCCGAGAACACTTTACACAACATGTTTCAGATGTGCCTTTGTGCGCAAGTTGTTTGTGTCTCAGTAGCAGCCAAAGAGCCTTTCGGATGTGTTGGTTGCTATAGTAATTACTTTCCTTGGGAGCTAAAATAATAGCTTACAGCTCTTACAGCTCGCTGTTGTGTAGGTTGCCTTGAACCAGAGACACTTCCATTTTGTTTTGGAGGGGGCTGGGGACTACACTCTAATGTACGCTGAGAGACAGACTTTCCTTTCTATGCTTGTACAGCTAATTTTGAGTTTAACCTTTGTAGAGGATGTGTCACAGGTCTAAACGTTCAAAAATAAAAGCAGCATAGGAAATGGTAGGACAGTCTTACGACTGAGGTTTCTGATGGGGGTAAAGATTTGGATTTGGTTTCCATTTCTGTTACTGAAAACTGGTAGGAAAGGGACTGAGGGTCATGCTGAGACTGATTTTCAGTGCTGAGGACCTTACAAAGCAATGGGTGGGGGGCTCACAAGAGTTTCAAAAGTGCCTAAGCAAGTCAAGCAGGAACATGACAAGGAGGACCGCTCTGCATCATTCAACATTTTTTTCACTGCTGAAGTAACTGCTGTATGGACCTGCGGCTCTGGAGAGGGTAAGGGGTCTCACTGCAGACAAAACTGCCTTTCAGAGAAATCCCACAGCTGTCAGATGCCAGCTCCCCCCTCCATCTGCAGGCAGAGAACATTTTGGAGTGACATTTTAAATTGCGGTCCTGTGGGCTGTGGGACTTTTGCTTGAAAGGGCACTGTGCAGAAGCATTTCCCAGCAGTAAGACAAGCCCTGTGCTCATGAAGGAGGCACCGAATGGGAAGGTCTGTAAGTCGTTTTGGACTCCTGGCCTGATGAGCCAGGGTTTTTTGTGCAGCTTGCAGCTGGGTGGGCTGGCATGGCATGGCATTTCTGGTGTCTGCCAAGGAAGCAGAACAGAGGTGGGGGCAACTGGCACAAGAAATGATCAGACCGATTACCCTCCTGCATCAAGAAGCGGCTGCAGGGCCACTGCAGCTCAGATTCATGACTCACAAAGGTTGACCTACATAGGGTCCCAGCACCAGCAACAAGTACCAGTTTGGTTTTGCAGACAGAGACCAGCAAAAGGGGAGGAAGATATGAAAAAGGGCTCAGAGAAGGGGGCAGGAGGAGCTAGGATGAAAGGAGACAGAAAATAAATACGGAAGGCATTTTGCCTCACAGTGCTGTCCTAGAAAATTCGCTCTCAGATGTGTACGTGGCTGCATCGGCAACTGGCAGAGAGATGCCAAAGGGAGATAAAAGGACTGCATCATCTGCTAAAGTCTGTGAACACAAACAGTTCCTGTTTCAGTAGCAGCAACATACAAAGATGCAGGGAGGGAGGGTGTTTGGGGAATCCGCAGGGCAAAACTGGGCCTTTGGATGTAAGGGGGGTGTGCTTGGCTTGCAGGCAGCAGGTGATAAGAACTTATTTCCCACCCATAGATGTGAAGATCTGCCCCCCCCCCCCCCCCCGCCCCCAATTTAGGCGTAGCATACACACAGGTTTTGCACCTACACAGCTTTGCTGCTGAAGTGTAATCTTTAGCAACAGAGTTAAAGCAGCCTAGCAGGGAGTTGTATGAGCAACCCCCTTCTCCCCAGGCAATGCCGGATAAAGCGCCCTTTGGCATGCCCACATGTTTCTATATGAGGCTTGTATCTAACAACACTGGTACAACTAAAGTAGGTGACTTTTTTATGGAGGAATAGCCCCAGAAAGCCACGGGTGATGCTGACCTTGCAGTGAACGGCAGTCCAGGACTGCTCTGATGACCAAGCCACAGCCCCTGCGCTTGCATATATGCCCCGGAGACCCGTGGAGGCAGGGAGAGCCTATGGACACTGGGCATGGGGGGCTCAGCCTGCCCATCCGTCCCTCCAGCCTGGGGCAGACACGTGGCGCCCAGCCCGCAGCTGACACCAGGCTGGTTGGAAGTCAAGAGGACATGGTTTTGGTGTGCCCAGGCCCTCTTCCGCTCACAGTGTGGATGTAGCCAAGATTACTTGTGTAGTGCCCCTAAGGATAACGCCTAAAGATCACGGAAATCCCAGGGTAAGACACAATGATAGACTTGGTCACAAAACCCCCTGAAAAACATACCGGAAATCTGGAAATGCTTCATTGCAAGGACTCACGGCTCTTTCCTTTTTCTTTTTTTTTTTTTTTTTTTTTTATGATTACAGAGCCAAACTTTTAATTCACAACAGTCCGATTGTGCAGGCTTCAGCTATGAGAACATTTAAAATGTCTGTTCTGTATTAAACTTGTGATGTTTCAATTTTTTTATCTGAGAATTTCCTATGGCCTTTTTATAAAGCTCCTGGACTAAGTTTTCCACTATCGTATCAGAAAATTTGGCTGCATTTTTAGCCCTGGTGGATTGTGGTGTACCAAAATCTTAAAATCGTCACTGAAGCACTCCAGTAGAAACAACATCTAAGATGCAAAATCCTAAATGCAAGGGGAAAAAAAGTATTTCTCTGGCAAAAACTTTAAGAAACAAAAAAATAAATCAAAAGGGCATCCAAAGATAAAACTTCACAATCAATCCAATGTATTACCTGATTCTATAGATTATCAGCTGTCTTTGAAACATACCACCTGTATTCACTGTGGCCAACACCTGCAGCTTTAGCAGAGTAACAAAATTTGTTTCTTTACCCAAAACAGAGTCAGGTGTGGGAGAATCTTGGCTTTCTTAAACAGGAAATCTGCAGCCATCATGGGGACTTAAAATCGTAATTAAAAACATGATCAAAATATGAGATCTACAGTCTCAAGTTACCACAAGGTGGACAAAATAATTCAGACTGCTTTAACCACAAAAAAATTACTTCTGATTTTCAAGCCATGGTTTGGAGGGAAGCAGGACAGGGCTAATTCATGACTTTTGATTTCTAGGATGGGCAGTACTGGTCTAAAGAATGATTAATGAGACTGTTTCTGGACCACTAGATTTTTCTTTGGGTTAATTTGGGAGTAAATTTTCTTATTAATTACTTGATATTTGACATTTGTAATGAGCTGCTAATGACTCAGAACATGCATTTTAGGAAGCCTTGTTATATTAAAAGCAAAAGCTGCAGCTACGTTGAAAACTCAGAGGAGGCTGCAAAAAACTTCCTCTACTGGAGAACCAGTTTGTGCTAGATATATATTCTTCCTGGCATATATATGATTTCTTCTCAGCAGCAACTCTTCTTCAGCACAGACATCATAAGATGAAAAAAAATCTTGAAAGTTTGCTCACACATATAATTAAAATTACTTATCTTACATCAATGTATGGTAGGTAGCCTGCCTAAATGTGTGGCTCAGCTGGACAATGCATGAATGCTCCTATGAAGTGGAGTGTGAAAAGATGAAGCGTGTCACCCAAGAAAGTGTATCAAGGACACCCTAAGGACATGCTTCATCAAGTGCAACTTCCTAGCCAAGTCACTGGAGCTCTTAAAAGAGTCAGCAATGATGCTTCACAGACCTTATTTGTATAAACAGCATTTCCTCAGGCAGGGAGAGTGTGCCAGCCAAAGGAGTAGTAGTTGTGGAGTAGCTCAGGTGGTGAATTGTATTGCAGTTGCGTAAGAGAAAGCTGACTGCATACAGATACCTACCATGAATTCACCAAGCCTGATTCCTCTACCCCCACCACAGTGTTGTCATCTTTGGCTGCCAGCAGCAGCAGCAACCATTTAATTGAAACAGGTTTAGATGCTGTCAGTTAGGGCAAAGTGAAAGTGGGGTTTGCTTTTTTTTTTCCTTTTTCCTCCCTGTGAAAGCAATTGAAGCAATACTTGGCAACTCACCCCCTTTGTTGCAGTCAAAATCCTTGTGCTAGTGCCCTGCTTGGGGAGTCTGGGAAGGTGGCAAAAGTTATGCTATAGGGAAATCACAAAGGATTTATGTCAAGCCTATTGCAGCTAACTAGGTGAAATGGTACAAAACATTTTATTTGGCTTTAGCCAGCAGAACATTCTTTGTAATGGGCAAAAATAAGCGGAGACAACATTTTAATGATAATCAATAAAACTAATCCTCATGTACCACATACAGCACAAGGACATTATTAAGCAGAACTGCTTTGAGCTTGCAAAGTGTTTGTGCTGTACAATGTACATTAAAACCACTCTGGCAGCCCAAGCAAAGATATCTGTAAGACGTTGGTTCGTGCTCTGGAAAGGTAGCATCTCCAGACAGCACGAGGGTGGGGAAACCTCTGCACTGCACCCAGTCTCACTCTGTGGACATTCTTGCTTACCAGTCAGTTCAAAACCCATCACCAAGCTGCATTCCTGCCACAGCAAGCAAAGTAGTCCAGTGGCGCTGCTCCATCCTGGTTGGAAAGAGACAAAGGAGATCAAGATTAGAAATAATATACAATAACCTGTAGGAAAGCACCTGGCTCTCAGACATTCTCTCGCTTAGACACTGAGCCTTATGCTCCAGTTAAGTTTTCCCCATCAAAGAGCAAGACACAAACCACAGAACATCAACTAAATGTCTATTTTAGAAACGCATATCCTTTCTGGTAGCTCTTCTTCACAGGTGCTTACCAAACAGTGATTCTGGGAAACAACCCCTGCTTCGCAAATTGATCACTGCTCATTTTTAGGAACTGTTGCCTAATATAAATCCAGAATTGTGACCCATTCCTCCTTGGGGGATACAATGCTCAGGAACAAAAAACGCTTCCAAAATCTCTGTCTTTAAAATGGAGCAGCTATTTTAAGAGAGGGAGGACAGTCCTGGTGTCTGGATAACTATGACCACAGATGGCAGTTCAGGTTGTAAGCAAGACTCAAAGCTGGCTAAGGGCATGATTTGTGTCCATGGGACGGGAAAGCTGTCTGCCTCCTCAGTAGGAGAAGCTGCCCCAGGATTATGTTGTGTGAGCAGCCCTAAGTATTATACTGACAGGTAGCAAGGGCCTCTTACGGGGGCATTTCTTTTCTCTCCGCACTCTAGAACACCCCAATGTCCTGCTCACCCCTCACGATTCTGTGACCCCATTTCCTGAGCCAGGCAGGACAAGGAAGCTGCCTGGCTTTCTTTCAGAGCAGTTTGCTATGCACAGGGCACAGCAAATGTGCACACAAGTGAACTGCATGTACACTGCAAAGTCCTTGATTTAATGGGACCAGGGATGTGCGTAGCAGCCGCAGAACCGACTTTAGGCATGGGCAAAGGTAGTCTTCTAGGACAGCAAGGCAGCCATGGCTCTGCTGCTTATTTCACCTACACCAGAGCCCTGGAGAGATAAGCTAGTCCTGCTGCCAAGAGGGTGTGTGGGATGGCTGTTTTGAGATGCAAACAAAGCACCTCTGTGTGGCACATCTATACAGCACTGGAGCTGTCCACCTCTTCGGGACTTGGTGACAGATCAGCAACCTGCCAGCAAAAGAAGAAATTTCAGAACTGCAGTTACTTTATGCTACAGCCCAGAAGAAACGAAACCAGCCCTGGATGGGGAGGTGAAAGTGCCATTACAGTGTCTTGAAGAACAAATGGTGTCTAGTATTTATGCAGAGAAAGGTGATCTGAACCAGAGAGAGGAAGTACTGACTAGACAGATGTTACACTGTCCATCCAAGAAAGAATGCTGGTAACCAAACAAATGATAAAGGTAAAAAACCAAACACCACCACCACTACTTCCCCAGGGCCCCCATACCTGCGTGAGAGCTGTGACACTGTGACTTTTATCTCTGCTGTGGCTGCGCTAGTGCAAACAAGTGTAGTGGCTCTGGTCTGCTGGTGTACCTCTGCTGTGCTCAGGTCTGAAAAATACCACAGGATGACCTGTCAGGTTGCCTTTTTAACTTGGTGAACTGGACAGGCTGTGGCCAGGTAGCAAGCAAGTGCTCGGTCTTTGCTTTCCTCCCACTCACACAGGGAGCCCAGACCGTGCCCAGAGCATGCTCCTCAGCTCTTCCGCTGGTAAAAGAATGACTTGTTTTCTTCTATTTTTCACTACCATAGGGAAGTGCGTCACTGCCATGTGAGGTGAGCAGGTGCTGCAGTCTGCTGCAGAGGTAGAGGACTGATATGTAGACAGCTTTTGGCCAGATGTATTCTTAATACTTTTCAACGGACCACTTGAAATACTTAAGGCCTGATTCCACAGATAATGCAATTTTATTTTGCAGTCAGTGCTGAAAATTAATTCTGAGGTTGCCAGCTCAGGTGTAAGAAAATGAGGAAAAAACAGTGACTGATTATAAGCAACGGGTTTAAGTGACTTGCCTAGTATTAGATTGGTCTGAGGAGAAATAAAGCAGCGTCATTGCTTTTAAACTCTGTGTGTGTGTGTGCATGCATACGTCTGTGTGCGCACTGACTCTGTATATACAGAAGAGCAGTGGTAATAAACTCAAACACTTGAAAATGTTGTGTCAGGACATCCAAAAGAAAACCTGAGATTTTCTTGTGAGATTTTATGGATCATGTTTTTCAGTTGCAATCAAAGGAATTAAAATATTTTTTCAGAAGTACTGACTAGACAGAGGTAAACTTCTCTAAGTTTATTTAGAGAATTAAACTTGGAGTTACTTGGAGTCTGATGCTTTAAGAAACAATAAATACCAAAATATTTGTCAACCTTTTGAAAGTGCTGGTAATAGTGCAAGGCTTGGCAATTCTGCTGTGTAAGGCTATGATTTTAAGTCCTTACTAGTCAGTGGATCTGACCTCTACCACAGCTCTTTATTGACCCAAGTGCACACCAATTTAGGTATTCAAGCCAGTGTCAAACATGCTGAGCAGCCATAGATTCTCTTGACAGTAACTAGTGTATTGCATGCTCAGTACTTCTGGTTTTTGGCTTCAGAAGTCTCGTAATGAGTACCCAAATGTAGGGGTCTATAAACTGCTGGTGGATTGAAAAGAGTGGCAAGTAGCAAGGAGCTGTCAGTGCTGTCCAGCCTAGAGGAGAGCATGGATACATCCAAATCAAAATAAAAAAAATAAGAACGGGGAAAAATTTTCCATTTTAGTTTGTCCAGGTATGTTGGTGTTTCCACCATCCCTCTGCAGCTGAGGCAGTGGTAACTTCCAGCAGGAGGGTGGTCAAAGCACTCATTTCTTAAGTTGTTGAGACTAAATTAAAAAAAGGAACAAAACCCTTGCACACTCATACCTCAGCTGTAGGTAACAAACACCAGTGTAACCTTCCTTCACAGTGCTACATGCCAGACTCCACATTCAACCTGACACTATGTGCTACACGTAACTTCGCGATTCCACTGACTGTTGGTGGGCTCCTGAGTTTTTGGTAAAAGGGGATGAGTCAAAATGATTAATGTGGGAAAGCCACGCTGTGCTATTGGAAGGGAGGCCTTAAGCCTTGAACGTGCAAACTCCAGCAATGCAAAACTTTCCAAGAGCTGTCGCCCCCCCACTAAGTCAAGACGCCATCCTTGGTCAGAACAGCTGAATTTTGGCTGAGCAAGAACTACAGAATGAAACCCTGCAGCAGCAGAGCCTCCCTTGCCACCAACGTACGCTTACATGGGCCACTGAGGCACCTTTACTGGTAGGGCTCAGGGTGTCATGCTCCTCCCACCCTATCCTGCCAGCATCCCCCTGTGGCATGTCTTCTGCATCATACTGTGACAGAGAAGCTGTGCAGAGCTCTCCGTTTATACTAATCTAGCCCTGTGGTACAATTACTTTTCCTTCAAAAGGGCATTTTCTTGGTTTCAGTTCTTGACTGAGGCTTCTGCAGCTGCGTGCCCTCAGCTGCAACAGCTTGTGTCAGCAGCAGACACAACGTGCCAGCGGGGGAGAACCGTGGCTAACAGCCCTCATGTCGATGTGTTGAGAAATGTGCTGACATTTTCCCCACAAGCTGCATGTCTACTTATGATTCTCCTCAAGTTCCGGGAAGGTCCCTGGCATTGGTTTCCATCAAACGTGCACGTGAAGACATGCAACCTGGGGGTGAGACATAACGAGATCAGAGAACTGATCACTATAGGAGAACCTTTATGGAAGCAAAAAGTATAAATGGGGGAAAAAAAAAAAAAGACTAAGCAAGAGCCAGCTTAAGGCTATTAAACAGAAAGGTATGGAAGCAGCTTCTGACTCAGAAAATCCTTAAACTGCTGACGGCTGGAAACTGCAAAGTATACTTGGGAACACTCACTCCATGCATTCTGGTTTTTACATGTTGCTATATGAGCCCACGGCTGGCAGCTCTCCAGTATAGGATGCTTTGGTACCTTTGGTCTGACCCATTTTTATGTCACCTCTTGCTGACTCAGACGAAAAGGGTAGATCAGGTCTTGGTGTAATATCGCCCCTAACACACTCAGCACAGTAATGTGTGATGGCTAAAGGACTAGTTTCACCTCACATTTGAAAGTCATATCCAGACCATTTTTAGGTATCACCTTCTTGTTAACATCCCACTACGAATGTCATTACTGGATCAACTCATGCTAACTGTTTTTCCCTTATGGCCAAGTGAACTAAAACCTTTTCCCATTTTTATTCTAGCTGTTACTTGCATTCCCTGGCATCTAAAATACACTGATCTTAGCACTGGAAATGTAATGTGTTCGCATGGTAAGAAACATTCCTTGCTACAATGAGATAATAGCTGAATGTAATATAAATTACACTAAAGGATGTAAGAAACACAAGGCAGGAAAGGAAGAGAACAGAAAATTGTACTGTTAACAACATGTACTTCCACACTATGTGCATAATTAAGTGGTTTAAATTTCTACCGGGTTTGGGGATTTTTCTTCATGTCATTGTTCTGCTCTTTATGTAATTATGTGGTTGTACTTGACTGCATGGTGGTACGCAAATAACACTAATTGCTTTTCTTATTGGAGGGTAGTGGACTGAAACCATGACTTCTGTTTATCAGCTCCAGGTAATAAAATTTGTATGAAAAGAACTATTTCAGGCAGTATTAGCACCTTTCATCTCTCTGTCTCTTTTATACAAAAGAAGCAGCTCTGACAAGCAACATAACAGTGAAATCCTTCTGCTGAGTCAGATTCAGCAGCTCAGTTTCAAACTTACATAACTGTGATGTATTTCCATATTCCCTCCCTCCTTTTGTATGCATGAAGCACAGGCAGAAAGAACAAGTGCTCCAAGCCTGCTCACAGTAGCTTACTGTGGAAGCCTCAATGTCACAACTTAAATATGAAAAATATCTTAACATCTCCACTGTGGAGTAATTAAATACTGCATTAAGTCGGCAAAGCAGGGTCTGCTACCAAGTGACACTGGAGTCCATATGCTGCACAGAAGCATGCTGAAACTTTTCTGTTTCTTGGAACACTCAGTAAATAAGAATTTGGTTAAACAGTAATTTCCTCATTTTCAGAATAGTAATTTTAAATACATGGGGGGAAACAAAATTTAATTATTGCAGAAAATCTAATTATTGCAGCATTTCAGTGCCATTTTGTGACTATAACTCTGGTATGTTCTGTGATTTCTCAGGCTGTTATTTTTTGCAACGGTATGGTGTAAATGTCTGCTAAAATCCCAGAGCTCTAGCAGATAAAACTAATTTACTAGAAACTTCATCTGGCAAGTAAGCATTTATGTCCATAGCAGTAATATCAGTAGTGCATTTAGAAATAAGTGCCAAGAAAAGTAGGTTTAATATTCACAGATGGCATGTTCCTCATTGACTATTTGAAACTACAACAGATGTATGTACAGCTTCAGCCCTGTGGACTGTATGCTGTCAAAGTTGTAATGAATTTTTGTTAAAAATGAGAAATAAGTAAAAGTATAAGAAATACTGAAAGAAAAACATAAATTAAGAATCAAAGACCAAAGAGAAAACAAGAAGGTGAGAAACACAGCAAGTTAAGTTAAATCAAATATATGTGCTTGTAGATAAGATGATTAGATGAGCTACCTGAGAGATGCAGATTCAAATCATGTCAGGCAGAATGGGAAACTGAACCTCCTCCCACTACTTGGAAGAGTGCCTTTACCACTGGGTTTCAGGATAACAGAAAATGTTTAAACAGCAAACCATTTGCTTTCTTTTCTAGCTTACAACTACCATTTCAGGTTGAACAACATGTTTTGTTTGATACAAGTGTGGGGTTTTGTTTTTTTTTCCTCCCTCACCAAAACAAAGAGAAAAGAATAACACTTATTTTGGCTGTCTTCTGAATTACTTCCCTCCCTCTTATTTGGCTGCTCAACTGAAAAAGCAATTACTCACACGATCCTATACCCATTCTCCATTGACCTACTTTCAGCAGGGTTCCACTCCACATCCACCTGGGTTTGGCAGCTGCAGCAGCAGAAACTAATTCAGCTATGAAGTCCTGTAAGCCATTTGTAACACTGAAAGCCTTCTTTCTGTGCTTCCATCCACGAGGAAGCCTTCTCCTGGACAAACTGGCAAGATACAGATTGGGTAAGTGGTCTGCAAGATGGGTAGAAAATTGGCCAACAGGCTGTACTCCGAGGGTGGTCAATCTTTTTTACTCAGGCTAGCAGCCTGTCACAAGTAGGGTCCCCAAGGGACTGACACTGGGCCCCAAGCTGTTCATCCTCCCAAATGATCTGGATGATGGAATTGAAAGTACCTTCACCAAGTTTGCTGATGACACTAAACTGGGTGCTGAGGTGGACACATGAGAAGGGAGAGCCATCATATGGAGAGACCTGGACAGGCTGGAAGAGTGGGCTAGGAAGGACAGTATAAAGTTTAAAAAAGACAAGTGCAAAGTCCTGCATGTGGGACAGCATAAACCAACAGCCCAGTCCAGGCTGGGATCTGTGTGGCTGGGGAGCAGCCTTGCTGAAAGGGACCTGGGGGTCCTGGTGGACAACAGCTGAACATCCATCAGCAGTGTGCTGCGCTGCAGCAACAAAGCCAAATCAGATCCTGGGCTGCATCTACAGGGGTATTACTAGCAGGGATAAAGACGTGATCATCCCACTCTATTCTTCAGTGCTTGTCAGACCGCACCTGGAGTACTGTGTCCAGTTCTGGTCCTCACATTTCAAGAAAAACATGGACAGGCTGGAGAGGGTCAAAAGAGGGCCATGAAGATGATCAAAGGGCAGGGCAACCTGCCCTATGAGGAAAGACTGAAGGAGTTAGGTCTTATTTCCCTGCAGGACAGAAGGCTTGGGGTGGGGGTGGGTGCCTCATCACAGTTTTCCAGTACTTAAAGAGTGGCTACTAGTAGCAACGTTAATTTTTTTACAGTGAGAACAGCCAATCACTGGAACCCAGGGACATGGCGGAGTCCCCATCACAGGAGGTTTCCAAGATGCCACTGGACAGGGCGCTGGTTAATCCTGTCTAGGCTCCCTCCCATGAAAGGTTGGACCAGATGATCTTTCCAGCTCCCTTCCAGCCTGGGCTGTTCGATGGTTCTACGATTCTATGCAGACAGGCATGGGCTCCAAGAGTCACCTTCAGCAGCATCTCCCTGAGCAGACCCACCCGCCGTTCGCATTGCCAGCAGACCTGTCTGTATGCAACGCAGTGCCATGCTATGAGCACACACTGGCACCGTTAGAAACGGCAGTGCCAGTAACAGAGCCCTAGGGGGGACACGGACGGCTGTCCGGGCAGCTCACCGAGCTTGTAGGAAGCATATTTAGCGCGGTATATTGTTTCTCACTCGACGAAGACCGGACCCTGCTGGCCCACAAGAACAAGCGGACCAGCTTCCTCTTCACGGGCCCGGGGCTAACGGCAAGCTGTGAAGCTCACGGCCGTGCCTGAGGAGCGGCCTGAGGGCTCCGTGACCTTGGCAGCTCACGGCTGGGAGACGGGACACGCCGACCATGCCGCCGGACCGGCCGCTCCCCGCGGGTCGCTGCGCCGGGGCCCGCGCCTCAGCGCACCGCCACACCCCCCCCCCGCCTTTACCAGCCGGCGGCGCCGGGAAGCAGACAAAGGCGGTGGGGGCTGCGGGGGGAAGGCGGTCGGCGAGGAACAGGCTCGCAGGCCGGGGGCGCTGGGCAGGGCCCTCCGGATCCCTCGGCGCGGCCTCCCTGCCTCCCCCCGAGCCCTCAGACGAGAAAGAGCGAGGGAGGGGAGGGGGCGGTGCCGAGGCGGCCTAGCAGCGCGGTGACGGGCACGCTCCCCGCCCAGTCGCTGCGCCGGCGGCGCTCGATGGGCATGCCTGCTGGCCCGTCTCCTCGGCGTCTTCGCCCCCTCCCCGACTGGGAGCCAATCGTGGCGTCGCTGGCCGGCGGGGAGGCGTGACCCGCTCCCGGCGCGGGGAGGGGCGCGTGCGGGGGAGCGGAGCGCAGAGCATCTTTCGGGCTCGCCGCCGCCGCGCTCCGTCCCCGCTCTCCTGTCGCCTCCCCCCGCCGGTAGCCGGGCCGTTCCCTCCTTCCCTCCCTCGACCATGTCGTCGCCGTCGTCCGGAGAGCGGTACGAGGAAGAGGAGGAGGAGGAGGAGGAGGACGGCGCCTACGAGAGCCAGGCCAAGCGGCTGAAGCCCAGCGCCGCTGCCGAGGAAGGCGAGATCGAGTACAGCGGCGCGGAGGAGAGCGAGAGCCGGCGGGACAAGCCGGCCCCGCCGCGCGGCGGGGGCTTCTCGGGCGGGGTGAGGGACGCGGGGGCCGCCGGGGGGGGGGGGCGCCTGCCGTCAGTGTGCCGGCGGGGGGGGGGGCCTGCGAGCCGCCCGCCCCTTCCCGCGGGGCGAGGCTGGCGACGTCGTTCCCCGTCCCCCCCGCCTTCCGTTTCCCCGGTGGTGGTGGGTGTGGGGGGGGCTCCCCCCGCTGCCCGTGGGGCGGCGGGAGGCGGGCTCCCCGCGGGGACGGCGGCTCCGGCCCCGCGGCCTTCCCGAGGCCGGGAGCCCGCCGGACCTCTCTCCCGGGCATGGAGGCGCTTCCGGTGGGGCTGCGCTTCTCCTCACCGGGGAGGGAGGGCGGGAACCGGGCTGGGTCCGGTCCCTCTCGCCTTCTTCACCGCCGCAGGCGTGCGCGGCTTGCGCGGCTAATTGTCTGCGGCCGTAGTCGCCTGGGGGAAGGGACCGAGCTTGCAGTCTGCTACAGAGGCGTGATTTGGGTTTTGCAGCTCCGAGATTGTGTCTCTCTCCCGTGGGCTGGTTGTTGCCTTTTGGGATATTGCCACTGCAAGTTTTGTGCCTGCCCTGTTGCTGAGTGTAACTATAGAAACGTAGAGCGGGGGAGGAGAGCGAGGCGGAGGATTTCTTTCATCCTTCTGTTTTACCTTTTGTGTCTGGCAGCATACGGCGATAAGGCTGATCGTAAATGATCGCCTTCTCGCTAAAGTCGTTTGTATTTCTACTTTCTCCCTCCCCCACGAACAATGCTCATAAGCACACTGGTTCGCTAAATTTTTTGCTACGTACCTTTTATTCTTCATGAATTTGTATCTAAGTATCAGGATAGTCTTTGACCCCTGAATTTGGGCTGGCGATACTTTTGTGTCTGCTGTTTGATTTCTTAGCTAACTAGTTGTCTGGCTGATTGTAACCATTTTTCTTTTCGATGGCTCTTTCTCTCTGTTTCTCACTTGAAAAAGCCAGATGAAGAAAACATTGATTTAATGGCAGACCTTGAAGTTCAGAATACCTCTGGTTCATGATTGCTTAAAATGAACTTGCTTAGCACTGGGATAGGGTAATGAGAGACATTTACTGTTACCATCTCTCTGTCAGTTAAACCTCTTGGTAGAGAGGGTACCTGCTAAATTAGTACAAAAGTCCCCCGATAAGTTTCAACAAAGATGATACACCTCTGGAGAGAACTTTTTTTTTAATTCTGTAGTTCTTGTGACAGAGCATCGTCAAGTCGCAGTAAAGGCTTGGCACCGTGCTCTGTCTTAAAGGCCAGTTCTGAATGAAATCCGTATGCTTGCTTAAGTTATCTTGAAATTTTGTCACATAGGAGAGCTGGACATCATGCAGCGTTTCAGGTAGGAACAAGATACTGCTCTTGCCTTTCCTCTTTTCTGCAGTATTTTGGGAAATCAGCTAGTTCTTAATTTTTTCTTTTTTTCCTTCATTCTGGGTTCTGGCTCTGTTCATGTTGACCTTAGTATCTCCATTTATCACAGTTAATGTGCAGGACACACTGCCCTGCTCCTTTAGGTAATGAGAGCACAGAGTATGTCTGTAACTTTACATTTTGGATTTCATGGCATGCGCTCAGTCTTGTGAGTCAAGAAACCGAAAGAAATGTGTGGCAAGTCAAGAGCACGAGGATTTTTAGTCAGCTTGTGTCAGTTGCAGTGTGCCTCAAGCTGGTTCGTGGTCACCGACTCTGGTGATTTATTGGCAAAGCTGTATTCACAGTCCACTATTGGAGAGGCAGAAGATGTCTTGATAAGAGAGATCAAACTAATTTCTTAAGAATAAGCTATAACATCAAGTGGATATGTGAAAAATGAACGACTGAGTGCTTTTGTTAATAATTTTATGTGGGGCTTTTAACAGCATAATGCCAGGATCTATTCATTAGAGTTAGTTGATGTGAATTTTAGGGTTTTTTTCTCTAATAGATTAAAAAAACGTGCAGGAAACTCATTTATTCTGTGACATCTTACTCGTTTCTCTCCAGGGAAATGTTCCTAGCTTATAAAAGTTGTATGTGGCTCAGGGCAAAGACATATAAGACTGAAGGTAGGCTGAGAGATGGGAAGAAGTGTTTAAGTGTCCTGGGCTGCTCAGAAGAGAGCAGTAAAAGAATAAGTGAAGATGAAGAAGGAGGAGCTATAGGGAATGGGGAATTAGAAGGAGAAATGGGGAGAATGGGTGACTGGGATAGAAAGAGTGGTAGGAGTCTGGTAGCCTGACTGTTGTTTTATTTCCTAACATGCGTCCTAGAATATTGGTGAACTGTACACTCATATGGATTATATGCTCTCTTTGTATAAAAACTGTTTTGTGGTAGGACCCTGCTATCAGGTTGGTCGGGTCTTCCTGCTGGGCTATATTTATTATTGTGGCATTTTCCTGTTCCTCTGGGATTGTTTCATTGGGTTGAATAAGCTTTTCATGCCTCTAAGAGTTTGGGGGTTTTTTTTGGTTGGTTGGGTTTGTTTTGTTTATTTTTTCCAATGCGTGCCTAGAAGTCTGTATGTGAGATCCAGATGGGGAAAACCAAGATTTATTTTGCTCTTCTTTTTCCTCTTTTCCATTCATGTGGACACTCCTCATAGTCCGGAGGTGTATCCTTTTTCTCATGGCTCATCTCAAGGCTGAGGAGCATGGAGAGCCAGGAACAGACCAGAATACTGACCAGGGGAGGGGTAGAAATTGGTCTTGCAGAAGTATTCTGTGGGGGAGAGTATCATGTGGAAGAATGACTTTTACAGAGGCAATGTTGAGTGGTGGTGAAGCCTTCTTTGCAAAGAAGTCAGAATCACAGTGTAGCAGAGGGTCAGGACACTTGGAGAATGTGGATTAAGAGCTGTGTTTGAGGGTGTTTGGAGGGCCTTTCAGCTCCATCCCCTCCCCCTCCCTTAAATTTCAGTTTCATTGATTAACATTGTATTTATACAACCTGTATTTTCTGTAGCATCCACCTGCCTCGCTGTCTCTGACATGCCTATTCTTAAGTATTTCTGTGAAATAAGGAGGATCTATTATCCCTGTTCTTACAGTTGGGGAAGTGAGATGCGGTGTCTAAATACACAAACATAACAAGCTACCACAAGGTAAGATAGGGATGTGAACTTGCATCTTATCAGCTACTCTGCTGTAACTTCCTGCATGCAGTGTTCTTGCTTTGTGGTAAATGGAAAGCAGCTCGCTTCACAACTCCGTTGCTTCGTGTCTTTCACAGGCTGTTGCAGGAACAGTCGCTAGATGGCAATGAGTTCGGATCCTGACCTATTTTGCAGTGACTTGTTCATATATGTATTTCTTAAATGAAGTACATCCTAGAAATCGGTTATGGAGTAAGTGTAAATCATCTTCCCTCCTTTGTCGTCCTCCTTCAAAAAAAACAAAACCCAAAACATTACCTTCACACTAGTTCTTCTTCCAACACCTCGTGTTGAATCTCCTGATGATGCTCTGTGTCGTGTGGGGTTTTGTTTTGGGGTGGTGTTTGTTTGTGTGTTTTTTTTTTTAAAGGGAGATTCAGATTGTGCTGAGCAGAGAGGAAAATAAACTAGAATAGAGTATTTCAGTTGGAAGGGACCTACAACAATCATCTAGTCCAACTGCCTGACCACTTCAGGGCAGATTCAGAATTAGCAGAAGGGGCCAGAGTGCAGGTATTCCATTCAGTAGCAGTTGTATTCATTGAAAGGACACAGCGGTAGAGAGTGCTAGGAGGAGGTAAACAAGAGAAACGATACCCCAAACTCCTCATCCAAAACAAAACTGAATTGCCAGGTAGCCTTCCAGAATATGGGGTGTGATTAACCTTAGCCCCCTCCTCCTGCCTAGTCTCACCCCCCACCAGCCCCCAAAACCAACCAACTAACAACAACAAAAAAATCCAGGATATACAAAACTGGTATATTTCTTCTACTGCCATGGAACCTTAACTTTGTCTTGTTTGCTTGGTTTTTCTGAGACACAGTCTTCACTGTGTACTGGAAAAACTGTTGTCACTGCAAAGCTACAGGAATTCCAGGTGGCATGGAGAGAGGTGTCTCCTGTACCTCTGTAGGGAAGAGACAGAACGGCTCACTCAACTCATGCAGGTGTGATCAGCAGGGGTGATGTATGACAGGGCAAACAGCTTTAATGCCATCATCATGTAGTACAACCAGCAGCTGAAGAGTGTGCATGAAATGCTGCGTATCGGCTTATGAAAGTCTTTCCTCATCAGACCATCCTCGGTGGGCAGAGCTGAGATTATTGGGGAATGTGTTGTGTACCTTCACCTTGCCTTTATAATGTGGTAATTTTAGCTACCCTTGATGTCCTGCAAGGCAGTTGCGTGCAGATCAGTCCATAGTTAGGCATTAATGAAGTTTTGGGTGCTTACATACCTAATAGCAATCTTGTGGGGCTTTCCCCCCAAGTCCTGTCATATTTATAAAAGCAATTTCAGAGCATTTAAGAGGGATGCAGTGAGAGGAAAAAGTTGAGAATGAATAAGATAATCTGAATGGTGAGAAATAAAATAACAGTATGTTTAGGTACCTGGGAGAGAGAGAGTATGAAGGAGAAGTGCCATCCTTTTGCAGTAAGGAGAAAAAGATGGAGGAGGGTAAGCAGAGAAACGGTAAAGGAGCAGATGGTCCAAAAAAGGTAGTACAAACTAATAAAAACTAAGGTGAATATACTGACTGGAAAGTGTCTGGAGAAAGGATGAAGGACACGTTTATGTGCAAATGGTGGAAAATTCTCTGATCTGGAACTGGTGAGCAAGAGAGACATCATCCTAGAGCCCGTGACGACTTTCTTCCTTTTTGGAATGGCAATTCGTAATTTCTTAGTAAGAAACCAGTGATGTATTTAAAATGTTGTCTAGAACTATGTAGGTCACCAAAGAATGGATGTTAAAATGCTACAGCCATTCTTTGAAGCTGCTTCTGTTGCAGTCTTACGTAAAGTAACTTGTTTGTGCTTCATCCGCTTGGTTATGTCAGCACTTCCCTTTGTGCCTCGGCTCTCTACAGAAGCTTGGTTTCAATGTTAAGCATTTTTATGTTCCTATGAGGGAAACCCTTTCTGTCCTTGTTACTAGTCTTGAGCACTTAGAAGGGAAGTCTCTTTCAATCATCTTTAATAATTGCATTTTCTGTCTAGCTAATGATTCTTCAAGAAATTGTTACTGAGCTTTCAAAAACCCTTAAGCCATATATATTAATGGATACAGCAGTAACGTTAGCCAATCTGTTCTCCTGGCTTTGGTGGTGTCCAAGTGTTGTGTTGGAGTTTTGCATGGGCCTTTGCGCCATCCTGGGAGTTGGAATTACTGAAAGATTCCTTTGTAAGTGGAGAAATGCTGTTAGTGGTTAATCTGTATGTGAGCAGATGCTTTGATGTAACCTTTGTCTGTGTGCCATCTGTAGCACATGTAGTTTCAAGGTACAGTGACTGTGAGATCTTGGTCAAAATCCTATATTTTTCAGCTCTGGGAAGAAATTATGGCAGCAGTTGGATGAGTTGTATATGTTCTGATCTTAGCTGTGGAGATGCTTTACACTTAAAGACATGTTTGATTTTTCATGTGGTATAGTGCTTTCATTTCTCCTTTTGGAGGAAATCAAGGATTGTTCTAGATTTGTGTGATACTGCAGCTTGGTAGCTGCAAAACTTGTTTGATGATAATATGTATGTCTGCCCTTCGTGAAGACTTTTTTGCACTCAAACATATGCCTGTGGCACACGTTTGTGTCTTTCACCAATATGCTCTATGAATGTTAGGTTGTGGCTTCCTGGCTCAGGACTGACTTACGCTTGGTTTTTGTGCTGCTGCTTACTGCTGCTCATTAGAAACTGTTTTGACTAAAGCAGAGGCCCTCTGATTTGGCTATTTATAACCTCAATGGTTTTATCTGTATAAATTAGTTTCTGAAATGCTATGTAGATAAGTCCTTAATTTCATGGCAAGTGACTGAGATTTCACTTTTTTGTGGGGGTTTTGTGGTTGGTTGGTGTTTTTTTGTTGTTTTTTTGTTGTTTTTTTTTTTCTATGCTTCTTGAGCATCTGCACAAGTTACTACAGTAGCAGCAGTGTTACAACTTTGGATTCTTGCTAAATCTCCTACTATACAACACCCTAGTAAAGGATGCTTTCTGTGTGGTGTTACGGGAGAAGGAAATTTGGCTTGGAAAGCAGAGTGTTGCTTTAACTACAAAAGAAAGCAGAATTTGTATTTGTTGATGGTTCTGAGAATAATTCCAGCTGCAGAAGTGCAGACACCTGTATATGTGTGTATAACTCGTGTATAATGGATTTGAAGATGCAAGTATAAAAGTCTTAATTTTTGAGAGCGTTTGTACAATTAGAAAGATTTATATCTTCAGTAGGCAAGCTTAAATTGACTGCTAATAAATAAAAATACAAAGGGATATGCATGACAAAGAAACATGAACTGAAACTATAACAGAAGATTGATGTGGGAAGGGGAGGGAGAGAGAAATACCGTTCTGTTATGATCCACTCTCTGAAAAGCTTGACTTGATGTATGGGGGTGCTAATTAAGTAAGGTAGCTCTTCGTAATGAATCGTTGCCTCAGTGAGAAAATCATTGCTTGTATTTGCCATCTGATTACATAGAAATATTTTTAGGTGAGATTTCTTAAATGCATTAAAGAAAAGAAAACAAAAGAAGAGAAAATGCATACCCCTAGCATTAACTGGGATCTTCATATAGTAACAAGTATGCAGGGCAATGAATAATTGATTTAATAACTTCTGATTGTTCTGTAGACTGTGAAGTAAAGGTGCCTGCTATCTTAACACCTTAGAGTAATAGACTTTGCAGGAAAAACTGGTAATTATTGTAGTTTTCTTTTGAAGGTCTCCTTAGGTGCGTCTTTCAGCTTTGAAAAGTGTGTGTGTGTATAGAGAACATATAAGCCGAAAATAAAAACTTCTGTGTAGTTCTGTTCCTTCTGCAATTGCCTAAGTGTTTGCAGTTCAAAGTATTAACCTTTTATGACTACTTTGATCACAACTACTGCTGTAGGCCTCAGCTGATTAATTCAGGATATATGGTATCTTATGCAAATATCACTAGTGGTGTTTTCCCACAATTGTCACAGCTCTCATTCAAAGAAATGTCTTCCCACTTAAAACTCTTTCATACTGCAAATGAAGAAAATGTAAGCTAAGCGTAAAAAATTACACAGCAGTTTGTTCTGACGTCTGACAAAGTCTGAAGTGCTGGCTTTTGGTTCAAACAGAATGGTCAAATCCTTGATTTAAAGAAAAAATACATAATTGTTTTGGGAGAGCTGTGTATGGAACACAGGAATTAAACACGCAAGACTCAATTTGTAGTTATCTTGTAGTTATCTGGAATGTGTTTTTTCCTTGAATCTGTAGTTCAAACAGATGGGAAAGAGAGGAATGTCTGTAGCAGTAGTAGCAATCATTGTGGTTGATCACTGGAGCTGAATGCTCCGTTGTGCTACAAATGAGAATCTCTCTAGTTTCAGAAGATGCTATACTACTTCTTATGGAAAAAAGTGAAAAATCAACAAGACTTGATCTGTTAGATAAACTCATTGATGTAGTTGCTAAATTTGAATACATCAACTTTACACTGCTGTAACATGTATGAAATTTGGGTGCTGGTAATTGCAGTATATTTTAGTGTGCCCTTTATTATCTCTAATCTTTCTTTGATTATCTCTCATTATTGGCTTCCATAATTTCATTCTTTTTTTTTTTTACCCCCGTGTCTTACAATATATAAGGTAAATTTCAGCCTTACTTCAGGCTTTGCATGGAAAGATGAGCTGGTTCCAACTCAAATTCTTCAGTCACACAGAACTGAGACTGTCTGAAGTCATAGCAGTAGCTCTGAAAAGTGTTCACAGTGGGAATTCTGTGTGCTAATGTACAACAGCTGAATCTGTTAATGGTAGTCAACCTTAGGGTGAAAAGAGAGAGCATTCCCATATGTACAGAAATTGTGAGTTTTTAAAAACATGTATGAAGAGTGTTCAGAATTAGAAGGGAGGTTGGGTTTATTTCAAGTATAGTATGGAGCTGGCGTTTTCCTGCATTGTGGGGCACAGGTCTGCATACATTAGAAAAATACTAAGTTTTCATTCAGTTTACTGGTGGCCCTTGTTTGTTCTTGCTTTTTTCTCCCCCCAGCCTGTCTCAGACAAATGCTGGCATAAACAAAAAGGAAGAGTGTCAGAAATATTTTAGCTATTGTGCATGTCCAAGTATTATTTTTTTTTTATGCTTTCAATGAATAGGGTGGAAGACCTCCTGCAATTCAACCAAGTGTTAAATAGGCATTTTTTATATTAGAAAAATTTTGCCTGTGCAAACTCAATTAATTAAATCTGCAAAGCATTTTATTTTAAGTAGATTTCAGCAACTGAACTTGGCAACCTGTTTGGAAAGAAAATCTAAATTATTTAAAATATGCTTGGATTGTGCATTTAGATGGCTGCTTCTGGACTCAGTGTAGTGTCTGCCAAATATTTAATTTTAGTTAATGATAGCAGTATTCCTTGTTCTGTGTTGAATTTTAAAATGTCATTTCGTTGCTAGGATGCTGGGGGAAGTCATCACAAAGTCTCTGTTTCTCCTGTCGTCCATGTCCGAGGGCTGTGTGAATCAGTTGTGGAAGCAGATCTTGTGGAAGCTCTTGAAAAGTTTGGAACCATATGGTATGTCAAGCAGTATAAAGTAATGTCTCTGGACAAGCTGGGAGCATTATTTAAAAGTCTCTTGGACCTCTTTAAATAAGTTATGATAGCCATTTGAAATCCAGAACTTAGTAAAGCATAAAGATTTTCTAGCTGTGTGAAGATTCTGTGTTTCTGTATGTGGCAAGTCTGGTCAAGCAGAGTTACACTGTCTGCATGCCCTAGTGTCTGCTATCAGACTTCAGTGGCACAGCTAGTCCTGGCCTTAATATGAACTATGTAGCTAAACTGAGTTGCAGAACAGCACGAGAGTGGTTGTCATGATATGAGTGAATATGCCAAAAACAAGGATAGGCCACAGAGCAGATGATGCTTTTTCCTGTGGTTTTGTATGGGAGCAGTGCTTGTGATATGGTAGGATCTTCAGAATGAGCTGGTTACTCCGAGAAAGTAAGTTAGTAAGTGATTAACTGTTTGTTGTATTGGTTGAATGTTTTTATACATTAAACCATTAAACTTTTTGAGGAAAAGAACTGCTTATTACTTATCTTATAGCTGCATTTCTTTGTTTTGTGCAAATGCTTTAGAAATGTGTTGACTGGGTTTGGGAAGCATGAGCAGGGAGATCTACCTTCCTTTGATGTCCTTGTTAGGAATTATTTAGAAAAAACACAGATGATAATTATGGGACTTTGGAGTTGTTTTGGGTAAGCATATAGGAAAACTTAACTGTAATGTTTCTCTCACCAGCTATGTCATGATGATGCCATTTAAGCGCCAGGCTCTGGTGGAGTTTGAAAACGTAGAAAGTGCAAAGAAATGTGTAACGTTTGCAGCAGATGAACCTGTATACATTGCTGGACAGCAAGCCTTTTTCAACTACTCAACAAGTAAGAGGATTACTCGGCCAGGGAACACTGATGACCCATCTGGTGGAAATAAAGTTCTCCTGTTGTCAATTCAGAATCCTCTCTACCCAATTACAGTGGTATGTTTCTTCTTTTTTTTTTTTTTTTTAAATAAAATAATAAAAGGCAGGGAGCAGCAATCTCTGTTACATTATTTCCGTTGTGTACTATTTGTTAAAATTGTACACTGTTAATTTGAGTCAGGAGTTAAATTCACCTACCAAAGCTTTACACCATCTTCACATAAGTAACATGCATGTTCTGGAAAAAACGTTTTTCGAGGTGATTAAGTCTCGTTGTACAGATATTTTGCAATGCATTTGAAGGCTTCAGTGGTCAGGATTTTGAAATGTTTAAGTTGCTACATGCTTCTGAAATATTTCCAAATGTGTTGCCACAACATCAGGAATGTCATTTAGCTTTTAGGTTCTGAGTGGTGTATGTTTAAATAGCCAAGTAGTTTTTCCAGTAGGAGGGGTTATTGTATTGTAGTCCTTCATTCTTAAGTATTTCCTTTGTGGAAAGTTGAAACCTTCATCTGTTGATGATAACTCCAGTTTGATGGAATCTTCCTCACTTTTATTTGGGCTGATACATTTTACTTTTCAGTATTTCAAGTCATACCATATATACAGTTGCATCCTAATTTATTGCCATCTATTTATGGCACATGTGCATGTTTTTTAATGATACAGTTATTTTTTGCTAGCATTTAAGAATGCATGTTTTCTCATGCATTGAATGCTTATATTTTTCATAAAGATTTTATAGCACACAAATTGCACAGGAATATTTCAGGAAAAATTTAAAAAGTCTGCTTTAAGCAGACTTGTAATACTGTGATACAAGCATAAGTTACTTGTTCTTAGGGAAATACACAGGATAGTATGGATCAATCAAAGTGGGTTGTGTGGAACCACATAACTTAATGCAAGTACTAAGTTTTGTTTAATATGCCGTATATTATGTTAGCAAATTGATAGAAGCTTAGCATTCCTGAAATTACTTCAAGCAGTCAGTTCCATATCATGCTCTTTGCTTCACTGTATTGTGAATATCGATAGGTTTTTGCCTGTTTCATTAGTGGATGATGAATTTTCTTTCTCCTGTCAGTTTTCTTTATAGAAAAGCATGGCAAGGTATGAGTTGCTTTTTCATCAGTGTTTAAAAATATACCTGCTTTGAGCTGTGTGAACAAATCCACTAAGTTAAAGTATTCTTTGCATGTGACTACAATACAAATTTTGGCAACTACGTTTCATTCATGCATTTTAAATTTGGCTTGCATAAGCAGCTGAGTCGAACGTAGATGCTTGAGGAAACTAGTAGCAGAAGCATCGTTCTGGGCTAGGAATGTTTCATGGAAATTCTGAGGATGAAGCCTCTAGCACAGTAGCTCCTTTTTGAAAACAAACAAGCAAGAAATACCTGCCTGCCCCCAACCTCTTCCTTCCCACTGCCCCCAACTGTTTGCAGACAGATTTCCAAAATTACTTGCAGGTATCAGAGCTCGTTGAAGGTAGTGTAGACTAGTAGAGTCATAGCAGCTGGGGAAGAGCAATTGTACCCTAACAGCTAGGAGTGTGATGAGAAAAATAAAAATTTTGCGCTTGGCCAACGGGTTAAAGAAGCAGTTAAGAATGTCTCAGGCAGTCTGCGTTACTAACCTCCCCCCCCAAACAAACAAAAAAACCCACCAAAAAACCACAAAGCCCAACACCACCTCTTCCTCTTCAACACATTTCTCTCCTTAAATTTGAACTACAGTTGGGTGAAATAGATGAAAAATTGCAACCAGTTTTAAGTGGCAAGTCTAAATAACTGCAATAAACTGTTCCATAGTTCTTAAGAGCTTTTCTTTCAAAACAAGATACAGTTTTTGCATAGCAATTGGTCTGCTCAAGGGCATCTTGTAGAAAAAGCTAAATTGTTCTGAAATTTTGCTGCAGCTTATTTCCTCCATTGCAATTGTGACCTGCTTCTTTCCTAGCAGAATTTTTTTAGAAGGGTGTGGTAGTGAAGGGCAAGTTAACTGTCTTTAATTCTTAATTGCTTTCCACCCCTTTGTGATGGAGGATTGGTGTTTTGAAAAAGTTTTGCCTAAGGTGTCATACAGGTCTTTGAAGTTCTGTCTCCCAGTTTCCTTATCTGTGGGCAGAACTTTGTCAGGCATTTGTCCGTAAGAACAGACAAATTTGTCTTGTTGAAACTGACTTTCTCAAAGTGACTCCTGCTGCTGCAGTTGTTACTGTCTGTTCAGCTATACCTCTGCTGTTGCCTTTTAGTTCTCACTTACCTTCTAAATCTTCTGTACATGCATGAGGAAGGTGTGGTATGCCTTGGCAATTGAAATGTTTTAAACTTAACTGTCAACTTCTTCTGAGATTAGGTTGCTACACCTCCTTTTTTGTGACATTCTAGTAAGTACATGATGCTAGTGTTAATTTTTTACTTAAAATATCCCATGTTACTGTATCTTGTGAATTGCTTGCTTGATTTGGTAATCTAAAGTAGCTGAATTAAAACAAACAAAAGTTGTGTGTGTGCCTGCTGGCTAATGACGCTGATGGCATTTTGAGTAAGAGTTTACATTTTGAAAGACAACTTTTTTTTTTTAATTAAGTGGCTGTGAAGAAATCTTTTGAGAGACAAATTGTGAAAAATAGTCATATGCCTGAAAATAAATGTCACCTGGAGCTGAAAAGTTTTCAGGACTCTCTTCTCCCAAACAAGAGGAGATGGAGGGCAGCTGTTTTTGCTATTGAGTGTGCATAGAAAATACACCTATAAATGATGTCATAAGTCTTATTTTTTAGGGGTTCAGGCTGCTTGAATCCTTTCTAAAAATGGCTGTTCAACTTCTGAAAAGGTTGACCATCTCCTCTGCTTGCTTCATTTAGCTACGCAAAACATTCACTAGTGTCTGGAGCAAGGCCCCTGAGCATGGACAATGTTTTTGGTTTGTTTTGGTTGGGTTTTTCTGTTTGTTTTTTGGTTTGTTTTTTTATTTTTAGTGGTAATATGCCAGTATATTAAAGCTTATGGTACTTTATATAAGCCAGGAGTTACACCACTGCAGCTGTAGCCAGCAATAAGACATCCTCTTTCTCTAGTTTCTTCTTGTGTATGTGGGGGTGTGTTTGTTTTGTTTTTAAGACATCCAGCATGCACCCCACCACTTTGCCTCCCAGTTCCTCTGCTATTCTGCAGGAGATAATAATAAATACTGTATCTACTCCCCCCCCCCCCCTTGTCCCCCAAATAAACCTGCGGACATACACTAAGATCTTGGAATGAGCACTTTGGAAGTATTTGGTTTAGATAGAAAGGAAGGAAGGAAAAAATAGATTGTGGTAGACTGTTTCACTGAGCATGCCTTTGCTTGCTAGGTTTAGCTATGAAACTGGCTGTCTAGTAAGGCTTATGGGCTTTTCAGCTGTTTGAACATGATCTAACAGGTGAATTGTTTCAAGAAATCACAGTCCTGTTTGTTCAGGTTCTCAAGCCTGAGTCTCGGGAATTCTGAGTATGGGTGTCTAATCAGTCTAAAATAAACTTTTCTTGGCCAGATTCATGCTGGAGACTAGTTTCTGGTACCGTGATGTCAGAATTGTTGTGTGTAAATGACTGTTGTTTGAGATTACTCCTAGCACATCATAAGCCTGGCCTGATGTGCAGTAAGGCGAGCTTTTCTTGTTACTGTTTGGTTCCCCTGCAGCACTGAAGACGGTCTTGAATTTTATTGGTTCCTTGTAATATAGACAAATGCTGGTGAAAGCAGAGTGTTAACAATGAGTTTGCACGAATCCAGTGTTTCCTGTCAGAAACTTTCTCTGCCTTAAGTGGAGAAGCACAGTAACCACTTGCAGTGTGTTTGATTCAGGTGAATACGATTGAAAATCTCCTTTTGATAAGCTACCTAAGCTTAAATTGTGGACTACCCCTGATTACTCTTCTGAAAATGAACATGAAAAATTAAAAAAACTCTCAGCTGCTAGAGTCTTATGAAATGAAATGTGCTATAACTACAGTGTCATTTTGTCTCTCTTTGCTTTGGTAAAACTACTGCAGTGCATGCTTAAAAGGGAGCACAGCTTGAGACATGGATGCAATTATTGGGTTTTAACACAGTTGAAGATACTTGTTAAACTAATGTTTGCATGAGTACTTCTTATAGAAGCTTTCCTGTTTTTCAGATTTGACTGCCTGTACTATATTAATCCATAAAAGTGCTAATCATGGATGTATAAATTGTATAGAGAAAATTATAAATGAAAAGTTAACAAGCCTTTTCTTTGCTCTCTGGCATTTAAATGCCAATGCAAGAAAATGTTCTGTGGACCTAAAGTGTTTGAAATTTCACATCTGACTAAAGTATTTCTTTCTTCTTTCTTAGGATGTCTTGTATACCGTGTGCAACCCTGTTGGAAAAGTTCAGCGCATTGTTATATTCAAGAGAAATGGAATACAAGCTATGGTTGAATATCCTTTCTGAGTGATTTTTTTTTTCTTTTTTTTTTTTGCTGTAGGTTCTTGACTGCAGATGGGATTTAACATGAGAATGTCAGAAAAATACTGTGTAATTTTGAGACCAATTTTTTTTTTAATTTCTATCTAAGACGTGGTAATTTCCAATTTCTCTGTGTCTGTAAGACAGAATAGCACTTAAACATTTCATCTTTATAGGAAAATGACAGTGTCAACAGTGGTCTTGATAATGATGTTTGTAAGTGGCCCTAAAGCTAATAATTGCAGACAGGAAATATGTCATAGATTTGACAGTGCATTATACACAAAAGTTTCATGGCTTCTGCCTGTGTTGATATTCAGGAAATGGGTAAGGGATTGCAGAGGTGCAGTTTGACTTCTTCAGACTCTTCTAAAATAGTTCTAATATATACTGCTTGGTTTATTATTCTGGCTTTAATAAAGCACGAGACCAGCTTAGGCCTCCTTGATGTGTTTATCATGTGTTGAGGAAATTCCCTCCTCTGTTATCCTACTGTTTACTGTATTTGTAGCATTAAGTTGTACATGGGATGAATGTTCAGAGTTGTTGATGTGTTACTGTGGTTTGCGAAGTCCAAAGTCTGATATGGTTACGCCTTAGTTTATAAAACTCTGATAGCCCTCTTCACAGAGACTGATTACTCTCCATTTCCAAGCTGTTATCTGGACAAAATTGTACCAAAATATCAAATTCTTCTGTGATTTCAGATGCTACTGATGTGGCAGGCTTTATTAGTGGATCACTTCTGTAACATATGACTTAACCGGTGGCTGCACTGATGATTTGCCAGGCAAAAAGAATTACCCTAACTTCCATAAAAGCAAACTAATTGCTGTTTATCTATGTAGAAGACTTAAACTGTGTGTCCTAACAGACAGTATTTTGACTTACTATGATAGTGTGTTGAATTTGTGGTAAGTGGTGTTGCCTGGATCAGATGAGTTGTACAGTTGGAGGTTATTCTGCATCTTGTGAAAGATTAGGGAAGTTCTGGGGAGGATCCTGCACACACTGTGAAACTGCCATACTTCTGTCCTTTGAATTGAAATCTGCAACATGCCTTTCATTAAAAACAAAACCAACTAGCAGTTGAAAGGAAACTCACAAATGTGAGCAAAGTAATGCAGCAGTTTGGGGTGGGGGTGGGGAAGTGAGCTTCAAGACAAGCCTTGTTTGAAAAGTTCAAAAATTTACTCAAATGTCAATGCTAATTGCAGTACCCATTACTTTTGCAAATGTGTTCCCACAGTTCTAGCCAGTGTCACACAATTTCTTAGAGGTCTGGGAAGCTTAACTTTTCTCACTCTTAAATTCCACAGTGAACCTACATCATGTTGGAAGAAGTTGGGCTGCAGGAATGTGGTAAAACACAAGGGATATGCTATTGATACAGACTACTTCAAAAATTTCACTAAATTGTATCAAAGGATGGTGCAAAATGTCTGGTCTGCTGCAAGGTTTGGGCTTTCTGACACTGTATGTTTTTGAGTATGTATGAGATTGTGGATTGCCACGTGCCAAGGCTCAGGTACATTTTTGTGCTAGTCACAGAACTAGTCTTGGTGTATGAGGAGGATATGAAATAACCTGTATGTTGGAGCCTGGTACTTGCATCTGCCTTGAGCAGTGGATTTAAAGCAATCTGCATGTTGTATTTTTCGATGCAAGATGATTGTTTGTTCATTCAAATTATCTCTGAGTTCTGTGGTTTTATTTGGCTTACAAGCTGAAAAGGGCGTACTCTTTCTTAGTTCTTTTTGCTGTAAAGTAACTGCTGAGTTCATGTTCTCCCTACCCACAAGTCTCTAGCTAATGCTAGCTGTGAGAAGGGATGCATTGTCTTAAGTCATACCTTCTCACCCCTGAGCTCTGATCACTTCCCAAATGATGCAGCTTGAACTTTCCCTTCAAACTTTCCCTTCAAATATTCTCTAGGCTTGCTGGTAACTTTCTGTGTCCTCTGATGAAAGTTACTAAATCCACCAGGATATCCCCTTTCAAAGGGCCTAAGCTCAGAGCATGAATAAAGCTTGCATCTTTATAATCCACACTGAAGAATTTACTAATTTATATAGAACGGTGTCATCATGTGCTACTTACATCTCAAAAACAGGTGCTTAACAGAAGTTGAACCCATATATATACACTTGTTGGTAATTTTATATTAAAGTCTGTATAGAGTTCTTGTAAGGCATACAATAGTGAAATATCTGTAGGCTACAAAAATAAAGCCATATCAGCAGAAAGGGACATGAATGAGACACCTGGTGAAAAGAAAACCTTAACATGATGTGTATGTTTGAATCAGTGTTTTGTGCCCAGAAGGCGAAGGCTGCACTCAATGGAGCAGATATCTATGCAGGATGCTGCACACTAAAAATTGAATATGCAAGGGTAATGCTTGGACCTTCTCTTTTAATTTTACTGGAAAAACTATATATATATATATATATATATGACTTAACCTTTTCACTTTTACTTTGTTTGAACAGCCAACTCGACTTAATGTCATTAGAAACGACAACGATAGTTGGGACTACACTAAGCCGTATCTGGGCCGACGAGGTAGGTTTTCGTATGTTATCGCTGTAGATGTTTGACTGTACTAATGACAATCCTTTATACGTGGTCAGGCTGTATGGCAATAGTCATTTCAAAGCAAGCCAGTGCTGCTGAAGGCTGTGTTCACACGCCAGGGAAGTAACCCTGAGCCCTAGGGCCCCCTACTGCCGTGTGCTTGAGCCACTTAGTTCAACAAGGAGCCCACACCTGCAAGCACCTTCGCAGTTCTCAAGGACTTGCATTTCTCCAAGCAGCTCTCTCTCTTTGGAGGAGAGGAAACCTGGTACAGACTATTCCTTACAAACTACAAACTTGCACACTGCTTCTCCTTCGAAAGGACTCTTTTCCCCTATGTTGGACGAGGCATTAAGAAGGATAGAGGACTTCAGCAGGCTGACTCTACACTTCATCATGCACCACATCGGCATCAGCAAAAAAAAACCAAACCAAACAAACAAACAAAAAAACCCTCTGAAAAAACTCAGACTTGCAATTCACCTTGTCTGCATACTGCATGCACCACCACCACAAGTTTTTAAAGGAGGACCTTTCAGTACTTCAGATTTGTATGGGATGAATAACATGATAGACTGGACCCATTCTGTTCAAGTTTGTATGTATGCTGGTCTTATTTCCCTTAAAATTACAATTGAAAAATTGAGAACTTCCAAAATTAAGAACCTCTTGTTGATATCATTGACGTTGTAATCTTTTTATTACTTGCTGTATGTGAGAGTTGCATTCAGTCTTAACAGTGTAAATATTGTCTAGTAGTAGGGAAGTTTAATCCTTATCTGTAGATAGTTGGAACTGAGCAGTGCAATATCAGATAGGTCCCCTCAGTTATACTTAAGTATTAAAATAGGGAGATTCGTAATTGGTACAGGCATACTGTCTCTTAAGTACTCAGCTGTAAGAATTACCAGAGCTTAACTCGTGTCAGTGAAAACTATGACTATATATGTAAAGACAAACTGCTGTGTAGCCTAACTCCTGTAAAGTGTTTATTTTGGAAAAAAAAAAAAAAGTCTGTAACTATTGAGCGCAGTGTTCAGTAACTTATGTACAGTAATGTGTGCAATGTAAAGTTAGAAAAGTGAAGACAATGTGTCCAAGATAGAGTATCTACTTATCAAAGGCTATATGAGAACCAGGGCTTTGGCCGTCTCAAGTGATACGCACTTTCAGAGTAATTCTGCAGAGACGCTGGGCTTGTAAACCTGTTGTACAACTTAAAACTTAGGGCTTGAATTTTCAAAATGAAGTTCTTGTAAAAAGTTAACAAGGGAGCTACAGTATTGGTTGCAGCTTGTAGATTATGACTATTTGTATCAGGATTCAAATTTTTTTCTCAAATTCCTGAGTTAAAAAAGGGATTTTGAAGAAACTCAAGGGCAAGAAAAAAATCTGAAGGTTTGAATTCTGAAAATCTGAAGGATTAATTTGACCCTTGTATCTTTTGATCATTGCAGTGTTTGGAGGCTGACTTGTAACATTGTGCATCTAATTACATTATGTAATTGGTCTGCAGATAGATATGGCTGTATGAACTAAATGTTCCCCAAGCTAGAGAAAACAGTGGAAAATGAAAAACTTACGATAGGTATGGCTTGCTCTTTCTCAAGAACTCTCACTCTACTCTCTTGTTTTCCTTGTTACTTTGACAGTCTGTCTCTATTTTCTATATATCACTCTACTACACGTAAGAGGAAAAGAATTAGACTTGCATTATATGTATTTATATCATGCTATATTGTATATAGCATGAGTTTTCATTTCCTGTGGCCCACATCCATTTATCTAGGAAATGGGAATATAAATTGTTGAATGAATACTGAAATGTGCTTGAAAAAGCAGGTATCTAGAGCAATTTTGCCCATAAAGTAATCCAGGACAGAGAGAGAGTGTGTTTTCATATTTGTGCTTCAATTTACTCTTGCAGCAGCGTTGTTTGGCTTTTGAACCTAATGTGACCCAAACTGTAGGGATCTGACTGCAGCAAACAAGATTGTAGCCCAAAGGAATTTTCATTCTGAGGACAGGCATACTAATATATCCTTTCAGAATTTCACATCCCTGCTCAAATTTCAGGAAGGAAATGCATTTTGCTAATGTGTTTTTTCTTAAAGAACTGTTTTTAGTTCTTCATGGTAACAAATTAGACTTCCCTGTAGTATTTCTCCACTTAAGTAAACTTCCTAATAAGTGCTTGCTGCTATGAACCCATATTCCATTAGATTGAACCGAAAAAAAGTCTGACTTTTAGTATTCTACTTGCTTTTAGCCAGAAAGTTCAAACTGTAGTTTGGAGCCTGATTTAAAAACAAAACCAAAAAAAAACAAACCCCAAATTTAAACTAGATTATAAAGAATCTTTCCTTTCAGACTTATTTTTAACACAGAACAGTTCTCATGTTTCAATGCCTGTTTGCACAAGTATCTGTACTGGCACAATTGAGGGACTTTGTTCAAGGAAGGAACGACTATGGGGCAAGGAGAGAGCAGTGCACTACACCATCACGAGGAGGAAATATTTGTCAATCTGTGGTCTCCCAGAATTCTTTATTTGAAAGAATATGGTCCTTTATTATATTACTGTGTGCAGTTCCAAAGGATTTAGCTCCACAGACTGGTATTATAAACTTGATTTTTTTGAAAGATGATTACTGCATACAGTTTAAATGCTCAAAACACTTCATTTGACTGCCTGTTTGCTTTTTAGAGCCAAGAACCAGAGCTGTTACCCTGAAAAGGGAATAGAAAAACAAAACTTGACAAAAGTAATCTTTCTTCTATATATTTGAAGGCATTCAGCACGGTTCTCTCTTCAGGCTTTATTGCCAAAGTAAATATCTGACTTGGAACCTGTCCTCCAAATACTGAGCTGAAAGGGCATATGTGTTTTCATCTCCCACTGTTGTGTTTTCTAATGCAAGTAGTTGCTGTTCTTCAGGGGAAATACCTCCAGCTGCACCGGGCTGGAGTTGCCATTTTCAGCAGTCATATACCTAAATTTCCTGGGAACTGTTGTAAACTGATAAATGTCTTCTCCACCTTTTCAATGTGGCTTTTTTAATTATGAGAAATCAGTTGTTGCTTACCACAAAAAAATCTGGAAGTTTAGATTTTCTTTGTCATGCAGCATGGACCTGATTAGAAAATACAGCTTTGGCTGTGATGCATTGCTTTCCTCCAGTAATGTAGACCCCTTGCTTAACTTTATATCCTAGAGAACTGGGTTTTCTTAAAGGATTGACCGTTGTTTAAGTGCATTATTCAGTGATGTTTTTCTTCAATTGAACTGTTATGTGCTGCTGATAATGCAATAATGTACAATCCTTTCAGCACGCCCATAAATCAGTAGGTGTTCTGTAAATATATATGTACACGTATGTAATGCTCTCTGTTTACTGATTATGAAACCATGTAATACAGGTTGTTGTTGGCTTATGCTGAAACTTCTTGAAAGAAGCCCACTTTGAAAATGTGTTGCTGTTGAAGCTAATATTATGATTCAGGTACTGTCTTTCAAAAGTACTGCATTTCAAATTTGTTTTAAGAGACACATAGGTAAATCCTGCTGTATGGTGTTATCTATACTAATGTGTGGTGTCTGTTTAGGAAAACTATTGGGTATATCCATAAACTTTAAATGTCTGCATCTCCTCATTGGCTACTGCCCCAAATCAACTTAAGTCAATTTGTTATACAGAGGCAGTCATTTAATTTTGGTGTCCCAGAGCTACAGCTTGTGGTTTTAGCTGTATAATGAATGAGAAATTGTTTATAAAATTAACAAGGACTCAAATTACTTTTTTGCTTCTTAACTAGAAGCTTTGTGTCTTAACTGGAGAAATCAAGTGCATAGTTGTGCATACTAAACTGTTTTCTTTCCCTTCCCACATGTTAGACAGAGGGAAGGGTCGCCAGAGGCAAGCTATTTTGGGAGAGCACCCATCATCATTTAGACATGATGGTTATGGTAAGTAACATAGGATGACAGGTGGTTATGATTTCTTTACATGTTATGTGGAATTCTAAATATTCAATCAGTGCTTAACTGTGGACCCCTACAGCATGAGTAGTTCACTGTTGTGCTGTACGTGCAGTGCTGTCAGTCCACGTTCTGAAAATAATACTGATTCACTGAAATCTGTGTGCATTTATTGCTGTACCTCTTCCTTCCTTTCACGGACAGCATCCGGCTCTACAAATTTATTCCTTGGAAGAATGTTTCCTTTCAGTTGCCATCACCCTAGCAATGGATGGAAAATGACATCTGTACTAGGAAAGCAGTTTTCTTTCAGAAAATGGCAACATAGCTTGATCAATGGTTTGATGCAACACAGAGCTCTTTGATGTTCTTGCGTGCAAAGCTGTGAATTGTGGGCTTTGCGTTTCTTCTAATATAGCTAATTCTGAGAAAGTATAGCTATGCGACTGTATAAGAATGATGTTTTGGAATTAGTGCTATAAAGCGCTGCGGTTTTTACCAGTGCTATCTGTAAATGAAGATCTGCTGTCACTTTCATGTGTTATACCAAGACCTCAGAGAGGTCTAGTTATTTACTTTCTTAACTGTCAGATGCAATGTGATTGTCTTGCCTCTTTCTTTGCAAATGTATTGATGATATTTTACACTGTAGGTTGACCTTCTACCTACTCTCCAAAGGTTCTTCAAATCTCCAGAATTTCCAAGTTCCACCTTGTATTCACTGGTGTTTTTTTCATTCTTCTTATACATCCTTCTACCTTAAGTAGTGTGGCTGTCTCCTCCTATACCACTGTCTCCCTCTTATTACTGCTTTTTGCTGGGGGGGGAAAAGGACAAAAGGTTCCTTTTGTACTTGGCTTATGTGAATTTCACATTATTTTTGTCTCAGAACAGGAATCCTCTCAGTCTGTAATACTGATGTTTTCTATAAACAGAAGTATTGCATACTAGTCATGTCTCTTCATTTAAAAAAAAATAATAGTTTATTTCAGTGAAACTTGTCACTTCTCCTGTAGTTGAAAATAGGACAGTTTCATTTTGCGTTAATGCAGGGGTTTAAGTATTCCTGTTTCTTGCAAATGAACTGTTTGTAGAAAGGCAGTCTTCTGACTTAATCTCTTGTCTCTGGAAAAGAGCTGTGTCATCTCCTCTCCTGGCCTCTGGCTAAAAGTTCGCTCCTTTTGGTTTGTTTTCCCTACTTTGTAATATTCTTTCTTGGCATCATATAGCTCTATAAGTAGACATGGCAATATTGCTGAAGGTTTATTTTAAATATTTCTTCTGATAGGTTTATGTTCAAATATTTTGTATGGTGCAGGGATTTTTATAATTACTGAAATAATTTTTTCACTTGTGTATAAAAACAATACCATGAAACAGCTCCTTCCTTTTTGTCTGGTAATGTAAGAAGAGACTTGGAACATTAAAGGGAATAAAGAGGGGTTTTCTTGTTTTGTGGTGGGGGTTTTTTTGTTCTTTTTTGTAGTTTTTTTTGTTTTGGGGGGATTGTTTTGGTTTTTTAATTGGAAAAAGAATTAATGGAAACTGCTGTAATGTTGTTTCACCTCCCCCTCCTTTAAATATGCATTACATATGTGGGCTTTAATGCATAATTAAGTAGTGAAAATTATTTCAAACAATGTGAAAGCATGGTCTTTCATCTCCTTAGGGTCACACGGTCCTTTGTTGCCATTGCCAAGCCGGTACCGAATGGGATCTCGGGACACTCCAGAACTTGTTGCTTATCCGTTGCCCCAGGCATCCTCTTCTTATATGCATGGTGGAAATCCTTCTGGGTCAGTTGTCATGGTTAGTGGGTTGCATCAGCTAAAGATGAACTGTTCAAGGGTCTTCAACCTGTTCTGCTTGTATGGAAACATTGAGAAGGTAAGGCATAATTTACTAGAAACTTGGAAACTACTATAGTCACTTTAATTGTTTTGGAAAAAGCCGGGCTGAGATGGTCTAAAAATGTTTGCTAGTAACTTACAAAACTCCTGGTTGGGCTGTTTGTTGCAATGTCATTTTTTCCCTTATCTATCTTAGGTGAAATTTATGAAGACTATTCCAGGCACAGCACTGGTTGAAATGGGTGATGAGTATGCTGTGGAAAGAGCTGTTACACATCTCAACAATGTCAAGTTATTTGGAAAGAGACTTAATGTCTGGTAAATATGTTTTATCAGATTAATAATCTTCAGTGGACAGATGGAATGAGGTTGCAAATGGACGATATCTCATTGTTCTGTTATCATTGTTGGAGTGACAATTTCCAATTTGCAACTATTATTCATTTATTTATTACTATTTATAATTGTTATTATTATTTTATTAATAAAGCATATGGGCATTACGTGGATTGGCTATTAATAAACTGTATTCCCTAATGTACCGTATCCATCCTTTCTACAATTTTTTAAGGAAGGTGTCAAATCCAATCCATCTTCTTCTCCTTCTATTTCAAATTGTTGTAAACATATGCCAGCTCTGTTCTGGCTAGATCAATAATCTGTGTGCAAAGTATGCAAGTCTTAATTATTTAAGAAACTTTAACTACATATATCTCTCTCTATCCTTAAATCCCAGTGTTTCCAAGCAGCATTCAGTAGTTCCAAGCCAGATATTTGAACTGGAGGATGGCACGAGTAGTTACAAGGATTTTGCAATGAGTAAGAATAATCGTTTCACCAGTGCTGGCCAAGCATCTAAGAACATCATCCAACCACCCTCTTGTGTGCTGCATTATTATAATGTTCCCCTGTGTGTAACTGAAGAAACATTTGTAAAGGTAGGCAGTTGAAATGACTGTGACATACAGTGCTTTGGGGCTCAATCCTAGCTTTACACTGTGCTACTTCTAAAAAGAAATAACTGGGATAGCTACAGCATAGTGACTGGAAGAGAACTGGTTCTTAAAACAGGTTTGTAGCCTCTCTATGTAGGAGTTGCTATTTTCACAATTCTGGCATTATTCTCTCCATTTATTTTTTTAATTTTTTTTTTTTTAATGTGAGAAACAAGATCTTGGAAATTAAGTTGAGGAGCTTAATGTGGGTTTTTTTGTGGAGGAAGGGGAAAAGACTCACATGAAGCCAAATACAGGAAAAGTTAGGACTACAATTTGCAAAAGATTTACTAACTCCCTGAGATGGTTACTCTAATGACTGCTAGGATGTTTTGAAATGGAGAGAAGCATGCACCTGGAACAGTTTGCACAGCTGAGTCCTAAACAAACTCCAGATGCTTAAATCATGTACTACTGGGCCTATCAAGTGGAGGCAGTGGTAAAACTGGTAACAGTTCAGTGAGTTCTTTTTCAGTTCAGTAAATTTTTTTTTTTTTTTTTTTCCCAAGCTCTGTCTGAAAGTTAACTCTGGTGCATGAGTGGTGTGCTTGTATGTACAACTTCTGAGCTACTGTATTGAAGTGGGAAAGTTGAAAAGAAGAACTTGGTTTTATTTAAATATAAAAATTGTTTGAGGTAGTAGTGATAGCAGTACTCTAACAATTTTTGTGCCTATAAAATCGTATATATCATGGGACAGCACAGGTATAGGAGCCTTGTTTTGCATACTACAGAACAAAACATTTTAAAAATAATTTGCCATAAATTCTTGGAAGCTCTCTTAAAGAGTCAGTATTTTCCTTTTTGTGTGTGTCTCCCAGGAACTTGGAATTTTTGCTAATGTGTTTATGTGCATTTTTACTGGAGTTTTACCTCTTATTTTATTTTTGTGACAGTTATGTGAGGATCATGAAGTTCTCAGCTTTATTAAATACAAAGTGTTTGATCCAAAACGTAAGTAAACTTTCACCTGTTTGGGGAGTTATTTGGATTCCAGTTTTGATAAGAGTGTACACTGTCAGGAGATGTTACTGATCCCTTCCTTCCCATTTTTATTTCTCATTTTGACAGCTTCTGCCAAAACACTGTCTGGTCTGTTGGAATGGGAATGTAAGACAGATGCAGTGGAAGCTCTCACTGTACTTAATCACTACCAGATAAGAGTCCCAAGTAAGTCAGTTTTACTTGCCTTACTGCTATAAATTTTTTTTTTCTTGCTTTCTTTCATGTTGATACTGCCTTTGTAAAAGGTGAGGCTTCAGCAGCTCAATCTGCAGCTAAAAACTGTGTTGTTCTTATTATATGTATATAAGCTGTATTTTTTATAGATGTATACAAACACATATACTGTACTATATATATTACAGTATACAAATACTGGATTTGTATATTATACATAATATATATATTACAGTATTTAATCTCTAGTTTAGGTTCCATTAGTTTCTATCTAAATGGCACTCCTTAGTTTTTGAGTCAACCTATAGAACTCAAAATATGCTCTGCAACTTTGAAGTTACAGAAAGTTGGAGGAAAAAAATATTGGTTTGGGTTAAAGAGAGGACAGGCAGGAAAAGCATTAAAATCCACTGTCATCAAAATCAAACCTAATGGATAATGTCTTACTGAAGCTTTTTATATCTTTCACAATAAATGCAGAGAAATCTGCAATATGTTTGGGCAGAAGATTCTTTAAGTTATACAGCTTACTGCTCTGAATTAACTGCTCCTGTAGTGGGTTCTCTTCCAAATCAGAAATTCTGAGGCCAAGCTGAGTTTAGCTCCAAACTAATAAGAATGGAGGGGAGTTCATGTGCTAAACAAGTACACACTAGGCAAGATCTGCACTGGACAATTAAGATAGTTTACTGGATTAAATGGAATTTTTCCGGCTGTTCAGAGACAGAACTTTGAATCCAGCATGATGTCTAATACTATTTTAAACTACCTTCTCCAAACTATTATGGATTTGTCTCCCTGTCAAGTGTTAACAGTTTAAATCTTTCCTATCCCTCACCCTGCCCCGTTTTGTCCACCTTCTCAATAGTGGACTGAGACTACTTCAGGGACAGAATATTTTTTAAGCTATTATTGATAACATCCTATTAATCATTTCAGATTTATTTCAGTTTGGAGAGGTGATAACAGCAGAAGAACTTACTTTTTCAACATGAAAAAGGCAAACCCTAATGCATAATCAAATATAGCTATCACAGGAAAAGGCAGTATTTTAAAACAAGGACTGCTGGTTAAGACTTGCTGTAGTAAGATTGTCTGAGGTTGACTGAGCCGGGAGGACATATCTTCCATTACCTGAGAGGCAAATGTGTGCTGCCATCTGTGGGTCTTGGCAGCTTTTCCAAATAGAGGGGGGGGTTGTTTTATGCTTTGCTTTCTGGAGAGGCCTGAAGGGTGTGCTGGACATCCTGCTCTTCTTTTCTCAAACACGTGTAAATACTATCCAGTGCCACTCTGTCTCTGATGGAAATGCCACAGTCTAAATCTTGACTTCCTTAAATGCCTTTTGCATTTGAAATTGCCTGTTAAGCACTACTTCTATAAAGAGTTCGGCTAGGAAGAGAGGCAGCGATAATGGTAAAGTCTTTCTCGTGTATAGTACAACATTTGGAATTCTATCTACATTCCCTTGTGACCAGATCCGTCACTTGGTTTTTATGTCTAAAAAATGCTGGTAGACTATCAATTACACACTACAGGTCATCTGGTATCTGCAGGTCACTGGCAGGGGTAGGCAGGGAGGTGTGAGCCTTAAATCTACAGAATTGGTAAACTTGTCAGATTATGCAAGGTGATCTTGATCAGCAGGAGAGCTATGCTCAGTAAAATGCCCTGAGTATGTTATATGTTGTCTCTTGACAGATGGCTCCAACCCTTATACCTTGAAGCTTTGCTTCTCTACGTCATCCCATTTATAGAGAAGAGGACAGCATGTTAAGAGCTCCATTCATCTTGATTTGCAAGTTTAAAACTACACTTCGTTCACAAAGCTCTAAAGTGGTTGTTCTAATGTTGCCTTGTTTCAACTTAATTCTAATATCTTTTATCTTGTTTTATAATAAATGGATGTTCCTTCATAAATACAAAACAGATTTTTTTCTTTTTGCCTCTGAGAAGTACATGTTGTAAGCTTACTACAAAGTTTGTATTTTGTTAGTGTAGTATCTTCAAATGTCTAAAGAAGCACCAGTAGTATAAACAAGATTTTCTTCCAAAAATGAAATATATTTGCATTTTCGATAATGTTAAAGATTAGCAAGTATTTTTCCATTTGTAGTCTTAATTGGCAGATAGAACTATTACATCAGAATTTTAAATGTAGAACTTGTTTTTCAGTATCTTCAGTAGTGAAGTATGTTGCAATACTAAAAAGCTTGTGTTTATAAAATGCTTTAATCAGGTTAATGTTGCACATACCGAATTTTTAGTAGTATAGACTTGACTTATAGTTCAAACAAAGCTAATGTAGAAAATTAAGTATGTACACGTGTATGGTGTGAATTCATACTTATTTAAAGTGTGGGTTTTGTTTTGTTTTTTTTTAAATATTTTCCATTTGCATTAGCATGATGCCATCTATAGTTAGTCCCACCGTAGGGGCCTTTTAAAAATTAAAATTGCAAGCCTGTATCAATGTGTTCATCCTCATTTTCCATAATTTAAACTTAAATCTTTGGTGTTTAACATGTCCTCTTGGCGCTTTTTTTTTTTTTTAGATAGTGGTTATGACATACTAAATGGTAAAAGTTGGATATGTGAAAAGATCGATCACAATAGAAACCAAGGTGGTAAAAATAGTTAAAACAAAAAGCAAGCCCCACCATACTCTCTCATACCTAGACAGTTAATTTGATGTTTTCTTTTGTCTGATTTATCTTCCATATGTTATGACCATGAAACAACTCATAGGGTGAATAGACTTGGCTAGCCTCTCACTTAAACTGAGGTAATCTAGGTGGGATTCAGATAATGTAACTAATTACATGATAAGAAATTAATGAGGCAAGAAATCTTTCTCTTTGGGGAAGATGATTTCTTCTGTCCTAGTACTTTGAAACCTCTGTTCTCTCTTCTGGAACTGGAGTTGCATCTTACTTGGGCTAAACCCCCAGAAATGGGAATCCAAGCAGGGAAGTCTGGGAGCTGTTGTCCTCGGCTCTGTGTTTGTTCCCCTTTCTGAATTTGCAGCAAAGTGTTTAGGGCTTCTTTTAGTTCTGCTCTTAGTGATCAGAGAGAAGTTACTTTATCAGATATTTTATGTTTTATCATACAAGTTTTGTTCTGTCTGTGGATTTTATCCATATCCATCCTTTATGGAAGATTATTTGTGCAGTATGCTTGTCCTTGAGAGATTATGTTGCAGTACATTTACAGACTGTGGGCATTGCACATGTCTTTAAATACAGACCGGATTTTCCCCGTTTTTAACTTCAAGGCAAATACACCTTATCATACAAGGGAAAATGTGTCAGCTGTCCTTCAGGTTTTCTCATCAATAATGATTTATTTTTGCCCATCTACCTCCATTTTGTTCATGCTTCAGGTAATGAGTATTTCAGGTATTCAAATCAGGCTTCTAATATGTCTGAACTGGGAACTGAAGGACAGCTGCTCTTTGGCACCTCTTTCTGAATAGGGTTTGGAATAATACTAGCCTCCTGTCTGGTAGGTGGCAAACTGACTTGCGTTTTAGGGGCGCTGCTAATACTCTTTCAGCCTCAGTGCTTTTCCCCCAGAAATTGCTTCCAGAGAGCTCCAGTGTAGAAGGCGATGTCCCATATCTTGCTACTTGCCAACAGAATGCTGGGTACTACTGAAAAGTTCTGTGCTGCCTAGTGTTTTAACTGTAAAAGGTCTCTCCCAATCATTCATTTCTCTTCCATCAACCTGAATGTTCTGTTGAAACCTGTTTCTTCTGTCATAACTTGCATTGCTATTTGTATTAATGTAGTTTCAGAAGTCAAGTTGTTTGTAGTTGAGCATTAAAAATAGTATGTTACCTGTTGCTCCAGTTTGGGATGTAGGATTAAAGCATTCAGGTGTTTTGGTTTTTAAAAAAAAAAAAAAAAAAGTGCTTTAATGTTTCAGTGTCCTCAGTGGATCACAGCATTCAGTGCCTAAGATGTTCAGGTGAAAGGCATCTTTCCTGTGGCTACCCAGATAAAACAGAGGACAAACTAGTTCCAGGTGTATCTGAGAGGACTAGATACCAGCTGGAAGTCCCAAATGCAACATGAGTAGCCTGTGCCATGTGGGGAAGAAAAGAGGGGAGACTGAAAAATTGTTCAAGCTTCTTTCTCCTTATAACAATCATCTTATTCACGTAAAAGCTGAGAACAGGAAGGATTCCATGTTGGTGTTTTGCTGTAAAAAGAGAATAATGTCTTCTCTTGGGATTACAAGGATGGATGCTTGTCCTCAGGGAGGAATGAGGTTGGTCTCCTTCCACAAATGAGGTCTGTGTTCACCCATAATCTTGCTCTTTAGAATAGAGTCAAAACAGTGGGGCAGGTGAAGAGTTAGTTGCTCTGAGGGGAGTGAAGTTTGTCTATCATTTGGCAGTGGTATTACTATACTTGTTAGATTGAAATTAAACCATTAAGGTCTCTCAATGCAGTTTTTTCTCTCTTTTGCATAAGCCATACAAGCAAAATAGTGAATATTGCTGTGCACATTCCCTGCTTGTAAGCAGCTGGCATTCACACTGTAGTATCTTCGTGTCTGTTCCACTGTTTGGAGTTTTTTGGTTTTTTGGGTTGTTTTTTTGGTTTTGGTTGTTTGGTTTTTTTAAGTTTATTTTTTCTAATTGATCACCTTTCATTGGAGGTAAACGATATATTGAGGTGGAGATCTGTTTGTCTTCTCTCATGATACTCTAACCCTTGTTTATGTTTATTTTTCCTTATATGCAAGAAGTGGGAATAGTTGCTTTTTGACTTTCTGTACCACCACAACAAGATAAGAGTGTATCGCTAGGGTGCTAAAAGATTTTAAAGAAACCATTCAGGAAGTATTTGGGTGTCCTGCTTTATGAAAGGAATGATACAACTTAATGTGGTGTCACTAAGTCTGTCTTTTAGTAAGGGATAATGTTTGGGGTAAGCTGGCTTGTAACTGGCTGAAACCCTCTTTGTTGTAATTAAATGCAACTTGCTCCTTTTCCTGCTGTGTGTTTTCTTGTGAATAGCACTTGAACTTGTTTGAATATTATGATGGCTTAGCAGGAGACATTCAGTCTCTTCTGTTAAATAATACATTGAAGTCTGGGAACATGAACATGCTTGTTTAAATTCCTCCTCCCATCCCCCCTGCGTCTGGGATGTGTTTAAACATCTTTGGGATTTTTTTGTGTCCTCTTTTGAAAATACCTTGTATTTTCACATCTGTAGCTACTAGTGGATTTTTTAGCCATTCCAGGTTTTTATGTCTACCTGTCTATTGGTTTATTTCCTTCTGGCAATTACAGAAGTGGTAATAATCTCAAAAATAATCTTGTTTGCATTGGCATGGCTTTGGCCAGAAGTAGCGTGCAAGAAGGCATGGGAAAATATAACACTAGTTACGGGCTCAGCTTCCTGTGAAGAGTTCTTAAAGCACAAAATACCATTGTTCTGATTTTGACCTTAAAGTAGATGCAGCTGTGCTCTGGTTGAGAACCTCCCACCTTCACATACCCGGTGTATGAAAGGTAACTTAAGAGTCCTGATGTAAAACTTGCCTTGCAGTGGTTGCCTATATCAGTTTGTATGTTTGATGCTATGACCAAGCAGTGCTCTGGCACGTTGTCATAGAAGAGCTGATGGTGCCCTCTGAATACATGGCAAAAATGTAAGCCTTAAGGAAACAAACCTTGTTGATGTGGGTCCCCTGGTAGCAACAGTCCCCAAGAAAGGGAAAAGTGTAAAGGGAAAAGCAGTCTGGTCTCCGTAGAGTGTTTCCTGTGTGTTGGTTAACTGCTGATACTGTGGTGCTGTCCTACATCGTGGGCTGTGTTGCTCTAAGACAGGTGAGAAAGGCCTCACTGAATAACAGCTGGAGAGAAGTATGTTGTGTGACCTGATTTATTGTGAAATGCAAAAGTGACTGGAGAGCCCTATCTAAGCAAGGGACAAGTGGTGCTGCAAGACCTCTGGAAGGAAGGCACTAAGGAACAGGGGGTGAGCACGGTTCGCTAGACCTGCATTTCTCTCCGGGACTGTGGGGCTGACAAGGATGAGAGGTGGACATCAAACTGCAGCTGGATGAAGTGGTCTGATATGCAGGACCTCACCTAAGACCATCTTATCTTAGAAGCAAGGTGTTTTTCACTTCTTCATTTCTTCTATCTTGTGCTATTTTTGTTCTTAATTGTTAAGACCACACGTTTTAAATTAATCTAGGCTTTTCCCAGCCTACCTTTGTTTCCGTGAGGAATGGTCTGGGAGTGGACTGGAATGTGAAAAATGTTAATAGTATTCACCAGGGAAGTCTGAGTTGAGAAATACTTGGCATCATTCTTCATCTGTAAAACAAGGGGTTTCCATTTTCCTTCCCTGACCTGTTAAACCATATGCATGCGAAGTGAGTGGTAAGACAGTATCTTCTCAGTTGCACCATTAAAATTGACATGTATGGAGAGAGGTGATCAGATGTGATAATGTGATGTTTCTAGCATGCCATTTGGGTTCCTTACAAAAGCTGGCAGGGGCATAGTCAGAGATGAAAATAAGCTGAAACAAATAGCTGTTCAGGGTTTGGGATGATGAGGCCCCCAAGTTCTACTGATAAAGCATCTGATTTGATAAAGAGTGAAGAGTTTCCATTTCTAGACAGTTATATCATCAAGTTAAAAGAACAAAATATTTGTGTTCCGTTAAGTGTCCTAATGCGTAATACTCTTTCCCTGTTAGAAGATTTCTTTCTCCAAGGATTGTAATTGCCACAGGATGTGGAGGAACCTAATGCAGCCAGATTACTTGTGCTGTGCTTTGGCCATGTCCCGCTAAAGGAAATAACCTCAGTCCCTTTTCTTGTGTTCAGAAAGCTTTGGTATCTGTCCTGTGGCAAGCCTTCCTGTTCTGGCCTTTCACAGCCAGCTCCCTGGGCTAGAGCCATGCATTAATTCAGATAGGTTTTCTGTTCTTCCTGTTCGCTGTTGCAGCTGCTGATGCGAGGTCTTAATTTCTGGCATGATTTATTTAACTTTTTCCTTCCCTGATGTACATGGAGCAGCTGCAGACTGAGTGGGTCTTCATGCAAGGGAATGAGTACTCCTGCAGGGATGTGCCAGGGAGCCAGCAGTTATTAAAAAGACAAGATAATTAACCCTCTTTTCCAAAGCGTCCAGGATCCAGGAATACAAATTAGTCCTGGCAGGGGCGGTATAGCAGTATTCAGAACAAAACACTGAAGTGGGCTTGTAGCATGGGGGATGGCTGAGGTTGGCAGTTGCTGCAGAATACAGGATGTAATTATTCAATTTCATGTAAGCCATTACCTGTTTGTTTATTTTCTCTTGCCACCTTTTCTTCTCTCCATTCGTGGTCTCATCCTTCTTCAAGCTAGTAAGAAAACTGAATTGCAGATGTTTGTGCTCCACTCAAATTTAAGTGGGTAGTAGTCAAATAAGCCCCCCGAAGTTATTAGCTGGAGTGCTTGCGTACTAAAACTCTCCTCTCCTGAATTTTCTGTCACTTAAGCTGTTAATACAGCAGACTTTGGATACTTCAGGAAGCACAATTTATATTGGTTGATGCTTTCTCTATCATCTAAGTGTAAACTTCTGGCCATTTTAAACTTAGTGGCATGGATGCAGGGATTTGCATGTAATATAGATTATGCTTCTATTTTCTCTTCTGTTAACCACAGCACTGGGACTGCTAAATCAGATTAAATCAGTGGGCTTTAGGTAAGCATCCTGTTGAAAGGCTTCAGAAGAGTGTCTAAGAAATAGCCTGGTCAGACAGTGACCTGGGTAATCTTTTTTGAAGTTACTGCATGGCTTCTGTCTGAAACATGGTAACCTCAAACTTCACTAGTTTAAGGTGGGAATCCTACTCACTGAGCTTTTAATTCTCACTTACCTATCTTCTCGGGGGGGGGGGGGGGCACTTTAAATCAAAACAAACTTCTGAGTTCTGAGGATAGAGCTCAAACTGGAATATTTTAGTTATATACTTAAATCTTGCCCAATAATTCTATGGTGACTTTTCATCTTTTTGATGCTATATAGACAAAGACTTGCCTGTGCCTTCTTAAGGATCCTTTTTGTGCCTCTAACTCTTCCTTTTTGTGTCCTAATGTGAAGCAACAAGAACGAACTACAGGATTTCAGATCAGGACTGTGCTATTGACTTATTACAAAGCATTTCAGAGGAACATGCTCTCTAGTCTTGGGGTTTTTTTTTTTTCAGCTATACCTTTCATTTAATAATTAAAAAAACCCTAACCTAATAGTCTAAAGGATAGGTTTCTCTCCATGAAGAGAAATAAGGTGATAATACTTCCCCATGTCTTTCAGGATATGGACCCCAAGTTCACAGCTAAGTGTGACCCTGCTCTTGGTTTCTGCACCATAAGCTATAACACACCATTTATGTTTGAGTGTTGCTTCAACCTGCCCTTGCCATTACCACCAGCATCTGCATCTTTGATGACCCTGTTATTGCAAAAAAAGAAATGGAGCTCTTCCGGTTTTTTAATCTCCCAAAGCTCCCAAACAAAGCTTGTTCATCTGTCTGTTTTCTGCACATTTTTAAACTTCCTAAGAAATAGAGCAGGGATATTCAGGGCTGCAGGGACAACAGAAGCTAATCTTACTCTTTTGGACTGGCACAAAGGAATGAGTGGTAAGCTCCTGTCCTGAGACTGCCAGCACAACCTCCATTTCTTATTGCTGAAAACAGACTCAGCTTTCCAGGAACGCTGCTTTGTAGACCTTTCCGGAGAACGCCTGGCTAAGGATAAACCTCCTTTCATACCGAGGACAGAGCAGTTCAGAAACCCTGATGGCATGAGTTCATCTATGGTATGTGTGTGGTGTCAGCCTTTGTGTTCCAAGGGAACAGTTGCTGCTTTCTTGTAGCATGCTGCCATCCCAACAGCCTTGGCAGGAGACCTACCTCCAGTAAGCTGCTCATAGCTGACCAGTGTTTGAGAGGGGCTAGTCTCTGAACCGCTTTAGAAGTGGTCACTTTCCACGTGAAGCTGCTCTTAAGCCATTTTCCAAGCACTTATGCTGCTTCTGTCTTGTACTCCTCTTGAGGTGCTGATATTCCCCATTTCCCCAGTCACTGTGTGGCTGCCCATACTGTGTCTTGGCCTGGTTCCTATTAAAGACCGTGACGATCAGTGTTCCCAACAGTGTCATCCTCTTCTGTGCCTGCTTTGAGTCGTGTGTGAGGTTTGAGCTTAGGTCTGCCAGCTGGGAGGTTAGCTCCTGAACCAAGGAGGATGGAAGTCTGCCCTGGCACAGTGAAGCCCTAAAAACGAATTGCCCAGAGCTCCTAGTTTCACTAGTAGCTCAGAAGCTTGTCCACACTTGTCCCTGCAGCTCAGTGAGGAGTCTATTTACCTTTTGCAAAACACACTGCCAATAACCCTGAATGAGCTTTGTAGCTAGGGCTGTGCAACACAGAGACCAAACTGATAACCACTGCATTTTGCTTTGTGTCCTTTCCAAGTACAGACCAAGTTTCACTGCTGAGATCTGAGGAAATGGTGGGTGGAGAGGCTGACACAGTGCTCACCTGGGAGATACTGTTCTTATCTGCTCTGTTAACAGGGAGCTGACCAAAGGAGCAAGAGAAACACAAACACACCTTTGGCTCCTGGTCGTGCCAGCAGTACAGAACGACCAAAATGTCTGTGCTGGTGGCCTGAAAAGCAGAGAAGCTTTCAGAGCAGGGCTGGTTGAGTTTTTATAGACAGATGTCTACTAGATTGATTGCTGTAAAATGGAATTTTTTAATGCTATTTAGGTAGCTTTGGGCTTGGTACAAGGTAGTTCTGTGCACCTGGCTTGCACACGATGAATGCATGAGGCCCAGGATCCTTGACTTCCCTGTTGTTTCCTTGCTGGTTCTTCCTGGTTTACTAGCAAAGTGTTGAGAAGGGAGCAGCTTGCCCGACCTTGGTGATTGCGTTGGTCCTCACAGGCACAGCCAGCGTGCCTGCCCCTGTCCTCACACAAGTCCGCACTTCGCGAGGGAATGTCAGTGGACTGGCTGTTGCATTGCATGGAGCTGAGGCTGTGTGAATAACTTGCCTGTTTGTGGGTTTTGCCTCCTGGGCTGCGTGGGGCCAGGAGATTCTGGTTTCTGCCAGGAATCTGGTGAGAGAGAGGAGGTGAGGACAGTGAAGGACAGGGCAGCTATTGCTGCAAAGGCATCTTTCAACTACTTCTGAACAGACCTTTCTCAACACACTTCTGCCTCTCCTCCCTCTCCTGGTTCCTTTCAGAGCCTCTGGTTCTGCCTATAAATAAATGATACAATATTTAATAAAGACGATGCAAAACAGGATTTAGATGATGTGTAGTCCCAAATTCCCTTTGTGTCAGGCACAGCACAGCTGATGCAATCCTGGGTTGCCCTGTTTATCTGAAACACAAAAGGCTGCCGTGGAGGAATGGGCAGGGTCCTGAATGGGTCCTGTTCAGGACCAAGCCCCTGCAGCTCTGCTCTTGTCTGGCTTCTGCAGCATTTTGAATGATTTGCCTCTCTGGACCAGACACCTGATCATCTGAAATGCTTCCTGGCACCCACTCTGCAACTTAGTCTGTGAATTGAAGCAGGTAACTTACTATCTCAAAGTAGCTGGCGTAGATTCTATTTATTTTTTTAATTATCTCCTCTGTGTCTGCAGCTCTCGCCTTCCCTCTCTCCCCATGGTGGGCTGAGTTCACAGGGAGGAAGCTCCCTTCTGGGTCTGTCCTGACTAGCAGCAAAGGTGGGCCACCGCTTCCCAGGGCTGAGGGTCGCTTTCTGCGAGGCGAATGCTGATGCTGTCTTCTTGCTGGTGTGTTCATGTGGCACTGAAGGCCAGCTGGAGCAAGGAGAGCATTGATTTCAGAAGCACTCGGCGTGGGATTGAGCTTTGGCAATTACTGGTATTGGGGTAGAATTCACTGAAATGAAGACAGTCTGACCTGGAGATTGTCAGGCAAATGGTGGACAGTGACTTCAGCCTGCAAGGAGCAGTCCTTGGTAAGCATCCACCTGGGTGCATACCTGGATGCTGTCTCTGAATTACTTCCCGTCTCCAATGTCCTCTGAGGCCTGGCAAATGATTTGGATGTGTTTGTCTGTCTTGGCTGTCTGCAGTGTGATCCTCCACTGCACTGCACCCGACCAAGGCTGGCCTAGCTGCCATTTACACCAGCGTAAAACAGGACCTTTTCTGCACAGGGGATGGCATGAGGTTAATCTGAATTACGTAAAAGCGCTGCTATAAAGTGGATTAGTGAAACTGCATTAAGCCCCTTTGTGGGCACAATTCCAGACTGAAGGACGCAAAGTCAAACACAGGCCACTCGAGCTCTGAAAAGGCATGTGTGAGGGGGGTGCGATGCCCCTTGGCAAATCCTCTTGAAACACCAACTTGAGTTTAACTTTCCTGAGCGTCCGTGAATACCCTACTGCTGTTGTAACAAGATAAATTTTCTCCTAGAAAAAGCTGCAGAGCAAATAAGACTAAGTCTCACCTTAGTGCCCTTAGAAATGCATCAGAAGGATAATTTTAGCCTAGTAATAAAGTTGCCGTCTCTGTGTTGCTCAGACCGCTCTTGTAGCGGCCGCATGGATCCTTCTGTTACCTACTCCCCATCTCTTCCCAACTGTGCACATGCTGCATCTCCTCAGCCTCTGTTGCTCAAGGAATTGCAAACAAAATGCCTCTTTTGGCTCCTGCTACCTTTGTGCCCATCTCGCCTCACCTCAGCTCCTGCTGCGGTGGGCGCTGGGCTTTGTACGGCCTTTCCCGTTTGCCCTTGGGGGTTTTTGCCTGGGACGGCTCCTGGCTTGTGCTCCGGCCCCTCTTGGGCTGCGGATGGAAGATGCGCAAAACAACCTGCGGGGTCCCGGTGGGAGCAAACAGCCACGGCTTGCAGCAGCGGGGAGTCAGCAGGCTTCCTCACGCCAGGTAGAAAATCGGGGACGACTCTCGATCTGCTGTACTTTTGCAGCGTGTGACCAGGAGAATTAGGACCCAGAAGCCACCGCTTTTGTTTCTCTGGGTGGACAAGCCAGGCTTTGGGTCCCTCTGATGGTTCACAGGGGGCAGGGGCTGGGGGGGGGCAATGGGTCCTGCCGTTTCCTCCCCCAGGTCCGGGCTGGGGGCTCCCTGGGCAGTGCTGGCAGGGAGAGCTGAGCAGGGGCTGCCCTGCTGGCAGGGGACAGCAGGTGGCAGCAAGAAATCCAGGTCCCTTTGCTCCGAGTTCAGCGCCAGGGACCGTGTGAGTTGCCTTCGTCCTAGCACTTCACCCGGGGGCCGGAGTCTGCAGCCCAAGGCTGGCTGCTGAGCTGGGGACAGTGAAATCTCACCCAAACGCTGTCTTAAATAGGTTTTACGCTGCTTTTGGTTTGTGCTCGTAGGCTGTTTGAGGTCACGGGATGCTCTCCTGCAGCATCCGCGCTGTATCACCAGCAGGGATGTACAAAACTAGATGTGTGAAAGGACTCCCGGGTGCTTGAGTTGGGAGTCTCTTATTCACCAGGACGGCCGCTCCAGCCCGTGCGGGGCAACGTGCGAGCGAGGAGAGAGACGGCGTAGAGCGTGCCAAGGGCAGCAAGCACGTGTGTTGCTGAACACAGCTGTGCTTTGGAGAGGGCAGTGTGTAAGGTGGTTTCTGCAGAAACCCATCCTTGCCTTGGGAATCGTCTCTGGGTTACCCAGAAATGTCCAAGGTGGAAAACTCAGTGTCTGAATCTCTCCTGCAGTCTTGCCAGCTCCGGGGCGTGAGCTAAGACATCTCTGCAACCCCTCTCCTAAGAGCAGCATTGCAAAAGAGCTTGACTGGATAACCCAGAAACCTGGATTTGATTCCACTTGTGTAAGCAGTTTAATCTATCAGGCAAGGGGGGATATTTCATCCCTCTTCCTTGAGGGAGCTGATGTGCTTCCAAACACGCACAAATGCCCTTCATACTTCAATAATAACGGATAAATGGCAGCCTGGCTTAGGAAGAACAGGTCTCGCAAGACAAATGTGATTGCTTCCACTGGGGAGAGAGTGAAAGAGGATCCAACAACCAATGGCGTGAGCAGTTGCCTACAATGGTCTGGGACCTCTGAGGAGTATTTGTTAAATAAATGCAAGGAGGTGCAGTGAGAGGCATGAGAGAACTGGCTGTCACAGTGGCACAAGCGGAGCCCAGAAGAGATCAGGGTCCCCCGTGGAGCAAGACATCTGCCTCAAAGAGCTCACAAAAGGGACACAGAGAGCCTGCGGGTTTACCTGGAGGCTGTGGGCCTGGGTCCCGTTCCCTTTCCTCCTGGTTTTCCTCCAGGCCCTGCCTCTCCCACTTGCCACAGTGGGGGCACCTGGGAAATAATGGTAGAGGTGGAGTTGTGTCTGCCTCCCTGGCTCCTGCGCCGGCGGTCCGATCATCCAGCTCCTGAGCCATGCCCTGTGGGCTCTGTCTGGAGCTTAGCCCCACGCAGGGAGCAGCAAGCCCTGCCTGACTGAGGAGCTCTCCGGTGGCTTTTTTCAAGGAGGAAGGAGGCCTGTATCGTAATGATGGGCTGCAGAAGGAAGACGTGGGTGAGGGAGAAGCATTAACACTAGTGGAGAGTGCCTCGGGCCAGAGCAGGAGCCTGGCAAAGGCTTGGTCCTGCCAGCTGTGTGCTGTCGAGCTCAGGCTGTTCTCTGGATTCCCTAGCGTTATCTTCCCTCCTGGCAAAGAACAGGGCCAGCTTCAAACGTGGAGCCAGATCGCTTATACCCAAAAGAAAACAGTTGTTTTGATAACAAATAAACCATGTTGGTTATTTTGGGGAAATTTCCACCTTTTTGTTTTCCGTCTTCGTTACATGTAACAAAAATTGGCTTTAAACAGGGTTTCAGAACAGGAATGGTGCATTGGTCATACAGCAGCTGCGTAGTGCAGTGAATAATTGAGCATGTTAGAAAGCTGTTCCTTTGACCTCCCTCCTTTACTTAAGCTGGGGCTTGCTCCTGCTCTGCTTTCCTTCTGGATTTGCTCTTTTTTGGTTTTCCTCTTGTCCGTGCTCCCTTCTTTCAGGCCAGGGCATGTGTCAAGGGTCAGCCCAGAGCCAGAGGTCACAGTCAATGTTTAATGTTTCAAAGGTCAGAGTTCAATGTTTAACTTTGGTTACGGATAACCTTGGCCATGGGTTTTGTAACTCTCAGGGGAGAAGAAGAACCGGTCTTGGTTTGGCATTCACAGCAACCCTCTGCCTCCGGGCCATGGGAGCCCCTTGCTCTGGGTCTCTTGCACAAGCTGCCCGAGTGCTCCGGGGCTGCCCCCGCTGTCTGGCTGGGGAGAGGAGTAAACTGGAAGCGCAGGGCAGCTGCCAGCATCCCCGCTCCCCGGGCGGTTGTGCCAGGCAGCGAACACCGTGACGCTTGTCCTGCCTGCTGGCCTGGCTGTGACACGGGGACTGGGGTCTCAACCGTTTCTGTGCCAGGACACCTCCGATACTTGTGACTCGGTGAGCGCTCCCTGCCGTGCAGCGTGGCAGGTTGTCCTTAAGGGTTAAAGCATTGCTGGATCAGTGGGATCAAGTGGCAAAAGCAACTGTGAGCTCCTGCCCTTTGAGCAGGGTAGAAACTCCTGCTCACAGATAGCTGGAGGAGCAGCCTGATAAACACAGCCATATTAATAGTGATAAGGGAGCACTTGCACCTGGACATGCTCCTTGGGCAAACCCTTTGCCCAGAGCTGTTAATACCCTGCCATATGGTGAGCGTGCTGCGATCCCTAACCCGCAGCTTCCTGCGCTTGCAGTGTGACCCCACGCCGTCTCCCTTGGGGGTTCGCTGCCAGCTCTGGTTTGCTATGGGGCCAAAGCGTGAAGGCATCTCTTGCATCGCACCGGAGGGGGTGACGGCCAGGCAGGGGCTGTCCCTGCCAACAGGAGCACTGCGGGCCCCAGGAGCATTATCGGGTGCTGCAGCGCTGGCTCACTCGCTTGCAGCGAAACCAGGCATAGCCATGGCAGCTTCAGCCACAGCGAGTGCGTTCCTGTAGTGTTACCGCATTCAGACTGTGTCCTTGCTTAGCTTGGCTCTTTCAGAAGCTGCTCTGAGCCAGAGATCTTGCTGCCCAGCTGGAGCAGAGCTCTCACACCCCAGGAAGGCTGAGCAGCCCCCAGCCCACCGCCAGCAGCAGCACACCAGGATACAGCCCAAGCCTGCTTTGTGCTGCAAAGCACCAGGCATGCACATGAGGCTTCCAAGATCCAAGGACCAGCCCTGAAGCAATTCACCGTTGCCTGTAAATGAAGCAGACTAGCTTTGCAAAATGAAAATATTCCTAGGAAGCAAAAGCTGCTTCCTCCAGCTGAGATTTGACTTGCCCAAGGGGAGAGCAGTTTGCCTTTGAAACAGCCAAAATGTTTTCTGCATTAAAGGCCCAGCTCACCTCTCAGTGAAAGCACTGACAGCTTGTGTCACCTATTTATAAGGCAGCTTTGGAGCTAATTGTTTATATAACCTATTAAAAATAACATTTGATCTTACTTTTATTCTTCTCTTTCCTGCCAAAGAAATCAGTAAGACGTGGTTTCAGGTGAGCTCTGATAGCTGGTTACTGCTGCAGGGTGCAGAGGGGTCAGGCACAGTGGCCGCTCACGGACTCAGCATCCTTCGGTGCTGCTCGCTGGGCATTGCAGGAGCATCCCTGTGCCTCACTGCCTATCACCTCCCAGCGCAGACCTCGGGCTGAGTAATGCAGCACCCTGCTCCTCAGAGAGCATCACATCTCTATCCTCCTGGGTAATAGCTAGACTTCATTACACTGCAGCAGCTTGCTCCCCGGCCCAGCTGTGGAAAGGGTCACAGATTTTAAATACTGGATTTTCTGATCTTGCCCTTTGAACCTATTTTTGCTGTGGCTATTGGTAAACTGCGTGCTCCTGAGCTCAGGCTGCTGCAAAATCCTCTACGGACTGCTGCATCCCTGAGCAGGTATATCTTTGTAAGTTGTACAAGAGCAGTGTTTGATCTAAGTTGGCATGTATAGCTGAAGGCAGGAGGCTGATTTCAGCTCAGTTTGGTGTAGAACTGCCACCCAATTTATCATGGACTCATGAAAGTGCTCGTGGGAAGGGGCCTGTGGAGGTCTCTGATCCAGCCAACCCTTGGAGCACAGTTGCCAATGCTGGGTCAGAACAGCTGGGGCTCTGCAGAGCTAAGGCTGAAAAACTTCTAAGCATGGAGACCCCTCCTCTCTGGGTACATGTCCCAGGGCTGCACCACTCTCCGGGGGAAGGAGTTTTTCCCAATGCCCTACTTGGACCAGCTGTGCTGCAATCTCTGCCTCTTGCTTCATGTTCTATTGTCTTGACCTTCTGGAAAGACTTGGGCTCCATCCTCCCCGTATCTGCCCTCCAAGTCACTGTAGACTTCTGCTAAATCGCCCTAACCTCCTCTCCTTCCCAACTAACCAAGCCAGCCATCTCCACCGCTCCCTGTAGGCAATGTCTCCTGACCTCAACCAGCCTGGTGGCCCTGATGGGTCCTCTCCAGCTTCCCAGCAGATCCATGCTCATCCTGGGGGGCTGATCACAGACCTGCTGAAAGGGGATGCTTAGAGCCGGGGCACGCTGCAGTCAAGCTCGGAAGCAAGCTCCTTGTTGCATCTGCTGGAATAAGGCTTCAGGAGAACCTGGTTTTGATTGATTTCTGAACGAGATGGGTCTGAACCAGCTGGCAAGTGCCCAGCAGTGACAAGCAAGGCCTTTCCATGCTTGTCTCCTTGCAACATTGCAGCATCCTTCTGCCCGCTGAGGGCTACAGGGCACTGCCCTGAACTGCCTCCTCCGCCACATGAAGGAGCAACACAGTTTGGGGACATCACCAGCACAAGGCTGATGTGCCCCGAGCCCCAGACTATGTGGGGCTCCCCAGAGCAGCAGACACCTCTCCCCTGCCTCCCGGGCACTGCCCACCCCTGCTGGGGCAGGTCCGAGGGGCTCAGCTACTCCCAGACCCCAGAGGCAGCGTGGCTGGTCCCCGGGGCAGCTGTTGGAGATGGCTTGCCCTACCCAAGGCCAGCTGATCCATCTTCGCCTTGCCGGCACAGCTCATCCTGACATGGAGAGGCAACTGTAGTGCTTTATTTAGATGGATACCAGGAAGCAGGGGGGGGCTTTGCAGGGTCAGCCTGAGCATTTCAGCAGGGTCTGGGCTCCTTGGTGGGGCATTAGGCTCCCTCCTCTTCTCCCCTCTGTGGGACTGCGACGTGCTGGGACACCCGTTCCTGCCCAGAGCTACCTGGTCCCCACTGATCGCTCGTCTCTGAAGGATGGTGTCAGATGCCCAAGGCTGCTCCCTCAAGGTCTGAAAGATTAGACTGGAAGTTTTCTGGGTGGGAGAAGTCCCAGGGCTGAGGTCAGGGACAGAAATGTAACGTCTGCCCCGCTCTGTTATACAATCCGCTGTTAAATAATCACTCGGGGTCACTGCGCCTGCCAGGTGGCTGCGGCTGGCAGTGGGGCTGCCTGGAAAACAGACTGTGGTTTGCAGGACCGCTGTCCCTTGGACAAGAAGAAGAAGAAGAATGAAAAGCAGTTATGTGCTTTCGGGCAGTCCCACACTCGGACCCTTCCCAGCGTTGCGGTTCCTCGTTGCAAGGTGCTTTTTGGTGATGGAGGCACCAGCCTTGCAAGGGCACAACCCATTTGTAAAGCCGGCGGCCCAATGTTTGCAGTGGGGAGGTGGCTTTGGCCACTGTGAGAAAAGGCTGGTGTTATCTGCGGGACACTGTGGCTCAATGGGTGCAAGCAGGGACCCGTGTCTGTTGCTGGGACACTGGGTCTCTGCCAGCTGATGGCCGTCAGCTCCCGCTGCACCTTGCCCAGACCCAATGGAGACCCGGCATCCATCCAGCACAGCTCTGTGTCCCCCAGCCTCACGGCTGCTCTCTGCATTTCGTAAAGCTGCGGTGGAGCAAACGCTGGGGCTAAGCTGTGGACCCCCCATGCAGTGGCTACCAGCATGTAGGGTTGGGCCAGTGCCACAGTCCCCAGGCACTAATTTCAGGTGGTGCTGCCCATCTAGGACTGACACCCATTTAACAGCACTTTATTAATGATTTCAAAGGTGCTGCAGAACAAAGCCAAAACGGGCATGTGGAGGACATCGGGAAACCTGTGGGAATGGCTAGCGATGATCCCTGCTGGCTGCAAGTGAGCAGTCACTTGAGGGAGCTGGATGATTTGTCCTAGGAAATACAGGCCAAGTCCAGGAAAAGAAACCACACTGGCGGGGAAAGTTCCCAAAAGCTCCCAAAGCAAGGCTGGGAAGAAGCCACACTGCGCTCAGAGCCCGAGCCTGGGGTTGCCGTCCTCGAGCACGTACTTGCAGCTAGCTAGCCTATTTTTGCTGGATAATTTCTTCCTAATAAGGTTTTTTGGCAGGTGGCCATGCTCCCCTCAGGGTGAGGGCGTGCAGTTAATACAAGCAACAAACTGGTGTGGGGCAGGGCGAGTTCCTGTTGTTTTCAACTCAGAGGGTGGGTGAGAAATGGAAACGCAGGGGGACAGCTGGTCGGCACTGAGGCGGCTCGAGTTATCCCTCAATTGTGTTTTTTCCCCCCGAATCCTGCGCTGGCAGAGCAGGGCACCAGCGTGGCCCTGTGGTGGTGGAGGAAAGATGCTCTGGGCTTCTCAGTTTTGCTCTGCATCTTCCCACGCAGAGGTCAGGGTACCGCAAGCAGTGGGGCCGTGCCAAGAACCAGCCTGGCAGCTGGAGGCCAGCGCCAGTGCAGGAGCACCAGAGGCCTGGGATGATGTGAAGCGTCTCATGCACCCGCCAAACATCCCTTATCAGGAATGACAGCCATGTGGCAGCCTCTGCTCCCCTCCCGAAACGCTGCTCGCAAAGCTGGCGGGAGTCATGAGCTGGGTCCCCCTGCGGTCCCTTCTGCTCCATCCCCGAGGTTGCTCTGGGTCAGCGGGGACCCTGAGCCACCTTTGTGCCATCCCCAGAGAGCCCTGAATGGGAGTGGTGGGGCTGGGGTGGGACATTGGCTCTGCTGGATCACGGCTCACCTGCCCCAGACGGCAAGCTGCCCTGCTCTTCCCATACAGTCAATCGCTCAACCCCTCCAAACACTGCAGAGCCGTGGCACTGAGCGTGCTCGACTGTCCCTGCCGGCAGGCTCTTCGGTGCCCGGCTTCCTATGATCCGGGGCAGCATTTTAGCTTAATGCAGCTATTTTGTTATTTAATCCTGCTTGATTTTCCTTAACACCTTTCCAAATGTTTTAAGCTATCCTTTGTGGTGCTCATCCACTGTTTAATCTGAGATCAAATGATTGTATCTTAATCCCTGGATCTCAAATGAATTTGCCTTTGGTTTGGGCAGCTAACCGTCCAGCCCTCTGCTACAGCCAGGCTGCATTTATCCAGGGCAGGCAGAATCAGGAAAGGAGTAAAATGCCTTCTCCCTCTCCTTCCCTCACTATTTCTCTCTTTCTTGCAAGTTAGTGCTACTTGAGCTGCACAAAATAGCTGATATCCCCCTGATTAATATTTCCAAATCATTTAATGTTTTTCCTTGTGATGAGCCACTGGAGCCTTCTTTTGTCAAACTACCTAAACGTGATCAAAACTGGTGCGATACTGTGCTTTTTGGGTGCACAGAGCAAGCTGACATGGAGCTAGTGTACAGGACAGCACCTGAACCAATGGGTTCAGGTACAGTCTTCCTGGAGGACCCAGCCATGCTCTCGATGAGCAGTCCCCAGCAGCAACCTGGCACTGTGCTTTTCCCAAAGGACACGTGCACTTTGCTTTGGTGGCATTGGAGTGGCCACCTTTATTTTGACACGTTCTCCTGGCCCATGGGAGTGCGTTTCGCAGCTTGGCAAGGGGAGACCTGCAGTTGCTGAAATTCCTGTGGAGCAGCACAGCCCTCTGCAGTTCCTGAGAGCACTGAGACGAACGCGGGGACCCCCTCGACACAAGCTCTGCTGCCTCTCAAGCAAGTGCAGGAGCAGGGCTGGGGCTGGTGGGTACCAGTCCCCGTGACCATGCCTTCCCCACATTCCTCTGCCTTCCCCATGCTCTCCTCTGTCACACAGAGAGGTTTGGGGCAGGAGAACCTCTGAATCCGACCAGCATAAATCTGAAGACGACAGGACGTTGATCTCAGCCCCATACTCTGGGTGCTGCTAAAACTTGGCTTCTTGTTTCATTGCGATTGCCCATGGCTATGCTGCGGGCCCCCTGCTCAGACACATACAAAGAGGCTTGGAGAAAGATTAAATGCCACTTTTCTACAGCGTGTTCTAGATTTTATTGAGAGTAGATTAAATCTAATTAAATTCACACATTAATCCAGTCAGATTAAATGGCACATTCTGCTTTGTGTCCGTAGCTTGGCCCAGAGGCCAGACTGAACCTGGAAACGCAGATGGCAGAACTGGTCCGGTCCTTCATGTCTAGACTCAGCCCCAAGCTGTTGATTAGATGCCAGAGATTGGATCCAGACAGTTTCATCAGTGTATTAAGGATCGTGCCCCAGCTCCAGGCCTGGTTCAGAGCAGAGCGTAGCAGTTATCCCAGCCCTGGAGGGTGCTGCTGCCCCAGGCACCCTCTCGTAAGCCCACAGGGCTGTTGGGAGAAGCTCAGGTCCCCATCTGACCTGGGGTTTCCTGTAGCTGCTGTCACTGGGTCTCACTCCAGCTCCTGCCGACAGCTACCATGTCTTCAAGGTACCCGAGTCCTTGGCGAGGCAGCCCACGCTTGTCCAAAACTTCTCCTGAGCTGGGCAGGGTGGGCTGTGACCACGTGCTAAATTGCATCCAAACCCGTCCTGATGGAGCAACGGGCTAATGCAGCCTCATCCAAGGGTGTGTGTGGGACCCTGTGTTGGACGGGGTTTGCCTTCCAGGAGAGGACAATAAGAGCTGCAACTCAGCTTCTCTGGTGCTGTGGAAATTCACAGCAGAACCCCTCTTTTAAACTCATCTCTATGCAGCTAGTCTGGACTTGCATGGGAAGAAACCATGTGAAACCCTGGGAAGAAACCACCTGCCTCCTTGTGAGGACCTGTAAATCTCGCCCAGCAGAGCCAGTCATGTAGCTGCAAAGGATGCAAATAAACTCTGCTGTGTAATTAGCACCCTTTGTATGCCAGGGCAATCATACTCAACCCCACACGCAACCAGGAGCCAGGTCTGCCTGCGCAGGGCTTAATGCAAAATACCCTCCCCAGGTGTAAAGCTGCACCGCTTCACTCAAATCAGTATCACACAGTGATGCTTTGCCCCATAAAAGAGGAGTTGGCTTGTGATATGAAAGATCGGTTAAGCTGCAAGGACAAATATCCTTTTCTAAAAGCTACAGTCCATGCTGATAGGAGTGTTCCCTAGCAAATACCCTCAGCACACTAAGCAATCAGTCTTATTTTATTACATTAAAGAATAAAACATCTACACAGCATTTTTCCTAGTGAGACTCTGAAATGACGCTGATGCCTCTGTGATGGTGGAGTACTTTCTCTCATCCCAAATTGTCTCTGGTAACCTGATATTTGCATGCTGCACCATGCAGAAAAAGCACTAGTAGTGCGGGCTGAAGCATGGTATCACCGATCGCGTCGGCACCACTGGGGACTCCTTCCTTGAGCCAAGTGCCTTGCTGTTTGTACCAGCAAAGCAGACACAGCTCTGTGCCTTGGAGGAGGCTGTATGGTTCAGAGGCTGGTGTGATTATCTCTGCAAGACATTTGAGGGGCATCACAGAGACAGCTGGAGCAATTCCTCTTTTTCTAGGACAAGAGGTTTGGGAACTAGAGTCTGGGGCTGTGGAAAGGTTCTTTCTCTGTGGTGGCCTTGATGGCCTAAGGAGCCATCAGGAAATGCCACCAAGGGGACCTGAACACTGGAGATGCTTAGAGATGCCCAGGTCAGGTGAGAAAAAGCAATTTAAAGCCTGTGTGGAAATGCATTTCACCATCCTGGCATTTAACATATGTGGGCATACTTCCCAGTAGCAGAGCTGGTCTCATTTTTAGAGAGGCAGGTCAAAATGCACTGCAGAGCAGGCAGCGGGTAGGCAGACACGTCCTCCGGGTGAGGCTGGAGGCAGCGTACTGGGTGTAGACAGAGCCATCTCCGCAGCGGGGTGGCCCTGGGGTTTGCAGGTGTATTGGCACTCCAAGCAGCACTGCAACCTCCACAGGAGTCAGTATCTAGCCCAGGCTTTAAAAGCAGCCTCATCTTGTTGTGCTCTTGCATAACAGTGAGATGGAAATCGCACAGGCCCAAATCATAGGAGTCCGTTTGAGCAAATGCTTGCACATGAAAGCTGCAGCTGGCTATAGAGCTTCATTCCCAGGAGCAGAAGAAAACCACTTAGCCATTTAATCCTTCGAAGGCTTTGATCACCCTGATAAGGGAAGACAGGGCAGGATGGGGGAGACGGCTGCCATTCCCACCTGTGAGACTGCCACCTCCATGGGCAGGCTGCATACCGCCACCCCCGAGAGCCCCACTAACACGTACTGTGCAGGCATGGGGGGCTCCGGAGTCTGCCCGCTGCCCCTCCCCGGGCTGCGCCACAGCCCCTCGATTTAAACCTTTAATGCTGGGGAGATTATGCAATAGCTGCTTCAGGCTGAGAATGGATTATGCCCCTTTCAAAGGTATTTGGCACTGGGCTGCAGTGGGTAAACTAGCCCAACCCCTCCTGTGAAAGCACCTGCGGGCAATTCCTGCAGCTGGTGCCTAGCAACCTGCTCTGAGCTGCTCTGACAGCAGCTAAAATTCAATGTTATTTCATCCCTCCTCCCCAGAAGAGCAGCTCTTGAGTCATCACCAGGGCAGAATGGGATGGGTCTCCCACTCGGCTTGCTAAAAATGAGTGGTATGCAAGGGGCTGCTGTCTGTGTCTTGAGCATGTGTGCTGCTGCCAGCTAAAAAGGCATGTCCTCTCAGCATGTGGGACAGCTGCAGGTTCAGGAGATTTGGTAAATTGTTTTTTTCCCCCTCCTTCCCAATTTGCTTTCTGCTCCCAACAGCCTCTCTGCTTTCTGGGAGCTCTCTGCTGGGAAGCCTGCAGGAGAACCAGGTTTGGATCCATGCTGAGTCCCACCTTGGCTTTGCTTGGGCAAGCCCCAGGTCGTGCAAAGACACGCAGGTAGCTACAAGCTTGAGGTTGCGCTGGGCACTCTCTAGTGACACACGGCAACTTTTAGATCACCTTTGTGACAGATGAAGGCACCCCTGAATCTAAGGGAGATGCTCTTGGGGAATGGTGAACATCAGAAAAAATGCATATGAAACCAAGCTTGCCTCTTTATGGAGCTGAGATCCTCGCAGAGGTGGTGAGGCAAACACCAGCCAGCCTGGGCAGGACTAAGCAGTGTGTTTCTGCATGTGGGCAGGGCGCAGGGACTGGTGATGGGAAAAGGGAGCCAACGGGAGGATCCAGCTGCAGAGAGGGCAGGGGCTCGGTGGGCAGCACAGCCTCCAGTCCCTGCTGGCACTGTGCAGAGGGGAGGAGGGCTCCAACTGGAAGAGGTAGGAAGCTGTGAGTAGGTGAAGCCCACGAGTAGGACCGTGGTGCCGCAGCCTGGGCGCTTCTCAGAGAAAAGTGAGACGAGGTGCCTTGCAGGGTTTTTCCAAACTCTCGGAGGGCACGTGTTTGCCCCTGGGAACAAGCCGGAGATCCAGGCGGATTTCCCAGTGGGGGACTGTTTGGAAATCTCAGGCTTGCCCGAGTGATGCAGCTCCCTTGGTGGTGTCTGGTGGGAGGGCAGCTGACCACCGTCTGCCCTGGCTGTTCCCAGTGCCAGTGCTGGTTCACCACTGCAGGGCTGCACCCCTCCTCGCCTCCCCAGTCTTCTCTCTTGAGAAGCCCTGGGTGGCCCTAGGGACGGCAGCCAAGGGGTTGGAGGCACCTTATTGCTGCGGACGGTGGGGGCTGCCAGAACCACCTTTATCTCATGGCTGCTTGTCCTCAGCTCCCAGCTGCCTGCAGTGCTGCGTAGCCTGGAGAGAAGACTGACGCCTTGTCACTAGCTTGGACTCTGCAGCCTGAAGCAGATGAGGAAAGATGTTGGTAAGTGCGGTACCACCAACAGAGACCTCTCCAGCTCATCCCAGGACCCTCAGCCCTTCAGGATGGGGCGTTACTCTCTTCCCCAGCCCAGGAGTGGTGTTCAGCATGCTTCAGGTGGGTCTTTGGCTTACGGATTTGTCATCATGAAGGTCACCTTAAACAAAGCCAGCAGCATTACACAGGTTAGCTGACAGGGATAGAGAAGAATTTTAAAAAGAAAGGCATAAAGAACCTGAGTCTGATCTGGCCTTTTCTAGTGTCCAGTGGGTGACTCTACCTGCATGGGTCTGGAACTGTTCTGTCTCCTGCCGTGGCATGCTGCCTGAAGGCCAGGAGACATTGTGGTGGATCCGTTTCCCTTCCAGCTGTGGGAGGGGACAGCTTACCCAGCAGGGTGGCTGAGCAGCCTTTGCCTTGGGCAGAGCTGGCTCATTGCGCTGATGACACTGGTTGTGTTGACTGGCCCAACGTGGGCTGGGGACAAGCTTGGGACAGCAGTTTTTTAAGCCAGCATGGCCAAATCCAGGAGAAGATGCTGTCTGTAGCGCAAAACTCTGCCTTTGCTGGCTGAGGGGACTACTGGCCCAAGCTGCACTTGTGAGTTAGACGTGTCCTCCTGCTCGCGCGGTCCCTTTCCACCACAGCCTGCCAGTGGTTTGTGCAGTTGCTCCCACGCTCCTTTCAGGCCAAATCCACGGCTAGCTTAAGCAGTTTCAGTGCTAACTCCTTGCATAGCCTGGCTCAGAGGAAAGTGGCATGGAGCTGGGAGTGTGGCGGAGATGGGGCCCTTTGCAGCCAGCGGATGACATGTTGACAGTAAAATCCTCAGCTCAGAAAATGTCTCCTTCCTTCCTGCAAACATGAAAGGACAGAATTAAAGTTGAGCTTTCTGACCTCCAAGTTCTTGACTTCTGTTCTCACATTACAGCAGCAGCAAATCCTGTTGCACGGAGCAGAAATCTATCTGTCTGTATATGCGCTATTTCAAACTTCTCTGCGTAAACTGTTCCAGACTTGATCAGAAACCAAGCCTGTTTACTAACAACAGAACTGGGAAACTTCTTTAGTATCGTGGGTTTTTTTCCCAGTTTTTTAGTTTTCTTACTGAGCTGCTGAAGCTTAAGTCTGTCAGTTAACAGTGTTTCTAGCTTTCAATGTGTTTTACTTCAACCTATTTTCCTTTGCATCTCTGAAATACCTCTGTATGCAGAGTGTGCTCTGCCTTCTTTCTGATGTCAGGAAAGGTTTTCCTCTTGACTTGGGATGAGATTAGGACAGGCAATGGCACACTCATTTTCCCCAAATAAGTAGAGGGTGTTAAACTGCAAAAGGCCAATGGCAATGTTTTTTCCTAGCATGCATACCAAGACTTCTGCACAAAGGGGTTGAATCTTGCTTCCATTTATGCTGATGTAAATCTAGAATAATGAAGTTCTTGACAGTTTTACAGCATTGCATATTTTATTATTCCAAGTGGCATAACTAGAATTGAATATATATTAGTTTGATCATTGCATCCCTCTGCAGTTCTCACTTGCTGTGGTTACAGCACCTTTTAGACATTTTAATGTCTTTTTGATGTGTTTTAGACATTAAACTCTCCAAGGCAAGGGACTGCCACTGTAAGCACAGCACCAAGTTTAATGGACCCCAATGTCAGGAAGACCCTTCTGTGCTACCTCAGTAGTAAAGGACCGAAAGTGGGGTTTTGAGAAGGTTTCTAAAGCATTTCCAAGTGCCACGACAGCCTGTTTGTTTTTGCTTTCAAGATCTCTTCCGAGCTTTCCCTCCACCTCTGTTTAGACAGAGCCAAACTCTGCTTGTTTTTTAGATTGCTGTCACTCAAAAGTTGCAGCTCCAGGACCAAGTAAGTTAGCATAGCTCAAGACTTTGAGAAAAATGGTTTCTACAGAGATCATTACCACGGTGAGGTGGGTTTTTGCAAAGCTGTTGCCCACTTCACATGCTGATTTATCAGACAAATATGTTGTCTTGACAAGGTCACACCGACCAACTTGACTGTGAAGGTTTACGTGACCTTTAGCAATAGGAAGCCTCACAGACCTAAAACCTTTGTGTAGTAAAGGCAGCTAGCTTTAACAGTTAGCCTTTTAAAAGGACGCAGGAAGGTCAGTTTAGGTTTAGAGGAACAAGACTCTTGCAAAACCCAGTAACAGCAGGAATGTTTGGTCCCTTGGGAACGTGTGGCTTGTTCTGATTTACAGCCGTCGTTTTGTGTGTTTCCAGCCCAAAAGCAGCAGCAGTGCCACAGCGAGCGAGACCTCAAGAGCGAGGAGCTGGCGTTACTGCCAGAAACACAGAGCGCTTGGGTCGCTTTCCCAGCTGTCCCCGTGGCCCAACTGAGGTGCAAAAAGGAGAAGTGAGGGCCCGGCGGGACAGCAGTGCGGCGCAGACAGAGATGGACGCCATCAGGGAGCCTTCAGTGATGGGCCTGGTGGCATGCGGGCGGCAGGCCGTGTTTTCTACCCGAGCGAGCTGCGCTGGGGAGTGGCGGGCCGATGACTGGGAGCGGTGGGCCGATGACTAGCGAGGGATCCCTGAGGGACGCTCGCCCTGAGGCGTTTCCCGCAGCCCTCGGGGCCTCCTCACCCGCTGTGCCATCTTTCATCCCTTTGCCCGAAACACGCCGCTGCTCTCCGAGCCCCTCGACGTCCCTGCCGCCCAACAGCGCTGGAGCCCCGCGCCCTCCGTGTTTCACTCGACGGCGGGGCGCAGGGCCGCGAGGGGGGCTCTGTGTGTGTGTTTGTGCGTCTCTCCCGCAGCAGCGAGAGGGCCTTCCCCCCCCCCCCCCGCGCCGCCTGGGGCTTCGCCGGTCCCCTCGGGCGGAGGGGAGGCTCCCTCCCGGTGCAGCCGGGGGACTCCCGTCTCCTTTCCCCGGGGCCGCGGCCCCCATCGCCCCGGCACCGGGCGGTGAGGCGGGCGCGGGCCGAGAGCGACGGCGCATGCGCCGCCCTGGGATTGAGGAGGTGTGGGGGGGCGGGTCGCGGGCCGCGCGTGCGCCGCTCCTCCCCCTCCCTGGGCGGGCAGCCGGGGGCGCTAGGACCCGCCCTGCCCGCGCGCTGCCGCCGGCGGGCGATAAAGGTCTCGCGGCGGAGCTCTGACGTCACGGCGAGTTAATTTTAAACCCGGACAAGATGGCGGAAAGGGACGCGGCGCGGCGCGCGGGTCCGGCCCGCCAACGGCCCGACCCGGCAGGTAACGCGGTTCCCCCCCCCCCCCCAACCCTCCCTCCTCACCCCGCGCCCCGGGCGGGCGGCGGCGGCGGGCCGGCGGCGGCGGGGCTGCCCGCAGGAGAACGCGGGGCTGGGCGGCTGGAGTTGTCGGCGGGCGGCGCCGGGGGAGGCCCCGCTGTCTCCCCCCCCCCCCCCCCCTCCTCAAAATGGCGGGGGCGGCCGCCCGCCCCGACGCCCAGCTCTCGAGGGGCGGCCGGGGGAAGCCGGCGCGGCGGCCCCGCCGCTCGCTCCCGCGCGGGGTCACCCCGCTCTCCCTTGCGCGGCCGGGGGCCTCCCGCTGTGCGGACGGCGGCCCGTACCGGAGCGGGGGCGGCCGGCGGCGCGGGCCGGGGGCCGGTGCCCTTACTCTCCGCCGGTGCGTACGTCGCGGGGGGCCGCGGGCCGGCGTGCGGCTGGGGCCGCCCGGCGGGGCCGGGGGGCGCCGGGCTGGCACGCCGCCGGGGCCGGGGCGAGGCAGCCCGGAGGGCGCCCGCTTCCTCGGAGCCGCGTCCACCTGCGGAGGGGGCAGCGCGGGGCAGGAGGCGGCTGATTTCCCCCACACCCCCCACACCCCCGGAGCCGGTGCCCTCCACCGTCAGTGCTGTTCCTGCCTGCGATCTATCCTCTGGTGGTGATGGGACATGGCTGTGGCTCGGTGGTGAGCCTCGGCTGTGCTGGAGTATGCGCAGTATGTTTTCTTTAATGTGTTTTTATTCTCAAGAATAGCTTAAAAGCTGAGAGCTTGTAACCCTCTCCCTGCCACGCTCCGCGTGAGGGTGGACCTGGGGCTTGCGAGGACTGTACTGACTTGGACGCGAAGTTGAATCGTGTGAGGTTTTTAGCGCTGCATTAGAACACTGAACTATTTTAACGTCTTTGTTGTATAACTCTCACTTAATTTGGAAGCAGAAGGATTGGACTGGGCACGATTAAACAAAATCTAGCAGATGCCATGTGCCACTATTGGTTTCAATTGCCTCATTTGCAAGCCGGCTAGAGACTGGGAAATCTAACCGGGCTGTAAACTGGCAGGTGCGGAGTGGCTACTCCGCTGACTCTTTTTATAGGGAGGAAAAGGCAATGCTTCTGAGCATGTGGAAATGTTTGATTGTGTTTGGCAGCATTGCGATTTTAATAATTTAAAAGAGTCCAGAGACTGAATTGAGGATACGATACTGCTTTACTGTGTGAGTACTGGTTTCTCCCCCACAGGCACTGCTGAATTTTCTTTGACGGTTCTCTGTGTTTTCATCACTATGGATTTTAATAATCTCAAAGTATCAGAGCATTGCATAACTGTCTCAGGGTCATAAAAGTGCCAGCACACTTGTAATAAACGGCCTTTGAGGTAGCTGCGCCTGCTTCCACCAGTAATGATGGTACATGTCACTGTTAAGTTGCTTGTGTACTTTAGGCATGGGATGACTTAACTGGTAGGGTCTGCATGTACAGCTATGGATGATCTGTGCCTGCCTGCAGAAGAGCTTTCTGTACAATGAAATAAAGCAGAGTGGTAGATAGGAATAGTTACAAGAGGAGAAATTAACAGGAAAGGCCTATAACTCCTCCTGTACCATTACTAAGTGTTGCTTAACAGCTACTACCTTCTAGCTTACCCTAAAGTCACTAATGATGTTACAGTTCCTCCTCAAATAATAGCAGTAGTTCTGTGGTGTTTCAACTAGAATTCTTTTGGAAGCAGGGAGTGGGGTTGAGGAAGGCTCTATTACTTCCTTTTCATGTTTACCTGCCTGCGACTTAAAGACATTTCTGAAACAGTTCTAGCACAGAACAGTTTTACTTGAACTATCATAAAAGCATTCCTTTAAATAACAACAGTCTTTCCCAGTTTAGGAGGCCGAGCAGCATTTCTTCATCTTGGATGGACAGGAATGCTTGAGCCAGGTCTTGCAGGAGTGCTGATACTTCTCAGGTACCTTGTGCCTTGTGCAGTCCCTGTGTTTTGGTTAAATATCAGTGATTAATGTTTGCTTACTGAATGTACTAATAAAGTACTACTGACTGGAGCAAAATACTTGTGATGGATGAGGGATTGTCGTCTCTTCTTGTCCTAATAAGAATAGGGACGCTGCCTCAAGCTGGCTAGACTGGATAAGAGCAGGTCTGTTGGAGGGGAGGAGGGCTGGGGATTTTCCCCCAATGTAGTAGAAGAGCACATATCACATCCTCTCTGACTTTTGAGTTTTGCCCAACTGCAAAAAACAGATGTAATACACGAATGGAAATGCAGGTAGATTAAATTCTGTGTTCTTCTTGCTTTGGTAGTGAACTGCAGTGGTCTTAGTCTCCAGTGCAAGCTGGATCGCAGGTTTCACTTCAGCACTGTGATAAAAATAGTTTTAACTTTGTGCCGGTTGTTAGTAGTCTGTTGTACATCTTAGCACAGTCTGTAAAAGTTTCTAACTGTTCCAAGGACGTTCATAAGGAAAACTGCCAAGGTTCACTTAAATCTAACTTTTCTATGTAAGGTGAAGTTTGAAGTTGCTTGTTACTGCACTGCAGTCATGAACAGTGACTGCATGGGGATGATTTTTGATATCCTGGCATGGCAGTCTTTGAATGGGAAGTTTTAAACTTTAAAATCAGGCTGAATTGTTTCCTTGTTTTTACTGTTGCTGCATGCTGTGCCTACAATGTGATCCGCAAGCTGCCAGTTTGAGTGCAGTTTTCCAGCTTCCTGCTAAATGCTGCATTAACTTCTCAAACTTACTATACCAATCATTAGTATTTTAGGGTTTTGTCTTTAATCTCGACTGCTTAAGGTGAGGAAGGCACAAAAATATTTTCTAAGCTTCTGCATAGGCAGGCCTGCTGTATTTGTCATTTGTAAACAACTGGAAGTTTTCAGAAGTACTTACATACATTGGTTCTTAAGACTTTACTCTTACTGGAGAACGACTGGGTCTCTTTCTCAAAACATTTTCAGCAACTTGAACTTCTTAAGATGTCCTGGAGGAAAGATGGAAATAGCTTTCCTTGTTTTTGGAAGGTTGTTCTTGACATGAAGAACATTATCTTATCCTATAGCTGATTTTGAGGTCATAGTGCTGTGTAGGGAGTTGAGTCGATTTACAGGAATACAGTTTGCGGGGTTGGGATTTGTATCTGAAACGCCAGAGCAAACAGATGAGCAAGTTTGAAATATATGTGAAAACATTGCTCAGATTGATGCTTGCTATTCCAGTTAGCTGCAAAGAAATGACTGACGTGAAATGAGTGATGTCTATTAGGACAAGGATTATAATCAAGTCATTTCTAGCAGCAAATTATTATGTAATAGGGACTAATGTTGTGAGAGCATTGGTAGCTAACTTGTCTGACCTTTAACTTCTCTTTATTTTTGAAAAAAATTAATATATTTTGTGTAGTGTTCATTTCTGGGATAGCAAGATTTTATGTACTTGCTAAGCATGCTTTTTTGAAACGCATGGAATATAAAAATCGGAGGAACTCAGAAGGCATTTAAATTCAGAAGTTGATCTTCTGCCCATTTAAGAAACCTGGAATGAAATGTGAGGAATTTGAAGATCTGTCTTTCCTCCCCCACTGTTAATTCTTATTTGACTGAATTTATCTCTAAGACATGAAGGTAACACCCATTGTATTCTGTAGCTGTACAAACGAGTTACTGGGAGATGATCTAGGGTATAAATTAACGCTAGGCAGGTAACTGCCTGTTGGTGTTTAACTGGAGTTCTTACTGCAGCAAAGCAAGGAGCTTACCCTCCCCGTTTGGGAGGGAGCGTACATACATCATTATAGTGCCATAGCTGGTAAATTCACTTAATGAATTACCTCCATAGCAGGTTGTTCATGCACTTACATATCCTAAAGCTCTCTAGTTAGTTTGCCTGGAGTCTATCACTGAGAATTCCAGCTGCTTCATGGGGACGTTTCTCCTTGAGTTAACAAGACTAGTTTGTATCTCATTCTATTGTGAGAATAGATCTTTGTGCTCAATATGATCTGTGAAGCTAAATAAGTCTCTTCTCCCTTTCCCGTTAACTAAACAGAAAAAATAGCTATGCTGATTTTATAATGGTTAGTAGCTGGCTTCTCTTTAAGGTTGGAAAAACTTCAAGCAGAATGTTTGATACCAAAGATGGCATCACTGAGCCATACATCATCCAAGGCAGTCTGAGAAAAGTTACCTGAGTGAATGCAGGTAAGCTGGGTATGGGAATTCCTGTTTGATGCCAGCTTGATGAACTCATGAGCAGGGCTAACAGGAAATCAAATATAATGTGAAAGAGAAGTCCATTTGGGCCTCTGCAGAAATGATTTATGAAAGACCAGCTTCTTTTAAAAGAATCACCCTGCTCTTCTGTATCCTGGAGGAATAGATAAGAGATCTGTCAAAGCTCTAAGGCTGCACAAAGTGCCTTTTGGGAAAGGACTCAGCTTACAGCTTGGTTACTGGGCCTCTACTTACGGCTTGCGTACATTGTGAGGGATATTCTGATATGCTTTTGCTAGGAGGGGAGATGTCTCATCTAATTTTTTTTTTCTTGTTCTAGATGTATTTCCAGCTTTATTTTCAGTGCAGACAGTGAGCAAATGACTGATTGCATTTTCAGCCCTACATACCAGTGATTTCTACATGGCAAGGTGGGGTTTGTGTGCTACTGCAAGTCTTGGCAGGTTTCTCTTAAAAGACTGGAATGGAAGCCAAAAGCTGAAAGGCAGTGGAGTTGAAGACTTGAACTAATAAAAGGTTGTACAGGTTACAGACATGGAGTGTGGAATGTAATTTCCAGTAAATTGGTATTTAAGAGTAGAACTTAATTTACTCTTATGCAGTTGTTGCTCAAGTGAGATCAGAATCAGGTTCCGATCTGTAGCTAGTGTCAAATCGTAATACATTTTTTATTTTTTTCACCATTGCCTTAGAGATAGTCATGTTGAATTTACAAGTTCTTGTTGGTCTCAGTAAAATATTTGAAGTATATTTTGAGCAATGTGTTGTGTAATGATTCCAGGACAACAAGGTTGGTTGTTTGGGGTTTTTTTTGTGTGTTTTTTTTTTTTTTTTTAACTTCGATTGGAAATCATAGAAATCTATGGGAGAACGTGTCAACTGCTCGTACTGACGTGTTACGACTACTTCTTGTATGTCGTGCGTACTTGGAAAAGTTGTTCTCACCTCTTATCTTCTCAAACAGTGTGGTACTGCTGAGTGGAAGAATAAGTGCAGTTATTTTAACTGTCTCTGTAAGCTCAATCCTATGATACTACTGCCTGCAAACTTGCATGCTATGTCTTATTCCCCTCCTCAACCCCTTCTGCAGTTTCAGCTCCTCAGGTAAATATAAGAAAGGGTCTTCTGGCTTTTACTTACAGCTGTTCATTTATCTTGGTCTGTGTAGTGTGATCTACTTGAGAAACCTTAAACAACTGGGAAATGAAAAGTACCATCTGTCAATCCTCTGCCTAATATGGAAGTAGTCACAGTACTGATTTCAGGGGAGGAACAGTCACTTGAAGTGCATGAACTGCTAGGCACGGAGGCAGAAGCTTGGCTTCCTTTAATGTGTTGCTTAGACATAGAATAGTAGTGAAAATGACTGCTGTAGAAGATTAGGTTAAGGTTCTTGATACAGCCAAATCACTTTCTTAAAACAAGAAGTTATCTTGCTTTTAAGAGAAATAATTTCTTATATACTTTGTAATTCTGAACTAATACTAAGGAATTGTTCTTGTTAATGACAGCAGTGTGATTCTAAACATGGCTTTAAAGCTGCCCTCAAGGCAGGTGTCACTTATCTTCCAAGCAACAAAGTCTTAAGCTTGTCATGGGGATAAAGGAGGGAATGCAGTACAAAATACTTAAAAGGAAATCTTTCTAAATGCTAGTATGTCAGACTTCATAGTACAGAAATTGTTTGGAAAAGTGCAGTAAGTAATGCTTTTGGGGACTGGGGCACAGAACTGGGGTATTTTCTAGAGCTAACAGTACTGTAGAAGTAAGCAGCTACTGAAAACTTAGCACATGTTTTGCTCAGATTTAAAAGGCAAAAAAAATTCTTTCAAAATAAAATAATGGTGGTAGGAGCATTAAGAAATGCAACTTCTGCTATTAAGCTTAATTTTTTCAATGGAAAAACAAACACGCTATCTTTTATGAACACTTAGCAGATGCGATTAAATACTTGTGGAATCTTCAGATGCTACTAGGAATCCTGCTTGTTTGAGGAGACCCTTAAAATGCAATCTGGTGCTTTTGAAAGAGGTTGGAAGTTGGCTCGTGATAGACTGAATGTTATTCTTAGAGTCTCAGTCCAAGTACTTTGAGTTGCAGACGTATCACTGTTTCATTAATCAAATATCAAACTGAGCTGTTCTGTAGTCTAAGCTGTTGTTGACTTCTTATTTCTGTAGTGCATTAGAACTGACTAGATTAAGCTTTTGTGAGCTTTAAAGAGCAGCACACTGCTATCTATATCTGGGTTCATCTTCTAAACCTAGGCTTCTCTCCCCAGTGTTTGTCCTCTATATGCTGTAAGGAAAGATTTCATGGATCCACTGAATGAGGACAATAAATATGATCTACAAAGGCTAAACTGTTGGTTGGAGGGGGATGTTAAACACACAGTCTTCAGACAGTTGTATTTCCTTCTTCCTTCTCCACCCAAGTGAAAGATGGATATTAAACGATTTGTGGTATCGACATATGGTATGTTGTCCTGTCCTGTAGTAAAGCAGTTAGATTGGCTAGATGTATTCAGACTAGTCCGAGCACTTGATGTAAAGAAAAGTAGTAACCAACCCCCCTTCTGTGTTTGTTACTTTCAGGAGGATGGTGTGGCTTGCCTTACCTCTGGGATTACTCTCTTCTTTTTCCCCTCAATGCTATATTCACCACTAGGCTTGACTGGCCAGCAGTCATTAGCATATGTACACAAAACAACGGCATTTGCTGTCCCAAGAAAATGCCATTTAAAAACCAGAAATGCTCCTGTTGTTAAGACTCTTGTTTTGCTAGCAGTGGCTGAGGTTTCTGTGGTAACAAGTGTCGTGAATGATGTTAAAGAAGCTTAGGTAAGAAGGTAAGTCTCGAGCCCTTTGAACTGATATGAAGGTGCTTGTTGCATGGAACTGAGCTACTAAAGTGTAAGTGTTTTACAGCGTCCTTGTGACAACATAACTGGTGATTTTGAAATCAAAATTCTTCTAATCTGCTCTTTAGTAGAGACAACTCTTAGCAGGTACAGTATAATCAGTAGGAGCGTTCAAGGGAATGCTCCTCTAGTGCAGAAAGGACTATGCCAAGCTCAAGGTCTTCCCACCAGTTAAAGCATCCTAGCCTGTGTTATTGACAAAACTGAAACAAGTGTTAACCTCCATTTGCAAAGGAAGGAAACCTTGTTAAGTGAAGGTTAACAAATGTTTTGGCTAGCCCAGCCTAAATCTGAACTCTTTCACATCTAGACAAATCCTTGGCATCACACAGTCTGATCCAGTTACAGCCCAGTTGTCTACCCATCTTTGCAGTGTTATCACATATCACTAAGTCAGTCTCCACATGAACACACTTCTTAACTGTACTTGTGAGTTCTGAGAGTCTGGAGAAGTTTTCCAGCCTAACTAGGTTATAGTCACAAAGCTGAACTTTTCCTTTGGCACCCGTGCCCAGTCAAGCAGCTTGTGCCTCCCCCTCAGTTGTGCTGGTGCAGGTGTTTCAGGGGCTGTAGAGTGTCCAGCGCATCACCTTGTGTTTGTTTGTTCAAGATAAGTTGGTTCCTGGACCTAGGACAGTGGTGCCAGCCCAGAGTAGTGTATTGCCTGTAGTGTTCAACAGCACAGCTGAACTGACCCTATGCCCTGCAGATGAAGCTGCGTAGCTCTGCTTTTTGTCTTCAGCTCTAGTGCTCATGGGACTCTTAATGAGGTGATACAGTTTGTAGAAAACTGTTCATATTGGATTGCTTTTTCTGCTGGTTTGGTTTGTTTAGCTGACTTGACTCTTGGCAGTGTTGGTTATGTGGCAAAATTAGCAGGGAAGGCAGTGTGGTACTGTGTGGTGCTGGAAATGGGAAAGAGTGGGAGAGCCCTTGGGTGAGTGGGTGGTTAAGACTCAGCTGTGCTACTGAAATGGGCTTGAAGAGGCAACAGGGGAGAGGAGGAGGCAGTTACTGGTGCTGTCCTGTTGGCAGAATAAATGTACTTTGAGCTGTTGCCTTAGCAAGGGACTTCTGTGTAGCAACAGCAATCATGCCTGGCAGAGGCTCAGGAATTGTGGAGAGTAGGTGCGGGGCTCTGAAGTATATGAATCTGGTTAGGTGCTGTATCATTTATTATGGGTTAATTGCAGGGAAAGTGATGTGGTAGCCCAGGCCTCTTTCTCTGCCTGCTTAGCAGCAGGGACTGTGATGAAAACTACTTTTGCTGTGTGAGAAAAATGTCTTCCTCCAGTGGAGATAAAGTGAACACATGCAAAATGAGATCTGTTTTGCTGGTTTCAGTTCTCCTGAAATGTGACTTGTGTGGGGCTTTTTTCCTGTTTTGATTTACATTCTTGATCTGGGCATTAATTGTGTTGGCACATGTTGCTGTTTCCCCCAGTCACACTTCCCTTTCATCTGGTGGGTGTGTTAGTGACACTACCAGGTTAAGAACAGTTGAGAAGGGAGCGGAAAGAGGAATTTAAATACCCTGTGAAGGTGTCTGAATGTAGTTACTGTATCAGTTTTGCTAGCTACTTCATCTAGAGAAGGCAGTTTCTTACCGCAAACCCAGTCTCTCCGTGTCCTGCTTGTTATTTCTTGAAATGAAATGTAGAACTCTTTATTGAAACAGAATTACAGAGTTCAGTGCTGGAAAAGGCTGGATGGGAGGCTCTCTTAGCTATGGGAACTTAAAGGGAGGTGGGAAGCTGAGTGTAAACTGGATATTGGGCTGAAAGATCACTTTTGCTTAGAAGCTTCAGATTGTTAGAAGCGTGGTTTGATCAAAAAGCAAAAATTAAAGCCTCTTTGGCTTGCTCTGTTTCCTTAAACCGGTTGGTGTTCCTGACTGACAGCTTGTTTATCCTGGAAATGAGTATGAAAACTGGCCCTTCGGTATACCTCCCTGTACAGCAAAAGTGAGCACTTGCTTGCTGCTGAGCACCTCTGTGGCTGTGGTAGAGATGCAGCTGCAGCTGGGTGACTAAACCTATTGCTGCTAATCTAAAGATCAAACATGGGGTGATTGTAGTTGGCACGTATCGCCTTACTCTTTTCACCCTATCCTTCTCGCTCAAAATCTTGGTTTGGGTTAGCTGATCGTTGTTTAAATTGTCAGCTGCTGACATGAGGAATACGTGCAAGGTACATAAAATGTAGTTACAGCCTAAACCAATTAGAAAATACTGACTGATTCTTCCTGGGTGAGCAACAACCTTAAATAAAATCACTCTGAAATACAAGTAGAGGTTTGCCGAATTTAAATCTGTGTGGCCTGTAAGGATCCAGTTAGCCTGCAGTGTTCACAAAGAGCTTTCACTTGCTGTTTCCAGAGTCCATGGTGAGCTAGGGCATTGTCAGATCTGGTGGGTTCTCATTCCCATTCTCAAGAACCTGGGGGGCAGGTAAGAAAGGGGAGAAAAGGTGAGGAAGAGGCCTTTTAGTGCTTTCATCTGCCTTAGTGTTCTAAAGCAGCATTCTTTGAGGGGGCTGGAAAAGTACTGGTAAACCTTACTGTGGGTAGAGATCCTGTTAGGTCCTTCAGTGACTGTGCTAATAATAGCTGTGGTTTTTAGGCAGAGTGGAAGAAGGATGAGAAGCATGCTTTGTCGCTATCCCTACCCTCCACGTTTTTCCTTGTAGCTATGGAGAAACATCTTTCTTACTAAGTTCATGATGTGCTTTCAGAAAAGCAATCCTTTTACATATATAAATTTTTTTTTTTTTGTTACTTAGTAGGTTGTGTCAGGGTTTGTCCTGCTTCTGTCTAAGCCTCTGCTTATTGGTGTTCTCTTACTTGTATGCATTTGCTGAAAATAGCTGAATTTGAGGGTTGACTTTTTTGCTGCACCTCTTCATTACAATTAAGTCTCCCCCTAGCTTCTCTGTCCCCTTAAATGGAGAATGCAGAATGCCAGCTTATCAGTATTTTGCATAGCTATGGGAGAGCTGTCTGCTCCTGCATGCATGCAGACCATTCAACAGAGAAGCAATTTAAAGCACTTAGGAGTAGACAGGCCTATTGTTTGATTAGTTATGGTGCTTCCTAGGTATCTAGGTCATCAGAATATCTTCTTTTTCCCCTTCCTTGGCAGAACTGTAGCTTCGGGTACTTCTCGCTTCTGCTCACAGTTTATGTAACAGTTCTAGATCTGTCCCTTAACATCCCATTGCCCTGAAGGAGCAGAGAGAGTTAAATGTGTCTTCCCCCCTCCCCATCTCCTCTGTCAGTCTTATTGGATATCCAAACAAGTCTTTGGAACTTAGCTCATCAGTCCTATTTATAGCTGAATTATTCAAAACATTTAATTATTTCTGGCCTTAAAATGAGCTACTTGGCAGTATTTGCTAGTCAGCAATAGGAAAGCAGTGATGCATTAAGGTCTGTGGCAGTCCCTAGCTTTCATGTGGGTCTTGTCGTGAGTTTACTGCATGGAGTAGGACTGCTGGAGAAAGGGGAGGACAATTTTGTGACTTAAATCTAGTCTTTTTTTTTTTTTCTAGTAGGTGTGCCAGATTTTTTACCTTGTCCAAATAAGGTTTGAAGGTTAACCTATTTTTTTTTTTCTACGCTTTGGAACTCAGTTCGCACATGCCTACACTCTCCTCAGTTCACTACACCAAAACAAGAAACATTTAAACAGTTTGTCTCCTTTCTCTCTAAGGAAATTTTCCTAGGTGAAGCTCTTGAGAGAATGCATTACATTTAAATGTGGTGCAGCAGTTTCCTCATGATAACTTATTTTAAGCTTTTGATTCAAGCTGTGAACTCCCTCAGGCTGTGGAGGTAGAACAAGATTTCAAGCCAGATGGTTTGAGGTTGGTGTAGCTCACTTAGCTTGCTTTACCATTCAGGTGTGTGGGGGAACCTATCACGCATCTGTATTGAGCTACGAGTGGGAGATTTAAGATCATTTTTGCATGGACACAGATGTGTGGTGTCTGTAGAGCACCAGGAGAAAGAGTTCAGGGATGCTGAGAGCTGAAGTATCTAGGTGTACTGGAAGTCTTGATTTAAAGTTGAACTTCTAGTAAAGTGCAGGTTTCTATACAAACAAGATACTAAGACTACCAGCTTGAAGACGTACAGAGTGAAGTCTTTGTAACTCCTTGTGACAGAGCAAATGGAAGGAGTACTGATGAGAGCTATCTACAATAATGAAAGTGACTTCTTTAGACTTTGTTCATAATCCAAGTCTTAAGCCACTAAAAAGCAAATGGGATTTAAATTTAATGTTGTGCTGCATCTGTGTGCAGTTGTCTGTGTCTAACCCACTGTCCAGAGAAGCAATTACTAGTTGTCATTCAGTGCTTGTTGATCAAAAACCTATAATGCATCTAAAACCAACTGAATTCAGCAATTAGTGTGTGCTTTTTTTGTTGTGAATGAATGTGAATGATGTGTTTAATGAGCTCAAGCTGTATTTGGATTGAAACTTAAAGGTAGTTATGTTGGTACTTTATTTCAATTAATGTGCTTAAAGGGAGGAACTTGCAACTAAAGCAGGCTGTCTCTTATTTTCATAGCATGCAGGTTGAGCTGACTGTTCTCACTCCCATGTTGTTACACTACAGGACAAATAGGTTATCAGCTGCTAGCTGTGTACTTAGGGGAAGCAGGAATTAGCTTTTCATTTTACCTTATACTTTAGGAAACAGGTAATTTAGTTGAGTTTGTTCAGTTGAAATATTGTCTGTACATACACAAGACACTACTGTTCTCAAAATCTGGCTTAGCATTTCAACAAATGGTGTTTGTTCTGGATACTTAGCTGATAGTGTCAATAGTAGTTCTGCTGTAGTTGTTGCTGAGTGAAGTGAAGAGCTTATAGGGAAACTGGATGGTAGTACCTTCTCTTGGCTATATTTGCTTCCATTCAAGTCTGCTTCTGTGTCTTGCTGTACAGTATTGCTTCTCTTGTATCTCTTAGCCTGTTTGACTGGGGTTAGGAAGTGATTATGCACAGTCAGAACTGTGTGTTAGCTCACGTGCTCTAATTGAATGAAGACTTGGGTTGGAAGAAGCCAAAATGGGAGTAGGGACTGATGAGCGAACAGCCGTAGTAATAGGCCTGAATGGATGGCAGACTTCAGGAGCAAGTCCAGTTGATCTTTTTGCATCAGCTCCAGCCAGAGTGGTAGATATGGGCGTAGTCTGGAGTACGTTAGTTCAGTAGTACAGAAGCTTCAAAGGTCAGATGACCATCTTGAAAAAAGAAAAATGTAGCTATGGCTTTCTGGGCCTGCAACACTGCGCTATAAGCTCTAGTGCCATATGCTTTGACAGATGAGAGCTTTTCTGTATGTACTAAAAGCCTGAGGTCCAGTCTTCTGTGCACGTGGGGATTTCCAACAGTGTTGAGACCAGCCCTGTGAGCGAGTTGGATGAATCTACCAGCCTGTCTTTAGTACTCTGGCAGGAGGCAGCATTCCCCGGCTGTTCTGCATGCAGTGCAAGGAGCTATCAGCTGTGCTTCTGAAACAACTGCTCTCTGAGTTTGAATATATGGGGTGGATGTGCTGGGTCTGTAACCTCATTACTGGGATGGAACTGGACTTCTCGAAGTATTAAGAGACAGGATAAAAATCAAATAACAAAAAACCCCCAAAACAACAAAAGTCTGTTGCTTTGGTTGCCTCTGTAGCAGTACTGAATGAGTTGTCATGGAGACCTATATAGGGAGGCTGCCATGAGCTTTGCAAGTCCAAATTACTGTCCAGTTGGCTAGAAACACGTGAGTGTAGGGGTAGTCATTCTGTGAACACCACCTGTTCTGAAGTTAGTCCTCATCCGTTCCTGTACTTGATTTGCTGGGACTGGACTATTACAAGAACCTAGAGCAGTTTGTGGTCTTTAGGCTGAGCTTTAGGACAAACCCACTTACATTCTGAGTTTCAAGTAGTACACTATGACCATGCTACGGCAGGTGAGTAAAGGGAGGGGTAGGGAGAATTAAGGAGTAAGGCTTCATGTTCTGAATTTCATTAACTCCTGGCCTGACTTGACTTGACAGTGCTATCAGCATGGTTATTTTATGAACTACTTACATAACTTACTGTAATGCTTCTGCAGCTTTTGCAGAAAACTGGACTGTGAAGTGGGACTTCTTGTCCTGACAATTTTTTTGAGGGACTGCTCTGAAAGTAGTTCTTGGAAGTGGAATGTGATCCTTCTGCCCAGGATGCCGAAGCCTTCTAGGAAGGCTTCCAAAGTACTCCAGTGCTGCCTGCGACATTGACTAGCCAAAGTAACAGGGTAAGCAGCCAGAAGGTTGTATGAAGGACCAAAAAGGTTGTGATATCTGCCTACGCACATGTGACAGGTTAGCATATGCTGATTACGCTGCTGGGACGAGCAGTAGCACTTGTTCTGCAGTTAACATGCTTAACTTGTGCAACGTCTGTCCTGGTAATTGCTAACTAGTTCACAATCCCTTGAAGGGAAGGGTGTTCTCAGCAACTTGAGCATGAAGTTATCAAACCAGCTCCTCTGGATGGATCAAGTTTCCTTTACAGCTGTCAACACTGTAGCTCTCCACCATCTTAAGTGCTTGATTCATAGCAATGATGGTCTTTTCTGTAGGTAGGTTGGGAGCTTTCGGATATAGCAGGCTGGCTAGTAAAAAAAAAAACAAAACTCACAAAAAAAGCCAACAGACCAACCTGACCCAAAACAGACAAAAAGTCCAACTTGATGCTCTGGACTTGACTCTGCAGTTCCTGCGGGTAAGTGAAATCTAATAGGAATTGAGTAGGGCCTAAGGTGAATCTTCTCTCGTGTTCCCTCTGAGCTGAGCAAGCTCCAGGGGTGCAGAATACTATTAACAAGATGTTGTGAGCTTTTAATGGGCATATTGTGTGTAAGCTCTTGATAGTGCTATCTACTTGTGATAGAGAGGATCTGCTTGTTTAGAAATAACTAATGATAAAAGACCACTCGTTTGTTTGGAAAGCTGCTTGGCTTGAAGAGGCATTGGGTGGCTGTGCTCTGTGCTGGCAGAAGGATGCTGCTACAGCTTGTGCTTTGAGGTCTGCTAAGGTTCTGACGACTTCCAAGTAGGAAAAGATGGTTAATGTCAGGCTCCAAGTGAATGAAGAGAAGTTGCAGATGTTGCTTCAGACTATTTTATAATCTACCTTAGTTTACAAAACTGATACTTTACTGCAGCTGAAGTGAAGTATGCAGTTAAATAAAAGAATATAAGGCTGTTTTAAGTAACGAAGTTAAACTTGTTGCCTGGGGAATATGTAGAAGCAGAGGCTTTGACACATTGTGTGAATATCGGCTTGCTAAAACACGGGCGTCTTTTCTTGGAGCTATTGAATCTTAATGCTTTTATCAATAGAATTATTGCCTTTAAGTTTCTAGGCTGTGATGCTAAAGGCTTTCTTTCTAACTGTGAAAATATTCCTACCTCACCTGGGCTATCCTCCCAAGTTTTCTGGCCTACAAAGGATGCTACCTATATGGGACAAAACCTGTTTTGTAAACTCTTTCAAAAAAGAGGGCTTGTTTCATTTCTGGGAATACAAAAGCTTTAGGCCAAAGGTGGGAGTTTTTCTTCTGAAGTGGCAATCAACATTGTGTCAGTGTAGTTTGTACAGTTTGGTGTACTGTTGACAGCTTTTCTTTTTAAAGTTACTCCTTCCAACTGTCAGGCCTGCTGGTGCAGTTGAATTTTTTGGCCTGCTTTGTCAACCAGTTTGAGTTAGGGTGATGCTAGGGACTGTTTTGCACACCTGCTTGGATAATGTTGGAGTTTAGTTCTAGCTGCTTAGAATTTAAGCACTGAAGTTTACTTCCTGTTCAAACTATACTAGCTTAATATATTAAAACCAATTTTTTTTTAAGATTTAGTGCCACTCGCCTTTCAGGCAGCACAGATTTGATGCTTGGAAATGGAAATGTCCTCTTTGGTTTGCAATGAAGTGAAATGTCAGAACTGGCTAAAGAGACAGCTGCTGGAAAACTCCAGGGTCACCATGTTACCAGTTTTTCAAGTTCACGGTAGTAACTCAAATGTCTCATTACATCCGCAAAACAGAGTGCTTTGGAGCACTGTTCGTAAGTCTTTTGCTAAGGATGGTATCTAGCATGCGAAGTCTGGCAGGAATGACTTGGCAGATCGTGTTGGTATTGGCAGGGTCTCTGCTGTGAATGAATTAAACTGTGGTGTGTTCCATAGTGCCTCATGACACATCCTGCAAGAGAACACTGCTTCTGTGCTGCTTCTACAGGAGGCATGGGGGCCATGTAACATACTTGCATGCAGTGCATCGAGTAACTGGAGGTGGCTGCTGCTTTGCCTTCATTAAAGCAATGCTTGGGAGTGCAGGCATGACTAGCAGTCCAAGGTACTTAAATTTGTACAGTGATGTTCCCAGATAAGTAACTGTTTGGAAGGTGCCTCAATCAGGTTTGTGCACGTGGGGTTCTGACAGTATGGCAAAACGTAAACCTGGAGTTGGAGGCAATTCTGTAAGTGCAAGAGCGCTTCCAGATGCTTGATAGAAAAAGTGGAATCAGGCCAGTGGTAGAGTTAATTTCTGCTGTGGGACAAACTTCAATGTTGGAGTACATGAACAAGAGAGGAGACTTCATCTTGGACAGGTCAGTTCATTTGGTTTTCTTCTAGGCCTCTAACCCAGTAACTCCTGAATTCCTGAATTCAGGAAAATTGGATATTGGTACTATTGTGCTGTATGTCTGAAGGGCTGTGTTACCTCAATTTATCATTCACTAGTAACTTCAGTCTCATCTGAGTTATAGTTCTTTCAGCTACTGGTTGATCCTGAAAGGGTATTGATTCTTAAATTGTGTATAAAACATTCTCTTAACTCTTTTTGAAAGAGTTGCTACTTACTGTTATTAAATCTTGCTTAATAATGTAACAGGAAGAGTATGAAGCCAGAAACTACTTCAATGTGTTTTGTTTCTCTTATCCCAGAATTGTTAGGCCTTGCACGTGCTCAGGAGTTTATCCTCTTGCAAGCAGTGAATAGGCAGTCTGAAGTCTGTGCTTTACTGAGAATTGAGACAGGTGTGATGTGTTGGAATTAGAGAGGAACTTGGTCATCTGCTGATGTATGTAATCCTGGGGTTACATACTAGATCAGTGGTCTTGCTTGTACATGTTGGCAAGCAAAACTGATTTTTTTTTTTTTTTTTTCCCCCTCCACCCCGCAAATATAAGGTGGTGATCTAAAAATGGCCTTTTTTGGTCTTCTTTGGAGCTTATTTTAAACTAATTAATTTTTTCCAGATAAAAGGCCCTTGAGTTTTAAGAGAAGTTATACTTAAGAAGCCTTTAAAAGGGGTTTTTGATGCTGAAAACCAGTTTTCTTTTGTGATTTCTTAAAACATGGAGAATGCTGAAGATCTGAAATGTAGACTATATGCAAAGCTGATGAAAAGGGACAGGGAACTGCTGTTGATCTCGCTGTCTACACATGTGCGTTCTGAAGAACATCACTCTTGCTGCTGGGAATGAAAGCCCAGCTCAAGGCTTCACTTCAAAGAAATGTCTAGTGCCCTAAGCTCTGACTTACTAATATGTTGTAACCTGTCAATTTGCAGGTAAGCATTATGAGGAAGAAGAGGAGGAGGATGCCCTACCTGACTCAGATGCCCTGCCAGACTCAGATGACGAGGTGGATTTGGATAAGCCGCGCCCCATACAGATTGTTCTTGCTCATGAAGATGACCATAACTTTGAATTAGATGAAGAAGCATTGGAGAAAATCTTGCTTCAGGAACACATCAAAGATCTTAACATAGTAGTTGTGTCTGTAGCAGGAGCTTTCCGCAAAGGAAAATCTTTTCTGCTGGACTTCATGCTTAGATACATGTATAACAGGGTGAGTAATTTGGATTTTCCCTGCAGGAGAAAAGTAGTTTGGTATTTTAGTCATTTACCATTGTATTTGTTGACTTGAGCACAAATGTAGCAGGTCACATTTTTCTTACTGGGGGGGTGGGGAAGCCAGCTACTCTTGTTTCTACTCTGTGAAGAAGTGTATTCAAGTGACAGTTTTTCAATATAAATTTTCCTGCAGTTATCAAGGGAACTTATTGGTGTTCTGATTTAAGTGGGCATGAGAAGAACTTGAATGAGGGAGCATGGTGGCCTTCTAGTTGAGCTTTGGGGAAGGGCTCATCCAGGTGGTGTTTGGAGGGATCTTGCTTTGACTTGATCTCCTGAAATCATATTGTAGCAATAGTTTACCCATTGTTGCAGAAAGAAGAGTCTTATCGGATAGTTATTGGAGGACTAAATCTGCTTAAATCTGAGGTATGGCAAAAGGGAGAAAGTCTCCTGGTTACTGCTTGGAATGTGTCTCTGAACATAATCCAGGAACTTTTAAAATCCTTTTTATACTTTGAACTCTCAGCTGATACGGAGAAGGCAGGGTAGGGCCTCCTGTGAACATAAACATCTGCCTGTCACAGGTTGTGGTTTGTTTCTTTTAATCTGCATAGTGAATATTGACAATTCAGTATTTTGTTGCTTTTTGAAGCTCTTAAAAACGCAAAACTGATTCCTTTTTTTGTCACTGTTCTTCGGCGTTGGAATTCACAGTAGCAGAAACTAACCATGACTGCATCTATTTTACCTTTGTGCTAGCTGGCTTGAGGAGAAATCAAGATGAACCCTGCAGTTACAGGAAATACGTGAATATTGCAAAGAAGCTGCTGGTAGTTGGCAGATGAAGACTTCCTTTCTCTCACTCCCAGTAGTGCCTGCTATTGAATTCCTCTCGCTGATTTGCCAGCTCTGTAAGAAAGACACTGAGGATATGGTAGGAGGAATACAGAGTAGCAAGATGGTGTTCCCAACTTCTTAAGACTCTCTTAAATTAGGGAGAAATAAATGTTTCATTGATATAACTGTTTAGTGGGTGGCCTTCTGTGTGTGTATATAAACCCTCTCTAGTGTCCTGTTTATTTTAAAAACAAACAAAAAACGCCCCCAAAAAACCCCTGAACTCCCAAGAAGTATGGCAGTCTGAGCTAGATGGTGGCTGGGTAGGGGTAGTGCTAGTTCTTTTTGAAAATAGAAGGGGTGGGCTTTAAGCAAATGCTCTTAACTTTCAGATTGTGAAGTAAAACAAAAGTTCGTGAAGCAAAATGGATTGAAACACTGTTTCAGCCTTGTGTAATATCATGCCTCTCTGTTTCTTTTATTGTGCAATTGCTTTTTTCAGTTTTCTGTATGTGTCCTTCAAAATACGGTTTGTTTCACTTAAACTGAAGATGAAGGCAAACTTGGCCATCTACTGTAACAGCTATCTCTTACCAAAAGCAGAGGGGTCTTGCTCTCCATGTGCTGCTTCTGGCCAGGCATTTGCATTCTGAAGTTGTAATGCTTGCAGACCCTTAGTTGAGTTGATCCAACTCAGTGATGCATCAGAAGACTGTACTTCGCTGAACTGTTTTCCTGCCAGCTCAGTGACGTAAACTGGCTTAGGGAAAGAGTTGATGAACATCAGAGCGGCTGCAAACTGTTTGATGGGAGTTGGGGATGAGAGAAGATAAGTGCAATGTCTCCTCTTTTGAGCACCGCTGAATTGTATCAAGTTAAATGGTATCCTCTGTGCTTATACAAATTTCAGTACAGGAGGGAAGGCCTTGCTATAGTTTTATAGTACTCTTTTAGTCTGATTGCTCCATCTTCAGTCAGGTGTAATTACAAGTCTGTATTTTCTGTGAACTAAATATTGGATCCTACACAAAATACTAAAGCATCAGCATTCAGTTCTTGTGCTAATCAGGCAATTTTGGGATATCCTCCCCTGTGGATATTAACATGCATGATGAAAAACTTGCCAAGATACTTCAGAAACCCATTTTCTTGTCTTAAACCAAGAGCTGGAGGTCACGTGAAAAGTTACCATTCTAAAAATCTCACTTGTGCCAGTTGAAGTCACAGGTAGGATTTTGACATGGCTGAGGTTGGTCACTAACTTCAGGGAGGTGGGCATCTCATTTCAAGCACTGATACTTGGTGTTATGGTTGCTCATTTGAAATGGAACAGAATAATCTGCCACAAAACAGCAGCAGTAGTTGTGTACTCGGCAAGCTGCTGCAAGGATCTTGTGATCTTTGTTGTGCTTTAAGCCTTATTAAGAGTTGGGTGCAGTAGCACCAGTAAATTCAGATTGAAAAGGTTTTTTTTACAGGGGTATGACCTTCTTAGCTTGTATTAATCTGCAAGGTGCACTGCGTACTAATGGCACTATGCAAATAAAGCTACATTGGTCCTTTCCTTAGTGTGGAATATATTTAGAGAGGTTATCTTTTAGGTGACTGATAAAAAATTGTGGTGCAACTTCTAGCTTGACTTCATGTAGGAACAAAGTCTTTTTTTTCTCCTCCCATCTCTTGAATATCTTTCAAGCCAACTTGATGGATGGAGACTGTTAAAATACTGAGTTTTAACTAAGGAGAGTCAGAGGTAACAAGCTAGGAGTGCTTCGGACTGATGCAAAGGTCAGCCAGAGACAGGCTGAAGTGCAGCACCCACAAGGTGAAGCAGCTTCAGCTGAAGTAGTACCTGTTAAGACACCAAAGTCTCTGGTGACATGAATCACATATGAAATCTAATGTGGTCATATCTAGTGCTCATTGAGGAACTTGTCAACAGAGTTGTGTAGTTTTGGTCTGAATTGCTACAAATAAGGCTAATTTCTGGACCAAACTGGGAAAAAGTATTCTTGTATAAATGACAAATGGAACATATTGTTGAATAATGTAACAGATTCTTTTGAAAAAGTGAAAAGCTACAGTCCATTGATATATATCTGTGAAATATGATTCAGCATTGCAAAACTGTATTCTGGAGTGTACAGAAGCCCAAAGTAGGCCTGGAGCTTTGATTTCTAGAGTGGTCAGTGGATGCATAAGTATCTTCTAGGATAAAAAAATTCCAGGGGAAAGCTGTTCAGGTTTTGCTTAGTCTCTCTGGTAGAGGTGTATGTGCATGATAAAAAAAAACCCCAAACAAAACAAAACAAAACTCACCAACAAACAAACAAACAGAAACAAACAAACAAAGGAAAAAAAACCCCAAACAACTTACCTGTAAAGAGGTTCTCTTCACTTGGATACCTGTGTCCATTTCCTGAATTTTTATCTGCTTCTCATTTACTTTTGCCATGTCTGATCCAAATAGAGCTGAATGGTGTGCACTTGGCATTTGGGAGAATGCTGGTGCAGAACTGCTTGACTGCCTTTCCCTCTTAGTATGGTTTGCTCTGCATGCTGCTAGGTATGAGGAATGTGTGCAGTTTTCTTCCCCATCCCCTTTTAAAAATAAGCAGTTTCACTTATTTGTAGTAAGTATTTCTATTTTGTACAGCCCCTGGGTGCTCATGCTGTTTTCTGAGGTGTGAAGAGCTCTTTTCTGAAAACTGCCAGTGCAGAGTCAGCGAGGTAGAGACCATAGCCTAGTGAATTGAGAAGTCTCCCCTTTGACCTTCTCAGAGAGCACACTATCCTGGCTGGTAATCTTCTCTGGCCAGTCAGAGGCAAATTCATTAAATATCTCTTTCTGTTCTGCCAGCATGCTGTGTTCTAGCCTGTGAAATTACGGTTTTTCTCTAAGCACCCTTATCAGTTAAGCTATTGTTTGGCTGCCACTTCTCTCTTGTAGGATTTCAGTGTATATAAACATACCACAGTGAAACTTCCTCAGGGTGCCTGTTCATGCTCCTTACTTGCCCAGTACATAAAGTACATTTCTGGGTTAAATATGCTCATATAATGGCTGGATTCTTCTGCATGAGCCACTGCTCTGTATGTTGCCTGTCCTTGAGGACCGACAATCTTGTTACAGTACCATCAACCAGAAATGTTAGCTGTGAACTGTACTTGACCCTCTGATAACCTTTCCCAAAGTGAGCATGTGCCAGTAAAATTTTAATATGGATGGCTTGATTGACATGTATCAAACTTTCAACATGACCTTTTCTCTTGAATTCTAATCACTTAGGAAAAAGTACTTCGTAACTGTGACAAGTATAGATTGTAGATCTTCTGGTCCTTGCCTATTCTCTTTGGCTTCTGCAAGCTGGCATTGGGAGTCTTGTGCTGGCCTCTGTTAGTGCAGGAGCTTAGATGCTTAGCTAGTTTCAGCAGTTGACCTGTTTGTGTGGAGGAAGGGAGAGGATTAAGTCAAAGTAAGGTTTTTTTTGTTCCTTGCAGAGGTTTAGCTGTTCCTGTAGTTAAAATACATGCTATTTACAACAGTGTTTGAGTTGAGTTGTCTCAACTGTGAGAGAAGAGCATGAGTGCAAAGGGGAATCAATGGACAAACTGAGCTGTGCTCATTAGCTCTGAGCACTTGAGACTTGAAAGCTGTGCATATATACTCTTCAGTGGCTGAAGAGTTGTGCAACTGCTGACATACAGTAGACTCGAACAACATTTCTTTGTGGATGATCCTTGAAACACAGCAGAGTAGCACTGTGTTTTAATAGTTTGTATAGTGCTGTCAGTTGGCTCTGAGGAAAATGAGAGAACAATGTGGAAGTCTGCTAAGATAGCATGTTAAAAAAAAATCTCCTCCTTGGTTTTAAATAAGTTTTTCCTCTTGTTTTGTAGACTTCTCCTTGCTGGATAGGTGGAAACACTGAGCCATTGACTGGGTTTACATGGAGAGGTGGATGTGAACGGGAAACTACTGGCATTCAGATTTGGAGTGAGGTGTTTGTAATTGATAAACCCAATGGAACAAAGGTAAGTGCTTGAATTAAATAGGTGTACGTAAGGATTTTTGCCTCTGTGTGTATACCTTTAATGCCATGGATTTCATGGAGGCAGTTCAAACATCAGTTGCTTTCCTTTGCATTCAGTAGCTGTGTAATGTATTTGGAAACCTTATATCAGTGCAAGTATGAATTTTCCTGCTGGGTTATAAGATTCCATCTCCAACAATAGTCCAATTCTGAGAGTACTTTGTTTTGGCAAAGTCTGCTCTGTCCAGGCTGATGGGTGGGTTATTCTGTGGATGTTGTAAAACTGTAATGGCTATAAATACCATATATAGACAAATGTTGTGATAAGAGCTGCTCCATAACAAACACTGTTTTTTGAGAGGTGAGAATGTGTTCTAGCTTGTAGCTGTGTTCTAGTGAAATGTAATGCATGGCTATAAGTACTAGAAACAGCTTCAGTGTCTGGAAGCTGGTTCTTTCATATAGTTTAACAGGTAGTCCACAAAAAAGGACTAAGTCCAATGGTGGGATAAAAGGCACTAACCCTATTCTAATCAAAGCTGGTGCATCTTTTTAAACTCTAAGTCAGTTTAACTACAAAGTTTGGTTGTAGGTGTTTATCTTCATGCTGAAACAAAGTGTTAATGTTGTTAATAAATATTTGCTCCACAGTACTAGTGGTGTATCTTGAGCTATTCATGTTCTCCTGAACTGTAAGCTCATGGTTATTTAACTTTCATACCCTTTGCATTTGCAAAGGAAACATCTGATGCCAATTAATATGGGACACTGATCTTAAACAGATAGTGGCTTAGGGGCGTTCAGGAAGCTTCATCAAATTTCATACGTAACCAAACAGTTCTCTGGCTAAAAAAGTTAAGTTGTGAGGATCTGTTTGTGCTCTGGGGACAAATCACTCACTTGTTCTTGCTTATCAGCCATTTCTAACTGAAAGAGAAGGGAATTGTAGTAGAACTCAAAGATGGGAATTGGGACAGATTAACTTATATCATTAAGATCATTTCATTCCTTGTCATTCCAGCAGACGGTCAGTATCAATTATCTTGTTTTCTTCTGAAAATGATTATTTTAAGATAGATATGTTTTTAGAAGTAACCATCTCACTCAGCTCTAATGAACTATGCTGGATTGTCAGCTAAGACTGAAGTTCTTCCAGTGAATAAGAGCTGTCTGTTACTCTGCACTGTACCCTCACTGGGCTGAGGGAGGCTATTTCTGTGGGAGAGGGTAACTAGTGTAGCAAGGCCAAGGACTTAAGGCTGATGACATGGCCCTCTAGTTGTTGCTTACTCAGCTGTAGGTGTGTATAGGCATGTGCACAGGCAGCTGACTCACTAATAAGTAGGTATAGGGGCAGAGACTTGCTCTACTTGAAATGGAGTTTATCTCAATGGCCAGGAGTTTGAAAGTGTTAATAATTTGGTTAACTATTACTGCTCTTTAAAACTCTCTAGGTTGCTGTACTACTCATGGATACCCAAGGTGCCTTTGATAGCCAATCCACTATCAAAGACTGTGCAACGGTTTTTGCTCTGAGCACCATGACGAGTTCTGTCCAGGTGAGAATACCTGTGCTGGCAAATAATAGCAGCTATAGGAACCCTCTATCCTGAACATGCAAAGAATATCTGTGTAGCCACACTTTGAAAGTACACCTGTATATCTTCCTCCAACTATTATTTAAGCTTTCATACTTTAAAAAAAAAAAAAAAAAAAGAAAAAGTACTCATACTTACCATTTTATTTTCAGTGTAGTATACTATGTAAGTTTCTCTGTGGAATCAAGGTTATCCAAGGCCAAGCTGAGTTAAAATTGCTGACTGAACTGGGGAATCCCAAAAAAAGATGTCAAAGTAGCAATGGCTTCTGTACAGATGTGTCACAGAATCTTTTCTTAAGACTTCAGATAGTTTAGTGTGGAATTACACTGTGATCAGCTAAACTTACAATTGCTGCTACTGTTAAACTTCTGATGATTCTCTCGTGCTACACCCAAAACTACTTTTAAGCTTGTGCCTTAAACGTACCAGAAGTGAGCAGGTTTTTGAGGGATGACAAGTGACCTTCTTCAGACATGCTACAACATGAAAGTAACAGGATTATGTAGAACACTACTTCTGCCCTGTGGGGTTGTTTTTGGTGGGGTTTTTTTTGTTTGTTTGTTTGGCTTTGTTTGTTTGTTTTGTTCCTGTAGTTAGGATAAGTTGTGGGTTATTGATGCATCTTTGAGTTTACTGCTGTTCAGTATTTGTGCTATTGAAACAGTCACGAGCTTCCTGGATAAAATCAGATATCTCTGGGAAGATTAGAAAGCAAAAAAACCCTGGTGAACTAAGTACCCAGTCATTTCTGTGTTGGATATGCAGCTGCTGGATCACTGAATCCTAGAGCACTTGGACTTGAGGATGGCAAACAGACGTGCCCTTCTTAATACTCCTGTCTCACACTGATGTGGTTATTTGAAGCATTCGGCAGTCTTCTCTGGTTCCTTTATGACTTGCTTCCTTGGAAAGAAGCTGTTCTAAGAAGGATTAGGGTAGTCAGCAGTGGTTTGTCCCTAGCACTTTGTATAAGGAAGTGACTTTCGAGATGCATTCTATGACACCTTTCTAGTTGCTGACTTTTGGATAGTTAGACTTCTCCTGAGGGGTTAAAAATGCTCAGGATAATTAAAAGAGACTACATGAATGTAAGATAATGGTTTGATGTTACACTGTAATTCTTTTACTGTCTTTTGCAGGTATACAACTTGTCGCAGAATATTCAGGAAGATGACCTTCAACATTTGCAGGTAAGAATATGCTGAATTTATATTAAGCTGCCTCTGGAGTGATAGTCTTCACATTGTTCTTGAAGTTACTACTAATGTAACTGTGATTTGGGAGCTGCCTGCTACTTCCTATAAAACACTGAAGCTGACCTGATGCTAAAATTAGTACTGCCTATAACAACAGTATTTGCATCAACTCCATGATACTGTGATGCTTCTACTGTGCCAGTGCAGAGGTAAAGTAGTACAGGCTTCTAATCTGGCTAAACCTTATCTTTCTAAAATCTGTTCTCTGTATGGTAAGTTGTGAAATTCCCGAAAGGATGAGAAAGGAAAATGATTTATGGAAGTACTTAATGAGAAAATTTCAATGTTTCTCCTTTTTCGCTAAAATAGGAAGATGGATGGTTTTTCATAACCAGTTTCTAAAGAAATGTGGGAGATTGGGTCAGGGCAGAAAGAGTTATCTTCTACCCAGAAGCGTTCTCTAGTTTTTCAACTGAGAAACTTTTACAGAGTTTTATTTCTGCTTAGAAACAAAAGCAGGAAAGAGTTGCACTGTCTTTACTGGGGGGGTTTTCATCCTCTAATGGAACATTGTGGTCAAAGGCCACTGAATTCTGGCTTCATGTGAATAGTGCAAGAACCTTATCTCCTTAAGTTAAAACCTGTATCTTTAAAGACTAGCTTGTGTATCAACAAATGCCTGCCTGTGCTCAGGCCATGACCTTGTCACAGCTTAAAACTGTTTTATGTGTCTTCTGATTGAAAGGAATTCTGTCTTGGTCAGTGCTGCAAGAGACTGGCTGCCAATACTGGAAGTAGAAGAGCACTAACTAAACATAGCCTTGTGATGCTGTTCTCAGTTAACAGAGTTGTATCACTGGGCCAACACCCCCCAAAAAAACCCAACCAGGCACTGCAAACAAGCCTTACCTAATTATTTGCAAGCCAGGCCTTCCTCATGACTTTGGTGCTTTGACAGCCTCAGTGCAATCTGAATAGAGCGATCCCTTTCTTTTATACTGGAGGGTGAGATTTGAGGGTGGGAAAGGAAAAGAAGGGTGATAAATATAAGCAGTGGGTAGGGGGACACCCATGCATTTAAAGCTGGGGCAAGGAATTGTGAGCTGAGGGAAGGAAGTTCTGAATTTCTGTTATAACAGGAATTTCTGTTGTTCTGAAATACTCTTAGTCTCTGGCTGCCTTTTCGATGTAGCAGGAAAGTGAATGGGGTAGGCAGTTAGGATCAAAGGAGCCAGTCTCATATGGGTGGTTGGTCACTTCAGAGCTGCTTTTCCTCAGAGTGACAAGGGCCTGGAATTTAATTTGTGTTAAATTAATCTTGTAAGTTCTCAGATGCTCTTGTGATCAACACAGGGGGAACTGTCCTTTTAGCCAATTTATCTGAGATGTTCCAGGAGTTAGTTTTAATGCAGAAGAACAGTTGCCTGGTACTAGAGGATACTGGTGTGCTTCCTTCCTCTCAACCTTCAAGATCTGTAAGGGGGCTAGCATGGATCAACACCTGACAGTATTGACCTCTGCTGAAACAGCTAGCACAGTCCGTAATTCATGTTCTCATGGACTGTCTGGCCCACTCAGTCCAGTGATGAATGGTGCTGCTGGTATTAAAGATGGTGAAAGCAATGAGAGGAAGGCAGGTGACACTTGCCTTTATACTGGCAGGAAAGAACAATTATCAGTTGAGGTCACGGGCTGAAGTAGGTATCTGGGAAGCTGCTGAACTTGGCTTGTATTTAAGTGTCTGATACATTGGCTCTAGCCAAGTTCCTTGAGACTTCTAGGAATAAATCTTTTGTGGGAAGTAAGGGGCAAATGTTAGACAGGCTTACCTCCTTAGCCTAGGAAACAAGTGTTGGAAACTGGCTTGCTGAGAGACACAGCCAGCTTTCCTCTGAGAATAGCCCACAGGCCACCCACTTAGAGCTGCGGTGTGTTGACAGTTATGGAATGGCACTGTGAAATCATGCCTTCTTCCTGAATTTTACTGATGATTGGTGTACTTGCTCTTTAGGTGTATTGGCCATTCTCAACGCATAATAAGATTTAAGATAGAATACTTTATTTTCTAGTGACATAATAGAATATTTTACAGTAGAAAAATGTGTTTTATGTGTGACACCCTTATGCTCTTCTTTCTATCAGTTGTTTACAGAATATGGAAGACTAGCTATGGAAGAAATTTACCAAAAGCCGTTTCAGGTAACTATATATGTTAAATGGATTTTAAGTAATTGAATGTGTAGAAAGTAAGCTCAGAATAATTTATGAAGAGAAATTAGCGGGCTGAAGCTAGCCTGTTCTTTACAAGGCTGATTTTCCTTCCCTGTCACCACATTTCTTGGCAAAAACACAATGGGAAAATGCTGAAGAGGATCATGTTTTGGGCAAGTACAGCTTTGTGTCTGAGTTGTAAAACATAAAAGGAGTGAAAGTGTCAAGTGATTTGCAGATGTTAAGGAGAAAAGTTTCGTCCTGCCTTCTTACTCATTACTTTTTGAGATATGGTTGGTCTTTGCTGGTGGTACATGGTTCTGAGTAAAGGTCATGTGGCCTCTAAGAAATAGCATTGAGGAGGGCCGTGTTGCATTTCATTTACTTGAAGCTTTATTGGCTTCAGCATTAAAAACCTCAAAACTGCTAGCATCTCCAGACTGTTTGCTAGGCCAGAGAAGGGTTTGAGGCTTCTTCTATTTAGTGGAGGCAAAGACGGAGATCTTTTCCATCCTGAAGTATCCCCTTTAACCCATAAGGGTACTAGTCGACTGCTGTTAGTGGTGAGTTTTAAGACTCTTGTGTCTCTAGAATATTCAGCTTACAAGTGTGAGTCCTCAATGTTCTTGTCATTTGCCCAGGAACAGGGAAACTATCTTTTTGAGACACTTGGGTACTTCCTTTCAGATGAGTGAGTTGCCTTTGTGGGTTTGGTATGTGGGTTGGTTGGTTTGTTTTTAAACAAGCAAACGCTTCAAATGCACCACAAAACTACAAGGCTACTTCATTTAGAGCAGCCAAGCTTAGAGATTTTTTTACTTAAAATAATCACGTGTGACAGTTTTTTACTTTAGGAATGATGCAAGCCATTTGCTGCTGTTGTTCTTCCTGTTACAGACACTCATGTTCTTAATTAGAGATTGGAGTTATCCTTATGAACATGCATATGGCTTGGAAGGAGGAAAAAAGTTCCTAGAGAAAAGATTGCAGGTAAGTTATCTCCAGTAGTCCTAGTGTGGTCTTATAACTTAAATGACAACTTACCACCAAGATAATGATGCATGATGAGCTAACTCTTTGTGCTAATAAAATACGTTTGTGATGCTCCCACTCGTGTGGAGTTCTGATGTTTAGAACTTGACATTTTTAGGTGCAAGAATGTGCTCTTACTGCTTTTAAGCTGATATTTAATCTTAATTGCAGTACTGCAAAACTGTTAGCAGTTCTTACTGCCTTTTTTTTTTTTCTTCTTCAGGTAAAGCAAAACCAACATGAAGAGCTACAGAATGTAAGGAAGCATATTCACTCCTGTTTCAGTAATCTTGGCTGTTTCCTGTTGCCCCACCCTGGTCTTAAAGTTGCAACAAATCCAAATTTTGATGGGAGGTTGAATGGTAGGAAGCTTTCCATTGTGTATTTCTTGATTCAGATTGCTGAGTTTATTTTCTTTTATAATGGGAGTTAAACACTGAAATGGTTGGCTCTTGAAATGCTTGATTGGAAAAATGTAGGGCTAAAAGGTGAAACTACAGAATCTAGAAATGTGCATTTTGTGTTCTTTTCAGTAGTTTAAAGGTAGAGGGGTTAAGCAGGCAGAGGGAATGGATATCTTTGTGTCTAGCTGTTGATTGTAATCTGATAACTTGAGACATACTTAAAGGTCATTAAATAAGGATTCTAAAGAGAAATAAGGATTCCAGAGAGGAGAATTCAAAAAATTAAAGACTTTACTTTCTTAAAATTGAAAGGCTTTTCTCTAAGAACTTGCTAAACCAAAGGTCAGAACTAGAATGACTTTAAAATAAAAGCTATGGGCTTCTGCTGCTGCAGAATGAGAGGCAGTCGGGATTCCTCCAATTGCTGCTTGTCCCCCAACAAAGGGAATGTATCAGAATGGCAAAGGCTAAAAAAGTGGGTTTGCAATAGTGGGGTGCCAGCCACTTCTGTGCTGAGGGCGCAGACTTGTGGGATTATTGTGTAAGATGTTGGTGTATTTGGGGAAACACACTTTAAATATTACAAGGACTATGGAACCTTGTTCTCTCTGTCTGAAGTTAAGATTAAAGAGTAGATAGAATTTACTAAAGCTATACTATGTATTTAAGCCTTTAAATATCTTAAAAATGCAGCCAAAAGTTGTGACGCTATGGATTTTGAAGGGTCAGGGGTTATCAGTGTTCCTTTGGAAAATGTAAGATTGAAAAGAAATCTAACCACTTTTTTTCCTGAAATTGATTGAATTTTACTAGATATAGATGAGGATTTTAAGAAAGAACTGCGGAATTTGGTACCATTACTGCTTGCCCCTGAAAACTTGGTAGAAAAAGAGATTAGTGGATCCAAGGTGACCTGTAGAGATCTTGTAGAATACTTCAAGGTAAGCAAACTCATACTAATTATTTCTGTTAATGGCTTAAAAGAAAGTATTCTAATTTTAGGACATGTCGTTCCCAGAGAAGATAAGATATCTAGGCTGCCGCTCACTGATCAGCTCACTTTTATTTTCATTTCATTACTCTGACTTTCCAGAACTGGCACACAACTTCCTAACAGTATAGCTCTTGGCAAGCTACTATTGGCAGAGTTGTGCTGTGTGGTTTTTTTTTTTCTTTTTTCTTTTTCTTTTTTCTTTGTAAATGTGCTGAAATACTTCAAGCTGTATTAGAGATTTTTTTTCCTACTTTGAAATCCTAGTTTGTCTGGATGTGTTGCCTTTGTTTTTTAAAAAAGGGTCTCATGTAGATTGTACTGATAGAAGACCAGCTCTTAAACTGCTAGGTATGCAGTGAAAATTTCAGATACTCCCCTCTGGATTTTTAACGTGCAAGGAAGATGCTTTCTAAACACTTGCATGTGCAGCACCACTGTATGTTCTGAAATATTTGTGTATGATACTTGCAGCTGTTAGACTCTTGAGCTGTGTTAGTATCATGGTGACACCAGCAGAAATGTGATAACATAATCCCTACAACACCAGGAATTGATCTGGTGTGGGTAATTTTTTTTTTTTTTTTTTTTTTTTTTAATTGGAATGACTTACTTGGCTTGGTAGGAGAAAGTGGCACTCATTCCTAAAGACATTAATTTTGCATTACTACTTTTGAGTATGCATGTTGAAGGTAGAACAGAGTTGGGCTGATGTTAAGAAAGAAGCTGTGCAAGGGAGGAATCTGAGACCAGAACTCTTTAACACTTGTAAAATGAAGTAACATTTCGTAAAGGAAAGATGTGATATGAGATGCATAAAATCAGCACTCTGGAGCTCCTGTGTTCAGTCTCTGTATTTACATGGTTGCATGCTGCTTTTTGTTCCACTGTCTTCTCTAATAAGACCTGATCCTCTACAGTGTAGGGAGTGTGCATTCAACAGCAGTTTAGAAAGGACTGCACCCTAAAAACTGAATGTAAAACCTCCTTGATTGAAAAGGTGCCTGATTCACATCCCACATCCAGTCTGGGAGCAGTCATGCAGGGTGCTGCGGAAACACTGTGGTTATGTAACTAAAGAGGACTGCTCCCTTGGGACTGTGCATCTAAAGCTGAGATCGTGAAGTCCGAGTTGGAAACTGGAGGGCTTTTACTTGGAGGAAATAGCTACAGAAGCAAGGAGGGTGCCAAGGGAACAGAGTCCTGTATAACTCTATACATTTTTGTAGGTTGTCCTACAACCTAGAGCATTAGCTATATAGGGACCCTGGTAACCTTGTTCTCTCCTCCTTTATAGAGAAAAATCCTCAGGGCAGAAGCTTGTAGACAAGCTGGGAGGGAGAGCAGTAATAGCATGAAGAAGAATCACTGCCCTGCCTCCAAGGGGCTGAGAGTGGCCTTGTTGGTCTAACTTGCACAGCTTGTCCAAAGCACTGAAATGGCTACTGCTGCCTGCTATGCCCCCTCCGTTAATCTGTCCAAAAGAGCTGTGCCACGGGCCATCATGTGGGCCAGAGAAGATGACATGAAGGACATGTTCTCTTCCAGCCTTCTGAAACCCTGGTGAAAGAAAGGACACCTGAGGATTGGTGAGATGTGGCCTGCTTGGCTTCCAGAAATGTTTTAGCAGCTCAGCTCTGTCTACATTAGTGCTTTGATCTGCCTTTTTTTTTTTTTTATCCTCCCACACTTCAAGGGAGCAAGGCATATGGGGAAATGTAAGTACTGGTTCTCCCAGGACTGAGGTGTGTTTGGACATACCTCTTGCCAGAAAGGCTGTGAGAGAGAGTCATCTTTGCTCTTTTGTTTTGGGTGAAGATTCCCTGCCTAGCCAAGACATCCTTATGTATTTAAGGGAGCAGAAACCTGCTGTCAAGCCTGTCGCTTCTGGAGATAGTGGCCATGTGTCCTCAACGTGCTCTGCTACCCTGCTAGGCCCCAGCCTCAAATGTGCAGGAAAGTAAAAGGATTAAAGCACTAGGGATAACTGAGAATGCCAGACTCGTATGAAGAAATTTGCTTAATTGAATAGCATTATTACAAAGAAATAATCTATGAGCTCTGTCTTTATATCATCCCTCTTTTCTCCTTCTCCTCAATTGTAAATGTTTAGGAAAAAGAAACCTTTTTTCTTTCTTTCTCCCATTTAGGCTTATATTAAAATCTATCAAGGAGAGGAGCTACCTCATCCAAAGTCTATGCTGCAGGTATTTTATTTTTCTTTCAAATAATCTGATAGATGATGCATACTTGTAAGTTCTTTGCAGTCGAAGATCATGACTGCTGCGGGTCTGAAGCTCCCACACAGAGATGTAGTTCTTGAAGAAGCTGTGTACTTTGAAAGCTGTCTGAACTGTGTAGTCTGGGTACATATTTGTGTCTCCCCCTAGTTCCATCTACTGAATGGAGCAGGGGTATATCTGGTTGGTTGGGTTTTTTTAGCTGCTTCAATTTCTAAGCATGTGTTTTCTTTAACTTGCTATTTTGTCAGTACCTTTCAGACTGTATTCAGAGGGCTTTTAACATCAGATGCAGCAGATAAAATGGAGAAGGCTTATAGTAATGCAGCTATCGCCACTGTCTTGCAGTGTTAGGCTACTCTGTGGGTTTGTTAGATTGGATAACTGCATTGAGGTTTCTTTTCTGGGTTGATCCAAAGAGGATGTAATCAGCTTTAAAGCGATCTGAACACAAACTAATTGTATAAAGCCGTGTGTTGAACCCTTGAATTGTTTGGGATGAAGAGCTTTCACCGAAGTGTGGGCTTTGGGGTCAGTTTTAACCATTTTGTGTTTGTAAGACTTGGGGTTTTTTAAGCTTCCTGTGTCGCTTCAATAAGACATGACTGTTCTAGGTGTTTTCTCATCCTTCAAGGAACCAAATCTTTAGACTTCTGGGGGAGTTCAGAAAACTCATCACAATGAAACAAAGGCTGCTATCATTTCCTCTACTTAGCATGCCATAAATGTGGCTGGGAGATACACAAGATAACATCTTGCAGCATTAGCTAGAATAACTGTCCCTGACATAACACAGGTTGAAAGTAGTCTTAAATTCTTACAAATGCTGACACCAAAACTGCACATACATAATGCAGAAATAATACCAGCTTGCTTCTTTCCTCACAAGTAGTGATGTATCAGGATTAATATTTAATAGTTTGGTCATCCGTATTTGCTTATTAACAACAGAGCATTCAGAAGAGATTGCTCATGATGAAAATCCTATATGAGCATGTGAGAGTTTGTCTACAGCTGTACTAGAGAGCTGAAGAAAATGTTCTCCTAGTCCGTGATCTGTTTTAAAGTATATCGCTAACCTTCACTTGTTTTTGTGGGGCGTTTTCCTGGCCATCTGAAGCTTTGGAGGTTGTGGGGGTATGTTGGGCAGTGTAACTACATGTATGTAAGTAGCTGGTAATGCTGTGATGATACATGGTGCTCAATGTTTTCTAGGCAACAGCTGAGGCGAACAATCTGGCTGCTGTGGCAGGAGCAAAAGACTTGTACAGTAAAGGCATGGAGCAGGTATGATGACACAACTTTCTCTAACTGCCTACATGCAAATACAGGCCTTCAGTTTTAATGTTGTACTCAGTGTTGGTTGTGAGGATTTTAATGAAGAGAAGTAGCTTAGGGCCAGTACTCATGTGTTTTCTGCACTCTGCTCTGAGGTTAGATGTCTGATGCAGCAAAGCCAGGATTCTTTGAGACAGAAATTGCTGAGGAGGTATGGGAATGGTCATGTTTGTAAGATACCACCTGTTAGTTCCCCCTGCTGCTCTTGACAGACAACTTAAAATCCTGTGACATGAAATGGGCAAACAGGTGAGGAGACATTTGTGGGCCAGGGTCTTGCAAGGGTAGAGTTCTAGTATTATAGTCTCATGCTTCTGAATTGTGGTCACTCATTAGCTGTAAAATGCAAGGATTAAAATTATTCTAAAGTTTTTTTTTAAAAAAACCCCACTTGAAATACAAGAATTATCTTGTCTGAAAAAGCTGTATATGTAACTTCCTACTTGTTCTTCTCTTGAAGATAGTGACTTATACCACTCCAAGCTGAATGCCTGGATGGACTTGCATAACACTATGTTTAAGCATGAAGGGTTTATCATAGGAAATTCTGAAAACAATTATGTGTGTCGTAAAGCTTTAACAGGACTGTGCTTATTGTGAAACTCTACAACTGGAAAAGACCAGTAGGTGCGATAACATGCTACAAACGTAGCTCCACATTAACTAGGCTAATTCTGGTCTTAATTGCTGAAGTAGCTTTCAATTTTGAAATTAGAGTGAGACCTAATGCTAGTGCTAGACTAGCCAGTTCCAGTTGTTAGCAGGCTGTTTTGAGAATGCTCTTCTGGTATAGAGGGGTTCCTTCATTTGTTTCCACTTTGGAAAATCTCTTGAAATAGTAAATGGGTTGTTTATAATAAATGCCAAGTCTGCCTTCCTACCTTGAATCTTCAATGGCTGTTGAGATACTGTAGTTGTAAGGTGTCTTACTTGGGGCAAGGAATAAACAAGAACAGATGTTCTTAAACAGAATTTGTTTCCATAGTAATGTTCCCTTGTACTGTATATTTTTATATCGTTGTAGAGATACACACAAATGTTTTGAATTATTTTTTATCCAGATGTCTCAGATGATGTTCTTAATGTGACAGCTCTGAAATTTCTATTTTTAGGAACAGAAGTGGGAATTCTTTGGATTTAAGACTGGATTATGTAAAGATAGCTCTTACTGTAGCTTCTGAGTTCTTCTCACGAACCAAAGCCCTCCTTTGCTGAGTGTGCATAACCAAAATAATGTCCCCCTAATGACCTTAAATGTAAGGAACAACAGGTGCAGTCACACAGACTATAAGAAAACAGTGGCAGTTATTTGTGTCGTAGTCTTGATGCATCAGCAGCTCCTGGTGTTTAACACTCTCTGGGCAATGTGAAAAGACCATCTTGGAGGATGAGACTAGTAGCCATTTTCCACGGAGTTTTGCCAGATGTGAAGGACTTCGAGATGGTTGAAGCAGAAAGGTGCTTGTTAACTTGAGCAAGGGGCAGAGCGGGGGTGCCAGGATCTTGACGGTGAGGTTTGCCTTGAAGAAGCTAGCCAGTGAAGCCATGCATCTTGTGAGGCAGAAAGGGGATGCTGTACTCTGAGAAAGTGATCTTCTATGTGTCCTGCTGAAGGGATAGCAGCAGGAGAAAGTTAAAGTTGTTGCTGCACTCAAGACACGAGATGGCAAGCACTGTGGTAAGACTACCTTGAGGCAGGAGAGGGAAGGCTGTTGTTTGACATCACATGGAAAGAATCTGCAGTTTTTAGACATAGTCTGACTGTGAGGGTCTGGAGGAGTTGGAGCTGATCTGCAATATGTATGTCTCTGATGGCCTAGGTTATCTCTAATCATAGTCCTCAAGAGGTCAGAAATCAGTCTTACAGAGTAGAGGCCCTTGGAGTCTTAACCATTTTCATACCCGTGCTGATTCAGGAAGAGGAAGATGGTGGTGTCCACATCATGGGTATCCGTTTGAGCCCATGGTCTCGTTCCTTCAGCAGAAACGTACTCTCACAAGTTGATCAGAATCAAGCCTAGAGGACAGTCTAGGGAAGAACAGGCTACAGATGTCAGCAGCTAGTTCTTGGTAATTCATATCACCTGGTAAGTTCCATGGAGCCTGCTAGTGGCAGCAACAAACAGGAATAAACTTGCTGAGTGGGCAAAATCTACCCAGTTTCTCCAAATTCTGCACTAACCCTCTCACTGAGATGGGTGACCAGGAGTAAAAAGCTGAGGGGAGGGCTTGTGGCCTTCAGAGTTGTCCTTAACCTTCCTCAAGCGAAGCTTTCTCTGCTTCCTGGTGTTCCTTTATTTCACCTTTTCATAACAGGAATGTGCATGTGGCTGATGTCTTGTCCTTCTGGGCTTGCCCAAAGGAATCATTGAAAGTATGAGTTCAGTCATGTGCTATAGCTCTGTACATGATCAGACAGATAAGGCTTTTGCTGTGCCATGATGCAAAGTACCTTTAGCTGCTTCACTTCAGACAGGACTCTAGAGCTTACAGAGCCAAGAAAGCTGCAGGAGGTAGTTTGATGCTGGCTTGAGAGGGAGGACAGTGAGGAGCAGGTTTTCTTTCTGTACAGCGGAAGATACTCGGTGTGATGATCTCATCTCTGATTGCTCTAACAGGTTTGTGGGGGAGATAAGCCTTACATTGCCCCGTCGGACCTTGAGCGGAAGCACCAGGATTTCAGAGAGTCAGCTGTCAGGCAGTTCCGCTCAGTGAAGAAGATGGGAGGGGAGGAGTTCTGTCGGCGCTACCAGGAACAGCTTGAAGTGGAAATCGACGAGATCTATGCAAACTTTGTGAAGCACAACGATGGCAAAAACATCTTTTATGCTGCTCGTACCCCTGCCACTCTATTTGCAGTCATGTTTGCCATGTATATAACCTCAGGACTGACTGGGTTCCTTGGTATGAACTCCATAGCTACCCTGTGTAATCTCGTGCTAGGGATGGCTCTTATATCGTTTTGTACTTGGGCATACGTTAAGTACTCTGGGGAATTCAGAGAAGTTGGAACAGCCATTGATCAGATTGCTGAAGCTATATGGGAACAGGTTGGTATCTGGTTTTTAATGCAAGAATCTTTCTTTCTTGAGCAGACATATCAAATGGTTTCTGTTCAGTGCTGCAAGTGAAAAGCTGGTTCTAGACCTAATGGAGAATGCTTGTGCTGCCAAAGGGAAAAATCGGCTCAGAAGTGTGACTGCTCTCTTCAGTAAGAGATGCCACACACAAAGAATGTTAAACAAGCTTAGGATATTAGCAAAAAAGTGTTACTTAAAGCAGCTTGGAGAGTAAAGAGTGGAGGGACTCTTTAAAAATCCTGTTACTTTTTCAGAGCAAGGAATTCTGCTTTTAAAGGTATGTTTAAAGTGATAAACTTGCCCTATGAATGTGGTGGATAAAATATCTCAGGTGGTGCAAGAAATGGGGAAGGTGAAACACGGCTGCCCTCTCTCACCTCACCTGATGGTGTGACACTGGAGGGCTAATTAGACCTCAGAGAGAACTGGCTGATGACTTGCAGCAACCAGACTGACTTGCAGCAACTGCTACAAGAGGATGTGCAGCAAGTTTCTTCCTTCAGGAAGACTTGTGTTGTCTGTGACAACTTCAGTTGGTGCAACTGCTGTTGCAAGAAACGCTCGACAGACAAATTCCTGAAAGAAAAGACAACGTGAGTGTAGGTGTACCAAAGCTGGAGGAGAAAACCTTCTGTACAGAGATTTTGCTGCCTGAATCCAGTTGACACAGCTGTGCCAGTAAAACCAATGTAGAGAATTCCTGACCAACTCCTACAAGTAGTGTTTGGAGCATTGTGAGTAGCTATGTCCAGTGTCAACAGAAGGGAAACACTTTGGTGCTGTTGTTACTAGAAATAAAGGGCTCACTGAACTTACCTGGGATGACATTAAAATGGGTTCTACAAGGTACAAGCAAATAACTGGAGCCTTCTATGCAGAGGCTCTCTTCTACATCTGAAAAATGACTCTGTTCAAGGCTCATCGTAGGCAGTAGGTACACTAGACCTGTCTGAGCAACCAGGTAAGGTTATGAGTTCCACTGGAGTGGAAAAAGTGGATTTCTAATAGTAGGAGGGAATTGAGCATCAAGGTACTAAATTTTGAGTTACACCCCTAACTAGTGATTAAAATTGAGGCTCTCGCTGTACCACCATAGCTTCTTGCTTTGGAGCTTGGGGCTGAGGAGCACTGCAAGAAAAGTGGAAGGTGTCAGTTCTATGCGTGGTTCTCACTGAGTGCAGCTGCTGCTTGCTGTAGGATACTTAGAGCACATAAGGCTTGATGTGACTGCTGACTTATCCTGGAAGGGGGAGAACTTGGCTTATGCTAGGAGGAGCTTCCCTTTTGTTGGGCTAGATGAAGGGGGTCTCCAAAACTGCTTGCTGGTGGTGGCATTACAGTTGCACATCACCAATAATATGCAGAGCACGTCCAGGTCCTGTCTGAGTCACTCTGATTATATACCGTGTTCTTGTGACGATTGATTTTTCTGAATCTCTGCCTTTCTTTTCCCTCCTTGCTTCAGAGGAATCCCAGGAAGGTGAGAAGTTACTGGCAATTAGTTTCTTTTTCTGAACTTGATTGACTTTTTCTGCTGCCTTCTAAGAGCCGCTTTTCCTAACAGCTCAATTCGTGTTTTAGGTGTTTTCCAAACTCTTTGAAGTCCTTAGACGCCGAACGATTCGCCGTGCTCTTACATCAGTGCCGCGACAGCGACTCTCATCCAACAATAACAAGAAGAAAAACTAGCCAGTATTTTTAACTTTCTTTCTGTATCTGAAGTGTTCACACTTACACATATAGGACAATAAGCTGGACCGTCTGGGCCGGTCTGCATAAATGCTGTAACCATACCAGACTGATGCTGCATATAGGGTATGGAATTGCACATCCATCTTCTAGGAACTGTAAAGTGGTTTGAATTCAGTGAAATACTGCTGTATAGGAGGGATCTCACTTGTGTCCATAGCATGTGACTGATTTAACCTCATTACTGTAGCAGCAAAACTCATTTCTCTTTCAGTTCATGCCAGTTTGTGTCAGACTTCAGCATTCTAAGTTTTTTCATTATTTCAAGTCTCATCTCTTTGTATGCTTTTATATTTTATTTTCCTTGGTTACCTCATTTTTTTTTTTCTTTTGCACATTTCTCATTCCACAGGTGTTGAAGCCCATGAGTGATAATTTGATGGAGGATCATATGAGGCAGTCTGTAAAAAACTCTATCAAAGCAGGCCTGACCGAGCAGGTGTCTCACCATGCCAGACTAAAGACAGACTGACAGTTCATCTCCTCTTCAACTCTGCCCTCTCATCCTAGACATGCTTGCTGTACCATGAGAACTCAATAATAAAAAAAAAAAAAATAAAAATAAACCAAAGTTTACAATCAACTGTAGAAGTAGTTTAGTGTGACTGGCTTCACAGATTGCTGCCATCACCTGGGAAGAGTAAGTTTGTCAGTGCTCTGCTTCTAAGACAAACTGGTGCCATGGAGACGGCTGGGGGTGGGAGGGCGGGTGTCTGTTATACGTATAGTCCTGGTGAACTGTGTATGTGTGTGTTTGGGGGTGGGGGGGTCGGGATCTTCCCCCCAGTGTTTGAGTTGATGCAGTCTCTGGCTTACAGTGGGAATCTGTCCTCTGCAGGAGGTAATTTCAGGGAAGTACAACAATCAGACCCACATAAGGTGTGCTCTCACCAAATGTACCCAGCTCCACACCATCCCCATGCCACCTGTAAGGAGTGTTTCTGTGTCTGGAGTGTATCAAGTCGGTGAAGCCATTAGAGCCACTACATTATAATATGTATCTTGCTTTATTGCCTTTTATACCAGTGTTACACAAATGCATGTATTGGTTCCGCACGCCGCCGACGGCAGAACTGACTTGTAGGGGAGGCAGTGGGTCGGAGCATATGGTGTCTTGCCTTGAACTTGCAGACCTGGTCCCGAGGGAGGTGCATATCAGAACTGAGCTGTCTTTTTCTGCAGTTTAGCCTTCATGTATATAATATTGCCATTAATTCTACTGGGGGAGAAATTCCATCCAAAAATGTTGCCTACAGCTACCAAGCAATGAGTTAGGATTGTCTGTACAGTGTGTTTAGTTTTTATTTTTTAAGAAATCACAGATAGGGCATGTATATGAAATATAAATATATAAATACAATTTTGTATCAAAGTTTTGTAGTTTATGGCAAAACCTGGTTCTGTGGTAGCTAAGTGCAGTCCCTGTAAAGGAATGTTTGTGGCTCATGTAAATGTGTGAATGCATCAATAATTTGAAGTTTTTTGATATATTTGTGATATTTACCTGCCTTGAGCACTGCAATCTCTCACCCCCTTGGGAAAATCAGTGGGAATGTTTGTTGTGAAACTCGTCTTCTGTTGCATTTTAAAGTTATTTCCTGTAATTTATTTTCAGTACATGATTAAAATCAGTTGTGTATATATGAAATGAAATTCGTGCTTATTTTTAGAAGATGTTCGAGTATGTATTCTACTACATAAACTATGTCAAATACTTATCCTGACAATTATATGAACAAATTGTCTATTGTACTTCATAGCTTTCTATTGAAGCTGATGTTCCTCTCATGCTTGTCTCTGAAAGATGACATCTGTCTAGCTCATATCCCCTCCCTGTATAGGAAAACTCTCTGGTATTCTAAAGCACGCTTCTTGACTTGTGGAGTTGCTTGTCAGCTTCTGCCCTCCAACAACTGTATCATTCTGAAATCTTGGTACCAGCTCTGTTTTCACTCTTGACTAAATCAGTATCAACTAAGGCATTTTCAGATGTGTGGAGTGTAAAGGCAGCTAAATAATTAACTGCTGTAGTTTCAGCTGGAAATGACTGTGTGCAATAGCTGGGTTTTTTGCATTCCTAAATGGTAACAATTTCCATCAACATTTGAGCTTCATCAGTCTCCCCTCTCTTCGAGTGAGGGAAATCACCTGTCTAGGACTAAAGCAATTGCACTGTGACTTTTGTACCATAAAGAACTGCCGGGGAGTGGTGGTTACCTGCCCTCTGGAGAGGAGGGCTCAGCTCCAGGTGAATGATGCTGAAGATGAGGTAGGAATGTTGCATTTTATGATATCTTCTCTCAAACTGTACAGATTAAATACTGTTATTTAAACAATCTAATGCTTTGGTGGTGAATCTCTTTTCTTTGTTAGTCAAATGACTAGAGTCATGTAGGGGTCTTAAGAGGGCCATGCTTGCCTTTGCTTCTTGTGTTCTCCGGGAAGGTACGAGTTGGATCTGAGGCTGTGCCATGCCCTGCAGTGACGGTGAGAGCGGAACTCTGTCCAGGATGGGGACAGTGAAGCTGAAAGGCTTTATCCAGGCTCTGTCCTTCTAGTAGAGGACTGAAACAGGGTGTGTGGGGGGAGAGTTCCTGAATGCTGTGCCAAGAAGGTGCAGAATTAATGGAAAAACCCTCCAACTTTGTGGGAGGGAGGGATCAAAGGTGGGAAAAGGGAGGGGCCAAGGTGATTTTTGGGAGGAGCTAGTGTAGGAAACAAATGATTAGGGGGTTAAAAGGGGCTGGTCATGTGGCAACAGGTTGCTGGTGAGTGTTCTTGTCTGGGCCGTTTTCTCCATTAACTCCCTTTCTCAGCCCCTTCCTGGGAGCAGGAGGGACTCCATTCTATGTGCAGGTGTGGCCAAGCACCAGCAGCTGGCATGGGACCCTGGGTCATGGGCTGTTTGTTCGGAGCGCCAGCAGACTGGAGCGAGTGGAAAGCAAGTGCCAGCAGCTGTGAGTGAGTCTCAGTGTATGAGTATCAAGCCAGACTTGGCCTGCAAGCTGGGTGTTGAAGCAGCCCCAAGTCTGGGCTGGGTATGTCTGTTTCTGCAGGAGGCAACTGGAGGGACCAGGAGGTCCAGGCTAACTCTGGAGGGTCTGGGGCTCAACCGAGACCGGTTTGGTGGGGTGTGCGTCTGTGCACATGTGTGCCTCCCTCTGTGGGAAGCAACCAGACGCGGAAGAGCCTCCAAGGGCCAGTTGTGGCTGAAGGCCAGTTACCAAGGGCACCCACAGTGGGCGTGGGTGAGGGTAGGCTGAACCGGCAACTGGAGTGGGCTGTAGGCCATGTCCATGTGCCTGCTACTGGAGCAGACTGGTGCTCCAGAGGCCAGCTACTGGATGAACTGAGCCTCCTTGCCCAGTTACCGGAGGGAGCCACAGCTTGTGGGTGCGTGTTTATTTCCTGCTAACAGACCTTCATCCTGATCAGCTGGAGGGGGACAGGACGAGGGCAGTGGTGCCATTTGACCTGTACAGGTGGCGTGTGCCCCCTGGGGAGGCTGGTTCAGCCTTGCTGCTGGCTGCATGTGGGGGCATGAAGTGGTAGCAGCCTCATCTCTATTGGGCAACCCCTTACAATTAGCATCCTTAGTAAATGAGGTTAGCATTTCTCAACTCTTGCCTATGTACTGTTAAGAACATCGGGATCGTGCACGGAGCAGGTACAAGGGAACAGAAAAACTTCACTAGTGCAATACATGGGGGCATAAAGGAGATAAGACACTCACTTACTCTACCCAGGGCTATTCCATGACTGACTCAGGAAAGGAGCTCCAAGAGCTGTTCCAGTTCTGTGCAAACTGGTGCCATCCTAAGGCCTTGCTTCCCCCATCTTCCCTGAGCAAGCAGAAACCAATTTAACAGAAAAAGTGTACAGTAAAACATGCTTTCTTACCCCCCACCAGCAGCATAGCTCTGACCAACTCGTGCCTCAATAAGGATACAGCAGAGCTCAGTAGGAAAGCTACAGGGAAGGTGCTACAGCTGGCAAAGTACAGCATAGTGCTGTGGGGAGACAGATGAAGGGAGATGACTGGGAAGATGTAACAAGCTACAGCATCAGAAAGGGGCGAAGGCAATAAGATACTTGCTCTTTCTGTTACTGCAGGAAATGCTGATGAGAATAACTTGATGCCAGCTGGAGAAATACAGAGGCACTCACCCTTCCAAGTGCCTGCTCAAGTCCCTGGGAGGGGAAATACTCATCCGGAGCAATGAGTGATGTGATTTCTGGCTCCAGAAAGGCATAAACAACAGGAAATTTCTTTTCTGGCTATCTTGTAACTCAATTTTCTTAGAGCAGGCTAGGGCCAGGCCACAGATTTTTCCTGTAGATGGCTGATCCTTAGAGTCAAGTTAAGGGAACTAAAAAGTACATCAGGTAGCATGGCACAGCGATAATGGAAGGGTGGAGAACAGGAAGCCCTGTATTTTATGAACCTAGATATGCTGAGTGTCCAATGTTTTTTTTTTTTGGTTGTGCTAGACAAGTATGGCAGTATCTCAAAACTTCCTGCCTGTTACTATCTTAGGTTAAAGTAATTAAGCACAGGTTATGGTAAAACTTCCTTTTTTTTTTATTGAAAAACATGGGTGGGAGAAAAGACATTATTTACACAAGTTCCCAAGTGCAGCTCAACTCAAGAACATATGACCAGCAATATGATAAAAGGATGTGGGTCCAAAACAGAATTATGGAGGCTACCAAACAGTACGAGTACAACTCTCTGGTAAACACAGACCTTCAGATAAGATCAGCAACTGAAAAGAGAGAAAATGAGAGAAGGTAAGTATGCACTGACCGTGCTAAGAGCCACAGCCCCGCAGTACAGCGCACCTACTGCTGCTCCCAGGTTCTTCCCCAGGGGAAGCAAAGATAGGTCAGCCTTGGGAATGAGGCACGTGGCAAAACAAAACATCTGGCATTTCTCTTTCAGGTGCAGCACACCAGTTCCCAACTGGAGGACGGCAGCAGCCTCACTGGGGCTGGCCTGCACTCACCGTTCATGGGCATCTCGTCTATCTGGGTGGAGTAGTACTGCTCGATGTCTCGCAGGATGCGGATGTCGTCATTCTTCACAAAGTTGATTGCTACACCTTTTCGGCCGTATCTGCCTGACCGGCCAATTCTGTGGAGGCAGAAGGAAGGAGAGAATGGAGCCACCTTGGGGAAGGGTAATCCAGCCACACCCCCCCATGCAAAGGCCGATCTTACCTGTGTATGTAGAGTTCTCTGTTGTTGGGTAAGTCGTAGTTAATGATCAGGGACACCTGAGGCACATCCAGACCTCTAGCCCAAACATCTGTTGAAATAAGGACTCGGCTGCAAAAAGAAGGGGATGGTTACAGCTATTCCACCTGGCTGAGGTGGGTGTGAGAGCTGAGAAGTTGTAGTCCCCAGCACAGGGCATCCCCTGCTATTCTGTGCTCCTCCCTGCCCCCAGCACACTGCAGCATCCACACTTTTGCTGCTGTCCCATGCAGCATCACCAAACTTCAGTGAAGACAGGTAGTACTAAGACAGCTTTCATCTTTCAGAAAAAATATGATGCTTCTAAGAGTTTAAAATACAGAGGACAGAGCCCAAATATTTTTCTTTACTTACTTTAAATGCATCAACTCCCAACCTCTTCAGCAAAATAAAACAGTCTACTACTATGCCTAGAAGTATGAGCATCCCTCCTTGCAAACCCTGTGACACCGCAGGGGGATAGATGGCAATCGGAGCTCTTCCTAATTTGAGCCTAACAAGGCCTTCAGAGAGGAGAGGTATGGGGGTTTCTGAGGCCTGTTCCCTTCAGACGCTAGAAGAAATCCTGCCCTGAGGTAGCAATGCTGTAAGCAACACCATTTAAGGCACTTACCTCGCGCCAGATCTGAACTCTTTCATGATGGACTCCCTCTCCTTTTGCGGCATGTCCCCATGCATGGATGAAACTGTGAAGTTGGCTTCTCTCATCTTCTCTGTGAGCCAGTCTACCTGTGCATACAGCCAAGCAGCCTGGGTTAGCTCTTTGCTCAGGACAGCCAAATGCACTAGTTGTGCTTAGAAAATGTTTGCAGAGGCACATGCTGGTAAGGACTGAGAGACACTTTAACAAGCATTTTGGAGCTAAAGGAAGTAAATAATCCTTACAAGGCATCGGCTGTATGACACAGGGCTCCAAGAGCCCTGAAAGGAAAGGAGTTAAGGGCATTTATTCAGAACATGTGGTTTTGTTTCAGGGATTATAAGCAATTAGAGTAAGAAGCACATTCTTACCTAATCAGCTCTACTTCTCTAAAAAGGCAATTCCTGCCAAGTCTATCGGGTCTGCCTATAACCAGTTGTTTAAGCTAGGCACATCCCAAAGACAAACGTTTAACCTCTGTTCTTACTAAACTATTCCCAAACGGGGAAACAACCAGACCTTTTAACTGGATTTGTCCCAGCATTCTCCTCTGAGCCACCCTCAGAAAGTACCATGCCCATCTGATGGCTGCTGTACCTTTCTCTTGGTGTTACAGAAGATGACAGCCTGGGTGATTGTGAGCGTGTCATAGAGATCGCACAAGGTGTCAAACTTCCATTCTTCCCTCTCCACAGCCACGAAAAACTGCTTGATTCCTTCAAGGGTCAGCTCATCACTGTAGGGAAGAACAACAGCGATACCACACTACAAGCAGGTGAATGTATACAATGCAGTTAGAAGGGCTGGGTGTGCTTCAGCGGAGATCAGGCCTCTGCCCTGTGTGCTGTGGGTTGCTGGATCTATGTGCAAGTCCAAGTTGTTCTAGAAAGTCCCCAGAGAAGTCTGCTCTAGGAAGGGCCTTGAACATGACCCATGCAACAGAGACTAGAACTGGGGCACCCCCTCTGCACTGGGTAGCCAGCTTCAAAGGGAAATGTTTCTGTTCTCATCGTTTTTACATTCAAGCTTCTTGACAAGAGAGACTCAAGAAAGGAAAATGGGGCAGTGTAAGAAATCAGGCAAGAGGGAGGCTCCTCCCGTCAGGCTGTCTACACTTACTCCTCCTGACTCCTGCTGAGTTGCAGTGCATGAGGACCTGTGACATCACCAGACATAAGCTGCACCTCCAAAGGCCTTCAGTGTCAGTCAGCTAAAGGCTTTTCTGGCTTGCTATCTAACAGCAAATTAATGGAGGAGACCTACAAAAATCCTCTGGAGGAGCACAGGAATTGGGTAGGTGTGAGAGATGGATTTCCAGAAGAGACTGCTATACGTAGGGAGTATGAGGGGGCGGGGGGGCAGTCAGGCTGAGCAGCAGTGAACAGAACTGGACAACGAAAAAGTCAGAGAGACGAGTCGGCCTCTGCTAGAAAACAGGACACGAGGATGTCTGCAAACACCTAGGCAAACTGCAATGGAGAGAAGGAACGTGAGAGAGACTCTGCGTGTTTAAGTTGGTTAATACCGTGAACTGCCCAGGGCTGGACCAACTCAAAGAGCTCCTGTTATTTCCAAGGAAACTCACTCACCGTTTCACCAAGATGCGAATGGGGTCTGTCATGAATTTGTTGGTCATCTCCAGGATTTCATGAGGCAAAGTGGCGCTGATCAGAACCACCTGTGTAGCTGGAGGCAAGTATCTGTACACATCATAAATCTGCTCCTTAAAACCTGAAAAGCAAATCAAGTAGCACAGAACAGTTAGCACATTTTTCTCTCAAATATCCTGCTCTTTCACAGTTTGATCTGAAATCCAGTATTTGGCCTACGCTATGACATGAACATTAACGAGTGAATCTAACTCAGTGTCACACATAGCTCATCTCTTCCTCATTTTCCCAAACCCACTACAATGTGGCCATGGTACACAGTAAAGTATGAAAAGCAGTGCTCAAGAATTTATAACTATTGAAAAGGATGCTACAACTAAATCAGACAAGGCATGTTAAGCAGCTTAACCTGTTACAGTCTATAACATGACTATATCATCTAACTTTGGCAAAAACCAATTGTTTTTAGAAGCAGGACTGCCAGCTTGGACACCCTGAAATCTCAAAGAAGTGAGGAAAAAGGAAGTAAAAGGGAGACAAATATTTTACCTTTATTGAGCATTTCATCTGCTTCATCCAAAACCAGCATTTTGATGGCACGAGTCCTTAAACTTCGACGACGAATCATATCTGTAAGATTTCACTTTGTAAGATGAAAAGGCTCTGAAAGCAAGTGAGCCTACACTGCTCCCAGCCGCTGTCAGGGCATTTCGGTGGAGGAGGGACAGGCAATTCCCCTGTTGCCAACAGAGACTGGTGTTTGGTGACGGAAGGCACATCCAAGGGCCACAGCGTGTCCACTGCAAACTGCAACCTAGGGGGACATCTCTGCAGCCCAGCTAAGGGAGCGCTGGCTGCAGGGAAGCTCTGAGAGTCTGAGCTGTGGGGTGCTATTTGCTAACTGCACAGGACAGGTGACCCAGTCTCCCACAGTAACTGCAGCTGGATGTGAGAAACGCAAAATGCTACATCAACTTTTCGTCAACAGACTGGGCAAATCTACATCCTGTTTGAAAGAACACTCGGCTTTGTGTAATCCCTTAATACTGTGATAGAAAAGTATTTGCTATTAGTGTGCTGGTCAAAGCCATCCCAGCTTGGCAGCAGCTCGCTTTTTTTTTTTGCTTGTGGGGAGTAGCTCTATGTTCTCCCACTGACAGGTGCTTGTGTAAAAGTGCTGCCTGTTTCTCAGAGATCCAGAAGATGTGAGCTTGAAGGCTAACACTATCACTGTGGTAACTGCCATGAACAGTAAATAAAAAAATCTTCATGCCATGAAACTAGAAAGTACCAGCTGCAAGGACACCTGATTTAACAAAGACAGAGCGAGGGCCAGTACACAGAAAATGTGAACCTAACTTTGACATTCAAGTAGACCCACCTCCTCCAAGATTCTTCCTGGGATTGTAACATTTTCTCCTTAAAAAAAATACTCTTTGTTCCCATGCCACCATATAAAGAAACACTTCCAACAATGAAAAGCAAAATATAAACAGAGAAAATCCAAATACTATCTCCACTGATTTCTCTCTAGTCTTTTCCAAATATTACTACAGTAAGTTGTTACCTTGTTATACTTTACATTAATGTTACATTAATGGTGTCATGATAAACATAATTTTCATGCTATTTCAAATCTAAGCGCACAAAAGTTGCAAGAGCTTCCCGTGGCTCAACTCAGGTCCGAAGCTGGAGGTGATGTAGCCCCCCACATCTCCTTACCAAACACACGGCCTGGAGTGCCAGCAACAACATGCTGCCCATAATCCAGTTTTCGGATATCTTCGCCCACGTTGGTCCCTCCGATGCAGGCGTGACACTGGACATTCATGTAGTCTCCCAGAGCAAGAAGACCCTGTGTTGGTACAAAGGAATGGCTTAATTAACTGAGCTCTCACGAAGTTTGTATTTGTGAAGAGATGCAGGTCTGCAGATCCATATGGTGTGTTTTTTTTTTTTTTAAACAGATGTTAAGAGGGATTTTTTTATGTCTGTTACCAAAACCTCCTCAACAGCAGGCTTGCAAACACTGGAAACTCAGTTCCCCAGGGATCACAACTGCTTTAAAAGTGCTGTCCTTAAAAATTCACTTAGGACTCTGTAAAACCTTAGACTGCTAACCAACCTGGTCATGTAAGCAAGAACAGATACAGTGCAGATAAGCAAAACAGCCCTTTATCAGAATTTCTTATTCCTTTCAGAAACAGAAAGAAAAAGCAGAAGCTGTGCTTTAAGCTCTGCTGAGGAATACCTGAGAATCAGCCCCAGGCCTTGTGAGTGCTTTACAGACAGTGGTTTAAATGCTCCTACCTTCTGAATCTGTACAGCCAGCTCCCGAGTTGGTGCCAAGATCAATGCCTGGGTCTCACGAACCTGAATAAAACAGGTGGTCACATGGCAGTTAATCACAGGGCAGATATACAAGCAACAGTACTCTGAAATGTCACAGTGGAAGGATTAATCATAGAATTTTGTGCTAAAACCTAGTGTTTGCAAGGGTCAGTTGTCAGTCAAAAATCTAGGTTTGATTCTGTGCAATGCGTGCCAGCCGTTCAGACAGGTTGCTCGTGCCGTTAGGGCCGTTTGACGAAAATTCTGCCTGCCAAGAGATTAATTTAGCCCTCTAATATGTGAAAAAGGGCAGCTGTTAAAGCCCAGTTTATAATTACAAGACTTTATCTGAACTTATTTTGCCAGGGTGGGTTTAACAGTTAAATTGTTAGAGAGTAGAGTCTGGTGAAATCTTCAGCCAGAAATCTGTCTGAGGTTCACTGCCCGTAATTAAAAGATTTCAATGTAAAGCTTCGCTTATTCAAGACTCTACCAATTTAGTTAAAAATCATTTTTAGCATATGCTATGAAATTACCTGTATATCCAGGCACTGCAGAACAGAGATGGAGAATGTTGCTGTCTTCCCTGTTCCTGACTGTGACCTGAGAAACAGATGTTTGGTGAACACTCTGGATGTCTGGACAAACAGTATAGGCAATTTCGACATATTCCATCTCTCTGCTCTTTGTCACTCCTTCATTGCAAAGGAGTCAATATTGCCAACAGTGTATCTGACAAAGTTTTGTCACAATCACAGCGTGATCTGCAGACAGGCAGCTTTGAGAACTGCAATATCAGGGATAGAGCACTCCTTTGCAGGGTCTCCAGCTCTGGCACGTTTACTCCTTATCAGATCAACATTTTAACTTCCTGCAATTTGTCACAGATAATTTTTTTTTCTTTTAAGGTAAATGGTAGATAATCTTTAGAGATGTAACAAATTTTCATCTGCTTACTTTTTCCCTTGATTGAGACTGCAGTTGTCTCTAGCTTTGCTGGAAAACATTCCCAAGAGCCTCAGAGCCCTGTTCACAGACAATATCTTGGCTGAATCTTTATTACACTGACATACCTAAGCCTAATAAAAGTTGACATTAACAACTGCTAGGATCACAGTCTGTGTGCAAGTTAGCCCATTTCACCCCGTGATGCGACTTCCCTGACCCTGCCACGCAGCGGCCCATGACCACGGGTGACGGAGCTCCCTTCCAGCTCCAAGGCGGCGAGCGTGACCGACACCCCCGCCTCCTCCGGGGCCCGCAACGCTCTCAGGACACAGCCCCCCCCCCGCGGGCAGGCCGGGCCCTCGCCCCCGGCCGGGCAGCCCCACTTACTGGGCGATCACGTCTCTCCCCTTGATGATCTGCTTGATGGCTCGCTGCTGGATGGCCGAGGGCTTCTCGAAACCTGCGGAGGCGGCCGGTATCGTTACCGTTACCGTTGTTCCCGTCAGGGGCGGCGGGGCAGCCCCGGAACCGCGCAGGCGCGCCGCCGCACATCCGGGCACCGCCACCGACTCGTCCCCGTCCCGGTCCCCGTCCCGTCTCCCCTCCCCTCTCCTCTCCCCCTCGCCGCCGCCCTGCCGCCCACCGTAGGCGTAGATGCCGCGCAGCAGGTCCTCCCGCAGCCCCATGGTGTCGAAGGTGGGCGTCACGTCCACCTCCTCGCTCGTCTCGAACTCCACCTTCGTCATGTCCTCCTCCTTCATCAGCCGCTTCCGCGCCGAGCCGGCCGTCCCGCCGGATCCCGCCGACCCCGACATGGCTGAGGCCTTCCCTCTCCGGCCGCCGATGGCTCCGCCGCGCACCCAGAGACCGCCGCGCCGCCTGTGCGCATGCGCGGGGGGCGTGGGCGGGAAGGCGGAGGCGGCGTGCGCATGCGCGGGGGGTGTGGGCTGCCGGGAGGACGCGGGGTGCTCATGCGCGGGAGGGGGACGGCGGGCGGGGCGTGCGCATGCGCGGCGGCGCGGTGAGTGAGGGCCGGGGGCGGCGGGGACGGTGCGGGCCGGGCTTTGGTCGCCGCAGGCCCTTGGGCCGGTATCGGCACGGCACGGCACGGTCCCGGTCCTCCCCCACACCCTTTCCCCTCCCCTCTCCGCTCCCGAAGCCTCAAGGGCCTGCTCAAGCGTGTGGGGAGCATCTGCGCCAGCCGAGGCACGGCCTGCGGCCTGCAGAGAGCTGCTTCTCTGCTGAGTGCGCTGGGGGCTGGCTACCGTCGCCCCGTGCGAGGCTGCAGATCCTTCTTAAAACACCTTGAAAAGGGAGGTGGAGGTTACGCCTGGGGAGCGTGGGTTCGGTTTCCTGCTTAACATACTGCTTGAGGACAAGGTGGATGGGCCCCAGTCTGTGGTTACGTGGTTATGTGTTCCCCCTTGGAAAACCGTACGTGCTGGTGTCTGTGTGTACAGCCTGTCATGCCCATGTAAAAGCCAAGAGTCCAGACTCAGGAACACCCCAGGCAATTTGCAGGGGGAGGAGGAGCTGGCTGTCAGCCCTGTATCACCTCTTCTGCAAGCCCAGGGGTGTCCAATGAGGGTTGGTTTGCACGCCTGAGCTCAGACAAGGCAGTTGAACAGGATTTAGAGGTTCTCAACAGACACCAGAGGAGAAGGACCCATGCTTTGCTCTGCCTTTCTTCAGCTGATGCCCTTTCCACTTCTCTGTCCATGTCGTGCAAGCAGCTGGGATCCAGTTTTCACAGAGCTGGATCTCTGGGTTTGCTGTTGGGGCAGAGGGTTTGGATGTGGGCATTCTGCACCCCCTTATCCTCCATTCCTATCTGGGATTTCAGCAGGATTTGCATCTTCCATCTTTCCCCTTTTTCTCCTCTTCCTCCAATGATTTTTTTTCATCCCTGAACAGAGGGCAGATTTAACCCTCTTCCTGCCATGGGTACCCGGGATACTTGGCTGATCTGTGAACAAACCCTTAAACTTTTGTGGGAAAAGGCTCTCTCCTGCTTGGCAGGGCACTCTTCTGAGAACTGAGCCGAAATGTTTGACATGGTAAAATGAAGTTGTTACAAAACCACAAACATTTCCAGTCCCAGCGTGTCTGAGGGTGCCTGGGTGAGTCAGGCTGTGCTGTGCATGGGTTTTTCCCATTCTGGTTGTAAGCAGGTGTGTCGGGAGCTGCATGTTCGAGTGGAGCCAGCAGGTTTGGGGTGTGTGACCCCTGCCCTGGGGCAGACTGTGACTGATGCTCTTTCCTCATTTTTGTTACTACAGAACCTGAAGGCAAACAAAGAGGCTGAAAGTGATAAGGCTCTTGTGAACGCAGCGTTGGAGGCACAAGGTATGATGCTCTTCCTCCTCCCTATGTGTAATGTATTGGCAAGCCATCAGGAGAGGACATGGTACAGATCCTCTGGGATTTGTGGGGGAATGCTTGAGGGTGTCATGGTGCTAACACACCTGGATTGAGTTTGTGATGGGAGTCATGCTGCCTGGTCCCCATTATTCTTGTGTCAGTGACATTGGCTGTGCTCTTCCACTGTCCTTCCAGGGAAGAATACAGATAAAGGGGGCTTGGTCCTCACAGTCTTGTTTCACAAGTAGTTGTGGGGAGGCTGTTTTTAGGATGGCTGATGCGTGCTGTGTTTTCATCTGGAAGCCTGACCTAGCCTGCAGCTCCCGGCGGGTGCCCAGCCCTTCCTTGGACATGGCTGAGGCTCAAGTCCGGGCCCTTCCAGAGGAGGTAGGTGCAGGAGGCGAGGCTTTCCTCAGACAGTGTTTGGCTGAAGGAGCTGAGGAAGGAGGTGAGCAGGGAAAGTCTGGGAGACAGCTTGTTGAGGGAGGGATGGGCAGCGAGTTCTGGGCAGTGAATCTGTAGAGTCAAAGGAAGTGACTGTCAAAAGTAAGCTTTGCGTCCCCTAGGCCTCAGGCACTGGTCCTGAGCTGACGTACCCCAGCACAGCTGCATTTCCTTGGGAACACACATGGCTTCCCTTGGAGAGGAGCTGGTCTGTAGTGTCTGACCGCAGCAGGGTTAGGTGGGAAGGGAACTCTGGAGGCATCTGGGCTAGTCCTCTTCACAGCAGGGCTGACTTTCAAGCTAGACCAAGTTGCTCAAGGCTCGTCCAGTCTAGGTTTGAGTATCTCCCAGGATGGAGACCCCACAGCTTCAATGGGCCTGTCCCAGAGCTGCAGTGCACTCAGGAGGAAGAATTTTCTCCTTATGGCCAGTCGATTTTTCCATTGTTGCAGCTTGTTCCCGTTGTATTTTGTCCTTTTGCTGTGTGTCTCTGTGAATAGCCTGCCATTCCCAAAATGAAATTACAGGGTGAGTGTACCTCTTCAGGGTCCCAGGTAGGCATGGGGCCTTAATCCCCCTTCTCTCCCAAAACTGAAGCAGGATTCAAGTGGTTTTTATACCTGTCTGCATCCACTACTGGGGCTCACATTTCAGACTTTGTGGAGAGGAGTTTGTTTCTTTGTGTGTGCATGGAAATAGAGCAGCGTTAATTTTCAAAAAAGATTTTTTTAATTGTGTTCCATTTGCACTGTAAAAAAGATGGGATTTATTTTAAGAAGCTGTTTGGATGCTTCAAGCTGTGTTCCTGCAGCTGGTGAGTTCCTCTTCTCTTGTACTCATTTTTTAGGAACTCAAAGATTTATTCACTAAACTGGAGAAGGGTGGAGATGGAAGGGTGAGCTTTGAGGAGTTGCAGTTTGGCTTGTTCAGCCACATGACCATCTTTTTCTAAGGTACGTCAACATCTCTCAAGCAGCCAAGACTCAGCAATTCATGGGGCGAGTTGAAAGGCAGAAAGCTTTCTTTGTAAAAAGGATCTTGGTTGATGGCCTTGATCTGCAGCTCCTTGGAGATCATTTCCTTAACTTTGGGTAAGGAACCGTAAGTCATTGCCAGTTCCCTACACAGGACAATTCATTTTTGTTTGGTGTTTCCACAATGTCTTGCGGGGAATCCAGACACAAATCCAGCTGTCACGCTTTGAAAGGTTTCTCTGTCCGTTTCGCCACAAGAAAGGAGGCTAAAGAATGAGTTCTACTGAGAACAATTTGGGCCAAGATGTTTTGTTTCACAAGGGGGTGATTTAATAGACATTAGTTAGGCATCTGAGGGCAGTGACCTGGGGAGAGTTTTCCACTTGTCAGTCAGTTTTTGGGTATGGTCTGGACTTCAGCCACTGCATGGTGACTGAAAGGCTCCCTTGGGAGCTGCCTGAGTAGGAGCAAACCCTCTGCAGGTGGAGTGGCATGGTAATACAGAACAACAGAGGGCTGTCGAGCCTCAGCTTTTTACTGGAGAGGGAGGGATGCACATCCTAGCAGAGGGGAAAGATCACCCCAATTCTGACACTGGCTTCAGAAGTGCTGACATCTCTGCACCTCTTGCAACTCAGGTTGTCCCTTTTTTAGTGCATAGAGCAAGCGTCATCCACGTTTTCTTTGTTTGATGTAAAATACTTGTTTCGCCTTAGTGCTTTTAATTTCAAGGACTGGCAAGGCATCTGCAAATGCTTTTGAAGTAACTGCACTTCAGTGCACTAAGGTGGAAGTGAATTGCTGATTACCCTGACAGCCAGGACAGCTCCATCCAGGATCCTTAGCAAAATGGCTCCAAAAAAAAAAAGAAAAAAGAAAAAAAGAATTGTTTCAGGTTCTTTTGGCTTAAGACTTTGAGGTAACAGTTCTCTGAAGATAGGCTTCTTCCAAACTTGGTATGAAATCGGTGCTCTTGGAGATGTTACCAGTTCTGTATCAGCTTTCTGGGTTCTGCTTTTTGGTTCAGCTTGGCTGAATCTCTTTCACCTTTGAAGCTGACCTCAACCCAATTTAGCTTCTAGATCAAACAAAATGTTGGCTTGCAGTCCCCATCTGACAGTTTTCACAACACCCTCTGATGCTATATAACTTTCCATGTTGGTCTTTCTGTGGATGCTGAGTTTTCCTGGGTTAGCAGGGAGACCAAAGTGTATGCGTCTGTGCCTGCCAACATGCTCCTTGTGGCTTCCTTAAGGGCAGCGCAGGACATCTCCTTCCTGGCAGCTTGGGGTTGTTTTTAGAACATTCTCCAATATTGATGGGGTCCCTGGAGTTTCCTTTCAGTATCGAAAGCTGTCAGTTTTTCTCAATTTTGCCCCACTGACGTACCTCCGCTGCTTTTTTCCTCAGCATCAGAGTGCGCAGGGAAGCAGTCCATCCGTCCAGCCAAGCTGTGTGGGCCCACATCTCTTCTCCAGCATCAGCAACAGCAATAGATTTGCCAAACCTGAATTTGTTATTGCCATTTGAGCCCTGGAAGAACTTAGAGGAGATCCTCAAGGTCTCTCGTGCTGCTTTGACTGGTGGTGGTGGGTAAAGTGAGCAGCAAAGCCTTTCAGCAAGTAGCTGTCCGGGGTGCAGTCAGGTTCATGATGGGGTGGCAGGGTTTGGCCACCCCAGGGCTAGGGAAAATCTGGGGTGGATGTGATCTAGGCCTATCTGTGAGATGTGGGGGGATCTCTGAAAGACTGGAGGGTGGTCAGATGGTGTAACAACAGAAGTCCTGTTGGCACTGTTAGAAGAGGGAGAAAGTGATTTCAGTCTGTGCTGTCTTTGCAGGGGCTGAGTAGCAGCACAGGGGTGCAGGGGAGCCTGGCAGAGCTGCCCACAGCTTTGGACAACACACTCATGGTCCCCAGGAGCGGGCTTCAGCATGCAGCCGTCACCTCCTATGGATACAAACTGCAGTGCCTCAGGTAAGGGTGCTGGTCCCTGTGAGGACGGCCCCTCTGTGGGGTGCGTGAGATGTCTCTTATTGCACTGCTCGCTGTGCCTGCAGGATCCAGGTGAGGCAGATCGCCAGGGAGAGGGACAAGGCGAGGCTGGACTTGGAGAAAGTGGAGGGTCACTGCCTGCAGCTTGGCAGGGAGTTGGACGAGCAGTACGTCGCTTTCGAGCACACCCAGAGCAAGCTCAAGTAGGAGGGGTCCTTTTGGTGGGGCAGGGAGAATGGTTTTCCTGTGGGTGCCCACAGTCTCTGCCTCCCGTCCCAGTCTCCCTTTATGAATCTCCCACTTGTTTTGCCCATTGTGTCAGTGGCAGAGAAGCCCCTGAGGCCCCCCCTCACTACAGTCCCAGCATCTCTCTAACCCACCTCTCATCTCCTGCTTTGTGCATGGTGAGAGGGGGTGTGTGGATCTTGTGGCCATCTGAGAACATGCTCCGGGTGCCCCAACCATGTTGCTTTTTTCCCCCAGGGATTTTCAGGCAGAAATAGAGGCAAAAGAGCTGCTTTTGCAGCAAGCAGTCAGTCACCAAGCGAAGCTGGAAGCTGATACACAGTTCCTCCAGGGCAAAGAGGCTAGCCTGCAAGGGAGACTGAACCACGTAATGAAGGTAAGTAAAACTGCCCTGGGTGAAACATCTTCACTTCAGAGGAGGCAAAGCAGAGGTGGTGACAAAGATGGATGGTTTGTGTTGGTCTTGCTGGGAAGGACAGGAGTTTTATGCAGAAGAATCATCAGCCACATCCATACTATTGAATTAAATACAGAGTTTGTTCCCTTGCCGTGACATTATTAAAAACCCACATTGTCTGTTGGGAGTGGTTTGGCCCTTGGTAACACCTGAACACCTGATGGCTGAGGCTAAAGTTGTGCCAGGGACCATGCCAAAAGCAGAGACAATGGTGTCTGCGTGCCTGGGATTTTCCCGGTGCTGTTCAGTGTAGAAGTACAGATGGAGATAGCTCAGGACTTGCTGCCTTTGTTGGCTGTGAGGGAAACCATAGTTTTGTGAAGCAGAGGGAGAGATGAGCCTGTGGGGCTGACTAGCTCTTATTCTGCAAAATGCACTCCTAAGCCTGTCCTTTGGAGAGACGAGCCAAACCCCAGCCCACGTGGTGTGTATCAGCAATGTGCTGTCCAAAGCGGGGTCTTTTGGGAGCTGTACTGTGTTTGGCATGCTGATGTGCCAGTTGTTTTACAGCTTGCTGCTGAAGGCCTGTGGCTGATGAACCCATCCTGCGATGTGAGGACCCACAACATCAAGAGAATCTTCTCCCTTTTGTCTGCAGGAGAACACACAGCTGCAAAACAAGGTCATGGAGATGGCTGAGAAACTGGTGGCATCTGAGAAGCTGGTGTTGGAGCTGCAGAAAGAACTCAACTGCGTTGTGAAGGACAAGGTAGCCTTCCTCTGTTGCAGTTAAATAAGAACTTTCCAGGAACTCATCAAAAGATTGACCCTTTTCTATGAAATCTTGCATATTTTGGGTCAGTTGTTATGGTCTCCCACTCTTTGAACTCTCCTGCACGTTAATGACAACCTGAAAAGAAAAAATATTGGCTTTTAATTTAAGCCTTTTCAAGTTTGGAAAAAAAAAGATGAGGAAAGTTTGCAATTGTAGAAAATTCTACAAACCTGCTGCCTTCAAGTGAGAACTTTAGAGTTTGGTTTCCAGAAAAGAAAAGCCTTCTTTTTCACAAGTATTGAAGTAAAGGGTTAGTTTTTGTGTCTTCCACTCCAGCGAGGCACCTGGTAAAATGGATCGGGGGAAAGAAATGAGTCTGTGATCTTGTTAGCCAGTTTGGGAAAGCTAGCCCACCCATAGTTTGGTGTCTCTCGTGCATGAAGAAAAATGTTTTTCCTCCTCTTTCTGCATCTGACCTATCCCACAGGTGTCAATAGGAACCCTTCCATTGAATCTATGGGTGTAGCACCATGTCTCCAGTGATTTAGTAGAGCTTTTGGCTCTCCATTTGGAGAGGTGATAATTTCCTTGATGAGAAGTGTTTCCCTGTGCTTGTGCAGCTGGGCCAGGTGGAGCCCCACAGCCCAGAGCTCCTGAACCAGAGTGAGTGCTTTGCAGAGATTGTCCTGGAATACGAGCGGCAGTGCCAGGTACGGGTGGGCAGCTCTCCAGCAATGCTGTTGTGAAAGTACAGCTCTCATTGGCACATCTATTGGGCACTTTGGCCTGGGGGAGAGGAAGGAGGCAGCCCTGATCAGGGTGCAGAGGGGGGATCCCTCTTGCCTTGGTCAGAGTTCTTTGGCAGGAGGCAGGACACAGCTGTGCCCCCAGTAAAGCAGCCTGTCTCCTTGCTCCTGCAGCCCTCCATGGGTTGGTTCCCTTGCTGGGATACTGGCAGGGGGGAGTAGGGGTGGGTTGTAAATTCCTCCATTCCTGCCACCCTGTAGGCGCGGGCTGTTTTGTTTGGGAACCATGTAGCTCTGTGTATAAGGACAGACCACCCTCGGCTCTCTTGCATTTCGTTTTGAATGCAAGGAGAAAGCTTTTCTCCTTTTTTGGAAAGCATGCTATCAGCTAAATTCTTCTATCTTTTTGTTTTTCCCTTCCTCCTTCTTACCCCCACTTTAACAACCCCTACAAAACTTGTTGCTGCTGGACTCTGCTAGAGAGTCAAGGTGAGCCTGTCCAGGTACCTGATGTGCGTGTGGTCCAGGCATTGCTGTTGTGCGCGTTGTACCTCCTGCAGGGTGCTCTGCTCCTGCCCAAAGCTTTGGGCTTTCTGGGATGTGAGCACAGCCTCCGTTTCCCTTCTGTCGTTTTTAAGTGACTCGTGTATCTTGCATGTTGTGACTTTCTGGGTGCTCTGTGCATTGGCTCCTGAGTCCAGTGCTTATTGCATTGGCCATTTGTTCCGAAGTGCTATGTGTGAGTGGGGAACACCACTGAGTAGAGACGGTGACTTATAAAATCCCCCTAGCAAGGGGATGAAATCTGCATTTCCAGCAAAGCCGTTTCATGGATGCAGCAGGCTCTTCAAGCTGTAAAGGCAAACATGCTGGAGCACTATCCAGCGCAGCATTGCTCCAGGTGGCACCAGAGGGTTGAAGATTCTCAGTGCTGCAATTTTTCCTCCCATTGAGCAGCCCCAGAGTTGTCCATGAGAATGCTGATGGATGGAGAGGTTCAGCCTTTAGCCTTCATCTGCTCCTGGGAGGGCACCCCCTCGGGTTCATCCTTTACCCTTGTTGAATGCTGCCAGACCTCCCCTCCTCTGCTCTCCTCTTTAGAATGGAGATTAAACAAATTGGGTTTGCATTTGTCTACATCTGCTCAATTATATTTATTAATTGGGATCTTTGGAAGTATCCTAGTTCTTAGTCTCTTGCAGCCCATCAGTTTCCTGGGTAGCAGCACATGGGATATAATTTGGTGTCTGCTCAAAGTGGACTATCTGGAGGGAGGCAGGATGCCTTGTACGGTGTTGCTTCCAGTATGAGATGGAGCGTGTGAAGTGAAACAAGCAGTTACCCAGCTCCAGACACCTGTGTGGAAGTGGCTTATTGCACTGGTGTGGTGGCTTATAGCATGGTGTTCAGTGGTGGGACTCCTTGCTGCAGGCTGATGTTGGCACTGAGATGGAATAAATTCCTGTGTTGGCCTCTGAGGGTGTCTGTGCTAAGCAGGCAGCAGGACTTGCCTCTTGCTGTGCTTCCCATGGGATCAGCACCTTCTTGCCTTGCTTTATTCCTTCCGCACCCTGGAAATGTTTCCTTCCAGAGCCCTGTGGGACTTGCTTCATTGTAAATCCTGCTGTTGCCTTGTCTGCATGCAGTAGTGCTTGTTGGCTAGCCCAGAGGCCCACAGGAGTGTCTTGAGGAGGTACATGCAAACCTCTGGGCTGTGTGAGGGATCATACTGAGATCACAGTGTTTCTTGTGTGTTGGTTGCTAGCAATGGTTGTGTTTAGGTCAGGAGGGGTCTCGGGAGGACCAACCCTCCAAGATGTCTGCAAAAACCCCTGGTATTGTGTGCTTTTGCATGCAGGGGCAGTTGCTTGTGGCTCTTTGTGCTTTACAGTGTCCAGTGATGGTGGTCGCGGTAATCTGGGCTTGTATTTCTTCTCTGGCTCCTCCAAAATCTCTCATCTCTGTCTGTTTGGGAAGGAAGAAAACCTCCTACCTTTATTCTCTGACTCTGCTGGTGAGGGGGAAGCTGCTCTTCATGCTGCAAGAGACCCTGAGTACACATGGCTGCTGGGAGCCGTGGGCACTCGGCCCCCCGCAGCCCTGGGGATTTTCGTAGCTGCATCATGACCAGTCTCTGCTTCAGGTGCTGTGGGACCAGAATGGAGTGCTACAAAGGGAGCTGGAAAGGCTGCGTCTCCAGCTACAGGAGAGCAGGGCTGAGAGAGGGCCGCCAGCAGGAGGTAAAATGCATGAGGGTTTGGTGCCTGTCCCATCTTCTCAGCAAGAGCAAGGTTCCCTGCGGATTGGAGTTTCCATGGGAGCCTGGGGTGGCTTGTTGTGTCTGAGCTGCTGCTGCCAGTTCTGGTACTGGGCAGCCATGGGAGGGAAGAAGGGGGTGATGGGTAGTGAGGAGGAGGGAGACAGAGGGAAGAAGGCTATTCCAACTCAAAAGCTGGTGATGGTAACCTGTGGTCTAGGTAAGTGGGAGTGAACAGGCAGATTTTCACTGTTGAGGATGTTGAGGAAACAATGTAATAAAGAGAAAGTAGCCCCAGACTGTGGGTTGGGAGATTCAGGTTGAGCATGAGGGAAAAACTTCTGGCCCAGAGGGGTGATGCAGCCGTGGGACTGGTTGCCAGATAGATGGGGGTTCTCCATCTTTCGGGGTTGTATAGACTTGACTGGATGAAGCTGCAGCCAGCCTGATCAGGACATCCAGGCCTGTCTTGTCTTGTAGGCCTGTCCTCACAGGGCTTCTCTCTGTCAGTGTGCTGCTCTCCCAGCCCTCCGGTTTCCACTTCTCCGTGCACAGAGACATCACTCTCAATGGAGCAGCTCCAAGAGCAGCTGCGGGACCTGAAGGTGCAGCTGGAAACCAAGGTGAGAGGTGTGGGAGGAGATGTCCTGACCTCTTGGCACAACTGCTTGGTAAGCACCCTGCTACAGCATGGCTGATGGGGCATCTATGCCAGGAGGGCTGCTGGAGAGTTCAGGCTGGGGAGCAGAGTGGTACCTCATCTCTCTGCTGGCTTTATTGCATGTGCTTCCCCAGCCGATCTGAGCTGGTAGGAAGGTTTGGAGCCCTTGCTGGCTGGCAAAGGTTTTGTGGAAATCTCTGTCACCTTGCAAAATGTTTTTGTGGGTCTTGCCCCTTATGGGGAACCAGAGATTAACTCTACTCAGTGTTGCTGTTGCAGTAAAACCAGTGACAGGATCAATAGGAGAAGCAGCCAGGTGTCTCCTGAGGGCATGGGGGGGGTTTATGAGAGCCCTGTCTCCCTGGGCTTGCAGCACACTTTTAACCTGCTTGCCCTAAGGTGACAGTGTGAGCCCAGCCCTCCCTTTAGACAACAGTAAGTGCTCCTGTGAGAGGTCTCAGTTTCCACCTTCACTCCTTTTGCTGTTGAACTGAGAGGTTGGGGATGCTTGCTGGGTTTCCATTGCAGCACTGCAAGAGTAAATCCACACAGGTGATGAACAGTTCAAGGAGCACAAAGCTGCTTGCAGATCTTCTGCCTGCTTCACAGTCCTGCCTTTGTGCTCTTCAAATCCTGGAGTTTCTAGTATTTACAGGGGAGTCATGGGGAGCAGCAGCTACTCACCACCACATCTTGGACAAGGGACCACTCTGCGGGGTGGAGGAAGGATATGAAGAGCAGTGGCAGATGATGCCTTGGCCTCTTCCTTCTCCTCTCTGGTATTCCTTGCAAACAAGGAGAAAGGGGAGAACCATGCTGCTTGCTGGGAAGAGCTGGGACCCACCGATACCTGCTTGTTAGAGGCTGCTGCGTGAGACTGATGATTGCCTTAAGTTCAGTAGGGAACAGAACTGCCTGAAGAGTGTCCCCTGTTGAGAGAGACCAATAGATTGATCTGTCAGAGCTATTGGAGGAGAGGGGAGCTCTTGGGAGCATGGTGCTAATATCCAAATCCTGTCTCCTCCCAACAGATAAACTATTACGAGGAGGAAATCGAGTTAATGAGGAAAAACTTTGAGAGAGAGAGGAAGGACAGTGAGGAAAGCTTCAAGGCTGAGATGCGCAAGATGGAAGACCAGAAAAGAGACCTGGAAGAAACAGTTGCAAAGTACTGGGCTGTAATTGATAGCCTGAAAGAGCAAAAATGTGTGTGGAGCCTGGAGCTGGAGGAGAGGTTTGAGGTGGAGCAGGCCAGGGTGGGACAACAGCACACCGAAGACATTTACCATCCAGGGCAGCAGCTGGACCGGGAGGGAGAAGAGCTGAGAACGCAGCGCAGGGACAGAGAGAGACTGAGGTCTGGCACCATTCTCTTTGTGGGGCTAAGCGGGAGACTAGGGGTGCATGCCCTGCTCATACCAGAGTAGGCTGGGCTGATTTCTCACGAGGCTGGAATGCTGCTTTAATTTGGAAGAAAATCTGGGCAGTATTGCAGGGCTGCAGCTGTTTGAAGTAAGACATCTAAACTCCCCTTACATGAGTGCTTTTATTTCAGGACTTGAAGTTTCCTTGCATGTTCTACAAGCTTGTGTCAGAGGCAGTGCCCAGCAAAGAGTGTATCTCAAAACAGTGAGAGAAATAAGAGAGCTTTCGTCAGAGTTTTCTTGTTATCTCTCTCTTTCTTGGTCCTTCAGCAAACCTGCCTCTACTTGCTAGATCATCACAACCTGCTGTCTCAAAAGCAGCAAAAAATGGCTTAAATTTCTCTATATAGCCAAAACAGACTGGCTTGTGGGAGAGTAAGGTTGTCAATAAATGGCTGTTCATCTTCCCTTCCTGTGCTTGTGGTGCCAGTTCTGCAACCTCCCCAGAGGCCAAGAATGGCCTTGCAGAGGAGACTGGAGAGGAATTGGACAGGAAACTGTGGCCTGTCCATGCCTGCCCCCTCCTGCTTGCCAGCAGACCCCACCACTGCCCCCAGACTTTCCTCTTGCCTCTTCCCTGCTGTGCCTCCCTTCAGGAGCAAAGTCCTCTTCGGCAATATGCAAGCAGGGGATTTTGCTAGGCCATTATCCCCGTTTCAGGGCTGAGGAGCTGAGATATAGAGTAAGTGTGGGAGAAAGGATGCAACTTGGCTGAAGTCTGTGGCAGAGATGGGGAACAAACCCAGGTAACAGGAATACAAGGCATTTGAGCTGTGTTACCACCCTCTCTGGTGGATGGTGAGAGGGACTGGCTGTAGTGGGGAGCTTTCAGAGTTGTTGGAAAACATCTGATGGATGAGTTTTGAGAAGTGCAAGATGGTGTGGGAGCTTTCTGTAACGTTTAAGGAATTGCCTTGACTTTGCAACTTAAAGAAAACCACGTTGCTTCTCCAGCAAAAGTACATTCTGAGGCTGGCTGAGCTTTTCAAGCTGTGTTATCAAACCCAGGTCAGCAAAATGGTTTTTATCTTTAGGAAAGATGCAGAGGTTGAGCATAATCAAGAGCTGTCATGGAGTGAATGCTAGCATGAGGACAGCTGTAAGGCTTTGTTGCAGCAACATTGGTGTGAGAGGAGATGATTTCCCAATGATAAAGGCTTCAAGGGGACACCTTCAAGAGCAGCATGCCCAGGAGAGGCAGCAGTGGAAGCGGAAGGAAAAGGACATGGTCTCTCTGTGGAAGAAGGGGCAGCTAAAGTTGGAAGAGAAGGTTAATGAGGAACAAGTCAAGTTGTGTGAGATGCTGGCTGTTGAGAAGAAAAAGAGAGAAAAAGCACCAGGATGAAATGGGAATAATGCAGAGATCATAGGGCTGAGGGCTCTGGTGTTGGAAGGGACAAGGTGTCTGGAGAGCTGCCCTGTGGGGGAAAGGAGCAGGTTCCCAAGACTCAGATGAGCAGGTAGATCAGAATCTCCTGTTGCAACCTCAGCACTGAAGGAACAGAGAAGAACTGAAAAATTGTATGATGGATGGACCAGTGCAGACGTCTGTTGCAGTGAATGGCCTGCTCAATCTAGAAGCTCGAGCCAAAGCTGAAAGCATTTGTCAATGAGAAGTAAAGTCTCGATAGACAAGGGGATGTGCTTGGGAAGGAGGCAGAGAGAGCAAAGTTAAATGTCTGCCTTCACACAGCAGACACAGCAGCATGTCAGGATGTAGACAGACTTGATCTGGAGGGCAAGAAGAGGAAAAAAAAGCCCTGGGAGACAGAGTGGCACAGCAGCACAGGAGGAAACATGACATTCAGGCTGTCAAAGTGGGGCTGGAAAGGGAAAGGAACAGGGTGAAACTGGAGCTGATGCAGCTCAAAGATGTCATGCACTGGCTGGAAAACGAACCCAGAGCTCAAGAGAGTGGCAGGTTTGAGCACAAACTAGTTTGCAGAACTAACACAGTGCTGCTGCTGCTGCAAAGAAAGCAGATGCCTTGTGAAACACAAGGCTGCTTAACAACATGATGGTCCAAGACACTCTAACAGCAGCTATGTTCTCTCTTGACGCTCTATAACAGCAGCTGTGTTCTGTCTTGCTGTCCCCTGCATGTCTTTTACTAACCATGGGAGTGTGGTCAGAGCGCTGGGATGTGCTCACGTGGCTCTGGCTGACTATGCACTTGTCTCCTCTGCCTTGTACAGCTGTATGTGGGTGTTGGAGATGCCACAAGAAGCACAGCATGTGAATCCTGATGTAAAACTGACTCAGAAAGCAGCTGCTGTGAGAAGCGTCCTGCCAAGCAGGGGGAGCAAATGCCACACAGCCCATGCACTAGTCGTCTGTCTTGGTTGCTTGGGGAAGACAGGAAGAACTTCCCCACTCAGCTACTCTGCCTCCCACATGGAGTGCCACAAACTGCAATGCTGTCCTCCCTGCCAGGATGGACAGTCTGTTCCCTTGAGCTCTCCCCTGAGGAATTTGGGTCCTGTATGGACCTGGGGTTCAGCAGTAGCTATTGGATAGGACTGTCCTGTTTAACACAGGACTAAGCTTCCTTCCCACAAGTGCCTGTATTCATGGCCTCATGGAAGACTGGGAGTACCAGTAGGAGTGGAAGGATAATGAGGCAGAGAGGCTACCTTGGATTTGGGGTCATAGCTGTTGTGTCCAGCACTGTAAAATCACAGACGCCTCACAAGCAAGCTGACTTCTCCAGACATGGCTCTATTGCAGTTGAGGGGTTGGGACCACCACCTGGTTATCCTGTAATGAAGTCTCGGTCTGTCTTGATGAGCCAAATCACTTTGTTTCCACTCCTTGGCAGGCCCTCAAAATAATTTCAGCTAGCTGGAAGCCACACAAATTCAGGCTCTGATGCTATTTGTCCTTATTCCCCTTTATTTCCCTTCCCTTGAAGACCTGCTCCTTCTCTACCAATGTCTCTTGATTGTCCCCACATGTTTTGCATGAGTTATTGGATGGTTGTTTCTCAGATTTCTTTAGTTCTTGCAAACCAAATGACAATAGAGCAAGGAGCCAGCGTAGAACGCCAAGAGCAAACTGGGCTTTTGCGTGGTTTTCTCACTCTGTTGTCTCTCCCTGCAGGGGAGAGCTCTGCCAGCTGCTGGAGGAGAACAGCTTGCTGAAAAGTCAACTTGGGAGACTCCAGCAAGAGCTGAGGCTAGCAAAGGAGAGGGGCAGCAACCATGATGTGTAAGAGAGGAGCCAGCTGTGGGAGGCTGGCAAATGGGTGGATGGCTAATGCTTGTAAAAGGAACAGCCACTCAGGTGCATTTACCAGGTTTCAGCTGGCTCAATCTGCCTTTTGTTTTCTCATTTCTGAGCATGCCAGCACACTCACACCCTTTGCTCCATGCAAAAGCAGCCTGTGCTGGGACGGGTTTGGCCAGCCAAAGGCTTGGGCAGGCCAGAGCACAGGGTCCAGAGCTGGGTTTGTGGAAGGCTGTGGGGATGGGTGTACTGAAGCAGGAAAGGATGGGCTTCTTCACTACACTAACCTTTTGGCCAGTGGCCTGCTGCTGCCTTGGGAAGCTTCAGATAGGAGCTAGGGTCACCCACCGAGCCATAAATCCAAGCAGAGACAGGTTTCTGGTGCGGATGGTCCCACGAGTCTGCTAAGCTGGCTCTCCCACTGTTCTTCATCCCCTGATTTTTAGGCTTCTGACAATGTTGCAGGACTTTGGATGTCCCCAGCTGTCTACCCTGGGCTAAGCTGAGTCACCTCTTGGGGCAGAGACACCTGACCCATTCCTGAATCAGTTCAGGACCATATCCGTTTTGGCCTGGCTTTGCTTCCTGTTGCAGGCCAAAACTAGATGTATGGCTCCCCAAAATGGGGCCATTCTCTGGGGGGCCATGGTTTGCTGCTTTCTGGCCTGAAGCTGATCATATCCCTCTCCCTGACAGGAGAAACGTGAGCAAGTTGGGCAGAGAGAAGGTGGAGGAGCTGGCTGAAATAGCAGAGTTAACAGCATCGGTAAGAAGCCATTAACACTGACAGGCTCTTGGCTGAAGGATTTAGGAGAACAAAGACTGCATGTGCTTATAGAGGAGAACGGGAATGTTTATTTCAAACAGTCAGACCCAGTCTTGCTTTGAAGAACCAGCTTCGTTTTACAGCTTGTCAAGTAGGGAAAATTTGTGTGACAAAAGCTAGTGCAGGTCTTACAGAAGGGAAGGTATTACTACAAAATCTCTAATGAGGTTGACTTTACCTACTTACACTCTTTCTCCCAGAGATTTTGCTCACTCCCAGTTTCAAACCCACATGCTCACGAGCCCTTAGACATGTGTGCACCAAGGCCTGGCCAGGATTGCTTGTGTGCAACATGGATGAGGGTTGCAGGTTGTTAGTTCCTCACCCTGTTTCTGGGATTCCTTATGACTGGGAACCATAACCTATTTTTTGGACATGTCTTTTGTACTCTTCAGGGCCAGCAGCCACAGCAGGGTGGCCTTTGCTGGCCCTTGCTGGCTTCAGCTTCCATTAACCTTCAGCCACAAACCTGCTGCCCATTATTTGCTTTTCCTTCTTTGGAGGAAAGCTGTGTTGGTTGCCCATTTTCCGGGGAGGCTAGCAGAGGAATGGGATGCCGAGTGTGTTGCCGCCCTGCTGTTAGATGGAGGCTTTCTGCGGACATTTTATCTGTGCTGTGGCCTGGTCAGAGCACGGGCCAGAAACTGCACCTTGCTCAGCATTACTGCTGGGGATAGTGTCCTAGGAGCAATATCTGGGGGATGGTGCCCTTTAGTGTTGATGCGGGCTGCTCTTGTAGCCCTTACTCTGCTCTTTTGTCTGGTACTTTCACACATGCACATGGACACGTTTCCATTCATACTGTATTCTTACCAATCTTAGTATTTCTGTTACACATCTGTACAGTTGCCCCCCCCTGCCACCAGTGACCTCCAGGGCTATCATCTGTGCAGGTTTTCTTACCCAGGAATGCTGTGCTTCAACTCGGCCACCGGGCTTTGTTCAGGCTGGGAAATGAGGGCACTTGTCCTTAGTGTCTGCAAGGCCCTGCAGCGACAGCAGTGTTCCTGAGTGGGAATCCAGCAGGGACAGTGTGGGACAGGTTCAGTCTCTGTTGCCTCTCTTCCCACCAATTGGTTTTTTTCTCAACCTTTTCCAGAGTGAGAAGAGCAAGGGGGATGTCTCCCACCTGAATGTCAAGATGCGTCAGCTGGGCTGTGAACTCACTGAGTGCAAGGCCAGTCATGGTGCTGGCCCTGGCACTGTCCAGCTGCAGAGCCAAAGGCTTGCAGAGGCTGAGCGGCTACGAGGAGCAGAGATGGCTGCAAGGCTGGAGCACCACCAGCAGCATGCAGCGTGTTGGATGGAGACAGAGCTGCTCCAACAGCAGCTCAGGGCCTCACAGGAGAAGGTGGGTGTCATTCAGTTGGTGGCAGGGTGGCAGGCTGCTGAGTGGTCCCTGCGATGTTGGTATGGCCCTGCTCGGGGCTGTATCGGACACCTTCCCCAGGCAGAAAAGACTGTCCTCTTCCTCTTTGTGGGGGACAAAGGACTCGCCCTCCAGCTCAGACGTGTCTGAAACCAGTTCAGGTGCAGCTTGGGACAGGTCCTTGCTCGCAGCTGCCCCTGCACTGGCCCCTCTGTCCTTGTCCTGTGCAGGCTGGCTGGGCAGAGATGGAGGCTGAGTGGAGGTGGCTCACACAGGAGTGCTAGGAGCTGTGGTTCCCCATGGCTTAGCTGACAGAGGAGCTACAGGAGTGGCAGGATCAGGTAGGAGCTGGGCAGGGATGACAGGGGCCAGGCAGGCCATGTCTGACGGGAGGGAAATGAGGTGATCAGAGCAGGGGAACAAGGACCACTAGGATAGAGGAAAGCCAAGGTGAGAAACCTCCAAATGTTAATATCCTTATCCTGCCTTCTACCCTGGGGACAGACTCAGGGACTGGCTTTCCAGAGTACAGCTTGCCTATGCCTGCCTCCCCTAGGTCGCCCTAGGGCAAAGCTGGACCAGAGCTGCTTCCAAGAACTAGTCCTTTGCTGGTAGCAGGAAGCAGAGATGTAGTACAGGCAGGGATTGAAGCCCAGCTTGCCTGGGATGTATCTAAGAACAAACCCAGGTAAGCAGACCCTCTGCCTCCTACCATTGCGGCTCTTGGTGCTAGGACTCCCTCCCAGAGGATTCCTCCAGCAACGCCTGCTCCTCGCTGCTCAGCAAGGGGATCATCTCTCAGCAAGAGGTCCCCATTTCTCCTCCTGCAGCTCTAGGTGCTCTCCATCCCCAGCTTTGTAGGCTGCCCAGCAAGCACCACTCCCATGGTCCTGCTGCTCTGCTGTGGCCGTTGCTGCTGTGAGAGCTGAGGCCGGGGCTGAGGGTGCTTCATAACCTCTCCCCTCATCTGCAGCACGCCCTGGGCCTGTCCCATTGGTGGCACAAGGCTGTAACCAGCTATTGGCCTTTCTGTGTTACAGCTCTTAGAAGCCAAAGCAAACCTGAGCCTGGCCCAGACTCGGCATGCTCTGCAGTTGCAGCAGGCCAAGGCCCAGATGAACAATGTGGTGCCAAAGAAACAGTTTGAGCGGCTGCAAACCAGCTTGAGAGAGGAACAGTGCAAGGCTCAGCAGCTCCAGGAAAACCTCCACCGGCAGGCTGAGCAGACATGCAGGCAGCTGGTCACGATCCAGGTAAGCAGGGAATTGCGGAAACTCAGTCAAGGGTACCGGGGAGGGAACACTGCCAGCTGGGAAGGCAGCTGTGTTCAAAGCCACCAGAGGTTTGGGTGGAAGATGCTATATATCAAGACCCCACATGGAAAAATGCACTCGATCTTCAAATTCAGCTGCAATTTTCATTCCTCATGAACCCAGTCACTGCCCTGCACTCAAACAGGAGCCCTCCCCACTCTAATCCACCTACCCCAGACCAGATACCTTGTGCCTAGAGGAGCAGGAGTTATCCAGGGAGATGCTCTGTGTTGGCTCAGGCTGGGGAAAAAAAGTTTGAGCCCTCTACATGGAGATGTAGCCTGCACAGAGTGGGGTGGTTTTATCTCTAGGGGACTGGGCAACAAGGTGTTGGGTTTTTGTGAGTTTGTCCTTGTTTTCAGGACACTGTGATTCAGTTGGAACTAACCTGGGGAAAGATGGAGCAAATTATAACCTAAGGAATTAAAATGAGCAGACACAAAAACTGCATCCAAGGAAACTGTCTCTCCCTGGGGTTTTCTGGACGCAGCTGAGAGAGGGGAGGCCATTGGCTTGTTTTTATAGAAAACATTGCTGGGAAATCTGTGCCTTGTCTTAAGACCCGTTGGTGCTGACCTAGGGAAGGTTGTACTGCTCTAGACACTTGTCCCACTGCTCTTTGCATCTTGTACCACCTCCGCTGATCCGCCCACGCTCTCCTTCAGGGAGTGTGAAGGTCTGTGAGTGGGGCCTTGGGGAAATGCATGGTCCAGGATTGCCAGGGACCAGGTGAGTTCTGGGACAACACAACGCTGGGCCTGGTTGCCCGTTGCAGGAGGAACACGAGAGTCTGCTGCAGGCAGCCGTGGAGCAGGCAGAGGGGCTGGAACACAATCTGAGAAGTGCGGAAGCTGTGCTGGCAGAGAGGGCGGCTCAACTCAAAGATGCCCAGGTGAGTGCAAGAGGGGTTAGTGCTGCATGTCCCTGCCCTGCATGGGAGTGCTGAACTTTAAGCTTCCTGTCCCTGCTGTAGGCCCAAATCTCCAGGAACAAACTGCTGATTGAAGACCTCCGTGAGGAGAACAGGGGGTTTGCAATGGCCCTACAGGTGGCTGAGCTGAAGCAGAAGAGCACTGAGGAGAAGAACCAGCTGTTGGAGGAGCAAGCCTCAGCTCTGAAGCAGCTTATCGGAAAAATCACGCCAGCATCTCTGAGTGGGTGATGGGGCACCCGCTGTGGTAGCCCTGCCCCTGGTCCTGGCTGGGGTTTGTCAGATGCAGAAGGGGAGGTGTGGCTGGGTTGGGAAATCAGCTTTGTTCTCCCTGGTCTTGCCAGGATTTTCCTGGGTAGAAAGTAGAAAATGGAGAAACCAGACAGTCCTTTAAGGAAATTGGTCCTGTGGTAGCTGAATTTTCCTGCTGAACACACCAGCTTTGGTGCCTTTCTCGGTGGCCGAGTATGCTGTTGTAAGTCAGGTCTATCTGAGGGCAGCCATCCCACAGGAGCTGCCTGCACTCTGGCAGCGTGTTTGGTGGTGGTGTGGATGCTCCCTCTCTGTGGAGGGGTGCTGTTGGGGCCATGCTATTACAGCTGGAATGCCAGGGCAGGAGGGCTTGCAGGTTCCTGCACCTGGCTCACTCTAAGCAGGAAAGCTGTGTTGTGGCATTAAAATGTTTGCAGTATTACAGCACCTCCTGCCATCTCCGGTCCGCTCTGTATTTCAGTAGCTTCCCCCAACTGTTGCTGAACTTTTATTCCCTACAGCTCCTCTTGGGCTCTAGGAGACTCTGGCCCTCCTAAAGCCTGAGCCTAGGATCCAAACCAACGTCCTACTGGATTGTTGCCTCTGTGCTGAGCAGGACAGAGGGGCTGGGGGACGAACCCTTTCAGTTTGAGCCTCCAAGGCTTGGGGCAGGGTTGGTGACCCCTACTCAGCACTGCACTTCTTCAGAGGAGACGTGGTAAGTGAACTGTGTCATCTTGCCTTCCTTGACAGCTTGCCATCTTGTTGGCCTTCACACACTGGCAGTGAGTACTGCTCTTGCCAAAATAAGTTGTCTAAAAGGCCACAAAGCCAGGCATTCACATCAGCAAATACCAAATTTTTTCATCTGCCCAGGGTGTTACCCTCTGCATGGAGGATGCATCATTGTCACGGTGCCCCTGCCTTGCTCTGTGCAGAGCAGAGCGTATTTACTTGGGGGCTGTGGTTGCCACTAGCTATGAAAGGACTTCTAGAATTTTGGGGGACATGGAGACTACTGTACAAGAGAGATTAGACAAGCCTGACTGGATCAGGGTAGCAAGGCAGAGCCTGGACAAAGTCAATACAAAGAAGGGGACTTAAAAGTAGCTCAAGCTGTTGTTGGTTCAAGAACAAAAGGGAATAAATTGGCTGTGAGCTGAAACTCAGCCACTGCCTTTAAGTCCCAGCCTGCCAGGGCAGAGGGGTTCCCCCACCCTGGGACAGTGCCAGGAGATGGCTGGAGGCTGTGAGTGAGGCAGCCGCCTTGGTCTAGGTGTGCTTTTTCTGCCCAGGTGGATGACAGCTGAGACTCCTCTTTCTTTGCCTTGGGGGCAGCCCTGATTACAAGGGCCGTGAGGGAAGCTGGGCTATTACAAGGAGAGAAGCACCACAGAGGGTGCAGGCTAGCTCAGGGAGGTTCCTTGGCTGGGGCTGGGAGAGCAGTGCAGTAACACCCCAGGCATTTGTCCTGTTCCTGTATTCTTCCCTAAGTATTTGCTTTTTGGCTCCCGTCAGATGTGGGCTAGGCAAACCTCTAGTCTTACCTAGGGCTTATGTTTTAGAAGCGTTACCTCTCAGCTGCTACTTGAGTGAGCAGCTCCATTAGGAAAGACCAGACAGGGAGAGCAGCTCTTCAGCCTTGCTCTGGTTTTGTGCTAACTGGAATCCTTAAAACCCTCTGCTCCCTTTCCTGTCCCTGGGCCCTGCCAGACCAGTGCTCTGGGGACGGAGACTCTTCATAGAGGGACAGAGGCACAGCCCAAGCATGCTGGGATAAACCTTGGCCAGGCCCATGACCCAGACTGCAGTGCTCATTCACTCAGCACCTTAAGGAACAACATTTATAGGCTTCTGATGGGAGAAAAAGCTTCATGTCTAATCCTAGAAAGAAGCTTGTGCAGCCTCCTCTGATACTTGGAGAAGTAGCTCCACTGAGACACCTAAATAACCAGTTGAGCATCACCCTGCAGGGTCAAGGTGGGTTGGGCCAGAGCGCCAGGTCAGAGTGTTTAACAAACACAGCATTACCTCTTGAAAAACACTAAATTGAAGGCGGAAGCAGTTCTTTATTTTGCAACTGTGGAGCTCTCCTGGCTTCCAGAGCTTAGCCAGTTGCTGTCTTACTCCTACATGCCCAGTGTGAACAAAGAACTGCTCCAAACACAAATAACCTGCTTGTAGCTGTGGGGCTTGGATAACACCACCGCTCCCCTGCCCACCCCCCCCCCCCACTATGCTGGATTCCCAGGATCGCTACATCACCAGTATGCACCCTTTGGTCATGAAGAGCTGGCCAATGTGGTCTGCATACTTTATAAACTCAGGGCTGATCTTCATGTCAGGTATCAAAGGGCGTTGAGAGGAGTGGCACTGCAGAAATGCTGAGGTGTCTGAAGTCCTGCACGCACCAGAGTTCATTCCCTGTTGTGGGCAGGCCACCGAGCAAGGGTTGTCCCTCCTGTCCTGCACGCTTAAGACAGAATGTGCTCGAGGACTCCTTGTCTGATTAACTGCTCGCATTTCCAGCGGGGTAAAAAATGCTGCACAGAAACACAGACAAACCTTCCTTAAAACCCAGGCAGACTGGATTTGTTGCTGCACACAACCAGCTCTGTGGTACTGTATGGCTGCTGCATTGTGGTACCAGATCAGGCAGAGCTGAACCGCAGTCCTGGGCCACGCAGACAGCTTGCAGCATGTGCAAGGAGCCACATGTGCAGGAACTGTGACATGCTGCGAAGCTGGGATAAGCAGGGGATGTCATGAGAGTGAAAGGGAAGGAAGAGAATGGACCGCACTCTCTTGTCATGGGTACCTGGCTATTCTTCTTCAACAGGACAGTGGTACCATCATCGATCTCAAATTCTCCATAGTCTCTTAAACACCGCACCTGCAAAGCAGAAATGCAGCTCTCAGATCGCAAGATCTCCCATAGAAAACACTAGACGTCACTGCTGGCTTACAACACGTGCCCCAGAACTGTGAGTATGGACACATTCCTACCCGCCTGCTGGAGCCTCAATACAGAGCAGACCTGGAAATGCAGAACTGGACTGATCCCATGGTCTGTGGACTCCACCCGACATTCTCTTCCTGCCTCTGCCTGGAACAAGAAGTGCCGGCAACCAGCACAGCCCAGCCCTCCACAGAGGCTAGAGGAAGAGCAGTACAAGAGACAGGGTCTGGGGAACAGCAGCAGCATTTCCAGGAGAACCGCCCCACACACATACCAGAAAATGCCGATCTGTTAACAGTGAAACTGTCTTAAGGAGCAAGTTGATTGTCGCTACGTGTTCTTTCCAAGAGAACATCAGAACAGAGCACTTCAGCTACTGACTCCGATTTCTCACATGCTCTTGCTTTGTTGTATCGTGTAAAAAGATTTATAGTCTCATCTATCAGAGTCCATTTAAAATAACAACAAAGAAAACTAGTTAACAATCTTTAACATGGCAACAAGGTTTCTAGTTGATCAATGCTGCAAAAACTTCCCACTGGGATTCAGACCACTCGCCCCACCACACCAATACCCTGTGAACTAGAAATGCCATCTTTCAACATGCTTTGAGCCCTCAGTAGAAGAGGGAGTAAAATGCTGGCAGGCAGAGTGTAAAGAATAAAATGTAGAAGCTTGTGGAAGCTTTGGTGCTCTCGAAGGCTTTGCTTAATGACCTTCTGGCTTGGGACGGGGGTGAATTTCTCTAAAAAAAGATGGTTGGGCAAAATGTTTGTTCACAGACAGAAACCACTGATCTTGCACTTACTTCGATGTACAGGCTTTTAGGAGGTTTTATGTCCTGTGTAAGGTCCAGCCCTTCCTCTCCTCCTACTGACCTCATGTAGGTAGCCAGAGACTTTTTGTACCGATTGAACCACTCCACCTGTGGACATTAACAGTGATCCCTCAGGCAAAGCCAAACAGCTAATGCTGAAAGACAGGTCCCTGATGAGTGATATCTAGTGTATTTGTGCCGTCAGACCACCGTTCCCAAGTGTGTTCATGCCAGCCAAAGGTGAACGCAAGCTCTTCTAAAGGGAAAAACTGCCCCAGAGGCAGAGCAAACTGGATTCAGGGTAGAACGCTTGCTGCTAACGTTAGCAGCTCTGTACGTTGGTCTAGAGATGGGATTTGAGAGCGGCATGTGAAGACGTAGTTCTGCCGGCTGCAAGACTGATCTAGTGAAGACCACCTGATCCTTCAAAGGGCCGAGCATTACCTGCACTCAGTATCCATTTGGGATTGTACCCCCAGACAATGAATAAACAAATCAGTATTTACAGAAAGGCACGTTAAGCATCATGTTTATAGTGGGGGAAGAGAAGTCCACCTATTTTGATTCTACTAAATACATAATCCATCAGGAGGAGTAAGTGGAAAGAGGGGAAGAGTTTAAGACAAGGCCGACTCACTTCCTCAGCTGACATGTGAAACTGGATGGTGTTTGGCAGGACGCTGCCATACTCCCACCTTAGTGCTCGGATCCGCAGCAACCGGTCGTACCTGGGGCAAGAAACAAGGGGTAAAACCAGAGTCTTTGCTGAGGCGAGTGCTGGCAACATCCCCGGGCAACGCTGATGCCCCAGTCTGCCCTCAAAGCAGAGGGTAAAAACTTGGGTCGTTCCACCTGCCTGCCTTCAACGGATGTGATTTTTGGCCTACCCAGTAATTAAAAATTTTAAGAGCAGGAGGAAACAGGGCCTTCCCTTTGTGCCGGCGCTTGGTGGTACCGGGACTGAGCACAAAGGGAGCCGGCCCCGCAGCTGCACCCCGCGGAGGAACCGCTCCCCCCCGCCCAGAGTCCCAACACCCAGCGCTCGGGGACCCCCCCTCTTTTGAGGCTGCGCCGATGAACCCACGCTCCGTGACCCCTCCGGGCCGCGGCACCCCCCGCCCCACTCACAGGTAGGCCAGGACGCAGCGCTGGTTTCGGAGCAGGCAGCAGTGGCGAAACCGGATGAGGAAAATCAGGTCGGTCCGTCCCGACTTCGCTTCGGACCTGGAGGAGGAGGAGGAGGAGGGCGGGGGGGGGAGCCGCGTTACAGACCTGGGGGAGCACCGCCCGGGCTCTGCGGGCCCCGTACGGGGCGCGACACTCACACGTCCGCCTGGTTCCGCTCGTAGAGCGCCCGCATCTCCTCCAGCGCCTGCCGCAGCCCCTCCGCCTGCAACACCGGACACAGTCAGTCAGAGCGAGCCGGGGCCCGGCCCGTTCGGTCCGGTCCGGTCCAGTCCGTCCCCGCTCACCCGGAATGGCGGCAGGTTCCCGCCGCCGGCGCGGTGCAGCTCCCGCACCAGACCGGCCGCCCGCTCCCCCGCCATGCCGCCCCGCCACGCCGCGCGCGGGCGCGGGAAACGCCGCCGCTCGGCAGCCAATGGGAGGGAGGGGGCGGGGCCGCGCCTCCCGCGGGTCCCGCCCGCCGCTATTATGTGCACTGAGTTGTGGCGGGTCTCGGCGCCGCTGTTGCCGCAGCCGGTGCGGGGTTGGTTTTTGGGGGGGGGGGGGGGGTGTCTCCCGCAGGTGAGGGTTGCAAACCGGGGGTGGCAGAGCCAGAGCAGCCCCCCCGGCCCCGCCCGGAGCACCCCCGTCCCAGACAGCACCCAGCCCAGTGCGTGGAGACCCCCGCGGGACTGGGCGGAGGGACGCGCCAACCCTGCGCCGGGGCAGGACAAGCCCAACTCGTCCCCTCTCCTCATCCAGTTCTTGAGGCTTGTTTCGAGATTTCACTTTTCCTGTTTCCGACCTTTTTTTTGGCCTCCCGGCCCAAGGTGGCTCTCTGGGCCAGGAGTGACAAAAGCAGCGACCGGAGGGCCCCAGCCCAGCCTTGGCTCGGAGCAGGGCTACCCCCGAGCGAGGGCAGATCCGCTGCGGACAAGCCCCGTACCCATCCCTATCCCCGAGGACGTCCTTTGCATGCCCCGGGACATCGCCTTGCACACCCGAGGGTGTCCTCTTGCATGCCCCGGGATGTCCCCTTGCACGCTTGAGGATGCTCTCTTGCACACCTGAGGACGTCCCCTTGCACACCCCAGGATGCCCTCTTGCACACCCGAGGGTGCCCTCTTGCACACCCTGGGAGGTCCCCTTGCACGCCCGGGGCTGTACAAGCCCCAGCAGGGCACCGCGAGCTGTGCCAGCAGAGCCGAGGACAGGGCAGGTTAAAGTGAGGGGAACCAAGGTGAGGGGGGTCCAGCACCAGGACGCTGCGAGGAGCCCACCGAAAGCTGTGGGGTCCTTTCCTCTCCTGCCAGCCGGCGCTGAGCCTGTGACTTCCAGACGGTGCCTCCCTGCAGCAGCAATGAGGGCGGGGAATGAGGCACGACCACAGACACTTCTGGGGTCACGCCAAGAGCCCCCGAGTGGATAAGGCAAAAATTAGCGTTTTTACCCCACGCTTCAAAAAAAAAAAAAAAAAGGGGGTGCCTGTAGCAAAACTGGTTTCACCATTCGTCTTTTTGGTCTTCTCTGGGGTGCTGCACAGAGCCGTCTCTCTGACAACCTCCTTCCTGTGCTACCCCAGCCCTTCCCAGTGCATCTCCCTTTCGCCCGCAGCATCCTTCAAACCTGAAGCTTGCCAAAACTAAAGGGAGGAAAAGAGAAAACTGGGAGGTGTGTTTCTGGATGGAACAGGAAATTTTATAGCACTTGAAGCCCTGGAAAGGGAATTAATAACCCAGGACCACAGCTTGTCCTGTTCCAGGAATTTACATCCCTGGCCATGTGTTTCTATGGTTACTAGATATAAAAAATGACCAGCGTTTCATACGGCACAGTTATGCAGCGACAGTCAAAAAATGGAGGATTGGGGGGAGCACAGTGGGGCTTTTACACCACGATTGAGACACCTCAGTGCGGTTTTGTATGCCTGAAACGTTTATGCTGCTTCTGGTTAGGATGATGGCACCTGTACAACCGAGCTGGGACCATGGCTGGCTCTGGCAAGAGTGTTTTAACTCTCTCAACAACTGTTTTATTTGGCATTTTAGGCACAGAAGGAAAATGCCCAGAAATACCCCCATCAGCTGAGAGCCGGAGATGGGCTTCTGGGTGTCTGTTCCCCAAACAGACCTGTTTCTTGGCCTCACGATGCTGCAGCCCTCGGCAGCAGTTGTGTCTGGGGGGGGGGGGCAAGAGGGGTGACACGGCAGAGCTGGCGAACCCCACTGCGGGGGGTATTAGGTCACCTCTTGTCCCTGTGCCGCCACCGAAACAGATTTGTGCCTACCTTGTACTGCTTCCTTCAACGGCGTGGCATGTTTTCCAAAGGATCTGAACTGTACGTGGTATACTGGTGTCTAGCTGGGGAGCACATTGCTGTTAGCCAGCCGTGGAGTAAAGTGATCCCATGGCTGGAAACCAAAGCTAGGAAAAAACCCCACGCACGGCTTCAGCAGACGCTGTAGCAGCAGCCGTCGTGGGCGATTTTGCACGACGCAGTGTCAGGACGGGATGTCGGTCTTCGGGGGCGTGCCGCAGTCGTGGGGTTCATGAACGGACAAGGTGCAGTTTTATGGCCGGGCTGTCACGCAGGAGGGCAGATGGCACGGCCTTGGGGTGTCTCATGTAAGGAGAAAAAGTGCCCTGGCGTCGGGACTAGTAAGCAGCATCTCTCCCCTCTCTCCTCGCGGCCAGCCGGCTGCGGCAGGGACATCCACCCTCTCCCTTCCCACTCAACCTGCGGCACGGCGGCGGCGTGGGGCCCGAAGAAGCCACTGTAAAGCGCCTGGTCCCCAGAGGGCTGCCACTACAGAAGCATCACGTGTGGCTTGTCATTAATCATCGCGTTCTGCAGCGATAATGGCCCATCTGAGCCAGAAAAGATAACAGCAATAAACATACGTCCCTAATGCCAATTGTAGCTGCTGAAAATCGGTTGTTGCATCTTGCTGAGGGATAGAAATGTAACTGAGCCTTGATTGAAAAATTCGGGGGAAGCTGCCTTATCTTACTCCTTTGCCAGATTAAAAAAGCCTCATACATAAAAATAGACAAAATGAATGAAGAATTTACAAACATCTATATTTTGTGTTAGGAAATGTGATAAAATTAGGAAAACAGCTGAAGACACTGATTTATACAACTCTGACTATTTCAGGCAATGAGAGGTTTACATATCACAGTTTAACAAGATAAAAGGTCTCCCACAAAATACATAGATGACAGACAACTCATCTGAATTTGACGTAACACAGCATCAAGTACACATGTAATGTGATGAACAGTGCCAGGTCATTCTCCAGTTAGGTAACACACAACCTCTTGAATAAGGCAATTCAAATATAACTCTTAATTCAAATCACAACATACCCAGGCAGCATGCAGGGAAAAAAGTCATTTATTTTGTACATTGGAATGACACAACTTGCAACATGTTTCCATTTTATGTAGTTAGAGCAACAGGATATAAACCATTCAAATTATATATATATATTTATATATATATATATATCAAGTCAACAGTTGTCTTTACTGGAATAAAGATTATCTGTTTTTGGTAAAAATAAAACTATTTGAATTCACTAATTAACAAAATGCACAGTGATCAGAAACCCAATTCTTCTCACAGTTGTCTTCCCCGTCTCCCTCGCATTTCCTTGTGATGCAGCAGCTGCGTAACCCCGGATTCAGAGAGTTCGTTGTACAGAGGAACAAAAATTCACCGGCACGTAGTTCCCACGGCTGCAGATTGTGCTTTACTGTGGCGTGGCGTGACACCTGCGCCTGGTGGACGGCGGTGCTCCCGTCACACCCCACGGCTTGGAAACTGCTTTTCACGTCTCCGTTTCTGGGCGCCTGTCCACTAAAGCACTTACACGTGTGCCTGACTGGTGGTGAGTTAGAAGCTGAATTGCACGTGGAAACCGGTTCACTGGAACAGGGCCCTCATTTCTTTATTATCGATTAATTCCTCTGGACCTTTACAACCAAGAAATTTAAGAAACTGAATCTGCTCGGAAGTGAAAAAAAAAACTGAGCCAAAAAATCTCTCTGATACGGTGGAGCCTAACGGACGTGGCTGAGGATGTATTTCCACTGCAACAGACTTGGTGATCGCAGAAGATAATGAAGGCTTTTCCTAGCATTGAAAAGTACTTTCGAAAGGAAGAAATGAAGAAGTGAGATAAGATTTTTCCCCTATGAAAAAAAAAAAAAAGATTTGCAATTTCTGAACAGACTCATCGGGCAGCTTCTTCCTGGTAAAGAGCCGCACATCCCCCCATTTAACTGCAGACCTGCAGGGACGGATCCTCTTGCTGAGGTATCGCGTCCCGCGACGGCTGGGTCTCCCCTGCCCCGTCCCCATGCGGGGAAGGGGACGGATCCGGGCGGCAGCGGGATTACTCCTGCCGCCGGGTCGGGGCTGCTGCTGGCAGCGAGCGCGCTGTGGGAATGGCTTTGGAGGGGGCCAGACCTCCTGGGGCCGAAGCCCCGCAAAGCCCTGAGCACGGGTCACCCGTGTGCCTGTTGAGGGCTAATAAAGGTGTCGTGCTCTTAAATAATGAAGAGGCAGAAGTTACCTGTGAGGGGGTGCAAATGCCCCGAGCCTGCAAATGGATGGTCGAGAGATTTCTCTCCTTCAGGTGAGCTACACAGCAGCGACAGCAGCCGCAGCTGAGACCTTCCTGCTAGAGAACCGGCCCGGGGTTCAGAACCCATCTGTCCGCACGAGGAACTACAGGAGAAACTGGATTTTCAGTGTGATGGTTACTGGATCCCATTTATCACCTTTATAAAGTTGTCTTGTGCCTCCCTACTACTCTATTTTACTGCTCCGGTAAAAAAAAATCATTGGCGTATTTCTTTGCCCTTAAAGATACAAAAAAGCAAATCTTCAAAAGATAGTGGGGAGAAAGGTGCTTTCACAATGACATTCAGAGCAAAAAGAGAGAAACAACATTCTACAGATCATTAGAGAGCTATCTTTGGCAGAATATTTTAAATAAATTATTTTTACAAATATTTTCTGCAGTCGTATATTTATTTTGAATAGTTCACTTTCAGCTGATAGGGTTACTGGTTCACTACTCTCTATTAATAGGAAAACACCACAAATATAAAAATATATGAGCTCAGCACAATTTTTAGGCTACCACAACTGTCTCCAATGATTTCAAAAGTTGTAGATCGATACCACGGAAAATATGAAACAGGTTTTCTAACAGCACGCGTCAGGTCAGAAAATCACAGCTCGTCGCTGTTGTAAAACGCGCTGGGGAGGCCGGCTGGTGCCGTTGCACGGGATTAGCGTGGAAACGAGTCGGAGGAGCCGGACGCTCAGAGCCAGTCTCTGCCACCGCCGGACACCCCCCCGCCGGGAATCGTCTCTCTCTGACCATAAGGCTTAGAGATGTCGCGCTGGGGGTGCCTGAAGGGTTTCCACCCTGGGCAGGAGAGGAGGGAAGCGGGTGGGTGACGCCGGGCTTGCTGCGCTGAGAGTTTCTGACAAAGCAAGCCGTACCCGGTCCTGTGCTTCACCCCCCCGGAGGGAGATGAAGTGCGGCCGCTTTCCCTTGCAAAATCGCCTCCTTTCGCCTTTGCGTGGGCTGCAGGCTTTGCCCTTGCAGCGTGGCCAGACCCTGCCGCAGGCTTTGACCAGGACCCCAGCGGGATGGTGAGTCTGCCGGGGACCCCGAGCCTGAGCCGTGGTGGCCCGCGGAGGGGGCTTGCCCCGTCCCAACCTCTCCCCCCCGCCCAGCACGTGCCACCGAGTCCACCGAACATTTAGATTTAAATATTTCGCTTTGTTTATACAGCATGTACAGCATATACAGCATCAGATAATTATTTCCCAGTAGACTACAAGTGTCTCCCAAGATGACCTCTTTTATCAACAAATATATATAAATCGACGGTAATAAAAGAGTCGTACCAACAAATATTATGGCTTTTCAAATAGTGTAGCTGCATTGTGCCATTGAACTTAGGAGGAACCATGAGAGAGACAGAGAGATCGGGAGGCTTCAGCTGCTGAGCCCGGGGGCGACCCTCAGCTCTGACCCACCAGCACAGGGGCTTCGCGCTGCCGGGACAGTGCCGGCTCCCGGCGCCAGGCTTGGCGCAGGCGGCAGAGGGAAGGTGGGGTTGAATTGATGACCCGTGCTCTGGTTCCTGCCTCCAGGCAAGCCAGGTCTTCTGCAAACTCTCCTTTCAGCCCCGCTTTGGAAAAAATTTGGCTCTGCCCAGCTGGGGTCTGCCTGCCCTGTTCCCGGTGGGGTGACCGGGTGGTGCATCGGGCTCTCAGAGGTCTCTTTCTCTCTCTCTCCCTCTCGGTCAAGGTTTGCACAAGACGTCCGTCTGCCCTAGAGTGCCCTGCGGCCGTGAGGGGTAGGATGCACGGGATGACGGGTGACACGGGACGTGGGGGGGGGTGACCGTGGCGGGTGGCCGGGTTGATCGGTGCTTTGGGTGCATCAGGGTGGTCGCAGCCTCCCCCCCCCCGCCTGCCTCCCCCGGGCTACTCCCAGGGCGGCGAGCAGGGGGACCGCTGTCAGAGGAGAGCAGGAAAGCGTGAGCCGTGATTTTGGAGCACATCAAAGAAGTGCTCCAGCGCGTCAGAAAGACCAGAGGACAACCTTGCCTCGGCAGTGCCGTCCCCAGCCGCTGCCCTGGCACAGGGTGCCCGTCAGGCGGTTACCTGTGCCCCAGCACCGCACGCCTGCTGTGCCTGGCGGGGTGCATCTAGCCGCTAGCTGTTCCCCTCTGTTTTTAGGACCAGTGAGCCATTTAGAGCTCTTTCTGTCCTGCGTCCTGCCCCATCCATGGGGAGCATCCAGCATCCCTGGGACCGGCTGTGCAGGCAGCTGCCAGCTCCCTGCCTGAGCGTCCCTCCTCTCCTGAGTGGGACAGCGGAAGAAGTGCTGGTTTGAATTACATCCCTGCCAAGACAGATGTGTTTCTGTGCCCTCTCCGAGCTCATAGCAGCAGCCTGTCTTCTACTCTAGAAAGAGGAGCGGTTGCTTTCCCCGCATTTCAAGTGTGTGGAAATGGCTTTTGAGAACTGGAGTGGTCACTCAAGCACCGAGGTAACCGGACCACTTAATTACAGCGGAAAATTAGTAATGGATCTAAATTACTGCTAGTATTGTTTTTTTTGACTAATTCCCTTCTCATTTCCCTCTTCTTCAGAATATTATGGCCACTCCCTGCAGGCCCTCTGGCCGAAATCAAAGCTGAAGCTCGCGTGAACAAGCATGGCCTCTCCTTTAGCTCTGCCTGCAGGACGCTGGGCTGCGAGCAGCTCTGCCCGCTGCGGCAGCGATGGAGCAGCGCAGAGAGAGTCCCACGGGGAACCTGCTGCCTTTGAGACGTGTGAGCTCTCCTGGCAACAGCTTTGCTCCCTGGCAGTCTGACTGCTTCTTGCTGGGAATATCCCACAGGCTTGTTTGTTGGGGCAGGGGGAAGGTAGCACGTGGTGTCCTCCACGTCCTCTTCTCGCTTGAGTAACGGTGACATTTGCACCGGGTGAACGCCGGGTGTACCAGAGACCTCGGCGGATATCCTAGGGAGAGCGGTAGGTATAAAGATGCCCGCCACTGCTGAGTGGTCTTCAGGAAGTCACGGTTTTGATTTTACAACCTCATGCCACGTCTCTTCGGCACAGAGACCCGGGATACAGAGGGCTGCACTCTTTCAAACTCAGCATTTTGTGGCTTTTACCAGTATGCATGTGTTTCTTCCAGCAGGAGCTAGGAAGCTTAGGAGAATTCACTAACTTCTCCCCTCCATCCACAAATAAAACTCTTTTGCTGGATTGCTGAACGATGTCCTCAATAGGTAGTCTTGAAAGCTGGGTTATTTGCAGAGCAGTGCCCCCTAATGCTTAATGCATTATGGAAAAAAAGAAGCTGGACAAGTGTTGTCAGAAGTTGAGTTGTCAGGGAAAAAATAAATAATGTTTTCTTTCTTGCTAACATAGTGACTATAATGTAAAAGGTATTATCGCAATCTTTTACTCTCTAGAGCTGCTAGAAGTAGTGCATGTTTCCTGATTAAGAGCAAGACAAGCAGGTGTCCTGCATGGCTCACTGCGTGAGCATGTTTTTTCAAGAGCTCGGAAGACAAAGGAAGCAACATGGGGCAAACAAATGAACACACAACAGGCATCGGTTCGTTTTCATCTGTACAGGGGGAGTTCAGTCAAGGGGCATCTAATCACAGCTCTTATTGCAAGGCAAGACCAGGGCAATGCACAGGGCCATAGCTGAACGCAAGGGGCAAGGGACCCATCTCAGCATTACACCGAGCAAGAGGAAATCTGGTCGTGCACCTCCTTACATCCCTGGGAGTCACAAAGCCACTAGTTTGCAAAAGCTTTCATTAACGCTTCCAAATAAGCCTGATGGCAACCTGGGATACATTTGAACCACCAGGATCCAATCTATCCTGTTGCTAGTGCAGCAATTTTACAGTGACTCAGCAACTCTCCACATTTCTAATTATCTCTGCAAAGAAGCTCATCTGCCAGAAACTCACATTTCTGTAAGGGAGGAGCCTGCCAGGGGCTGTGGGCTGGGGCAGAGGGGCACATGCTCCTGGTGATGACAGTGCCATGGACTGCCATGGCAATTTTCATCAAGAAAACAGAGCAAGGCTGCACTCCACATGGGTCTCGCCTTGCTGTCATCTGTAAGGGACTCTTCTGAGTTAGAAATGAAGAAGAAATAAATCCAACCTCAATGAAGAGATCAGGAGGCGCAGGGAGAGAGCCCTGTGGCAGTCCTCCATGTCCTGCAAGGGTTTAGGAGATCTAAATGTGGATAAGCACCCCAAGCCATTGCAACTCGCTTTACTTAAACGTTACTCATTTTAGGCGAGGGCAGGAAACTTTTGTAGGAAGGTAGATAAGTTTTAGAATATTTAGAGCACCAAGAACAGGCTCCATTTTGAAAGAAAGGAGTTGAGGTGGACCTTGAACCCCCAGTTAAAGTGATTAGTTTGCTCTGGGAGCGTAGAGGCAGGGTTGGGGCGGGGGGGGGGGTGGTGGAGTTGGAGCATCTGTGGGACTTGATAGCGGTGGAAATTCAGCAGAAATGTTTAATCTTCCAAAAACTCATGAGTGAAGGATAGCAGCACAATGAAAATGGTGCCTGTGGGTGGTGGCTGTAACGGTGCCTGGGTGAGGAGCAGGAAGGGCTCAGCACACTGAAGTTCGCCTCCGCTGTGTGGAAACTTGCGTGGTCCTTTGCTTGCAGGGACTCAAGTCCAAGACATCTTTTGGAGTGGTTAATCTTTGCCCCGAGACACAGACACCAAGCCTGAGCTAACAAGCACTGCTGTTCGGTCCAGTGAGAGAGGAGGAGGCTCCTCTGCAGGGAGGGCATGTGAAGAGGCTCCACAGGGGGGGACCAGCCCAGAACAAGCCCCAAGCTGCACTATCACCGTGCGCAGATGGCCATTTTGGGGCCTTGAGCTGGCTCAGGATGGATGCTGGAGGACCCCAACATCAGGTAGCATATGCTCCTGGTGCAGTGCTAATGCTCCTTCCCACCACTACCTGGAACTGCACACTCTTGGGGGGGGGGGGGGCGGTGCTTGGAGGGGTGGAGAGCTGTTGTCGTGTAGTACAACAGATCAAGGGCTGTTTTGAATCAAACAGATAAAAGTACTGCCTGGGGTTGGTGCCTATAGCCAGCTGAAAAAGCTAGAGGCTGTCCTATAGCTGTGCAGAATTCAAGACGCATGTCTGTAGCCACGGCAGCTGCAGCAGGGGGACATGCTGTGGCAGTGCCTAAAACGGGGTTTCCAGGTCTGGCTGGGACCCCGTGGCACTTATCCCTTCCCCGTGCCCTCTGATGCTGGACATCCCACTGGCAGCAACCAGCTCGGCCACCCAGCAGCGCTCCACAGCACCCACTTTGGGAACCACGTGCACTCCAGTGCCCTCCTTCACACTTCTAGAGAGGGGAGCCCCAGGCTGGCGTTCGCTTTGGGAGGGTGGGAAGGAGCCAAGGGAGGGTGCAGGGCCTGCAGGAGAGAGCGATGAGCCACCCTGGGGGCACTGGGTGCTCAGAGACAGCTCTGGCTGTTCTCAAGATGCTCCAGAGAGACAGCAAGACACTGTGGAGACCCCTCGGATGCTCTCAGGGACGTGGCATAGAGAGCAAATCCTGCTAGTAACAGTAATCTTCTGGCTATCTTTGCTGACAACAGCTTCTGCTTGGCCAGACGGGCCCCTTTCCTTCGCAGCATCTCTTCCCCCTGCATGAAGGATGTTGCTGGCTGGTGAGAGGCTCTCGGCACCTCTCATTCCAAAAGGAGGAAGGCTCAAGTCCTTAAAAGGTGAGGAATGCCACCGTATTTATTGTCCCTTGGTGCTTTTTGCAAGAATACAGATGCCTCTGGATGCTTTCCTGCACAAGTCAAGAGGCACAAGATAAACAGGCTTTTTCGCAGCTGTGCTGTGCATGTGTATGCATGTGTGTGGTTGGTCATCGCACGCTCAGAGAGGCCAGAGAGGTTCCTGGTGCTCTGCAAACATGCTTCCCCAGATGGGCCTGGGTGCCAAAGCCTCCAGAAAAATAAGGCAGGGGTTTCTCCCAGAATAACACCCTCCGGCGTTAAGTCTTCCCTCTTTTCTCTCTGCCACTTTCTGGCTATGCCCAGCCCTGCCCCTCTGGGAATGCAGCTGAACCTCCTCCTTAGGTACGTATATGACCCCAATACTGTTGCACTTGATTCTTACCCAAGCATTTAAAAATAGCTGTAACAATACCACACAGGCTCCAGTTCTCCCCTCCCCGCCCACAGCAGAAATAGCACGGTGAGTTTGTAGACTGCATCCAGACTCGTGACCAGAAAGGGCTCAAAGCCTCCGTTTCCCTTTTGTCCTTTAAGGAAGCAATGAAAGCTGGGAGAAAGATGCACCAATGACTCTTGCAATGTCCCCTCACCCCAGAGCCGTCGCAGGCAGCCTGGAAATGGGTGACACGTGGGCGGGCGCATTGTTTGGAGACGAGGGATCCGCACCTCGGGAGCGAGCGGTTCCCTCGCTGCCCTGGCACGGGTGCAGGCGGGCAGCAGCAGTCCGGGCAGGCTCAGCCGTAAGATGCTGCAGGTTTGCGGCTCCAGCTGGCACCAGGGACCTGCAGAGTCCCTGACTCTTTTGCGCCTTTTCCGTGCGTTCAGGTAGTGGCTGGGATTTGCCTCCACTCCTGTTGGCCCCCGAAGAGCCGGGGATGTGGTTTTGCTAAGATGCTCAGGGCTGTCACTGCTCCGCGCGCTCCTTCTGTTTGTCCCCAAGCGCTTTGCAGCGGCCTGTTGAGTTACTCGGACGTCTGTCTCTGAATGTCCTTTGCACCGTGCTGCATCCTTTTCCATGGAAAGGTTTGCCTTTGGCTAGCGGGGCGATGAGAGGGGGTGACGAGAATCCGGGGCAGGCGGATGGACGGAGGCCGAGGGTTTGAAGTGCGGTTTCTGGCAGCCTCCCTGAGCCCAGGGCTTTATCAGAGATGCTCGATGCCCTTCCCTCGCGAGGGAGGGTGAGGAGGCTGGCAGGGATGAGGAGGAGATGGGAGAGCACGGGCATCAGACCCATGGGATGGGTGGGGGCAAGACGTGCCTGCGCCGGGGGCTGCGCTCCCTCCTGCTGTCCCCTGGCAGCGTGCTGCCAGGCACGGGCGTCTCGCAGAGGAGGGCAGTTTGCTTTTGCCTTTGGAGGGTTTGATTTAAAGACGAGGTTGGTGCAGCAGAGCCGGCGTTGCACCCTTGCGAACACAGGCGGGCGGCTGGGGCTGGGTGGAGCGGTCCTTCCCCCCCTCGGCACGGCAAGGCGGCAGCCAGGTAGGTGAAAGGCTCACTGCTCGTCCGTGGGTCCTCCGCCAGCGACCGGGCGGATGATACACATCACGCTTTGCATCCGCCCGTTAAAGATGCCAAAAAGCACGCAGCTGGCAGAGAATAATTGCATAAACAAGGCTGGTGTTTACTGTGTGATTTAGGCCTCGTCCTAAGCAAGCAATGCTCCATCATTCCCTTTGGAAAGCTCTGTGAGCAGAAGAGTTATTTACTGCCTGTTAAACTGAGCTGCTACACGAGTCCCGTTCAATTTGTTAATGACTTCAGCGACTGCAATTCATTCTGAAGAAGCAAATGATGAGAGTAAAATACCAACATCACCTTTCAGTAGATGTAATTACTGGGTCAGGAGAGCTGCTTTGCTTTCATCATTCACTGCCTGGGAAAAGCACACGGACGTGACCGGCTGCGTTCGCCTGGGGCTCGACGAGCGTCGAAGCTTGACCCGCACTCATCCTGGAGGGTGCCGAGCACCCGCAGGGAGAGTGGGGCCGGCAGCACGGCTGGCAAAAAGCATCGTAGTGTGTGCGGAAGGGCCAGGTTTGGGTGAGAGCAGCCCAGAGATCATGTTAAATCCTCTGGCTGCCAGGGTGTGTTAGCTACCTGCTCTGCCACACATCCCGTCACATCAGCAGATGGGAATTTTACTGCCTCTGGGCCTCTACAGACACCACCACGCTGCAACAAAATCGGCTACCTCCTACCCTCTCTCTTTTTTTGCTTGGTGGCACGTTTCTAGCCTGGAGCTCGCAAGTCAGCCACTGCTGTTGGTGCCAGCCTGACCGGCTGTGCGGCCACATCCCGATCCTGCACGGCCGATGGGCAGGAGCCTGACTGGGAGGAGCGGGGAACGCCCCAGCAGATGAAGACACTGTCTCCAGAGCTGGTGTTTGAGTTCAGCTGTCAGAGCGGGACCTTGGGAGCATTGCGGGGGTGTGGGGGACATCGCAGTTATTCGGGGACAGCGGCTCAGCAGATGCTGGATGAAACACAGGGAGGAGCAACATCCCTGGGCGCGTAGAGACATTTCTCCTCCTCAGTGCTACCCGAGATCTGTCCAGCCATGGGGGTCACAAACGGCCCACGGCACCTGGACTGGGGCACGGGCAGGCAGCTGCCCAGAGCAGCCTGAGCTCCCGGTTTGCTGCATTCCTACTTATCATTAGCTAGGGGCTTAACCTAGTGCAAGTCACTGGGAGGCTGGAACGAGAGCCAGGAGCCATTCTACGTGGCTAGAGGACACAAGCAGAAAGAGCTGCTGAGCACCTTGGGGGCATGTGCACAGCTCTCCCCGAGCCTAGGGCAAGCTAGCAATGACGGGGGACCCAGCACAGGAGCGGGTCCTGGCCCCAGAAGGATCGTGCTGCCGCTTTGTCCCTGGGTGGTTTCCTGCATCCCCCTGAGAGCTGGGCAGGCTGCGAGCCCCGGCGGTACCGCACACACCGAGCCTGAGGCGCAATGGAGATGGAGCAGGAAGAAAGCCATGGGATGGGGCAAGAGTGGGCGCGCGGAGGCACCGCTGCCCCCCCGACAGTGGCAGAAGCACAGCGAAGGCAAACCAATGAGTAAAGAAGAGATGGGCACAACGGAAAGGGAGACAATGGGAGGGGAGGGAAGGGTTTTCCATAGAGAATATGCAGGAGCACTACTGGATCCATCAGGAATCATTACAAACTTTATTTGTCTGTGCATTGTGTAGCATTGATAAGGATCATCACAATTAGTGGACTCACTGCCTATAGTGGTGGGCAATACACACAAAGAAAAATCAATGAAGCCAAACAGATGAAAATGAAATCATTGTACATAACGGTAATCATAAACCTGAACAACCTGCACCTGTGTTTGATTCTTCCCTCAAAATAACGAGAAACAAAAAGAAAAACCCCCAAACCCATCAAAAGTGAGAAAAGGCTCGAGAAGAAGAAAAAAAAACAAAACCCCAACTTCATATTCCTAGAGAAAATCTTACAACAGGTTACAAAAATTTCCACAGATTGTTCAAAATGAGTACAAATACCCCAGGCCAATCGGTTATGGTGCAAGCATCAGACGTGGTTTTCAGCTGGGTGGGAAGAGATCACCAGTGGACGTGCAGGCTGGGCGTTTGCCCGGCTGGGACACCACGAAGCCTGGCGAAGGGCGTAGGGTAACAAGACATCTCTCAACACCAGCGCACAATGTCAGCCCTGTGCTGCGCCCAAGGGGGCTCTACACCCGCGCCTCCCTGGGCTGGGCTCGTTACCCCAGCCCCCACTGCTGGAGTCGGGGGGTGATGCTGAGTTACACCTCCCTGCCTCACCCTTCCCATTGATTTCAGATTCGGACAGTGCAAAATGTGGCCTTTTTCCTTGGGGGATGCTTCCCGGTTACGCTCAGCAGCGTGGGAGATCTCGTTATGGCCCTTCAGCCCTTACGCTGAATTATTCTGCCTCCAAATGGCTGTGGGAAAGGACCAGCTTCGGGGACTGATCCTGATGGCTTAACGCTCAGAAACAGGGGCTGTCACTAGACCTCTGGGGACACAGGAGATATCGGGGTTCCGAGGCACCCACTGGATATAAAGGCATAGGCAGGCGAGGTGCTGGGAGCCAGCCATGCCACCCCCCCCCCCCCGGGCTCGGACGCTGCTCATCCCGCTCAGGCTCCCCGGGACCTTGTGTAAAACCTCCTGCGGATGGTGGAGGCCTTCACGCCAGCTTCAGCCATGTCCCGGACTGGCCGCTGTGGGGGGCACCCCAGCCACGCAGCGGGATGGAGCCTGCAGTCGCTGGGGTATCGGTTTTCCTCCCCTGAAAACCTACATCTGTGTGGCTGTTATTGCTTCTCATGGACCCACGCGCGGAGCAATAAATGGGGACAGCTTTCCCTCCTTTTACCCCCGCTAAGAGGAAACAAACGAACGAACAAAAACCTATGGCGAAACTAAACTAAGTAAAATAAATAAAACCCGGTGAAAAGAAAACACTTGTATCTGCAATGCTCAACCCACATGGCTGGAAGGACTATCGCTATAGGATGCTATATACAGATAGGGTTCATTTCATTCATGCAAATGTTACAAATACCACGACAGCATGCCCGAGGAGGCAGACGAGGCGGGAGGAAGGCCCCCGCCACTCCGCGCAGCCTCAGCTTAGGACACTGGACACGAGGTTGCGGCTGCGCAGCCCCGAAGCACGGAGGGGGAGAGGTGAGGGGCATGTGAGGGGGAAATGCTAGTTGTACACACGCCAAAACAAAAAAAAAAAAAACCAAACCCAACCCCAAATCGATGACGAAAACGGTTTGTGTTCTATCCTTAGAAAGCTCCCAATTTCCCCTTGTCTTCAGTCCGGTCTCTCGCTTCTCTCCAACAGGGCCAGAGGGACGTTCCTGAGTGGCGAAGGCAGGCGGGTGGTGGTCGGAGATCAGGACCCTCGCTTTCCTCTCCTTCCCTCGCCCACTGCTCTGTTTCTCACCAGCTACTCTGGCCTTCCCCGTACCAACACGCCCCGGTCGCCTTCGCATCCATCCTCCCGGGGGGTCGGCGGGTGGGAGAGAGCGATGGGAAAGGGCTCGGTGCCTATCAGCTGCTCTTGTTGGTAGAGTTGCAGAGAGGGCCCTGCCGCCGGGCTCCTGGCCGGGGCCGCTGCCCGGGGAGGAGTCCTGCTGGCTTTGGGGTCCTGCCTAGTTCAAAGGATGCTCCAAAGCCGCTTTCCATCAGCAGGTGTGTGAACATGGCAAATCTCTTTTATTCTTTCTCTGTTCATTATACACAGCGTTATATCTATATCTATACCTATATATCACTCTATATAGATACATATAGATATATATATATTTACTATCTCTGATTGTCCCTTTAGAAGCCCTTTATGTGGCAGTAGGCTTCCAGAGATGAGAAGAATATGTACAAGAGCCAGAGGAGGATAAAGAGTGAGGATGTGAGCAGCTTGGAAGTCCGCGGCCCGCCCAGCTCACCTCCAATCTCGGGTCTCCGCCGGTAGAGCAGCACGCCCACACTGATAAAAGCAAAAATGGTGAAGAGGGTGACGGAGAAGGCCAGGGTGCCAGGCGAGACTTGGAAGGCTTGTCCGTGCGCCGCGTGGTAGATGGCTGCGATCGACCAGGCCACCCCGATACCCAGGAAAACGTTCACGGCATTGCTCCCGGTGACGTTCCCGATGGAGGCATCCGCATACTGGTCCTGCGTCGCTGCTACTTTGCTGGCAAACGTGTCTGCAAAGGGAAGGCAGAGAGAAATCCTCGGGAAACAGCCAGGTAAGGAGGGACAGCAGCAGGCAGCTTGGGGACAAATGTCAAGGCATCACTTGGGGAATGAAGATAGGGGGTAAGGGGACAGGGTACAGCCCCGTCTATGGGCACTCCCAAGGAAGGGGACATCTGGCCAGAGCCAGAGTGACAATCAGGGTCCAGAAATGCCCAGGAGAGAAATCTCAACGTCCAGAAATATGGGGCTTCCCCCAGTATGGCCCCAGATGCCCCACAGTGCTTCAAGCAAGAGACAACACTTCCCAGTACTACATGGTGTTGGCCCCTTCTCCCACATCCTCTAATTTGTTGACCTGTAAAAGAACAGAAAAGGTTGGAAAAGCTTTATGGGAGCCACAATGGTTTGTATCTATCCTCCAGGTCCCCTGAAGTTTTGTATTTGTGTTTCTGTGTTTGCTTTAATGACGTCTCTCCAAAACCTTTTGCCTCACTAAAGTCCAGTGCCTTGTGCAGACCCTGACACTTTGGTAAACAAGTGGTCATCTTTCACCCCTTAGGGAGAAAAACCATGCACGTGGGTGTATGCTTGCCCAGGTGCTCCACCAACTTTAATACCAGTGGCAAAAGAGCTGTGATAAAGCTCAGTTGGCCTTTTACATGGCAGATCTTGTGTCAAGTAGACCAGCACGACACTGCTCTGCACCACAGGGAAGTGCTGATTTTACATCCAAACCCACTCTGGATCTGCAGGGGAGGTGAGCAGGATGGGGGGATTAGCATCTGGGTTTTGTCCAGGTGAGCACTCTCAGCTAACAATGAGAAGATGAATCCTTAACACATCTGCACTCCCAGATCACCTTGGGTACAGGCAGCAGAGTGTGGCTCAGAAAAAGAAAACGGTGAGGTCAGATTTCATGTTTTTTAATTCTACAGAGTTTCCTTTACGCTCCTTCCCAGTGGGACTCCAAGGTGAGACGGTGAAGCTCAGCCTGGCACGAAGACCCAGTTTCATGTAATGGGAGGGGCTGGGCACCTATAAGCACAGTGAGAGGGGCCATTTGCAGCAAAGAAATCAAAAGGCTGCTTTATTTTTTTAGAAAAGCTCCCATGGAAGTGCATCTGACTGCTGAGGGAAGGAAAAGGCATTTGCCCTTGATCTCAGCCTTGGTCATGGTGCAGTAATGGGGTTGTGGGACAATGCCGATGCCTCTGTGGCTCTCCAGCTCCCACTGTGGGAGGAGGGATGGGGCACACTGCCAGCGCCATGCAGAGTGTGGAAACAACCACGCACACTTCTGCAAGCTTGAGCAGTGCTTTTAACGCAGGGAAGGTCCCCGTCAGTCTTGTTTTCACTGCACATTTGTCTGATGCCTGTCTGCCTGCCTCCTGGAAGGCAGGTGTGGAGGAGACCAACTAGCACCCAGCTAACACAACACAGTCTGGGAGCATCTGCTAGTTCAAACAAGAGTAGCCAAATGTACCCTAAAAAGAACTTCTTAAATGCTACCCTTTGTCGACAAAAGCAGGAGGGAAGATTTTCGCTGTCAAGGGTGTGAGACAGCCCTGCAAACCTCGCACCTAAAAGCTCTAGTGCCAGAGGTCTAAAAAATGCTACTTCTCCTGTTCCTGGCCCTAATCTGTTCTTCCTTTTGGTTCTGCTGCTTCTTTTGGGGGATCTGATAGCCTTAGGACAATTTCAAGATCTTCAAGCACCTGAGTGCTGATCACTGGAAGTCTGGGGGTGGCAAGGGAAGGTGTGACCGACGTGAGGGGTGGTTGGGTTGGGGTAGAGCCCCTTCTCTGGGAACCAGGCTCTGCCTGGCCAGCACAGCACATGGAATAAGGTGAGTGAAAGGCACAGGCCCTCTCACACAAGCTGACGTGGGACTTCCCAGAGAAACCGTGTCACTGGGACCATCCTCTTCAGTGCACTGGTTCATCCCTAAGAGGGGCCCTTTGCTGAGCCAGTTGCAGCAAGTTGGCTGGGTTGCAGCAAGTCAATGTGCATTGGGAGGACAAAGTGGTATGTAGGTATGGAAACTCATGTTTTTTTCTCTCCCTGGTCAGCCCTCAGTCTCTGCTGTCTTCTGAGGCTGGGTGACCATTCCATCAGAGACACGTCTCCAAACATTTGTGGGGCCGGGGCCTTCCAGGGGCTTCACAAGTTGCATTTCGAGCAGCTCCCCCAGCTCAGCGACCTCACCTTGATCCATCCAAAGCTGACCCTGGTCTCACACAAAGGTGTCTGTGGGGGATGATGCACCCCGAGTATGGACTACCACCTAACGGGAGGCAAGGTTAAAGGAGCAGATGCTCAGAAAGTGCAAGACTGCCAACACAGGCAGCATTTTAATCAAAGACCAATTTCCTACTCTGAGAGTGGATGCCGTGGAGGCTGTCCACAGAAATAGACACTTCACAGTCTTTGCAAGGGCAAGGTCCTTGAAATAATTTTGTGGACTGAATCCACATCCTGGTTCGATCCTCCCTGCCCACCTGAGACCGAAAAACAACTTCCACATACATCTCATATCTGTCCTTGGGGGTCCTGCAGAGCACAGCCAAGGACCACACTGTGCCAGCTTTCCCAGCCCAAACCCAAACCCAGATTGGGCAGAGATGGACCTTTACAACAAATCCTGCTGTTGTCCTTACCTGGCACTGATGTCCCCAGTGCGACAAACACGACCGCGGTGACCGAGTCCTTCAAGCCAATGGTGCAGCCGAAGTGGGATGCCAGGTCACCGATGAAAGCTGTCAGGAGGCCGATCATGAGGATGGAGACAACAAAGCAAGCCCAGCCATTCCAGTAGTCTGTCGGGGGCACGAAGGCAAAAAGGACCTTCCAGAAGACAGTCAGAAAGTGCATCACGTAGTCGAAGCAGGAGGGCAGCTTCTCCTCCCCACATTCATCATCATCGTCATCTTCCCCTGGAGAAAACCACCAGTGCCTGATTAGACTCACCCATCCTGAGGGAGGTCGGGCAAAGCTCCTGTACATAAGGCACCCCCCCAAATGCCATCTCTCATGATTTGGGCCCTAGAAGGCCTTGACTTCCAAATATCTTATTTTCTGGGCGGTCATCAGAGGGGCTTGATGGCCTTTCCTGGCCCCTTTCCACGGCACAGAGACCCTCCAAAGGCATTAGTTTCAAAAACCAACCTGCACTTCAGAAATTGCAGAGCCTCGTGCCAGCACCTCTGCCTGAGTTGAACCACCAGATGCTTTCTGGGACTCAGCCCCTGCTCAGGAGCCCTTTCCCCAGAAGACGTGGGAAACGACCAGCCTCACACTGGCTGGAGCCAACTGGGGCAGGCAAACCCACCAAGAGCAACACGAGCCTCATGGAGACTCCCCTAAGGAAGCCCTTTTTCAGCCGCTTTTCACACGTGCCTGTGATTGCCTCCAGCTCTCTGGAAAGAAGGCTGGTTTGTGTGGCTGCTGAGCTGCTAGCTCTGGTGCTTCACCTTTTCTACAAATTGGGGTCCAGCCACAAAGAATACCTGCTCTAAAACCTCCCTGGTCCATCACTGCTGACTGTCCTTCCCTGTTGTATTTCCCTGCCCCTTCACACGCCTCCCTACGAGCTCTGGCTGCCCATTCCTTTCAGTCTGGTCTGACCCAGGTCAGTGGGTTTTCCCTGCACAAGAAAACATTTTCCCATTTGCACACCTTCCAGGTAACTGTCAAGCACCACAGGTCACGAGCCAGCTATGGGGCATCATTTGTCACAGCAAAAATGCACTTTCCTCCTTCTCTTTGTTTTCTGTCCCTGATCCAGGTCAGTGCTTCACTTCTCACCAATCTGTTGTTAATGCCTTGCAGGGGTCATTCTCCCAGCTGGAGACTGCCAGCAGTCCTGGCCCCATCTCTGCTCACCAGGCACACTGTGTGGGTTGGACCCTGGCTCTCCTGGTGCTGTGCTGAGTGCTCAGCCCCGCACAGCACACCGCTGCTCACGGCTGTGGCCCCTGCGGCACCTGCAAGACCTGGGTCTCCAGCACAGATGAGGAGTTGGGGATGTGAGTCCTCATGCCCGTCCTGCCTGATGTCCTGGGGGCTCTCGGACCCTGAGTGCCCGCTGCTGCATGCCCCCAGAGGCTCTCCGGGAGTTGCGCATCCACAGCCATGCCCCCTGGATGTGCAGGCTGGCTCGTGCCCAGAAGCTCTCCCGTGGGTCACAGGGAAAGAGCTCAGCAGACGTCGGACTGTCCCGGCCCCCTCCCCTGGTTCCTCGGCCCTTTCCCCTGGCACTGGCCCAGCACATCTTCACCTTGTCAGTCCCAGCAGGACCATGGGCATCCAGGCAGGTGTCTCAGCTTCTCCTTTCCCTGCTCCAGGTGTCAACACCTCACCTGTCTCTCCAAAGCCACTTGGCATCCAGCCTCCAGGGAGTCCCCATTGTGCGGGGCTGACCGGGCCAGTGAGCCCCTTGGGGCTGGTGACCTCCAGCAGCTCAGACATGGCATCTCACGAGCCCGCCGGCCAGCCTGTCCTCTGGGCAGGCTGCGTGGCAAACGTGGAGCTCCCCCAGCCTGGCACAGTGGTCAAAAACTCCTCCTGCTTGTGCTGGAACCACCCCTGGGCATGAAGGGGAGGTGATGCTTTCCCGATGAAATCAGTGGAAGCCTTCCTGCTGCCCTCAAGGAACAAGGATGGGTTTCTAAGTCACGAACGTCGGGGATTCCAAGTCCAAGGCCATTGCAAGTTGTGTTAAAGACATCCCTTGCACTCGGGTTGGTGATTTGTCATTGTCTTTGATGCACTTTTTTTTCCCTCCAAGGATGTGGACCACCAGATCTCCCTGCACGGCTGTTGGAAGAAGCTCCTTACCAATGGGAGGATGCAACGTGCAGTCCCCGTCAGACGGCACGAGTGAGCCCGGCTTTCCTTCCCTGGAGGACACCTTGGGATGGCAGAAAAAAGGGGCCATGTCCCAGAGTAGCCAAGAGCACCCAGTGAGACCTGAGCCTCTGCTCCGCTCCACCACAGTGGGTGAGGGGACGAGGTCCCACCTCGCCAGACACTGGGTTTAAAGGGATGATGGCTCCGTGCCTGGGAAAAGCTGCTTCTCCCAGCAGCCACAGTACTGATCAGGCTGGCGTAAAGCATTTGAATGAGACCGTGCTGGTTTTTTCTGCCCCACTGCTGGCCAGGGTGAACATTCCTCCTTTCACATCTTTCTCCACAATGTGGATGTTTGATTGAATAACAAAATTTATAAAGCCTCCTACAGGGAGAATAAAATGGTCTTGCTGTATGCTGTGTACCAATACGTGGGTATCAATTAACCCCATGTTCGAATGGTGGCTCTGTGCAGTGACAGCAGAGTTACAGGGGGAAGCTGCTGGTGAGCTGCTTGCTCTGTTGCTGCTGATAGCAACAATCGCTTTCTGCCTCATCGCAAAGGTGCTGATGAAAAGCCAATTGGGGGATCAAGACATGGCATCCTTCCTGGGAAAGCGGTGGCCAAACCCTGCGCACTGAAGTTTCACCTCTTGGCTATTCCCCTTTGTGGTCCTGCAGAGAGCACACGGTACATGGGAGCAAGAAAAGGAAAAGGCCCAGGGATCATCCAGATTGTGATCACCCTCAAGAGACGTGGTAACCTGTTAGGGGAGCCAACCTGCTCTTGGTTTGGCCCAGCTCCGGTACAGGTAGTCCTTGCACTCTGCTGGCATCTGTGGGGCTCTCAGCAGAGACGCGGCTGCAGGGGAGAGGGCAGTGACGGAGCCAGTGAGAGCACGGCAGGAGGGGACTTCTAATGTGGGTATCTGTCTGTACAGAGGGGGTACGGCATCCCACGTGAGGACGGGGGTGAAGCTGGAGGGGATTCAGTGGGGCCACCAAGAGGATTGGAGCCTGGAGGATGTTGCCTATGGGGAGAGGTGGAAGGAGATGGCTTGGTGAATCAGGAGGAGAGGAGGTTGGAGGGGACCAAGCAACAGCCTACAGTGACTTGGAGGGCATGTACAGAGAGGATGGAGTGAAACTCGCCTCTGCACTAAGTGATACAAGGGGCAACGGCCACAGACTGCAACTTGGGTGGTAACATCAGGAGAAACATCTCCTTCAGGAGGGTGGTGCAGCCCTGGGACACATACCCTGGCTGATGGACATCGTCTTTGGAGGTTTTCAATATTTGGCTAAATAAAGCCAGGACGGACCAGGGAAAAGTCCTACTTCGCACCCTGTTGGGGTGCAACTTTGCACACATCGTTTGTCTTCAAAGCACCTTTGCAGATCAAGACCAAACATAAGATAGAGGCAGTGGGAAACTTCATGTCTCTACAAGAACTTGATGGAAAATTCTGTGTTGCTTGGCTTTAAAGCTTCAAACTCACTATGGCAGAAACAGTAGCTAATCCGTGGCATGGTGTTATTATTTTGGCAGATAAAAGTACCCTATTCCTGTGCATTGTTGTGAAGATAAAGAACAGTTTTTTAAACTGGGAAGCCTATGCTAGCCTCATTGTTTTGCTCGTTGCACAAAGGCTGGTACTGGCAGGATACACTGTGCTGTGCTCACACTGTAACTTTGCAGCAGGTATTTTCTCTCCCAAGCTGCATGGCAGCAGTACTGTCATGGATCTAAACCTTTATGGAGATGATAAAACAGACTGAAAAGTGAACATGAGTGCCACTGTCATAACACTCATCCAGATCTGTCTATCATTTTATTAAGCAGCAATAACGTCTCTCTTTTGAAGAGCTGACCAGATCCTGTGAAGGTGACTTGAAATGCAGAGTGAGGTCAGATGGTGACCCCGGGGTGCATTCAGGAACAGGCTCACAAACCCCAGGATGTTTTTGCTGTGGAAGAAACTTTATGGGCTGTTAGGTGCACCCCAAAGGCAGCTATGGGTGAGAGGCTCCAGCTCAGCCCTGCGGACAGCACGGCACAGCGTGGCACAGTCTTGCCTGCACCTGCAACTGCCCTTCCACAGACCTGACCTCCTGCTGCTCCATCGCTCAGCATCCCTGCCAACACTGCTGCCGGTTGCTCACTGCGTGGGAAATGGGCTTTTAGTGTGTCTTTTCTCAGCTGGGATGTTACATTTTGAAGTGGCAGTGTGTGACTTTCACCTGCGCTCCATGGTGGGCTGCAGGGGAAAACTCAAACCCAAACTCCAGTGTTTGAGGCATTTTAACTTGCCTGGCACAAAGCTTGAGGAGCTAAATCCTGGCAAAAAAGTAGGTCCAGAGCTCAGAGACAAACTGCTCTTCCCCATCTGCAAGGGACAGCTCATGTCCACCAAAATATGCCACATTTATTAAATGTTTGTTAATCATCCTGTTAGCACTGATGGTGGCTGTATATTCAAGACACGGTGGCAATGGGGCTTTCACATAACTGCAGTCTTTACCTGTGTCACAGAGATGGGATCCAAGTACCAGTGATTATCTTTGCTTTAATATGGGATGCAATTTAATAATCGATTCTGGCATAGATTAGTTTAGTCGTATTAGCTACAAAACCTGCAGCAAGGATTGTCTTGCATGATATGTTCATGCTGTATCCAAAATAATGGAAGGCTCTTGGCTGGAGGCTCTAAGAATAACTATGCTACAAGAGGAGGGATCACAATTTGAGGAGATAGCTGCTGCACAATGTCCTATCCTCATTTTCAGAGGCAGAGAGTAAATGGTACAGCAATCACTTTTAATTACTTTGTGCTGGGCAGAGATTACCCTGTACAGCAGAGCTCGAGGTAGGAAGTGTGAATGTTCCCCCATGCATTTCAATGCACAATTAGCCAGATGAGCTCCAATTGCCTTCCCCAGTGATTTAATTTAAGCTGGTTGATTTTGCCCTAATGCCTGCACACACACAGCCCAAGCTGCTGGGCTGTGAGGTGGTAACATCCAGCCAGTGAGTTATAGTGTCTCCAGCTGTTAGAACCGCATCTGGAGGAGACCACCTTTCTTTAACCTTCCACAGATGTGGCAATGCTGATGTATCCTAGACTGGGCATACTGGTAAACGTGGCACTGGTGCCTGTGAAAACAGTAGAACAGGGCATTTCTGAGGGAAAGGCAATTCTCCAAGAGAAGAAGGATATGATCAGATATGATCTGATATGACCACAGATATCATGTGCTGCTACAGCTCTTGGGCTGCTGAGCCATTACCTCCAGCCACAGCTGGCTGGAGCAGCAGGAGCTCCTGAAAGCAGGGGGTCAGGGACAAATTTTGGCCCACAGAGAGGGTGGCTCAGTGACTGTCTTCAGGGCTTGGCACCCTTGCTACCGCATTGTCCTCACCGCAGCAGTACGGGGAGCACCGGGGATGGGGAGCACTGCTGCTTCGCTCTAGCATCATTTATGCCACTCTGAATTTACAAACTGTTCACCTCCCAAATCTCTCTCACTGAAATGACTTTTCCCCTCTGCCATCTGGTAACAGCCAGGGTGTTTCTCTGCCGGGTGCTAGAGACACACTTAATGCAGGAGGTTTCCTACACATCAGACAAGGTGCTCTCACGAAAGGGTTTAATCAGCTGTCTTATTTATGCAGGCGCTGTAAATAACTCTGCCACTCGTTTTGCCTCCTGCTGCTCCACTACGGTCTGTATTACTGATACAGCCAAGCCAAGACACGAGCGAGGCTGATGGTAATTCAACTGGAGCTGTGGTCCAAACTCACCTGCGCTGACAGTAATAGCCTCAATAAACTGCTCCCTCCAGCTGTTTGTGCCAACCACCAGGGCCAGGTTTGTCTTCTTAATGAGCTTGTCCACCGTGTTCTGTGGATGGAGATGCAGAGGAGAGAATTAGGGGCTATCGGGCTGGAGGTGCTGGGCTAAAACCCACTGGCACTAGCGCTTACAGCCATGCACTTATGGAAAAAGCTTAGCAGATTTTAAGCTCAGGTCAAGAGCCCCAGCAGTGAAAGCAAATGTTAAGTACTTGCAATTCCCCTTGCTGCTGCTCAGAAAGACCTTTTGAAACCTGTTCATGATGGGAGTTTGAACCATCTCAGTGGAGGTTTAACAGCAAATAGTGCTGAGGTGCCACAGCTCCTGTTGTTCCCAACGCCTTGGGAGGAATGTTTACCGGACTGCTTCAAAGCACTGTCTGGGACTTGATCAAGGCCCATTTGTGGAGCTGGGCTCCACCACCCTGTGCCGCTCAGGAGCTGGAGCTCAGTGCCAGCAGGGAAGGTGCTGTGGCAGCAGTGGATAGGCAATGTTCCTGGGCAGGCAGCCTGAGGGCTGCCCTCCCGCTGGGATGCCTCGGGCACACGCTGACGGTGGGCAGTGAAACCAAGGGAGGGAGGCAGCCACCGCTGCGACACAGTAAGGGCGGTCTGTTATTTTTTATACTGCAGAAAAATGGAAAAGATAATGCAATGGCCAGTTTTCAGCTCTTGGTCTGGCACATGCATTCACGGCAGCTTAGCTTCACAGCCGTTACTTGCGTTTAGGGTATCAGCCCTTTGCGCTGGGAGTCCCAGGCTCGGGGCTCACTCAAGACCACCTGTAAGTAGGAGCTGGGTGTAGCACACCACTGTGAGGACAAGGTTATATTTTAAAGCAACCTGCAGCATTTTGGAGCCCTGCCAACTCTTAGGCTCACCAGACTGATGTGCTTGTATAATAATAACCACAAACAGTCTGTGAATGGGACAGGAAGTCTGGGATCATCCCCCAAGGACCATGGCTGAGGTCTAATGGCCAGGCTAATGAGGATGCAGAGTGCGTTTTAACCCACAGCCATCTCACTGGGGTGACCCTCACCCTTTCATCATGCCTTGGCTCAGCTACCTTTCAAAGCGTCCCTCGGTCCTGCTCTGAGACCTTGTGATGCCAGGAGCTGCCTCACTTTGCTGCAATACCATCAACGTGTGCTTGCCAATGCCGTGCAAACGCAAAAGGAGGGTCCCCAGCTGGCGGGGAAGAAAAACAAGGACAGGGGACGTGGACAGTACCTTGAACTCGTAGGATTCCTCAATGATGACTTCGAGCTTGGTGTGCTCCCCCAGGACCGGGCGCCCCAACTCGGCGATTCGACGCTCTTCCTCCTCCTTGCTGGTCAGTGGCTGCTTTTCTTCATCCTCCTCTGCAAAGCAAAGAGCCCATCGGTGAGCCAGGCCCGGCCGGTCATTCTCTGGAGCTGGCTTCCCATCAGAGGGGGAGGTCAGGAAGCCTCTGGGTGGGAGCGTGAGCGACAGAGCAGCTGAGAAGGAGGAGGTCATGGAGCAATAGACAAAGTAGTTTTGCTGGGAAATGCTTGCAAGAGGTCTGCAACTCGTCCACCCTCAAAAGGAGTCCAGTTCATGTTCGGGGCTGGGACACAGCTTATCGCCTGGTACCTGCTGCCTCTCCTACAGGGATGCTGGGAGGGGACAGATCATCCCTAGGGCTGCACTGTTTCCCAGGTCTCCAGGTCTGCACTGGTGCATGGTCAGGACATTTCTATCAGCCTGTTACAACCAAAGAGAGCTGCCAGCAGCCCCAGGGCTGAGATGGGTATGAAATCTTGGCTCTGCCTCCTTCTGAGCAGGCCTTTACCCTGGGGAAGGGGCCGGCAGCCGGACAGCATGAAACTCCTGCTGTGATGGTGGGGCTGGAGGAAATAGTGCTGGGCCATACAGGTGCGAGGAGCCACCCACAGGGCACAGCCGGGCCCCAAACCCTGTGAGAGGAGGCAGTGGAGGGGCTGCAGAGCAATGGAGCCGGTCTGCACCGCCACTGGCATCCATGCAGCCTTTGGGGCACGGGGACCCCTGGCAGCGTGGCTTTTGTCACTGCAGACCCCCACTGAGCTCCCTTCCAGTCCAGCCCAGGGAGGAGCGCGGCATCAGCGCTAAAAAGGGCTGGATTCACCGGAGACGTGAGTTAAACTGTCAGTAGGCAAACACCCCGGTCAGTCCGTGTTAGACCGCCACGGCCCTCGTGCGTCACGCTGCCGGTACCTCGGACGGTGACCACGGTGCAAGGAAGAGGATGATCTCTAGCCTGGACCTTCCTGAAGACAGGTTTGCCTATCAAAGCGATCAGGAGGAGATCAGCAGGAGGGACCGTACGCCCCGTGCAAACCGCCGCTGTGCGGTTAGTAAGCTCTACTCCTACTTCACACGTGGTTAGCGTTGCTCCCTTGCCGGCTGCCCCTCGTCTGCACGGGTGGCACCACGCCGCGGGAAAGCCCTTCTCCTCCTGCTGGCCCAAGGGACCGGCCTCACGGCCGGAGCCTCTTTAGTCTGAATTATTGCTTCCAGGGCTCCCGAGGGGCTGCGCTGCAACGTGCGGGACCCGGGACCTTCTCCCCCTGCAGTGCTCAGCCTAGTGACGGATGAAGGACGAGCAAACCTCGCTGCCAGGGAAGGGCACGGGCTGCGTGCCCGAAGCAGCCGTGGGGTCCCACACCCCCCGCAGTGCTCGGGCACCCTGCCCGCAGCCTGGGAAGCGAGGACAAGCTCCCCGCACCGCGCAGAGCCCCGTGCACACCTCCTGTGCGGGGAGGGGATGGCTGGACCAAGTGGAGAAAGCCCCCTGCTCCAAGAGATGGAGGGGGGGGGGGGGCTGCCTGTTGCTTCAGGGGTGACGGCTGACCCTCCCCGAGGTGGGGGTTAGGTGCGTGCGGCAGGCAGAGCACTCTGTGAGAGGACACGGCGTTAGTGTGACTGGCTGGGGACGTGGGGCCGCGGCACGGTGCCTTCTTACCCTTCCAGAGTTTCCCTCCAGGACAGAACAAAAGCAAAGAGGAAACCAAGAGGAAAGAGCGGGGTGAGCGTATGGCCATTAAAAGGAGGGAAGGGGGGGGGCGGGGAGAGCAGAAATCCATACCTGTGATGGTGAAGCCACCTAGATGAAACCAAAAATATGAGAGAGAGAGAGAGAGAGAGAGAGAGAGAGAGGATTAGCATCGGCACAGCAACACGGACACCCTGCAGCCCACAGGGACGTAGTGGTCCTTCCCTGCCCCACGGCCAGGGACTGCGGACACGGGGGGCTGCTCCCCGACATGCACCCCAGGGGTAGTGTGGGGAGACCTGAACACAGGCTTTTCAACCTACACCTGTAAGCTGCCACCCCCAAATACCCAATATATGCCACGGAGTGGGCAAAACCAGCGCGAGCCTGCCCTGGGTCTGGGGGTGTTGCAGGGACTGAGGGCAGCTTTGCTTCCCTCCCTGGCCGCCCTATCCTGGGGATGGCCAGCAAAGAAATTCAGAGGCTGGGTGGGCTCTAAATCTCCCCAAGACTGGAGGCAAAGTTTGCATCGTCTCTTCAGAAAGGATTGGCCAACTTTCCTGTCCAGCCACAAGCATCCCTGAGTCACCAGGCAATCCTGTTTCTGCCATGCCAATGTAAAAGGCTATGGGTTAATTTGCACGGCGCAGGTTTGTAGCTCGGGGTGTCGGCGGGTTTACTATGGCTGTAACGATGCCGGTCCCGAAAAATGCTCCTTGCCACAGCAGGTTACCGCTCATTAACTTTAGTGACTTTGGGGCTTTACTCCAAGGAAAGATGTGGCATTAGATACCTGAGCTTACTTAAATAGTGCTGACCACCCTAAAAGAGAATGTTGTGAACAAAGAAAAATGTCAAGCAAAATCAATTGTCTCCGAAAATACGCAGACAAACTGGAAAAATGGAAAAGAAAAACAAATGCGCGCTTACCAAGCTCATTCAACAACAGGGCTGTGAAGGAGACAGACAGAGACAAACACAGAAGAAGAAAAGTAAATGAATAATGAAATCAAAAGGGATATCCACAGAAAGACTCCAGATCCCAGGGCAGAGATTTCAGATCTGTAAAGCTGCAGGATACCATTAGTGTTGAGAGAAAGGCACTAAAAATAAAGGAACAGAAATGTTTCATGGGATTGTGGATTTAAAATAAAAACTATTGCAAACATGGGGTGGATATGTGATTAAAAGGCACACTCCAAAAATTCATTTTTCCCCTTTGAATTGTATGTGCAAGATCTTCCATTGGTCTCAGAGGCGGTTCTGCCCCGGGGGAGGACACAAGATGTCCCATGTGCAGCGGCTACTGGCTTTGACCTCCTCCAGCTGCCTAATGGGGAGCAATAGCTCCAAGCAGGCAGCTGTGCTTCTGGCATATATAACGAGAGAAGAAAAGTCTGTGGCAAGGCTTGGCTCAAGGATCTTGTTGCTCAACTTTTTAGGTCTCCAAAACAGAAGAAAAAGCCTCTCCATTAGGGCACTGGTGGGTCTCTGGCCTCTGAGGTGTGGACCTCACCATGGTTACATGGTCTAAGGGTGACAGACATTTCAGAGATGCTCTTGTCTCCAGGGTGCCGAGCACACAGCTCGCCCTGCCTTGCTGCCTTTCATACAAAACCAAGTACAAAAAATGAGTTAAAAAAAAATCATTGCATGGCCAAAGCAGCAACTAGCATCCTTTAAAATCTTGACTTGCCTTCCAGCTAGTGAGTTTGCAAAGCTGAGCTTCCCCCGGGTTTCCTCAGTTATCTTTGTGACCAGGAGGATGACGAACTTTCTTTCCTTTTCCTTCTATTTTTAATTAAAAATTTCGGCTGGGATCTCATGAGCTGGTACCACGATTCTCAAACCTGGGGCCTGGAAAGCGTGTTTGCTCTTGCCAGACTCACAAGGCTGAGCCCACGCTGGTCCCTGTGAAGCTGGGCAAATCCGGAGCCGCTGAGTTGAGTCGTCCATGTGTCTCTTTATCCTTGGCAACACTGGCTATGCTCCATAGATGCCACTGGCACCATTTAATGATACAAACCCCACCTGCAGAGCCTGGGCCATGCCAGCGTGTCTGATTTTTTTAGCCTTGCTTCTGCTAGCTAGTCACATAAACCAGCAGGAAACCTGAGGCAGGGGACGATGCAGCCGACCTAGACGGCACCAGCGCTGAAGGGGAACGTGGCATTGCTGCCGGATGCGTCTTTAGCCTGAAATGCAGCAGCACGTCCCCACTCAGCATGGGGACCGCTGGGGGCCCTCTCTGTCCTGAACAAATAATGTATTACAACCCCATGCCTGCTGAAGGGAGAGCTTATGTCCCAGAAATTAGAAAGCAGCTCCAAGGCAGACAGACCAAATGCTGCTGCCAACTTTTTACAAAGGGTTTAATAAGGGTCTCTTGTAGGGCAACTAATTATCTTAAGTAACTCTAAAACTGCTTCTTGCTCAGCCACCAATACTGCGCAGAATTAGCTGTTGCCATTAATTTTCACTTAATTTCCTAGCAGAAACAGATGCATGGAAAAATAAGTGAACTCTGTCTTTTTGGGAAGGTTTGCAGTTGGTTTAGAAATGTGATGAAAGAGGAAATTGTTTTTATTATTCCTATGAGAAGCTATTATCCACTGCAGAGCCATGAAACTTTATTTGAGCATAACCTGATTTCTCCTAGACTGATTGCATCTTACAGTATTACCTGCTGGTGCCGTGATTCTCAGCTATTTTCAGAGACTAGTGCCAGTATAAAAAGGCTAAAATTACTGCTCTGGCCATGCATTTTATTTGAAGCGAAGGCTATTTTATCTTCCGATAGAAATGATGCAGCGTTGCCTTTTTTCTTCTCGAGACTGAATTTTCTACCCAATTAAATGAAGGTCTAGCTGCGACGCAGCAGGGCAGCGCTCCCAAAATGTCTCTGGGGGCTGGCGATGCTCATCGTCCCCTGCGTGGGTGCTCCAGAGCCCTCCTGGGAGCGTGCCTTGCTCCCAGGGGGCCCTCGTGAGTGAGGCAGAGTCCTCCCGAAATGAAAGAGGAAAGAAAACAGAGCAAAAAGGGGCAGTGGCCAAGCTTCGAAGGAGGGAGGGCAAAACGGCCGGGAGCCAAAGTGCGAGGAGAAAGGAGTGTGAGAGTAGGGAGACACAGAGAAAGCGGACGGCAGCGTCTCAAGAGCTGGTCTGGTTTTACTCTCACACCTTTCACTCCTCGTCGTAGCCACACCGGGTCCCCAAGCACAAGGAAGAAACTGCACTCTTTCTCATACTCCTCACGGTCAAGTACTCTAAGGGTAATGAATTTCCTGTGGGAACACAAGACAAAGGCAAACACATGATTGGCATCACACACGCATGCAGTTCGCGTCCGCCCAGGTGCCGAGGTGCCGGAGATGGCTGGGTGGGGGGAAGCGGCTGCACATCCCTCCTGGGGCGTATGGGGAAGGGCAGGAGCATCCCCACCACCCGGCTGGCGTGGGACCTTGGCGGGCTGGGGAAAGGCTGAGTTCGGGAGGGGTGGGAAGTGTCCTCGCTCCTGCCCTTTTCCATAGGCGTTGGGGATGTGAGCTTGGTGTTGCAGGCGCCAGGCATGAGTGAGCCAGACAGGGACACACAGGCTGGGCTCAGCCCCGGAGCACGTCCCCCACCTTTCTTCTCACTCATCTCCACAAGCCGGGGCTCCCCGATCTCTAGGTAGAAGGTCTTGTTTTTCTCATACTCCTCATCATCTATCACCTTGATTGATATCGTTTTGCTGGAACAGAGAAGAAGAAATAGAGATTCAAGAGTAAGGGGGGAAAAGGGAGGAGGGGAGACAGGGAGAGGAAGAGGAGGCTGGAAATGGCAGGAAAAGGGGGCTGCGGACAGAAAACGGTGGGTTTGGTAGCACAGGCTGGAGGGGCAGCACAGCTGAAAGCAAAGGGCAGGAGCCGATGGGCCGAGCTTGCCTCAGGATGAGCACGGACCACAGGGTCAGAGCACCGGCAACTCACGGGGTACCATCCTCCCCGGCATGGCCAGAGGCCACGGCTGGACATGACAGCCTGGATCAGCCTCCTCCAGAGCTGCCTTGGCCTGGGGGCAGCGAGACACATCCCTTCCCTTTCCAAAAGCCCAGGGTACAGAACAGCCCCCTGACAGCTTGCACACACCGCGTAGGCTCCCGGCGACACGAGCACTGGGAACCAGCACAGACCAAGCCCCTGAAAGCACAATGCACTGCTTAAACCAGCCCCTGTGCATGGAGGAGGCTCTGTCTCGCCAGGCACAGCAGATCCGTGCTCAACATCATGATCAGCTGCTCAGTTTGGGCTTTGGAGGCTCCAATTTAGAAGTTCAAAAGGGATGCTGGAGTTAGGACTTTTTCTGTGGAGGGAACGTAAGGGAAAGACAGTCTTTCTGGTTAGGGCAGAGTGAAGGAAAGCTTCACTCGTGGTGAGATTTGACATTTTTATTTTCCTTTGCAACCAGCACATCCTACCCCAAGCTCTGAAGGTTTGGTTCTCTCCTGTTTGAGAGTTCTGCAGCAAGTCTTTCTTCTCAGATGGCCCAGTGTCCTGGTTTCAGCTGGGATAGAGTTAATTTTCTTCCTAGTAGCTGGTATAGCGCTATGTTTTTGAGTTCAGGATGAGAAGAATGTTGACAGCACATGGATGTTTTCAGTTGTTGCTAAATAGTGTTTATACTAAAAGTCAAGGATTTTCAGCCTCTCATGCCCAGCCAGCAAGAAGGCTGGAGGGGCACAAGAAGTTGTGAGGGGACACAGCCAGGACAGCTGACCCAAACTGGCCAAAGGGGTACTCCATACCATGTGACATCATGCCCAGTATATAAACTGGGGGCAGTGGGGCTGGGGGGAATCGCCGCTTGGGGACTAACTGGGTGTCGGTCGGCGCGTGGGGAGCAATTACGTTGTGCATCACTTGTATATTCCAATCCTTTTATTATTACTATTGTCATTTTATTAGTGTTATCATTATCATTATTAGTTTCTTCTTTTCTGTTCTATTAAACCATTCTTACCTCAACCCACGAGTTTTACTTTTTTTTTCCTGATTCTCTCCCCAATCCCACTGGGTGGGGGGGAAATGAATGAGCAGCTGCGTGGTGCTTAGTTGCTGGCTGGGGTTAAACCACGACAGCTGGGGTTGCCCAATTTACCCCTTGCGGCATCAGCAGGGCAGGTCCAAAGGCACAGCCCCTGCTCAGAGCATAGCCACAAAGCACGCACCACAAAGGGCGAAAGCCTTGCAGGAGGCTGTGGCCACCAGCAGAGAGATTTGCTTCTTGAGGCACCCAGTAGAGTGAAAATTGAGTGAACGAATTGCTTCACCAGGGGAAAAAATTAGCACAGAAGAAGTTTCCCAGCTCTTTTCAGGGATTCATGTAAGTAGCTGAGAAACACCCAGCTGAAAGCTGCTCACCAGAAGGTGACCAAACCCCTGGGGTACAAGGGGCTAGTGCATCGTGGGGTGGGACTACTGTGGTCTTTCCTACAGTGCAAAGCCCTTGCAAAGACAAGATGGGGAGGGGCAGAAATCCAGCAGCCCCTGCTCCTGCCCAGAGTGCCCTGCTCACTGTTATGGACGTGTGGCATTGCTGCCAGGTCAAGAAATAAGAAGGCAATAACAACAAGAAATAAAAAGGCAATGCAGTGACTGTCTGCAGCCCCCTGCTTGCTGCCAGTCTCCTGGCTGGGTTTGCTTTTTCCCCACGCTTGACGGCACTGTCCTTCTGTGAATGCTCTTGCTTAAACAAGCTTCTCAGTCGCTCTCCCCTTGCCCAAGCCTGTCTGTCCTTTGAAGAAACACTTCTTGTCCCATCCCTGGCTGCTCTGCGCTTTCCACACGCAGCCAGCACAAGTTGGAGCAGCCCCGAGGCTGCTCCAATGTATGATCAAGAAGGATCTGCTGTTCCTGGCAGGTCTTAGCACTGCAAACCCATAAACATGGAAGAAAGCCACGCTCTAGGGGAGTCAAATTCAGGCCATGCTGCCATAATTTCTGGCTTTCTCCCCTCCTTGCACGTCTGTACTGCCACCCAGAACCCCTCTGTTAAGCTGACAAGTATTTGGCAGCAGAGTCGACATTTTATTCTCATTCAGAGCAAACACCGCCAAGCACTTGGAGGAACAGCCAGGATGATTTCTTGTGCTGTTTGCTATGAGTCAGAAGTGTATTAAGTTTGCCCTTCATGCTTCTAATGAAACCATTTACTCAAGAGCAAGTGATGGCTGTGAAAAGTGTAACAACGCAGTATGGCTCAGTGTAATTGTATTTTATAAAGAATATCTGTAATAATTTGTTCTGTTTATAATTATTGCTGCAATAGGTTTGTACATAGGAAAAATGGTTACTAAGCATGCAGCTGATCTTGCTTTGCATTGATGAGTTAGGGGAAATTATCGTGTATTAAAAAACTAATGAAGGATGCAAAAATGCTCTCAGCCAAGCTATCAAAGAGGACCTGACAGAATTAACGGAATGGCACAATTTCAAAAGCATTACTAACAAAATCAATAATTTTCCTGACAACTCCCATTAAAATGTACACTGCACCCTGCCCCCCTGTATAAAAAAAAAAAGCCTTTCTCAGGAAAGTTAATTAAAAAAGCTGTCTTCATCAATTCTGAGGGCAGCAGAGGTATCAAGCCGTAAACTTCCTGTGGGTGTGCTCCAGCTTGCCGCGTGTGGCATTCCTCAAAGCCCCACAGAATAATTCTCTCTCACAAAAAGAAACCTGGGTGCCAATTAAAAAAGCTCTTCCTAATGCTTAGACCCAACACCAATAGGAATTCCTTCAATAATGCGGCCTCGGGGCTTAAAGTGCCATTGCCAGCAGGTGCTGCTATCATGCAGTTTTCCCAGCGATCTTTCTAGGGTGCGAGCAAGTGCTCTGTGTCAGGCAGACGTGCACTGCTGCTGTTTCTGCTGTACAAGGTTGTTGGGAGAAAGGGTGGGAGGAACAAATGGCAAGCCCGCTCTCTGGATGAATCTCCAATCAGCAAGAATTGCTAAGGCAAATTTGTCCCTGGAATGAGACTGCAATCCTGGAGAAAAGGATTACCTCCTAATGGTGTTTGAGATCACATCTGTTTGAGAAACAGCAAGTACGTGAAAATAACACAGGCTATTCTTAGAGCATGCCTGATCTCCACCACGCCGCCTTTTGCCTGCTGCAAAGCCCCTCCGCAGGGTCCCGCGTGCATGGGGCCTTGTGGCAGGTTTGATCAGTGGAGAATGAGGACGATCAGGCAACTGCACAATTTATCCTGCGCTAGAGGAAGGACTGCTTTCTACAGTAATCCAGGACACGCACTGATGACACCCTGCTCTTGCTGGACCCTCTGACATGGTCTCTGCTTCTCGCTCCTCTCCCAGGCAGAGATTTGCCGGGTAGCGCAGGCTGTGACGATGTGAGCAGCATCGAGCTAGCGTGGGGCTGCCTGTGCAGGCTGTGGATTGCAGCCCGTGTTCTAGGTGGCCTCACCTAGTCCCGTGCTCCTGCTGCATTCAGTGTCCAGTTTTGCAAGCCCACTGCCCGCAGTCCTCTTTTTCAGAGGCACATCTTGCTGCGTGAGGCTGATGTTCTTGCATTACAAGACATGGCGCGAATGAGGCAGACCAGGAGCGCCTGTCAGAGCCAGGACAGCTTGCTAAGGCTCACGGAGCGATGTGGGCTGCAGCGCTGAGCGCGGCGGCTGAGACGTCCACCCCTCGGTTTCCCTAGCTGGACACAGCGGGATGAAGTATGCCGAGATCCAGAGTCCCGACAGCGCAAGTACGTGCTGAAATTTGCATTTCAAGTCTCTCTCTCCTGTGGCTCAGGGGCTCTTTCGGCACAAGACATGATAGTGCTTGTGTAAACAGAAAACAAAAGGGACACTGTATAGCACCTGAAACCCCCACTGCTGACTCACTGCAGGGCCAGAAACCAGGAGTCCCAAATCCACGAGGCAGAGGGAAAAAACAGAAGATTAAAACATTAGATTAAATCAGCCTCTAAACCATTACGCATTTTCTTCACCTCGTGTGAATCTGGGGTCCATCTAGATGGTGCTTCCAAGCTGTCCCTCAAATCCTCACAAAGGTCTAGAATCAGCTTTGCTTTGGGGATGAAAGTGGCGTTTCTGCCATAATCTAACATTTCCAGGAGCTGAGTATTTAAGCCAAACACTCAAGATCCCATGACTGTGCAACACCACAGCCCTTGAAAAAGCTGGAATATATTTTTTTCCTGCCTTGTCCCTCGGTCACACTGCAGGTAGGAAAGAGCAATTTCTGGAGCATCTCTCCAACACATTTTGGGTGCCTGGGGCCGGGCTCTGTGTTGCCCTAAACCACCAGGCTTGGCACACCTCCTGCCTTCCTCCCTACCTGCTGCAGGCAGCCCCAGTGCCACCACGGGGCAAGTTTGCAGGAAACCACTGCTGCTGCTGGGGTTTTCTTTCCATTGGTGTTGAGCTAAAGAGCTCTGCTCTAGCCTGACGGCTGATGGTATCCATGGTGCATCCAACCGCCTGCATTTCTGTGCCAGAAATTGCTCTTCCCTGAGTCTGTACCCGAGGCAGTTGCTGAGGGAATGAGTTTCATTTCTATGTACGGGAAATCAAAGAATAAAACAAGTCTTGCAGAATTGCAGCTCCAGCTCTTCTCCTCTTGCTGACACCCAGCAGCAACAAGAGAAGGATGGTATGTTTGTGACCACGGCGTACAAATCTCTGCCCTTGCTCCAAGCCCAATGCTCTCCATCAGGATTTAGTTTTCATTTCAAACCATGCTATTTCATTTGAACTGTAAAAGTCTTTTAACAGAGCATTCCCACACAAACCTTAGTTACAATAGCCCATGGAAAAGTCCTCTTGGCTGGTGATGCTCTAAGGATGGTGCACCAAGGGAAGAACGGCTATACCTGATCGGACACAATGGCCATCCAGCACAGCCTCTTCTTCTGACAACTGCCAAGAGCACCTTGGAGTAGGAGGATACTAGAGCAGGACGGGCGTATAGACAGTATTTCCAACTGATACTCTCCCAGGCCCCAGGTATTTGTGTCTCAGGAGTTTCCTAACCAGATCAGGTTTCTATGTATTTAGCTATGCTCTGCAGAATTCTCCCATTTCCCTTTGAGCCTGAGTAAGCTTTTGGCATTTGTGGTATCCTATGTGCCAGGGAGAGCAATGTGATTGCTAATACCAGCTCAGTGTCACGGACAGCAAACAGCTGCTCTTAGGAGGTGATGTGTACTTGGCACAAGCGTGCCAGCCCACCTGCATGTTCTGGGCACATCTCTGGAATGGGCAAGAGAGAGCAGCCAGACGCCTGCCTGCAAGTGACCCCGGCAGGGACATGGTACTAGCAGGACAGGGCCGAATGTCCCCTGTCAATGGGCAAGCAAACTGGCTTTGTACAATGGCAAAGACGGGGCAAGAAGAGAGCTAATGCTTAGAGAAAAATGCCAGCTGGGGAAGGCACCCTGTGAGCAATCATCTTATGCATGTGCAGGGACAGGTACATATGTAACGAGCTAGCGCAGTCTAGCACAGGGTGACAGGAGCAGAACAGAGACAAATAGGGGAATATTTGTCTACAAGTATTTTTTTGACCAAGGCCACATGAGAAGATGGGCCCAGCCCTGGGCAGAGGTGTAAGGAGCTGGGACTCCTGGCTCTCCTACCTGCACCAGCCTTTTCTCTCTTGTGGGATCGGATGGCACCAGGAATGACTGGTGACAACCTACTTGGACCTTTGCATTCATATTGAACCTGAATATCTGCACAGTCACGGTGCATCAGTGGAAATCCTCAATATACTCGCAAAAATCCTGCCATTCCCAATCTACACTGTACTGCTTAGTTATGTGAAAAGGCAGAAAACCCTCTCGTGACCCAGACAAGTGACCAGAACTGCAAGGACCAAGGGAGCTTGCTGTTTCCAGGGCATCAGCAATCAGCTCCAGAGAGATCCAGGCAGGACATGGTGAGGGACAGGGGACATCCTGCAGGGCGCTTCTTGATAGGGCCAGATCTCCAGGAGCAGAGCTGCTGCTCAGATTCAGCATGGCGAAAAGTGGTTTTCATTGCTGCACAACATATCTCTTAGCTCTCCTTCAGAACTGTAGTCATGCCTTTTAAAAACTGCTTTCTTTTCTTTTTTTTCCCGAGTGAGAGAATGAGGTCAGCTACCTCCATCCTTGGAGATGTTCAAAGCTTGCCTGAGCAACTTGCTTTAGCTTTGATGTTGGCCCTCTGAGAAGAGGTTGGACCAGAGACCTTCTAATCCAGAAACCTTCCAATCCAGAGATCTTGCCCACCTCAACACTGCTGTGCACCTAGATCAGAGATCTCGCAACTAAGAAAGCATCATTGTGCCCAGATCACCAATGAGCCGGGGCTGGAATAGCTAAGAAGTACTGCACGTAGCCAGTAATGGTGTCTCCAGTGGGCCAGGAAAATGATCATCTCTAAACACACAACCAACCAACTGCTATAGCCATCAGTAACTAGCTTGCCCATGAGAACATGGCATGCTGTTGTTGCCTGGATAGACAGACACTTATTCCTGAATGAACAGAGGGAACAATGCGCTTATGCAGCTTGTCACCCATCCAGCTTCCACTGATCACCCAGGAGAACGACATGAATAGCTTGGAGGACTTTCAACTGCAGATTCATAGTTGCAACATCCAGGGTAGGCAGTCGGGAGTGGAGTCCTGTTGCCTCAGCCCGGTGCTGCCAGCCCTGACCCCAAAACAGCCAAGCACTCCCCACCCAGGGGGTCAGCGATCGCGGCGAGAGAATAGCCGCAAGGGATGCACATTCTGGAAGTGACATTTCAAAGCCACATCCATTGGTGCTGCCCCTTCCAGTACATGTTCTCAGACTCCCGCAGAAAGCTGTCACTTTGATTTCTCATACATCTGCTTGTCAGCCAGTCACTTAATTAGCTGAAGTTAAAGCTTGCCACGAGAGACGGGCATGTGGCTCGGGAGACTCCCTGCCCTGCGCAGCTCATGTAAGTGCTGGGCACTGGGCAGTGCCTGTGCAGAGGGGCAAGCGGGCTGCTGTAGGGGATCAGGTGCCGGAGGGGAGAAAGCTCCCAAATTATCATCAGGGCTGGGCACCACCAGAACCAGCGGCCAGGGCCGTGCAAACTGGCTGTGGCCACAGCGAGGAGTCTGAACCAGACCCCAGAGCACGGGGGGCTGGAGCCAACCGCCAAGACCAAGGCAGCTCTTTCTCTCCCCATCCCTGCCTTCACCACGCTTTGCTCTCCATCTCCTCGGCTGTCCTTATCTGCTTGGTGAGCCTCCCTGGAGGCTGCAGGGGCTCGAGGCCCTGACTGTGCTGTTATAGACGCAAAGACACCTAGCTGCTCCCTGCAGCACACAACTCTTCCGACCAGGGCACCAGTGAGTGCTTTTATGTAATTAGCAGCTTCACTGCTCAAATTTCTGACAGCTACTTGAGGAGGGAAGTTGTCTTGCTGCTGGAAGGAAAAGGAGCAGATCAGGCTTTTCTTACACCAGTTGACAACAAAATTGCACGTGATGGTGAGGAGGCGACAGCCTCACGTGCAGAAAGACGCCCAGGTCTGCGGTGGAGGTGTTCGTCCCAGCCACAGGGGACGTGTCTGGCAGGGGACACACGAGAGGTCAATGCGATGCCGGCTCAGCCAGTGCAGGGACACACCTTCCTGAGGGACAGAAGATGCACAGAAATGGGCCAGATTATGTGAACGACCTTGTGTCTCACGTGATTTTAGCTGTTACACAGTGGCCTCTGACAGAGGAGAGGGTTCATTAGGGTTTCTGTCCCTGCTGATGGGATCCCGTCTTTGTAAGATGTCCCATGAATCACCCATGCGGGTCCTTTGCTGAACCAAGCCTTGCTGACATGAAATGTCTGTACTTAATGAAAATTTTGCCTGCATCATGCTGCAAACGTGACATGGAGGGCAAAGGAAAACCTGCCTGAAGCTAAGCCTGACGCATGCTTTGGGAAGTGTGGATGTGAGCTGATCTGATGTGGCAGCTTGCTTTGCTGGTCCAGCAGCCCAGGTCTGCGTGGGGCTGCACCGTCCAATGCCTACCAAACCCATGATTGAGCACACCAGCCTGGGCCCTGCAAACAAAGGGAGGGGGAACCGGTCCCTCTATCCTCCCCCCACCTCTGGAGCCAAAATTCATCTGGCTGCTCTTATTTTCTTGGTTGCCCTCCACCTCCTTCTCCAAGGCTTGCTGAATCAATCTTTGTAAGACCACAGGGCTGTGTTGTCATTTCCATGGCTGCATAAACCAACTGCTCCCCTGGCCTCAGGATGCACTGAATTTAAATGGCAACATACAGCTCAAATACATAACACTGGCCTGCTCCAGAGCATCACTACCAGGAAAATCCTGGAAAAGGAGTCAGCCTGCTCTTCCCTGGCCTTGTGGAGATAGAAGATGTGAGAGGTGGTTTGCAGAGACAGGAGGACTGAGAGCTGTTGCTGCTGGAATAGCTTCTGAGGCACAGCTGATGCTCAGTGCCTCAGAAAACACTTTTCAGGAGCAACGATTGCCAGGTAAGATGATTTCACATGCTAGACTGAATGCTGCTTGACTCTCCTCTTGGGAAGACCATATTGGGCAGGATTTGTCAGACCAGAAATGCTTTTCTGCGGAATCCTCGAGGTTTGCTCTGATCTTACTGTGAATTTTGCACTCTGGCTAATGCAATTCTTCATTCATCTGCCAATGCCACATCTTGCAAGGGGCCAGCTACGCAAAGATGCATGGCACTCTCTTGATCTGCCCCAAAACAGGGCCTGAGCCCGTGGTCATGCTTAAATGTTTCACTGTCCCACGACAGCTGAAGGTGTGACGTCCCCCTTCCCGTGGCTCTGGATGCAGTAACACCAGGTCAAAACAGTGCTTTGCTGTTCTTCCCCAATCCCACTGCCATGCATGTCTAGTAATGGTCATCCACAGTCCTTATAGCCCCCAGAGTGCCTGCTGGAGGCAGAATCACTGGGGGACCAAACAGGAGAGACTCCCTCTAGATCAGTATCTGGATCACCAAGGACAACATGCGCTAACGGTGCAATATAAGTGACAATGACCAGGAGGGAAAACACATTTGATGTGCATTTGATCAAAAACACCCCCAGCAGCAATTGCTTAAGGCATCTGGGAAAGCTGACAGAGCAGAAATAACTTCTCCCCTGGCTTTGCACAACCCTGCCCATGCCAGCTAAAAACTGCCATTAGTCCCTAAAAATTCAGCCCGTGCTGCAAGCAAAGGGTTGACTGCCCAGGGCTCAGCCCAGCCCAACATCCTTGCTCAGTACAAAACCCCTGCAAATCCCATTTCTAAGCCTGCAGGGTTCAGAGTCAAAACCTGGCATTTCCCCCCATTCTGCCTTCCTGGGATTTTCTCCTTGTGCCTGGCTGGTCAGTCAGGTCTGTGGGTAATGCGGGTGGGTAACGAAGGGGACAGACACTCGGCTCCAATGTTTCATCGTGCTCCATCGGCAAGATTTGCCCTGGTTCACAGGGAGCTGGGTGATGGGGGGTGGCGTGTGGCAGGGAAGAGGCGTGTGCTGAGCTGAGAAGGGGTCAAGGCTGGATTTGAAATCCCCGCTGGAAAACAAACATGGTGAGGAATAAAATCGCAAAGGAGTTCGGGTGGGAGAGGAACTCTGGGTCAAACCCCCATCCCTCTCCCCCATTGTCCTCATACATGTTTTCCCCAAAGAAAGCAACTGGAAACTCATACAAGTGCTTCTTGCTTCTCTACGCACCCAAATACGCATGCGGCTTTTCTTTACAGCCAGGTCCTCCCATATGACAATAATTGCTCTAGCCTTTCAAATAAATACAAGTTGCTCTTCCCTGTGTGCACCTGGCATAGTTGCCATGACAATGCTCCTCAAACCAGAGACATCACTCTTATTGAAATGGCTTTGGCACTCCCCAAAATGAATTTCAACAAGCAACTGCCAGCAGAGGGTACATTTCTGCAGCCCTGTTAATCATTTAGCAAACTTTGCTAAGTTAAAGCTGACTAAACAAAGCAGTGGGGACCATGCAAAATAACAGGTCCATGTCTAATAGCATGGCTTCAGCATCAGAAATCGGGATTCAAGGAAGTCCAAAATAATTCTGTTGTGCATCAGCTGCTCCAAAACCGCCACTGCGGCAAGATTTTGTATCACTCATACCAGCGCTTCCCTCCCAGGGAAGGTACATTTCAAATCTCACTTGCTGGGGTTTCAGGGCAAGGGAGAATTTCCCTTGTTGTTTGGGAAGACACTGGCCAAGGCGTCTTGATTGTGCCCTGCCACTGTGCCAGGGCTGCTGACAGGTTGCTTTGCAGCTGGAAAAGCAGCTGTACATGGGAAAAGCAGGAGAGGATGAGGGGATGTTCAGTGACAGCAGAGGGCATGCCGCAGAAATTCAAAGGGCAAACATCAATATCGAACGTGCAGGTTCCCTTTCAGGAGCAGTATCCAGTTTCACTTTAACTTCATGCTCAGTCAGGGACGCATCTGACTCCTGTTATTTGCTGGCTGGCCCTGAAAATCAGCCCCCTCTTCTCAAGGCACTGCCCCAAAACTCTTGGAGTGGTGACCCAAATGCAGGATCAAGGCCTCCTGGTGGTGTTGCAGAAATAAGCACTTCACCATTGCTACGTTTATCATCCTTTCCCTAATGATGCAAGCGACTGACTTCAAGACTCGGAAAGTACCTGTGACCGAACCATTTTGTGCTGTGCTGCTCACACCAGCGTGCCCTGCTGCTCTCAACAGCTTCTGTGCCAACTTAGCAAAACACGTGTGCATGCACACACGTTGCAGTCAAAGTGCTGAACAAAATGACATCTGCCTTAACGTGCGATGTGTGCATGTGTGCAGATGGGATCTGCATTTGCAGGCGCAGCACACAGCTAACATCCTACCTGCTCTCCCCGCGGGGGCCCTGCTGATGCTAATGGACTCCGGAAAAACCTTTTGATCTTTTATGAGCTTGTCGCTAAGTGTCACACTGAACTTTTATTAGAAGAAGTTGTAAGTAATCTTCTGTCAAGGGAGGTTCAAGTGCAATGCTCACATTTTAGCAATTTAAATGACTGGCTGCAGAGCTCACTCCTGTTCAGACTCCCTTTGGAAAGTCACCCATGCTGGACCAGTATTGGGGGTTACCTAACTGTATAAAAGACACGAAGCCTTTGGGTACCAGCATATGAAATACTGTCATTATACAAGCTTGAAGCATCAGGGATGCTCATTTCTGAAGACCATATCCCAAGCCGTGAGCTACACCCCAGTGCCATGCAATGCCATCGCTGTGCCACAAGGCAAGCCCTGCAAGGGAGGCGATGCGGAGCTACCCGGGGATAAGGCCAGCGAACTCCGAACAGGCCCCGTAAAGTACTCCCCAGCCACCCCCAGAGAGGGGCTGCTGCTGCGGCAATGCTGCCTTAAACAGTGACAATGTCTGGAGCATTAAGTTAACAAATGACCCCAGAATGTTCGCTCGAAGTTCTGCACTAAAGGTGCTGCTCGGTGTTTTCACAATGCTGTTTCCATCTTTTGGGGACGGCTCTGGCCAAGAAAGAGCGTGTGCTGGGGTTGAGTGCCAACGGCGGGTTCCTCTCTGCCCTGAGCCCAGCAAGACACTGCAGGGAGGGGACAAACTTGGCCCCAGGGCTTGGCTCCGAACACGGCAGAGCAATGGGGAAAGCTGGTCTGCCTCTGAAATTTGTGTCTCTGGACACCACTTGTTTTCAGAAAGAGGAAGTAAACGCAGGAGCTGATTTTACCTCCCCTGGCTGGAAACACAGCCAAGCCTTCAGAAAGTTTGGGAGTTGTTTTCATTTTATTTTTTTCTTTCCCCCTTCCTTTCCAATGAGTTGCCTCTCCAGAGAGCAAAGGAAAAAAGCATGTCAGCTGAGAGCTGAGACGGGATTTTTTCCCTGCCTTTTCAAACACCTCCAGGTCTTTAGCTGCTGCCAGCGATTAATGCCCATCGCCTTGCAAGGACCTTTCTGAAACAGCCCTGAGAAGACCAGAGGATGCTAATGTCCTCAGGCTGCTGTGTCCCGGCAGAAGCAGGCGCTCGAAGATGTGCAGGGCTGTGGTACCCGGGTGGAGGGTGCTGCCGCAGCAAGGAGCCATTCCCCGTCCCAGCTGAAGGGTTTTGCCACGCCGGCAGCTGGAGCATCCTGACAAGGGCTGCTCCAGTGGGGTTTCCCTGCTGCTGGACACACTGGATGTTGGGAGCACATGGGCAATTTCAAGAGCCACCGATCTCACTGCATGACTGACACACCGTCTGTTTACTGCCAAATAAATTAAACTGTGAAATACGGCCCTCTCAACTGAAACTCTGTGTATAAAAACTCGTTGAAAGAGACACCAGGTCTCCCGAAATCCCCAGTGATACATGGGGTTAAAGCCTGTGGTGGGAGCACAAAAGCAAACGCATATTTGCTAAGGATCCCTCCCAGTGCTGAGATAGGCAGGAAACCAACCCTAGAAGGAGGATGAAAAAATTCTGCTTCTGTCTCCAGTTACCAAGGAGATTGTTTAAACAAAGCTAAAATAAGAGGAACCGAGTGGCCGAGAGAAACGTGAATGTGGAAGAGCACTCGAGTGCTTTGTGACAGCTTGCTGCCTTACAAGCTGGGCAGGGTCTCTGCGATGGGCTCGATCTTGGCCAGCAGCTCTTCCCCTCTTCTTGGGGGAAAAAGTCCACATTTCAGTTTACATGCACCTGGGTGAAAATGGCAAGGAGTATTTAAAAATGGCAATACAGAAAAGTCCTTGCCCACAGAGGCCTCAGCCATGTGTCAGCCCCATTTATGGCAATCGTGGCAGCAGGACGCAGCATTTGGTGCCCTCAGCCTAGACCTCTCTTTGCGTGTTCAGGCCATCAGAGGAGACCTCCCTGTGGGAGCAAACTAAATCCAGCTACATGTGGGGCTAAAAATGACTCCCTTTTGTGGCCAGCTCAGCAGCTCCAGTGCCCGTCTATAAGCTCGGAAGACTGGCGGATATATAGAATGCCAGATGGAAAATCCTACTGCAGAGCTCTGTGGACACACACATGGTGGATTTGCTCCTGTGACAGTCAAAAGGTCAGAAGCCAAAGCCCACCAGATCGTTTGCAAAGACAGGGCTCTCTTAAGCCCCACAGGTTGCACACCCCATGTCAGGGGCTGCCCCAGGTCCAGCTGTGCATTGCTGTTATGCTGGAAACTGCTGATGTTACATGGAAGCAGCGATTCCCACACAAACCCCAGAGCCCAGGAGCTGGTTTCCATCTCTCTGCAATCCTTAGTTAAGACAACAAGAGGGAAAAGTTCCCAGATGCTGTTTCTCCATCTGATTCTCATATCTTACGCATGTTCATCCGGATGCCTGATGCCCTCAGGACTTGGAGTTAAAGGCAAAGCATGTCAAAGCGCCTGTCGTTAAACTTGCCCATGACTTTCCACTGTTTCAGAGTCTCTTTCAGTTGCTTGATACTTTGCCAGACTTTAGCCATTCAGTCTGAAACGTTCCATGTGGAGTGGCCGCTGCTGAGAGAGTTATGAAAAGCCCCACCATCTTTGCCACCGAAGAGTCAGCTTCAGGAAAAAAAATGTGCTGCTTTGCCCATGCAAACATTTTTTTCCCAAACACCATATTGACTAATTCTTTCTTCCTTATGCTTTGCTGCAGAGGATGAAACTTAGCAGAAGGATCTCTCCAGTGCTTAGGATGTGCCAATCCCATAAAAATTTGCTTAAATTAGACCGAGTTCTAAGACTCTAAAGACTTGCAAAATGCGTAGGCTTTCTTCGAACTGGCAGCTCAAGGTCTTGGAAGATTTCATCTGCTCTGGAAACGCTCCATCCTCTCCCAGTGCCAAACCTGCCTTTGCACAGGCTGTGCCCTCAGCAGGGCTTTCCCTGTGCCTGGGAGCCGCTGGGGAGCTGGGAGCTCTGGCCGTGACGGGGAAGCTGGCTGGCCTGGGTGCCCGTGGCAGGGGCAGCCGCAGAGCCTGGGGAAACCCCAAATCCGTGCGCACCCCCCCGGCCCCCCCTTACTGTTGGCCTCTCAGCTATGAATACCTCTGAGCACATGGACTCCTGCTTGCTGCGGGGATGACAGGCTCCCGCAGTAATTTTGGTAGCCCTCCTCATCAGCTTGCGCTAGGGAAGCGATGGAGCTTGCTGGGGCATCTACACCTGCTCCCTTGTACTCCGCCTGGGATCTGCAAGGGATGATTCTCCTTTTTCAGTTGTCCTGATCCTGAGCTCGACTCAGTGAGCCAGGGCTGCTGGGGAAAGCCAGAGGCACATGGCTGAGTTTAACTCTGGGCCAAAGCGCTTGGCTTGGTAGGACCATGCTCCAACCTGCTCATTGCGTTGGCTGGCTGCAGATAGAGTGACGCTACGGAAAAAAACCTCCTCCTCCTGGGAAGGGCAATTTAAAACCAGAAGACTTAGAAGCATTTAAAGCACAAAGAGATAGAAACACTCCTCAGTACTGTGCTCGGGAGTTTCTCCCTAGCTTGGGCCTGGTGGGAACCCCAGGGATGGTTTAGGAGCTGTTGGGTGCAAGGAGGGCAGGAGGGAGGCCGAGGGAACAACGGCTGCCCAGAGAGCCCTCCCAGTGCAAAGCTCGGGAGGGGAAGAAAGACAGAGAATCAAAGCTAGCATTAATTGCCTTTGGCTCCAGGAAGCCATGCCGGTGATGGTAATTACAGCGTGAAATAAAAAAAGGTGCTTTTAAGAAGTGTTCCAAAGAGGCTGTCTGTCAGGATTCAAGGAAACTGTAGCAAAGTGTGGTAAGAGGAAAACAAATGGACCAAAACAACCAGCCAGGAAATAAAGGCTGCCTTTTGTGTCCTGCCCCTCTTCCTCTCTGAAACTCATCAGCTTTTCGTTCAAGCATGGGAATAGGTGCTGTCGTGGGGATGTTAGTGCTTTCGAAGAAGAGAATGCAATCTCAGCAGGAGACTCCATTCAAAGAGTCTGTTCCGGCAGGCTGAGGTACCCTTCCAAACGCTCCGTGACGCAGCCCCCACTGCTGTCATTCATCACACCAATTCACACCATCTCATCATGACACCTAATTTCTGACTGAATATCTGGATGCCGAACTGACTGTAAGCATGTTTATTTATTACAGCCAGGTAGGGATCCTCTAGTAGCCACACATAATTGCGGTCCTATTTTCTCAGCAGAGCTCACACTTTTAAAGCTATTTAGGTGTTTAAGATTAATTTAAACCCTAACCACAATAGCTGTAGCAGGGCTCAAGCACGGTCAGGGTTTCTGGCCACGTGCCTGCAGGCTTCAGCCCGAGCCTGACCGGCCAGAAGCTGTAAGAAGAACAAAGAACATCCGTGGTAGCACAGTCCCAAAGACTCAGCTGATGGTACCGCCATGTGCAGCAAAATGCATGGGGATCCGGACCAAATCTGGAAAGAAGGGCTGTGAGGCCGTGCAATAAAGTCACATCTGCCCCCTCTGCAGTTTTCAGCATGTTTTGACTGCATTGCAAAATGAATGGGGAAAATCTAGGCAGCAAGCAGTGAATGAGCCTCCAGAAGCGCTCAGAGGATGGCGGCCAGGGTGAGTCCCAACTCGGTGGGCACGGGGCTTGTGATTTTGGCCGAGCCGAGGTGCCCAGGAGCAGCTGCTGCAGCCTTGTACTCGGGAGCTGTCTGCAGAGGTGAACGTTTGTTTACGGTTGCCGTTTCCCCAAAGGGACCTTTGCAGAGCGCGTTAGCAAAAGCCTCTAATTTTATTGGCACTACTCAGGGAAGATGTCGGGGCATGGAAAAAGAAAAAACAAACAAAAAAAGGCTTAGGAATTTGGAACGGTGCTGCATGCATTTGCTGAGAGATTTTTAATTTGCTGCCTCCTTTTCTGCGAGCTACACAATGTATCAAAGAACATGCATTTTTTTTTTAAAAAAAGAACCCTCTAGTAATGGTCTTTATTATTTCCAATTCATAGCTGCCAGAGGGCCTGGAGGATTATTCTGCACAGAGCTATAAATGATGCCCCATATTAATGATTGCTTTCACTGATCTTCGGAGGAGGAAAATTCCAGGGTGACTTGTGAAGATGAGATTTCCATTTCTACACCTCAAATAAACAGCTTCATGTCAAAATCCTAGCAAATAGGCAGAAAAGTGTGCTTCCAAGCTCCCAGAAACCCAGATAAAAATGCCTAAGGTGTATTCCAAGTGGATGACAATTTACGTGCGGTGGCCCCTGCCAGAAAAACAGCGAACAAAAATGATCTCCAGCTCAAGAGCAAAAAGGACCCTGTACCACGTCTGTGGGCTAGACAGCATGCTCCGGCATGAGGGAAGACCACAGCTTTTCCTGGGGCCAGAAAACGCTGTTGTTTCCCAACTGAAACAGCTGTGCCACAAAAAACATCAGAGGGAAGCTGGTTTGAAAGCTGAAGATAATACAGATTTATGTCCAATTCACGCAAGATCTAGGTATAGGCACCGATTCCTCTGCGTTTCCTAAGAGGCACAGCAAGTCACACATCAGGCCGGTTGCTTCCCTGGTACACATATGGTGTCCCACAAATAGCAGGGCCATGTATATTTAATAGGCACTGGCACGCACACACACACATGCACAGCCTGGAGGCGTGCAGCCAGAGCCGCGGCAGCCTCAGACGCTTGCAGCCTCGATGCTGGCTTGTGTTGGTTTTGCCTTCTAAAGTCCAGAGCACCGCTGCTTCCCTTCTGCTACGCCTGTTTGCGATCATCAGTCAGCCACAGGTAAGGGTTTGTTTTCCAGCTGGTGGGCACACACAAACCCTGTAAATGTAGTGTGTCAAGAAGGGAGGGTAGTGCCGCAAGCAGCACAAACCTGTCTGCTGACGTGAGAGGAGTTGTATTCACCATGAATTTTGTCCTTTATTAGACCTCCTGTATTCACTCTATTATTCATGAATCCAGCCTCATTTCCTCAAACTGCAGGGGAAGCCAAGAGCTAATCGAGACGAATAATCTTTGGGCTGGCACCCTCCACCCGCTAGCACCCCATGGGGATGCACCCTGTGCCAGGGGAGCCAGGATTTCCATTCCAGGGCTGTTATGAGCACTAGGAAAATGAGCAATATCCAGGCAAATCAAGACCAGCTGCAAAAGTCACTGCAGCCATTAGGAAAAATTTGACCAGCCCGTCGGGCTTCCCTTTTTCTAGGATGTTGATAGCTACAGGAAACAGACACTTTTTAAAGTTTTCACAACTGGGTTTCAGGAGGACTCGTCAGCCTTATTAAATACAATATTTCACTCTGCGAGTCCTTATTTATTTATTTATCTTGGCCCTGCCATCCCCACAAAGCTGCCTGGAAGTGAGGAAACGCGGCCTCACTGAATTTCAGACTGAAGCAATGCTCTGGGTCTGCAAGCCAAAGAAGAACAGAAGCCAAGTTAAAAATGTGCATGCATATATATGTATACATATTTGCCATTATTCTTTGTGGCAAGGGTTTGGGAATTTCTTTTGTTGCTTTCATTGTGTTTTTAGACCTTCGTTCCAAATCTGATACTTAGAGACACATATTTTGTTACTATATCCAGCAACCATTATGGCATTTTGATTTGCAATGTGACAGGCTACTCCACAAACAGGACTCCAGCCAGGCCCTGGTAAACAAGAGAAACAAGGCTGGGAAGTGAGGTATGTGGAAGGCTTGTTTGTGTGGTTTGTAGCTGTTTATTTAATAAAGATCTTCGCATAAGCTGGATTCCATGTATTGATGCAACCAAAACAGATGCTGCTCCGTAAGTGCATCCAGGCGATGGTTGATTTTTCCCACTCTCTCCGCGCTGTTTGCTTCAGCTGTGTGCTCAGATCACAAGTGGATTCGTCCTGTTCCTCCATGTGGATACTAAAAGAGCCCAAACGCCTCAGAGGAAATGAAAGTGCCTGACTTTGGAGCTGGCTGTGCACACCAGCCATTTGCACCAATTTGCATATGATTTGCATTTCATCACTAATCACTGCACAAATGTGCGGAAAATACCGTTTTAATCAGCTGACTGTGGGCAAACAAAGTAATCTCCCTTGCAGTTTGGAGCCGGTGATCTCCTGTCACGGCATCAGAAGTGATGTAAATGGCTGCTCAGACGTCCTGGGCTTTTCCCGGGCAAGCCAAGCCGCCAGCCCGCGGCCATCAGGACGCCCTGCCCTGTCCTGCCCGTCCGCCCTCCTCTGGCTCCCTCTCCCTGGCAGCAACGATTTCTTCTAGGAAAGCGGTGTGACGCTCTGTGCTACTCATGCAGTTGTTACTGTCAAGTATATACCAGCACCCCAAAGCTCACGCCCGCAAGCAGAGGCTGGAGGCACTGAGGCACAGGACTCATCTCAGCCCTGCCAAAACTGATGGACTTGCTCTCAGCAACACCTTCCATCACTGGACAGACAGATATCTCCAGGGGACAGATATTTTCAGGCTATTGGGAAGCCAAACATTGTGGAGAAACCTGCTTTCACACCCGGGGCTGGGCAGTTGGCCAGCAGTGGGCTCTGCAGGAGCACCAGCAGCTTCTCCTCCCGACCCACCGGTTTTCCCGTCTTCGCGTTGCACTTCAAGCTCTTTCCGAAATCCGCATGGGGCTTTCAAAAGATGCCATATGAAAACCTGAGCAGCTCACAAAGTGCTGTGCCCTTGGACAGACATGGAAAAGGGAACCATGGCCACAGAGAGCTACTTGAGGAGGAGAAAGGCAGGTGCCCGTCACCAAACGGGCAGTGAATTGCAGCGATTCCAGGGGGGTAACTGGGCCTGCCTGTCAAACTGCAGAGGCTGCCAGAGTGACGCACCTGCCCCTTACAAAGCCAGCTACTTTTTGGATAGGTATTTTAAACGTTTTCTTACCAGAAAGAATTTACACCTCTCTTCCTGTTGCTTGGCACTGCGGGAAAAATCTCCTTTCTGCTACGGCAGTGGGAGGTGGGGCACAGCCACAGAGATGGCTTTCACCGATGCCGGGTGATCTCAGACACACAGCCCCTCTCACCAGCACGGCTCTGCCCCCGCACCCTCAGAGGAGACGATGCTCCAGGAACCGCACCGCTGCCGGGGGGGGACCGTGGGGTGTCCCGGGGGAGATTGTAGTCTGCTGGCTGGGAGGGTGAGGCTTACAGGATCACCGATGCACACTCGTTTCCCTGCCCTGCCTCCGTCCCCTCCCTCTCCTTGGAAAGTTCATGACCGTTTGGACATTTTTAGCCATGTTCAAAAATGCATTTTGGCATAGCGTGCTTAATAGACATTAGAAAGTTATGGCCTGCCAGCAGGCTTTCTGCTGCTAACCACGTGCAAACTCCACATGCAGCTTTTTCCGCAGCAGGGTCATGCCTGATGTCTCACTCCTGTGTGTTTTTGGGTGTCTAATACAGGGTTGAGCTACTCCAGCCGCCACCTAATTCACTTGAGACATCAGTCAGCCATGGGCAAACCAAGTCTCATCAATCAGCCAAATCACAAACCGAGCCTCATTCATGCCAGCACATGCAGAATGGCTGGTTTTCCTTCCCGAATCTCTCGAAACCAGGCAGACCTGTTCAATTCATCTTTTAAAGGTTTGTTGATGGGTCAAGACAGAAGATGGGAAGTTCTGACAGAAAGGAAATTTCTGGGCAACTCTGGTGTGACTGGGTTTCCTGAGGACAGAAGTGGACGTTCATGAGCCTGGGGCTGAGATATTCAGCAGAGAAATCCCAGCTCTGCTCAAGACCCACTGTATGAGGTCTCAGGAGAATGAACCAGGCCAACATTTCAGCGCAGCGTTTGGAGGAGGATACTGAAGTAACCCAGTCAAACTGGCCCAGTGCCCAGTGGCCAGTGTCACCCCAGTGGGCAACAGGCCAGTTCAGCAGCTCTGTAAATACAGCCTTTTTAATGAAAGTACTGAACTGGATCTGGATGTCTGGCCTTAACAAACCCAGATTAACCAAGGACTGACTCCGCTCTGCTGCTATTTTTAGCTTCCAAAACCAGTCCGACCATGTGCTGCCCTACACCCTCTGCCTGTGAACACTTTCGGCATGATTCGACTCAGAAACAGATTTGACGCAAGCACCTCTGTATCCGTTACTCATCTCCAACATCCCCGTGGTGCTGATCTTCCACCTCTTTCCATGTCATACCCGCTTCAATCCACGCGAATGAGTGGGTGTCTCCAAACGCTGGTGGACCGGGTTGCCCAGGAGCTGCCTTGGAGCAATCGGGCTACCAGGCTCAGTGGGATGCTTCCCAGCAAAACCACCTGAACGTGCACACGGTATCTCCTCTGAGCCTCGGGTGCTTTGCTAATCTAACAAACAGGTACATGCACTGCCTCGCAGGTTCGTTTTGCCACTGACAAAACACATCTCTGGAAGCAACAGCTGTTTGGGCTCATGCACCAAAATCACTCAGCAGCTTTAGGGAAGGGAGACCAGATGGGGCCAAACTGGTCGTGAGGCAGAAACGGCTTAGCCATGTTGGATATGATCGAGCAGCCTTGGTAGGTGCCAGCTGAAATGTCCCAGCCGGCTGGTGGCACGGGGAGGGCTGCTTGCGCATCAGGATGTTCAGATCTGCTTGGAGCATGCTGGAAAAGTGATGTCCTGCTGGGTCGAAGCCAAACAGATATGGCCCCCGCTGCCTTTCTCTCAACACTTCCAGGGCTGAGTGCCGGCACTCCGGGCAGAAATGCCATGTGTCCTTTCCTAGATAGGTGAGGCACTGCACAGGCAGAAACTTGTTGATATGGAGGTGTGAAACCCAGCACCGAGCTCATGCTTAAAAATGGAGGTCCTGCAGGACTCCTTATCTCTCCCGCTCCATGAAATGCACTCAGACAAAGCTCTGAAAAAGAAGTCACATGGTTTTTCCCCCCACTTGTGATTCTCAGAGGAAGACGGGGTCTTTAAAAGTGTAGGCAATCATTAGTGGTCTGGCTCTATTGTTTCCCAAATCTCAGACCACCAGAAGAGGACAATGAAGTTTGGATCTGGAAGTCAAAATCTACTTGAAAAAAGCACGCTCAACCCCACCCCAAACCTCTTCAATGTGAGCTACAAGTCCTGCTGGACTGGGAGTTCTCCTTTCTAACTGCTGGACTGCATAAGTGGAAGGAGAAAGTTTTTTTCCATTGCAATTCAGCGGGGAGTTATTTTTTCTTCTTCTTTTTTTTTTTTTTTTTTTTTTTTTTGTCAGAAGGTATAAGATGAAAAATTATTAAAGGTAACTATTTCCTGGAACACAGATGGGGCCCTGTGGTGCAGATGTGAGCGTTAAGCCTTATCTGCATCACAGTTTCCAGGAAGCCGCTCGCTTTAACCCCCCAATCAGCACTAACACACAGCCCACACCTCAGCCGTGGACACATCTGGTCTCTCCTTGCTGAGGACTGTGATCACCAGCAGCCATCCACAAGCAACGGCGGGGAGGACGGCTGCAAGCAGAGAAGCTCAGCTCTGGCTCCGGCTCAGCCTGGCAGCGGTGGCATCGCCTGCCGCCAGCTCTGGTGGGGTTTGGTGGCCCAAGTGAGAATGCCGCTGCTGACAGTCGAGGCTGGACTGGCTCTGTTACCTCTCCCATCCTCAAAACCTCCTTGCCCTGGAGGAACAAGACGCTGAAGAAGGGGAGATCACCACAGACCTGTTTCTCAAATATGCTCTTTATGACCCAAAATACGTAGTTTCCATTTTTATTAAAAATTATGCATTGCTTTATGGCCTAGGATCCATTTAGTGTACCTTATGCTATTGGTTAAATGCCAATTCATTTAAAATCTTACTTCCTCTGTTCATAACACGAAGGTCACAGTGCCCCTACAAACACTCTTATCAGATCCTTGCCGACATGGCTGAAGCTCTCGCTGGTTGTATGAAAGCAACCTCACTGTCCTAAATCAAGACATCCTTACCTCCCCATTTGAACACACACCTGTTCAACAGACCAGCAGATCACAAAAGCTGTTTGGCCTTCTGGCCCAAATAACAAAACTCAAATGCCTTTCCCCACGTCAAAGGCAAACCATGGGATTCCCACTGGTGTTGCACCACTCCTCGCGGTTTCCACGCAGACGAGGCCTGACTCCATCCCCCTTACATCACTCCAGCTAACCGCCGATGGGCTCAGCAACCCCATCCGGCAGACATCACGAAATGAACTCCATGAGATGACCAACCCTCTAAAAATACTGCTGTTTTATGAGGGGGAGGGCTTGGGTGGGAAAGCGCCAGCATTTCTGCTCTGGCACATTTTAGTCTGGCCCTGCTCGGCTTTCAGCCTGTTCAGCATTACGAAACAGCAATCTCACATTGCACAATTAAACAGAAACCTCTCCTTCCTGCGCGGGGTCATCTGTCGTGGGGAGAACGTGTGTGAGACGGATCCCCTCCACACTCGCCATCTCCAAGGAACCTGCAAAAAGACTTTGCAAATCCCTTTTTCCTCCCCGAGTAGCCATCCCTGCCTGCTTTCTGCTAACAACCCGGCTTTTATGTGGGAGGATAGCGAATTGTACGCAGGAGGTTTGGGGAGACCAGGCAGAAATTGCCGTGCCCCTGTGAAACCAGTGGGAAACGTGCTGCTGGTGCCAGGCGCAGCAGTGCTCCGTCCCGTGCCCGTGGCTCCCAAGTCCTTCCTCGCACCGTCTCCCTGTCAAACGCACTCGTGCCGGTCGGCTCTTCGTTGAATCTCGCCGCGCTGAGGATGCCGTCCCTGTCCTCGCACCGCGATCCTGCCCCAAGGGTGCACCCTCTCCCCTGCCAGGCCCGTGGGCAGTCTGCTGCACCCGTGGGTGTCTCAGACCTGGGCATTTCCCCCTCTCCCCAAGCATGCAGGATCAGTCATCTTACAGAACGCCCATGCCTTCGATTAGAACATCTGTTTATTACCCCTTCCTGATTCCCCACAATCCACGCAGGGAGCAGTGCCACTTGCCAGGTGTCGTTCCACGGAAAGCCCCAAGGGCAGAGCAGCCCCGTTGGACGCGCGCCCTTCCCCAGCGTGTTCACCCTCGAGCGCCGGGAGCTGGGGTCTCACGTACCCCTGCTCCCTGGCACTTCTCCTCCCGCTGCCTCCATCCCTCCCTCCCCAGCGGCAGGGGCCGCGGGGCAGCCCGGACACCCGTCCCGGGAGAGATGCCGAATTACACCGGAGTCAGCAGCGAGAGCCGCCTCCTTGGCTCATCCCCGAGCCTCGATCCGCCAAGACAAACCCAGGCCGGTCACAGAGGGCTCCTGGCAGCGCGCCCGGCTGCTCCTCTTGCTTAAGTGCATTTGCTCGGAGTGCACGCCTAGTGGGAACCATTGCTGCCCCTTCCCTCTCTCAAGGAGCCAGGTACTGCCCACGTGCCGACCTGCCACAGCAAGGGTTATCAACTGTAATTAATGCCTGGCCCATTTCCCAGGGTCATCTCTTCCTTCTTGGGAGGAAAGGGAAAGGGAGTTGTGCGGTCGCGCCAGCCCCACCAGCGCGATGAAAGTGCCATGGTGCAGCCGAGCCCGGGGACGTTCCTGGAGTCCAGCCTCGGGCAGAGGCACGCTCCAGCCCAGGCTGGCGGAGCAGAGAGCAGTACTCATCCCTAGCCCTCACCTCCCGCGAGGCTGCAATACCGGGGAATGCCCCAAAACACACGCTGGGAGATGCGGTTGCCCCCACCCTCTGCCCCAGCCCTTCCCTGAGGCACAGCCCTGGCTCTGGGGAATGTGCAACGTCACCGGGGCAGTGGGAACGCCTGACCGGCAGCAGGTCTTCAGGCAAGGACACCAAGGGTACAGGAGTTGTTGGGAATCAGTGGAAGTTACTTCTCTGGGAACAAGGGACAGCGCACAGGGACGTGTAGAGCACCGCTATCTGGAGGACGACAGGGCGTGCAACTTGTTTTCTCCAAGCCTGCCTGAATGCTGCATCCGTGGCACGGTATCTTCGGAAAGATGAAGGTGACCTTGAGATGTGTTGGCGGAAGAGTTGGAGGACCTCGAGATGTGTTGGCTTTCCTGAGAAAAACTCAGGGTATCAGGGCAAAAACGCCCCGTCTGTTGGGCAGGGGAGGCGGCGGTGCTGGTGGCACAGGGGCAGGCCAGGCTGGCTGGCAGGGAAAATCCAAAATCCACAGCAGTGTGGGCTAGAGGCACGCTGCCCTGCAGCGGAGACCACGCCGCAGCCTCTGCCGCTCGGGGGGAACGCCCGGAGTTACTCTTCACCAGATCTCCTGGCTTTCCTCCCTATTTTCCCCCCACTGCTCCGTCCTTTTTTGCAGCAAGGGAAACCTTTTCTCCGCCTGCATCAGCTGTCAGCTGCCCCGTGAGCGAAATGGGGCCGGAGCGGGGTCTGTGGTGCTGGGGGGTTTTGGCACAGTGAAACCTGGGGGAAATGAGCACGCCACAGCCCGGCCCCGAGGAGGGGATTATAATGTGCCTGTTGCATGCAGGACTTGACGTCCCACATAGTTAATGCCTCCTTAATCACTCATAAGCCACTCTGCTCTGAAAGAGTAATAATAATAATAATAAAAATAATAATACCCCCCCCTTTAGTCTCTTTGCTTTCTATTTTCCTGTTTGTAAATCCCAAGGCCTTCAACAAAACAGTGTCACTGCTGAGTGAACTTAACCGTTAACCTACAAAGAGCCACCAATGATTATGCCTCTGAAAATAGATTTTATCCATTCCCTCCACTCCCCTTTACTGATCTAGACAAAAATGCTTAGTGATTGTTACTTGGCAACCATGGTAAAAATGTACTGAGCCACAAGTGGCTACAAAGGATGAAATCACTGTCATGAAATTTCCAAAATAAGTACTGTAATACCAGAACTCTTATTCCTAAGAGGAACAAATAAATCTCTTCCTTCCTTATATCTTTTTTTTGTTGTTTTAAAGGAATTTATTTTTTTATTAGCAAGGTACAATTTTTCTTTTTGCTTCTTTGTGAAGCTTCTTTGTGACCTGATTCAGCTTATTTTGCTGCAGTGAGTATCAGACACATTTCTATGCGTGTAACGCCACACAGCATTTGGGAAAGCACAGACACACTCTCCTGAAGTCTGGTCAGAAATACACAGTTGTAGGATATCTCTGTATAGATGTGTGCATGTGCACACACATCATCTGGCACACTTTCCAGACTCTCAGAAGCAAGCCCAGGCACAGAATAAAAGGTTAATCCATCTGAGACTGCTTTAAACTAGATATCACTAGTGCAATGAAAAGCTGGGATGGATACCAGTTATTGATTAATCAACTGCCTGAACCTACAGTTGTCAAATGTCCAACTCGCATCTCCATAAATCCATTCTCCTCCTATGGCTTAGCTCCTGTATTCAATGCTATGTAACCCCAGGGACCACCAAAAAGAAGATGCAGCTTGTAGGAGATACTTTTCCAGATAATGAACATCTGAGATTTAATCTTTGATAAAATATTTCACAGTGAGAAAATATTTGTGTCGTGGCTCTCATACGGAAAACTCTGTGCCTTTATATCTGATTGAAAGCTGTCTTTGGTAGCCTTTGATTAATACATGTTTCTCTCTTGGTCTCTTAATAAAGCAGGGAAGAAATTAATGTTTTTGTTTTGCTCAAAGGTGCGGAAGCTGGCCAGCTTCTGGACAGACTGAACTCCACACAATCAGAGAGATCTAAAACCAATGTACACCAAGCTTAATTTTTCAAACAGGAGCCTCTTGAAGTTGTCTAACTTCTCACCAGGGAAATAGTTAATTCCAGAGATTAAACACTCTGTCTGGAGACTCAGGGGCAAAATGTAATGCTGATTAGCATTTGTCTCAAAGCCTGATTATTCACACTGTTCCCCTTTTAGGGAACATACTTCTTTAAAGCTCACGCATAGATTTGTGCCCACAGATCTGCCTTCTCTGATCAGTACCCATTAATCACAACTTTCCCTAGATCTGAGTGGCAAGGGCATCCATTCCTATCCAGACCAGTGCTAGATGGGATCAGCAATCTGAAAGCAGATTCACCCCAGTTTTCAACCCAGCCCAGCCCCAGAGCCCTGTATGCTGCGCTGGTGCTTCGGGCAAGGATGAGGAGCACAAGGAGGTGCTTGTCCGCCTCCGCCACGCTCCCCCGGGCAGCGGGAAAGGCTCCGAGGGGGTTTCAGCTCCTGCAGCCGGAATATCTGCTCAGCTCCCTTCTGCCTCTTAGGGTGGAATTTTACCAGCAGCGAAGCAACCCGCACCATCTCTTCCTGCAAGAAAGGGCTTAAGGAGCAGGGTCTCACTTCTCTAGGATATTTCTGGGCTGATGCAGGCACTCCAGCGTGCTTGCAGTGGACGGTGGGTTGAACGCCCTGGTTTGCAACAGAAGAAGTCTTTCCCTGCTCTGCTGCTGCAAAGGAATGAAAAATCCTGGTGGCAAAAGCTGTGCTGTGAGCCCCGCACGTGGCTACCCATTGAGGATGCTCCCTGTGCAAAGGCAGCAGTGCTTGTTCAGCCTGTCGCAGCCGGTGCTCTCTACCCGAACCTGCTGGCACCCCCGGCTGAATCCGGGCCCCTCTGAGCCCTGCCTTGGCGGTATGGCCTGAGCGAGGAAACCCGTGAGCCCTGGCTGGACCCCGGTCCCTTGCTGACATCTCTGATCCACTCTCAAATGCTGCTTTCCTATTTTCCTGTCTGGCTATAATGCAAGCACAAGTCTGGAAAAGACATCTGCATCTCCCCAGCCTTCCCTCTGCAAGGGTTTGGGACCAGCACCCAGACATCCCTTGGAAAGCCCTTGCAGACAGTGAAATGGTGGAGGAAGCAGCTTAACCGTGTGAAATGAGACGATGCCAATAAACATGCTCTTCCCTCTTCTCTGGATTCACCTTCCCCACCAACCTCCCCTCCCTTACACCTGGCCGAGGGGTTTGGGCTCCTGGGCCAGGCAGGCTGTGGGACACGGCTGCTCTGGTGGACACAGCACCGGCGTCTGGCCCGCCTTGCTGGGATTTCGCCCTAGGCAAAGCCAGGGAAGGGAGGAGGGTCCCCAGCTCCCTGCGGTTATTTCATGCCTCCTCCCCAAAGCCTTCAAAAAGCAACTGCCAGAAATCCCGTGGGCACAGGGAATAGAATAGCTCCGGGGCTCCCTAGCTCAGAGGGAGATGCTTTCATCTGTAAAGTAGCATGAAACAATGCTGAGAAGGTAAGAGATCCACGCAAACAGGGTGAGTTTTTAACCAACCTGCCCAGGACAGTGACACAAAAGTAGCCTTAGAAAAGAACGTACTACAAAGCCACACACAGCATTTTGCATCTGTTTCCTGAAGCCTGTGTTCAGCTGGGCTCTAAACTCCCCCAGGAAACATTTCTGCTTCCTACTAGCACTTTAGAAATGGGTTTGAACACTGGCTTTTTAATCGGTGAGAACTGCCGAGCCATATCAAATTTCTCATCCTTTCAAAAGATTCTTTCAAAAAAATCCCCTGGCCTGCTAAATTGCATCTACTTTCTAAATGTACAGTGCAGACATGCAGAGCTATGGCTGACTAATAGGTATTTAAGTTAGCTATTATTTTCTTCTGCAAACAGTGGCAAACCACAAATGCTAATCATATGGGATTTCATCATCTCATGTGCTGAAACCTTGGCACTCCGGACAGCTGATGCGCAGGGAGAAATTAAAACTCTGCATCTCAAAAATGCAAGCCCTAAATGAGCTGCTCTGAAGAATGACGACCCAAACCCACCTCAGCAGCTCTTCTGCAGGATCAACTTGTTAACATCGACTTGCTGGCAAATTCCCAGCACGAGCGGTTTGTGGGTATTTAATGCTTTGATTGCAAAAGAGGCACCCGGCAGCCGGGCGGTGTGACCGTACAGAGACTCAGCATCGCCCCTGACCCCATGGCCTTCTCAAGTGCTGTCTTGCCTCAAGCGAGCGCCCTTATAATTTCACACCATATTTTCCCTGGCTTGGCAGTAGCTGCATTGCACCGAGGAGACGTGTGTGCAGAGCGCTACGTGTGCACAGAAGTGCCTATGGGCAGGAAAGCAAAGATTGTCCATGTAACCGTAACTCTGCAGAAATGCATGTGGTCATGCATCTGAAGTTCAGTGTTCACGTACTACATCTCCAGCAGCCAAATGTAATGGCACTGCTTGCATAAATCGTTCTGACCACACAGGAACAGGGCCAACGCACGCACCTGACTGCTCCTGAGAGAGCGTGTGTGAAACATTCATTTAAAATCATTTCCACACTCAGCTGCCATCACTGGGACCTCAGCAGCACTTTCAAGATGTAGCCCCAACTAAAACCCATTTCCTGGCCAACAGATAATCCTGGCATAAAAGCCAGGCCCTGCCTGCCCCTGTTCTCCCCTCCAAGGCAGACAAAGAGCAGGAGAAAGGAGATATTCCTTCTGTCCTGCAGGCAGCAAAAGGAGCCATTTCTGTGAGATTTTAGAAGGTCGGGTTTTATTTTGGTCTTGTTTTCCCCAACACCTGGAACAAAAAAATGTTTCCTATTTTAATCCCCCAAAGCTGATGACCTCCCTGTCTCGGGGTCAGCACACTCGCCACCTGCCAGCAAGTGACAGATTAAAACAGCCACCTTCACTGCGGTTCTCCAGTCTGGGAGCTTTTCGAATCAGAATGAGACAGGCTATTTGCCAATTCGCTTTTAAATAAAATGTGTTTTTCAGCAGGGCAGGAGGGCAGCGGGGGCAACGGCAGCCTCCCCTGCCTCCCGCGCCGTGCTGGCGGCTGGTGGCTTGGGCACATCGCGCAGGGCGAGAGGCACCGCAGCAGGGATGCAGCAAAGGGGCGACCGAGGTACCAGTGCCGGCGGGGGTCCTGCGTCCGCCTTCTCCTTCCACCTCTCCCTCCCGCTCCCGTTTGGCTCATCTCTGCCCTCCTTTCTGTCTGCCTCAGCTTCCAGCTCTCTTAAGGACCAGAATCCCAGCAAGTCATCACGGCAAGCAGCACAGCAGCAGCCGTCGGTGGGAAGGGACATCTGCTTAGCTTGGACAAGCGAGGATAAATCCCCTCAGCAGCGGGGCACGGACACAGTAGCCTGTCCAAACACCTTCATGCAGATGCCTTTCTCCATTGCCCTGCTTCTTTCTCCCTACCTTTCCCTCCCCCCTCCACTGAAGACAGGATCAGTCCAGGCAAGGAGCTTAATAACCTGTCCCCAGCCTCCACTAAGCATAGAAGCCCTTAAATAACTACCAGTTGAGCCAAAAGAAGGCTGCCAGTTCCCACCAGCCTCCCAGACAGCCAGAGTGGGGATTGTACTGGGGAGCAACGAGCTGCTGCCCTGGGTGGGAGCTGCTCGTGGTACGGGCAGCACTGGGGTGGGCTGGCAGCCCTCACCCCGGCCCCACCGCAGCTTCACGTCTGCGGCCGGCTGGAGAAGCACGGTGAGGCTGGCTATGCCATCGGTGCACAGCAACATTTGAAACTCTGCCATCTGCCAGAAGAAATCGATTCTATTTTAACATGGGTTATGATTCTCTCCTCTCTTTTGAGAGCCCAGGGGCAGCCCAGCAGTCCACCAGGCTCTGGCCAAGGCTGGTTTAGCAATTTCTCTTCATGTCTGGGACAATATCCTACAGCAGGTGATGAGTCGCCCCGACCTCCACAGGCATCCCGAGACACGCGTGGACTCCAGACAAAAGGACGCGTTGGCTCTAAAACTGCTCGGAGATAAAGAAAGAGATAAAGGCAGGAGGTGTCAGGAAGGCAGCGGCTGTCAGAGGAGCCAAGGGACGGATTAGTTTGCATAATTCATTCCCGCACTTCAAGGGGAAGCTCAGGAGCCAAGGTCTCCTCTTGCTGAAGTTGCTCTCCTCCGTCGGTGTGCAGCAGAGACACGATCAATCATGGCCACTGCAGCTCCCCAGTGACATTTCTAAGTGCTCTGCTGAGCAGAGATGAATTAGAGACGGTCGCGGTGTAACTGTGGGGTGTCCAGGTCTCTCTCCCGGGCTCCTGCAGCCACCAAGCTCCATCCTCGCTCTCCTCTCAACCACATTTCCTGAGACAGATGGGATCAAGGAGATAACGCTTGTACATAGCGGCACCAGTCCTGATAACAAGCTATTAACAAGAGGCGTTTTCAGACTGTACCACTTTTAACAGGAGACTGACAACTGCAGAGTAAATAACATAAAGCAGATAAAACCTGAGTGTTTCGCTGTCTGTACGAAGTGCTGCTCGCAGCCACACGGCAGCGTTCAGACTGCGAGCCACGTGCTGGAAAACTCAGCCATGTGGTCTGATCCAGCACACATCACCTCTGTCTCAATCCTTCGGTGCCTCAGTTTCCCCTATCTCTATGACAGCATGATACTGATTGGGCTTAGTGAAACACCTGGGGACCTGGGGACCTCTGAGCCAGAAGTGCTGCATAAGACTCTAGATGTTGCTGCAAATTTTATGCCGACGGCTTCCTTGGGTTAAGTATGGGATGCGGGTAGCAGCATGACCAGTTGGGATTTGGAGACCAGTTGGGACATCGGAGCCTAAACGGGCTCTGGATTTCTTGCTGGACCACTTCAGCCCTGTCGGTATCAGCTGCCCCCTGTAAGCAAGGAGAAATCTTTTGCCAAGCTCATCCTTGTGTACAGTGCGCTCCCCGGGGCTGCAGCTGCTCTTCACTCTCTGCTTGTCCAACCGTCTTCATCTCAAGAAGCAAGCCCTGAGCTGTGACGCATTCCCTCTCAGCTCTCTCTGGAGCCTCAGCTCCTGCAATGAAAGGACGGGAGAGCTGCGTGTGCCCTTTGCTCCCACCAAGGGCAAGGACCGCTCCGTCCTGCAAGAGCCTGCTCGTAACGTCACAGCCTCTGCCCAGGGGGATGCTTCCCCTGTTGGGGCTGTGCTCCCCAATGCCACGCACGGCTCCCAGCTGCAGCTATTTTTTAACTGGGTCGCTATTTTTACTGGGTAATGCTTCTGCAGATCACAGGACCTTCCACTCTGCCTCTGCCCGAGGAGCCATCAATCTGCTGGGCAGCTGTTTCCACATCTGGGAAGGAAGAAAGGAAAGAGCCCTTGGGCTGAAGCAGTGCTGGGACAGCACAGTTTGAATGTGGTGCCCTCCACCGCCTGCTACATCCATTCCCCCAGCAGCTTGGGGGGACCTTTATTTCTCACCAGGGTTACCAGGGCCACCAGCCTCCCGCATGAGATCCAGAGCAGCGTGCAGAGGCACGCGCGGAGCGCGTGGGAGCCCCTCCAGGGCATGAGGAAAGCCAAGGGGCAATTCGGCACCGCTGATGTGATGGCTGGATCCAGGCGTGATCCCACCTCGCCACCCGAGCTCACGACAAGCACAGACTTGCTTCAGCTGATGCAAAAGACATCCCCCAACTATTTAGGTGCCAGCGAAACCCTGAAACTGCTAGGCTGGACCAGAGGGTCAGCATGGCAGTGGCGAGCGAGATAGGCAGACGTAACCTCGAAGAAGGTTATTTCCTCCTGAAAGAGGAAACAAGGTGTGAATTAACGAAGCCGCGGAGCGAGGAGACAACGGCGCTGTTCATGCCAAGTGCTGCGGAGGCAGCTTGCAAATGGAGAGCAGCAGACGTGGTGGGAACAGGCAGCGCTCGGGGAGCCGAGGGCCCCGCCACCGCACCCGGCCCCGGCACCCAGAGCTAAAAATACTCTGCTCCCAGCATGACGCCTGGGAAAGAGCGGGATTCCCATGGCACAGCCAAAAAAGCAGGGAGCGTGCAGGGGGTTGCAGCGGCACCAGGGCTGCCGTGCAAACCCACCATTGTCCCTGGGAGGGAGCCAGGCTGGGAAATGAGAGGCTCTGGGAGGAGGCAGGAGGAAAATGTGCAAGTCATCCGTGATTCCCATCCAGGGGACAATCCAGATGCATCAAAGGCAGGTCCAGCCCCGACTCTGCAGCTTCAGTTGATGCCTACGGTTTGAGCTTTTTCCTACCTCCCATCGGAAGACCCTGCCTCCAACGCCAAACTTTTACTACCGTGGCTGACGTCTGTCCGGGGTCAGCATCAGCCCCGCATGGACCCTGCTGGGTCACTTGGCTCGAGCAAAGCACCAGCCCTCCCCGTTCGCAGACATCTGGCACCGCACTGCTGGTGCAATAGAGCAGCCCCTCGCAGCCTTCCCACTCAGCTCTGCTGCCCACCCGAGGCCAGCACGGGTGGGGGCATGCAGGCAGGTGGGCAGCGGGGCAGTTGCTGCCTATAGGAAGCCAGCGTGTTTTCTATAGGGCCTGGGAGATGCAGTGTGCATGAGATGGAGGTGGGCAGGGGGAGAGGGGAGCCTTGGGGACGGCTCAGCTCAGTGCTCCCAGGGAAGAGCACCCAGCAGAACTCAGCTCAGTTTGGGAGGGGGCGAGTCATTGCCAATCCACAAAGCCACCCGCCAAGTGAGGAATTTAAATAGATGACATCTATTGAACAGGTCAAGGGGGTGTTGCTTATCAGTGCAGGGGGTGAGATCTAGTCTCTCCCCTGGAAGAAGCACAGGTTTAAGTCACAGGCAGCGGAATTTTTGAGGTTGCCCATCTACCCGCCTGGGTTGGCGCGAGGGCGTGCACGCTGGCTACGACTCACTTTGTTCAGAGACGATGTTCTTGCCAATCTCAGCAATACAGGATGATGTAAGTATATCATCCATTATTACTATTTTCATTCTTGACACATGGAAAAATTAATTTTCTTTTAAAAAGTGATGTATGAAGAACCCAGATTTGCCTGAATAATATACGAACCTATAATCTGGCTGTTACCCTTTGTCTGAAGCATTAACATTAGCAGAAGGCAATTTAGGATGATTGCTTTTAAGTTGTAAAACCAATGTTCAATTAGAGCATGAAATGAAAGACTTATCACTAGTGCTGGCATAGAGATTTATTCTCAAAGTATTTCTTTTCAGCCATAAAGATGCTGGTTTTGTTGAAAGTGACATGTTTAGAACAAGCTGCTTTTGTCTAATATTACTATGAAAAATGGTTTGGAATCAAACATTCTTATATTTAGGATAATGACAGTGTTTTGTTAAAGAAATTCAACATCATGCTTTGAATTTCAGTTATTGAGTTCAGTTTGAGGAGATTTCCATTCCTCTGGCGGGTCGTGCTGCACCACGGGCTGTAGAGGATACTGTTCACCTTCTCTGACACCTCTTTTGGTATGGTGGTGGTAGTGGAAGCCGCGGTGACACCACAAATGTTTTAACGACCAAACAGAGCTCCCAGCAGTCTCCCGCAAGTCTGAAGCTTTGTGGGATCCCAGAATGAACTTTCTGTGAATCAAGTCTTTGTGAAACGCTGGGGACCAGAGCCGTAGGCAGCCTTTCCCCCCAGCAAGCAAAGAAATAACTGCAAGTTTGTGGGTTGTAAAGACAAGCGTGCCAAAGTGCGGTGTCAGAGGGGTACTCAAGCCCTGCTGGCCCTTGGCTGCACGTGGGGAAAAGCACGGGAGTGGGCAGCCAGGCTGAGCACAGCGGGCAAGCCGGGGCTCTGCTTTGGTACCTGCCAGCGGTGCCTCGAGTGTGGCAGGCACAGCTCGCGAACCCGTGTCTGTATGCAAACCCTGGGGCTTTTAGGCTGCTTCAAAATGGTAATTCCCATTTTGTCTGCGCCTTTGGATGGCCAAGACACCAGACTTTGTAGTGAGATCTCAAGAGAGGCATGGCGAGGGATGGATTTGTCAAGATCCAGCAGCTACAGCAGGAAAAACTGTGCACGCAACACATGGGGTTTCACTGGGGAAATAAAAGAGAAAGGAGTGACAAATAGCCCTCTGGTACGTAACGCCGTTACACAGCAGCTGGTCTGCACGCTGCACAGGCCTCTTCAAGTGATTGCTTTGTCCCAGATATTGCTGATTTTCTGCATGCAGTGCCGTTTCTTTGCTGCATGCTCCCCAGGCCCCAGCGCCCATTCGGCCCCATGCTTTCCAAAGGGAAGCGGTACGTGGTTGAGCCACTGGCTGCAAACTCGGGGTTTGCACTGGACTAGGCACAGAGAGTGACTGCTGCAGGAATAACAAAAAAAGGGCGCTTTGCTGCTTGCTGTGCCATCGGTGCTTGGAAATATCTGGAGGGCACTGATGGGGGTGAGAAAGCCCCAAGACACATGCAGGGGACAGTCATGGTCGGGGGGCTCGGGCCACCCAGCACTGGCGGTGGGGGAACGGGGGGAGGGTGCACATCTGTGCAGCCTGCCTCTCCCTAATTCCTCCCAAATCAAAAAGACCCCTAAGTGGAGTTTAAGGGACGCTGGGGCTCCCAGAGATGCGAGAGAGCAAGACCATCGGGGCTGAGCTCTGCCTGCGAGAGGGGAACCCTCCCCTTCGCTGGCTCCCACGGGGGGCAGCCACGATCTGCCTGGTCCCAGGGAAGCTCGCCAGTACGTCTTGTTCCTGCTCGGCACTATTAATTTGGCTAAGCAGTCAGAGCTGGCAACTTGTCTGCACAGAGTCCTGCATTGAATAATAAGTCCCGACGTCGAGACACAAGGTAGAGCCTGGACCGAGCCGCCAGCAAGCTCCGTGAGCTGCTCCTCTCAGTCTGGCGCTGCCCACCGTGCCTGGGGGTCTGGCACTACCATGCTTCTTGCCCCTCCAAAATGCATCGCTGTCTCCCAGTTTCTTCCCCGTTTACAAGCTGTGATCCAGATGCCCATGTGCCTGCTCTCAGCCTAGAAGCACAGTACAGACCAGAGTTTAACTTCCCCAGATTGCAGCTCACATCTTTCTCTGATCCTCTTGCAACATTCATATAAACATTACGCATGCAAGCAATAACACGCAGCAGCTCTCTGCTGGCATAAAATGGCCAAGTCCGTCATGCTCAACGGAGAGACACTGATTTCTGCAAGGCAAAGGTCTAGACCTGAATTGCCACCAGAACTTTTTCTTTTTGGTAGAAACATTATCCAGCCATGCTTTCATGTGCTCAGGTTGGCAGTTGTTTAGTTTAACAGTATGATATGGCTAGTTAGAGCAAGACAGCTGAGTATCTGCAATTAATCCGTGCCTGAAACAGACTGAAAATGAGCATTACAGTCTGCTTGGGTCTTAGGGCGCTGATATGGAAATCCCAGGGAAAAGATTAAAGGAGGAAAAGGACATAATATCTCAAGGGAAGTTTATTCCCCCAAAAGAAACCGCTGGGTTCATTTATACAAAGCTGTTTCTCAAGGCTGTAGCGATTATCACCTTGCTGAGATATTTTCCAGCCACACTTTGCAGAGGTCTGGATGGATCAGAATTACACCTTGGTTCTGGGCAGCCTCTGGCAAAAGTTTGTACAGCATCAAGAAATGGAAAAAAAAGTACTAGAAAGTTTCTCGCAGTGAGAACATTTGTCACCGAGATGTTTCACGGAATAAATCCCGGGCACGGGACCAAGAGAAGTAATTGGACTGGCCATGCTCCATGTTTAAGATACTTGTCTTGGGCTTTTCAAATGTGAAAAGAATATCAGGTCTTTCTTCCACAGAGCAAGGAATAGAGTGATTGATGGCATTTGTTTCTCAGGCTCACATATCCTTTAAGCCTTTACCCTAAAGCCATGCTGCTTTGTCCCTCCAAATGCTGCCAGAATGAAAACCTGCTATTTATTGCCGTCCTGAAAGCCCTGCAACGCACCGAGCCACCTGCACAGTGTTCCCGGAGCGGGCAGGAGCAGGCAGGAGCGGGCAGAAGCATGCCCACGTGGGAGCACGCCACGTGGGAGTCACGTTGCAGCACATAGTGAAATTAGCTCTGGAGTCGTGCAAGGACAGTGTCTCCAGAGAGGCACCTCGCCACATGCCTATGGCTCAGGAGAGCCAACAGAGATGTTTTCAGCACGCCTTTTGCTGGCCGCTCCCCCAGGCCGTCCATCTGCCACCTTGGTCCCAAGGGTGCCTCCAGACTGCCGAGGAGCAGGCAAACCCCAGCCCTTCGTGCACAACCCCCCGTCCCTCCCCAAATTCCTGATGGCTGGGAAAGGGAGGGAAGAAGATGGTGTGAAACACGGTGGTAAGACTGACACGGTAGGAAGACTGTGGCCAGAGCTACCACTATGCATCAGGGGATAAGAAGACCACAGCTGGATCTAAAGGAGCTGGGGACAACGAGCCAGCTCACACACTGCCAGCTCTGCACAGGGAGAAGCGAGCTTGTAAATGCCTCTGCTTCTTGACTCCATGCTGTGGATTAAATGTTTGGGCTGGCACATGCAATGGACCCTGCTGCCTGCTGAGCCGAGCACCCACCCATCTCATTTCAGGAATGACCCCTGTGAGGACCTCGGGCTGCACGGGTGGGTCCAGCAAAAGGCCAGGAGGAAGCTGGGGGAGAAAAAAAGCAGATCCATAGCTTTGGGGTTCACCTGGGACAGCCCCAAATCTATCCTCCTGCAGGCAGCCCCTCTTGGTCTGCTGGGCTTGCAGCTGGTTTTGGGGATCCAGCTCCTGTTGCAGGTGTGAGGTGGCTTGGGGGGCCAGAGGTGGGATCCGCCTGGGAAATTTGGGGTCCTACAGGTCCGTGTGTTTGGAAAGACTGAGTGCGGCTGGCCTGGGCAGTAGGGGAGAGACCGTGCTAGCTGCGAGCAGCCCAGCCTGGACTTGGCAAGCTGCTTCTTACTGCGCTAGACCCTCCACCCAGTGACTCCCCAGGCTCCTCTGGCATTGCATCGTCTTTCTTAGCAGGGATCTGTTGATTTGCATTTTTTTAAACTAATCCTCCATACTAATATGCGCCTGGCAGGTTTTGAAGTAAAGTAATAGCAACTGGAGCCACCAGTTACCCAAGCAGTGACACAGACGTAACAACAGCCCTGTGATTACGGGACCTGCTGCAGTCCCTGCTGAGATTGCCCATGCTTCTTAGGGATGTTGTAAGGATCAGCATATTAAAGACCGCAGCTAGCTGATGCTGTATTGCCAGGTAGGAAAGTACTCAAGCACAGATTAATTGCTCGCTTCAGGAGGTAATTAGTGGGACTCTGAGCCCCCCTTCCACCCCTGGCAGCACAGACCACAGGTCTCAGTCCATGTGTCTGCAACTGCACAAACCCTCTACCTCCTGAACTGTGGCAGCGAGCTGAGACGGATAGATTTACACAATATTTGTTTGCCAACAGGCGATCCGCCATCAATATTTAAAGCTGAATGAATCTCAAGAGTGGGATGAAGAGCCCTTCATAAGGCAGCATCCATCATTTTGGTTTTTAATTTTGCGCTTGCTCACTTGCTTCACAGCATTACACGCACATCGGGTAAATGAATAACGGATAAATAATTCACTGAATTGCTCAACCTCTTGGTTCTCCCAATCATCACGGAGCCTGGGCGCCTGGCGCAGGGATCCTGGAAGTACCAAGTGGAGGGAGATGGGTTTCGGCGGGTAGTGTCACATCGATGCATTACTCAATGCTTCTGGAATCCCTCTGCTAACAGCTGTAACGCCACAGCTGGCTCTACAGAGGCACGGCAATGCCTCTTGTCCTCCCAACACCGCTCAGGAGCTCTCAGGAGTCTCAGCAGCCCCTGGGCCGTGTCTCTGCTCGCTCTGCCCATACAGGGAGTGCCAGACACCTATCCCTGCCGTTCCCAGTGTGCTGCAGGGGTGCCAGCAGCATCACGGGCAAGTGCCTAGGACTTTTTGCTGTACCATCTTCATGCTCCAAGGGCAGCCAGAGAAATCCCAGTCCTCCTGAAGCCAGCGCTAAAACTGCTGGCCAGGCAAGCAGAAACGTCAGCCTCTGCTGCCATTGCTGGATGGGGAGGACGGGCTTTTGTTACCCCCCTGGGCTGTTTGGCACAAGGTCCTTGGACACCGTACTTCACAGCCCTCATCAGCACATTCTAAAGTGGCGCTTCCCGAGTCGAGGGTAAAAGGGAGAATGCTGCCAGTGACTGCTCTGGGAAAGGCAATGAAACCAAGAATGCAGCGACGCTGGGAAGCCCTCCCTACACCCTCTCGCGAGGCTACGAGCTGGTTGCACCCCACTCCACAGCCATCACACATTTATCCCTCCTGTCCCTTCTGTGTACCGGGCTGCTGCCCAAGGTCTGGCAGGTCTCTTCTGCTCTAACGCAGCTCTCTGCTCACCCTTCACTTTCCAGAATCGACACTGAGGTCTGCAGGCTGTGTAGGCCCAGTTCACATGCTGCAGGACCATTTGCTGGAGCACCCAGAAGCCTTATCTGCAAGAAATGCTAACAAATGTGTAACTGGATCGTAAGAGCATGATAGGCATGGGAGAGGCTGCGGAGCAGGGATTTACCATGTGCAGCTTTTCTGTCAAGCTTCTCTGGGGACCAGACATTCATCCTCACCAGTCTGCCCCAGTCACACTGACACCATTCATGAGACCTTCATCTCCTTCCACACGGTCTCATCCACACAGCAATAACCTCTCCCAATGCTCAGCTGCACACAGGTCTTCTGCCCTTGGACTGGGGCATCTTGAACTCTGGTGACGAATGCTCACAGCCTAAGCCCAGGGCTGGGCCACCCAAACAGGTCCTACAAGATGCCAGTGGCCAAAAGCAGAGCCGCAAAACCCCCAAGAGCCCCAGTGCCATGGCTGGAAATGCTCCACCTGCCTGCGTTGGCTGGGTGCTGCTGTTCCCGCAGCGGGGACACGGCCACATCACTGCCCCTTTGCAGCAGCCCGGCTCTGCCTCTCAACCGTCAGCACAGCACCCACCTCCTTTTTGAGGTCTTAGCCTTAGCCTTGGTCAGACTTCCCCAGCGTACCACCAGAGAAACGCAGCTCTGCTGGGAGAGTCCCTCAGGAGACTGGGGAGAGCAGACCTGCCAGAAGCGCTGCAAAGATTCCCTGGTCCAGCTTCTCCTTCTGGCTACCAGACACACAACTGAGCTGCTCGGGACAACCGTGCTCCCAGGCCCCGCGCTGGGACCTGTCTTAATTTATGGTGGCAAACAGAAAATCAACTCCACGTGTTTGGTGCAAAGGGCTCAGCAGTTCCTGCTGGAGGACGCTGTGTGCGCAGGAGATGATTTTTCTCCAGCAGTGATCAGCGGGCTCTGAACCTCTGCAAAGCAACTTGCTTTGTGCTGAAAGCTTTACAGTTACACCAGGACTTCTGCAGCGTCTGGTCCCAGAGGGGTGCGCAGGTGGTGTGACCTGCTCCAGGGCAATCTCAGTCCCTCTCTGCCTGCAGAAGTGCTGGTCTGACGTGACAGTCATGATCCAGGTCTGCTCTGGCTTCAGACTTGGTTTGTAAGAGAGTTGCCTCCCCGTAGCTTTGTGCATTTCTGGGTCTCCAGATGAGATGTTAGAGCTCACCAGCTCCACCTGGTCAGAGCGAGCCAGTAGGATACACGACACATCTTAAAGTTTAGCAACCAGATTCCTAAAACATGGATCCTGAAACATGCAAAACAGTTTTGGTTTTCCTGTAACATGGTTGCAGAAAACAGTCATTTCCCAATGCTAAACCACTTCAGCACACCCACAGTAATGCTTAGCTGGTGTTGGCGAAGGTATTTTGAGACTGCGGGCCACCAACATACAAAGCCCATGTACAAGCACGGGTCACAGGTACCCTGTGACACGAGGCAGCACAAGGAATGCACAGAAATGCTTCTGGCTTCCCCAGGGAGATTTCTGCTCCTCTCTCACCCCTCTTCTCCTGTATTTCTCCCAACTGCAGCTGTCACACAGACATGCATGGAAACTCATTGCAACAGTAAAAGTGTTGCTCGGCTTCAGCAGGAAACACGCAGGAAATCCCTGGGAAGCCACGCGCACCCGAGCGGTGGCAGGGGCTAGGAGAAAGCCTTTCCAAACCACCCCACCAGGAAAAGCCACAACCTCGGTCCAGTCCCTGCTGCACCGCTGCAGTTTCAGCACTAGTGGTTACAGGGGACACAGAGGTGAAATACCCAAGGGGTCAGCATTAAGGCAAGGAGCAAGCTAGTGCTGTGGCAAGAGGGGATCTCTAAAGCTCAGGTACAGCCTGGCAGTAAAATTTGACTTTTTTTTTGGACAGTTTTTATTATCCTGTGGGTTTTGTTGTTTTTTTTTTTCTTTTTAATAACAACAACAAAAGTCATTCTTTTGGCAGGTGCATGGAGCTGTGTTTTGCCATGAGAAATGGTTCAGCGTCCGGTAGTTGAGTTCATGAGCAAGTGGAGCGGTGTCTTTAAGACACTGCATGGATACCTCTCGTAACGAGAAAATTTGTGGCGGTACAAATGAGCAGAGAGCAGAAAGCAGTGGTGTAAGAGACCCCTCACCAGCCCCCGTGGACAGGGCTCCCAGCGGTGACAGGTCTCTGGCCAGCACTGTGCCCAGGGCGGACACACAGGGGTACAAGCGGAAGATGGGGCAGTTCACTCCTGTTCCTTCCCCCCACCACAGTCCAAGGAAGAGAAACAAGAACCCAGCACCAAAGCAAAATGTGACCAGATCCCTCTGCCTCCTTGGTTTTCTTTGTGCTGACCTTTAATAATTGCAGAAGGGGAAATGGGCTGGTCAGTTTGCATTAGGAATTCACTGAAGTGTCTGGTGCTTTCTCTTGCTTATCAAATCCAAGCCGCTTGGATGAGCCCAGTGAGCAATTAGTGCTACAACCTACAGCCAGAAATGTTAGAAGTCCATTTGCATATAGTTAGGAAGGAAAATGTTGATTAATTTGTTCTGATACACTCCAGAAAAAACTGCTCAAGTAGCGTCAGGGAGCTCAGGCAGATTATAAATTGCCTTGCTCAAGATTGTAAATATTGCATCTGTGCCTCCCTGTGTGTTTTAAAGGCATCTTCATGGGCTGTGCCTGTGTGGAAGAGATTTGTTTTAATATTTTACCAAGGAATGCATATTTCATCTGTGTGGTGCTTGCAAGGGAGGGATTTTTTATTCTGAAAATCTTCAGCTGTGAGGAGAGCAAGTGTGGACGATACACAGGCATGTAACTGCAATAAGCCAGGATGCTGCAGCTGCCCTGAGATGTGATTAAAAATGCACAGGGCAAGAACCAAAAAAGAAAGAAAAAAAGGAGAGAAAGAAAAATGGAGCAGGTGATGCCCCAGCAATGAGGGAAACAAGGCACAAACCACGGCGCTGAGCCTGGAGCCTCTCATCACTGCAACTGCGAGTGCGCCAGGGGCCAGCCGAGTCCAGGCAGAGAAGGACCTTTAAACAGCAGCTGCTGTTAATTCATGGCGATCACCTCTCACCATCGATATCCAGGCATTTACTGATCAGGGCTGGCATGGCATTAACATAAGGGATCTTATATCTGTATTTGCATCAGGGGCTGGTCAACAAAATATGTTGATCCCTCCAGTGCAGGATGACAAAGCTTTAAGGCACTTGGACCTGCTGATGGCCCCTCGTGCAATATTAGCAGCTGATAGCACGTTTTCTCTTTTCCTCCAAGGAAGAAGCTTCAAACTTCAAACAACTTTTTGACCATGAGGGTAACGGATTCAAACTTCCTGGCCTTGTGGAGTGATTTTCACAGACCCCTTAGAGGTCACCCATGGTCCCTCACAAGTCAAAAGCAACGGTGCTCAGCACAGGATGCTCAGGGCCTCATTTCTAATGCGCGGTGCTGCAGCAAGCGTTTGTTTGCAGGGCTCTGTGCTGCGCTGGCTGATGCTATCCCAAAGGTCTGGTCTCCTCCAGCCTGGGGGCTATGGGAAAAGCTACATTTTTCTTCAAATATAACCAAGGTTCACCCTACACACTTGCAGAGGAAAAACTGGAAGTGTGAACTGGGTGCAACCTAGCAGCTCCCATGGCCAATGCAAGAGCCTTCCATTGTCACTAAACCAGCCGTCTCATTCAGGGGTACTCTGACCCCGGAGGCTTCTTGCAGCACCAGGGCTGTCTGAGTCGATACTCTTGCAACAAGCTGTGAAAGCCGGCTCCCCGGGAAAGTTTCTGTCTCCTGCAGCTCCTTGCCGTGGCGGGCTGCAGCTACGTGTGCTCAGCAGTGTGCACAGCCAGCTCCCAGGAAGATATTTGCTGGGGGAAGCAATGAGACTGGAGTCCAATGCATCTGAAGACAAGAAAGCGACCCCCTTGCCTTGCTGGAGCAAAGGATCTCCCTGAACAGAGGGCTCCTCTTCTCACACAACAGCAGAAATGTCCCGGGGCCCTGCGTTCCCAGTGAGACCATTACGCTCACGCAGGAGGGTGATGAAACCACACGAGACCCTACCACAGCGACAGCTCCAACTGCCAGCAAAGCTGCAGACCTCAGCTGCAGGTCTGAGAGAAAATGGGGCCCATTCTGTGCGACAAGCAGTGTTTTAGGGACAAAGTTAGGAAGACAGACTGAAAGAGCTGCCTTTTAAAGAGTTGCTAACATTTAAAGGATGCCTTGAAGAATTTTGTCTATTTTTGTGCTGTGAGCTGAGCTGATCTAAATCCAGATCGGCTGCACTTCACAAACACAGCAGCTCTGAGTTCAGCCTGGTTTAGCTCTGGCCTTTCATCCTTGGGAAACGTGGCCTGCTCCAAAGATGGGAGGAAGCACATAGAAGAGAACAATGCTATCAAAAACGCCAGCAGTTCAGTCCTTGAAGCCAAAGAAACAGGCATGTGCTTGCAGGGGGTAAAATCCACGTGCAGCTAACTGCAGTTATTCCGAGACACTGCAAGAAAATGGCTAATTCAGCAGCCAGCCCATCCATCCAAGGCAGTTAAGAAGTGGAAAGACCTAACAGAAATTATACTGTAACTCACAATACTACCAGGGGTGGGTTTGGCTTGGATGGTGATACGGTTTGCCAGTGTTCAGCCTGACACTAACAGCAAGATGCGGGACATGCTGAAGACCTATGCCAAAAAAGGGCCCCTTAGCTCCTCTGAGACCTCCCCAGCTTTCAGCACCTGATCCCCGCTGGCCTCGCCAACGGTACCTGCGCAGGCGGCAGCGATGCTCGCAAGCCCTCTGCAAACCGGGCTTTGCGGAGGATGCCCGCCGCACGTCGCAGCGGTTGCTCGGCCAGGGTGGTGACTGCGCCGCAGGGTCTCTGCAGAAAACCAGACCCTAGGGCTGGGGTAACACAGAGAGAGGAGGCAGGGACCCCCTGCCCAGCTGCCAGCGGGGGGGGTGGGAGCACGCAGCCCCACAGGCTCGCACCGGCACCTGACCTCTGTCAAGGCGTTCGGTCTGGCTCTGCCGGGCACCGGCAAGGTTTCAGAGCAGCACGAACACCAAGCAAAGCTCGTATGCCGCTGGAAAGAGCCCAGCACATCGCTCCTCGGTGCTTACCCAGGCCTGTCACTAAAAACCGTCCGTTGTTTTTATCGCATGCTGCTGCGAGGTGGAGCAATGCTCTTATGCAGAGAGGAGACGTGCGGCAGCCAACGCTTGTCTTCTGCAGGGGTCAGGACAGACCTCAACACCCTCAGAGCTCCCTCCTAATGCACCCTCAGACACATCCCTCTGGTGAGCTGCCCATGGCCGAGCTGGTGGCCTGGCTTTCAATTCTCTGATTTCAACCAGAAAGCACCGAAGCAAGGCAGAGCGTTGCTCCACGCTGGAGTGGCTCCAGGCTTGGGTCAGTATGCCCTGAAAACCACTGCTCTGAGTGCTCAACTGCACCTGAATCAGCTGCTTGTATTAAGTGGGGCTGGAAGACCCGCAGCTGCCTCCTCAGGAGCAGTGGGAGAAGGAAAGGTCTTCTGCTGCTGCACAGTGGCTGTCCTGCAGTGTGTTTTCTAGGTACTGACAGCTTATCTAGCAAACGTAATCTGCCTGAAATTGTCCGCATTCATCACCTCTGCCATGGTATTTGCATGCCTCGCAATCTTTACCAGCTCTCTGCGATACAGGGAGCTGCTGCTACCTGCTGGGAGCTGGTGGGGACCCCACGGGGATGGCGTGCTTGAGTCCCTGGGGTGGGAGACGTCCCCCCTCAGCCCCTTCCCACCAGGCTGCCCAAACCCTGCTCCCTGCTGCCCATGACTGCTGGCTCCGAAGCACGACCATCTCCACCCTGGGGTAAGCAGCAAGGATGAGGAGCCTGGTTTTCGCTCCTCTTCTCCTAATGTTCTCCCTAGTGTTTTAAAAGCTCCCGCTGCAATGTCCTCTCTTTAGCTGCCAGCAAAAAGCCTGCAGGGCACGGGATGGGCAGCAGGCAAGCGCCTCCAGGTGCCTGCTTGGAGCCTTTTTGGGACACCCGCCATTCCCCCATCTGCTGGCTGTCGGCAGGAGGACCCCAGCTCGGTGGGATGGCAGCGGGTGAGCTTGCCGCTTCCTCTGCCGAACGCGGGTGCCCCCGAGCTGTGCTACCCCAGCTCTCCCTTTCTGTGAGAAACCACGCGCGGCGCCCGGCCGCAGATCTTTGGGTGGCCGCACGCCCTGCCTGGCCTCCAGCAGCCAGCTCCCGGGGGGAAAGCCGAATCGCTCTCCCAAAGACATAACCTTGTGTCTGGACGTGCAAGGGAGGTCTCCAGCAAAGGCCAGGCACTTGCAGGCAGGGTGCTGCAGTGACCGAGTATTTAGTTGTTGCATCTGCCTCTGGTTTCATCCCTGTCAAGTGGCATAAACAATCAAATCAACATTAATGAGGGCATTTGGTGGAGGCTTTTAGGTTCTTACCTTGCTTCTAATGATTCATTCAGCTTCCCTCGGCTCTTGCAACCCAAGCCCTCTCCATCTCTCCCTTCCTGAAAAAAACCCGCCGGGAGCCACCCCAGGACCTCTCAGTGCTGTCTGGAGAAATTAAAGGGGCTTGGGCTACCATGCCAGCTGTGAGGACTAAAGGACTCATAAGGGGAGCATGATTTCCCTATAGAGGCGAGGATGTTTTCTCCATAGAGGCACACAGAAAGCCGTCGTGTTCTCTTGAGCTCATTATTCTTAATTAGCAGCTCCATGGACTGGAGTAACCAAGATACTCCTGCTGCCACCATGTCCAGCCATACCGTGTTTTGTGATGGCATGCTGGCATCATCTTCACCAGCCCCCAGCCCCCTCCTGCCACCACTACGGAACGGGGACGTGCCACCGTGCTGCGGCCCCGTGGCCAGGCCGATGCTCTGCTGATGCGGTAGCCATCAGAGAGGGGACGGGGGAGCAGAGGAGGGAGGTTTTTTTCCCGCGCTGCCCCCTCCATTTTCTTCTCTCCACCAAGTCATGGCGGTGCAGCAGGGAGAAATTCCCTGTGGCTGGGGGGCTGGAGCCAGGGCATGCCCCACACCACTCGGCCCCCCACCTGATGGCACCAAAGGTGGGAGGGAGCTCCCTTCACCTCTGCACCATGTTGGCCTGAGCAGCTCTCACCCTGGTTCCTCCTGAGCGGAGAAACCCTCTAGCGCATCCCGCATCCGTCAGGCAGCTCTCCCTGCTCCTTGATGCTGATTTATGGTCTTCTTGTCCAGCTGCCAGAGGAACCCTTTATACCAGATAGCTTTTATCTCAAAATAAGCCCTGGAAAAATACCACAGGCTTTATTTGTCATTTGCTCTGGGAAAGTTTTGAGCTAATAAATAAAGCGAAGTTATTTTAAAGGGCAGCAGCTTTCCTGAAAACTTAAACTCAGAGCTCTGACAGAAACGACAATACCTCCATTGCCTAAATACCCATAACCTCAGCTCCTGCAAATTAGGTTCCTTAGGCTGCAAAGGACAAAACTTTGCAAATCAAATTGCTTCACACTTATGTAATTAGCAATTATCTCCCTGGTGGAAAATGATTCCTCCACCCAATATTTGGGTGAATCATACCCAAACAGGTTTTTTTACTTGTTTTTCACATGTGCACATACACAAACACAATCACATCAGGATCTCGGCCAAGTTCTCCCGTTTAATCTGCCGTTCATTTTAGTACAATTCAGACCACAGGTCTCAGATCTTAAACCACAGGAGACTTCCAAGTGTTAATGTTGGTATTAGCAACCCCACTGCCCCACTAACAGTAAAAGAAAAGTCAAGTATGGGTCAGGGATGTGGTCTTGCTCCCTAACATGGTCAGGCCAGCACTCCCGAGGACAGCTGAAGAGTTTCTGAACAGTTTTGCAGAGCTGTTTACAGGACTTGGGCAAAGAGGTGGGGGTGTTAACTCTCCCATGGAGGTGCGGACATGCAGGAGGCACAGCATCATGCAGGAGAAGGACCCTTCACCACGAGTTGGATTTTGCACCCTGATTTTCACACGATATATCAGGGCTATCACATCCTCTGCCAGGACTCGCTTTTGCCTAAACCGCATTGGAACAGCAGCCTTGTGAGACACCCCTCCAGGAACAACCATATTTCTCCTTATTCTCCTCGTATTGTGGGAGCAGACGTGGCCTTTCATCACTTTCCCAGCTGGAAAAGTTGGCACGATGATGAAAAAATGAATGGACCTTGGTAAATTCACCCAGTGATGTTGGCCAAGTTTAATTGATTCCCCCTGCTCAGGACTCTAACACAACCATAAGCACTCAACGCAGCCATTAGAATAATGTATATCCATGCATGTATCTATATTTTGATGGCAACCCATGAAAAGCTGGACTTCAAAGCCATTTAAACTCTTAAATTAGTTCAGCTCCCAAATCAGCAAGAAAAACACAAAGAACGAGGCCACATCCTAGTATTATAAACCAGCACTGCCTCCACCATCCCCTGAAAAACACAGCCTCAGGGCTTTGCCCTGACAGAGAGGGTTTATATACACTTTGGACCTAATCCAGGAGTCCTTAGTCACCTCTCAAAGGCAAAATCCCCATGGTCCTACAAAGCAGCATGGCATTGGTACCCATGAGAGAAATGCAGAACGGGAGCCACAGGAGGGTTTTTGCTTTCTGGCTGAGACAGGGACCTGTGGGAGTAGTGGAAAGCCGCCCGCACCCAATGGCGACAGCAAATACAGCTCTGGCAGGCAGGGCTGGAGGGTGCTTGGAGCAGGAGCACATGACATGCAGAGCCGTCCCCAGACTTCATTTGTCTGCAGCCTGCACTGGCCATCTCCTATATTATTTCAATACGCAGCTTGACTAGGACGGCTCACTTTAGGTTGCTGTTGGCATTCCTGCTCGCAAAGCGAACGGTTTGTGGAGTACCTAGTGCTTTTTTGTTGGGACTGGTTTCCCAGTTTGATGGGAAACATGACTTTATTGAAATGTGAGAATACTGAATTCCACCCCCAACACACACGCCGGAGCTGAGTGAGGCAGCCCGATCTGCTCCCCGTGTAACAACCAGCACAACTAAGAAAAGGCGATGGGTGATAGTAGTGGGCGACTCTTCTGAGAGGTACGGAGGCCCCCATCTGCCCACCTGACGCACCCTCTAGAGAGGTGTGCTGCTTACCGGGGACTTGTACCAGGGATGTCACCGGGAGACTACCAAGCCTCGTACAGTCCACCGACTCACTATCCGCTGCTGTTGTTTCACGTGGGCACCAGTAACACAGCCGGGAGCAGTCTCAGGAGTATCCGGAAGGATTACAGAGCCCTGGGAGCTGGTGGTAAGGGACTCTAGAGTGCAGGTAGTTTTTTCATCAAACCTCCTGGTCAAAGGGCCTGTCAAATTTGGTGCATCAACAAATGGTTACAGGACTGGTGCCACAGCCGGGGGTTCGGCTACTTAGACCATGGGACTCATTTTGAGAATCCTGGTCTACTGGGGCTGATGGGGTCCATCCATCAGAGAAGGGGAAGAGCATCTTTGGTCACAGGCTTGCCAAACTGGTGAAGAGGGTTTTAAACTAAAGATGCTGGGGGAGGGGAACCTCAATCCATCCCACTCCTACCAGTTTGATGCCAGTGCCAGTAATAGATGCCCAGAGCCTGGAGAGGGCTCACAGGTCAGTAGGAGAGCACCCAAAGAGCAGCACAAAGGAATTCCAGCCTCTCCAGCCAGGAAGTCGGCTTCATTGAGGGCCCAACTTAAATGCCTCTATGCAAACACATGTAGCATGGGGAATAAACAAGACGAGTTAGAGACGTGCGCACGCCTGCAGGGCTATGATCTTATTGGCATCACGGAGATGTGGTGGGATGGCTTCTATGACTGGAGTGTTGGAATGGAAGGAGACAGGCTTTTTAGGAAGGACAGGCCAGGGAGATGAGGAGGGGGTATCACACTCTATGTCAATGACCAGCTGGAGTGCATGGAGCTCTGGCTGGGGATGGATGAGGAGCTGACCAAGAGCCTATGGGTCAGGATTAAAGGGAGGGCAGGGACAGGTGACATTATAGTGGGGGTCTGCTACAGGTCACTTGACCAGGAAGACCAAGTAGGTGAGGCCCTCTATAGACAGATAGGAGCAGCCTCACATTCACAAGCCCTGGTCCTCATGGGGGACTTCAGCCACCCCGATATCTGTTGAAGGGACAACACAGCAGGGCATAAGCAATCCAGGAGGTTCCTGGACTGCGTTGATGACAACTTCCTTCTCCAAGCAATGGAGGAGCAATGAGGAGTGGTGCTATGCTGGACCTTGTTCTCACCAACAAGGAGGGGCTGGCGGGGAATGGGAAGCTCAAGGGCAGCCTTGGCTGCAGTGACCATGAAATGGTGGAGTTCAAGATCCTTAGGACAGTGAGGAGGGCGCACAGCAAGCTCGCTACCCTGGACTTCAGGAGAGCAGACTTTGGCCTCTTCAGGGATCTGCTTGGTAAAGTACCATGGGATACAGCCCTGGAGGGAAGAGGGGCCCAAGAAAGCTGGTTAATATTCAAGGGTCACCTCCTCCAAGCTCAGGAGCAGTGATGCATCCCAACAAAGAGGAAATCAGGCAAAACCACCAGTAAGCCTGCGTGGATGAACAAGGAGCTCCTGGACAAACTCAGGCACAAAAAGGAAGTCTACAGAGGGTGGAAGCAAGGACAGGTAGTCTGGGAGGAATACAGAAAAATTGTCTGAGCAGCCAGGGATCAGGTTAGGAAAGCTAAAGCCCTGATAGAATTAAATCTGGTATGTCAAGGGCAACAAGAAAAGCTTCTATAGGTATGTCAGTGATAAAAGGAAAACTAGGGAAAATGTGGGCTCTCTCTGGAACGAGACGGGAGACCTGGTTACCTGGGACATGGAGAAAGCTGAGGTACTCAACGACTTTTTTTGCCTCAGTCTTCACTGACAAGTGCTCCAGCCACACTGCCCAAGACACAGAAGGCAAAGGGAAGCACTGGGAGAATGAAGAACTGCCCACCATAGGAGAACATCAGGTTCGAGACCGTCTGAGGAACCTGAAGGTACACAAGTCCATGGGACCTGATGAGATGCATCTGCGAGTCCTGAGGGAACTGGCAGATGAAGTGGCTAAGCCACTATCCATCATATTTGAGAAGTCGTCGCAGTTCCCACTGACTGGAAAAGGGGAAACATAACCCCCATTTTTAAAAAGGGAAAAAAGGAAAATCTGGGGAACTACAGGCCAGTCAGTCTCACCTCTGTGCCCGGCAAGATCATGGAGCAGATCCTCCTGGAAACTATGCTAAGGCACATGGAAAACAGAGAGGTGATTGCTGACAGCCAACATGGCTTCATTAAGTGCAGATCATGCCTGACAAATTTTGTGACCTTCTACGATGGGGTTACAGCATTGGTGGATAAGGGAAAAGCTACTGATGTCATCTACCTGGACTTGTGCAGAGCATTTGACACTGTCCTGCATGACATCCTTGTCTCTAAATTGGAGAGACATGGATTGACAGATGGACCACTCAGTGGATAAGGAATTGGCTGGATGGTCATACACAAAGAGCTGCAGTCAACAGCTCAATGTCCAGGTGGAGACCAGTGACGAGTGATGTACCTCAGGGGTTGGTGTTGGGACTGGCGCTGTGTAACGTCTTTCTCAGGGACATGGACAGTGGGACTGTGCGCACCCTCACCAAGTTTGCCAACGACACCAAGCTGTGTGGTGTGATCAGCACGCTGGAGGGAAGGGATGCCATCCAGATGGACCTTGACAGGCTTGAGCAGTGGGCCTGTGCGAACCTCATGAAGTTCAACAAGGCCAAGTGCAAGGTCCTGCACATGGGTCGGGGCAATCCCAAGCACAAATACAGGCTGGGCGATGAGTGGATTGAGAGAAGCCCTGAGGAGAAGGACTTGGAACTGTTGGTTGATGAGAAGCTCCACACGACCCGGCAATGTGTGCTCGCAGCCCGGAAAGCCAACTGTATCCTGGGCTGCATCAAAAGAAGCATGACCAGCAGGTCAGGGGAGGTGATTCTCCCCCTCTACTGTGCTCTCACGAGACCCCACCTGCAGTACTGCGTTCAGCTCTGGGGGGCCCCAACATCAGAAGGACATGGACTTGTTGGAGCAAGTCCAGAGGAGGGCCACGAAGATGACCAGAGGGCTGGAACACCTCTCCTATGAAGACAGGCTGAGAGAATTGGGATTGTTCAGCCTGGAGAAGAGAAGGCTCCAGGGAGACCTTACTGCAGCCTTACAGTACCTAATGGGGGCCTACAGCAAAGACAGAGAGGGACTTTTTACAAGGGCATGTAGTGATAGGACAAGGAGTAATGGCTTTAAACTGAAAGAGAGTAGATTTAGATTAGCTGTAAGGAAGTTCTTCACTGTGAGGGTGGTGAGGCACTGGAACAGGTCACCCAGAGAAGCTGTGGATGCCCCATTCCTGGAAGTGTTCAAGGGCAGGTTGGATGGGGCTTTGAGCAACCTGGTCTAGTGGAAGGTGTCCCTGCCCATGGCAGGGGGGTTGGAACTAGATGGTCTTTAAGGTGCCTTCCAACCCAAACCATTCTATGATTCTATGACATTGCAATGCTGCTCTGGGATAAAAAAACCTCATAGTCTGTTTTTGTGTTCTCTTTCCCTTCTATATTATTTAACATTGTTTCACAACGGCTCAGTAACAGCATGCATGATACACTCCCTTTCTCCCAGCATGATGAACCAGAATTTTATATATAAAGCTAATAAGAGAGCAGCTCCTTGTGCTGAATGAGATACCAGACCTCGCTAAACAAAGAGCAAAACACTCCTCCCTTGGCTTGTCATCGGGTAATCCGTCACAAAGGGACTCACTGAACACGAAATTAGCTTTTTTTTTTTTTTTTTTAAAACTTCATAAAATGAAGGAATCTGGCTCCTCTCAAGGTGGGTCTAAAGCTGAAAGGCTACAACACAAGGCCAGCGATGCAGCAGCCCTCACCATGTTCACCAAAGGGGCTACCATTTATCTTATTTCAGGACATAGAGTGGCCAGACATCCCCACTGCTTTACATAAAACTTGCTTGTGTTGTTCCTGGCCTCCTTAAGGATTCCCAAAGATGCTGTCCACCCTCCTCTGCCGACGGAGGCTGTCTGGATCTGCAGTGGTGGTATCACTTCATGGCCCACCTGCAAAACAGAGAGTCTGGCCCAGACCCTCCACGGACAGCTTCATTGGCTTCAGCAGGCGGTGGTGATTTACACCCCAGGAGGAGCTGGCTGTTTGCTCCCGGGTGGGTTGCTGGAGGGAAATTAGATCTGATTGCGCGCTTGCTTATTTGGGTTTCGGCGCATCAAGCGGGGCAGCGGCTCTGTGGAGTGGGCACGTGGGGTGGTGCAGCTCTGAGCCCTGGATCTGCTCAGCCTCATTAGTTTGCTGGCAGAGCAATAACAGGCCTTCGACATTTTGGCTTCCTCTCCTGCCTCCAGCTCACACGTGGCATAAAAATCTCCAACTTTTTTTTTCAGTGTACAAAGTGGCTTTGTGCAGTAACCAGATTAAATTTGGAGAGAGAGTGAGCTATCAACCGGAGGCGTCTGATGTCAGAGCAGGAAATTTGAGGATAAGCATCTAAGAGCACTCCGTACAGCACTATCTCATGTGTAGTTCAGATGGCTTCAACCTGGTCCAGGCCTCACGAAAGGATGGCAATGAAAGCCAGTGATCAATAGTTAAGAGATCTGAGAGAGGTCACAGCTTTGAAAATAGCTCAGAAGTGAAAAACAAGGAGGAAGAATAAATGGTCAATTTTCAAGAGAACAAGCTCACCAGCAGGGTGCCATACAGTTGCATGAGAGGATGTACAGGGCTTAGTAAATTCTTTAACAGTCTGAGAAAAAAGCCCCCCCCATCCCTCCATATATGTATACATATATGTATATACATATTTGACTCAAGCTCAGAGAGAACTGTGGGAATCTTCAAAGGCACCCAAGAAGGGTGAGGGAGTGGGAAGATGAAGTCTGAAGAAATTAATGCAAAGCAACGCACACATTGATGGGAAAAAACCCAAACTACTCCTACACGCCCTACATTGTAAATCAGCTGTAGCTGCTCGTGAAAAGGACTTTGCAGCAGTCAGCCTGGTGAAGAACTCCGCTCTGACATCAAGAAAACAAAAGAAACCCTTGGACATGCAAACAGTAGACTGAAAAAAAATAGCATCAAACCAGTGCGATGACATTCAGTAAATCTGCAGCGACGGCACATACGTGGTTTCTGTCATTCCACTTCAGAAAGGGAGAACATCAAGTAACAGGGTGACAACTGATAAAGGGGTGCAGAGATTTCCATAGTAAGCCAGGCTGCACACAGTGGATTTGTTTAGCTTAAAGATAAAGCAATATATAAAAGGTCTGCCTGACACCTCTCATTTATCCTTCCTTGACACAAGAACAAGTGATCTCTTGGTGAAATTAAAAGGCAATGGATTTAGAAGAAACAAAAGGATTTTTATATTCTCACATAGAGCATGCCAAATTGTGGCACTAACTGACAAAGTATTTTTGAGGTCAGAAGATTAGTATGATTAAAGACAGAATCAGATGTTTAGGTGGAAAATACAGATACTTTAAATGAAGGTTTAGAAAAAAGCATGCAAGCCCCCGTGTTTTTATCAACAATATGCTTTCTCATTCAGTCTAGGTCAAACAGCTAGGAATAAAGAAGCAGTCCAAAGGTGCTGGAGGTAGGTTCGTAGCCCCAAAGCAGTGACCCTGGAAATGGTGCAGCTCTCCAGCCACGCCACTGTGTGTCCTGAGCCGGGTGCATAGAAAGGGAGATGCTGGCTTATGGCAGGGAGTCAGGGTCATGACAGCCCAGCACTCGTGAGACCATTACTGCAATATCTTCCAACTCCCATGCCCACTTTTCAGTATGGTTGTTGGATGGCCTCATAAAGGCTGAAGACCGGCTGAGGTCTGGAAAGCTCACCTGGCAGAATGGATGCAGGATAGGGACGCACCCTTCTGCTCGTTTGGGAGAGACTGATCTAACCTGAATGGCCAACAGCGTAATTTGTGCTAAGAGGAGCCTGAGGAATCCAGATGGTTATTGAAACATGTGTAAAGGCATGCAAATAAGTAAGATGAACAAAAAAAATTTGCTATGTCTGCAGATGGAAAAAAGGGTTGAATTTACTGGATAAGGGGAGTAATTTAACTCCCTTTTCTCTGGACCATATAAGACCCAGCATTACCCCCTGAGGAGGGTTTCCCCAGACTCCCAGTGGATAGGATTTCATCCATCAGCTGTTTTTATCCTACAGCACCCTTATTTCCCATCCTCCCTCCTTAGCTTGGCTCCTCTCAACCTTGTGCTTCACGGCTGCGCACTTTGGTTGCAAGAGATGGGTTTGGAAATGAAATTACTGCAAGATGCAGAGGGCAAGTAGGCAGCCCAGGGTGCGCTTCCAGAGGTCACGTCCTCCTGGCCTTTCCTATGGGAAAGTGCTCTCTAAACCTGCACACACCCTTCTCCAACAGGTTCAGAGCCTGAAGCCGACCACCCGGTTAAATGCCTGTGATGCCTTTCTCCATCTGGGTTACCCTGGAAGGACCGCTCTGCTGCAGGGAGCAAAAGGCTTTTTCCTCCCTCCTCGCTGGGACCCTGATGGTGTTGCTCAGAGTCAGAAAGTGACTCTCCCTGGGGAAACGCGAGCAGTTTGTCAGTGGTGGGGATACAGAAAGAGATGAGATCTCCCCATGGTGGGCTCAGCTTTGTGGTGGGAACGAGACTCCAGTTCCTGGCTGCTGTGAGGCAGGATCCGCAGACCGAGCCCGAGCAAACCACTCGCCATGGTGGGGGGATGTTTGCACAGTGAAATAGCTTCATTTCTTAGCTTCACGTGCCCTGGGATACATTGATATTTTTCTCTTGTGGCACAGAAGCATTGACAGCCTTCACACGGAGCGTCTCTGGGATGGCAGACAGGCGAGGAGCAGCGTTGCAGAAACACCGACGACTCTGCCAAGGTCCTGCCGTAGCTCGGCACCTGGACTGGGCACAGGACTAATTCTGTTGGTGCTCAGTGGGCTCTGGCCACCAGGCCACACTACCTCCTTGCTGCAAAGTCCCAGGTGTGCTCTGCAGCAAGAACAACAGTGACTGCAGCTGGCTTGGGACTTCCCAGCCACAGAAACAAAATTTGAGTTTTGCCTGGTACTGAACAAGTGCAGCCAGGGCCTGGGCGATGCCTGCAGCAGAAGAAGGGGTGCACAGAGGCCTGCTGATCACTAGACTTGGTTACTAGCTCCCTTTCAATGGTCCCACCAAGGGGAAAAAGACCATAATGCCGTTCCCAGCCCCTGCCCTGACCTTGGTAACCCCGGTGGGCCACCATTTGTGGTGTTCTTCTGTTTGCTATGGTGTGATGCAAAAAGATGAGTGCCATGTAAAAGCCAGCCTTCTCCCGGGACTGTTCGAGCACACATGCCCCCAGGAAATCTCCATTGCAGATCTCCCTTTGGCCTCTTTTTACTCAGAGAAGAGTGGAGTGATAAGATCTATGCACAGTTTTCAGCTGCTGTTTTGTTTTCGAAGGCAGCGTGGTTCATCAGATGGAGGAGATTTGTGCCCTGGCTCTCTGCAAGGTGGTTTGTTTTTGGAGAACCAGCACAGTCACCCGTCACAGTTACACCATGGTCCCACGCAACCAGTTTAGGGACCATCTCGCAGGGGACCCGTGGAAGGTGATAGCATCAGCATGTGGTACCTTCCTGCATTGGTGCAGGGGGTACCACCTGCCTGACATTGCTCACCTTTACGAATAAATTAGCTAACCATGCTTGAGCCTGAAAGCCCCAGTGCACGTGTTTCCTTCTGCTCATCCTCGCCATCCGCAGCTCCCGCGGGCAGGCGTGGGGCAGCCAGGTGGGACAGTGCTCACAGCCATTTACTCTGGCAAAGGGCTTTTCAGTGTTGCTGAAAACAATAAACTTAAGGAAGCCAGAGCTGGAGGGGAAGGTGAATGGCCCCTGGTCCTACCAAACCACCGCTCCTCCACTGCCAAAGCCCAGGCTCCCCAGTGCAGGTGGGCAATGTCTGGAGGGAAGGGAGCACTTGCACATCCTTGATTTCTTCCTGTTGGACTCTCTGCATCCTGTTTGCCATCAATAGGCTTAAACTGGCTTTCAGACAATTTAAGTTTGTGATTTTTTTTCCAAAGGTATCTCATGGAAAATGTTTAGAGGTCTTCGGCCCCAAAGCAGCTGCCAAACACTACTAAAGAAGGGCTGGGTAGTTTCCTTCCTCACCCCCCCATCAGGACTGTTTCACCAAGGGGCAGTGAGAAAGCCTCCAAGCCCTTTCACCCACCTTTCATTGCCCCTGTGAGACAAACAGCCCCCCTGGTATGGCGGGGGGAGGTACAGCGGCAAGGTATATTGGCGAGGGGAATCATGCCTGGCCAAGACCTGGTTTCACCACTGCACCGGGGCAGGGAGAATGGCTGCAACACATCCCCATAAAAGTCAGCGGGGCCTGGGGAGGCCCCATGGTCCGTGAAGGATCCGAGGAGAGAGACTGGGCATGGTTCATGGAAAAGGGAAACGCAGAGCTGGAACACCGCTGAGGAAGAAAGAGGGCTCTGGGTTTTGCAAGGATGGCGAGGAGGCACGCAGACACACGTAAGAGGAGGCGAGTTGGACAGTCACGCATCTAAGAATGGGCAGAGAAATCATCGCCACTGGAGGCTGCAGGGTCCTCCCCATCCCATAAAACCCTGTCAGAAAAGCAGGGGAAGGGGGCAGCAGCAGCTGATAGGAGGAAGGTGCCAGAGCTGAGAGTCTAAGACACTCATCTGGGAGGTACAGAAGTGCAGCTGGCCCTGTCTCTGGCACATCCCCAGCAATTCCCCCAAAGCCAGGGACCAGACAGATTTAAATATAAGGTATCTTGATCCTTATACAAGCTCTAACCCTACACTGGAGTCCTTTGGGAAATAAAACCAACAACCACAAGTCCCTTCCCTTTGGAGCAGGAGCAGGAGCTATGGCTTTGCATCCCTAAGTGCATCAACACACATTGGACATGGTCTCCCACAGCCCCAGCTACTATTTCTGTCCCCTGGTTTCCGCAGCTTCTTCCAGAGATGCCAGTGTGGTGTCCAATTAACTCATCAGTCACAGCTCCACGAGCTTTGCTGGGTGTAAACTCTCAACTACATAAATAATAAATAGGAAAATTAACATCTTGTCTCTGTTTCTCTGCTCCTTTCAATTGCAAATGTATCTGGTGCAGGCACCTTAGCGCATACACACGTGCACGCGCGTGCGCGCACACACACATACACGTGCACATGGAGAAGCTAAGTGCCTGCACTCCAGTTTGATTAATTCTGCATTTGGTGATGAGTTCAGATTGTGGCAAGGCTGTACACACAACTAGAAAATAAAACTGGCTTTAATAGACCTAATTTTCATTAACCTTGCTGCTTCTCTCTCTGCCTCACCAAAGAAAGGAACTGAGGTTAATCAGAAGAAAGGAGTCTCCTTCACAGAGCTGGTGGGAGTTTGCAACAGGGCTGTGTTAGTTATTTTCCATATTCCCCTGAGGCCCATGTAGGAGCAGACATTTAGTCCAAACTATATTACTTGGCTAACAAGATTTACAAGCAGTTTGAGATAATGCAATCATTTCCAAAATGAAGGAAAGGCATTCTCTAAAAAGTAAAGCTGGGAGGAGGGAGCCGAGGACTCATTTTCTCAAAATCCATTATGTGCAGCCTTGGTTTTGCGTATGTGAGCGTGTGTTGCTTTCAGACTATGAAGACTGAATTAAAGGCCAGCTCTATATATTCACCGCTAGCCTTTATCTGCAGCATCATTTTTCATCTTCATCTGGATTTTTTTCCCTCCCTCTGCCTCCCATGAATCTTATACAAACAAACAACAAAATCTAATCAGGCTGCCCAGCCTCACCTCTTCACTGCTGCGTGTTACTCCACGCAGCCTTCGCTTGTCAGCGGCAACACAAGAGCAGAGCATGTATCAATACAAACAGGAATGCTTAGCTAATGCAATAACGCTCTCACAGATGGATGCCTGCTTTGCAGTGTGTCAGATCCCCAGAGATCGTGCCTGCTCCTTATTCATATATGAAACTGTGGAGTAATGTGATTAGTTCTCCAAAATGACCGATGGTCATTGAATCATAGAAATCAGAGACGGAGAAACCAGCTGCATCGTACTGCTGTCCACCACCTCACCTATGTATGCATCCATGCATGTACACACAAACTCCCTGCTGCCGATGCAGGATCTCTCCCTAGGGCTGAGTACAGCTGGGTTTTAAATTACTCCTGTGATGGGGTTTCCAGCATCTCCCTGGGAGTCTGTGAGCTAACCAGGCAGACGTCACCCACTGTACTGACAGTCCTTCCTCCCCAAATGACTAATTTCCACTTGCTCCATCATCCTTGCTATGCATCCTGCTGAGCTCCCTGCCAGAAAGCAATCTTGTCCCAGCTCCACCAAGGTCTGCACACACATTTCTGCTGTTTCACTACAAGTGAATCCCTCATGTTTTCTCCACCCCCATGTCCATGGTCCTCCTGGGGATGTGCACTGAGCCGTGCCCATGTAGGCAGCTGAGGTTTCACTGCAGAGGGATGAGGAGATGCGGGTGGCCGTGGTGCAAGGGGCAGGATGGCCGGGGCAGAGGAACTCCAGGATGGGTCAAGGACCGTGCTCAGCACGGGAGAGGATGCACTGCCATGTGGCTGGAGGAGCAGGGGAAGAGCAAGGGAGAAAACCTTGCCCCCCTCCAAAAAAAAGGAAGGTGGCACATTAGAAATCCTGCATGGCTTTAAAGACAAACTACCTTCATGCACTTCATTTGCCAGGTTTCACATGCGCAGTAAGGTCTGGTAAGTGTACAGGCTGTTTAATATTAAATGTACTATTTATTATTTACACAGCAAAAAGTGCATGCTAAAGAGCTCTTCCAAGGCAGATACGCCGAGCCTGGCCCCAAAAAACCTCCCTCGCTCCTCCCGGCAAGGCCAAGAGGAACAAACTCTTTAGAAGTCTGGGAATACATCCACCGGCAGCACGGGTGTATGTAGGTCATGGCGATGCAGCGGAGCCCGGGGCCGCGGCCAGGCTGGGCCACGCTGTCTCTGGCCAGCGCCGTGGCTGGGGGTCTTCCCCCAACCTCGTCCCGCAAACCAGGTCTGCTCACAGCGTGGCTGCCCTCTGCGCCTTCCCTCCTGAGCTATGCTGCAGGGGAGTTGTCCTGCCCTTGGTATTTTCTGATTTCTGGCAAGGCGAAGTACGCAAGGGGAAAAATAAACCATTTCGAAACAGGTCAATGCTGTACATCGAAGAAGAAAAGGGAGGAGCGAGGCTAGACTGGGAGCTCGGCAATCCAGGGTGTGAGTGCAGGGGGGTTTCTCCAGGGGCGCTGGACATGAGCGCGGGGGGACGGGACTGCAAGGCTGGACGGAGGGATTCTTGCTGGAGAAGGTGGGGAAAAGCGGCGGATCTCTTTGGAAATCCCTCTCATTTCAAGTGGTTACACAATAGCGCCAGGTTGCCAGTTAAAGACAAGAGATGTTAAAGCTAAAAGTACCTGCAAAAGCCTTAGACCAAACCCCAGGCAGTGCTTCTTTGAAAGAAGAAAGCGTGCTCCTCTTAACCGGTTAATAGTTCACACTCTGGCTAAATTTGTAGCAGCCCACAATAAACGTGGGGGTCAGCTAACATCGCTGTCTGCCGGCCGTCCTCGTGGGAGCATGGGACGGCCCCTTCCTCCTGCGGCAGCTTTATCCTGGGACTGCCGGCTGCGCCTGGCGTCCCCAAACCCAGCCCTGCCATGGCCAAAAACACGCCGCGGCTCGGGGCCAGGCAGGCAGGCTGCACCCCCCCCATACCCTCGAAACTCCCAAGTGCTTTATTTTGGAGGTGTTGATAGCAGCAGTCATCTTCCGAAGCAATGAGTGGGCTCCTGGATTATGCCACCAGCAAGGCTTGTCTCCCAGTGTGCCACTGAGATGGCTGTGATATCGACGATCGTGATGGCTTCGAGGGGCTTTCGTGTTGATGCATTCAGAGTACCTCACTGTCTGCCTCCCAGACACAGGAGATGTTTAGGAGGCATGATGTTTTAAAGAAAGCAGCTGTGATATTTTCCCCTTGCACTGAGCAGTTTCTGGCAAGTTCTAAAGAGAAAAAATTAGCAGCAACAGCCAGCACACAGCGTAAGAGACTTTCAGATGATACCCTTATCCTCACCACACCGTGATGAGCCAAAGTTTGACACTTTCATATCAAAGCTTCTCCCATGTAGCTTCCATCAGACTCTTCTCCAGCACTTCAGTGCTTTTCATTCCTGCACGGACTTGTATTTGTTAATGAGAAAATGGAAATCACAGCTCCAGAAAATACATGTACAGTCCTATTGCACCCAAACACCCTGCAGCTCGGACAGAGCCTGCACCTCCTCATGACCAACACATGTGTGCTTATCCCCAAAACACAGACAGATAGCTGGGGAAAATTCCCTATCCAAATCCCACCATGCTAAAAAGTGAAAAATTATGGAAGCCCATACCCTTTAGCTTCGAGATGATACCCAGTGCACAATGCATCTCAAAGCCGCTCACTGCTCGTGGGCACGGCTGTGTTGCACTGAGCCAGCAGAAGCTGCCTGATAAACTAAAGCAGCTCAGAGTTCAAAGTGATGCAAGAAGCAGCAGGCAAAACACTGTAACTCATCAGATAATGTAAGATATCATAAGTAATAAGCAGCAGCAGCAGTCTACAAAGTAGTTTATAAAGGGCTTGATGAGTAACTCAGCTGAGCCTCTGGATTACACACAAGACGAATCATTTCATTTCTGTCCTTATGCAGCAGCCCATCTGCAGTGTGCAAGGAACCGTCCCTGCTCCTCACATCTCAGGGGCTTCACATAAAAGGGTGAGAATAGCTGCTAAAACCAGGCAACACAAGGCAAATTTTTCACTTACTCCTGAAAGAGATGAGTGATTCTGCATGCCTGATCTCTATAATTGGGGAGTACTTGATATGCACAGATGTGCAAAGCCCTGAATGGACACGCAGCTGTGAGAAGTTCGAGAAGTGGGCCATGCTGGCTGATAGCTATTCCCAAATTCAAAACCAGATTTGGCCAGAGGCACTGACTTACTTACACCTTACAAAGCTGCACTGATTTCTGCCCTGTGCAGTGCTGTTGAAATTCAGGAACAAAATATCTGCAAGGGGGACCCATGGTGAACCTGCATACTGTCAGGTGCAGAAGCTACAAGCACCCACTTCTCTGACCCCATCCAGCCACCACCTCCAACGCGTCAGTCCCGCTTCCTCAACTGAGCCTCCCTGGCTGTCTGCCCAGGGGGATCCTACTGCTTCAGCTTCCCTAATCTCCCAGGAATTTTCCCCAGGCTGTCTCCATTCTGGCTTCTCATGAAGGGTCCCAGAGTAACCTACTCTCTGCTTTGAATTGTGTGAATCACGGGGAGACACGGACAAGCCAATAAAGAACTTGCCTTATTCTCCTGAGGGATTTGGGTCAGCATCTTCGAAGTGTTTCCTCTACTTGCAACAAGGAAACCTTCTGCTGCACATGGAGCATGCGTGTGCAGGACGCATTACATCTCAGGCATGTGCTTCCTTGCAGATTCATCTGCAAACGCACAGCGAGGCTGATGTGGCCAAAAGGCACTTGGCTCCTTGCAGAGCACTTGTATGGTCAGACCAACAGTGAGCTGCGTGCATTCCCCAGGGACTGACAGGCCTCTGGGACTTCAGCGCCGATAGCCCTATTCCTCTGCTCGCACAGAGACAGCATATCGTGAAGGTCCTGTCCGGGGAGCAGCGGATTCCTGCAGTCTGGCTACGGGAGAGCTCAGGGGGAAGATTAACCCCTACTAGAAATGGCATCTGTGATTTCAGAGTCACGCAGAGAGACCAAGCATTTGGAGTGTAACCACCCCCAAACGTTGCTCATCGAAGCAACCTTAATTAATTAATTGCATTTGCAGCAAAACATGCAGGTGTGTCGATCTTGCCAAGGGAGCTGGGGCATTCCTGGAGGGTGCTGAGTTTGGGATACACGCGTGGCTCGCTCCCTAGCGCAGCCCAGGCTGTGCTGCGCGGGGGCCCGAGGACACCCTTCCTTTCCCCCTTGCGTGACGGGTGGGCGAACAGCTCCTGTCCCCAGCAGTGGGCTCTGCCAGCGAGCCGAGCTGCCCAGGTGGAGGAGCCTGGGGCTGGGGGGGGGGTGGCTGAGCACAAGCCGGCTCATCCCCGCGCTCCCCGCGAGGCGAGTCCTGCTAGCTGTTATCCAGCGACAACGCACTCCTGGGCCCTTCCCAGGCGAGATGGGTTCACGTCAAACGGAAAGACATCAGGAGGCAACGTCTTCAGAACGCTTCGGATCGCTGCCTCGCATTTCGGTCCACTGCGCCGAAGGTGAGTCTCCCCGGCCGCCCTCCGCTCTGTGTCCCCCCGTGCGGTGGCACTGCTGCCGCCGCCTGAGACAGCCCCCAGCTGGGCTTTGGCATCTCAGGTATGCCTCAGGCATGGGGACGGCAGGTCCCGGCTCACCCAAAGGAGAGCCATTCCCCAAAACTCATCTGTCTCTCGCGTAGCGCTCTGCTGCGTGATGCAGCACAGACAACATCCTTCAGCCCCCACAAGCTCGCTTGGCTCACGCTCGGCAGCAGCAGGCAGGCTTTCGGCTGCAGATTTCACCAGCAGCCCCAAAGCGGAGTTCTCCATACCATGACATTTCAAGGCAGCCCTGCCATTCCCGCACCTCTTGCTCTAGATGGTTCAGAATTACCCAGAGCTGATTTTAAGCCTCAAAAGGTTGCTTTTCACCATACCACAAAAAGCCATATAACTGCACCCTGGGAATCACCTAGTTGCTAGAGGAGAAGGGTTTGTTATGAAGGAGGACAGAAGTGCCTGGGAGCCTGTGGTAAAAAAATAACTTAAAACCCCCCACAGCAATCAAATAGTTAATGCTGCTTTTTATTTTCTTAAACCCTGGGCTGCCATTGCTCCTGGCTGGTTGCAGGTAGGAGCCCCTGCAGCAGCCGGCTGTCTGGTCCTGCTGGAGCGTGGGGTGCGGGAGAGGACTGGGCAGAGCTTGTGCCGTAGCTGACATTTCCAAGCACGGTTGCGTCAGCAAGGCTGGCGGGGTGCGAGAGCGGGAGCGCACTGAGCCGTACCTAGGGACCAGTCTGGCTTCCCAAGGCACGGCAAAATAACAGCACGGTCCAGTCTTCCCTCCAAACTCATGACCGTGAGACGTCTGCGCTTTGCTGCCTTTGTCCATCTGCTTCAAAATGAAAAGACCCGCATCTCTGATGGCGAACAACAAGGCGCAAACAGTTCCCCTTCACCTGAGAACTCCCAAACTGTCCAGGGAAGTGTGCGAACCCCGCTTTCTCCTGCTCTACAGCCGGTGGCTTGTCAGTAGGGCGAGGGGAACAAACCCTTTCTGGCTGAAAGATGGCTTCCAAGAGGGCTGTGGCGAGGGAGAGTGTTTCTATTCTGAGCCACATCTCCCAAGGTCTCCAGCGCCCGGCTGCTTTCCCAGAACTTGCTTTAATTTCTCAGGAATGAAGGGAGGGAGGGGCAGGCCACAGAGACCCCCTTTCTGGGGGGCTGCCTTTTGGCACCGTGACAGTGGGCTTTCAGCTTCGAGGCGGTCACAGGGAGGCAGGGGCATGAGAGTATGCCAGAGCGCCGCGGGCTCTGCTGTTTGCTCAGTTGGGTACGCCTAATCCTGCACCGTCAAACATCAAACATGTCAGGCTCTCCAGTTCTCTTTATTTCCTAATTTATTCTCCCAGACTAACATGTTGGCTGGTTTGTTCCAGTGTGACTCCTCTCCAAGGCAGGTTCGGAGACTATCCCAGCTTCCACCAGCTGGGTAGCAAACCAGGATAATAATGCGTTGCGGCAGAGCAATTAGCAGGGGGAAAGGAAAGCAGAGTGAGGGAACGGGCATGAATGAGAGCTGGTGTAAGCCACCATGTCTGCAGTGATTTATTTTCAATTTCACTTATTAAAACCACTCTGGGTACAGATTTCCTTTCCCCACTTCATCTTCGTTATTGTTCCACCTGCCTTGAGACTGGGCAACATGGGCGTTTTGACGGACTAATTGGAAGCCTGGCTAATTTCCCTGGTGCTTGCTCTGTGGTGTGACGAAACTACCGCCCCAGAGAGCCGCGGCAGCCACGCCAGGCAAAGCCCTTGCTTTCCCTGAGGCAGGTCTGTGCTGCAGTGCCCTGAAGCACGACTGTGTCCCCACCCTTGAGGCGATCTCCCTTTGTACTGCCATCCACAGGCTAAGAAAAGAGCAGGCAAACATATTTCTCTTCTCTCCAGATGTCCTGCCGTCAGGATCAGGGGACAGGAGGATACAGGTGGGACCCTCTGACTTGCTGCTTCAGGTACGGCACAGGGAGCTGCCGGGGCCACGGACAAATCAGGCTCCAGCAGAGACCTCTGCCCAACACAGAAACTGCCCAACCAAAGCAAACCCACACTGTCCTCCCATAAGGCTTCGCCCTGACTGAGGGGCTGGTGCCGGCATGGACCTGAGGTCAGCAGGACCCCCTGTTCTCATGGACGCAAACGAGTCTCAGGCTGGTTACTCCAGGCTGATCGCTTGAGGCATTACAGCCCTCGTGAGCTGAGGGTTGATGTAGGACAGATTTTTGCTCCCCTTAAGACCCCCATTTCACTCCTGCAGAAGAAACGAGCTTTTGGTACCATAACCAGCATTCCTTCCAGCTTGCAGGACCTCTCCAAAATAGGATATGGGATGCCCAGTACAACGTCTCCCACCAGTCAGAGTCACACCCTCGTCTTCAGCATTTCCTTGAGTCATACTCAACAGGCAGCAGGGCTTGCTCTGCTGGAGGAAATTCAAGGCAAGGACAATTTGCAGCACCAGAAGTTAGGGTGCTCAAAGCTATCTTTCCCACAGAGAATCAAGTTGTTTCAGAGGCGCATCTCAACCCCTCACCAGTGGAGAGTCTGCACACCAGCCGGCATGGGATCTGTTTGTGTGGGAAGCAAAAATCAAACAGGGAGTTTCTCCCTCTTGCACTGATGGAGACCATGACTATCTCCCTTGCAGGTGGCAAGCTGCCAATGACTCCCAAACATGCTGTGGTCTGGACCATGCTCAAGAAACCAACCCGTCACATTAATAGCTTCATCAGTTATCAATCAGCTTTTTTCTCTCCTGCCTTTAGGTCACCAAAGTGTTGAGGGCTGGTGCTTCTCCAAAGGGACTGATTTCCTTCCACAATGGTTTTGCATCCATCTCTTCTCCCCAATTTGCTCGTGTCTTCCACATCCCCAAGGGTTTGTGAGACCTATCAGCCAATTCAAAGGTGTTCATGGCCAGATCCAGCAGTATCCGCCACCCTGCATTTTGGACCCCGAACAGGACATACTGCAGCAAACCCAAGTAAAGGGCACTGATTTCACAAGTCAAAGACTTCTTTGGAGCAATGGAAAAACACCTACTTCCCATGCTAAACTAGGATTTGCGCATCTGTCTTCGGTGCCTCGCACAAGGAATTATGGCTGCCTCATCAGCAGGATTTAGAGCTGCAGTCAGCTCAGAAAGATCACAAGGCTGTATTTACTTTCTGACAGATGTACAGATTTATCACAACCTTTCCCTTGAATATATATGCCCTTGAGTATATATACACCCAAGGTGTCTTTGGGCAGAACTCCGAGAATATGACTGAGAGAAGATCCTGGCCTTTTCCTGGGCAGTTAAGCTTCCTGTCCAAGCACAGCAGGATTGATAGCACAAGGCATGCCAGAGGACGGGTTTCCTCACTTGTGCAATGTACCAATTTGGGTCTAATTTGCCCTGGCTGCCAGCTACTAATACGACAAGTACTTTAACCAGACATGTTCTTAGAGTGTTCCCCTTGCTCATGCGTGCTGGGCTATATGGTTGCACACTGTGATTGTGCATCTAAAATTATGGCAGCTGATAAACTGAAGGCAGAAAAGGAAGTTAGAGCTCAAGCAAAAGTCTGCCAAGTTTCTAATAAAATTCAAAACACAGCAATATTTAAGAGCGTACATGAAGCCAGCATTTGTCTGTGTTTCAGTCTGCCTTGAAATCCCCTGAGCAATCAACCCACGTGGAGGCAGCTTAAGGAATGGAAAAATCAGTCACTTCTATTTCTCATGTCTTTTTTAGTCTGCAAAGTACAATATGCAGTGGGAAAATGAGATCCAAACCACTTACTCGGCAACAAAAGCAATTTTGGTTGTTTTCAACTTGAAGAAAACAATACCTCTTCCTAAGGTGTCTCATGGCAGAAGTCCATGGATGCTTGACCAATCACCTATCCTCAGATATGAAAGTTTCTCAAAAGAGTGCACTTGTTCACTAGCTCCCCAAATGATCCTTTAGTTCCATTGTCCATGGGCACATGTATTGTGATCCAAGAGGCTTCTTCTCAAGTCGAAGTAACAAAAAAATCACTTCCTCCCACTATTACTACTGCGGCTCTAGCTACTTAGTGCTGCACTCCCAGGCACAGGTTTTTAGTCAGTTCTTGTTAATTATCCAGAAGGGAAGAGGCCTCATGGCATTTGTGCTGGGTCTGTGGTTGTGTTCTCCATCTTGTACAGGAAAGGTTTGGGAGATCCCAGCTGCCAAGGTCTCTGTTCCCCCCGGTCTTGCAACGAAAACAGTTCCTGTAGTGGTGGGAGACACACACAGATACCCTGGACGAGTCAGGAGGAAGCTGAGGGTCCCATTTATCTCTTGCGTGTCACTCTGTGTCAGCACATCCGTGTGCTCTGAGCTAAGCCTGGAAGGAGAGTGCAAATGTGATTCCCTGCTAGTTTCCCACCCTGGAAACGCCTCAGCAAGGACATTTCTCTTCTCTCAAGTCCAAGTGAGGAAGACAAGGCTGTTCTCTCCAGCGTAACCAGTGTCTCTGCAGGCATTGCTGTGGTGCGGCGCTGGGCCAGCATGAGCCAGAGGGCCACTTACACAACTTGCTGCCGTGCCATGGACACCATGGGTACAGCTGAGCGAGCGGGGAGGGAGAGGCCAGCCTGGCCTGGGGCATCCACAGAAGTATCCTAAGCTGTTATTCTCTGGGTGAAAGGAGGTGACAAGATGTTCGGAGCAGTCCCTACCATGGCAACACGCAGAACAGAGTACAAGGACTACGCTATAGCTAGCTTCCCCCAGGTGGAGGGGAAAGCTTCTTGTAAACTCTTCATCCCAACCTAACCAGGTTATGGCTATGAGGAGGTCCACCCTACAATATGGGGAGCACGCTCCAATCCCAAGGCAAGTTGGGACATTGCAGTTGGTAACAACCTAATACTGGGGTCAAAGGAGACCCGAGTCTCCTAAGCAATCTAACCTAGATCAAAGTAAGTATTTGGTGGGTGGGGAGGGACAATCCTGCAAGGAAGTATGCAAGGAAAGAGGCTGCAAGGAAGTATGAACCTGGAAAAAAGGCAGATGGGGCTGGAGTCGCCCACGGCTGTGCGGAGACCCCGTTTCCCCTTCCATAGGGGGCAAGCTCTTCGTTGACATTTTGACTTCTATCAACATGTTTGCAGCTTTCCCACTCTTGGAGAAGAGGGGAAAGCTCATGAGAAACAGCCCTCGGCTGCAAAAAAAGCGCCTCTGAGAGGCCTTATGCAGGCCAAGGTGGATAGCTAGAGAAATCCTTATGAAAGCTTTGACTAAACAAGATGCCAGTGGCCCTGAGTTGCAGCTGATATCTCCCGAGCTCTGATGATGTTAAGTTGCATCCTGGTGTTTGGCACAACCCCTTAAAATCACCACTTTGTGCAATAAGACCAGTTTTCTAAATACTATAGCTCACATTTTAGCTGCTTGTTTTATCAACTGTAATACCAGCTCACATGATACGAGTAGTAGTGCCCTACAATCAGAAATACCTTTGCTTGTGACAGTTTTGGCTCTAAATTTCGTCTCTGAAGTACTAATTGCCCTTATGGTGGGAGTTTTTCCCAGTTTTCCTTTTGAATATAAGGGATCTCAGACCCTTAAACAAGGCAGAGTAAATCACTGCATTTGAGTAGAGGCCACTTGCTGCTCTGGCTTAAGGCAAAATTCTTTATTTCCTCTAAATGTCCACAATTCCTTTTAGAGGAATAATATTTACTATCACAGCTGTCCAAAAATGTCTCATTAAGAATTTTTTTTCCCCTCACAAAACTTATCTTGCAATTATTTCCTGAAAATTTCAAGCCCTCTCTATCCTCCAAACAAAATGTTTGAATACCACATTTCCCCTGCCTACTTTTTATACTATTATCTTTATTATTATTATATTTCTTTTATTCCTAATTTTTAATTTATTATTATATAATAGGAAATACCTATTTCCCTGCTACTTCTTTAAGTCCTCACTGTTGCTGTATCCTACCCATTTGTTTGACTTCCCTTCCAGTGTTTCATTGATTTTTCAAAACTGTCAAAAAATGGAGGGAAAAAAAGAAAAACCGTGCTCTCACTTCTTTTTGCTAAACAGACTTTCTAAACCTGATGAAATTCTGAAATGCTACAAAGTTACCACAGCCATTGTTTTACTTTTCATTTGCCATATCAGAGATTTCTTCCCATAAACCCAAGGAATTCTGGAAAAGATGGAGTATAGGAAAGGAGAGAAGTTTAAGAGAGAAAGAAAGAATTTCTTCCCCAAACCTCCCTGTGACTTGACAGTCACCTATAGTCCTGTTTGGAAAGATGGAATAAGAGCCAGAAAGCAAAAAAGGTGAAGATTCCAGGTTTTGCGTTGGTTTAGGGATTTTTCCTGGATTAATCTAGCATTTTCTTATTTCAACACTGTGAGGTTTTGTATTTTTTCAGTTAAATTTCTTTCCCCCCTCTTCAACCAGCTCTATCCTTCAGACTATGTAATAATTTTTCCTATTTAATATTTCTCTAGCTCATCTTGCATTTGCTTCCAAAAATAGGGCTCAGAGCTAATTATTTCTGGTTCTGGGAATAATTAACTCAGACAAGAGCCCTCCCCATACGCAACCTGCATTGCTCCTGCCCACACAGCGCATTGTGTCTACATTTATCACATCCAAACACAGCTCCATAATTCTTTGTGCAAAGAAAATTGTAAGACGCAGGACACCATCCCCTGCCGGGAAATTTTGGTTTCCCGCCGCCCAAGATGATACACCCCAAAGCCTCCATGCCGGTGAACCGCTGTCTCTTAGGACGTGCTACCCCCCGAAGTCCAGGGGCAGGCAGTTTCCTAGTTACAGGGTATTTGTCTTCCGCACCAAGTGTCCATTTACTGCTGGTGAGATAGGGAGAACGAAGCTCTGGGGCATTATCAGCCTAAGTCAACACATACTATTAATAACCATTACTTCTGCACTGCATATTGCTTGGCACCCTCAGCCAGATTAGCTCTGCTTTTTGCATCACAGCTGTACACATGCTTATTACCACATGGTTTACAACCAATGCAATTACTTGGGCGATTACCAAAATCTACAGATACGGCAGAAAGACTTTTTTATCTCTTGAGCCATCAGAAAACCTCCAGGGCTAGAAAACCTCCAGGGCTAAAAAACCAACAATAAAGTGACTGTCACAGGGATTAAACTATTTCCCCCCCCCCCCCCCCCCCATACTTGCTTGAGTGTTTACTTTTTTTCTGGTTTACATGCAGAACTGCCCTAATCATCCTGGCAGTAGCATTGCCAGGCCCCCTTTCTTATGGTGAGAAGGGAAGAAGGTGACCGTTAGCGCGACCGCCTGCCTGGGGGAAGATCCGAGCTGGTGGAAAGCATCAGCTCTGGTTAGGACGGGTGAGAGGTGCTGGAGTGACCAGCTCAGACAGGGACAGAGGGAATCGCTGCCCCACAATTGCAAATTTCTGGCTATTTGCAGGGCATAACCAAGTGAGTTTGTCTGCTTTTAATTCTGAAGCATAATACTCACAGTCCTTTAAACTGTCTGAATTAAGAGATGGAAAAAAAAAAGAAAGGAAAACCTGGAATAAAGACAAAGCAAACAGAAATTATGTTCAGAGAAGCCTCCTGATACCTCTCAACGTCCCGTGCTGGAGAGAAAGATAAATCCTAAAAATCTTAAACTTTCCTACTTCCAGCATGTGTCATAGACAGAAAATCCTGGCTTTGCAAGGGGACACCAGGGACCCACACTGTTTTGGCCAGTTATACCCTGTGTTTCTGCTGTCCAGTACCCTGCCTGATACAGATGTGCCCTTGTGTGGACCAGCAAATCAATGCTTACAGGTTTTTGGAAAGCCCCGTGTCTCCTGGGTACATGGCTCAGGACCTCCAAGCTGTGAGCAGCTGTCCTGGTTTTGTCCTTATAATGCACATTAGGAGACAGAATGACTAGGAAGCAGGTGACAAGCAAGATGAAAAAACCTCAGTGAATTATTTCAGACAAACCATGCCCAAACCCATGAGCTTCTACTTCAGGTTTGGAGTGCAGTGTGGAAAGCTGAATCCAGCCTTTCAGTCCAGCAATAGCTAGAGCGTATTAGAAAACCTGCAAAGGTCCGTTGGTTTCCCTCAAGAGCTGCCCGGCGATTGAAGCTGGCAGGAGGCAGCTGTGGGCAAGACACGGTTGCTGTTTTCTCCTCCCAGCAGACTCCATCCCACCTGTGGGTTGCTGAATTGCAGAAATCTCACCCCAAAGCCCACTGGCTGGCAGGGGAGCTGGAGCAATGATGGACACCAGGAGGTTCCCACGAGCTGGTCCCAGACCCCCGTGCCTCCATTTCCCACCTGCAAGGGCAAGATTTTTGGGTTTTTTTAGGCTTGTACAAAGTCTGCAAAGTCCTTTGGGCAGGATGTGGTGTTATCAGGTGCTGGCATGGCAGGGCACTGCTTTTGGTCCCTGGATGTGGAAATACTGCTCCGTCACGTGAACCAATAAGGTGCTGTGGGTGCTGGGAGAGAGTGAGCGGAGAGGTGGTGCACAGGAGGGAGAATGCCACGGAGGTTGGGGAGTGGGGACAAAAGCATGTGGCTGCACGGTGACAGGTAGAGGCACAGCTGTGGGCTGCAGAGGAGGTGAAGGGCAGCAGAGCCAAAGCAGGGGTGACCCGTCCGACCTGGGCGTTCTCAGGAACCCACACTGTGGTTAAACCACCCAAGGGCAGCTGACAACACACCGTGTACAAAGCATCCTGCACGCACCAAGAGGACTGGCAAGCAGTGGGGTTCCCAGCGCAGGCAGGATGATTACACAGCTAGGAGAGCCAGGCTGGGCTGGATAAATCCCAAAGGGCCACTGCTGGACGAGCATGGGAACACAAGCAGGAGCAGGGTGGTTTTCCCTGCACGATGCCTGCGCTGGAGGACAGGAGCCGAAAGGGACGCTTTCGGGGCAGCAGCCCCCGCACACGCAGGTTCCCATTCACAGAGTCTCAGGCAAATGGGAGATGCTGGATGCTGTCTCCAGCCACACACAGCAGGGCAAAGATTTTCCTCGCTGCCCTGAGACATCTATTTTTAAACTATTGCATATGTTTCCTTTCATTACCAGTCATACTCATTTGCTTTGAAAGGAGGTTACAAATAAGGAGAAAGCCCCTTGTTAATTAAGTGACTGGATGGGCCCATGCCTTTGGCCGAAGTGATTTATTGCCTCCTCCCTCTCTTAGCAGCCACACAGGCTTAAAGGCTGCACGAGGAAGAGCTGCTCTGCTCTCGTTTGGAAATGAACTGGGTGAAGACCAACGTGGAGGAGATGGGATTGACCCCAGTCATGGGGTGCCTGTCTTTTAACCTCTAGACAGCTCTTTGGAGGGGAGGTCGCCAAAAAGGGGGTCCTCCCTGCATCATGCTGAGCACAGGTCGAAACCTGTCCCCAGCTCTGCCAGCACTGTGTTTGGTGGTATTTACTCTGGAGCAGCAAAATTCGCTCCTGCTTGGCATTTATGAAAGGTGTAAATACAGACAGGACAAAAGGACAGAGATTTCCTAAAATCTCATCCACAGGCATTTTTCCATGCACAGAAATACCCCTACTCTTTTCTAACCCAGAGGGCAACTTGTAACAGCAACTGATTTATCAGACAGGTTTCTGGCTGCCTTTGGAGAGGTGGCCAGAAAGTACCACTGGGAAGCGGGCTTCCCTGGGTGATGAGAGAGAGGGAGGAAAAAGGTGAAAAAGGCCTAAAGGAAAAAGAAAAAAGGTATGAGGAATAACATAATGGAGAGGGAGAGGGAAAAAAGAAGAGAAAGTGGAAACAAAGTTTAAAACAAGCTTCAACAGCCATCAAGGAAGCAGAAAATAAAATGAACACCTGGCCTCCAACAAGGTGTTCAAATGCCTCAGTTCTGGGTATCAACAGAAGAGCTCAGACAGGCAAACCGGAGGGATGTTATTTGGAGCAGCTTGCTGGCTTTCCCTAGAGTTTAATAATAGCAACTGTATTTATACGACTAAAATGTTTTTGTTAAAAGGCTAAGTACTGGTATGTCACGCTAGTCACTTTAATTTAAAATAAAATCTAAAAGTTCTCACTGGAAAGGCTTGCAGCTAACTATAAATATATGCAATATGCAGATGGATTTTTTTGAAAGCAGATTTATTCTTCTTCAGAGGCACTAAATTGCACAAGAGTGCAGCATTTCTGTGGCACAAATTTCCAGAGGCCCTTGGAGCCAGGTTTTCCAACTGGTCTTGCTGCAATTTTTTTTTAGCCCTTCTGCACAGAGCAGCAGCTCTGTCTGATTTGATGTGGGGTTTTTGATATGTGAAGAGATTTTAAAACATAGAAGAAGGAGAGAGAAAGGGGAATATTTAAAAGGAAGAGTCCTGGGCAGGGTGACAGCCCTCATCCTCCCTGTTACTATGAGCATTTGGAGGAAAAACCTGGTCAGTCAACTATGGGACCGAAAGCAGCTACCCAGACTCCAGTCCCGGGGCTTCTCTAGGGGAGCGACGATGGTCCCCAAGCACTCACTGCATTCATCACTTTTCCCGAAATGGAAACGGCAGAAAGTTTCCCCCAAGGATGTCCAGCCTGTGCCCTCGGCTGGCAGCACTCACAGCGAGACAGGATAGCCCTTCGTTCCCCTTCCCTCCCAGACACAGGGAGCTCTTTGCTGGTGGCCAGCGGAGAGCAGAGCCCGGTGCATCCCTCGATTCCCGCGACGCCGAGAGCGCCCAGCCCCACCTCCCATCCCCTCTGCGGCCACACCAGCAGATATCACAGGAGGATGCGGGCGGCCCTTTTTATTGAACGCTTCCATCTCCTTTGCAAGCCTCAGGACGGGCCAAAGGGGGTTCATCTGCTCCTGCAAACTGCCCGCTCCACCAGCCCCTCACCCAGACTCCGGCCAGCAGCCCCCTGCCAGGACAGGGAAAGCAGCCAGCCGGGTGGGAGCCTGCAAAGGCACCAGCAGCCTCCCCTCTTTTTGTGCTCGCAGAGAGCCAGAAAACATCCCCGACGGTCTTTGCAGGCGCTGTCTTTGGCTCCGTAAGTGTTGCTGGAGCGCGTGACATCGTGCGTTTGCGTCGCCACCCTAGCAGCGGTCCCTCAGCGAAGCGGTGGAGCTGCGGCAGCGGGTGCGGAGGGCAGCAGCGGGCGCGGAGGGCAGCAGCACCGCAGCGGGCAGCAGCACCAGCGGGCAGCAGCACCGCAGCGGGGTCTGCGGCGGAGCCCTGCCCTCACCCGCGGCTTCGCCCGAGCGAGCCCCACGACGCCTGGCACAGCCCCGTCCCCGCCGGAGGGCATGCTCCGTTCGTGGGCCTTTGCCAGGAGCAGAGTTTTCATGGCTGCTGTTAGAAGGGATAATTATGGTGAGCTCTTTAGAAGGGACTGAAGTCAGCCTGCTACCAGATAGCAGGAAATATTTATAACAATCACTTCCAACTGCAGCCTTTCATCTAAAATCTAAACAGAAAGCTGAAATCCCCAGGCCTGTAAGTCGATACCTTGGCTATATATGGTCAAAGAACTACACGGGGGAGAAAAAGATGCAAAGTCCCAAGCTATCCTCGTACACGCAGCACCAATGAGATCCATTACCCTCCACAAAATTAATAAGCCAGTATCGTCAATCAGCTTTGAAGTACGATTTTCACACTGTTGCGTTAAGAGCGCTGCTCTCCCCGGGATGTCTCAGCACGCCACGCTCACAGCCACGTGTACGACAGGGCGCGACACGCTGCAAACGCACAGAGATGTCCCCTGGCCTCGCGTGCCTGCGGCCGCAGTTCTGAATTATAAAGCGCTATTAACTATAGCAAAGTCATCGGGTGTCCCACTGCACTCTTGAGGTGAAGCACCGCCAAGCAGAGGCAGGGCATTTCCTGAGACACTCACTGGCGAACAGGGGAATGGTGTTTTCTGGTATTCAGGCTTGCAGAAACTAGAGAAAAACAACTCCTGCCTGCAAATGGACCTAGAAAATCACAAGGCACTGAAACGCTTTGCTTCAGACGCTAGTAGTGACTAAGACTTACCCTTTGCGAAAAAGTTCTTTTGATAGCAAAAGTCCACATTTTCCACTACAATTTCCCATTTTTTTAAGAATCCCCCACGTGTCCTTCAGCAGCAGCATGAACCAAGCTGCAGAGCTTTACTCAGAGAGGTGCTCCATGTGTCACACGTGTTCCCGCAGCTGCCCGGCCCCCCGGCCATGAGCAACAGCACAGGGGTGCCTGTGCCCCCAGTGCAGGACACGCGACCTGGCACAAGGTCCTCCTTCACTACTTATGGATTAACAAACTGGAGCCTGGCTGGGACAGCGGTGTTTTCTTGTCGCCCTCCTCTGCTTTTAGCTGAGTGTTTGCTAACCTAACACCGCAGATGTCAACACTGTCCTCCATTCCCCTTCGGCTTGCAAACTGTTGCCTACCTCCCAGCTTTCAGGTTTACTGTAATGCTGGAAGAGTCGCTATTTCTGGCTTTGCTGTGTGGTTGGGAAGGCAGGGATGTTGCCTCTTAGGTAAGACACAGAGTAGGGATGTATGCTCACAGACACACAGGCTTGAAAACCGGCATTGCAGGTTTCCCTTGCGGGGGGAAGAACAGGTTCATAGCCCCTGAAGAATCAACGACTTTGGCCCTGTGATACTAAGTGCTTTCTCTCTCCAAGACACTGCTGTGCACATGCACTCCATCACAGAGATGGTCTCATGTTCAAAAGCAAAGAGCTGGCATTCCTGCTCTCAGTCTGCTGCATGTAGGCTGTGAACAGCTCACCCGTAACATTAATCGCAAACCAGTCAAGTGAATTCGCCAACACACATAAGCCTTGAGCCGGAGCTCACAATGCTTGGTCCTCATCGGGAGATCAGCCTCTGCATAGGACATCTCATAAAGCAATCTGACAGGCAGATGAACCCATGTGCCTCTGGGGTAGCCTGTTTCTTCTTCATTGCAGTTGAATGCCTTCCCACCCACCCTCAATTCATTACTTGCAACTCAGTTTCAAGAAAACAACAGTGAACATCTGAATTAGAAAAATAGAGATTATGAAAGAAAAGTAATGTTTCCTTTTGTGAGATCTAACATACTGTCTCAACCTGCTTATTGTTACTAGGCAAACAGCAGCAAATTAATTTCTGCATATGTCCCTGCCATATGTGGTAACAAAAACACGAGAACCATTTCCATTTAACTACAAACCCTCTTCTGTTTCTCTTTCTGTAACTCATGCTGTATCTCAGCAGGGCATGGTCACAAAACCGCCAACCAACCAAATTTTAGTCTCAGTCAGTGCCAAAGCAGCAGTAACGCCGGCTAGCTACGCCACAGCAAATGGTGAGTTCGCAGGGTGGAAACAACCATCAGACCCAACAAACCTCTTTGCAGCGATGGCAAGTAAGAAGACGCAGGCTTGAGAGCTGCGGTTTGAAATGCAAACCCCAATAGCTTTTGCTGGTAGTTATTATGTGGGCTGCATCACAGTGCACGTTTGGCTGATGTAACCAGTGCCGGCGCGCTGGCAGCAGGAGGTCATCCTGCAGGCAGCACCAGGCAGGACGCACGTGCACCACCGCCCGTCCCGCTGCAGCCTGGGGCACGTGCCCAAGGGGCACCGAGGCATCCTGGTTTAGATCCCAGTAAAACACAGCTAATTTATTGATTTTTGACACCTGAGGAGTAAGCCCACCGGACATCAGTTGTCCCCGCAGGGAGCCTGTGAGGCCAAACCAGGAGCGGAATTATGCCTGTGTAGGTACCCACAGCGCATTTTGGGGCAGGATGACCCAGGCCCGCCTGGTTTGAGGCAGGGTACAAGCCTTATTCCACGGAGCCCATGACACTCAGGAGACAAGCAGAGGAAACTGGAGTGGTGGGATAGAGGGGAGGCTGTGGTGGAAACAGGGACAATATGAGGAAAGACAAGAGTTCTCTGTGAGAAGAAGGGGTTTTCCAACCCCAGAGGAGGACTAGGTGTGGTGAGGAGAGACCTGGATGGATGCCTGCGGACCCTTCCCAGCTCCCTTATGTGCTCCAGAGCCACTTTGCTGTCAATCTTCATTCTGCACGCCTCAGAAGCCCTGTTACCTCTGACCGTCGGTCTGCATAGCTCCCTGCCTGTGTGCCACAACCCAGCACGTGGTGCTCACAAACACGAATGTGGAAGGACAGACCTGAAAAGGAAGGTACATCTGCTAGATGTGCCCAGCCACAAGGTTGGAAAGGAAAAGGACCAAACCCCAAAACAGAGCAGCAATATTTGCATGCAGACTCATGCAGTTGCAACCCACCCAATTACACTCCCTAGCTGACAGGCAAGAGCTGTATGCGCTCTTTCAGATGGGCGTGCAGCATCCTCCGTAGAAATCTGACTGTTACATATATTTGTTGGATCTTCTCTCAGCAATTTCAACAGGTATAACCCAGGGGTTTAGCTACTGAGGAAAACTCTTCAGGTTTATCTGCAGTCTTTTATACTCCTCTAGACTTTAAAAATGCGCTGCCTTTGTCTGCAGCTGATAGCTTTGAGATTTGAAAAGAGCTCCTTTGCCGAAAGAGCAGCTGTGGAGCTTACCAACAGAAGCAGTGGCCAGATGATTAACCCTCCTGCTTCAAGGCATTTTCAGCCACAGCTGTGGCTGAGCTGGCTTCCCTCTACCAGGCTGCAGCCACCCTTGCAACTCTTCTGGCAGAAAAGGGAATTATTCTCCCTTCACCTGGCAGGAGCTGCTCCCGAGGCCTCAGTGCCCATATCCACAGGGCAAAGACAAAACGGCCTCGCGTTCCCTGCCAATGCATTCTCCCTCCTCCACTCGGCGGAGTCTGTGCAAAGAAAGCTCCCATTGACAAGATAATGAGAAGGAAGAAGTACAAGCCTGAAAAACACATCTCTGATGGGAGCGTTTCAAAAGGCAGCCAGCTTCCAGAAGGCAAGAACTATTCTCCACCACATCAGTTATCTACAGAGATGTGAGAAACCGGTTGACAATGAGAAATTAGATAATAAAAGCTCTGATTTAACTCATTAAGGTTTCCATTATGGCTCCAGGTATGTGTAGTCCCAGTGTGTGCTGAATTTTATTTATGCCTGCATTGCAACCACCTTCGGAGAGCGCTGCTACAGGGCACAGAGCAACAGAAGAAGAAATTGAAGGTAATTTTGTTCTGCAGCTCAAGAGATGTGAGCTGTTTCCACTGTCACAGCACGCAAGCAAACCTCCGCCTCCCTCACAACTGAACCTTCATCAATGTGACTGCACCCCTACAGCAGGATCATGGCCCAGGGCCTTCCCAGCACAGTAAGTCTCTGCAGGTCACTCAGTGTTAGTGTTGTGATGTGGATTTCTGTCACTGAGGACTGAAGTAGGCAAGGGTGACATTTTGTTTTGTCCCAGGTGTCTTCTCTAAAAAACAAGCCTTCTCCTCCTCCAGCTTTTTAAATGAAAAACAGGTACGCTTCTTTGGAGTTTCCAATTTTCCTCATTTTCACTGAGAGGAGAAAATGCAGTGAGGTACTTCTGGGGAAAACCCCTCAATCTAACATTTTCCCAGTTCCAGCTGTTGTAGGAATGACAACCAACAAACTTGTACAACCTCTGTCATGCAGAGAGGTAAGCCAAATGACCTTTACAGGCCATCTCTCACAGCTTTGACATACGTAGCTATGTTGTATTTGTAGTTTAGACCAGCTTTGAGATGAAGCCTTTCTCTACAGCCTATCATTTACGTTTAAAAATCGATGGCCTCCATCTTGACCAAGATCTGCCTGCAGACAGCAGAGAGATCCCACAGAGCAATGAAGAAAACCTCACTGGAATGTCAAGGTGACCCAGGCTGCTTGGACACACCAGTAGGCAGAGAAGATTCTCAGGAGATATGAGCTGGGTTTTCCTGGAAAGCTTTTACCCTCCTGGGTTTTGCCTCTCTCATGGTTTAAGCCCAGCCAGCAACTAAACACCAGGCGACCGCTCACTCACTCCTCCCCCTTGGTGGGATGAGGAGGAGTAAATATAATGAAAAGCTCGTGGGCTGAGACAAGGACAGGGAGGCATCACTCACCAGTTATGGTCATGGGCAAAAAACAGGCTCAACTTGGGGAAGAAACAAAATCAATTTAATTTACTACCAAACAAATTGAAAACAAAGATAATGAGAAGTAAAACCAAATATCAAAACACCTTCCTCCACCCCTCCCTTATTCCTGGGCTTAACTCCACTCCTGTTTTTCTCCACCTTCTCCCCCCAAGTGGCGCAGGGGGACGGGGAATGGGGCTTGGGGTCCGCTCATCCCACCTTGGCTCTGCTGCTCCTTCCTCCTCAGGGGGAAGACTCCTCGCTCGTCCCCTGCTCCACCGTGGGGTCCCTTCCCATGGGCTGCGGTCCTTCACAAACTGCTCCAGCGTGGGTCCCTTCCACGGGCTGCAGTCCTTCAGGCACAGACTGCTCCAGCGCGGGCTTTCCCACAGAGTCACGGCCATCCTGGGGGGCATCCATCCCCCTGCTCTGGCGTGGGCTCCTCTCTCCCCGGGCTGCAGGCGGGCATCTGCTCCCCCGCTCCCCTCCATGGCTGGGGGGGACAGCCTGCCGCCTCACTGTGGGCTGCGGGGGCATCCCCTCCTCCCCCACTCCTCCTCCCCCTCCTCCTTCCCTGACCGCGGTATCCGCAGAGGGGTTCCTCTCACATCCCACTCCCCCGACTCACGGGCCGTTCCCCTCTGGAATCTGTTCTCCCAGAGGCGCGACCGCCGTCGCTGAGGGGCTCGGCCTTGGCCAGCGGCGGGTCCGGCTCCGAGCCGGGGGAGCTTCCAGCAGCTTCTCACAGGAGCCGGCCCTGCGGACCCTCGCCTGCTACCAAAACCCCGCCGTACAAACCCAAACCAGCCTCTCCTGGCAAAACCTGAAGAGAAATCCTTCTGCTGGTTCCCCCTCACTTCTAAGCGCTGGGGCTGCATGACCTGTTTTGTAATGGGACTGATGGAGAAACCAAGGGAGGAGCAGGCGAGAGCAATGCTTGTGCTGGCGTGTCTCCAGACCCACTTTGCTCACCCTGCAGCATGCCCCCATCCTCGGGAGGATGTCCATGTGGGAAGAGCTTCCCCTCATGGGTCAGCAAATGTTTTGGCTTCCAGCCTCCCAAGGGTTTAAACTCAGCCAGTTAGTCCCAGGTTTCTTACAAGCTCATCACAAACTAGTCTGCCTCAGCCTCTCCTTTTCATACAGTAGCTTCACACCACCCTATTGCATTAATGACACACTGTTCTTTCTGCGCTAGAAGTCATTAGTGCGGTGGTGTTGGGGAGATAACCGCTGCCAAATCAAGGCCCCTGCTCACAATAACTGGTGCAAAGAGAACATTGTTTTACTTCATTTTTAATGACCCAAATGCAAGCCTAAAGCTACCCGTGTTCAAATGCGTTAGCAGAGCTCACCAGTTCTCCTCTAATTAGTACATGTGCTTAAGCACAAAAAGAAATAAATGAATAAAACTCATGCCACAAATCAAAGGGTGCTGTACCCCAGCAAGGACTGGAGGGCAGGCACTACGCCCCGCTCCCCATGGCTGCTGGTGGAGATCACCATCACGCCGAGCTCTGGGTCCAAAGCTGGCACGCAGCTTTGTGACTCCCACCTGCTCCCTTGCAGGATTTTCCATCACGTAACTAGGGTGCTAGAAGCAAATCCCTACTTGCAAAGAGCTGTTGCACAAGTTGCCTGACTTGATATATACCTTTTCAAAGTACTGGCTTTCACAGAGAAATTGAGATGAAGTGTTGTTGCTTCACCTTCTGCCACAGTTGCTGTTAGCAGGGGTTTTCAAAACACTTGGCCTGAAATCCATCCCCTGTTTAAGTTTCCAGAGTTAATGAAGGAAAGTTTGGTTCAAAATGCGACTTGAATTTTCTGTGAAGCAATAAAAAAAAAACCTCCCCACAGCCCCAAACATCAATTAATTTCTTCAGACCTTCAAACCAATTTATTCAGTTGCAACTTTCCTTAAAGGTAAAGCTTTCTTCCCTAATTAAATAATGTTCACACAGATCAGTACATTTTCCCTCATGTCCAGCAAAGGAATTTTAAACTGCTGCTCTAGCTGGGAGGGAAGGGATTAACACAATATTAAATATGGAGCTCTTCATGTTAACTTTTTTCCTTCCCTCTGTCACATGCGTGTACCCATCCACACAGAGTGTGATTACCTTGGCACCAAAATGCTGACCAATAGCAAGAAAATTCAGATCAATTTAGTTCTCTCTTTGCCCTGCACAGAGGTCTTTTTTGGCAAGGCCAGAAGAATTCTCTTTTCCTCATTGCTTTTACCTTTGCTGCCTAGTGCCAAGCCAGGGCTCTCCCTACAAGCACACTGAAGCTGAAACTTGTGCAATATCAGCTCAATGCATTTAAGACATGGATGTCAAACTCATGCTGTAGCAAGAGCCAAACAGCTTTTTCCAACCAGCTGGTGCAAACTTGAGCAGCCCAACCTTGCTCTAAGCTTTGATGGGACTAGGGGCCTCTGAACATGACCCTGAGCATGTTGTAGCTCTGGAAGTGCTCACCAGCAGCCAAGAGGAAGCACTCATATGAACCATTGTAATTTTGGCCCCTCTTTCATTTTCCTTCCACCCCTCCTTTTCCAATTTTTATCATGCATTCACCTCTCTTTTGACCTTATCCTGCCTCATCCCTGTACATGCACTTCTCTGGTCTTTCACCTACTCTAATTGTTGAGGCATAGGCATATGTGACCCTTAGGTATATAGACACCTTGAGGTATATGCATCCCTTTTGGAGATGGCTATAGTTGCTGCATGAGTAAGTCCATCTACTTACACCAAGGGGAAAGGGCAGTGGTGCAAATTGGCTTTGTAGCTGAGCTGTGCAATAGCTGAAGGCGACAAACGTGCCGTGTCCATGAAGCAGAGTGGTGGCTGAGCGGTGCCACGCTCCCTTTGATGTATAGGATTAAGTGCCTGGTTTTTAAACCCTGAGGGTCTGACTGTATTTTCCAGAAGGCCTCTTTTTTACACCATGCGCGTGGCTAAGTGTCCGAGTAGGCTGCTGTGGCTCTCCCTTCTCACTGGTGCTGGACTCTGCTCTCCTCTTCTCCAGTTCACATCTGAGACCTGAGACCCCAGCACGATACCACTGTGCTATAGCCCAGCCATGGGATTACAGCGACTGGGGGTGGAAATCAGCACCTCTCGCGCCCCACCTGCATGGCCCCATTGCAAGCCAGCCCCGTGCTCGCGCCCACGGAGGTGATAAGACGTCTCCTCTCACAGGTTTCCTTCCAGCGTTGCCAAGCCTCTCCCCCCTGCATCGCAGCCAGCAGCTAACAGTTTCCCAGCATCTCCACTAGAAATGCACTACTTTAGCAGTTTAATGAGCTCCCCAGGTTGAGTCTTTTACTGACTCCCCACAAATCACTGAAAGGACAAGCTGCTGGCTTGGTTCATTAGCAAGTGCTTTGTAGAAATCTGTTTGTTTGTATATTTGCAAGAGACCAACATGCTCATTCATAGTAGGTCTAGGAAGACTTGAATTGAGAAGTAACTTAAGCCTCCCACCTTCCCTTCCAGCTCTGCAGGACTGACAATAGAGGGCAATTTTCTCCCCAAAGCATGGCAAATTCTCCCCTGGCACACCAAGGGCTGGACAGGGCACTCTAGATACTAGTCAGCGTTTTTCTTAAAACCCCAACTCTTGGAGCTCTGGGATTCAACAAGAAATTTAATTTTCGCCTAAAACACAATGAGTGAAGAACCCCCTGAGGCTTTAGCTCTTGGCACGGCACAGGAAAACATCCCCAGAAAGGCTCAGACAAATAAAATGAACCTCAATGGCATTGGCATCAATTTCAGGTCTTGTAACACTTTAAGCAGCTGAATCACCAGGGAAGCTGTTCATGACAACATCACAGATGCAACTCATGGGTTCTGTGTACGGACCTAAAAGAAAGTGGGGGCAAAGACCAGGCAAAAGAGGAATACCAGGAGACAAGGATGCAGGAAAAGGAGCTCTAGCCTGTTGCTTGTACTTTTCAAAGTTACTGCCTTCAGGAGGTAGAAGCCCTCTGGCACTTCATATTTAAAAATTAAACAGGCACCAACTCCTTTGGCACCCAAGGCTGAACTAAAGCCTTCCTTGAGGGTTTGAAGTTGCTGAGGAAGAGGGATTTTGGAAAACTTCAGGCTGGTTCTGCAGTTCTACTCTGCCAGATGATATGAATCCATCCAAGCTTTCCCTCATTGTGGTTTTAATACATTAACACCCAGAAGCAGCTATGGGATAAAAGCTACCGCTGCAGTCCACAAAGCTTGCTGGCTCAGCTGGCACAGAGTGCAACAGTGAATGCTTGAACACAAGGCAGGCACTTTACAGGGAAATCAAACTGCCCTCCTGGCCTGGAGAGGGCAGGCTAAAGGATCAGAAGTCAGGGGCTATATATGTGCTGTGGCAAAGGAGGTGGGAGGGGAAGTAGCTGCTTTAGTAGCTAGAGCAAACTTGTGGGAAAATAACCTAAGATAACTTTGCAGGACTGCAGAGCAAAGGGGAACATCAGCATGGTGCTCCCTGGAGATACCAGGAGGCCCCTGGCTGGCAGGCACAGGGGCAGGAGCTTTGTCTCCTGTGCATTGGGAGAGAAGGGCACGAAGACTGTTTCTCTTTCTCAGGCCAAGTATTTACAACCCTTTCCAACTTCCCCTATGTTTTCAGGATAGCCTCTCCTTGCATAGGTGTCTGCAATGGTCTGTGCCCAGCTGCAAGGAAGAGCAGAGCATCCCCCTTTCAGTGCCAGAGCTTTGGGTTCCCATTACCTGCTCTGGAAGAGGGAGGACAGCACACAGAAATAAGGGGCCCGTGGTCCACGGGAATTTTCCTGGCTCTTCTCTTCAGATGTGTTTCCCAGGTGAAGTTTAATAAGCATAGCCCCTAGCCCACCGCTGCCTTCAGATCTGTTCATTAGCACCTTTGTGAGGGCCTTCCAAGACTGCCAGTTCTCAGGGGGCTGAGATGCAGTGTTTTAATTGTATATAATTAAATACTGCTCTCTTATCTAGATTTCAAAGTTTACTGTTGGGGCTTCAGTACCAATGTTCTCTTCCCCTCTAATTAGCTTCCTTAATCTGTGCAGCCTTGCTTCTTCCCCATGGGGATGGGGCGCTCCTGCAGGGAAGCTTGGATTGCATCTAATTATTAGCAAAGGAGACAGACGGCAGGCGAGCACTGGCCCTGTCCCAGATATCCGTTGGGAGCACAGAGCCCAGATTGGGTGGCCACAGGGAAGCTCTGAAGGTTGCATGTGTATGCACGCATTTGGTCTTTCTGCTCCATCTGTAGGTTGCTTTGCATGTTACCCTTTCACGCATCTGTGGCAGAAGACAATGCAGGACAGAGGCCACCTGACTGAAGTGCAACTCACATGATGAATGCTTTTGCCTGGGTAGCACATAACAACAGGAGAGGAAGAGTTCCCAAGACCTCATCTGACCCAATCCTGTCCTAAAAGAGACAGTACACCTGAAATCTTCAGTAAATTTTTGAACAGTATCTCTAAGCTGTCCTCTGCTGTTGACAGAGGTCGCCCACTCCCCCAAGCTACTCCTGACTGGACCCATCTGTACTAGGAGGAAATTTGCCCTCCTGTCTGATCTGAATTGCCCCTGTTGCTTCCTCAAGACCCTGCAGACACAGAGAGTATCTTATTGCCCTTTACACAGCTCAAGGCTTAGACCTTCCCTACGCCTGTGTCCTGCTAAGTTAAACAGCCCCAATTCTTGCAGTCTCTCACCTTGGGTCACATTTCTCAGACCACCGGTCATTTTCTATGCTTTCTGTTGGACTCCTCCCAACTTCTTCTGGAGTTAAGTGCTCAGAGGTGGACACAGCAGGGCAGAGAGCACGTAAGGGCGGCTGCACTCCTCGTGAATATCTTCAGGATGACGTCTGTCTCATTCATTGCAAGAGCATGACGTTGTGAGCTCAGATTTGGCTGCCGGACCACAATGGCACCCCCGACTCAGTTGTTCCCTCCCACTTGAATTTGTGCTTGTGACTATTCTTGCACAAGCACTTTACAGTGTCGTGCTTCTGCTCAGGCTATTTCCCAGCCCGCCTCTGTAAATCCCCATCCTACCTTTGATAATGCTTCCAGCCTCTCCACTCTTTCTATCTGCAAGTTTAAACACCAGACTTCTCTTTTCCATGCCCAACAAGCTCCAGTTCAGGACGAGCACCTGCTGAACACCTTTTCACCCGATCCAGCGTCAGACAGGTTTGACCCCGTCACCCCAGTGGCCCCATTTAACCAGTGCTTCCTTACAACAGTACTGAACAAGGCGACATTAAAGGCCCTTCTGAAGCTCAATGATATGACAGCCACTGCTTCTCCCTTACCCAAAAGGTTGGCATAAAAGGAAATTAGGTTGCCTTGATAAGATTTGTTCTTGACAAATATATGCTGGCTGTTATTCATCTCCTTGTTATCTTTGAGGTACTTACCAATAACGTGTTGATTTATTCTAGGCTGTTTTAGGTAGCAGACCTAATCTGGCTGAGCTGCTTTTGAAGGCAGCTCCTGAGCTTGCCTGCAGATCTCACTTATTGCCCAGAAAACCTAGCAGCTCTAAGAGCCCCTCAGGCATTCCCCTAACAACACGAGGTTAGATTTCAGTGTGCTCGCTGCGTCTGCAGACAGGTAGGTTACATCAGCTCTGTCCTATACCTGCAGGCCTCATGAACACAGACATCCACAGAGGGACCTGCTTCTTGGTGGAATCTGTTGTTCAGCTCTCTTCCCCCTCTCCCTCTGCATTGCTAAGGCATGGACAGGGCATCTCCTTCCCCTCTAATTCTCATCCAGTTCATGCTCGGCCTGACTCTGACCCAACACTCCCACGCTGCTCTGTTACGATCCTCCCTATTAAACTGATCCATTTTCAGGTTTTTGCATGATTCTTTCTGAGTTCCAGGTCACTGGAGAGCGCGTGAGTCAGGTAAATCTCCTGTTACACTTCCCTCCCTTTCCCCTGTGGTAGGATCATTTGTGCCTGGGGCATTAATGCTAACTTTGTTTATATTATTTTTACCCTATGTAGGAGTGACAGCTTATCCCCCTAGGTCCCATCACGTATCCAGTCGCTAAGGAGGAACTTAAATTTCAATAGCCAAACCTAAAGTGTGAATGTAAATCTACTGAACTAAGCAAATACAAAGCCCTGTGCAGACGCTGGTGCCAGGTAAAACCTGCTCCTCACCTGCTCGAGCCAAAGCAACAGGTTTCATCTCAGATCCAGCCGCCTGTTCTCAATGAAACCGGTGCATCTCTCCCTGCTCGTCGCAGCTCTCAGCTCCATTTATTCCAGACTCCCTGCAGAACAGACTTTTTTTTTCAGCCTCATAGGCTGTGACAGGGCTGCGTGTTCATGCAAGAGCTGCGCGGTATTCGGACAGCAGAGCCCGGGCTGCGCGATGGCGTTGCCAGAGGGAAGGGAGGGCTGCGGCTGAGGACGCACAGCTCCTCGGAGCACGAGGTCCGCAGCCTCCAGACAGGCGTGCCTCTTGCCCGTATCCAAAGGCACGCCAGGATACGTCATCTGTCACGACACGGGTGAAAGGAGCGCTCCGGCTGCGCGGGCAAGGTCTTGGGTGCGAGGACGGCAGAGCCGGGGCCGCGAGAGCAGCGCAGGGACGGGAGGGTGAGCGCCGGGAGCGGGGCCGTTAGCCCTGCGAAGCCGAGGGGCTGCCTGGGCAGCCCGAGGGGCTGATGGGTGCTTTCACGGCTCGATATATTCCTACTCCAAACTGTTTGCAAAGGCCCAGCACATAGCGATTTTGTTCTCCTGGAAGCCACAAGAGTTTGGAAAAGAACTCAGAGCAAATCAGTCCTTTTTTGTTGTTTTTTTCTGGACCCAGCAGGAAACTTCATGTCCTTCTTATGTCCCAGCCAGCGAGACAACAGCCTTGTCACCTGGTGACGGTGCATCTGGCCTCTGGGACAAGGCTCTCCTCAGGGCATAGTGGGCCTGTGGTTAATTTAGAGCCATGTCGCATGACCCCAAAATAGCGCAGTGTGTGACTACCGCACACCAGTGTTGCAACAAGAGCAAATAACCAGAGGGATCACTCAAGCACTCCAAAGAGCAAAGAAGCTTCCTGACACCAATACCACCTTCAGAAAAAGCCAAAGGTAGTATCTCTGCACTGGAGTCTACTCAGCCCATCTCCATCCCCGTCCTCAGCCAACTGAGAGCATCTGCACTCAGAGGACCTTCCCCTGGAAAGGACTTTGCTCTGATGGGGCAGGTGTATGCCATCAGCTCCATCTCTCTCTTTCCAGCACCCAGTTCACGGGGATCCAGTCTGTGCCCCCGTTCTTCATTATTGCTTTGTTTCTCATCGCCAGACACATTTTATTGTTACTTTGATTGTGTAGGAAGGAGTCCAGACACTATGGAAATGGAACCATATAGGGACTGGACGGAGGAGGCACATGCTGGTCACCCTCTTACTTGCACAGCAGTGGGAATATTTTCTCTCTTACGCTAAGATATTTTTAAAACAGAGAATGCCGTTATTATTTGTTGTCACCCAGGATCCAGCATTGCCATTCTTGGAAACCAGCGCAACGCCTCCGATGTCAGTGTCAGAAACATTATTAGTAGAGTTTTTGATATCTCCCGACATGTCCTAAGGCTAAATGGCATTTATGACTTGGAGAGGGCTGACCTTAACTCCAACCATGCCCGAGACTGCAAAGCAGAGAACATGCCCACTAGCACCGGTGCAGCTAGGCCATGCCCCTGGCCATCACAAACACTGTGGCTGTGAAAGACTAACTTTTAATCAAAGCTCCTGATCTGAGAGTACTGTAGAAATACAGGTGGTTCAGCAAGACCAGCCTGTGAAGGTTAAGCTAACACAGTTATCCTACGGTGCTGGAGAACAGGGGAAGGAGCAGAGACAAGGGGTAGCATCGGTGTCTTCCCCCTTGCACGGCAGCGATGTGAATGTGCAATTTTTGTCCCTGGGGTGAGCAAAGCCGGCAGGGACACATACAAGTCAGACCCAGACATGGAGGACGGTGCATCGCCTCCGGTACGCCTGCCTGCCGAGGGGAGAGAGACATCACATCTCCCCACCGCCGGCAGACAGCCGGCCGATAGCACTCCATCCGCCTGCAGCGTGCGGGATGATGCCTCTGGGCTCAGCCTCTGCCCCCGGGGAGGGTCTGTTTCTGACTCAGCCAGTTGTCTGCCAGGTCCAGCTTCTTGTCTCGGTTTGGCTTTGGATGAGAGCAGATGTTTCTCTGCCCATCTGCACAGATGCTTGGATGCCGGCTGTGGTCAGCTGTCTGCTTTTTGTTCTGTCACTCCCGTTTTAATCCCACAAATGCAGCCCTGCTGCTGGAAGAAAACTACCGAGTGCCATCCGCCGAGGTCAAACCTGGGGGCAGAGTATCAGAGGAAAGGAGCCTATTCCCAAGGCAGATGCACAATTTGAACTCAGCACTTGCATCGGCGTCCTGCGTACCAACTATTTACCTCTCCCTGCTCAAGGGTTTGCCACAAGTAAAGGATCCCATGTGCGCAGGAGGGAGAGGGATGGATCCCTGCTCTGTTGACAAGACCTGCGTATTGTCAATGGTGGTGGTGTTAATGTTGCTGCCAGCAGTGCTCAAGCACGTGCCAGGGAAAGAAGAGATTCTGCAAAGGGGGACAGGGCTTCTCCTAACCCCCACTCTTGCCTCAACAGCAAGGAGCTGCAGAGCAGCGCTTCACTCCCAGATAACTCTTTCCTGCGCCAACAAGCTTCGCTAGGTTTGCTGCTTTAATTTCTTAAAACAAGCCTAGATCCTGTGTTTTATAAATTACTACAATGCATTTAATAGGTAGCCTTTTCATAAAGGAGCACAGCGGATGTGTACACAGGCCCTGATGAAGCTAATAACTGCCTCTCAATGGCTTTCAGAGAGTTATTACATATTTAAGATCCAAGCTCCCTTAATCAACCACAGAGATGCAGCTGGCAGCAGTAAATTGCTAACAACAGCTCATTACAAATAAGGAAACATTGGTTTTTCAAGGACAAAAACCATGTCAGTTTTTCAGTGAGAGCTTGTCCTCACCCTTCTCCCCCCCACTCCCCCCAGTGATGTGCTGGCACAACTTGCTTCGTCCAATAACACAACCTCACCGCCTAATCCGCTCCACAGGGGACATCATCAAATCAAGTTCCTAGATTTCATGACTTATTTGGGCAAACGGCACAGACTGCATCCCGTGCTGACTCTCCCCAAGCCAGCTACGGGCAGGACTAGTCCCACACCACCGTGATGACACCGTGATGCCGCAGGAGCACACCCACTGGCCTCACTCTGGGGAGGAGAGGACCAGATCAGGCCGTAGGACACTCAGAGACACAGTTGCCAGTATGTGCTTGCCGGCTTGAGACCCGACGTGGCACTCGGGAATGATTTTTTCAGTACCTACCACGTCTGTGTCACTCAGTGCCCAGTCTGTATGCACAGGATAAAGGCAAGAACCTGCAGGCGTTTGGGCACAGGAGAAAGGGGAAGGTCTGTGAACACCACGTGGCCTTATTTCCTCGCTGTCTCCCAACAGAGATGCGGGGGTTGTCCAGTGCAAACGAGACGAGCACAGCAGTTTGAGAGAGGTGCACATGGCTAGGAGATATTAAGGCTAACATTTTAGGAGCGTTCAGGAAAGACTACACATCATGTGAACGAAGAGGAGAAAAAGAAAAGACAGCTCACCCTGTTATAGCTATATCTTCCCTCCCTGAAGAGGGGACGACCAGCTTTTGGCTTTCAGGACCCAAAGCAATGACACCTTTCAGCCCCAGGGAGCTTCTCCTCCCCAGAACTCCCCTGGAAAGGGAAAGAGGCCCCCGTGCCACGCCGCAGCCCGCTGCGACACACGTACTCAGCTCCCCGCTGTGGGCCATGGCCAGGGCCACCTCCCACGAGAGGGACCCAGGGCACTGGGTGCTCCGGCCAAGGACCCAAGACCCAGATCCCGGTGGCCGTATTTCGAACTGCTGGCAGGTCCCACTGGGCCAGGCGAGACTGCCAGTGGCAAGGGGAAAACGTGCTCTAAAACCCAAGCTGGGCGCTGGAAGCAGGCCGAATAAGAGTTTAATCTTTGTTTGGTCTGTTTTGATATCTCACACTGTGCCTCCAGACATTAACCCTGCGCAAGCCAGGGCTCGTGAGGGAGGGGAGGCACCGTGACACACGCAAACCAAGTGGGACGGACAAAGAGAGAGATAACGTGTTCAACGATGAAACATGAAAAGGGGAATGTTTGTTTGCTTCACCTTCGGCCTGGTTTACAGCGGTATCTCTGCCATATCAGACGACTCTGCTCTTCGACTGCGTCCTACTGCAAGGCTGACCACGCTGGAGGTTTCATTTTTTTCTCTGAAGCTGCAGGCCATGGATGCAAAACTGAGCTAGAGAGGTCCCAGGGCTGAGTCAGGATTTTATTTTTGCTGTTTCTTTAGACATACCTTACCCAACTTCTTTTGGAAAAGAAAAGGGGAACTTAAAAAAGCAGTACCACTTCGTTCCCCCCTGCCACAATCTATATTTATTGACATTGACATTTTTAAAGGGCTCTTGGGAGGGAGGTTATGTGGTCTCTGGGGTCACTTTCCCTAAAAAATCAGAGGATTTAGCTGATGTTTGTGTCACTGTTAGCATTTGGCTCCTAGATTTATGCTTCCAGAGAAATGCCAAAGCTGGCTTGGACAAGTCAAATTCAATGGGCCAAGAGTGCCACTTCCTAAACCTGCAGCAGACACCTTTTATAAAAACAGCTCAACTATACATATGAACAGCCAGAACTATTAACATAAGATTCTCCATGCATTTACAGGTGTAACTGCATAGGTGAAGTACCAGTTTAATCGGTTATCCACATAATTGTGTGTACCGTCTTCCTCACTGACTTATTAATGCAGTAAAACCTTTTCTTTTGGGGGATGTGGGTGCAGACATCTGAAATGCAGATTGTAATAGATCTCTAGTTGCAATGTTATCTCTAGAAAAACTACTAGTTTTTGAACATGAAAGAACACACAGTTTTCATATAGCTTTGCAGTCACATCTGGAAGAGGTGCCCCTGCTGATGTTTCGAGACAGCAAGGAGAAGAGATCGCATCAGCTGGGGGAAGGATTGCTTCCTCCTCTAAGATAGGAGGCTGGACTTCTTTTGAGTTATTTGGCATTCAGTCAGGAGATAAAAATACACTGGCTACATGAACCAGTGACCTCTTCTATGATCACAATTGCTGTGGTAGATGGGTGGGCAGGAAGAGCCTGCAACTACACATCTTCTCCATGTTCTCATCAAGAGAAAGCTTTAATCATTAACGGAGATGCAAGACAAGGCTGGAATCACCTTGCTGAGGATGGCCCCAGAGGGAAGGCTCTCTCTTACACTTTAAATCATAGCACCCTCTCCTACACCAGTGTCTCAGAGCCCCAGGTACCTGTGCAGTATCACGGAGACTGACCTTGCTGAGACCCAAGTCAGGCATCTTTAGCTTTCCCACACAGCTTGGACCAATCTATTGTACAAACCCAGCTAACCCCTTTGCAAAATACATTCAAATGCTGTTTCTTTCACTTGCCAACATGCACACATTGAACACAAGCTGTGCTTCAGGAGCAGGGAGCAGAAAAGCATCACTCCAAGAGGCCACCAGGCAGTGCTGGGATAAAATGTTCCACAGGAGGACCAACTTCTTCTCCATTATACGTCTTTTTTGGTAGCATCGGAATGAGGTCTTTGTTTAAATCCACAGGAGTGGCATGGCTTCAGCAGTTACACAGCTATTTTGTGTGCTCTGGGAAAGGGGACATCAACAGATTGCAAAATGGGAAAGTCTCTCTGGACGCTGCAAACAAACAACATGTTACGTAATTGGGCCTTTTGGGAACTGGAGGAAGGTCTCCAGAAGATCAGGGCCCTCCCAGTGCTTTCTAATTTTACTGGGACTTACCAGCAAGCCAGCCCTCTAATAATAGAGGCTTGTATGCAGTTTTCTTTCATCCTCGTGTCCCCCTGCAATGCCCTACCTTTGTTGTTAGTGCCGCAGAAAAACACATCTTACTCAATTTTACCAAGCTAATTGATACAGCCTAGAATGGCAGAGCTGAAGAGGCACTAAAGACCTTTAGAAAGGGCAGCAAAGCCATCTCTTGGCCACCAGAGCATGGGAAAACCTGGAGTTTTAGAAATTTATTGAATCAAATGTGCTGGGGAATTGCACCATTCTACATAGCTGTGATTTAGCTGAAGCACAGCACTAACAAGCAGTGACATAGGAAACAGGCTTTAGCTCTATAATCCACACAATGTGCTAGCACATCTTCTTTATTCCCAATAGAGCAAATTCTTCCAAGGGAGGATGCCTGTAAGCAGCACCTCAGCTTCAGGACCACACCGCCTTTGTGCTGTAGGGCTGTCCTAAACTTGTGCCCAGGCAAAAACGGACCTGTGGGAAATTTTCTGCAAGTCAGATTATACCATCCAACACCTGAACATGGACGGCAGCAGCTAAGTTTTAGATGAATACCTACTGCCTTTCAGGCACGTGAATAGACTGCAATTTCTACAATCAGTTTCACCCTTCTCCCAGAAAAAATAAGGTACGTGCATGTCCTCTCCCACCTGAATGGAACAAACCCCTCGCTCAACATATGGCCCTGCAGTTGCCACCTCCTCCCACCCCATTCCCCAAGCCCTCATTTGTACCAGGCTGTGAACTCCTAAAGTGGTGCTTCCCATGTGCGGTCCCTCCTTGTGATTCCAGGGAGAAATAGTTTAAAGGCAATAGAGATATGATAGCAATGTCCTGGCATCTGCACAGAAAAAACACACTTGGATTTCGAAGAAATCTGTTTCCCCCCGTTTCTTGCTTGCTGTGCACATGCTGACAGCCAGTAAGAGAAGGAAGGAGAAGGCTTGCTGCCAGGGGGAGGGCACACCAGCACGCCCCGGGGAGGCCGGGCAGCAGCTCCGACAGGATGCGGTCAGCCCGTTTCCAGCACACCTCTTGGTTACCGGGCTGTTGGCAAAAGTCAGCAGTCAACAGCTTGGTGGAGGAAAGGTGGTGGGCACAGCAGAGCGGGGAGAAGGCACTGCCGTCCCGCTGCAAAACCCCTCATCACAGACTGAGCGCCAAGACCATCACAGCGCAGACACAGGTGACGCTACCTGTCTTTGATGAAGGACAGCACAGAGATCCTGGCCAGAGTGATGGATCCAAGACAAGGGGGAAGCTGAAGCCCCTCTAAGCGCAGAGCCTGTGGCCATGTGTTTGGCCTGCCATGTAAACATGTCACATCCCAGGGGAACCGAGATCAAACATCAAAGTTTTCCTGCCAGTAGCCCAGTTTTGCTAGTGCTGAGTGACCTGGTTAAAAAGTAAAGAGCCTTCGGGGGATATCCTTATAGCCTAGTTCATTGCATCTCTGCAGACAACTCCCTGCTTCTCCCCAAATGAAAAAAAAAAAAAAAAATTCGAATAACTGCATTCCTCTCTGCTACAGTTATCATTCAGGAGCCATGAACAATGGCATATCATGTGCTCTCAACCCTTGTGTGAACAACATGCATGTTCTGGCCTCCAGACTGCTGGAGCTATGAAGCTCTTGCTTAGTTTTTCCTGAGAAGTCAAAACCCCAACTGGTCTAATATGCCTGAGAAATACAAATCACTTTTTTCTTTCCCCCTACGTCAAGAACTTTTATGATTCCCCTATTTGCTTCATTCTCCCTGTGCGCACAGAGCCGGTACAAGTAACAGACAGAACATAAGGCCCGCTCTCGGCACTCATCGTGGGTTCGTCTCGGCTCCTGAGAGACCACTTGTATGATATGCAACACTCAAGCCAACATTTAGCTCTCCCTTGACACAGCAGTGCCCTTTATCAGTAACTGCTCCAGGTTCTACACAGTGGTTTTGTGCTACAGATTCTGTTGTTGGCAGGGACTGATCTACAGACACAGACTTCACTGCAGGAAGAGCCTGAGGCTGGAACAACGCAACTCCCAACCCTTGCTTCTCCCAGAGCCCCAACTGGGCAAGGAAATGTCTTCACGACCTACCCAAGGATAGATGTTTTCAACCACTATTTACTGGGCTAATTTATATTCTCTACATAATGTAATAAACAAGGCTACGGCACTAATAATTTTTCCACTATCCACCTAGCAACAGTCAGGAGTAGCGTCCAACAGCTTTCAGCCTCTTTTTTATTTGCAAGTGGCCAAATGTGGCTGCAGTTGCATCCTAACCATGAGGCTTCTCTGCATGACAGTTCTTTTTCAGGCCATGCATTGGACAATGACCTAGGCCTGCAGCCTTTAGAAGAGGAGGAGGTGAAGTGACCTTCACCAAAGCCCTGAAGAGAGCATCAGTGGAACAGGCTGTGGCCCAGTCCTGGATGACCTGACCCTCAACAGGCAAGGGGAAGGAGGTACCACAATTCATACACTCAGTTTAGGCCCTTCGCATGACAGGTCCTTGTGACTGGGTGGTAACAGCCAGCTCAGTTTTGTTCTCTGCTCCACTGTAGTGCCGAGGCTATAGAGATCTGCTCAGTGCGTGGGTAGGGTGCAGGAGGCTGGGCTCACAAACCGGTCCCACCACCCTGCTGCTGGAAGGGTGCAGTGCCCCTGGGCAGGCATCACTCTCTGGTCTGTTAGCAAGGCAGGAACGCAGCATTTCAGGCTCCCCAAAGCACATAAGGCCATTCATGGCTTACGGCAACGTGCTGGGACCCAAACACCTCCGGTGCAGCTCTGGGAGCCACGTGCATTTAACTTCAGGAGAACCAGAGACTGTAAGTAACAAATAAAACCTTCACTTACACTATCTCATCGTTCTGGAACTCCAGCTCCCCGCAGGTGTCTTCAAAGTCCTCTCCTCCACCTTTGGCTGAGCCTTCAATGGTTTTGTAGGGCACAATAACATTTCCTCGTGCACCAGAGGTTCGCAACACTTTCACTTCCATGGTCCCCACACTTTCACTGACGTGTGTTACTGGCTCCTCAAAGGTGAAGATGCCAGCGTGGTCATCGTCAAAGATGGTGACGGTGGCAGTAGATGGTGATCCCAGGCAGGCAAGTGCTGAGACACAACTGGCCTCAAGAATGCCCTCATCCGAGGCCTCAGTGCTCACGCGGATGTTGCTGAGATGGACCAGGAAGTTCTCATCCTCCTCAAATATGTCGTCATCAATTATGCCAACACGGATTTCCTTCTGGGTCTCTCCAGGCTTGAAGACCACTGTCCCTTCAGTGAACTCATAGTCAGAGCCGGCATTGGCCGTCCCATCCTCTGTCCGGAAGTCAACGTACACCGTGTTGGTCAAATCGCCTCCCCGGCGAACGATGGTCAGGGCGACAGTGCCACAGTTCTCCAGACACTGGTAGGTACCCTGCTCAAAGTAGAGTTTGCTGATGGGATCATTTTCTGCCACCTCACTGTTGACCTCATGCATGCTGACAGCTTTACGGGCCTGGTCTGCAGCATGTCTCTTCAAGATGTTGCCAGCTCCTGTCATGAGCCGAGTGGCCTGAATGCGGTAAAAGGCCCTGCTCTTCTGCTGCTGGCTCAGGACCTGGTAGTTGGCCAGCTCTATAAGCTGTTCAATCTCCTTGTCGGGGTGCTTTTGTTTCAGCTCCTTCAGAATCCGAGCCATTTCCCTCCTGGCTTCCTCATCATCCTGGTCTTTCTCATCCACCTCCAACACCAGTGTCCCATCCAAAAAGTTCTCCACGTGAGAATTAGCAACCTTTCCGTCCATCTCAATATCAGCTTTGGAGGAGGGCCGGTCACCCTCATGCTCAATGATCATGCCTCTCTGCTTGCCAGCTCGGTATTTCTTGTAGACGTACTTGTAAAATAAAAGCCTCCTGTCAGCTATCCAGGCAAACACCACACAGATGGGGAAGAAGAAGAAGGTGAGCAAGCCTTCCCAAACCTCCACAATCCCAGGAGAAGACACAGATAAAATAATGTAAAGCCAAGTGTAAGCAAAGATGCTCCATGCCGCTGTAACAAAAAACACTCGCAAGTGCTTGATCTTCCTTATCTCTCCGTCTGGAACAACGTAAACACAGATCGCAATGATGACAAACATGTTAAATGCAGCACTCCCCACAATTGTGCTTGGCCCCAAGTCCCCTGCCGTGAAGCCATGGCCACACACTTCAATAACAGACAGGAGGATCTCGGGGGCAGACGAGCCCAAGGCCATCAGTGTGAGGTTGGAAACGGTCTCGTTCCAGATCCTCACCGTGGTTTTGCTGGTCTCGCCATTGGGCTTCTTGATGGTTATTTCCCGCTCTTGGGATGTAATGACTTCGATGGAGGACATGAAGCGGTCAGCTATGATAGATACTCCCAGGAACATGTACACCATCGCTACAAAATACACTGTTGCCCGAGCAATTTTGTCACCGAATGAGGGGTCTTGGGGTTCCCATATTGGTAAAATCACACCCTTTTTGCAGATGTATGAGCCAGTGCACTCCTCGGTGTCATTCACAGGCAGTTCGCTGGGGCTCTCCCCATGTATGCCATCTGCATGGAAGAGCAACACCAGCAAAACGCTCAGGAGTTGGAAGCTCACTGGGAAGGTGGGTGGGTGAGTTGCTCGCGACATGGCCGCTTCCACCGAACAGGTCCCAAATGTCCTCAACCTGCAGAGACAAAAGGAAAGATGCATTAAGTGAGGCCGACCAGAGATAACAGGTTTTCCTCCACACCCTGTTTATTTCCCATCTTTCCCAAACATATAATCAAGTTACTCCATTACTTAAGAAGACCCATCTAATAAGCCCATTTGTGTTATGATTACTGCAGTTTTCCATGTACAAATCATCTAGTTGAGTTATCTGAACAGGGACAGATTCCTGTGGGCTAGCAGTGGGCTAGCACCTACCCCCTTTAGCTACTATGGTGTTTAATGCCACTTTCTGTTCGCTGAAAGCCTATTTGTTCAATTGCATTTTCTTGTTTCTCATCTAATTTAAGCCCATCATTCTGCTTCTCAGCTGGCAGAAGTGTTTCCCATTTCAAAATTACAGTGCACTCACTCACTCGAGTTCAGGGTAAGAGCAGGAGAGGACAGGGAAATCTACTATCCCCCTATCATTTTTAGAAAATATTTTTATACTTGCTGTTTTTAATCACTGTAAACTACATATTTCACAACCTTTTCTTGCCCACAGTCCTCCCAAGCATCTACTCCACATCAGAAATCTGCATGAAGTGAGCTCAAGCCCTGGCAAAACCTTATTCTTAACAGTAACTTGGTCATAAGGTGCACCAGAAGGGCAGTCTTTAATTAATGATTTTGGAGCCATTCCTTCCACAGTGCATCCCTTTGCACCTTCCCAGAACTGGAAAGAGCCCCATATGCATCCAAGCCTGGCTCTCTTGGCATGCTTCAAGAGGAAACCTGTCCCTGCGCTCTTTTCCCACTAGGTCAGCTTTGACGGCTTCCCCTTCAAGGGCCTTTCTCACTCCATTTACAACATCAGTCATCAGGCATGACAGCAGTACTTGCCCTTATCCTGCCTCAGTATTTTCCAGCAGTGTAGAGGAGCTGTTAAAGAGGTTTTCGGTTAGTTAACAGTGCATAAACCGACAGAACAGATGCCTTTAAGTACAAAGAGATGCTTAGTGCAAAAACCTGAGCATGCTCAGTGTTACATTCTCAATTTTACTAGCCAATAAAAGCCAGATTCCTAGTTATTAAAGCTATATTTTCTCCTCAAGGAGAGCCTTTGCCATACTACGCTTCTCCATTCCAAGTTAATTTAATCACACGGTACTTAAAAATGTTTCTATGAAGAGAGGAAAATGAGTACGTCAATACCTTTACTGCACTGGAGAATACAAAAGGCTGAACTGGTTTTGTTCATAAAAAAACAACACCCCAGAAAGAAAAAAAAACCCCAATGAGTCCAGCCACGAAACGTTTTGACTTCCAAGAGAAGGATGGTATTCCGTATCAGAGATGGGACACAAGAAGGAGATCCAGTCAGCGCCTCCCGAAGTCCAGCCTCCCCAACGCCTGGCAGGTCTCACCCTACCATTTGCCATCTGCCTGGTCTCCAGCAAACACATGGCCAGGTCTGACAACTGCACCGCTGCACGTGTGGGGACACACTGACCAACCCGTCCGTGCTGAAGGCTGCATCCAGCGGCAGCACCCCAGCTGTCACCTGGGGCCAGTCACGGCGTGACCCACGCAGGACGGCTAAGCGCACTTTCCCTCCTCCTCCTGAAAGAGGGCTTGTTTCACAGCACAGCTGGGAACCAGGCTGGCTCTCCAGCCACGCAGCAGGCTACGCATGCTGCATTGCTGACTGCAAAACCCCAGCCAGGCAGGTGTTCCTGGACCCTCCAAAACAGGGACACGCCAACACCTCCTTGAGGAAAAGCACCCGGTCACCACCACCCATCTCCTGATCCCCCATGACACAGAAATGACCTCTCCTCATTAGGGCAGGGGCATATTACGGGGCTGCGCGCAAGTGAAGCACCAGCTGGAGGAAGCAATGGGTATCATCCTGCACCCACATTGTGGGATCTATTCTGCAAAGAGACGTTGTAATGATGGATCAAAGCCCTCTCCTCCATTTGCTTTTATTTAAGGATGCTGTAGTAGGATTATTGGGCTGAAAGAATAATACTGAGAATTTGTCAAGACAGTTTTATATAAATGGCATTTCCTCACCAGGAGCTGTTGGTCTGCCTCCCCCCCTCCCTCCTCTCAATCTTCTAATTAAGAAAAAAAAAAAAGATACACAGGGCAGGAAGTGAGCAAGTCGGAGAGCTGGGTGATAAGAACAGATAAGATGAACAAGAAAAAGCAAGTCTCCTGTATGAAGACAGATTTAAAACAAAGGACTTGTTTGCGTTGGAAATCCTGCTAATGCTACAAAAAGCTCTAACTGCTGGAGTCAGAAGCCCTGAACATTGCTCCCCTGATCACAGTCCCTGGGTACCTTCTGCTTCCCAGAATACAGGCTGTAGCCACCGCTTACAAACCTGAAGTAAAAAATTGAAAACATGGTATTTGTAGAGTACCTTGTTGCAGGCCATTTGGCGGAGAGCTAAGTTGAAACAGATGTGCGTTCATGGTCATTGAAGTTTAGCCGAAGCATGAATTAGTCACCCAACATCTGTACTCCTGTGTTTCACACTGCTCCAAACCAAGTCTCGGAGATATTTGATAAAGGGGCTGTCAAAACACAGACTGACTTGGTATCAACTCTGTTTATCCCAGATAGCTCCTAAGTGTACTTTTGTTTTTTTAAAAAATATGTAGGCTTAAAAAAAATTTAGTCAGGGCATAAAATATTACTCAGCTGCATGGTTTTTCACCCTCTCTTTCTAAAGGGCAGCAGTTTCAACAGAAAACTCAAGAGCATCCACCTGCCCTTGTTCAGTTATTTTCTCCCTGTGGCAAGTCATATCCTTGCACATGTACAATTATTCAGAGCAACCAGGCATTGTGAAATCCCCTTGGCAAGAAGAGGAAACAGATGGTTCTAGAGAAAATATTATGCTTTGGGTCACTGATTTAGGTCATAAAGAATGGGAGAGTCCCATCACACTTTGGACAAACTCTACAGTCTTAAAAGGATTCGAACACTGGAAGCCTCTGCCAGAAAAAGACACACAGTAAATCAGATTAATAAGTCACTTGGACTTCATTTGCCATGTTCTTCCCTTTCAAACATTCTAATATAAGTTGGTTTTGGTTTTTTGGTTTTTTTGAAAATCAAGTCCCATATTATGCTAAACAGTAGGAAAAAAGGCCTAGAGGTTTGCACCTGAGCAATCCATCTTTTTGGCCTTCCCATCCAGCTCTCCATGTACAAACAACATTTTTCCTCAGATGGCAGGAGATAAGAAACTTGGAACTTTTCTGGAGGGCTCAGATAGGTGGGGAAAGGCTGGAACTTTGGGAGAAAAACCCACCAGCCTTGGCAATGTGCCAGGACCCGGCTTTGAGCGGCAGTAGCATCCCCCAACTCTATGTTGGACTTTCTCCTGCATTTTGTGGTGCGGTCATCAAGCAAGATTCACGTACCCTCACCAGCTTTCCCACTTGAACCAACTCGCAATGAGCGTTATTAACACCAGACTCAGGAATTACGGAGGGCTAGAAAATGCTTGGCCACAACATGCTGGTTACGCACACACACCATCAGAGCCTGACACTCACAGTATCTCTGAGAAGCCGCTGCTATAAAATTAGCAGCATTTCTTTATTTGTACAATCCAAAATAAACAGCTTGGTCCCCAGAGACCCTCTTACTCTGCATTTGCATAGGGTCTCGGCCCGTGGTCAGCACAGTGCTGCAGGCGCAGCGGTAGGAATATTCCCAGACAAATCATTCATATTATTCTCTAACAAGAAGCAAGGCTACCAGAATGCCAGCATTCCCTCCAAACCCAACTTTGTTAGCTTTTCATTAAGGTGTCTCAATTGCATTTCCCATCCCGGCCATCAACAATAAAAGCAAATGCGGTAGCTGATTCACAGCACGCCGGGTTAGCAGCCCCAGCAAACCTCGCCTGCCACGGTGCTGGTGGCCTCGGCGTCTCTCCCCCAACACCTCTTGGGTCAGATTTATCACGGCAGCACCGGGCAGGGGTGCGAGCTGCTCCCGGACAAGCTCCCGCAGGGTGCTAGCAGTTGGTTTTGCACAGTCATGGAGGAAAGCCTGCAAGAGGCTGCGTGGTCCCTTCGAGGCAAGCGCGGTTTAGATGCAGCTTCTGGCCAAGGGACGTTGGTTCAGCCTTTATTCCAACCCTTGGTGTTGTGAAACACCAGGAGGGCAGCTGTTGCCCACAGCAGGTCTAGGAGGGTTGCAGAGATGTTTGCCTCCCGGCTGGACACGGGAGCTCTAGGTTTCACAAATTGGTTAGGAGAGAGCTCCTGCTGCCAGCTCGGGCTCAGCCCCCCAGCTCAGGAGCTGCCCGATGGGGAGAACGCAGCCTTTTAGACTCTGCTCTGACCTTTCCCTGGCAGCAACGCTCCTTCAGCCGGCCGGCTGCTGCATGCAAAGCGAGCCTGAAAGCTGCTCTGCGTTTCAACAAAGCACAGCTTTTCCTTTGCAGCAGCTTCCCCAAAGTCCCATCTCCATCTGGGCACTTCGCCCTTGAAATATCCACTGTAAGACCCTTCCTGTTATTTTCCTACACCTTTGTATCAGACGCAGGTTTATGACCATCTGCGACGAGCTGGTAGCACCATTTTTTTTCAGAGTACTGAAAAACACCGCTAGCCCAGGCATTTTCATTGCAGAAGGATTGGGCAAGGAAGGAAATGGCCTGGGCTCACAAGGAATGAGTGGCCACACAAAGAAAGAGGGAGACTTTCCACAGGGAATTTTTTTCCCAGCATCTGACAGAAAATCTGTACAGAGCAGCTGTAACACAGCAACGTTCACACCATTACAGCCACCACCGACGCTATCCGACGGTGCCTACCCCCCTGCGACGTCGGCCTTATAATAAACATCATTACTGTGAACTTATTGCCAGCTTGTATGGAAGAGGGGGTCCCCACAGCCGTGTCACTGGTGTACCAGAGGTGGGAGCAGCACCGTCTCCCCACAGGGTGACCGGTCCTGGGTGGCAGTAGGAAGTTGCTCTTCACACCAGAGCGGCTGCTCTTCAGCATGCTGTGGGGACACAACCAGGAGCATGGTGCAACACCACGGGGATTCCCAGCCACCCCTTCCCCGTCCCACGGTCAGAGCTAGACAGAGGGGAGCTTTTGCTAGTGGGAGTGCAGTGCTGCAGGGGGACAGGGAAGGCAGCTCAGACCCTCAAACATCAAACTCCTGACGTCAGCAGCAGGAGAAAGATGGTCTCTCTTTGGCCAGAGGGGCCAAAAACTTTGACAAAGCAGCAGCTACGAGCTACTGCAAGGCACAGTGAGCGTGCAAGCTAGAGAAACAGAGCCTCAAAGCAAGCCAGCTACTCGCTCCCCTGCCAGCGTCCCTGGTGAAAAGACAGCAACCCCCACAAAGGCCCCAAGTGAGAGGACAGGCTCTCCTAGCCAGCAGGTGTGTCCCCCCGACCTTCCTCAGAAAAAACGGCTGTTTCAAGTTGCGTGCCTTCTGCTCCTACCCCAAGGTCAGACCTGAAGTCTCCCAAGTCACAGCACCCCTTTCCCAGCTTCTCTTGCAGAAGAGCAGCACTTAAGAGTCTACTGCAAGCAATAACCAGCGTTCCCTGGGGAAAGCGCTGCACACCTCGCCTCCGCGGGTGGGACTCATACCCACTGCCCCAGCTCCGGAGGGCTAGCAAACCTCTTCTCTCCTGCTGACCCTTCCTGGCTATGCTGAAGCCTCTACACCTGTGCCTCATTGAAAGCAGCACTCTGCTTCACAGCAGGGCAGCTTGAGCAAAGCCTGTAGTGGGAAAAGACATGACTGTAGGAAAAAAAAAAAAAGCCCAAATTGTCTGGTCTCTGACCATCAATCAGTAAATCAGCCAAGAGCCTAGGTCCAGCTTCCTACAGCTGAGGGACACAAAACAGATGCCAACAGCCCTGCAAAGTACAGGGTGGTTGGAGATTTGTCTAGGCAGCCACAGGCGCCGCTGGCTTCGCTTCTGATCTTGACGCTGACCCGTGGCACAGCTTTGGTAAAAAGTAGCTCCTGCCAGCTGTGATTTTTACCCATCAAAGCAGGAGAAGGACCCTACTGCCACGCTGGCTGTACATCCAGACCTGTGGAGGGAAGCCACTACGTCCAAATACCGTGTCGCCACTCAGGGCTGCACAGTGTGACAGCACTTTAAACACAGCTTGGAAAACCCTTGGCTCGCAGCCCTGCTCTGGCTCTGCCCGGCTCCTTCTCCCTTCCACCCAGCTCTGCCACTCCAAAAGAGGCATAGCCTGTTGGCATCCCCTGCCTGTGACCTCGAGATCTCCGCATCAGGAAAATGATTTCCAGGCCATCAGCACCCTGATTGCATCAGTACAAAAACCATCAAAACCTTTCCAAATATAGTCAGAGGCACAAGCCCTCCATGAAGCCAATCAAGTAAAATACACATCAGGCCACCCTGTTTTCTGTAAAGGACATTAAAAAGTTAGAACAATTATCAGTCTGCAACTGATTTTTCCAAGTATCCTATCTCTTCAATGAAGCATCCAATCTCCTCCCACAATCTCCCCAGCAACTTTCCAAAATAAACAGATAAACAGAGAAAATAAAACACCCCCGATATAAAATTTCAGCCAGATTGGATGAATTTGGGGGCAGCTTGTAGAGACTGAGCTTGGAAGTGTTTGTCAGGGAGATTCCAGCCTTGCTTTCTAACGCATGGAGACTAAGTGGCAAGTCATCCCTTTCCCCCACGATTCAAGATCACAGCGAGGAAAATGCCAGGAAATGAGAAGCAAGGGAGAAATACTATATTTCTTTTGGGGTTGTATTTTTTTTTTTTTTTTTTTTTTTTTTTTTTTTTATCTCCCCTCCTACTCACTGCTATCCTCAGACCGTTTCTCTATCCCTACCGCCTGCTTTTGGTCTCTTCTTTATCAAGCAGCATCAGGCTCTTCCCCATTACTCCTCCTGGGCTGTCAATGCCTTCCTCTGCCTGTGGATCTCCCTCGCCGATTTAAGCACGGGGCTATCTGCCCAGTCTCCATGAGCCGGCTTTGAGGCTGCCTTGCCGACAGACTCCTTCTGTGATCTGAGGGCAGCCCTTCACCTCCCTGTGCTCTGTGTGTCCCTCTGTAAAATGGGAAGAGCAACTCCCGTGAGTGCTGGGAGAATAAAATACTGCTAATAAGCCTGAGGCTCCTGGGTAGCCTGGGGAGGAAGCGTCTGCCCAGAGATGCCCCGCAGGGGCCAGGAGAGAGGAATTAGCAGGCTTGTTGCTTTCCTCTTTGTCTGCCTGTGTCTGCTCTTCCCTCCTGGCCCATTTTTGCCCTGGGTTTCTAGCTGTGTGCGGGTCCCCTGTGCAGCGCGATGCTCTCCTGGGCTCAAGGAGCAGAAAGCTTCAAGGGAGCAGAGACAAATCCCCAGGCCCAGCTCCCGGCGTCCATCCAGGGACGAAGAGGTGGGAGACGTCCCTGGGAACGCGTGTGGGGAAAGGCTGAGGCGAATGCAGGTTGTGGAACCCGGGCGATTTGGACACGGTCCTAGACAGGAGCTGGGCAGGTTCGTTTGGGCCAGTGGCCCACCCTGGCACGCTGCATCCATCGGCTACGTGCCTAGCCCTGACCGGTGAAGGGTGGTAGCACCTCCCGGGAGAGTTACCGTCCGGAGGTACAGCTCTTGCACCGCTGACTCTAGAGGGAGCCGAACGCTAGTGCCGAGCAGATGCCCAGTTTTTAGACCACCAGATCTCAGGAAAGGGAGTCTGAGCCCAGGTGTGTGCCGGGCCTTGGCTGCTTATCTCAAAAGCGAGGTTAACCACCCCTCCCTCCTCCCCAGTCTCCCCCGCCTTCTCTGTCTCTCCAGGAGCTCTTTGCAGCAGCAAATCTCACTTCTATTTGTAGCCAGGTTTCCTTAGGAAGCCAGGCATATGAAATCACAGTTTCCATGTCTGTCTGTCTGTTCACATCACCCCCCCCCCCATTTCAGCTAAAATCACCAGAGGGATAGAGATAGCACAGAAAGCCAAGTTCCTACAAGCTTCCTGAAAATAGCTGGAGAGATACCACTCGCGCCCTCGGCAAGGGAAAGACTGGTCAGTAAGCTCAGCCCATATTGGATGCCAGAGTCCCGACGGCACAGCACCCTGAGCGCCCTGCGACAGACCTCAGTGCAGCCAGGATTTGCACAGCTGTGGGCACCGATGTCCATGAACTGGGAGCACACGCAGATCACGGCACCCTGAGCTTGAACAGAGCTCCAGGTTGTTCACTGTACCAGTCGCAAGGAGAGCCAGTATCACATGCCATTTGTGTTGTCTGCGACCAACCTGTTGGCTGGTTGTCCAGTGATGCTCGTGCCTTGGGGGACACTGGGCTTTTTTATAGGATCTGAGCTTCATTAGGATGCTGGAGAATGGTGGCTTTTCCCTGGTAAGCCAGCAGGACTGTATCCCCCCCCAAAACACAGAAGAAAACTAAATTCTGTTCTAGATGCAATGCCAGAAAATTGCAAGCCTGACAGCCCTGAGCAGATCAGGACCCTACCAAAGGCCCAAACAGGCAGAGAAATGGCTGTGCCTATACGGTGTCATGCAAGGTGCTGTGGAGACTCCCAAGAGCAAGGACGTGAGACAAATTCATGCCATGCCGTGTACAGCAGTGCAAGAAGAGCAAACTAGGTGCAGCCTGGACAGCTGCAGGACAGCGAATATTTAAGTCTCAGGAGCAATTCACAGACAAAAGATCGCAAAAAGCTTAGTGAAAGTGGTAGGGAGAGAGAAGCAAGCAAAGTTTCATCAGCTTAAAACTGTGCTACTTGGTGTTGGCATTCAGGGATGCTAGGCATAAAGAGGACATCCAATCTCCTCAAACATCTTGAACACAAACCCCGATACAGAGGAAGCTTTAGGCAACGCAGCTCCCCAGCACTGGCTTAGGAGTTGTTTATGCCTCCAGAGAAACGGAGCTGGTGAGGTATGAGAGGAGTCAGGCAATGCATCCAGTTCCCTGGGGAGATGGTGGTGGGGGTTCATGGCTTGGCTGGTAGGTTATGGCTCTAGAAATGCTAGATTATTTCCCTATTTGGGCTAAATGCCTCTGCTGGAAAAGGGGGAAAGCTGCTATTGAAGAACCAATTGGAAGGAAAAGGGAAGAAAGAAACATTTATCAGATGCACCCAAGGGAACGCAAATGCCTTTCTTTGGTGGTGTCCGCTGCCCCAGCCAAAGCCATACAGCACAGCTCTTTTTTTCCCTGCCGCCTTCATCCCATCAACGTGCAAGTGTCTCAGCTTCCCTTTTCTAAATAAAAGCGCACCTCTTCTCTTTGTGGTGGTGAGAAAAAGCACATGAATGCCTAGGCAGGTGTTGGGAGAGTGCACAGAGAACCCCAGCCTCTCTCGGGCCCCATTTCCATCGCCTGACTCGTGGATTTCCAACATCTGGGACCGGAGGAACAGCTTCCTGCGAAGCACAAGCAAAGAGGAACCCTGAAATCAAACACTCGCACCCACACGCCTGTGACCTTGTGGTTTTACTACAGCTTTCATTTTTAGACTCCAGTTCTCCCTAGCGCTCGCTGCATTTCTACAACGTTTCGGCAGTTTGCTTTCGCCCTGGAGACAGAGCCGAGCGCGGGGTTGCTTAGCACGGCTCGGCGGGGAGGGAAGCAACAAGGCTACGATTAAAGAATTAAACTCGAGATGACGGAAGAGCCCCAGCCATGCTTCCACCTAGACAAAGCCTACGTGATGAGCGCTGCTTAATGCCAGCCCTTAATAACACACGCTGATCGAGACGAAAACGGGAATTTCATCGCGGCTGCAGGTGCCTCCGACCACTCACCTCGGAAACCGTTTCAAGGCAGAAATCCCCGGGGCTGGAGGAAAAGCAGCCCTGCCCGGAGGCACGACCACCCCCGCCGGGCGGAGGCACCGCACCCCCGCCGCCGCGCACGGGGGAAGATGCCCGTAACCCCCCGGGGGGGGGGAGGCGGTTTGCTCGGGCCCCCCTCCCCGGCCCCACCTGCCCGGCAATGCCCGAACCTCGGGGTAGGGGAGAGGCAACCCCCCACCCCACCCCCCCTCGCCGCAGCCGCGCCTCCCGTCGCGACATGTCGCGATTGGCCGGCGGGGGAGGGGGGCGAGCCCCATCGCCTGCCTAAAGGTGCCGCGGCTGGGTTGCAAAAAGCATTCCCGCGGCGTGGGGGGGGGGGGGGGGGGAGCATCCTACCCCCGCCTCCCCATCGGTTCCCGCACGGCTCCGGGCCCCCCATCCCGCCTCCCTCATCCTCCCCCGGCACTGGGGACCCCAGTGCAGCCCCCCCCCCCCCCGGTGTCGGGGCGGCGGGCGGGGGGGGACCCGACACACGACTGGCCGCGCCGGGCAGGGTTGGGGCCGGGGTGGGGGCCGGTGGCTGTCGGTCCTACCTGGCGGGGGGGGGGCAGGAGCGGGCGCCGCCGGGGCCGGCTCAGCAGCGGCGGGGCATCGCGGCGGGGCGGGTGGCGGAGCCCCGGTGCGCGGCTGCGGCGCGGCGGCGGGCGGGAGGGAGGGGGGAGAAGGGAGGGAGGAAGGGAGGGATGGAGGGTGGGATGGAGGGAGGGAGGGAGCGCGCACACACACATACGCGCACACTCGCTCACACGCACTCACACTCACACTCACACTTACACTTACACGCAGCACCCCGGGGATGCGCTCAGCCGGCCCGCCCCGCAGGCAGCCTCCCCTCCCTCCGCATCCCTCCGCGGCGCTGCGCGGGCAGGGAGAAACCCGCCGTCCCTCCTCCGCGGTGGCAGCTTCAGCCCTCCTCCTCCTCCTCCTCCTCCTCCTCCTGCTGCTGCTGCTGCTGCTGCTGCTGCTGCTGGAAATATTTCCCGATTTCCTCCTCGGAGCGAGGGACTTTGAAAGGCAGGGCTGGTTGCGGACCCACCCCCGGCAGCCCTGCCCGCCCCTCCTGGGGCAGCCCCCAGCCCGGCCCTGCCTTTGCCCGGGACAGTCCCCATCCATCCTCTGCCGGCCCCCAGCCCTGCCCGGCCCGCTCCCGGTCCTGCCCGCCGCATCCCCCCGCCCGCCCTGCAGCCTGCCACGGCAAGCCCGACCCTATTTGCACCCCGCGGGAGGGAGGGAGCCCTGGGAGAGGTGGCGGGAGGGGAAGCGGGCGGGTTGCAAGGAGTGCCTCGCTGGGTCTGTCACCGTGCCCCACAGCGTCACCCGTGGCTGCCGCGATGGGGGGCAGGAGGGCCGGGAGCATCCCCAGGGGCCCTGGGCGGAGGTTGGGTCCCCTCCCATCACCAGCGCTGCGGTGTTTGCGGAGGACAGCGGGGGCCGTGGGGGGTCGGGCAAAGGGCACAGGGGTCATCTAGGGCCCTCCTGGGACCTGCCCCCCCATCTGGCTCTGTCCAGGTCAGCCCCTGAACCCACAGAGCCTCCTGTCCCCACGGGAGGGTCATCGGAGTCGGGGCGGTCCTGCGGGGAGCCAGCAGCCTGGCACAGAAGGACTCGCTGCACCTCAGGCTGGCCCAAGTGTCCTTCCTGGGCGCAATTCCCCTTTCACCATGCCCGAACGACTCCTCCACCCTGCGCTGGCTCCAGCAAGGAGCAGATGAACCCATTGTCCCCCCCCTCCAGGCAAAACTCTGGGGCTTTGGGAACTTAAAGTAGGACCAAAGCTAATAACTCACACACTGGTAGTCACAAGTACCCAGCGACCTTGAGTAGCCCTCTACACCCACGTCCTCAGGTGCAACAAGAACTGTGGAGAAGCAGAGCCATTATTCTAGCTCCTGCACCCTCTTACACCTTCTCCCTCTTACCTTGTTGGCTGTGCCTGTAATTTTTGTCACCACTGGCAAGACAGCAAGTCAGAATTTTACCTTTGGATTTCATTTGTGCTATTCTTCCTTTCTTTCCTTTTTTTAAAAAGATTTTTTGCATCACCATGGCCTTCAGCAGAGATGGAAAACTAAATTTCTCTGTTCAAGATGAGGTGTAAGACATGGACAATGTCACAAAACTCTTTTGTAAAGAATGTTGTGATGAACTGACCAACCAACAAACCAGCTACTTGTTATTAGTGTTGCAGCTGTTATTGATATTATTTAGATTTGGTCTCACTTTAAGAGCTAATTGCCTACACATGGGATGAAAGGTATTTCCAAATAAGAATTTGGTTTCGAAAAAAATGTGGTTTTGAGTCCAGTAGCTAACTCTGATTGTCTGTCTCACCTCTTTTCATTTAAAACTCTTCAGAGGAGTGATAAGGTTGCGTGTGGCCATGTGTGGTACTTTGATGGGACTCAATTCTCCCAGCAGGGCCATTGGTATAAAATGAGCACAACTAAATGTCCACAGTGTGCACAGCGCTGTGCTCTGACCAGGACCCGAGCAGAGCAGTGGATGTGTGTCAGTGGCGTTTGGTTTGGCAGTGGCTGCAGGACGCAAGGCGCTGCACAAGCTGGCATGGCAAACGGATAGTGTGAGCAGAAAAAATTGGCATGGTTGCAGCAAACACAATCCCTGCTGTTGCTTTTCACCCTGCACACTGAAATTTAATCATTGCAACAGTAAGCAGCGGAACTCAGATTTTAATTAGCTGTCAGCCATGAAGTTCTCCCTAAAGCTCCCCATTTCCCTCAGTCATGTTGCTGACCTACTTCCCAGCTCGTTCACTGAATATGGTACACAACTCCTCTGGAGCACCAAGACATTAACTCTGCTAATGGGGATCCGCTGGTGAGCGGCTCTCTGAAGAGCCAGGCTTGTCCCCAGCCTCTCCCAGCCCACCTCTCTCTGCAGCTTGCAGCGCGTGTTCCTCTCTCCCAGTGCCTCCTTTGGAGACCTCAGAAAGGCTGCTTCAGCTGAGGGATTTCTGTGACATTTGAGGGGACCTGAGGAAAACGAGAGTTTGTCAGTGTTTGTGGTGCTGCTCATTAGTCCATGCAAATGAACCCTTTGTATCACCCAGCCTTAATGGCACTGGGACAGAAGACGTGAGGCAGAGATGCAACATTAACCCACCTGCATCTGAGAGCAGCTTTCATCTGCTTGAAAAGGGACTGGTTAGGAGGGATATGAGGCTGGGAGGCTGGAAGAAGGTGTCCCCCACTCCCCAGTCCGTCACACACCCCTTTCCAGGCACATTCAGACCTTCATCATTCACAGTCTCCAAGAGAAAGGAGGAGTTGGGCTCTGAAAGAAAGAGTGGACGGTGGGGAGTAGGGGAAACAGTGAGCCCAAATGATGGGAGGAGATACTGTGTGCTAGGACTGCTCCACACTGCAGTGGCTATGGTTCACACTGCTTTTTCTCAGCCAAGCTAGCTGAAGTGGTAGCTGTAACAGCTTAGAGCTCCACCTGGGCTGTGAAATCTGCTGGACAAGCTGAGCAAATGCTCCTGGTTCTGCCCAGTGCTCCAGAAAAAAAATGCAACAAGAATGCTCATGTCCTGACACAACAAGTTTGTCATGGTGTGGGTACATTCATGCTTCATCATGATTGCAGCCTGGGCTGTGCTGGGAGAGGTGGTCGCTTGCTCCAGCTACCTTTCCTTCCTTGTCTCTCTTTGCAGTCATGCAAGTGAACACCTACCATTGCAAATGTGCTTACAACCACTAATTGGTAGTCTCAAAATCATGGAGGTTCTCATGCCAAAGCTAACGAATGGTTCATTCATTCATTCATTCATGCACACCCACAGCTCCCTCCGACAGCAGCCTGCATCTCTTTGCACAGTTGGTGGAGGAGGTTTCTGGGTATTGTCTACGTATGCAGAACAGAAAGACAATTCCTTCCTGCAAAGGCTGGGGTTAGTGGACTGTGGAGTCTCGAGCACAGGACAGAATGGTGCAGGCCAATTATCTGCTCAATGCCTTGGGAAAACAGACATATGAGCTCCTGCACTTTTTAGAGGAGAGGGACACAAACCCTCAGGTATTTCTTGGTTGAAAAATTCCGGCCTTATATTCACTCTAAAAGAGACAAGTGGTCAGGGCAAGGTGAGCTTCAGCTCAGCCACAGCATGCTCACCTCCGAGCAGCTGTCCTACCACCCTTTCTTGGCCCTGTCTGGAACATCTCCTCAGTGGGATGCTTTGGTCTCTGCTCCAGCTTTTGTGGGTTCAGATAATGCTGGAGTATAACCAGTGAGTCCTCACTGGTTAGTTGTCTCTGGTCATGGTTTTCCTTGAGTCCCACAGGAGATGCCAGAGAGATCCTGCAGGAGCAGATGGGATGTCACCTCTGGCTTGCCATCCATCTGTTTTTGCTCCTCACTGCAGCAGACCTGAGCATGCGCCCACTTCTCTGGCTCTCCTCTGCATGTTCTTGGCAGAGACCTGGAGATCCCTGAGAGTGGCGTTTCTAAAAAAGATGCTCAGAAACATAGTTTCCAGCAATTTGAGCATTCACTTTCACTGTCACCTTCAAACCTGCCTTTGCTGTTAGGAGGAGAAATCAGACATTTAGAAATGTGGCAGATGGAGTGGGTCACAGCAGGGAATAGGAAGGGCAGTTCTGCGTGCTGGACTTCGTACACTTCTTTTTGAGCTCTCCAGGCAGTAGGTCCTTAGCTGTTTCCAAGGTCCCAGGGAGGTCTGAGCGTGTGACAGTTGTCCATTGGCCAGCCAGAGGTCTTGGATGTGGAAGGTGTCTCCCATGCCTGGAAAACTGAGAGTAAAGACTATACCCCAGGGAGAAGGCAGTGCTCAATGGGATGTTTTGGCACGCCTGTGAAAAACTTGGCATTGTATGGTTTGCTCTCACTGCAATGCTTTGGGAGCCCGCAGAGGTAACTGGAGAAACCATGCTTGTGCTGCTTTCGAGCTTTTCCCCAAGTACTTGCTCTATACTGTGTTTTATGCAGGTTTAAACAACAAATCCGGAGCACTAATTGATGAGCATAGCATTTAACAGCTTGGGAGAGAGTTTTCCTGGAAGAAGCATTGACTGGCCAAATTTTGCAGACCACTGCTTGTGTGTGGCAGACACAAAAGAGTATTTGCACTGGAAACCACCTGCCACGTGGGGGTTGAAAGAGGAACCAGTTATAGGGGCTGGGCATGAATTTAGGGAGCTTGGAAATGGGGAGAGCTGCATGTATTTTGCAAATATCTAGTCTGCAAAACAAGCCACACACTCCTCTCTTCAAATTCTGCTTCAGAATCTCACTTGTCTTTTTGAAAAACTGCTTTCTGGTCATCAGGGATATACAGGAAAAATTCAATGTGTGCGCAGAATGACTTCAGCATCTGGGCTTAATGTAAGCGATGTGCAAGGTGCAAACTGTCTCCTTACTCCTCTTGAAGGAGTAGAAATTCAAAAGCCTTCCGGCAGCTGTCATTTGTCTCAACAGCAGTGCATGCTAATACTAGCATTTCACTCCCATCCCCATTTCACAGGCAAAAACCAGTTCCTAGTCTGAGTCACTGGAAAATGAAGGACCAGATGTCCCTTGCTGAACTGCCTGTCCCTTAGCATCTTTTCCCACCAAAAAAATGAAGCTTTGTTTTCCTGCTACAAAACTGCAGAATACAAGAACTAAAAATGCAGATGCAACATCAACTGAAATGCATTTCCCAGTGAAAGCAATAGCCTTGGGACTCTGCTGCCTCAAGACGAAGGTCCTGCAAGGGGCCATGGAGCTGCAGTGTGCTGGCCCCGGGGCAGCACTACAACTGAGCGGGCACTGGCACTCTCCACTTGACGCTCCAGCTCTTTTTACCACCATCCCAAGGTTGCCCTGGCCTGGAAAAAATTTGGCTGGAAAAAAACATAAAATCCCCCCAAATCCAGAATTAAAAAGCAACAAATGTGTTCTCTGGATTTGCCTTCTGCTTTTGAAACCTAGAGGTTTGATGTTTTCCAATTTACTTGGTAATCAGAAGTAAGTTAAAAAAAGAAGAGAGATGCAATAGTAATATGAAATCATATGACTCCAGAAGCTGGGACTTTAAGAGAAAAGTGCAAATACCATGATAATGTGGCAAGATCTGGGAGCCGTGTCCTGCAAACTGAGGACTGTGCTCCTTCCTCAGCAGCTCCCATCTCACATGAGGCCATATCCCTCATTTGATCTGTGTGCAAGGTTCCCATTGCTGTCAGTGCGAGACACAGGGTGAATTGGATGTAGTGCATGACTCCGGCTGCAGCCCCTGATTGTGAAGGTAATTTGGCCTCCTCTGTACCATCTGTTTGCCAGCCCTGAGTGAGGCTGGATATTCCAGGGAAAATAGACTTTTTTATTACAAGTGAGAAGTGACTGACCTCAGCTGCATAAAGCACCTTAATTATATTTTATTTATATATTCCAGGTCAAGAAAGCTGCTGGAACACCTTGCAAAAACCAAGCCCATTAGGCAAGAAGATGTGAAATGAATTCCCTTAAAGGGAAACTTGTCTTCACTATAATGGGCTTTAATCTGTGCTGTCCTTGCAGAGTGGTCAGAAATCTTGCCTCCTTGCTGCTTTGACTTTACCACCCTCTGTCTCAGCTCTGCCTCGTTTCACCTCCAAGTGTCCTTGCCTGGCTAGGTGTCCCTCCGGCACTGACCAGCTCCACCAGACATTAGCCCCTGAGTCCCGGGGATCGAGCAGAGCCAAGGAACATGCTGTCCACTGTTATCAGCACGCAGCAGTCAATTTTAGACCACAAGGACCCATGGCACTGGGAATTTCTGTGCTCCTCAGTCTTCCTCAAGGCACCTTGGAGAAGGTATGTGCCCTCGCTCCTGGCTGACTCTGTCCCTGCAACAGCTGAGGCAACAGCATGGTTCTTATCCTGGTTCACTTCTCCCCCCACAGCTTAGAGCTTAGATGTGAGTCCAATGGACTGGGACTCCCACTGGTGCACACACAAATCTTGCTATTTTGGCACAGTTTGCTCTATTTGCACTTCTGAAGATGTATAGACTAGAAACGCTTGTCTTCTCTGTGCTGCACGCTCAAGCAGCAGTGAGGCAGTAACCAATGCTGCATGTCCTCAACATAGTAATGGAAGCCCTGCGTGTAAAGAGAATTTAACGAAAAAAGAGAGAGACGTAAGAAAACCAGATTTAACTTCCGGATTACTTAATGGTTATAAGTTTGGGTTTTTCTGGAGATTTTGGAGAAATGAAACTGCACTGTTTGTGAGACCGGATTCTCCTTTCAAATTCCCCGTGCTGTCACGTGCCAGTCTGTTCCCCGCCTGGAATTTCAAACATGGTCTGTTCAAAAGCTGCTCTGAGCTAAACGGATTTTGCACAGCTTTCTGGATTGTGATGATGCTTTAAAACAATTGAAGAGCATCCTTTGCCACCACCTGCCTCGTGGTTAGAAATCCCCAAGTCTCTTATAAAAATCTTCTGCTCTTATGGGAAGCTTCTGGCAAAACTGTTCAGGTTCTGAGGCTGTATCCCTGGGTTTGTATGTGCAGGAGGGACATGGATGTGTGTGTGTGCGCATGCATGCAGATGTTTCCTAACGCAGGTTGCGCAAGCTCTGACTTCTTCCCTCTGCGTTTCTGCTTATTCAGATGAACTCCTGCTCTTCTGCAAGTGTTCCTATGTCTTCAGCGGGTGAGACAATTTCCTGACTGTAGCCGTCAGTCCGGGAACATGGGCTGCTGTGGTGTTTCTCTGTGTGTAGGCTGGAGATCAGGGAGACGGGGCAGAGCAGGGACTTCAGGGTTCAAGCATTCCCTGGCTGCTGCTGCACCTCCTGCTCTAGCAGTGCAGACAGTGCGGTGGCAGGTAGGGGGGGAACGGCAGGGATGGGAAAGCGTGACCGTATGGGGAGAGAGCAGAGATCTGGCAGTAGAACCAGTCCACTGGTGTGTAGGCAGCTGTATGTTTAGTAGACCAGTGTCTTAGCAGGGTTGATGGGAATACAGGCCTTCGTCTTTCATTCAGCTCTCTTCCATGTACACCTCAGTCATTAAGAAAGATTCTGGCCCCTGCACCTCAAGACACCAGTGTGGTATTTTGGTATTTGTGCCAGGGCTGTTAACAGTATCTGGCATTTTATTTGCCATCAGTAGACTCCAGAGTTAACAGCTGTATTTACATGACCAGTGGCATCAGGAAGGCAGGCAACAGCTACAGAGCCACCAATAGGGAGAAATAAGAGAAGTGAGAGGTCTAGAAGAGATGATTCAAGAGAAAACATTGCAGGAATGCAGACTGTCAAGTCAAGAGAAGACATATATCCTCACAAATCTGAAAGAATAGATGTTTCCCACTCTTACTGTCGATAAGATAAGAAGGCAGCAGGTTAAACTACAGGCAGGGAGACTGAAGTTTGACATGAGGAAAAGCTTTCTGTAGCTATGAGAGTAATGGTATAGGCAGCTGAATTGTCTGCAGAGAGGGAGAAGTCTGTGTCATGGAAAGGCTTTAAGATCAGGATGAGCAAACCTCTGCTGAGTTCAGATCAGGAGTAGGTGACCTAGCTCTCAACATCATTTCATCAGGAAGATGTATCTGAGAGATGAACAATCAGGAGACATTCAGCACATCATAAAAAGAAAACCACTGTTGTGGTTAGTAGGGTGAAAGAAAAGAAAACCTGCCTTCAGGCTTTGGACAAAGATTTGGTGTGGCAAAACAGTCAGACCACTGGAAATGAGGCCACGCTGCGAGAGCAGATCTAGGCAGCAATGCTATCCAAGCTTACACAACCTGGGAGCAGACCAACCTTGGTTCCAGGCTGGCGGCCAATTTCCTGGGCAGGTGAGCCATTTAGCCAGTGGGACACTGGGGAAGAGAGCTGCTCCGAAGCCTGTGATATATCCCACCTGGGCTTTGTCCTGTCAAGGTTTGTTCCAGTCTCATAGCCATTTAATTCACTTAGCAACCTCTTCCGTTAGTTTGTCGTGCTCAGACATAGGAACCTTGAAGCTCACCCAAACGCTCTCAGGAGCTGGCTGTACAGGAAGGCTTGTGTTGGAAACATTGGTCCTGCCATGGCGGTCCCTTGCCCTAGCCCTTCTGGGAGCCTGTCCCAATGTGAACTGCAAGTTGAGGTTTGCAGACAAATGGCCTGCCCTGACCAAACTGCGACACTAATGCGAAACAGCACAAGGACACACCTGGGCACTCTTCACAGCGATGACAAAATAGTGTCTTTGGTTAACCCTGGCTTATGGCTATATAAGATACAACATGAAGTAAGGGTATGAGAAGCTACCCAAACCTGCAGATCATAAGAAGAGGAGTAATGTACATGCAGCCGACCATCCCTGACCAGTAGTTACACTAACTAGATAGCAGCATGAAAAATAGTAGAGAAGAGAAACCTTGCATATAACAAAAGCAGGGTACTAGCTTAATTGCTGACTGAGGTAGAAATTACCAAGGCAACCGTATCGTGAGTACCAAATAAGTGTATAAAGTCAGGAAACCTGGGGCCAGCGAGGGAAAAGTAAATACAGGTGGATGGCTTGTCTGGGAGGAGAGAGACTTGGTAAAGAAGCAGAACCTGGGAAGAAAAAAAGAGGACAAAACCAGAATATAAGGTAAAGCAAGTGACATACTCGGGACTGATTGGGGGCTGTTGGTCAGCTCTGTGCTTAATTATGACACTTTGAAGCAGGACAATAAACCTGCTGTTTCCACCCTTCTTGAGTCCAGCTTGCCTTCAGGGTCAGGAGGGACTTGGTGTGCTTTAGGATTAACGAGAGTTGTCTCCCTGCCACTGGCAAGGAAACCCCTGAAGGGTATTACCTAACCACACCGCCCTTCCCTTCCTTGAGAGCCTGACTCTGTCGTTCAAGTCCCCATTTCTCCTGACTGACTCTACAGAGGATCTTAAGAGTAGACATCGGCACCATAAGAGTTCAATGGCTGACGACTAACACAGGGAGCCACGCGACAAATGAGGTACCTGTGCACGTGGCGTGACCTGAAGTCAACCAGGCCACGCACATCTGCCACATTCAGCATACCTCCAGCTCTTCAAAGAACCTGACTCACCGCAGTCCCTTCCTGTAGATGGTTTTGGGGGGGAAAGGAGTAGCTAAAGTGAAGTCTCTGCACAAGTCACAGCCACAAAAGAAAGGACACGTGTCAAATAAAATCCACTCCAAAGACAAGAAATGAAGCTGCAACTCAGGATGAAGGCAGGGAGTTTGTGCTGGCAAAACATCAGCTTTATTAAGGTTAGAGTCTTCAAACTTGTCTTGTTCTGTAATTTTCCGTAGGCTGCATACATCAAGGCATGTTTCAAGATAATCAGACTGTCTGTTTCAAAGAGAAGACTGTTAAAATTGGGTATGTTTTTATCAACAGGGACAGAAAATGTCTAGAAAACATGAGTAGTGGCACAGCTTGTAATGCTTACAAACTTGTCCTGTTTTGTAGCATTCCTCTAGGTCTGTGCATCAAAGCATGCTTAAAAATAGTCTGCTCAGTTATTTTTAAGGTAAGAACACTGATAAGGGTCAAGGGCCAAAAGTTTTCTAGTGCATTATCATGGGGGTACATCTTCAGGCATTTTAACACATTAAGACACTGTCCAGGCACACATGAAGCAAGGCACACACCTAGACAGGCTTGCCCCAGCCTCTAAAAATGCAAGGACTGTCACTGAATTATGGATCCTCAGGTGGGTCTTTGGTGATTTATAATGGAGATTCTCAAGTGTCTAGAAAGGGACCGACTATTTTTTTCTAAAATACTCATGATTTGTCCTGAATCTTACCCAATGATTGGTAGCTGAAAAGACAAATCATAGCCCCCGAGCAGATTTTCAATGGCAGGCAGTACAAAATTTTCTTTTCTCTGATAATAAAACGTGCATGTTCTGGACACACTGTTCTCCTCCACAGGATCATAGAGATTCTCATACACACTCACAGCAGAGAACCTTCAAGATTAACACTTTTGTCTAGGTTAAGTTGGAGATATGTCACACTTCAGGGGAAGGATGAGGTTATCAGCAAGGTTCTAAAATGCTCTAAGTATCAGTTACTCTTGTTCTCAGAAATTTGCTTCATATCAAATCAACTCAAGCCAAAAAGCAAATCTCTCAGTTATTGAGAAAGTTGCTTCTCGGAGCACCTATTTTCCACAACTAGTGGCAAAAAGTATTTTAAAATGAGAGAAACTTTTTAATGCATTTGTTTTCCAAGCTGTGCTGTGGACTAGGCCCAGTTCAGAACACGGCAGGAACAGAAGTGCAGGACATCACATAAGGGTCCACTGTGGTGCTGGAGTTCCCTGTATTAAACTTTTGAGTAATGTAGCCAGAGAGTGCAAGGAGGACACCTTTCACAGCTGCATATCTCTCTTTTTGCAGTATTTTGTCCATCAATTAACGCTACCAGGAAGATTTGGAAAACCTGCTAGAAGGTTTCAACAAACATTTGGCTCATCAGCAACTTGGAAAAACACACATGGGAGGTAAATGCTGGAAGTTAAACCTATTTTAGTTTCTCGGTCAGGATATGGCTTCTGCCCTGTGCCAGAACATTGGTATAACATGTGGCTTACATCTGAAAGGTGTTACAGCAGGCAGCAGAGCAGCAGTAAACATCACTATTCTGGACAATCAATAAAAATGGAGACCTGCTTATCCAGCTAAATACAGGGCAATCCAGAACATCTGTCTTGCTCCTGAACTGGGCATTTATCCTGGACAGGAGATGCTTTCACAGCCTAGCTTCAAATAGCTATGCTCTGAAAAGCAAGCTAAATCCAGGGGGTCATCTTGAAATAATAGTTGGCAGGCCAAAATGACTTAACATTTTAAATGCTTTAAAGGACCATATGGAATAAGTTACACCAGAGTAAAACAAACACTTGTCTCTCACATCCAGTGTTATTGTTAGCAGCTTATTCGACTGTGTGTATTTCTCAGCAGTGACAATGACTCACTAAATAACAGGATAATACCACGGATCACTAGCATGTTGTGGTCTGTGGCCACAGGAAGGGTTTACTTTTACTGTGTACATGTTGGCAGTCTCAACATGCTAGCAGCAAATCCAAATGTTTATTGCCGCATCTAGCGCAGAAGCACAAGATCTCTGCTTGGAGCCTTTCTGTAAGCCAAAAAGGTAACATGGGGCATTTCTAATATCATGCTTGCCAAACTGCAGCAAAAGCAACGAGCTGAGAATTAGATGCTGGGAAAGTAGATGTCACCTTGGTTTTGCTTCCTTGTTCCAGTGTGCGGATATGGCAATTGCTGATGCTGGGAATCAGCATGGGAGGGGGCTGCTTCAAAGAGATGGGCTCCCTATTACCACGCTAAAGCCTAAACCTTGATGCATGGTTGCCACTTGTGGAAACAGGCATCAAAGCAAGCTGCTTTGGAAGGGTGAAGAGGTTGTAGGGCAAGCGGTAAGACTGGTCCATCAAGCCCTAGGCCGCTGCAGAAAGCTTGAGAGTGGTCGGAGCTGCCTCAGGTGGACGAGCACGTCCCCTCAGATGCTTCAGGACTCTTCAGGCTTCTGCCTGAGGCCTGACACGCTGAAGCCCTGCCCAAATCACTGCGGGCCAAGACCCTCCATCACCTCCGCTAAGTTCATGTCCTGTCCCTTGCTTCCTATGCTTGTTGAACATTACAGGTAAAACTCAGCATCTTGGTGAGATCTCCCTGTAGCCTGGGAGACCTAGTCGCCTGGAAGAGTGTTTTCAGGTAGATTGCATCAAAGGATCCCAGCCCTTCTCCCAGTGGCTTGGGGCTGTACAGGTAGCCCCAGATGGCAGCATGCCATTTGTCTCCTTGCACATTGCTGTCCAGGCAGTCTGCAGGGACCCATCTAGCTGACAAAGAGGAGACCACAACCCCATTCTAGCCATGTTGCAACAGAAGGGTGTCCAACACACCTCAAGGTGGAGAAGAAAGCAAAAAAGGAACATTTCATGTGCAGAAGTTTCCAATAGGGACTCAAGGAACCTTGCTGGTGGGATAGAAAAGCAGCAATAGTTTTGCAGGCCACGTTCCTGCACTTTCCATGTTTTGTTATTCTTCCATTTTCACATTTTCCTCTAGTTTTCTGCTTTTGCTTTATAAGAGGGAAAGAAAAGCCAATTTGATGTTCCGATGAAAGGAAGGACAACTCTCTGGAAGAGCAGGAAATGGTGTGTGGTGGTTTCATGCAGGATTAGTCTGCAACCTCCAGGGCACGCCATGGTCTGTGGGATAACCTGGGAAACATCCCAGGGACAAAACTTCTGGTGAAATTCAGCCTGCACAGGATGAGGGGCTTGAAAGCACTGCCAGACTGAGGGTAGAAAAAAGGCTTTACACACTGTTCAATATAGTATATTCCCACAGAGAGTAAAACAAGCCAAGCACTGAATCTCCCAGCCTGGTAGGGGAAAATCTATACCTAAACAGCACTCCTTGGCAGAAGAAGTTCCTGAGCGTTTGTCCTCTTTGGGTATTTACAGACAGGTCATTAGTCATTGTTAAGCTGAGTAGAACCCAGACTAGTCTGGGGCATATGTTTTCCCACTGTACCTTTACCCAAATCCTGACATTTTCCAGAATCCCAGTTCTGTGAGTATCTTCCTTCTACCTAGGCCCAACTTTCTGCATAAGTAAACTGATGTAGAGTTTTCCAGAGTGAAATGTATGCCTCCTCTCCTCTCCTCTCCTCTCCTCTCCTCTCCTCTCCTCTCCTCTCCTCGCCTCTCCTCTCCTCTCCTCGCCTCTCCTCTCTTCACCTCATGTCTCTGGAAAAGGCTCAGCTAGAGATACCACAAACCGAAACCTGCATTTTATGTTAGCAACGTCAGAGTTCAGCATTCCAAGGATTTGGGAAAGATCCTAAAAACAAACATCCCAAACTCAGAAGGAAGTTCAGCATTAAATATAAAAGAAATCCAAATATGTTGAAGTATGGAAATCAAAACAACTTCAGCTTTGCCTTGCAGTGACCCCATGCAATAAGAATACATTTATGATTAGATCACAGTGACGGTTGGAGCCCTAGATAAGAATAAACTGAGTTTTGAAGACCTCCAGATTTACTGCATCATTGCTGTGTTTTTCCCTCATGTGTTGCCAGAATAATGCTGAGTTTCTTAAAGGATCAACTCCAAAATGAATGTCAAGTCATAAATTGCCTGCTTTACCTATAAATTGGCAGAAAACACCACCACTGCTTAAAGCTGTCCTGTTTTTGTCTCTTCCCATAGCAGCACAGATCAGCAGATGGTGGGTCTGAAGAGCGAGGCTCATGGCTGGAGTCTGTCTGAAGCACACTGGAACAGCAGGAGATCTCTGCAGCCATGTCCCTAGCTAGCCTGCTGGCACATCTTGCCAACCGCTTAGGGAAAACAACCTGGCCACCTCTAAAACTGAGCCTTTTAGCTCAGGATCATGCAACTCTGAATTCAGGTTATTTTTTCCTGCATTTATAAAGAGGCTTTCTCCATTTGCTGAATGCCTTGTCTGCAAACCCCAGCACTGGGTTTCCTCCCATGTGAGCACAATTCAGCAATACCATGGTGCAGTTTGCTAGTGAGATGCTGAATACCTGAAAACTTAGTATCGTCCAGAGCTATTTTATAAGAGCTAGACTCCAGCTTGGCATTGAAGGCAGCTTGTATCATGGGACGGAAATTTAGGAGTAGTTCATGTCTGTAAGTGACCAAAAAATGACAGCTGGATTTAGACCAGCTGAGGCTATTGAGGGTTATTTACTCATCTCTCCATGCTGTGCAGTTAGTTATTATACACAATGTTTTTATAAAGAACAAAAAGTTTGTGAGGCTGGATGGCTGAATCTAACACAGTGAAACAAAAATGGCAGCACAGTTTCTCTAAACCACAGGTTATTTTCACCTCCCATCTGAAGTTCTACTCTTATTCAAAAGGATTATGGCCACGTGCACATAAAAGATACTGGACATACTTGTGCTGCTACGCATGAGATTGCAAGCAGTGAGTGCTGCAGTACGTGCTGCAGTATTTACATGTGGTGCTTGCAGCCTGCAAACACAAACTTTTCCTAAAATGCATTCCCTCTAGAAAACTGCCTTTGTGAGTCCTCTGGTGAAACTCTCCCCAGATAGATCATTGTCCCTTACCTTGAAGGAGGAGAGACAAGGATAGGAAGATGATGTTTGGGGAGCAAGAAAACTAAAGAACCAAGTTGCCCATTTTCAGATTTTTTTGAAACATCATATTCTTCAGGCCTCAGTTCCTTGGACAAATCAGATTTGAATTGGCAAATGGATCTGCAGGTTTCTAGGCTGGGAACAGGCAGAGCCATCATATGAAGCCCATTTCTCTAGAAAGTAGGCACTAAAATGTATATGGCCAGAGAAGCGGATCAGTCTGTCAATGTGTCCCCAGAATCTACTCCAAACTTCTGACTTACTAGAGAAAAGACAGAGATAGTGTCCAAACTGCATCCTTCAGGAATCACCACAAAAATATTGAAGTTGTCTGAAGGAGGAGAATATACAGTGGGCTTACTTCAAGCCAGAGTCAGTCCGCAAAATCCTCACTGGGCGACTTCATGGTGTAGTTCTCCCCTGTGTGATTTGTTTTGAGGATGCTCTCTTCTTGGGCACACTATAAACCACAAACACAGCTTTCCCTTCTCACAAGAAAATCTGAATTCAGAGACCAGTTGTGGATGTCTGGTGCAAAGCCTTCTTCAGACCTGATGTCCGAAAACCAAGTGTGTTGGGTTTTTTTGAAAGCCACTAAGATTTAGGAACACAAAGTGCACCTAGAAGTCCTGTGTGCCTTTGGCTCCTTGCATGAGATACACAAGTGCCACCGGGGCGAAGGCAGCTTCACCCTTGTCCACAGCTAGCGAGAATAAGCACTGAGCTCAGCTTTGCCCTTGTTATCAAGTCCTGGGTTTCGTGCTGCCCCGACTCAGCTCGCAGCCTCGCTCTGTCTGATTGTGAGAAAGAGCAGAGCTCCCCCTTCCCCCTCTCCTCCCTGCACTCTGGCAAAGAACGCTGCGTGGGAGGACCTCGTGGCGGATGCTCGGAGACTGCAGCACTCATAATGACTAGTCACTTATAAAAGACATGTTAGTGATACTATCGCTAATGCTTTATATGACTATTTATATTCATGTCTAGGGTCTCCGAATGAGATCCGTCAGCTTTGCACAAGGGACCAAACAAACACTAGCAATACCCATGACTAATCAATAGTAAATATTAATAATAGCTAGTACACTGATAGTAATAATAATAAACATTAGCGATAACACAGCCTGCCTGAAAATGCTTCTGCTAGAGGGAGGGAAGGAGGGGGCGCAAAGGACAGTCTGCCCTGGGGCTGGGAACCCAGTGATGACTCCTGCTACCAGGGCTTTGTCTATTGGGGCACACTGCCTCAGGCCCTGGGCCAAACGGGAAGATCAGATTAAATAGGTCTCAGCTCCATCCTGCTCCATCCTCTTCCCAACCTGCCCAGGACAACAGTTGGGTAATGCCTTGCTCAGGGACCATGTACATCAGCTAGTCTTTGTCTCTGGAGAAAGGGAAGCGCATAGCCTCAAAGAGATGGGAAAAAAAAAAAGGGAAAAATTGGGCAAAAGCTTTTATCTATCAGCAGGCTCACAGCAACCTATAAACCAGAACCACATCCAACAGAAAATAGAAGCAATCTGAGTGTGGAATGCAGAAGTGTTCTTTCATAGCAATAACAGCAAAAAGGTTTATTTGTTAATGACTCAATAGCAATTAAAAAGCTATCTATTGACCCCAATTACATAAAAATTAATTTCTCTGCTAGCATTTCTATGGACAGATGATATGTATTTAAAAGGTACCTGTCAAAAAAAAAAAATCAAAGTTTGCCTAGCACAGACAAATTTCAGCTGCAGCTTAATTCTGAGTATTTTCTTTTCAGCACTTGAGAGGAAACCAGACAAAGAGAAGATTTGTATTTCAGTGAGTATAAAAAAGAGGAATGTGGGAATATCCGTGGGAATGCTAGCTAAATAAGGGGAAATGAGGGGCATACCTATGGGCCCTCTCGACTGCAGACTCTACTATGGAGTTACAAGAAAACATTTCCATTAGGTTCTTCTTATGTAAGGACAAGGGAAAGCATTTTCATTCTTGAATAGGAATGTTTATGACATTTGTGGTCTAGTAATTTCCCTTTACAATCATCCTTCGTATCTCTGGAAATCTCCTACAATTTCAGTCATATTCCTGATATTATTTTCAGTTCTTTCTGTATAATTTCACTTCACCTGCTCTAACGTTTTTTCCAGTCTATTAACCACCTGAAAAATGAGAAAGCTTTACCTAGCGCTTTGCAATGGGAGTATGAATACTGTATTATAACACCTGAAAGCACATGAACTGTTACCCAAATGTCATTCTGTAACATTTAAAGAAAAATATCATGTTTAACTGTACCACTGCAAACCAACAAGATTTTAAGCCAAGACTACAAAAAGCTTGCTTTGTGTTCTTTTTAACAAAACATTTCCATGGAGAAAGCCTTTCTGCCAAAGGTATACTCTGCTTTTTTGACAGTGCCCAGCTCACAGAGCTAACACATTTCAGTGCAAGTTGGAAGGAGAGCTATTACTTCAGTGCTTTGGAAATATTCACAATAGCACACAGCTGTTTTTGCTGGGGTCGACTTTCACAACACTGTAATGGCAGTTAAAACCGTACCAAAAATCCTTGCACAGGATGTAATCAACCTCAAATCTACAGAGAAACATTGAGAAACTGCCTTCAAGTGCCAAGAAAAACAACAGTCGTTTACAACAAGCTCTTCCTAATGTCCAGTCAGCTCAACCCAAATGAGACATGTTTCTCAAAACGAAAGTAGGACAGACCAGAGAAGAAAAAACCCTTGACTATTTTTATGAATTTTTCTAAATAGAAACACAAAAAGACTCAGACACTGGAAACTACCACCGATCCCTCCTGCCCCTCCGTCCGCCGAAGCTCTAACATCAGTCAGTCTGTAAATCCAGTTCATGAGTGATAAAATGCTTGTATTCCAACATTTTTCTCTTGCCTGTTTCAGACACTTGGAAAGTTTCTGTCCCTCCAGCGGCAAAGCTGTTATATGTCATGTTCCTTACTCAGAGAGCTTAACTGCTATCCAGCTATTGGAGTCATCCCATAGCCCCAGATTTACGGCTTTTCTCAGGATGTCAGTCTAACCGAATACCTAGGTGTTCTCAAGAAATGCTTGAATTGCTTTTCACTTACCCCAGCCGAGTCTCAGCAGTTGTGGGTAAAGCAGAATGGAAAAAAGCCCTCATATGATAGTGTCTCTAAATTTACCAGAAAGAAAGGAGCTGGGGTGCTTGTCCTTTAAGTGTCTCTAAAGATGGTTTGCATAGCTGGATCTCAGCTTATCTATGCTTTTCTGCTTTTGCTTCCATACATGGATCTGTTCCCAACAGTAACTTCAAGCTGTCGAAAAGAAGCTATCTGGCAGCTTTCAGCTTCATCTGACACATAAATGAGTGAAAATAAATAAATAATGATCTTTTCTGCTGTCTCCCTTTTTTTTTGATTTGCACCTCAGAATACCTTTTCTTTTTTTCCTTCTCCGCAGAGTAACATTTGCTATTTTTTGCAAAGTAATTCCTAGGTGAGGGCAAACAGAAATAACCAAGGCAGATTTCTCTTCCCCGTTTCCTGCAGGTTCACATAATTTTATTCTTAGAAATACCTTTTTTTTTTTTTCTTTCCTTTGCTTTGCTTATAGGTCAGGGTTTTGCATGTTTGCTACTTGGAAGCATGTCAAGGCAATATACATCATGTCTGTAGCGAGGGAAGGTTAAGAGTCAAATTTTTGGAGAGAGGGAGATTATAGAAGACCCACGTGACTGCTCCCAGATTAGCAGCAGTAGCAGGAGTAAGCATTCCTCTGATATTACAGTAGCCACCGTGGGACATGCCTGAAACACTGAAGAGTGGAAGCTGCAGTTTAGAAGCTCCTTGCAGATGTATTTATGAATAAATCACTCCTTGTTCTCCTTCCTACCTTCCATACTTCCTTGGTTTCAGTTTCAGAAAGGGCGGATAAAGAACAAAAAAGTGCACAGGGAGCCCTGTGTCACAGGTCAGGAAAGTAGTCATATAATTAACCTTAACTCTGCCCTTTGTTCTCTCTGCTGTGCAAATGGGAATGTTAAGGTCTCCAGTGAAAGGGCAAGACTAAGTATATGTCATTATTATTGTATGTTATAGTGGCAACTGGGAGTAAAGAAGATATTAGGGACCTAATCGATTGCTTCAGACTGGGCTCCCTGGATGAAAGAAAATGGGTGAAAGACATATTCAGGCACTTAGATATCTAAGGCTGAATGTAGGTGTCCATACTCAGGCTACTTGCATTGAAAATGTCATCATCAAACTTGGTGGTTTGGATTTATTGCAGGAGAAGGAAATTCCTTGTATATTCCCACACACGAATGACCTTGACTGTTTGAGATTTTTCCTAAACATCTGTTGAACACTTGGCAGAATAAAAGTTTTTGTAAGGGCTCACCAGCTCCACCTCTACAATTAATGATAAACTACATTATTTCATTATTATGTTACAAATTGCCCAATTAGAGATACTGCTTCAAATGGCATATTTGACTCCAGCTGTTTGGTGTCTCAGAAATGGGAGGGGATGTGTGTGTCTGTGTCTGTGTGTGTAGATGGGGATCCTGGGAGGTCTCCAGCATCTACCTGGCATCCAGAGCAAAGACAGCTGCCCTGGGAGCACACCCCTGCATCCCAGAGCAAGCAGAAGGCCCATGGAAGCATGAAACAGGCACCAAAAGGAATCACTTGCAAGAGATGAGTAAGTGTTGAAGGGGACCCTCCAGTTTCTAGCAGGCCAGCCAAATGATCGGTGCCTGTCATTTGGGGTGGTGGGAAGTAATGCGAGGAGAAAAATCCCTTCTGGAAAGCTGTCCTGGGGTTTCTCCAGCCTTTCCAGAGCAGAAGCCAAGCTCATCCTAGGAGGGTACTTGAAGGGGAATATATGCCGCTGTTGCCTGTCAGTCTCTATACTGATATATGCTGCATATCTCAGGTCTATGCTCTAGTACGTGTAAGAACATGATTCAGCAAAGCAATTAAATTCCTGCTTAATTTTAAATATTGAATAATACTTTTGACTTCATTGGGGTTATTCACGTGATTTTATTTCTATGCTTTACTAGGTTGTCCAGATATGGACATGAAGCTGCCACAAAGCAGCATAAAAAACAAAACAAGATTTGGCACTAACGTGTGAGTGTATTTGTATTTCACAGGTCTCTTGGCTTCCATGTATTGCTCCTAAAAGTCTTAGGGTCTTGCTAAGGAAAGCAAGACTGTTGCTTCCATTCACTGCAAGTGTCCTCCTTTTCATGAAGGAAGTGTTGAAAACCACCGCAAACCACAGGTGTGCCTAACCAAAGAAAACCATACGCGGCTTTGCAAATAACACGATAATGCTGCAGTCACAGTTTTGGTAGCCACAAGGCCAAGGGGGTAGGCTGTTTTCTGGCTTTGATCTGCCCTTCTGCACAGCCGCCGTCTGTCACCCTCCGGATGGGTGACACCACCCTCTTTGAACTCTGCTCCCTGCATGGAGTGGCCAAAGAGCTTCTCATATTTTCCATCGAGAGCTTTTCCATTCATCCCTGCTGGGAGAGGTGAAGTTTGTATCCGGGCACGTGGGTGATAAGGGGAAAGGCATTTTCCTAAAGCAAAAGAAAAAATAGGCAGCGGCGTTGCCAAGCACCGAGTGGGCCGCAGGGAGACGGAAATAAAACACCACTGACCTTCGTGCCCGCTGACTCGTCTCCTCCTCCCCAAAACACGCAGGACGGAGGGACAAAGCCCATCTTCGGTGGCGAGACGCGCGGAGGACGCGAGCGGCTCTGCTCGGCCTGGCACCACAGAGGTTTGCAGAAGTGCTGGCGAGCGCAGGCCCGGGACCAGGGCTGGTGCCTGCACCAGACAAGGGTGGTTGGGCTTCATCTGCCGAGGCCCGGCCCCCCCCCCGGGGATCCCCCCGTCCGCCCTGGCCTCCTCCCAGGGCTGCACACCCTCCTGGGGAAAATCCTCTGAGCCTTTCCCTCAGGAGCTGGGCCCGCAGCCCCGGGATTGCGTTGCAGGAGGTCGTGGCCCTGTGTGCCACCCTCCGCCTGTCGCGGCCGACGCCGTGGCCTCGACACAAAACGGGCCCTTGGTCTCCAGAGCCGCTAGTGCTCTTTCCCGTGCCGCGTGCTGCACTTCCAAGCCACCAAAGAGGTGCTGAAGCGTCTTTTATGAATATCAATGTGGATTTCGCAAGAGTGATTTAAATATAGCTGCCTGCTTTCCTGGGAGACCCTGTAGCTGTATTCTCACTGCAGCAAAAGCTGCACCATATGCCCAGCGTTCGCAGCCGTTTCCCAAAGACCGCCAGGGACTCGTTATTCTGCATTTGGCTTGTGCAGGGTTCCAAAATAAAGGCTTGCTGGGGAGAAAGGGTGGAGGGGCAGACTGCAGCTGACGTCTTCAACACGTTCAGATGTGCTGCTCAGGTGCATTTATGTAGCGTTACGTGCTACGAAAGCTGGACGCAGCTCTGAGCAACCTGATCTAACGTGGAAGTCAGCCCAGCTTTGAGCAGGGGCTGGACCTCCAGAGGTCCCTTACAACCTAAATTATCCTGTGATTCAGTGAGAAACTCGGGTTAGGATATAGTCATATGGCAGAGGAATAGCAAGGAAATCTGAACTCCTAGAGCACCTGGGTCATTTTCTGTCTGCCTGTTGTTTTTTGTGACTATCTTACAAACTCTCTGAGCGTGGTCCATCTCTCATTCCACATACACAGCTTGTCTCCAATGTTGCTTGAACTTTACTGCACTGCAAGTGAAAATCCCCTATTTCCCCCCTTTTTTAAAGCAAAGTGATTAAAATGCAGTTGGGCCTGTGCCCAGGTAAAGCACAAGAAAGTCAGGTAGCCATTCTTTACTTCTGTTAGGTATGTAAAGCTTTGCAAGTGAATAAGACTTTTTCTGTTTAGGGTAAGCAAATACATCTTAAACCTGGGGAGTGTCCAATTCTTAGTGATTATTAAGTGATTGTTTATTTCACCAAGGTATAAATTGCTGTGCCTTCAGGACAAAGCTAATAGAAAAAATGCTAATTAGTGCTGGTCAGAAACTTTCCAGTGGAAAATTTTTCTGTCAGAAACTCTCCTGATTAGTCAAAGTTGAAATGTTCCAGGAGAACGTGTTGATTTTGCTGAATCTCCAATACCACACGGTAGGCTGAGGTGGGTTGGGGTGGGAGTAAGGAAAGAGGGAATCCATCAAACCCCTCTTTCAGGTCCCCTGCCAATTTATCTGCCTGGCTGCAAGCAGTTTGGGGCAATCTGCCATGCAGACAACATGCTGGTGGACAAGTCCTGAAAATTCCTAGTTCCTGGATGGGAGCAGTAAATACAGAAGTCAGGGAGCCTGCCACATCTCCCTAGCTCCCTTTCACTGGACACCAGGCTGGGAACGTGCATGCAAAATGGCATATCAACATTTCCAAAAGAGATACTTCAGTCAGCTAAGTCAGACCTTCTCCTTTGCTTCCAAAAGAAAAGACTTAAATCTTGTTCTGGGATTTCTGCTGGAAGCGAAGGAGGATCTGGTCTGATACTAGCTGTGTTCATTTGGACTCAAGTTTCTACAGGTGTAGCTTCTCCATCCCTGACATGTAAAATCCGTATGCAGTGCTTTTTTTCATCTCACGCTTTCCTGCCTTCTGACAGAGCCACCTCTGAGGCTGAAGAGATGAGGATTGCAGCATCCTGGTCCCTGTGATATTCCTAAATTCAGAAACAGCCACACGGGCTCCAATTTACGTGTAACTTGAGACACTTGAGGGCTCTATGGCCAGACTGGGACTGAGAAGCCCACAAGCACTGGGCTTCTGTGGCGGTGATTGGAGGAGTCTGCTGATATCAGCTCACCTTGGACCTGCACTGCAGGACTTGGAGACCACTTAGATGGTGCATGCATCATTGTATGTTTGGTCCTGGCTCTGCTTGTGCCTGCTAACTCCTTTGCTTCGCTCCTGCTGAAACTGTCCTAGCTCTTTGGACTGCCACATTTCCCTCCTGCAAAGAACAGCTCTGAAGCTGTGCATACATGGGGGCGGTGGACGTGACCCTTCCCTTAGCTAGTGTAACCTCTTCAGATCCTGGGGCTGGCAGAACATGGCTCTAATGCTTATTAGAATACTGCAGTAACCAGGACTAAGGATACCCTGAATTGCCAAGCATTAATATTTGATGCATTTCAATATTTAAAGAGCTTGATAAGATAATTTAAGAAACACTGTCACTTTTTAAATTATTTGTAGACAATTTATAATGGAGCAAATCCACTTGGAATGAACAATATTTTGGCTAGGATAGACGTATGGCTCAGACAGCTGCCGACATTTATTTAAAACATCAGAGAGATGACAATTTTGAAATTCTCTGCTAGAAACCTCAGGTCTCAACAGGCCAGATTCCCAGCCAGTAGATGCAAGCAGAGGATGCAGGCGGTGTCTTAACACTGGTTGCAATTTTGTTGAGGGAAAGTTTTGCCTTTGGAAATAAAGTAAAAGAGACAGAGGGTTTCCCTGAAAGTTTTGTTTTCAGTGAAAATACTTGGGTTGTCATCTAAAACTTGAAAACCACAGCTGGAAAAAAAAGGAACTGCTGGCTGCCAAGAAAGAAAAAATAACCCTCCTGCCTTTTTTTCTTGATTTATTTGTTTTCCTGGAAACATCCTGGTGTGAGTGGCTACAGCAGTTTACACCTGATCAGGATCAGGCCCAATACTGATAGCACTGTCACTTGCTTGATAAAAGCCATATGAGTCTGCACAGAGTTCATTGTGGCAGTCACATCTCTCATACATATCACATAGCTGCTGTGTGCCTGAAGCAGAGGGCAGGGAGTCGATGGCACAATTCATGCAACGTTAAAATGAGCTGCTTTATGTAACACAATATGCTTCAAATGCACCCAACGCACCATGGAAACTATGCGAGGGAAGCCAAGAAACCTCTGTACAATAGCACAAACAGAGACAAACAGTCTGTAAAGGACAGCACACTTGGTTACCAGTGAGGCAACATTCTGCATCAAACATCCCCTTTGCTTCTGATTTTCCCATCCTGGTCATCAAGGGGGATCTCCAAACATGCCATCAAAACATGAGCTTGGGAGGAAAAATTCATACCTGCAGCGGATGCTGGAAAACAGGAGGTGTTGGTTTACAGTGCATGGGAATTTTCTCCAGCCGCGCCTCGGTGGTCCAGAGAGAATCACCACACTTTCTTTTCTTCCCTAACCACCACTGGGGTCTAAGCCACTTCTTCACCTCCTTCCTCTCTGATGCTCCTGCCTGCCTTCCAAACACCACCCTGTTCTCTCAAATTGTATGAATCTGTGTAATTAAAAAAAAAAAAAAAAATCATTCCCAACCTGCACTTGATGTGAAAGTGGAAAGTTCTCTTTTGCGTGGCTTTTCCTGCTGCATTGCTAGCTTAGGCCACCTCACTGCCTTTGCCTACAAACCATGCCTTGCTTACAGCCTCAGGTCTTTGCCAATCCAGTTGCTTTATACAGCCAGCACAGAAGGGCAGTGCAGGGAGAGGATTACTCTTTAGTGGTGCTGATTATTACCTCTGAAAATCAACCCATTGCTCCACAGATGCCTGGGCCAGGTGCATTAGCAACTGGAAGCTTGGTTTACAAGCAGAAACTGGGTGTCTCATTCGGCCTTTCTCTGTTCTGGTTCCTTCCTGTGCAAAAAAGAAATGATAAGGCTTTGTTTCCACTGTTGTGTCTCTTTGGATTTAGGGGGCAAGTTCTGTCTGTTACTGGAGGTACAGAGGGACTTCTTAGAACAGAAAGGTCTTATTCTGCTGGGTTCCTAGGTACGGCTATAATGCAGTTAGGAAAAGCAATTCTTTTTTTCACCAGTGAAGCAGGTGGCATATGCAACAACTGCTATGGCAAAAACCCTCATCTGTCCCAGAAAACACGAGCAAACGTGACAGAAGTGTAGCAATGCAACAGTTGAAGGTTTCAAAATGTTCACAATCTTATGCTGGATGAAGGGAAGAGAGAGGCAGAAAGAATGGAGTTGCACACTTACAATCATGGCAAACCACCTAGGAGCAGGCACCCAAGGGCAGGTTTTGTTTAGTCATGACTGAATGTCACTAGCACAGCTCTGCCAGTCATTCTGCAGCCAGAGGGGAGCCAGGAGCCCTGAAGGTTGAATATTGTGAATTTCAAAAATTTCTCTGCTCTACACTTTGCTTATGGCCTGATACTCATTTGTCCTGAATAGACAGGAGACCCCATCTTTTGGTTTCTTTCCCTGCCATGAAACCATGACCAGATCCACGCAGGCCAGTGGAGCTGCCAGGATAAAAGTGGTGCTTTAGCTGCAGAAATCTTGGTCACAGAATTTAACCTGAAGGTGTCCGTCATTCTGGGAATCCCAGAGGTCTTTTTTAGCCTTCTGGGATTAGGAAGGAGTTTTCCATCCTGTGGGAGGAGGTGTGTGGCTCAGGGGCTCCCTTGCTTCTGCAGTCATGTTGGGGTGATGGGATTTTGACAACTTTTCTCCGGAGTGTTTTCGTTTCTGTTCATCAGCTTGTTGGTGTGATAACATTAATCAGCACTTCTGTGGAAACAGTGCTTTTGGAGACGAACATTGTAATCAGGATGAAGAGACACTGATGAGTATTGCTAAAATTAAAGAGTCTAAATTCAGCAAAATTGCTTTCGCTGGGAAAATGTATTTTGATGCATAGCCGCCATTATCCACTAGCTCCATGCTAGCTTGACAAAGCCAGGCATGCTCGCAGTCAGAGGGGGTGGCACCTCGGTGGGAGCCCCAGCAAAGCTGTTCCTCACACGTTACGTTTTCCCAGTGGTACCTTCCTCAGTGTGTCAGTGGTCTCCCTCTTATGCTGTCATGTCACCAGACACTTGCAGCAAGTAGCTTTGGCTCCCAGCGGGAAGACAGTCCAGAAACAGAAAACCCAGCCCATGCTTGTGCTGGAGGAACTGGCAGCTGCCCACTGCTTGCTGCAGTGACCCTCATTCCAGACCATTCCAGACCATGCTGCCTGTTGAAGAGATTTGGGGTTTCTCCCTGGTGTTGTCAACCTCATATGGTCCATAGATGTACTCTGTGACAGTATCTCTCCTGCAGGGTAGGGAGAGAAGTCTTGGGGTGACACCTGAATGCCCTTGAGACAAGAGATGCCATTGACCTTGCTCTCTGATCTCTTACCACCACCAGAGATGCATGCTATTAACTCCTTAGTGGAGGAAAGGCTTTTCCTAAGGCAGCCTGAGCCCTTCTTCCATCTCTGACAGCCCCTCAGACACTGCCTGCCCCTCTCTGTTCATGGTGCCCAGTGCTTCTCAGCTCTTTGTAGGCACGAGTGTCTTGCTATAGAAAAGCAGCCATGTTGGGCATGCCACATGGTCCTGCTCCTCATCCCCTTGAACTCTCTGGCCTGCTCACTGCTCTGCTGACCCTTCACCACACATTCCAGCAGTCTCATGCCCCACTCCATTCAGGGATGGGTAGTGGGTGACACCCTCCCAGCTTTGTTCATCTACCTTTTACCTCAGTCAAAAAAATGTCCCAATTTGGCATGCTTGTGACTTGCAGCATGTGACTGAGTGCAATGAGACCATGCATGTGTTTGAAAAGGGCAAAACTGATAGCCCCTATTAATGCTTTCCTTTTCGAGGCTGCAAACATCTCACAGTGGATGGAGTTGTCTCTTTTCCCTCTGGCAGCTCTGCGCTTCAGACTCTGATCTCTCCTGGATGTGTGTAAGCCTTGCTGGAGGCAGCCGCTACAGCTATTGGGGCTGGAAAAGGGCAGTTCTTTGCACCCGCCTGTTGCAATAGTACAAACTGGAGTAGCTAAATACTCAAATCCAGAGAGTGATGAAAGTGTATAACATCTGTGTTAGTGTGACTAGAATCAGGTAATTTGTGCATGCACGTGACCAAATATTAAAGGAAGGTATCTATTTGTCCATAAACCTGTCAAGGGTGAAGCATTTCAGAAGTATTTCATGGCCTATAAAACAGAAATACAAAGCCTAAAAGTATCACTTCCCACTGAAAAGCATGAAATGGCTCTCGCTGCAAATGCTGGGGCCACAAAGCTGCAAGTGCACAGCTCTGGGGCATCCCAAGCCTCTGCTTTCCTACCCCTACTCAGGAGAAGTGAGAGTTGCTTCAGCCTCCATGAGTGGGTTCCTGCTTTACCACCTCTCTGCAAAGAGTGAGGAAAGCAGAGGAGAAAGCAGAATTTCTTACTGCTGGGTATTGCTGCTTATACTTCACACATATTGCCACTTAATATTGTTAATACAGTTCATACAACTCAGGACAGATTTAATATGCAATCAATATAATTACTAGGTAATTGTTAATAATTTCCTGCATGTTCTCAGGGGTCTGAAAGCAAGCCCCAGCCTGACAGAGCAGCAGTCCTACACAGCACGTTCCATCAATGGCTACATTTCCTATTTTTTTTTTCCCTTCCTCAAGACTATCTGCCCAAAATGTTTGCTTCACTCTCAGTTGGAGGGCAGAAAGGGGAAGAAGGGGGCTGATTTTGCCTGCTGCTTCCTTTTGTACTGTCAGAAACTTACCCCAGCCATTTCTTTTTTTGTGAGTTGATTAAATGGTGGCCTCTGGGCCCTCAGAAGTGAAAGACCTGCTTCGCGCTGGGTGAAGAAGTGGCTCCCCACACCTGCCATGAACCATGCATTTGTGGGTGGGAAGATATTGTTCAAGAGAGGACATTTCAGGAGCATCTCAGGCATCAGAGACAACTCTCATCTTCCCACTACTGCTAATCAGTAATGATACTCAGAAGACCCTCACCATGTGAGGCTCAGCACTGGCCTTCACCATATCAGCACTGGCCCCAACATCCCCACTCTTTTCTTGAGGCATAAAAAAGGGGATGATGTCAGCAGCCAGAGGAAAATAAGAAGATATGCTAGGAAATCTTTTTTGCTCATGGGAGTGATCAAACGTGGGCGTGGAAGCCCAGGAAGGCTGTTGGATCTCCATGCTTGGAGCCACTCAAGCCTCAGCTGGACATGGTCCTGAGGAACCTCATCCAAACCTGACCACAGTCCCTTCCCACCTCAATTATTTTGTGATACTCTGTATTTCCAAGATCCAAAGATTTGATAGAGAAAGTTTTCTGGAACTGATGACTGTCGCTTACCCACCAGCAGGCCTAGGGCAGAGGCAGAGAGCCCAGCGTTTCTTTCATGGGAGTGGGCTAGCTCCAGATTTACCCCCCTGACAGATACCCTAATCTTTGCACTGTGTTTTGTCTTCTGCTAGTTTAATATTCAGGACTGGAAGGCAGTGGAGACAGAGATTGATCACTTGATACTTTAGCAGTGATTATTATGAATTCATTCATTTAAACTAATTTGGAACTTATTTTTCTTGCTTTTGAAGGCTGCCTTTGGATTTTTTAATAACATTACTTCTAGTGACTGCAAAAATAAATATCTGACAGCTCTAGTTTAGCAATGTCTCCTCTGTCTGGATGTTTTCTGATGTATAATAATAAATACATGCTTGTTAGGAATATACGATCTATAAATCAAAATTTCCAAGGTCTTTGATTAATCTTTGTGAGTTGTGTAAGGAAGATTGCTTTCACCCTGTCACAAGCAATCCCTGCTCTGGGCTCTGGTAGCAACCACTGGCACTGAGGTCACAAACCAGTTTCTATTCAATCCCTTTTGTTTTCTTTTCCCTATAACTTTCTGAGAGATTCACCTCTGGGGCTAAAATTTCCATGCTGAGCCTCTGCCTGAGGAGGGCTTTAGACCGCTGTATTTTGGGAAGGAGAGCGCAGAGGGCAGTAAGAGGCATTATTTTCCCCTCCCTCCTACGGCAAGAACAGTGGGATAACATTTGCAAAGTGGCATGGAAGTCCTCCTTCTCTCCAAAGAGAGGCATACAACCCACAGCTGGAAGGAGCTGACAGAGGCAGGCTCACAAGCACACGAAAAATAGTGTATCAAGCATGAACTCAAAGGAGTTGCATGGGAAGTAGTGTGGTATAGCCCCAGACCAAGATTCCATCCCTACACCGGCAATGCCTATTCTCATTTGTGGGTCGCTCCACTCCCCAAGCATCATCCCCAGGATGGGGCAGGGGGCTGGGACATCTCCAAAAGAGCCTAAAATTCTCAGAGAAATGCCTGGACCTCCCTGATACTAACAGGCTTTCTGTGTCTGTTTTACTATAGACCATGAGTATCCATGCCCTGTTCACCGCGCTTGAAAAACCTTTTAACTGGGGCTTTTGGAGCAATGAGTTTCCTGGAAGGAGGAAGCATTGCCTCTAGACCTGTCACTCCCTGCCTGGTCATCTGCATGTTCTAATGGATGGCACAGGGGTGTGAAGGAAAGACATGGTGCTTTCCAAAGCTGTATTTGCTTGCTGCCACACTACATGTCTGCTGTGTGGCAAGAGAAGGTGGGGGCTATGGGGCAGGGATCTTGTGCTGCAAATGTAGGTGCTGATGTAGCACAAAAGGAAGAAATGGGCATATATCTTGCTGTATGCAAGCCTGCCTGTGCATACAGATCAGAGCTGCAGCCTGGAGGTATATCTAGATGAGCTCTTATTCCAGTGTCCTGCCCTCCCTTCCCCTGAGTATGTTGTTTCCACTAATGAAGGTGATGCCAATTAATAAAAGCTCTTTGTAAAAGTTAGCTCTTGGTTTAGAAATGGCCCACCATACCTCCTGAGAGCATTCATTTCTTCAGAACTGTTTTAGATTTTTTTTTTTTTTTTGGTTCTAACCTTGTTTTTGTGCTATGCTCTGAAAAAACCTGGTTCAGTCTGGAAAAACCTGGCTGGCAGAGATGACATCTTTGCTGATACCCCTGCTCTCTGCTAGAAAAGCAGTTGCAGCTTGATATTTGTCTCCCTGCCTGTCCACTCCCCACAATTATTCCTGGTTAACAGTGCTGCTGTGCCACAGCCTCCTTGGTGTCATCTCCTGACTTGGAGGACATAAAATAGCACAAGCAGCTGAGGATGCGTGGATGTGCGCCAAAGAAGGAAAATGGAAAGAACTGGTTTTTATGGTTTGTTAAGTTCAGTGACATACTGAGGCCTGTCTAGAGAAGCTGGAACAGCTGGCTTTTAGATAACTTCAGTCATTTTAAGGCCACCTTTTTGCAGACTTTAGTTGCCTGTTTTAATTCTTGATGTTCTGTTGGGTGGAGGCCATTGGCTGCCCTCTTGTATAGCATCAGGTGGTTGGTCCAGGTAGACTCCTGGATATGCTGGTGGGAAGGTACCCGTGGTGTGTCTAGTCCAATGGGTGCCTTAGTGAGGAGTTTGACCACATATACAAAGTGCATGCGATTCCTGAGTCTATCCATTTCTAGCATTTATGGCTACCTGTACAGTGCCAGAACTGCAGCAGGTCCAGTTGCAGCCCATTGTAACATGTATCTGATGACCAGCCATCTCCTATGGACACCTCCTGATTCAGTGCCATGTACGCAGATTGGGTTAGAGGGTAGGTACCAAAAAACCTCCTGTGGTGTGCAGCATGTTTATGACCATGGGTTAGTCCGCCTGGAAACCTGAGTGACCGCATAGCATGTTTTCTTCTACAGCATTAGGTCTGCCAGTTCAGATGAGAAGATGTGATATCTTCAGACATGGATTTAGCAAGACAATAAAAAAATCTGCATAAAACCCTACACTTCTTGCAATGGAATTATGCTTTTAGCTAAACTCTAGCCTTAGCTTAAAGTGTAGTGAGGTCTTCTGGTTTAAACTTGTCTTTTCAAGGCCGTATAGTTATTCTTAGTGGTCTAAGCTCTTAAGGTTGCCCGAAGTATAAGGATTCTGGTTTAAAAACATCCAAGCAATTTTATGTCTGTGCTTCCAGTGTATCTGGAAGCGGTGACAGATTCTTAATAATTTCAACTCTGTTGCAGAGCTAAACTGCAGTGTGATCCTGCTAAAGCTTCCTATCTGCCTGGAAATGAGTCAACTGGTGCTATGACAAGCATGGGGAGCAGCCGGTGTGCTGTTGGCGTCAGCTGGGGTGTCTCTACAGAATGAACATATGTTCTCCAGTGCAGCCACTTCATTTGCTGTTCCCTTGTTAACTTTTATGGTATGATTTTTTTCCCCCCCTTAATTAAGAATGTTGGCTTTTTGAGAGGTTTTTAAATTTTCCCTTATCTGTGGGGGTGGGGAAGGGCAGATGCTAGGAGACAGAAGCTTTCATTGATGAAACTAATGAGATTTTTCATGTCCTACCTAAGAAGGAAATTGGAATAAAGACACTAGTAACTCAAGCAATGTTCTGAAAGATGTTAATGATTGGCAGGTTGTTAAATTTGCATCCTTGCTATCTGGTAAAGAGCGAGGAAAATTAGATGGAGTTACATTAGTCTGGTGAATAAATCTCTGAAGACTGCAGAGTCCTCAGTTCAGCTCAGAAATGTTCTGCAAACTTGGTGGTGGCACTGGGTGTTGCAGAGGACTAGATCCAGCAGGCACATTAGTTAGGAAATCATAATAAAGAACAGAATTAGTGGGGACATGGCAATAAGAAATGGAGTTGTGATGAAGCTAGAAGGAAAGCATATTAATAAATGTTTTAAAAGGTAGAGGAGGAATAAATGCATATTTTTTCCATGGGGAGAGCTTGCCTGTGGAATCTCATGCATGTCTTTGAAAGGGATCTAGGAGAAAGTAGCCAAGCTTGCTGCTGATACAGACCTGTTTTGGATGGATCAAACTTACTGAGGAGCTGCAGAATGGTCTTGTAAATAAAATTCATGTTATTTAATTGCAAAATTATATTTGTGTGTGGGGGGGAGCCTTCAATATGCTTATGTGCTGTTCGTCTCTAAATTATCATGTACCATTTACAAAAAGGATCTGAGGATTTGTGAGACATTGTGTATAGTGCTCTGAAAACATCAACTCACAGCTCAGCATGGTCAAAAAGGCAAATGGGATGTGAGTGATTATTAGGAAAGATACCCAGAGAAAAGCAGACAACATTGTTATCCTGCTGGATAAACTCCACATGTGCCTCAGACTTGCACGTGGCATGAAGCTTTGTGCATGCAGTCTCAGAGAATATCATGGGAGCAATGAAGGGACAGGAAGAGGGGATCTGGGAACCAAGGTATGGGTGAACGCTCTTTAAGAAGAGTTTAAGTATGACTGGAAAGAAAACAACTGAAAGGGCTGTGATCAAGTCCTCCATGTTCATGAATAAGAGTGAGAGCAGGGAAACAGTAGATGCTGCTTCTCATAACTGAAAAATGTTCAAAGATTTTTTAAAAGCAATATTAAAACAGGCTGAAGGAAGGATCCTTTTGCATGGATCCTTTGTTGCATAACAAAGCTGTGGCGCTCCCTACCAGAAGATGCTGAACAGACCAAAAATCTAAATGAGAGAAAGCTTAAAAAAAAAAAAAAAAATTAGAAAACTCTTCCAGAGTTGATCTCTCAAAGGCTGTTTAACACAATAATAGCTACTATGGCCTACACTGTGGGCTAAGATGCTGGGCAAATATGGCAAGGAAGAGGTGTCTGTGTGGTGTCTCCCCTAGAATTTGTCCCTGACAGCATGTGATCACACAAAGTGCAGACAGATGTATAATGACGATGCCTGGTCTGTACACCTGCTGGAAGAATAACTTTTCTCCCTGTGTATTTTCCTTCCTGCCATTGAGTTTTCTGGCTGTTCAGAGAGGGGCTGTGTCACTATATGAATTTACAGAAATAAGCATGGTGGAACCTTGTTTGGGTTGGACTCTCCATTTTAATTCCTCCAAAGGATAATGACAATGTAGCATACAAGGACAGGTGACAGTCGGATATTTGCAGTATATTTGAGACAAGAAACTCTATTTTGCTCTACATCATCCCAGGAGCCCAAGTACAAGGTGTCTTGCAGTCAGCATTTTCCTTGTGCCCCTGAATGATGTGGAACAAGAATGTGAAATGTGATTTAACAATTTCAATGCCTGTCCTCAAAAGTGGTGGCATTTTGGTGGTGTGGGATCCCATCGTGTGTATTTTTTCGTGAGCCTGGGTATCTTCCGGAGTGAAAGCACTTTGCACATTGTGAGCTACTCTAGCAGTGATTGCTTTCGCTGCTAGAGTGAAAGTGTGAATACTTCTTTTTATTTCTACCACTTGCTAATCCTGTTTTGGCTGGTGCAGCCCCTGCAAAGAGCTCTCTCCATGGGATGTGTTACTCAGAAATGATCTGTACTATTGCTGAGATTCAGGAAGTGCTTTGATCTGTTTTATGAAGTGCCTCACTTGCAAAGCAAACCTGGTGAGCTTTTGCTGTCTGCCAATTTGGTGGAGAGGAGAAAAAAACCTAGCTTTTATTTTATCCTCTTGCCTGACATGGACAATTTTGCCTGGTATATTTACTAGTCTTCAACCTAAGAAGTTTTAAAAGTCGGTATTTCTTGGTACAAGCTAAAGTCCCATGGCTCAGCATCAGGTAAATACATTGGGGATGCCTCCCAGAGTGTCCCTGCTCTTTGTGGTGGGTGGCAGGTGAGCCAGGAATGCATACAGAGATCAAATGAGTTAGTTGACTGTTTAAAGAGGAAATTGGGAGAAGGATGGAGCTGGCTGGTGAGCTCACAAATGAACCACATAGGAGTTGCTGTATCATTCACTCTCCAGCACCAGCTGCTTCAAAAGGAAGGTCGAGTTTGCAACTGTGCACTCCAGCAACTTCTCCAGCCTGGGAGACACCAAGTTTGGGGGAGGGCTTTCAAAAGATGGGGGCTTTGTACCTCTGAGGGAGGAAATTGCCCTTTTAATCCCTTGGATGGGCAGCAAGTGAAATCAGATTGCTTAGTGCTTTCTGCTGTAAGGCTGTCCTTGACTGTTTGTTGTTTAAGGAATTTGGTCTCAGTTTCTCCAGGCTACCTGTCATATTGTGGATGTGTAATCGTATTCACTGGTCTCCGTGCAGCACAGCGTTGCTCTGTCGGGGAAGAGTTCAGCCCTGTTTCTGGAACAAGGCAGACAGTGGTGGTGGTTTCTCCAACCTTGGCCTGTCAATGAGCCGCCCCTTGTAGTGCAGGCAGGGCAGTTTAGCAGCTCCGCTACCATCTGTAGCCACCTGCCCCATGTCTGTAGCCACCTGTCCCACGTCTGTAGCCACCTGCCCCATTCCTGGCTCCTGTAAGCAGGCCTGCTGGGAAGGCAATGAGCCTGTGGCCCAGGATGTGGAAGACAATCCCAGGGAGGATAGAAGATGTGTGGACTTGGTTCTCTGAGAAACAGGAAAACCAGGACTGCTAGGGGTAAGCCAGCTGGTGCACTGGCTCTTTATTTACTGTCTCCTTTCCTCCTGTATGCTTGTGTACTGGCTAATGAGAAACAAATCCATAATTAAGATAGATACTGCAGCGGTTGGTTAGGGTGGCAGGTAGCATGTCTTGTTACTGAACGTGAGCATGGGCATTGGTGGCAGGGGTAACAAAGTCCTGGCAGATCCCCAGAGAAAGGGAAACTGTACTGCACAAGTTGGGGAGAGAGATGGGTGGGATAGGCTGGGAAAGGATGGGGAGAGGATTTTGGGTAGGAAGCAAAGGAAGGGTCTGGCTTTGAGGTGAAGGTGAGGAGAGAGAGCTGGGTAAAGGGCATATGGGTAGAGGAAGAGACTGGCTTACCCAGGCTAGTTGGGAAGGAGGCTAGGATGGCTTGAGAAAAGAGACTGAATCAAAGTATCACAAACAAAGATCAAATAAGGGGAAACAAGCCATGTGGAGGTGAGGTTAGGTGAGCCTGTACAGCTTCAAATGTGTTTTTTCTCCCTGTAAACCTGAAAGGGAATGCCTGTTTCATTCGCTGGAGTGGAATCCATATTATAGCTTCCATTCGATAAAATGGGAATAATACCACCTTGGTTAGCAGTGGTGTGGTGAAAACAGGTGCATTTGTGTGGTTAAGGACTGTAATGACAAGCTTTAGAGCTGGGGGAAATGAGCAAATTTGCCTGCAAAGTTGGCTTTGTGCTGTGTGATAAGTAGCCTCTAAAATTGTGGATGATGCAGAATGTCGAATTTTAGACTAGATGAGAGACCTTCATCTGTCTGGTCTGAACAAGACAAAAATCCTGTGGATGAAAGAAATATTTTATTTAAAAACCTTCAGAACCCATCTAATACACACAAGAGGTGGTGACTTAGGGATGGACAGACTTGCAGATTCATTTCTGGGAACTTTTTTATTTGTACTTCGAACTGGGAGAGATGCCAAGACTCATAGCGCCTCTTTCCATAAGCTGTGTTAGAAATTTAACTTAAAATATGCTCTAGATATAAGAAAGGTTAAACACTTTTGGGATATCTAAATATCTCTTATCTTCATGGTACAATAATTTATTATCAAGTCCTGCGCCTGGAGACAGAGGAACAAATTGTGCTGTTTCTGCTTTTCTGTTGATGGACTCTGATTTCTGTCTGGTAGCTGTTCCATATGGCTTATTACTTTTACTACCTTTTCCATATTAATAACATCCTTGCTTTTCTGACATATATTTCTTATGAGAGCTGTCAATTCCTTTTACCCTCATCAGGGAACAAGTCTGGCAAACATGTTTATGCACTGGATCAGATGCCAGTCCTCCAGAGCAAAATGAAACTAAAGTTACCACAGCTGGTGTCTAAATCTGCTGACACTGCATTCCCTTGGGAACAAACTAATTTACTCAGTCTTTACAGAGTCTTGTGAAGCAGGGAGCTGAGCCCAGGTCAGGAAACGGACAAGGCAGGACCAAAGCATGATGCTGGGTGGTAGGTAGAAAAGATTGTTTAAATGACAGCCCAATCTCATTGGCACAGAGGGAAGGATTCCTCAGTTCCCCATTGGAGTTAACAGATGAAATGTACACAAGGGCAAAGGCAATTACTCCCAGACACATTTGGATTTTAGACTACTTTTACACTTTGTTAATGGTCTAGGCTCTTTCTAGCACTGAATTGTGAAATCTTTGCAGACATAATTCTATCAGAGTTTCTTTACAGTACAGCAATTATGGTGATTGATATGGACAAATGTGATCTTGAAAGAGCAATAACGAGACAATATAGCTCGATACTAAAGCAAATGCATTTTGAAAATCAATTTTTGAAATGAGAATTGCAAGAAAAATCGTGCAAGTGTGTGTCTTTGTGCCTGGCACTCTCATTTTTGTCTGGCTTTTGTTCTGCAAAACTTTTAGCAATGACCTCAACCACACTGATGTGGATTTTTACTCTCTCAGAAGGCTGTACTGTGACAGATGTGCTTACCTACTTCTACCAAAAGGCTGGAAGTTAAAGTATATTTTGCTGTCTAGTATCTTTTTAGAGGAAGTGAAAATGTTCTGGAACACTCTTAGCAGTATCTAGAGGAAAATGTGAATCCATTATGGGGACATAGATAAAAAATTCTTACTACAAGTTTGTCTGAGCAAAAGAGTAGAGAGCAGATACTTCACAGAAAAGCAAAACGGGAAGAGTTAGACTGAACAGTGGGTCTGACCCAGCAAACAAGTTTGCCAACACATTTTCCAAGTATTCACTCGGCGCTATAAACAACCAGTACAGAAGAGAAATATGTGACCAGTTCTTTGTAAATCCTTGTAAGCAATGAACTGATCTGTAGCAATTTTCTCGTTTATCACCAGCTTCTTTCCAAACTTCACTACCTCTGAAAGTTTGCTAACCTCAGACTGCTTTTCCTCCAGTGCTGAGTTACATGAGAAGGAATGTGGTGTTTTTTACTGATATTTGTACAAGATGAAATCATCGTTACAGGTTCTTCCCTTCTCCTGGAATTTCTGACAGCTCCGGCTGTACAGGCTGCACTCCCCTCTGCTGGAAGGAAACTCAGTGCTCAGTGGGCAAGGTGCCTTGGGTTGTCAGTGGAAGACAGAAACCATGCTCTTTCTTCAGCGAAGGAGGTTTTCTTTCCACTGACTGGTGAAAGGCTCAGTGTGAGGCAGAAGATGCTGTGTCCTGTCCCTGGCAATGCACATGTAGGGTTTAATGACTGTGTTTTGCTGGCATGGATTTCTTACTCTTGTCACTGTAAGATTTTTCTCTCTCAAATACTATATTTAACCTGATGCTTTGTCATGCTGCTGTCTCTGAACAACAAGCATACATCTTTAGGGAGCTAGCTGCAGTATTTCCCAGATCCATGCCCTTTGGTAACCTTACTAGATTTTTCTTGCTGGTATGTATTATTATACCTTTATCCAAATCATGGAAAGAGGATTTCATATGATTTCCATCTCCTCAGTGCATCTGGATATGTTTGGAGCTGCAATGCTCCAGGATTTGAACTAGCATGCATCAGTGATAGAGAAGACAGAGGCATACTCAGGGAATAGGAGTACTTCTTTCATTTTAAATTCTCAAGAAACTCATGTGTACATCAGGAAAAGGTGATGCAACATGGGCCACCAAAATTCACTCTGTTACCAGACACTGGGCTCTCAACAGGTCTGTCTGACTCCAGCAAGACATGCCAGGTAGTTTTGAAGGTGCCAAGCACTGTAGATTTGTCCATTGACTGTATTCACTGTAACTGCCAGGGGAAAAAAAAAAAATTGCAAAAAAAGGCAGCATCAGTTTCTAGTTTTCTGTTGGCAGAAGGATCTTTAGGCTGCTGGAAGAAAGAGCACAGTAGTACCCACTGTCTTCTGGTGATGGGACCTCTGGCTAGCGAGGGTGGGGACCACTTCACACAGGCTGTCTTTCCTCATGCATCAAGATTTCTAGAAGCATCCATCACAATTGCTGATTCATTATTCGCTGTGTCCACAGTTGCCTTTTCTGTGATTACAGCTGATCACTGAATGTCTGAGCATGGCTGAAATTCCTGCACAGGGACTAATACTAAAGGAGAGGAGGCTAAATTGTATCCACTCACACTAAAGCTTCACTTTCTTTTGATTCAGACGAGAAAGCTTTATCTCTTCCCAGTGGGATAAAAAGGGAAAGTCACAGCAGGACAGTGTATTTGGGATTTGGCACTGGAGACTGAGTCAGGAGCATGTGGCCTTAATGAACAGATGTCTTGCTTTTGTTGGTACAGATCTAACCATTTGATTTATTTTAATGATGGTGCTTTTCATTAATGGTATGCCAGCAAACTGTGCTGGAATCTATTGTCCTTGGATCACCTCTCTGAGTTCAGGTGTTAGAAAGGACAGACACTACAAATAGGAAAATGGTGTCGTCTCACCAGAGTGATGTGCCGTAGCCTGACATTGAGACTTCCTGGAGCTTTCCTTAGTGTATTGCAAAAAATCTGTGGCATTAAAATAATTATTAAGGAATTTCTTTAACCCATGTTGACTTTCTGGTGTTGGAAGCTCATCTGACACATGTTGAATTATATTGGAGTATTGCCATTACTTTACTGAAAACTGGATTGGACACTTTTTTCTTAAACATCCATTTCGATAATATATTAAACAGTCTTAGAAATTGAGAAATGAGAGTATTATGTGACTAATTACAAATGAATCAGCACTTTTTACAGGTTTAGTAAGATGGCTGTGAATTACAAGAACCCACTAACTGCCTGTTCTGCTTACTTGCACTCTATTAGTGAGGAATTGCCTGCGAAATTGCTTCATTCAAACAAAACAAGAGGGAAAAGCAGGAAGAGAGGAAAACAGTAATCATTGGATATTTTCAAAACGTGACTGGACAAGGGCATGATCAACCTGATGTGGTTTGAAGTTGCCCTGCTTTGAGCAGAGAGTTGGGCTAGGGACTCTTGAAGCTGAGTTACTCAATGATTCTGCAAATTTTTCTGAATAACTTCTCAAGCTAGGGTTGACTTTTTTTTCTAAAAACACTTTCATGCCTTTGATTGTCTTGGATAGTGGAAGGAGTGAAGCAGAAGGGAAGAGCTGTCTGTGATAGCCAGGTTCAGCTCAGTTCTAGGCTGGGGAAATCATAAACTTGGATATGATGCCTGTAATCCCACTTCTCCAGTGAAAGGGAATATGGACCTCTGGCCATGAGGACTGTGCAGAATCCATGGCTGGAATGAAAACAGCAGCGCTCCTGCTTCCAAATGATCCACAGATCTTGCAAGCAAAGAATATTCTAACCTTAATAGCAAACATTACTCAGCTGCATGTCAGCAGTTACATCTGATCATGGAGTTGTCAAAGCTAAATCAAAATTGGTCCCAAGAGAGAATTAATTCTGGGCTTTCCAACACAGGAAAAGAAATGAACACCTAAACATCCACTTACATAAAGTTTGACTTGGACATCGAAAGTCTTCTTTCACAAACATCCCACAAATATTTCTTAATAGTTCTTAATATCTGTTGGAGGTTGCACAGGGGGTCTGTAAAATGCTGAGAGCAGATCTCAGAGGATGTGTGCCATACAACATGCTGCTTTACTATTCTATCAGCCTTTTCCCTTCTAAACCCTCCCAAAGCCTCCATAGTTTTGAAGACTGTCTACAGGAAGGAAAGCTGAGCTAAGTTCTAGTTTTTTGGTGACACTGATGTCTTCAGGAGCTTTAATGGACTTACCTCAGCAGGTGTAGGAGCTTGCCAGCACCTTGAAGTACCTTTGCTTGTCTAATTTACTTCTTAGCATTTCCAATCTTATTTTTAAGAGGGGAAAATGTAAGATTATGGTGTCTAAATACAACACAGTGTTGGAAGTCTCACATGGGACCAAAAGACAGAGGATGTGCTCCAAGCATTAAAAGCAGTGAGCATTCACTGAAGTCAGTGTTGGGCCATCTACATAGTCCACAGGGCTATGCAGAAAGTAGTAAGAGACCACTAGTTCCTCAGGAGAGCATTTGGAGGTAGAGAGTGAAGGCATGAGAGTGCAGCCTGGCTGGATAGATTTCCAGGCCTAAGGGTACACATATACCAGCTTAACAATCAAGATGTGTAAATTCATTTTAAGGCAGGATACACCCTGAAACATCAGCAGTTCTTTCTGAATATGTTCAAGTGTAGGAAAGGGCTCAGATGCCTTTGGAGTGGACCATGCTTTTGAAAACAGCTCGAGCCCAGCCAAAACGTGATGTCTGGGGACTAAAAGAGGACAGCAGTGCAGTAAAAGGCACTGGCTGAAGTCTGGTCAGCTGTGTGAGGTTGGAAATGGTCTGTTTGGGGTGCAGAAGTGAAAGATGAGCCATGCCTGAGCCCTCAAAGCCATGGAGAGAATGAGAAGGCAGCAGCCTCCAAACATCAGGGAAAAATTCCTCCTGCCACATCCTTGGACCCTTCACACTTACTCTGTTTCCTCCTTCTCTGAAAACCAGCCACCTCTATTTTCCTGTGTGGCTTCTCTGCTCACTTCAGAAGTTGAAGAGAAGTATCATTAAATGACCAGAAGTTGAAGAGAAGAGCCATTAAATGACCAAAAGCTCAACTTTTTCAAAACAGCTAATCCCAAATAAATTCAGATACCAAGTCATGCTGTGTAAAAATGAGCACTTCCCTAATTTGCTTGAAAATTGGAGCTTGTCCCCTGTAAAGGAAAAAGGACTTTCAAATTATTGAATAATCTGGATTGGTTTCTTTATTTCCTCCTGCCATTTCAAAGGGCTTGAAGTAGGCTTGTATTGTGGATTCTTTTCTCCTCACACTTCTTGGGAGCTACTGTGGAAATACTTCACCTACTAAGTATTAGTCTTATCTTTTTATGGTAGTTTGCAGGTCCTTTGCACATACCCTTCCCCAGCTCCTATGTGCACACCACATCTTTTCCCAGAGCAGGGACCTGGGATGCTTTTCTTCTTGCCCTTCCTCTGCTGTCTTCTTCACAGGGTTCTACTGGGGCTTGCAAACTTAACACAATGGAGTGTCCTGTCCTCAAATTGGTATGTTCCTACAGCCTACATCATCCTCTTGAATTTTGCCTAGAATCACTCAAGCAGTTCCCAAAATAAAATCTTGATGAAAGTTTTTTGAAAGGCTTCCCTCCTATGTAGGAAGCTGCCTGTACCAAATTATTGGCTCTAGAAAAGAGCTTCAGAGGCTGTGCCAAAACATGAAAATGTGTCACCACCTGTAATATCTGCACTTCAAACTCAGTATCTGTATTTCAGAAAGGACTAGTGCTAGTTTGGTGATAAGTTATCTAGTGGTGCATGTGTGGTACTTTGCTCCTGAGCCCTTTTCCTGGTATTGCTTTGTAAAGGGTCACTTTGAGGAAGCTAGCAAATTGAATTAATCCTCTGAGGAAACTACATTTGGAGTGTTCATTCACTTATTAAAGCAGAGACAGTGTTTAACTTTTCTTCAAGACAGTATTAGAGGGAAGTGAATGAATTATTGAATGAACTATCTTCAAAAGTTCCCTGAGGCTTATATCATCCTGCACTTACCAAAAGTATGAGGCCTGCTGTGCTCAGATAATCCATTTACAAAGCTTTTAAAAATATTTAAGGGTGAACTTTGTAGGTTTCCTATTTCCAATTAAACAAAGCATTAACTTCTTTTAGAAAAGCCTTTAAGAAGCACAAAATCTCATTGCTTAAAATAATTTTGGAAACTTGTTCCCAATTCCCAACAGCCCTCTCTATTCTTTGAACTGATTTTTTCTATAGTGTTATTTTGAGTAAGTCAGTTTATCCTGAGTTTGCCATCTCTGATTACCTCATGTTGTTCAGGACGCAGTGTATACCTAGAGATCCTGTGACTCAGGATACGCTGAAATTGCTGGTTGCTGGAAGGTGTGTGGGGTGCTAAGGAAAGGCATTTTTGCCACGCTTTATAGACTCCCAGCAGTGTTGGTGGGAAGGACTGCTGGAGATCAGTAACCTAACCTCCTATCACCAACGCTAGATTAGGGTGGCTGCAGCTTTGTCACGACTCAGCAGCAAAACCTCCAGTGATGGAGATTCTCCCCATCCAACCTCCCTGGTGACCCAGATGCTGGGGAAGACATGTCTTCGAATGCCCAGCCTGAACCTGCCAGGCTGCGGCTTTCCATTGTTGCTCCCTGTTGCACCATGTTGCAAGAGCGTGGCTCACTGCTGCTGTTAACTGCCCTTCACGTAGCTATTAGATGTCTCCTCTGCCTCTTCACTGACTGCTAAAGTGCAGCTTGCAATGCTTTTCTGAACTATGTGCTGCTTGGCCAGCACTATGGATAGGGTGGTGAGCGTTGCCTCCTCCAGAAGTTTTTGTTCTTTTTGTGCAACCTACTCATAAAGGTCAGCCCCAAAACTGACAATAAGGTTTAGCTCAAAGTCTCAAATTGTGTAACCAAACACAGTTTTAGGGTCCAATGATGTAGACTAGATGTTGCTCCTTGGTGAAATTTGAAGTCGGTTCTGTGACAGTGAATGAAAAATGTCAGTAATTTCATTAATATTGGTTTAAAACAGATGTAAAACTTACTGATTGATCCTGGATTTTTGTTTAAGCTGGATATGTTTCAAACATTGTAAAATAAAACTTTTTTTAATTGATTCAGGCATTTTCCCTCTTTTTGCCCTGTTCTCACAGAATGAGCTGTAAGGATTTGAAAGCACAAAATTTAAACTACTTTGCTAGAAAGGTTGAAAATGTGGTCTTGGAGGTTAATCTACCGCAGCTGTTGTGCTATCCAATGGGAACTTTTGCCTTAATGTCCTAGGGTTTTTTGCTGTTCTAATAGGTGGTATGGGCTGTGACTAATTCATGCTGCTGCAGAGGCAGTGGACGCAAGGAAACACCTTCTCCTTTACAGTAATGGGCTGCTTGATGAACCACTTACCAGGTCTCTTGTGTCAACATGTTACTTGCATATGCTGGGACTGTTCTCCCCCCTAGCAGGAGGAACAGCACTTGTCCGTTAAGGACAATGAAAGGTGCTTTTACAGCAAAGTGAGCAACACTGATATTAGAGCATGTGGTATTAAGCTAAAGGTAAATGTGACTTTTAAGAGGCTCTAAGTTATCCCAGTTCCTGAGGGCAAGTGTCTAAATGACCGCATGACTAATAAATAATTTTCAACCGAAACTGAATAATAAATCCCATCACGTAAAATCTAATTTTTTGTTCTATATATATTCTGCAGTCACTCCAGTTCTTGCTATGGTCCATCAAGTTGCAAAGACATCCAATACAAAGAGCTAAGAGTCATTTGCCTCAATTTAGAGTTTTCATCTGCTGCACAAGCTGGGAAATTAATTGGAATGGGTGTTCACACTTCAGGGGAAGCAGATCTGAGCTGACTTGAGACACACAATGACAACTTCCAATTTGTAAAGGGCAGCCTTCAGATGACTGTGGCAATTGGTTCCTCAAGTGAGTAGCCCAATCCCATTTCCACAGCCTCTGTTTGATATTTTGCTCCTGGGAACAGTGGAGAAATAAAAAGGGTGTTACCTAGAGATTTTTCAGTGCTTTTGGGCACTGTTGTCATTTGATTCCTAAAGGAGTAGAATTAATGAGTCCTGAAGGTGAACAGGATCAGAAACCTCTATGGGAAAGTCTCCCAACACCTCTGTTAATTCTGGAAACATCCGTGACAGTGTGATGGATGCTCAGTTCTACTCAGACTCTGGTTCTGCTTGTGAGCACACAGGTTTGGCAGTCCTGCAGATGCTTGCATGTCAGTCAGTACCTTTCAGACTCCTCTGAGACTGTTGACATTGCAGTCACCAAAGACCCTGAGGTAAAAGTGCAAAGAGAAGGGATCTCCACAAGGCAGGTGATAAAGTTGATTTGCTGATGAGGAAAAGACGAGTGAGTCTTGCAATGCCATGATGATTGTGTTGCATGGGACCAGAAAAGGTGTCTGTACCTTCAGAGACATAAAAAATGTGCTTCAGAGGAAGAAGGTGGAAAGAAGTGCATGGTAGATCATGTGGATGCCTTCGAATATATGAAAAGCCTCACCACATAGGATACTGCTTTCTCACATAAGGTTGTTGAGTGGATACAACTGGAACTGTCTGCCCTGCTCAAGCAGAAAAACCTGCTGAGGAGGTATAAAACATAACAATTTGTTATACCCTGGGTGGCATAAGCCATTCAAATTGCCTTCCTCTTGTGGTTCAGAAGGTGATGGTTTAATATGAAGTCAGAGTACAACCTGTCCAAACCAAGTCTTAATGTTTTATTACCAATTTTTGGCTCTCCATTTAGCTTTCAGATATTGGACTTTGGCTTTGGATGAAGACTTGATATGTTTAGCTGGAAACCAGACCTTTTTTTTGCAAAACACCATTTAACTGAAACCCAAATTTTTCAGTGCAAATCACTTAATACCTGACTGTGCCCAGCTAGGCACTTCTGATGTCCCACTATGCCTGTTTCATTTGTGACCCACAGGGTTCCTCAGCAGGCGGAATAGCTTCTGAGTCATTCACATCTACCTGAGCTTTGCAAAGCCAACGAGAAGTATCCATAGATATTTTGCAAATAAAACACATGGACTCCAAGGAGACCAAAGACACTCTGTAAACTCCTAGCCAACTTTTGGGTAGTGAGGAATGCCAATTGAAAGCAAACCCACCACTGTCACTCAAGTCATGTGTTTATACCATCTATTCTGGAAGATTTTTGAGTTGTAATTTGAACGTGTAAGGAAGGCAGCACTAACAGTGAAGCAGGGACAACAAAACTCTCACAACAAACAACTCCAGAAGTGCCAATTAATCTGAGCAGCAGGTGTGGTGAGGTAGAGAACTCGAGTGTGTTCACAAGTTTTCTTGCAACTCACCAGCCCAAAAGCACTTAGTACAGGGAAAGGGACATCCATACCCCAGTAGGAGAAATGAGTGCTGGGAGGGCTACTGATCAACAGCGTTTTCCCAGGATGATCATCATCTGCATTGCCTGGAGAATGGGGGTGATATGTTGTTGCAAGTCCTCTGTTACAGGCTGTTAAAGCTAGTGTCCCTCAGGGGTTATCAGAGCGTGAGGCACAGCAATGCTGATGTGAAACCAGGCATCAGGCTCCATGTATTTTTCCTCTCCAGCATCACCTTTTACTTAACAGCTCACATTTCACACTTTTTCCTCCTATTCATCATGTTCTAGATCTGCTGTTGTGCAACTAGACCTGCATCCCTCTGGCCATTGCCCCTCCATCTCTTTCTTCTTATTGGTCTGACCAAAGTCCTGTCACAGTCTTGTTAGTTTGACCTGTCACAGATATGCCACGTGATATGCAAAATCCTGCCTCTCTTGAAGGCAAATTGCTCTTCTGTTGGCCTTACTGTTGTCAGAGTTTCACCTGAGGGTATGGGCTGTGCATGTCTTTACGGGGAATTTCCCATCAAGTAGTTGGTGGAACCCAAGTAATGCAAGCAGGTATTGCTAGTATCAAGTCGGAGTTGGGCTAGAGACCTCCAGGAGTCCATCCCCTGATCATGACTGCAATTTGCTGCTGTAATAGTCAAGTCCATTACAAGAAAAGAATAAGCTTTCTGTCTTTGGACAGAAAAAGTCAGATGATCTGCTCCTGATAACTACTACTGTAAGTCTGGAGCCATACATTACAAATGAGATCCTGTGATGACTCTATTTGGTCTTATGGAGAACTTTGCCAGATCTGTCAGTGCTAAAGGAAGCAGGGAAATGAACATATCTGCACTGACTGAGACTGTTTTGAATTAACTTTCTATTTCTTTTTATTTCCCTGAGGCAAGGTCACATGAAGGTATTGGAAAATTTCAAGGCAAAGAAACTCAACACCTTAAACTTTGTATAAAATAGAGTTTTATATATATGAAACCCTGGGATATTTGGCAGTCTGGCTAATCTCTAAGCAATAACTAAGGTTTTAAATGCTTTTGCAGAAAATCTAAAGGATTTAATTCTGGCAAAATGATGTCAACACACTGTCAGTTGCCTCTTGGTAGGTAATTACAGAGAGCAATAAATGTTTTTGAACTCATAGATGTGGGCTACATCAAGGGGAGAAGGATAAAGCATTGAAGCTGTTAAAGGTAATCCATCTCCTGACTTGGAAAGATATGAATCTGGCAGATGCTTCAGCTGCCAGGTCACATATTAGCACAGCGCATCCAAGAAGCTCTAAGCTTTGTGCAAATAGCTTGTCTCCATATTGTGAAGCCCAGGTGGTTTGGCTGAAGTCGTGGAAGGGACTCAGCATTTGTTATGCTGAGATCTGTCCTCTTGCAGCTCCTCTGCACCTCACCTTACAGGGTGAATGGATTATAAAACTACAGTTAAGAGAGTTGTTTAGATGGAGACAAAATGGAACTTTTAACTAAAACACCTGTGTAAATGTAATGATATAGTGCTGCGGTCATAAATATTCATTTTGAATTAGATGGAAGACAGTGCACACCAGGAGGTGCCATGGAGAAGACAGCACTGTGCAGAGACTGGTTTTTAATTTGAGAAGTACTCTAGCCACATTTAAGATGTATTTTTGCTTTTGTATATGCAGAAAGTTCAAGAAATCTGGGGGAGGGGTTGTTGGCCTTTCTAAACACTGGTTTACATTTTTAGCATAGTTTCCAGTGAGGGGAGCAAGAGGACATAATGCCATTTTTTTTCCTGTTCACCTGTCTACTTGCTCTTGAATCCATTTGCCAAATTCAATGAGATCTGACCAAAGGGAAGAGATCTCAAAACTGCCAACTTAAATTATATCCCAGTGACCTCCTAGCTGCTACATTACTTTCTGTATGCTTAATGAAAATTGGCATTTACATGGAGGTAATAGCTCCTTTTGGGCTCATATTCATTTGAAAAAAGGCAAAGAGCAGTGCTTGCCCCTCCCACATAATCTGGGTCATCCTTCCTATAGAAGCTGTTCAAAATATTTTTTCTGAATAGTAAGTTTTTTCAGTCTTGAAAATTTCTGCAGCACCTTTTGTAATTCACTGGTATTAATCATAGATGGGACTATTCCACCCTGATGGTGTGAGAGGGAAGAAAGACCTTTACTTGGCTGAATGCTGATTTTCTTCCCTTTCAAGAGCTGCATTTGTTGTGTGTACCGCGTACCGTCAGAAACGTAAGCTAGAGAAATAGGCACACAAGAAAACAGTGAGAAAAAAGGAATAGAAAACAATGTTGCCAGGGCAACTTTCTTATGGTTTCCAAAGACTTTTTTTTTTTTAAATCCATGAAAACATTAGTCATACCTTTTTTTTTAATACATTATTTTTATCTATTAATTTGGAGTTTGCTTTGCTATAGTGTGGAAGGTGTGGAGGTAGAAGACCACCTCTCTAGGAGGAGAGTTGATTTGTCAGTGAGGTCTCAGGGCTGAGTTTGCAGTTAGCCAGGACTGCAGCAGCCTGATGTACCCATAAGGAACATGCTGAAGCTGCGTGGACTGACATGTTGTTATGCACCAGGAGGTGCTGCTTCGTTATGATCTCAGTAAGAAAGGCATTCAGATGCTATGAAGCATAATTTAAATGCTGTTTATTAGAGCTAGCACTGTAAAGGAGAAGCTAGTAGAGACAATGCCGTGTCCCTTCAGATTCTGGGAACCCCTAGCTGTGCGGCACTAAGAGGGTCTCTGGTGAGGACATAGTGTGCCATGCAGACCCCATCCATGGAGAGGTTCCACTAGTTCGGTCATTTGAGCTATTATATGATTTTCTTACAAGAAAACAACTCCATGCATCATTTCTATCATCAAACAGAAAGGATGTTGCCATGAAAACTTCTTGCTGCACTTTTAGGTAAGGGCAAGGCCACACAGGTGCACAGCTGCTGGTACTGTGTGGGAGCTAGCAGCAAGCTCCTCCATCACCGTGAGCTGGTAAAGGTTGTCCCGTGGCTGAGGGCCATGCACAGCACATCCTGGAGGCCACACTGGGCGTGCAGCTCAGCACAAGCCGTGCCCACCAGGACCAGCTGTGCTGAGGATTGCTGGCTCCTCGATGTGCAGGGGTTCCCAGGTCAGGACCATGATACGTGCATCCCTGTAATGATGGCTGTGGGAACACATTGCAGGGGGCACGTGGGAAAGCGATCTGAGACAGGCCCTTCCTTCGCTGTTGCACCCCAGGGAGACTCTGCAAACCAGAAATGTTAGTTTTCCTGCTGAAAATGGTCCAGAATGTGCCATTTACAGATATCTTTGCACTCTCGTTTTGCAAAAGCAGCTGTGATACTTTCTGTAACTGCACAGTGACTGCAATAAAGCTGTACCAGTTATACATTTATTGTCCTCTCAGATACTTAATCTAAACCAGAGTATTTCCAGCATACCTCACAAGTAGAGTGATTTTTGTTGATGAAAGTTTTCATCGTACCCTAGCATGGTTAAGTGCAGTTAGGAAGTCACCATTGTTCCTTCTAGGGCTGTGGGATTTTTTTTTTTTTTTTTTTTTCCCAAACAGGGGAGACTCTAAAGCCATAAAAAAGGAAAAGATTTGGCAAATAGAAAATTCAAATAATACTTTCATGAGTAAAATGAGATTTTTTGCTTTCATAGCAAGTGATTTCTTTACTTGAAACAATTAGCTTGCAGGAAAAAACCAGAAAAAATTATTGTGACTGAACAGACACATTTAATCCTGAAAATGCAGAGAAGGGAGCTTGGCATTTATCTGAATTATGTAACCAGTCCCTCAGTGGAACTGACAAGATTTTCAGGAGCATGTCAGTCCCCAAATTCCTTGCAAATCCTCATACCATGTATAGGGTCACAGAAATTTTCAAAGCCACTGAAGATGTTATGTGCCCTTTCCCTTGAAAGTGCACGCGCTGTCTTTCCGCTCTGACCCGTAGATGTTCACATGCCTCTTCACACCAGTCTTTTGAGGAGTCTGTGGTAACAGAAACCCAGGCTGTCATTGATGAGAGTCAATCCTCTACTGCAGTCAGTATATTGCAACAGGAACTGTGCTTTCTCATCTCTCTGATTCACTCCACCTTGAATGCAAAACTAGTTATTTCCCAAGCCCACTGGAAATGTAGAAGTATGGAGCCAAACTAACTAGTAGCTCACAGTAGCAAAGCAACTTGCTCACCTTGCTCAAAATGCTTGTCTCCATATTTTGACCATTCACTTCCTAACAACAGCTAGGCATAGTCAAGAAGAGATGCTGAAAACAGGAAGATTTACATTAGTGATGGAGACCATCCCTAGCCTAAACTGTGTGTATGCAAAAGCACTCCCAGCTACAGAGCACCAGGAACCGAAGGCAGAGGCTGCAAGGGATTTCAGAGTGGAAAAGGAAGACAAGATTGTTGCGCAGTTGCTGTGCAGAATAGTAGCTGGAATTATTTGTGAAATGAAAGGAAGAATAGGTTGCAAATTGGCCTCTTGCTCACAGTATTTCTGAAATAAAAATTTATGTGGTCCTTGCAAATCCTGTTGTGCACAAAGAAAGCCCTGGTGATTCAGGGTTGCCAGCTGCCCGATGCTCCTTGTGCTTGCTTTGGAGTGGTTGTGGGTTTTGGTTTTGTTTCCTGCAAGAAAAAAAGTGTGTATGGGCCACCCAACCGGGATAAGCTTGGGTTTCTGCTCTGAAATGGAAGCTCCTAATGTAGGACCTCTGTGTGGCCTCAGTACCGGCTCTTAATGGTGTTTGCACAGAGAACACTTGCAAAAACCGACTGAACTGAGACACAGCAGTTCCCAGCCATATCCTTCAGCTTTTCCCAAAGTATATGCAAAACTTTGAAAGCACGTGAGATGTTGAGACAACAGTGGGGAATAAAACGTTCAGGCAACCTTAAACATGTAGCAGATTGTCAGTTTTTCTGTAGGCTTTGGAGTGGAGGGCTTCAGAAATAATGTCACTGGCAAATGTCGTCCCTTCCAAGGGATGACGTTCATCCTGCAGGAGCGAGCCTGCCTTGTTTGTTTGCTGAATGAATTTATTTGCTAAATGGTTTGGACAAGTCATTTTGTGAGTGAGGGTGTTCAGCCAGCCGTTTACATCCTGGATGCTGGTTACCTGAGCTGCGTGACATTATCCCTGCTCGCTGCCTGGAGGGTGGCAAAGAGAATAAATTGAGAGGTGTGCCTCAGGTAAACACCTATGACTAGGAGTCACAAGCTCTTGCTAGATACATGGACACTTATTGTGATCCATAGGATAAGCTGCGACTCATGTGATTTCAGACTGGGTATACGTATTCATAAAAGTCATCCAGGAGCAAGTCCTACAGTTCATCTGTTTATTTATACACTGTTAAGTTACATGATCTTGTCTCATGAAATTATGAATAATGGAAACACAAGCAAACCTGGGATATGGCTTCAGGAATTTATTCCCTGCAACAGCTTCCTAGAGCCTTTGGCTCCAAACTTCCTTCAGCTGGCTGATGTGGAGGGAAACATCCACTCTTTATGCAGGATGAGGGACAGACAGGTAACGGCCAGACTGAGAGAAAACAGAAAGACCTCACCAGCTCTGGCTCCAGCATTAGTCTAGTCAGCCGAGGGGTCCAGTTCCAGTCAATTTGTGCCCTTCTATCATCTCCTTGCCCCTCCTCCGGGCGGGCACTCGAACTCATTAGGCTAATTGGGTGCCATGTGTGGTTTCTGCTTCCAGAACCTTCGGGAAACGGGTGGGTGGCCCTGGGGGTCGTTTGGGCAGTCACTCCTCCCTCCCCGCAGGTGCGACTGTTCCGTGACCTCTGGCTATATATGGCAAACTGCCTGGCTCAGCCTATCAGAACGGGGAACCGTGCCCCTCCGGCCCGCCCTCCGCCCCCTGTTGCCACCCTGTGGTTGGGTTCGTTGCTAGGCAGGGTTCGTTGTCATGCAGCGGGCGCCATTTTGCAGATCTTAGCCCACCGCAGTGTTTGAGACGTTAACTCCTTCGGGGCCTCACAGGGACAATATCAAAAGCCTTACTAAAATCTAGAAAAGCTATATCCACCACCTTCCCTTCACCCACTAGGCAGGTGACCTTATCGCAGAAGGATATCAGATCGGTTAGACAGGACTTTCCCTTTGCGAAGCCGTGTTGACCGTGCCTGAGGATTGCATTCTTCTTTAAACGCTTTTCAATAGCACCCAGTATGATCTTCTCCGTAATTTTTCCAGGAACTGAGGTTAGACTAACAGATGTGTAGTCTCCTGGGTCTTTCCTCATGCCCTTCTTGTAAATTGGAATAACACTGGCTTCCAGTCAGTGGGGACCTCCCCAGACTCCCAGGACCTTTGGTAGGTGATCGAGAGGGGTCCTGCCATAACATCCGCTAGCTCCTTCAGCACTCTGGGATGAATCCCATCAGGCCCCATGGACTTGAGCACATTCATCTGATACAGCTGGTCCCTTACAATTTCAGCATTCACAAATGGAAAGTCACTGTTCCCACACTCGTGGTCCTCCATCTCAGGGGACCAGGCAGCCCAAGGTCTATCAGTATTATTGAAGACTGAGGAAAAAAATGCATTGAATGCCTCTGCTTTTTCTTCAACCCTATTAGTCAGATGACCATGTTCATCAAGTGTCAGTCCAGTGTTTTCTTTAGACCTCCTTTTGCTATTAATGTGCTTAAAAAGCCCTTCTTGTTATCTGACACAACACCGGCCAGTTTCAACTCTAATTGAGCTTTGGCCTTTCGTGTCTTCTGCCTGCATGTATGAACCACAGCTCTAAGCTTCCAGTGAAGCCTGACCTTGCTTCCAGAGATCATATAATTTATTTTTCCACTTGAGCTCCACAAGGAGTTCCCTGTTCAGCCAAACTGGTCTTCTGCCCCTCTTGCTTGTCTTATGACATAGTGGAATTGCCTGCTCCTGTGCTTCTAAAAGGTGGTTCTTAAAAGCTGACCAGCACTCGTGGACTTCTAAGCCCTCACAAGCAGATTCCCAGGGTACTCTGCTAAATAGCTCCCCAGATAGCTTAAAGTTTACTCTCCTGAAGTCCAGGGTAGCAACTCTGCTGACCTTTTTTTCTCATTACAGTGAAAACTTTAAACTCAACCATTTCATGATTGCTGTGGCCAAGACAGCCACCTACCATCACATTCCCCATGTGCTCTTTTCTATTCACAAATAGCAAGTCTAGGTGGGCATCTTTCCTGGTTGGCTCGCTCAGTATGTGTGATAACATAAAGTTATCTATCATCTCCCACAAACTTCAAGGATTTCCAAGACCTGCTCATCACAGCAGTATGATATTCCCAGTTGATGTCTGGGAAGTTGAAATCTCCCATAAGGACAAGGGCTACTGATCCGGAAATTTCTCCTAATTGGTTATATCCTGGCTGGGGTATCGGTAATAGACACCCACGACATCATCTCCTTTGTTTTCCATCCCCCTAATCCTCACCCAGAGGCTCTCAACTACATCATCACTAAATAAGGGCTGTGCAATCAAACCTCTCCCTTGCATATGGAGCAACACCTCCACCTCGCCTGCCCTGCCTATCCCTCCTGAACAGCCTGCAGCCCTCCATAGCAGCACTCCAATTGTGGGACTCATTCCACCAAGTCTCACTAATACCAATGACATCATAGCTCTGGGAACAGACCAATGCTTCCAGTTCATCCTGTTTGTTTCTCATACTGTGTGCGTTGGTGTATAAGCATTTCAGATAAGCTCCTGAGCCCTCCATGCTCCCAGGAGCAGTGTAAAAGTTGCCACTAGCATTGCCACCCTCAGGCAATGCCATGCCAACCCTTGGCTTACCTACCGCAATCCTGTTGGTATCCCCTTCCCCCATCGATTCTAGTTTAAAGCTCTCTTGATCAGGCCTGCCAGCTTACGCCCAAAGATGCTTTTTCCCCATTGGGACAGGTGGATACTCTCAGGGTCCAGCATACCTTGTGTCTCGAAGGCTCTTCCATGTTTTAAAAACCCAAAGTTTTGGCAGAGGCACCACTCCTGGAGCCAGGTATTGATATCCTGGGCTTGCCTGTTTCTGCCAGCCTCCCCCATTACTGGGAGGATTGAGAAAAACACTACCTGTGCGTCTGAATTTTTTAGCATTCTGAAATCTCCTTTGATCAACCTCAGACTTTTTGTTGCAACATCATCAGTACCCGTGTGAAAGAGCAGGTATTCTGAAGGTTGTACTAAGCTCTTTGGTCTTGTGGTGACATCCCTAATTCAGACCCCAGGGAGGCAGCAAGCTTCCCTGAAAAGAGGGTCCAGTCTGCAAATGGATGCTTCCATTCCACACAGGAGGGAATCACCAGTGACCATAACTCACCATTGTTTCTTCTTGGCACGAGGGGTTGGTCTCTCTGACCTTGGCGAGACTGCTTGCGCAGGTTCCTCCTCTATCTCATTATGCACTTCATCTACCGTGCCCAGGGCCTCGTACCTGTTCTGTAAGGGTATCTTAGATGGTAAGGAAGGGTTTCTTTTACCGCGCCATGCTGTAATCTTCCACCTTGCCTCGGCCCTTGTGACGCTGCCTTCCTCCTGGCATGAAGTAGATCCTGCCCTGCCTCCGTTGTTGGCGTGCATGTATCAGCAATGGCAGAGTACATCTCCATTGATCAACCTCCCCCTCAGACTCTCCAATACTCGTCAGTCTGCCCACCTCCTCCTGCAGCTCAGCCACCAAGCAGAGCAGCTCATCAGTCTGGTCATGCCTCCCACAAGCTTGCTTGCTGTCTATCATCTCCACCCCAGGGAATATCCCTTTGCACATCCCACAGCTGGAAATGTGGGTGGTCGCATGCTTGACCAGGAGCTCTGTGTGGGTGCGTTGGTTCTACCAGGTGCTAGAAGCTCAGGAGAAGCAGAGGACACTGCTTTTTGCCGGGTGGCTGCCATGCTGCCCACTGCTGCTGCTCCTGCGGGTCCGGAGATAAAAGCATTGTGTCCGGATCCTCCTTGTGCTTTTCTGCATCGTCTGTCCGGCTGCTTCAGTTGGGTGGATCTCCCGGTGCTCGGAAGGCCTGCTTTGAGTCTGCTGTTGTGGGGAAGGGTCCCAGGGAGCAGGGACAGCCAAGCAGTGGGCTGCAGGGGACCTGCCAGCCCCACAAGGAAGGAAACAGGCTGGGGACATCAGTGGTGTGCTGCCAGCTGTAATCCAGGCAAGGCCTTGCCTGAGAGAGAAGTTTGTTGAACGCTGGCTTAAGCTCAGCACTGGATCGATCAGAAGAGGAGTAGTCACAAAACTCATACAGCTCTCAGTGAAACCTGTCAGGTTTCAACAACGACAGTGTGGTTTTGTGATTAATCCAGTGCATGAAGTGTCCCAGTGCACCTTCTGGATTCTGTTATTTTGGACAAAGACGCTTGGGTTAGTCAGGACACTTACTCAGCCAAGGCTTGGCCAAGTACCTGGGCGGGGGGAGCAGCTTTCCTCACCTTGAGGAGCATTGGGTTAGCTTGTAGGGGCCTTCAGGAGAGACTGTCCCTGACCCGAAGAGTTTGCACGTTGAACAGAGGTGAACTGGAGGAAAAGTGAGGAAGAATTGTTATGCCCCGGTTCAAGTGCTGAGCAAAGCCCAGAAAATAGATCTGCAAAGCCTGTCTTTCCACATCAAGTTTTGCTGCTTCCTCAGCTGGCTAAGGTGATGCCATGCCCGGACCTTGTCTCTGTGCTTCCACACCTTCCCCACCCTCCAGCCTGCCACTGCTTTTGTTTGTTCTGTGCTAGCAATGTATAATTTATCCTAGAGCAGAAAGTCTTGTCCAGGTAGTCTTTGGCAGTTTATGCCCCTGTTGCCCTGGCAGTAGGGATACTACAAGGTGCTTTCACAAAGTGCTGTGAAATAGAAAACTACTAGATAAGAACCAAGAAAGTAAGCTTTCTTGGCAGTTTCTGGGCTCAGATGGTTTTATGTCTTATAGCCCTTGCTACAAAATTCACAACTGCAGTACTTTGGGAATATGAAATTGGACTATTCTAGGACTCAGGGGCATCTTCCATAAATATAGGGCAAATCCCCAAACCAGCTCTAATGTGAGGTACACAATGGCAGGAGGAATTTCTCCTGTCCCTACAGCAGGAGATGGACAAAGCCTGGGATGGCAGATTTCTGTGTGTGCACCTGCATGGTGCAGGGCATGTGAGCAACGGAACATGGGGGAGAAAGCTAGTGGAAGGATGTTATGTGAGCAAATGTTGCTTCACTCAGGTAAAGCGTATTAATTCATTCATGATCTGAATTGAGCAATACTACATCTGTCTGGGAACATCTGATTTAGAAAAAAAAGGTATTTCAGGGCTTTCCTACACACAGCTGCTAGTCCCACAGTGAAATGGATTTAGTTAAACTGGCAGGGTATAGCCAGGGCTCAGCTCTGAGCTATTTTATTCAGGGATAGTTTGGCATATCTGAAAGACTGAAAGAGTGCCTGTGTTACCTCATTTCTCTCTGGGAGATTGATGCTGAGTTTAAATTTAACTTAATATGAAAACATCTGTTATTCTTCAGAGTAAATATGTTCTGATATCCTCCAATTGATTGAGAATCAGACAGTTCTGAAGACAGAAACTGAAGGCATTTTAAGTCGTTACTGTTTATACTTGGAGCAGGAGTGTTGTTTCCCACTCTTATGAGTCCTGACTAGAGGTAATAAAAACTCCTTCACAATGTGATGATGATTGAAAATGAGTTGTAGATGTTCATACCTTTTCAGCAAAAAACTGGGAAAAGGATGTTATAGACTGGCAGGATTGTTATGATCTTATGAAAAATTCACATTTGCCATATTAGCTGACTAGAGCCTAAAGCACTGTCTGTAATTGGTATTGTTATGCTAATTCATTATTTACATTGCAGTTGTGCCTGGTGACCTTAAGCATGCATTTGGGTCTTATTGTGTTTGTTAGGTGCAGGCACATGGAAATAGTGAAGTGAAATGTCATCTCACAACTTGTTTCACTTTCCCAGCTCCCGAGCTGAGAAGGGAGGGCAAAGGGTAGGCTATCCCTCTGACAGTCATGTTGGGTGCTCCCAGTCTTGGCTTTTTAGAATTAAATTGTGGGTTCAGATGACTCCTCTGAGGGGCTGCGTGCCATGTGCATCCTTTCTGTGTAAGGCAGCTTCGTTTGAGCCATCACTGAAGTGCTAACAGTGGCCTAGCAGGGCTGGTTGCCCAAACCCAGGGCTGATGTGAATCAAAGCTTGGACAGCATTACCTGCTTAAGTCAGCTTAAAGCTTGGCCTTCAATCCAAAGAGAAATCTTCTTAAAAATAAAATTTGAAGTGTTTCTCCTGTTGCCTTATTTTCTTATGGCAATCATATCCTACCCTTTCCTCTTCAAGGTGTGATTTGTAGACTTCCTTTGTTTCCTTCTTCCTCTATTTGTTTTCTGTCACAATCAGCTAGTTTTTGACCTTTGGAATGTCTGTGAGAGCTGACAGGAGACTCGCATGCAGCACCATTGAATGTGGTAGGACTGAGCTTCGCCACTGTGGCTCAAGCATGGCTTTTGCCTCCTTAAAACTTCCTCTCTTCCTCCTGCCCACTCTCCCATTTGGTGACACCTTGGCCCAGAATCATTTGTTTGTACTTTTGCTCCATTGGCAAATTTTATTCATATAGCTATTATGAATACACTTTTTTTAAATATGGATATTATGAATATGCTTTACATAGATGGCTTTTGCACTGTAGGGCCCTCTATCTGTGATAATTCATAGAAAGAGTGAATCTACAACCCTGTGGCACTGAGTGGGTTCAGACTTCAGTAACTAAAAGGCAGTCACAGTGCAGCTGGCTGGTTACTGTATGAACTGAAACAGGGTGAGACTAGTTTCAACACTGCCCCTTATGAAGGCTGGTGTCTCAGCTGTCCTTCCAAACCATTATTACACTTAACTAAAATGTTCCCAGATCCAACTGGTTTGGTTTCAGTTCCAGTTCCCCCTCACAGTTTGCAAACTTGACTATTGCATAAGGGTGCCCAGTGCTGAGCAGGCCTGGTGTGCTTTTCAAGTGGAGAGGTGTAAATCCACAGTAAATAACTATATGCCCAACTTCAAACGTGTATCAGAACTTACAAAGAAACCTGCCATCTCCTCCAAAATACGGAGTAGAGCAAGTTTCAGGATACTGAGGATCTAGCTTTAAAGAAACCCCAGGGCAATCTCGTTCTCCCCTGCTCTGGTGGAAGAGGTGACCAGAGACCTAAGGCTGCTCCATCCTCGGCGGTTGCCAGGACCCTGCAGATATAAAGCCATGGCCTCCCTCACCTAGTGTTTGGGGATACTCCTGCTCCAAGCAGGAGCTGGTATGAAGGACTGTGGATGTCCCTTCCCTGTGCTGTCGGGTGGATGACCTGGGCAGAGCAGAGCACCATTTATGCCTGCCTGGCAAGGTGTAAGAGCATGGGCAGCTGCCTTCTCAACATCTGGAGCAAGAACTTACTGTTTCCAACTGTCCCTGCTGCCCCATGGCTACGTGAAGCAGGTATGTGTGTAAGCACTTAGGTTGTTTGTGCACCATCCCCATGCAGCAGGATCCCCTTGTCTCTCTATTGCTGGCAGGTGTCTACTGCAGCTCACTGGTTTGTTTTTCATGTGGCAAAGCCAGAGTCCATCTGGGTCTTTTCAGACCTTTCATCTGGGTCACTGGGGTGCATTCCTGAGCCATCTGTGCTCCACCAAGAGCTACATTCAAAATGTAGCTCTGGCATCCATCTGGAATCCATCTCCTGTGCCTCCTCTCTGGTTCCCTGCCTCCTCCCTACTTTGTGTGCAACTCATTAATCTTTGGCTGTGCGTTTTGAGATCGCTATCTTTTTTGATCCGGTACAGTATTAGGCTGTTGGTGGGTTTATTTTTTTAAGCCCTTTCTGATTTAATGAACCCCTCTGCTCTGCTTCACTGAAGGAGCTGCTAACAGATGGCTGGCATTTGCTTTTCCATTTAAAAGGTTCAAAGCAGTTGTGCTCCCTGAAGGGTTAGCGAGATGCCTAGGTGCCTCGGCTGTAGCTAGGTTACTTGGTTGCATTGCTGTTCCCCCTTCCAGTAAGCTTTGGACATCCTTGCTGTGCCATCCCTGCCAGAGGCTGCTCTGGCTTCTAGCAGTGTCTGGTATTTTGCACGCCATGCAGCCAAGATTGTGTGGGATAATGCTTCTAACTGGAGCCTTTGCTCAGCCCCTCAGGAATTAGTTCCGCTCCTTGATCTGTGGCTAGTTTTTCAGTTGACCTTGTAATGTTTCTGGGCACCAGCCCTGCCTGGCCGTTAGGGCAGCAGTGTTTGTTTCTCAGCAAGGGTTGTGGGTCACTGTGGATTATTAAACCATTATTTGCTTGCTGGACCTGCATGGACAAAGGTCAAAAGCTTCTTCGTGGCAATGGGAGATACGCCTTGCTTCCTAAGAAAGATCAAAGTGGTGTTACTCACCATGTGCAAAACGAATGTTCTGTCACATAAAAAAAAAAAAAAAGGCAAATGAAGCAAGGTAGGTTTTTTTCAATTACCTAACGATATAGTACCTTCTGTTCCATCTATGAAAAGAAACAGATAATGTGTGCACCCCTCCCACACTGAACCAGCACATTTTGGATCTCCACAGGTGAAATGTGAAGACTTTCTAGAGAAAATCCAAACACACGACAGACAATTTGTTTGCAGCTCTGTAGGCTGAGTAAGTGCTGGTGGTATGACTGATGTTTGCTTCCCCTCATGGTCCCCTGAACTTACCATTATAAAGAGAGCTTCACTAAAAGAGTTGCTGTCCTGTAGAGAACTGTGTGCTCCTGACTGCGCTGATATGATATAGTGACATGTATTGGGAAAGAGTTCCCTGCTGCCCCAGAAGTCAATTTGCATGTGGCCAGCTTGTTTTGGAGGATAGTGTTTCATGATATGAATGCAGATATTTAATCCAATTTAGCTTCAGGGCCAAGGCACATTTGATTCACTAGCTGAGGTGCAACTTTGTCCCTTTTCTTTTTGAGATATGGCATGGGGTAACAAGGAAGGATATCTCTGACTGGGGATGCTTTAAAGAGAGCGGGGACATAAGGCACATAAAATACTTCTAAATCAAATGGAAGAGTGGGTCATAACTAAACACAGGTAGGTTTTCTGACCACCCACACCAAAGCCTTTGTTAAAAAGCAAATGTTTCACTGAATCAAAAATATTTTTTAATATGGTATCTGCTTGCACAGAGAAAATGGTATCACCACTCGTTATTTCACATGTTCTTGAATCCCTCCTGTGAAATTTGCTCTATCCCCTGTTTTGACCCATGGCTGGCACATTTACAGGTTGATTACTTATTGTTGTGTATTTTTTCAGTTTTGCCGCTCAGACTATGGGGGTACAACTGAAATGTGAAATGTCTGCCCTGTAAGGGCAGTTATGGCGCTATGAGTCTCCTCCAATCTGTTTAATTCCAGGCAAGCATCAAAGTTCCTGTCTATGCAAATGTCTGGTCATCAGGGCTTTTATTGCAGTAAGCAAGCTGTTAAAAAGTCACATCCTTAACATATCATTCAAGGAAAAAACCCAACCCAATAAAATCTGGCCTCTGTACAGTCTTCGTTTACATGATATACTTTCATTCTTTAAAGGAAAACCAGCCCCTTGGAAAACAAATAGCTGCTACGTCTTTTCTTATTTCCTCATCAAAGGGTCATTACCCACCCTGCAGGAATTGGTCGCTAGAGCTGGGGATCACAGACTCACATTTGCACTCCATGTGTCTTACTGTGTGTGTTCCACTTTTTCTGAATAATGCTGCCTCATGAGACAGGACACACCACAAAGATTTCAATGTCCTATAAAACAAGGTGTTCAATAAGCAGAAGAACTAATTAAAACTCATTTCCTTCATAAACCTGTTTCCTGTCCTGTTTCCTTTATAGGCAGCTTCTGTTCTGTCATCTATGATGCCTGTAGGTAATGAAGAACTACATCCATGCTCATTAGCCAGCCAGCAGACTTGTGCTGATGGGTCGCCAGCTGCTGCCAAGCACAGTTTATAACAGACAGCAAGAACACTTTCTGGACTGTTTTCCTCTAGCCAGATGCCAATTTTCACAAAACCTGTAAGGATATAAAATCCTGGAAACACTGCTCAGTGAGATTGATTAGTGAGTTAAAATTTATTAGTGGAGGATTGAAAGATAAATGAACAATGTGATCTCTTAAACATCACAGATGTAAGGAATCAAGCCAAAAGGGAAGAGAAGCATATATTGTATGTGCAATCAGGAGTGATTACTTGTGTCTTCATCCCCTTTTTCTTTCTACAGAAGATCTAATGTAACATAGTTTAAATTCCATAATCCTTCCAGGAAGAATCAGAACCTGACTTGATGTTTTCACTTACTGCTTCTGCTGCAGAAAAAATCTTAAATGCATGCTCTGCAAGAATTGCATAACTTTACCTTGCTATGAGCTTCTCTAAAATGCAAGTTTCATTTGTGAGTGACCTGCAGCACCTGTTACAAAAGTTATCTTACTTTAACGGGACAGCAAAGAACATGTTCTCTGGAGGATTAGAGAATACTGTTTTTGTTAGTTAATCAAAATCTAGATGAAGACTTACAATAGACTGTTGAGCCTAAACTGCTGTGATTTAGAGTGTCATATTTGCAGTGATACTTAAAACTGACTACATAAAATACACCTAGTCCTTCTGAAGGGTTGGATGGCAAATCCCTTGCCTTGTACTGTGTTGTAATTGATGGGATTACTTTGTCTAAGGTTTTTCCTCTGTGTAAGGCATTCATAACCTGATCCACTTGCATGTCATTGCCTGTTCATGGGGCACCTTTGCTTGTATGCAGCACCAAGTTTATGCACCTTTTAGCCTCTGGACCAAAGCTGGTGACTTCTGGCCAGCTTAGACAAGCTCTCTTCTGGCTCCTGCCCTCTTTTACATCATCTGACATGTGTCTTATACCATCAAAATTAGGTATAGCCCAATGTTGCAGAACTTTTCAAAGCTTTCACGCACATCGTCTTGAATCAAATGCCTTCCAGGACATTTGGGCTGCTTTCCTGACTTTGAGTGCAAGTAAAAAATTCCTTCTGAGTGTCATCATTCCCAAAGCAGAGTTACAGCATCCCACGAGCATGGCTCTCAGTCTTATCTCACTACTTTAGTTCTGTCTGGACAGCACTCCAAGATGTCCGTTACTCTGACTTGTCTGGGTTTGGCTAGCATTTGTTTGTCCCATCTATGTTTTGAGGCCTTAGAAGATATTCCTCTTCCTTCCGATAGTCTCAGTGGAAAAGTTGTCCTTGACTTGAGGCAGACACAGCCTCCTGAAATGGCAGTGGCATTTGTTTTCTATAGCAAAATGTCAGTGTTTGCAACCATTATGAGAATACTTTTCTATGCAATTTCTGCTCAGAATACAGTAATAAGTGAGAATACAAACTGATTCAGCATGGCACTGCAGTCAGCCCTGCTCTGATATGAATGCAAGCCAGTGGATGTTCAGATGCCTCACGAGGTTCACATCCAAAATCCAGAGTCTTTCTTGAGTTTGATTTTAAATTAATTTTGGAAATTGCTTGGTAGCTGCAAAATGTGCATGGGATTTGCTTATGGTCATGTCCAAGATTTTCAGAGAGCTTCATGCTAGTAGGATGTGTTGATCAAAACCATGATGTAGAGTTGCACAAAACATTAAATCCTGAGTTAATATATGTGATATAGCAAGGAAGAAACCAACAAAGCTAAACAATGAGCAGTTTCATTTCTTCCTTCCGTTACTGTGGGCTTCAGAGCACATACTCTGCTTTGTTTTCCACTGCAGAGTCTAGTCTAATAGCTAGAGATGTATTGAACATCTCACTGTTCAGAATAAACAAAGTGTTTTTTCAAGTCGCCAACTTTTCTCTCCTGTCTTCACAAACCCAGCTGAAAAACAGGTAGGTTTGTGCCAAGATGGAAAAAAATTGCTAGTTAGATTCTGTTTTTCTGGATAACACCGGAACCCTCTCCCTTTCCTGAAACCTTTGCAAGTACCTGCTGTTCTTTGTCTGGTTTAATTTCAAGCTTTCCTGAAGTTTCTGAAGTGTCTTCAGATTCTCAGCCCTTGCCTGGGGATTCCAGCATGCACAAAACCATTTGTCTTGTTTTATTAAAAAGCCAAACAAAACATCCTTCTTCCTCTGAATAGGATTGTGTTTGAAATATGTACTTTCCCAGTTTCATTTTGTAAACCAAGTACACAAATACCCTTCGTTGTCTTCTGGAGTGCCTTTGGGATGAAAGGGAAGAATACGGCTATAATAGATATTAAATGATGAAGAAATAACTGTGTCAGTCCCTGAAGTGTTGTTAGTGTCTAATTGCAACGCATTAGGTCAAAAGCACATTATTGTGGCAAAAGTAAAAGGGTGGTGTGAGAGCCCTCCTTGTATGTGTAATCAGGAATTCATCATATCTCTATCTAACATTACTGGAAAACAACTGATGTTTCTACTGAATTATTTCAAATGGCAAAGCAAAATCTTATTTTATTGTAAACAGCTGAAATTATTAACCAGCAGAAGCCAGTGTCACAACCTCAGCCTTGGTAAGAATCAAGAAGCACATGAGCTTTGTATCGCGTGATTCAGGGTACCAAGAAGGATGAAAAGTCTCTGGCCGATCTGAATCATTGTTCTGGCATCTGTAGCAGAACTGGGAAGCTCTTAGTTCAGGGTGTCCATCTCACTTCAATAGAGGAAAAAAGATAAGTTTCAGTGCTATTGCTCAGATTTGCTTTATGACAAAGTTTTCACAGACCTGGGAGATTCCCTTCTGTGCTGATAAACATAGTATTAACTGAAAGATCTCTAACAGTTTTCCTTATAAAACAGATATACATGACAAATTTGAAAAGGTGGCAGCTTAACTTACACAAGACAAATGCCTCAGTGCTCACTGAAAGTACTTCAAGACTGAATTTTTGAAAGAAGAAAGAAAGTGAAAATATTTCTTTGAACAAAATTAGAGACATGCAGCTTTCTGCATTTGATTTGCTAAGGCAATAGATTGTTCTTTGCAGAAAAAAAAGAAGTGATTCCTGAAAGACAGTGTGCCTGCTCAGCTTGTTTTAGATGGAGTTGACGTCCTCTAAGGATTAGACAACCATATATATTATATATAATTATATAAGCAATCATAGACAGAATAAATATGAGGATTAAAAACTTCTGAGAGAGTATCTTGTCACAGCCTCCTCGCGCTTTGAAGTGGCAGAGCAAAGGAAAGGATACAGCTAAACCTTGTTGTTTTCTTCATTTTGATGATCCAGCAAGGTCTGAGAATGTTCCATTGATTTTGAGGGGTTTTGGATCAGACCCTTGCTTCCTCGCAATGGCAAGGTCATGTATTTTCAGTGCAGCACTTAAAATATGTTCCTTATCTCCAGCCTGTGAACTGTGCCTGTTCTCAGTTGTCTCTGTTGCAACTGTCTCTGGGCTTGGAAGCCCTGCTGCTTAGCTCCTTGTAAGGTCAGCCTTTCCCTGGGTACTTTCACACTAGCATGTTTTTGCAGATTGTTGTGGTCAAAGCTGTCTGCCCTTTTGTGTCTCCTGGCAAAAATAGACTTAAACCAGTAATATGTTCAAGCTGACTGGTTGCAGGTAATCTTCTGTCTGATGGCTTTGCTCCTGCCATGCCAGTGCCTGGATTTTTGAAATGGCAAGTTCTTTCTCAGGCTGGCACTAACATCAGGTTCATTTTGATGGAAGGAGAGGCAGTCAGGGCCTTTTGGCATCAGTGTGGTACTCTGAGTGGTCTTGTGGTTTGCTGCTGATTGACGGAGCTTTTGGGGGCTACCAGGGTGCATGTGCCGACTAAGCTGCCATCCCATCCCTCTTGGCTGAGACAGCAAAGTCTCTCCTGCAAGGCTGGTTGCTATGCCTGTAAGGGAATGGGGGAGAGGTTTGAATGAACTTTGATCAGGAACAAGTTTGAAGATCTCCAGTATTTATCTTCAGTTGGAAGATACACACTTCTAGGAAATACATCTTCCTCATCATGCTCCGATGAAGGCCAGACTAGAGAAAAAAGAAACAGCTCTATTCAAACTGCTGCACTTCCCCTCTCTTGCAGTCCACTGCCAAGCACAATAAACCTTGTTTTGGTATAGACTGAAGCATCACAGGCAAAACTTGATTTCATTATTACATTTCATTTGTTTTCTTGGCATTGTCTTGCTCCTGTCAGGCTCCTCGATAATCCATTTTTCTTTTCATTTTGCTGTTTTTTTTCCATCCACTTACGTTTACTTAGTGCCCAAATCAATCTCCTGTTACCAGTCATTCATCTCAAATCCTTCCACTTTATAGAGACTACAAATGACTTGGAAAAGTCACTTGCATTTTATTTTTAAAGGTCATTTGCCAATAACAATGCAACATCAAATCTGGTTTCATACTTAGAGGAAATCAGCAAAATAGGTCATTTTTCCTCCCATAGATGAACTCCTTACTTGCTCATTTGGACTTCAGCTTTCTCCTTGGACTCCAGTGAATGATATTTCCAAGTGCTGCAACGGCACTTGGAGTAGCAAACTGAATGGGGAGCCTGAATTTTAGCTGTGTTTCTTCTTTTGTTTTGCTCTGGTTATGATAGCGGACACATTCTGACAGGATTGCTTTAAATCAGAATGATCCTACTAATAGTAACCGACAGTTTAATTGATGTCTTGGCTTTCCTCTTCATTGTTTTTGGCAGCAACACCCCTTCTACTCCATGATGTCTAATCCAGCACTATTAATATACTAAGTTCAGCAGCACACACCTGCTATCCATTTCGTTAAAAGTACATCTTTAAATGACCAAGCAATGGGATTTCTTTGTGGGGTGGCCATTGCTTATTTGTACAGTCAAACATATGCTCTTGCAAGTGTCCAGGTTGAAAGAATGGCAGTAAGTCATTGGAAAGAAGGGGACAGTTATTACAATAGCGTTATACATTTTAATGATAATTTCGAAGGGTTGTTAGTTTCAGCCCCCCCCGTTTTTTTGGGGGGGAAATCTTGCAAATTTTTTTCTGGTAGGCAAGGGCCAAAACTTTGGAACTGGACCCATCTCAGTGAAATTTGACACTGGAGCAGCAGATGAAGAGACAACAGGGCCCTACAAACCTAATAAAAATAGATGGTTAAGAAGAAAAGTGAAATCCTACTAATATTCCTACCAAGGAAAAGATGGAGAACAGATTCGGCCCTTGTTAGACATCAGAGAATCTGTGCAAAGACTCCTTTCATTTCCCTGCTCCCAGAACCACTCATTTTCTCAGACAGCCTCTTTCCTTTAAAAGACAGGAAATTAACTGCACTGAAATATGAAATGAATACATTTTCAGTATGATATATTGATTTGTGTATATTTTAGTTAGGTTTTCAAACATTTTTAAATAGTCCTTCTGTAAATCTTTATCTGAGGTTTGTTGGATTTTTTTTCTTGGCCTTTGGAAGGAGTTGGTTATTGTCTGTGTTAATTTCTTTCTGGTTCTTTTCCCCTCATCTCTCACATGTAATTTGCAACAGACACCTCAGGTCCTTTGAAAAGTTGTGGGTTTTTTTCACCAAATTCAGCAACAGCAGCTCTTGTTTCTTCAGATGGTTTCATCATGGTGTCTTTGACATTTTTGTGCCTTTGTATCATCCATTTATGTTTGAGGTAAAAACTGCTATGGCTGTAGTGATAAAAGTATGTTACAGACAGAGTTTGTAGTCTGCTTGGTAATTCTTCTGGCTGCACAGAGACGATCATCTTCTTTCATGTGGCCAGCAGGTAAAACCACAAAGATGGCAAATACCAGGGAAAGAGATTTTATGCTGAGCACTGCTTCCTCATTGTCTTTCTGGCTGATTTTATTTATTTCCCATGTGAGGCAAACAAATCCAAAAACTAGAGTGTCTTGTCTCATGAGCAGTCTCAGCTGGGGATGCAGGACTAGGGGGTGTTTCTCAGAAATGAGAAAACCAGATGCTCCTGGAAGAACCCAAAGGTTGTGCCAGGCCTGTCGGCACTGTGTGGTGATGTCCCACAAGCACCTCTCACCGTGAGTCCTGCTTTTTATCAAATTCTCTTATTTTTCCACAAAGAAGTAGTGATATGACAAAGAACTCTTGGGAAAAGTGTTCATTTGGCCAGAACATGCAGAAAGAAATGGGGGTCTCTGCTCTTTGTGCCCAGGAGAATCAGGAACATGGACTCATGACACCTTTTAGTTGTATCTCCAAGAAGACAGCTGTGATGTTAAAGCTGGCCCTGGATGATTGAGGGGAAATAGCAGAGCTATTTCAATATCACTTCATCAGAAGTGGAAAACGTTTGTTGGAAGGAAATGCCAAGCATGCATGCTGTGGGGTAATCAGGCATGCAGGGGAGGATGGGAAACATATGCTGAGCTTCGAGCCTTGGCTTACTTGCTGTTCAGCATCGGAGCCCATGCTTGCTCACTGGAGTGGGGAGGTGGGCCCCTTTTCTGGTGCACAGCAACACCCGAAAGGTGGATGCATAGCATGGGCTATGTGTCCAGCACCACCAACAAGTGCTGACAACCATGTCCTGTGCCTGTGGTGAGAGCCTTGGGTATTGCAGTGTGTGATGCACTAAAGGGTGAGCAGGCAATGGGATGGGTTTTACCTGATCAAACCTTCCCTACCTCCTCTTTGCCAGCTACTCTCTCCCAGCATCTTTATCAAGGTTCAAAATCCTATACATGTGTTTCCCTGCTGGTTAGTGCTTGTGTTTGCAGATCCCAGGGGCTCCTGAGTGCTGGCTGTCTCCCCTGCCCTTGCAGATCCTGGTGGCTGTCCCACAGTCCTGGAAGAGCAGGGCTGCAAAACCCAGGGAGCAGCATTATAACACCTTGACACAGGCCAGGGTCAGGGGCAGAGGTACTTATGGATGGACATACCAGTGTCAGCCCCCAATATCTGCCCAGACTGCTGTGGCCCAGAAGAGTTAAGAGAGAGGCAAATTATATTACTCCGTCTCAGTTGTGCTGCAAGTTTTCCTTCCCAGCATGTTCCTAGGCTGGCTGAGGGGTGATGAAAAAAGATCTGCCTTTGAATTCACCTGTATCATCCCCCATTTCCATCAGCGACTTGGCTGATTTTGTTCTGCTTGAGGGTTGTCTCTGGTAACAGGCAAATTTTGTTGTGGACAAACCCATCGCAGATTTACCTTCCTGTCTTGTTGCTGTTTTGCACAGATATCTATTTTAAAATGTGAGCTGAAGCTAATTGCTTATGTTTTAATGTCCTTTTCTTCCAGCATTTGGGGGAAAAAAACCCTACCTGTACTGGCAAAAAAAAAAAAAATATTTGGATAGAAATTAGGGATATTTTGTTTAGGAAATGTAAAAGCAAAACAAACAGAATTTCAGGCTGCCACCACTATCCCTCTGTCTACTGAAATGTCCTGCTGTATTTGCTGCTAGTTCCCATTGCTGGGGGTATTGTCAAATGTGCTGTTTGTTCAAACATCGCTCTTCAAAAGCGGATTCCTGAACTAGCAGGCTGGAGGCCCGACTGATGTAGCTGGGCTGAAACAACCCCAGGTAATTGCTCCTTCGTGTGCCTGGTAGATGGAGATAGGAGAGGGGGAGGCGTCGAGGAACACACACGGTGAGTTTCTATGGATGCTTTTTGGAGATGGTATAGCATGGAGGGAGAACAGTGCCCTGGTTCATGGCTGTCTTCCTGAGCAGCAGTAGGCTGCACAGATAGATAATCCCATGAACCAGGCAAAGAGCTGCCCATAGGCTTTAGAGGTGGGCCGCTGATCCCCAGGGTGGTGCAGCATCACACTGAGAAAGGACAATGATCCAGCTGTTCCCTAGTGCCAGCTCTAACCTCAATTTGTCTTTTCAGCTGTTTTTTTAGGTGACTTTCTGGCAGGCCCAACACAGATTGCCAGTTTCCCTCCCAAGGAAGAGCATATTTGCGGAGACAGGTTTGAATCTCAGCTTGTTTCTCCTTCCTTCTCCTTGTGGGACAGCTTGGGGGACCTGAGCAGAGAAACTTTGATCAGTAGTAAACTAGAAAGAAAAGGTATTTCAGGGAGATAGAAACTTTTTGTGGGTTGAATTTAGCAAGTAGTCTTGTCTGAGAAAATAGTTTCCACAGGAGCTGAAATGCTTCCTTTCGGACAGAGCTTTAAGCAGGTTTCCTATGTCATGCCACGCAAAATCAGCGTGTGTAGTGATTAACCATAGACAGACTGTGGGAGGGATGATAAGTTTCAATACAACTCAGTCAAACACATCTTTTTGTGCCCCAGAGTGAAGTTTAAAATGGTTCTAAGCACTTAACAGATTAGGATATTTTTAATGTCAGGTGTGCCTTTGTGGATTTATCCACATTGTGTAAGTTCCTCCTTGTGAAGTATTTTGCTTTAGGTCATCTGCCAATGCTACAGAAGCACCAGACTGTGAGAACAAAGGACCTGAGAAGATGAACTGAAGTTCATCTCCCCACTCTGTAGTTCCAGTTCCCCAGTTTTTTTTAATCCCGTGACAAACACAGAGTAGCTCAGAGCTTGGTATGTAAAGACTTCTTTGATTTTGCCAGTTTTGTCCATTAGATATGTAAGTGCCATGACCATATGGTGCTCTCATTCATTCAGTTCCTGAGCTTTGTTTATTTGCTCAGGTAGTCTCCTCAGCTGTTTACCTTACTCAGACTCCATTTTCTTTAATATACAGGCTGCATTTAAAAAGCTGAAACAAGTTTTCAACTCCTTATTAAGAATTTATTTTTGAGCTATACATTTATAGCTTATGTTTTTCTAGTGCAAGACACATCCATCACAGGGTGGGAGGGTGTCAACAGTAAGAGTAAAACTGTAATTTCTAATCTGCAGGTTGGCAAAATTGTACTGTACTGTAGCTGTAGCTGTATGCCACAACCAAGTCTACAACATAGGTGTCCTAGAGAGCATTATTGTAATCTGCCATCCCACACAAGCACCAAGAGCTGCAATATTTTATTTTGGGCCATTGGCTACTGGAAGAAAAAGTGCATTCACTTCTTGGGAGCTGCTAATTCTCTTGTGTTTGCAGAACTGAAGTGCCTCTGCCAAGCCAAGATGGGAAGGAGGGGGGCAGGGAGCAGTGACCCTCTGTGCTGCTCTGGTGCTCAGCTCCGTGGCAGTGAACTGGGCAGGAGCAGGGGAGGCCGGGCTGGCTGAAAGGGAAAGTGCTGCTGACACAAGTTTCTCCCACATTTGGGGCTGTGGCAGATGGGGCCATGCAAAGCTCCTCCGGACGTGGATGTGATCTCTATACTTATCTCTGTTGAACTTGGCATCCAGTGTTCCCCCTGGCAGATCAAAACCTGCTGCCCAGGTAGTTATTGTGCCTTCCTAAAGGCCACTCATAATAGAGCTGGGCACGTATCTAGTTATGCTGCTCACACTTTGAGCCTGAGTGGCCAGCCAGTTTTCCACCAATGGTGCTTGTGCACCAAGGTGGTATCTCGGTTGGATGGATGCACCTACTCAGGGGGTGGGAGGTGTACAGCTTTATGTATGGGAACAGGGAGAAGCAGCATTGTCATACTGCAGCTGCCGAGCTAGATTTCAGGTACCACGAACACCACTGCATCCTGCTGCATGTTGCTTCTCTAAATTTAGCACTGTCAATACCTCCTGGGTTAGCTCTGGTCTGTGTCTGTAGGCTGGGAGTGAGCCAAGAGCTCAGGGAGAGGATGGGATGCCGTGGGTCATAGCTCACACGTCTGGTGCCTAGCTGTCAGAGCCAAGGACCACTTCTCTCCTTACGTGGAAAAGAGTAGAGAAAGCATGCCCACAATTAGAAAGATGTGTAGCTTGTTGGCTGTGGCGGGGCGAATGGACTCTCCCACTCCTGACAAGAAGGGGTGCAACAAAATCAGTGCTTCAGTAGAAGGAATTAAGTATTTCACTCAAACTTTTCCTGTCTTTCAGCACATTGCAAATAACAAAATGGTTATAAATAAAGCTACTCTGCTAAGCAAGCAGCTTATGCTGGTGTTAGGAAGAAGAGACCAATTAATTTCTATCACAACAGAAAACAATCTTCAGCTCCCCTAGATCATGAGCTTCTTTGGGAACAGCATCACCATATCACTATACATTTCTCTGCCTGGTTATCAGGATGCAGATTTGTAGATGTGAGGATGTGAGCCTCAGAAATCCACTGTTCTGTGGGGGAAGGACAAGAACACGGTCATAAGGAATAGAAGGAATTTCCTTTTTTTGTTTTTCAGTGTATTTTATAGGCATGTGAAATAGACCAACACCTATCCAAAATGTCCCTGCTTTCTCATTGTAGTGAAAAATGACATTTATCAGCATGGCTGAGTCTTAGGAAAGTCTGTTATTGGAAGCAGTATGCAACTGTAAGAAGACGATATTTAGTAACATGCACATGAAGCTTTTCTTCCATTAAAATGCTGCTTCAGACAAGAATGTGTTGCTTGATGAGTTTTTTGGAGAGCAGATTTTCATTCATAATGAGAACACACATCTCAGCCACTGTTATTAATGTGAACATGCTCTAAAATGAAAATAGAAAGAAGCCAAAGCCAGAAAGCTGTCAGGGCAGCATAAAACAGCATTGGATCTTGACAAGGTGGGCTGTCCAGTCTCATAATAATGTTTAGGTACCATGGGAGGCATGTGCTGTGCGAGAGTCACTGGTATCAGCAGAGCAGTCATTCACATAGCAATCAAACTGGATCATCCAGTGGTCTTGGTGCTCCTCTCTAGTGTTTCTCTACTGTCCTTGGCTTTTAGGATGTTGTGGACAGAATTGCGTGTTGCAACTTTCTGGGGGTTGGATGCCTCCTTCTCATCTGTTGGCTGAAGAGGTGAGTGATTTTTCCAGAGCTTACTTAAAAAGGGGGGTCCTTACTGCAGTACCTTGCAAAGGGTTAGCCTTTGTTCTGCAGATTGCAAGTATCTCTCTCGGTCAAGTTGAAGGTGAAATACAAAAGTAAAGCGGAGCCCTCCTTCAAACAGTCACTTTGACTGGAAAAGGCCAACTTCAATTTATTTTCCCTTCTTATGATCATCTGTGTTGCAGTACATAAGACAGAGCCAGTGAGTCCTGCTGTTCAGCATTGTCACTCCTCTGCTCCGTACGAAGCATGGTGATTTGCACCTAGGCATGTGCACCATGCAGAGAGGAGAGCAGGTTAATACTGCTCTGTTTGCACGTTGCCTTGGCCATATGAATGCATCAGCAGTGAGAGATAAATAACACAACAGAAACTGGCAATGAAGTCAAATTGCAGAGTGTCTTCTAGAGAGAGGATTGTATGAAGGACTTGCTTTTCCCTTGTGGGTATGAGGTTGGCAGAATTAGAGAAGATGGAGGTTAAACACAGATGGTGAGGCGTAAAGGTGGCTTCCAGCAATGAAGGATGAAAACCCTCTGCCTCATGAGCACTACAAAGGCTGAAGGGGCATCTTTTGCAGCTGATGGGTGAACTTGTGTCCTTCCCAATCTTCACTTTGATTCCTCTTCTCCCTCCTCAGTGAGTTCAGCCCTAAACAGCCAAGCGAGTCTTTCCCAGCCCCACACACAAACTGAATCCTTTGAGTGCAGGAGCTTTGAGGCACAGGGTTGAAGCTAAGATCAGCAGGCTGGGGCTTACATGAGAAGTGGGTACTTAAATAAGAACAGCCAGCATGTCTGTGAACTAGCAGAGCCTCCAGCCCTTCTGCCCTACAGGGAAATACGTGTTTGCTAATTAGAGGTACCAACTTTTAAATTGCTCTGCTGTCCTCCTGGAATCTGTTATTGGGGGTCCTTCTTTGAGATCTGAGCTCAGAGCTCTGAGTGTTTGCATGGGGGACCCTGACTGCTCCCAAAGGTTCCCTCAGATCACGTCCCAGCCTGGGTGAGAAAGAAAAAAGACACACATGCCCCTGCCCTGCTCCCCAGCTAACAATGTGACTGTGGCCAGGCTGACAAAACATAGTAGTTGAATATTTTTTTCCTTTAAAACCATCCAGTTTTTTTTTTCCTTTTAGATTATAGTATTTCTGCTACCATATGAGTTTAGGTATCAGATAAATTGGAAATAGTCAAAATTGTTACAAAAAAAGTCAAAACGAACTCTTGAACTTAAAATAAATCTATGAATTACTGTTCTTTTCCCCTGTTTGCATACTTCACTACTTTTGGGTTTCCTTCTGACATGGAAATTTCTATTATGATTGCAGCCTTGCCAGGAAATACTGTTGGATAACTGGTTCACAGGAGTTTTGTAGGCAAAGAGGTAAACCTACATAAATATCTTAAGTCTCAGACACATCTTGGAGCCGAATTAAGCTGCAATCCCAGCTTTGCTTATTCAGTCCTTTCCTGTATTTAGTGTGGTTGACAAAAAGTCCCACAAATTTCATGTGAGCTGCAGGATAACTGAAGTTTCTGCTGTTCATGTTTGCCATTTCTCCCAAAGTGCTGGAGGTACTAGCTCCTGTGCTCGATGTTTTCTCCCTGCTGTAGCACGAGCTGCTTGACAGATTAATAGCATGTATTTTTTTATCTGTCAGTTTTTATAGTGTGCTGTGAACCCTGAGAGTATTTTTATTGCCTATCATTTTCTCCAGAAAATGAGTGATTATTTGTACTTTTTTTCCTACCATGAGAGTTCAGGCTGGTATTGACTCTTTCTGGGACAATCTCTACATGTAAGCAACTTTCACAGCAATATCAGCTTGCTCAACTACAATTCTGGGACTTTTTCATGTACTGAATCCTTTGGTTCGCAGGCAGAAATGTCGCTCTACCGAGCTGAGGAGAAAAAAGCAGTGCAGTCCCTCATTCATTTTCCAGACTGGGATTTTCACCTAGGTCTACAAATCCAGCTTCAAGTCTGTCTTGCTCTCCAATATACTGTGACATGTGCCTGTGCATCACCCAAAATCACATGCATGTGACTGCATGAGAAAATGAACTAATTATGTAGGAGGTCTGGAAGTGTTTAAACACACAAGCTTGTTATCTCAAAAGGCAGGAGTCACAGGGAGCTCCCTCTGAGTTTTCCCTGTGAACCACATATCTCCAGTTTAAAGTTTTGTGGCAGCCCATGATCTCCAAGGCTTTGTGGCAGGGGCTCCTGGACTTCATCAGGTAAAAAGGTGTTCTGCTGGAGGGGAAAGAGGAGATATGTGGTGTAAGCAGAATGAGGTTTGGAAGAGGATTCAATGCCCCAGGGAACATTAGCTGTTTTCCCAACTTCCTTAGAGGATCTTCAGCTCCTTAAGGATTGTCAGAGTTTCATCAGTCCCCAATGATCTGGGGTGATTTACATCCCATTCCTCCCATTTCCAGCTCCACAAGGCCAGGAGCTGGCTTGCAGCACATTTTAGTTTGAGACATAGGTGATGGTTGTATCTAGGAGAATGAGGCTCTGGCTTGTGCAGGAGAGGAGACTCTTCAACCTAGTTCTTGCTTGTTTAGGCTCTTCTGGGCTCAATAGGCACCCAGATCTGGGGATAACAGGGCTTGGAATAAAGACAAGGAGAAATACTTGCTTCCAAAGACCACCTGTTGGATTTATTACAGAACTGAAATTTGGAGAGGAGCATTTTGTGAAATTGCAGGGAGGTATCAAGGTGCTATGCTGATTTAGTGTCTTAGACAATGATCTGTGCAAGAATTGCACAGGGGTGGTTCAGTTTAGAAAAGAGAAGACTGAAGAGGGATATGATAAAAGCCTTACACTCATAAAAAACCTGCTCTTTCTCCATAGAAGGGCCATTAATTGTTCTTTGGTCTTCATGAATAGGACAAGATATCAGGAACATCATGTGTGATGAGGAGAGCTAGGATTGCCTTGCGGGGATGGAGAGGCAGACCCACTTTGGCACTGGGCTAGCCAAAGGCACAGCAGGACAGTTTCAGTTTCACAGAGAAAAGCACTGAATGTGCTGAAAACTCTTCAGCATCCCAGGGCTTTTGTGTTGAAGATCTGGCAAGTTTTCAAACCAAATTTGGAAAAATTTCTAGAAAAAAAAAAAGTGAAGATAGACTGTGTACCTCAGGTGTTGTTCATGTGGCCGTGCTCACCAGCTGCTATGTTTTGTGGGACTGCAAAGGCACCTGGAGTTTGGAGGAGGGCAATTCTTTTCTAAGGCCTGGGAAAGTGGGATGTATGAGAGCAGCTGCTGAATGTGCTCTTCAGGGGATCAGTTACCGAAACCAGATTGTTGCTTAAGGCATTCTTTTCATGTTATTAAAAACACCTGAGGTCAACTCAAAATCTGAATCCTGTATGTTATGTGTGGCCAGGGTCAAGGCAAGGCAGGTGGGACAGATCTGCTCCAAGAGCCACCATCGGGGGCACCTGGAGCAGGGTCTCTGGGAGGAACGAGGTGCACACACACAACCTGCATACAGAGGTTCAAGGATGTCTCAGCCAGTGTGAGGGCTCATGCTGACTTCAGTGTTCCCAAAATCAAATGCAAGGAAAAGAAAGCAAGTGACCAGGAGAAAAGCGTGATGTGGAGGAGGGAACTGAAGATATGAGAAAACCCAGAAATTCAAGTAAGCTGAATACTGATATACTAGTTTTGGCCTGGACTGTTGAAGGTTGTCCACTGCTTGATTCTTAGAGATTTTTTTTCCCTACTCCTGCCTCAGAGTTTAATAGTTATTTGTGGTGTTAAGACATCTATTGTACAAGGAGCTGATTCAGAGCTCAGACCTGCACTGTTCCTAGGTTCTTGAACTTCAGGACAGAAATACACACATAAATTTAATTCTTCTAGTCAAACTGACACTCTCCAGACCACTAGGCTTAAAATATGGGCTTATGGTTTTCTTATGATTGGAAAATGAAAGTAAAATGTCTTCATTCTCATTCGCCCCCTTCCAAAAAATACATCCTATATTTAAGTATTCGTATCTGCAGATGTCCCTTTCTACATAGACACTATATCATATATTTAACTATACATTCAGATAACATCCAGTCAGTCAAGCTTAACCCATCAATTTGAATATACCAGAAAAGGGAAATGCCAAGATAAAGAGACCAGATTTGCTCACAGATTTCTAGTCTAAAAGCAATGCCACAATGTTGGTATTTTAACAGAAATATAAAGTTGTATCCAGTGGTTTCCACTTATGGAAACCCTCTGTCAGAGTCTGAGAAAAGTTTTCATCTCAACAGAAAAAAATGGGCTATCGCTTCTGTAGCGTGGCACAAAATCTGGGAAATCCATCCTCTGCATTCCTTGTGCTGCTTCCAATCTGCCACTCAGATCTCTGGAAAAAGGTACACCTCTGCTGCTCCACTTTTTTGCTGAGGGATGTGAGAAGGACAGCAGTACAGGACACAGCAACCTGAGTCAAGGAATTAGCACAGAAACAACTTCAGGCATTTGGGGAACAATCAGCCCGTTTGGGAAAAAAAAAATTACAAAAACGTGTGCTGGATAACAACACTGGGAAATAAATTACAGAGAAAAGAGAAGCTGATATAATTCTTGTAAACAAAGCCAAGTATACAATTAGAGCTACTCAAGGCTTTTATTATGAGAAAGCCAGTTAATCCAACAAAATCCTTGTTCAGCTCTTTTTAAAAACAAACCCAAAAAATTCTGTGCCAGAGAAGCAAACTCCACAGAGGAACTATGTTTCATCTCTTTAGTAAGGGAGTAGAGAGTAAGATTGTTTTTTTTTCTGGAGAGCTTTTGTTGGGAGAAATAACTGGACATCAGATAATAACATCAAACCTAAGAACAAGGAATAGCAAGGATGAAACAGTCATTCTTTGAAAATGAAGCCTGCAATTTTCTTTTTTCAGACTGTCTGATCAGCTTTGCTCTTCCCCTGTGGCTGCACCATTGTTCTTCAGTGTTGTGTGCCCCAACAGCACTGAAACACTCAGAGTGCCTGAAAAGCACCTTTATAATTCTGCAGTCAGAGAAACAGCAATGTGTCTGCCACAGAAACCCCACTGGTGGGTCTCCTTCATGCAGGTGAGGCAAGAGCACCACAAATTCCTGGGATAAAAGCAACAGACATCCTGGACTGTGATATAACTGGTTTATAAGTAGGTGAGGTTAGCTGGGTGGTTTTGCAGAGGAAAACAATGCAGTGAGACCCAGTGGCACACACAATTTAGGGTGTAGGGAGATAGGAATACATGCTGTATGGGGTGCTTGAGTCTGGTATTTGCAACGCCTGACTCCAAGCAGGACAGACATATTCATCTCCCCTTAGGAAGCGTTATCCTAAGCAGGGCCAGCTGCATCAAATTCGTAGGTCAGGAAGGATGGGCTAATGCTGGCAGCACTGCCGGTGAGCCCGCTGTGCAAACTGGCGACGGATGAGGTGTTGCGGTGAGAGAGGCAGCAAGGGAGTGCTCGCCTTTTACCAATTCAGCACGGGGGGTGCGAGTCTGGGGAGCACCGGCGATGCACTGCAGCACTCTTCCAAACAGGTCGTTGGCCCCAGATACATCACAGGGTGCCAGAAAATCCCCGAGGACTGAAGCGTCTTTGCCACCAGTGCCACCGTTCAGGGGTGAACCCCACCACCGTGAGTCGTTGGGAGCAGCTCTGCAGATCACCTTTCACACTAAGAGGGGGTCACTGCCTAGGGTGCGGAGCGCATTATGGGCTGCAAGGGAAGAGGGTTTCGGAATTGCACGGGACTTATTATGGGATGCTTAAGGGGGGAGGAAAAGGTGGCAGGGGGATGTTTATGTGATTTGGGGAGGAACAAGAATGGGAAAATAGAGGGGTAAGGGGATAAAAGGGCCAGTCGTGTGTAAACAGTTTGCTGGTCAGTACACTCATCTGGCTGCACTCTGCACCCAGTCAGCGCAGTCTGTCCTATCTTCTTATTAAATTGCTCTCTAACCCTTTCCTAGGTGAGGGACTCTGTTTTCTGTGTGTATGGGAGTGTGAGTGCGGCAGCTGGCCTTGGCCGTGGGTCGGAGTGTGACCGGAGCGAGCGTGGGTGTGCGAGTGTGCGATCGCTAGCTGAGATCAAGCTGAACCAGCCAGCTAGCCGGTGACGTGGCCTGGGAGGAAGGGGCAAGGGGGTCTCTGAGGGCCGGCTCAGGGTGCGAAAGCATCTGTGTTTCTGCAGGGGCAAGAGCACAGCGGGGCTGGCTGTGGGACCGAGGGTATCCTGGCCAGTTGCATGTGTGTGACGAGCTGTACCAGCAGCTGCAGCAGCACTGCAGCCTCGGGGCTCATACGGCCCCGGATGCCAGCAACTGGGGAGACTGGGATCTGGGACAGCTACTGGGAAGTCTGGGTGTCTGAGCCCAGATATTGGAGGGATCCACTTGGTATGCATGTGCGTATAGATTCTCCTAGGGGACCTTTATTCTGTTCAGCTAGAGAAGGGATTGAGATGAGGCTGTTGGTGCTGTTTGTGTTGATGTGAATGTTTGCCTGTGATCTGTGTGGCCAGCCATGTATATACATATATATGTGGTATATAAATGTGCACTGTGTGCATGTGCCTACTGGGAAAACATGTTTAGGCTCACTGCTGTTTGGACCTGGGGGCACAGAGCTGCAGCAGCCTCACATCTCTCAGGCTGTTGAATCCAGCATGCTATATTTTCCTTGAACAGTACCAAGATTTTACCCTGGCTGGGGAATCTCTAAAAATGATGTAGTCCCTGCTAAACTTGCTTGAGCTGTTCCTTGAAGTCAGCCCTATTGCTTGGGCTGTTCCTTGAAGTCAGCCCTATTTCTTGGGCTGGCATAGAGGCAGGTTAACAAAGTAGACAGTTTTTAGAGCTGGTTGAGGTGCTTCAGAGGGGATCACAAGTTTGCTCCCTCTTCTCAGTCTGTAGATCCATCTTCCTTTCATGCAAGATACTGCAGGAAGCTCTTGGATTGCTCATGATTTGCATTTTATGGAAAGCTGAGCAAAGTGTGCTTTGGCCCACAGCCAACGATAATCAAGGTAAGAGTTTGTAGGGACTCTGCACTTCAATTTGAGCACTAAAAAAAAAAAGAAATTAAGCATAAATGCAGCTCTGTGGCTTACTGAGTGACAGCACAATTTCTGACACCTCTTGTCATTTGGGTAATGACAAGGACATTTATACTCACAGCAGGAACACTGTCATAGGGTGAGTTTTCTTGATGCTTTGTCTAAAAAACCCCAGACATTTAAGGAAAAGAAAACTTATTAAAATTAATGCTGGTTGAGAACTTTTGGATGGTGTGTTTACTGCCTGCAAATCTGTGGTTCATCAAAACTGAAATTTGGTGTGAACAAGTTTTAGTGGTTCTTTCTCAAGGATGAATATGCCCTGCGCATCCCAGACCAGCTAAGACTTTGTTGAAGTTTTTAGCTCCCTGCCAGACTGCTGGCACCTGCACTGTCAGGTTACAATTCTGCCACCGGCAACACAGAGCTACTGCTTTCTTGAAGGCTTCAGAGAAAATATAACAGCTGTTTTGCTTTTTCCAACATCAACTCACTGTCCTGATGACCAGAAATGTCCCTAAAGCCAGATTTTCTTAAGCCTTGCAACTCCTGAGAGCAGTAGAGCTGAAAAAAAGGGGAAGCAAAAAAAAAAAACCCAAGCAGGATAGTAGAGAAAAGAAAGAGTGAAAAAAAACCCCCTGAACAGATTTCCTGGTCTCCTCTGGCAGAAAGCAGACACCCTGATAAATAGATAGGGTCAGCCTTTACCTATTGTGTGCTTTGCTTGTAGGTTGTCTCTGACATATGATTTACCATTAAATATCTGCTGCTTGTCCTTGAAGGGAACTCTGTATTTCAAAAGGTACAAAAACATCCTACTGAGGTAATCTTCTAGGCTATTAAGTGCAGCCAGCTGTCTCGCTGAGCTGTATCTCTGAGGACCTTTTGATGCGGGGCTGTCTTAACTGTGAGCCACTGTGTGGTACATGCAGCTGCCTGAATTGGGTACCTCTCAAGGACGATGATGAGATGCTGCTGGGAAAGGTGGTCTTTTGGAGGCCACAGCACCATGTTTTCTCTTCACTGTCCCTACACAAGTACTGTCCCAGCAGTTCTGAGGGCTTTTGGGCCTTAAAAGCTTTGTGAACTCTTGGGAAACTGAAGAAGAAAACACCTCTGAAAAGCTCTTGGGAACATCAATTCTAAGCCTTTGTCTGGGCAGCAGGTTGAATGTCACTTTGGTACATTACTATTACTTCTTTCACATATCTGGAAGAAAAACTGTGGGCTGTTTCATCTCGGTCTTTCTATGTGTCCCATGGCTGAAGGAAGGGACATGTCTAATCTGCAGCCTGTGTAGAGGAAGCTCTGCTATACTGATAAATAAAAGAAATGTCAGCTCTTCAGAGGTGACTGAACAGCCCCATAACACTATCAATCACAGGTGCCACATAAATGCTACAATACATCATCTGGCTTTCGGTGGACCTTACCAATGTTTAACTTGGTCTCTTCCACCTTGTTACTTTGGTTTGATTAATTTATGGGTAAGGTTTTCATAAAGTTTCACTTGCAAAGATTTTCAGCAACAAGGTGAAACTGCATTCTCTGTATACCCTATGCCACCCTTTACTGGCCTGAAGTCCTGTGAAAATCTGGCTTATGCTTAACTTCCTCCTTGAACACTGAGCATTTCCTCCTAAACTTCCTCCTGGACCTCCCACTCTCCCTTGCTTGCAGTCATCTGTGAAGGACTCCTGAATAATTCAACAGTACAAAGCGACTGTTAGTACCCTTGACTCAGTGCTGTCCAAAGAAGAGACACACAGTGCCAGAGGCTCCACCACATCCTCACCTATCCCTTCTGGGACCCATAAAACTCCTGGACCATTTCTTTCTCCATAAAAAGACCTCTAACTTCTATTAATTGTAGCCATGTTCTGTATCAAGCAAGCAGTTAACTCCCAATAATCTGAGGTAGCAGCCACTTTCCCACACTTGCCATGCCAGAGCTTGCCCTGTGTATTGACATTAAGTATACGTCCCTGTCCATCTTAGATATATGCTTATATGTGCACATGCATGCCCTGCTAATGCGCATGTTTCCCTCTGAAACTCACTTTCCTCATAAAAAAATGCTCAGAGGACACCTCCGTCTTATCGAGCATTGCAAACTACCTGTGAGTACCGTTAACTTATCAGTGGAAGTTGCATACAAGAGTTCTGGGTCTGTTTTCACACCAGCCTTACACAGTCAGTGGGGCAAGGTGAAGGTTGAACAGAGAAGCACAACTGGTCTGCCATCTGGGGCTCTGCACCACGTCTTCTTTCCAAAACGTTTCCAGAAGAATGCCCATTGCTGACAACCAAAAAGGCTGACTCCGGTTTCCTCAGTGCACATCTTCCCTTGAGCATGGGCAGATTTCAACATGATGGTGCTAGAAGCTTCTGATAGGATTTTTACATACGTGCCCTGTGCTGTGCAGTGAAGTCGTGGGTGGCTGCAGAAGTGCCCTGGGAAATATGCCTTCGCTGTGAAACAACCCATGGGGAAATCCCAACCTGCTGTGTTGGGCACAACGGGCTTCTTCCAGTACAGCCATTCATGTGAACCCTGCCTGGAGTCTTGTATTGCTACTGGTCCTTGCTCACTTATCTTGGAGGACAGCAGTTGATAACAGCACGGACACACACACATATAGATGTATATTCACATATACACACATTCACATGCAGAGCACAAACCAGGGAACCTGGCAATGATGCTACTTTATGCGTCTCCCTAAATCATTTACAAGCTCTTTAAAATGGGGGGATTCCTGCTCCAGTATACAGCACCACCTCTAGCAGGTTTGCCTGGCACTACTACAGACATAATGTCGCGGTTCTTAATTATTGGCAAAGGGAGAGGTTTATATATTAAAACCAGTTCTTTAAGAGATCTGTATCTACCAGATCTTATCCTTCCTGTAAGAATGACAAAACGCTTTGCAGGACAGGAAGGCAAATTCCCACATACACCTCTCCTGAATCCACAAGTTGAATTTTGATCTTTGATTTGTTGGTGATCCCTAAAAACATGGTTTTTACTGTGCTGCAACTCAGACTTCTTCTGGCTTCTCTTCTGGCTTTTCTTTCTGCCCTGAAATTCAGAGTGTCTGGCTAATGAGCTTAAGCATGGCTGTCAGGATAGTAGCTGTGGTGGAAAAGAGAGAAAAGCTCCAGTTTGCTTCTGGAACAGCCTTTTCTGTCTATGGTAAGAGAAAAAGATGCTTTGGTTTATAGCAAATGAGCCTTTCCAAATGAATTTGGCTGGGCATGCAATGGCATCTTCCCGTCACCGCAAAATAAATTCCCCTGAAAAAATCCCTTTTGATAAACAACACTCAAAGTGACTTTATCATGTCAGAACTTAAACAAGAAATCTCCTCTCTGCAGCAGGCCAAAGTCAGGGAAAAATAGCAATGGATTCTCTCAGCTACACGCAGCTGGGTTTTTTCATCCTGGGTCCCTTTTCTTCACTGTGCGGTATGATCCCAAAGCCAGACGCTCTGAGCACGCTTCATGGGCAGATGCTGCTGCTGCTGCTGCTCTCGTTAACTAAGCAGGAGGCAAAGAAAAGCTGTGTTGTGAGTGAATCATTAGAGCTGGGTCTCTGCGCTAGCTAAGCACAGCCCCTGGAAGAGCCACCTCCTTGGAGTCAGAGCAGATATTCCTTTCAAAGATACGCTCCAGTTTCACTAGACTGGGCCCCAGCTCGTCTGCTCCATGGGGAGGGGACGTCCCCTCTACATTAAGCAGACTGGGTGACATGCCATGCTCTGTTTGATACAGGATGACAGGGCTTTGCAAGCCACGGCAGGACCTTTGGGCCATCAGCTGAGGAGTCCCTGGTCTGGAAACAGGGCAGGCACCTCCCCGAGGGCCAAGAGCTGCTCAGGCTGGTGCAAAGAAACATGAATTTTCTCTGTGCCCATGGGTGATGCAGCCTGGCCAAGCAGGGATGACATTTGCCTACCTGTAGTGTATAATGATGTCCCACAGACATGGACGGTGTCTGTGAAAGCCAAGTGAGCAGGCAAGCTTAAACCTACCTGCCACCCCATTAGGGATTTTTCTTTTGGCATCTTGATATCTTTTTAAATCTGGTACTCCACAGCCCTTTGATGTGCAGGTGTTGCTCCTGAGTGGCTGGTGCAGAATGTGAGCCAAGCCCAGATTTCCCCCTGGACACTACTGACATCCTTGCTACCATTCCTTGTCTCACAGGCTGGTGAGGGCTTCCTAAGCTGTGACCTCCTTGCACACATCCCAGGTATGTTAACTGCCATTACAATTTTCTTCTTAGCCCACTCAGCCTATCGAAGAATAGAAATACACCCTTCCAGAATTTCTACCCTTGGAATTAGCAGAATATTTTTTTATTTCTTGGATATATCTGTGCAAGTTCGTCAGGGTCAGGAGGCTCTTGTCCCAGCCTGAGAGTCATGAGGACGGCCTATTTGTTTACTTCTATGACTTTGAGAGGAAGAGGACACCAACATGATCAAGGTGTTTCTGTCCTAGAGCAAGGGGATCCTTCCCAGAGCCCCAGACTGTGGCTAAGTGAAGCTGTCTCAGCTTTGAATTGGAACCTGTTGAAAGCTGAACTGTCTCAAAACTCCTGCTCCACTGTCTTGGTCCCACAGAGATCAGACTGTTGGCTCAATCAAATGTTCAACATAACCCTAACCCACTAATCAAGCTATTTTTTCCCCCCATTTTCCAGTAATCTCCAAAAATGTATCTTCCCAATGTATTGTTTGCTACCAACTCACCTATAATATATGCTCCATTTCCCTTTAGAATGAAGGCCCATTCATGCTCTGCAGCATTGCTGAAGGATTTCCCAAAACAGGTGGTACTGCTGCCATCTTCTTTTTCCAGGCTACATGTCTATAGCGGCCCCTTGCAAACTCTTGCTTAATCCTATAATCTTTTGCAGCCTTTCCCAAGTGATGGTATTGTCTTAGTGTTTCTTCAGCCAATAAAACCTTGGGGTGGGAGCTGTGAACACACAGGTACCCTTACACAGAGCTCTGCAAGTCTTATTTGGCCCAGATCTCTTTGTCTCCAGTATTTGTCCCTTCAATCCCATCCATCCATCCATTTATAAGCTTCATTTGGCTGTGCAAGTCTTCCACTGCTTGGCAAATTAAAACTGTTTTGTCAAAGATTACTTATAGGTCTTGTAGTTCTCTGTCTTTCTCTCTCAATCCCCTTTGTTCCATCCCAATCAACATTACCCATCTTGTTCCATTTTTATGTGTGCTACTCAAGCTTGTGTGCTGTTGCTATTTCTCTCTGCCTGAATGTTCATGAATGTGATGAAGTGTTTCCAAACCAGTTTCCAAAATAAAGCTCAGTTGTCATCTTTTTCATTAACAGTCAGTGATACGTCCCAACTACTTATGGAGGGCAACTGAGCCAACCATGAGAAGCAAATTTCAGGGAGAGGGACATGAGAAGGAAAGAAAGAAAGGAGGGAAGAAATGAATGAATGAAGAGGTGGGGAGAGAGAGGGAGAGAGTCTGCAAGCCCACAGTGAGACAGAGAATCTGAGTCTATGGAAACTGGGTGAATTATTGATGAAATAATAAAACTTTTAAGGGGTTAATGTGCTAATTAATAATGGCGTTAATTCTTATTAAAGGGCAAACTCTCTGCTTATGTCATCCAGCACTGCCATGATGAAAGCAGCCCTGCTTTCTCCTGCTCCAGGCTGTGCTAAAGGCTCTCAGGGATTATGCCCAGAAGTCACACACAGAAAAAGGTGCTTTCAGATTCCCTTTGTGCCTCTTTTCTTATCTGTACATTCATCTCAGCAGACAAGAAAGGTGAAGCCAGGAAATGTCATATGTTGCCCCAATGTGAAAAGTCCTAGCCACATGGCTACATGCAGTTCAAAAAGACAATAGTTGAGAGACCTTAGTTTGCCTAATGAAAAATTGGTTTTGCCTTCACTTTCAAAATCTGGGGGCTGTAGAAGCTGACAGATGTAGGAAGCATTCTGCAATATGAGTCTGCTCAACTCACAGAGGAGAGTGCAAGAAATTAGCATTTTTCGGTTTTGAGGTGGATAACTAGATATTGCAGTGACTTTCTTAGGAATGGGGACGGTTTCCATCACCTGAAATCTTGGATCAGACCTCTTCTGAAGTGACATGTTTCAATTCAGCAAGAAGTTGTCAGATTCAATCATGTAGGCTTTAGATGGAAAGGAAAAAAATAATTCTTCTTGTTCTTTAATCAGACTGGAAAGTTACTGCAACCCCATGCTATTTTTTTGTCTATGAGCTGTTGGTTAACATGTTGAAGACATTCTAGAATGGACAAGCCTTCAGAGTCAGAGGAAGAGGTTGTTGAAAAGAGTAAATCATTTTTTATAAGGAAAGGAAAGGAAATATATTCTATCATCAGACTAGCTAACATTCTCAGAAGAAACAGAGCCAGTTTGGGGTGCATAAACCCTTCTTTGGAACTGAAAAGAAAAGCAGCAACTTTGAAGAGAAGCTCAGGTTGGGGGTATCTGTTTGGACGGTACAGAGTGTGACATTTTCTCTAGTGCTGAAGGTGCTTTCACCTGCCTCCAGCTTGTTTGCAGGCAAGGAGTTTCCCAAGAGCAGTTGTACAGACACAACCAAGGGAATAGTAAATTGCAAGGTGGGAAAGGAGTCAAGCCAGGCCAAAACCTGGTTCAAACTGGCTTGGCCATCAAAGAAATAAATTGTAAATTAAATTGAATTCTGATCATTGCTTAGATGATTTGAGAGAAATGGTGTGTGGTGGGTTGACCTTGGCTGGCTGCCAGGTGCCCACCAAGCTGCTCTATCACTCCCCCATCCTCAACAGGACAGGGGGAGAAAACAGGACAGGGATGAAAAGCTCATGGGTCAAGATAAGGACAGGGAGATCACTTACCAATTACTATGACAGGCAAAACAGACTCAACTTGGGGAAAATTAATTTAATTTATTGCCAATCAAGCAGAGTAAGATAACGAGAAATAAGAACAAATCTAAAACCACCTTGCCCCCACCCCTCCCTCCTTCCCAGCTCAACTCCACTCCCAGTTTCTCCACCTCCTCCCCGCCAGCGGCGCAGGGGGACAGGGAATGGGGGTTGGGGTCAGTTCATCACACCTTGTCTCTGCTGCTCCTTCCTCCTCATGCTTTTCCCCTGCTCCAGCATGGGGGCCCCTGCTCCAGTGTGTAACCCATGGGATACAGTCCTTCATTACATTCTCCAATGTGGGTTCTTCCCATGGGCTGCACTTCTTCATGACCTGCTCCAGCATGGGTCCCTTTCACGGGCTGCAGTCCTTCAGGAACTGACTGCTCCAGCATGGGTCCCCCATGGGGTCACAGCTTCCTGCCAGCAAACCTGCTCCAGTGTGGGGTCTTCTCCATGGGCCACAGGTCCTGCCAGCAAACCTGCTCCAGCGTGGGCTCCTCTCTCCATGAGTCCATGGGTCCTGCCAGGAGCCTGCTCCAGCATGGGCTCTCCACAGGGTCACAGCTTCTTTCAGGGCACATCCACATGCTCCAGCATGGGGTCCTCCATGGGCTGCAGGTGGAGATCTGCTCCACCGTGGACCTCCCTGGGCTGCAGGGGGACAGCCTGCCTCACCATGGTCTTCCCCACGGGCTGCAGGGGAATCTCTGCTCCGGTGCCTGGAGCTCCTCCTCCTCCCCCTTCTTCACTGACCTTGGTGTCTGCAGAGTTGTTTCTCTCACATATTCTCATGCCTCTCTTCAGCTGCAGTTGTACAGTTTTTTCCCCCTTCTTAAATATATTCTCCCAGGGGCACTACCACAGTCACTGATGGGCTCAGCTTTGGCCAGTGGCAGGTCTGACTTGGAGATGGCTGGCATTGGCTCTGTCCGACATGAGGGCATCTTCTTACAAAAGCCACCCCTGCGTCAGCACTGCCATGGCCACCAAAACCTTGCCATGTTAACGCAATACATGGTGTTAGGCAGTTTTGGAGGAAGTGATAGAGATGTTATTTGTGGAATGGAAAAAGAGACAGTTATTTACAGAATTACAGACTCACAGAAATGCTGGTCAGAGGGGATCTGCTTGGAGCAGGATTCTCACCAAATGCTAGATCAGGGCAGCTGTGGTTTTGCCTCCGTGAGTTTTGAAACCCTCCGAGGATGGTGATCCCCCATCTCACCAATGACTGGGGATGAACCACCATCCTGGGAAAATGTTTTTCCAATGCCCAACCTGAACATCCCAAGCTGCAACTGTGGCTGTTGCCTTTGTTACACCAGCTGGACCTGCTGAGGGGAGTTTGGCTCTGTTCTCTTGGTACTTGCCACCCAAGCTGTAGGCTGGGATTAGATGTCCCTTCAGCTTCTGCTTTTCCAGATTAATCCAGTCCATTAGCCTCCACCGCTCCTTGTATTTCACATATGGCCTGGATCATTTTGGTAGGGAGCAAATGGAGCAGCAGTCCGTGGACTGATGGGATTGTGGAGATGGTGTGTGTCATAAATCCAGTACCACTTTTGCAAGCCTGATTTTACAGGTTCAGTAACCAGCAGAAAAATGTCAAAGTTCACCTCAGTACCATGCAGTTGTTCTGCCCGGGGTCAATATCCCATTGTCAAGCATTGTGTCCACGGTGCATGTGCAAGGCGACAGAAGGCCAGCACACAGGTTGTAAGAGCCAGGTACAGACAGACGTGGAGCAGCCCTTCAACCCACATGTGCACCAAGAGAGTCATTGCAGTGTGCTGTGGGAAATGGTGTTCCTTGCTATGAGGTCAGAGATAAAAACCTGGACCTAGTGAAACTGGTTCTTCTAGATCATGGGATCACAGCACTTGGAGATGCGCAAGTGGCACCACACTTCAGAATAAGGGCACTTGGGATTTAAAGTTTACCCTCCAAGAATTAAATTATTTTGCTTTCTGACATTCTTGGTCAAGGAACTGACTAGGTCTGGTGGGCACCATGATCTCAAAATAATCCTGAAATGAGGGCAGCATTTTTGCTGAAGTGGTGAATCTGCCATACCTCTGATTTCTTTTTTATCCACCCTAGAGCAGCTACAAGTCAGCAGCAGAAGACAGAGCTGTTCGCCTGCATCTTCTCCCCAAGTGTTTTGCAAAGGATAACCTATGTTATTCAGTTTTGAGTTTAAGTTAGCAATGAAGCTTTTGTTTCTCAGAACACGAATGTGTAGAAAAGATCAACTGCTCTTGAAATCCATGGGCTCCTAATCCTTTTAACACCTCATAACCAGAGTGCACAGGAGATAGCAGGAGAATCTGGTAAAAACAAATTAGCAAGAAACAATAATGAAGATTTTAAAAACTGAGCTCTGGTAAGCTGCTTAGAGAAGGACATTTAAATCTTCTTTCTGAAGTTGTACCTTCACAGATTTATACACTATTACAAAACTAATCAGGGTTCTGCAATGTTTAGTATTACCTTTTGTCATTACTCATGGCTGCATAGCCTTTGACATGTGTTACATTGTTATTTTTCTTTATCAAGAACTTCACATCTTTTTTTTTTTAATTTTATGCAGTGCTTTTCTTTGCCTCTTGAGTATTTCAAATTTATTCCATGTTTTATTCACCCACTAGTGAACGTCTTATTTCCTTTGAGAATCCTCTGCATAAAAAAAGCTTTATTCATTTAACAGGGAGAGTCCAGATGTCTCCAGCTAAACTGATGCTGTATTTTGCACAAACCTATAAGATCAGGGCATTAGAAGAGTCCCCTCCCCACAAAGGAATTATATTAGCGTGACAGCAATGTAACCAGATTTGGGTTCTATCTTGTTGTCTCCACTCAAGTTTTAAGTTCTCATTCAGATCAATGGGCCTGGGAAAATATTAGTGGTTAAGGCAATTGGACTGGGATTTAAGAACAGCTGAAAGGGGTTAGGTACACAGCTCTCATTTCACTCTTATTCTATAGGGCCAGGAGAGAGCTGTAGGATAGGATTTCTCTAGAAATAAGAAATATTTGGAATATTCTCACTATCCTCACAAGTATTCCATTTCTCCTTCATGTTTTGGGTTAAACTACATAGTTCATGTTCTTTAAGTTGACACAGATCTCCATGTTGAAGTTGTTATATTCTAGAACAAACAACTTGTCTCTTTCTTTCTGCTTTAAAACTTCTGAGACTTTAATACGTTTGGAAGTCAGAATTTGGAATTAGCTATATCACTCTGACACTAAGCTTAATAGGCACATTAAGATACGTTTATACATCAGATTTTCTATCTGCAGCACCAAAATTAACTTCCCGCTGCCCCACAGTGATTTCACTGGTTTTCCCTACTTACTTTCCATCTTATACAAACCTTTGCCTCCATAAAGATGCCAGTGAGCAAGATGTATATGGAGCCATGAATGTTAGCTCTGGACAGTGGCTCAATTTATATGTGTAGCTGTAGAACTGGTGTGTTTGTGTGATTATAAAATCAGCAATAAGTTAAATATAAGGCTGTTTGTGTGGATCCCTGCCCCTCAGCTTCAACAGTTCAAAAAACCAGAAGCCTTACAGAAGACTCCTAAATCAATATCTGCCCACTTATTTTTCAAATGCCTACAGCCACATGCACATCCCTGTGGCATAATTAATTGCTCAGAGTAAATTCTGTTTGCAGCATCAGTCTGCATAAGCTTTACTTTCTCCTTTGCACATTCTAAAGATGGTAAGAACAGATGTGTTGCTCCATGAGAGATGATGCAGCCTCCAGCTACAGCTCAGCCCTCCGCTGGGATTCATGACCATGTCCATCCACAAAATCAGCAAGAGCTTGACCATCCCCATGAGTTTTGCAGCCTTTGCATGCAGGCCTTGAATATTTGAGTCCCTACTGTTTTAGCCATGCTCCATCTACATGGAGTGCAATGGCATGGCCCCTCTCTTGCAGGGACCTACAAACAGCTGTCCTGTGGTCCTTCCTGCACGGCGCTGTGGCACGGGAGAGGTGCTGGGACCCTGGCTTGCAGCGAAGAGCCATTTATTGGGGCTTTGGGCTCAAAAAAGCCCCATAAGAAGTCATCTCTGTCAGATACAGCCCATCCTTGAGACTCCTTTCAACCCTATAGCCCAGGGTGTGGGATGTGTTTCCTCTCACATTGCCCCACGCTTGTACCTCAGAGAAACAAGAGCTCTGGCTCCAGTGCATGGGAAGACCAGGCTTAATAACACTAACATCTGTAAATCTCGTCCTGTGGCCAAGTGTCCTGGTTTCAGCTGGGATAGAGTTAACTGTCTTCCTAGTAGCTGCTAGGTGCTGTTTTGAGTTCAGTATGAGAAGAATGTTGATAACACTGATGTTTTCAGTTGTTGCTAAGTCGTGTTTAGACTAAAGTCAAGGATTTTTCAGCTTCTCATGCCCAGCCAGCGAGAAAGCTGGAGGGGCACAAGAAGTTGGCACAGGACACAGCCAGGGCAGCTGACCCAAACTGGCCAACAGGGTATTCCATACCGTGGGACGTCCCATCTAGTATAGAAACTGGGGAGTGGGGGCGGGGAATTGCCGCTCAGGGACTAGCTGGGTGCCGGTCGGTGGGTGGTGAGCAATTGCACTGTGCATCATTTGTATATTCCAATCCTTTTATTATTATTGCTGTCATTTTATTAGTGTTATCATTATCATTATTAGTTTCTTCTTTTCTGTTCTATTAAACCGTTCTTATCTCAACCCACGAGTTTTAGTTCTTTTCCCGATTTTCTCCCCCATCCCGCTGCGGGGGGCGGGGGGGGGGTGAGTGAGCAGCTGCGTGGTGCTTAGTTGCTGGCTGGGGTTAAACCACGACACCAAGAAGAGCCTCAGCTCAGCTAAGTGGCTTTTTTTTACACCTTTTTGCAATATAACACATTTTAAGAACGTAAGAAGGGGTGGGCCTCCACAGCCACTCTCTGCTGACTTGAAACCCAAAGCTGTCTGACTTCTGGTTGTTGAAAATCAGGTTGAGGGGGTACTGAGGAGTTGTCGCAGGCAAAGGAGTCTCTGGACTGCTCCTGATGCAGCCTGTGCATTTTGGAGGCAGTGCCTTAACGTGCTGGGCTTTAGCATGGTTTCCTAGGACACATGGCACGTGCAGTCATGCTGCCTGTCAGCCAGTTGCACCTCAGAGCACTTGAGCCTCTTGACCAATCTTACCCAAATTTGAAAGTGGTCTCACAGATACCAAGTCCCTTGAAATTTTGTGAAACGAGATGGAGAGGGATAGAGCAGTCTTTATCACGGCACTGGTGAGAAAGACTGCACTGTCAGATCAGCCCTGGTGAGACATCAGGGAGACACGCTTGGTCTCAGGCACACTGCTAGGCAGGACAAGCAATTTCGGAAGAGAAAAGCCTTTCGGGAACCATGCCATTTGTGACGTGAAACTAGGCCCTGTCTTCCCCAAATCAGCTGGTAGTGGGGTAATCCAGACCCCAAAGAGGCTACAGCTTCCCAGGGCTTGTGGCATCTCCAATAGCAAACAGTGGTGGCAATCCCCTGGGAGATGTCTGTGACTCTCAGGTGTGTAATGTAGGTGGGAGCAGACAACTGGGCTCAGTTGTCCATCTGGGGGCTGGTCGCTTCAGGATATGCCATGATTTCTGCTTAATACAGTCACAGGAAGCTCTTCTTACGTATCCCATGTGTACAGAGAATATCATGTATACAGCCTTAGAGTGGTTTTGGACAAGCCCCACACTGTCCCATCTGCATTGCCTCCGCCTTTTGGATTCTCACCACCCAGGCACCCTCCCTCTGCAGACAAAGTTGATCCTGTTTGTTATGGCTCTTCTGGTCCATGCATGGTCCAACAGCACGCTGTGGATGCAGTCTTCCCCTTGTTTCTGGGCTTTATTAGGAGAATGGCTTTGTTTTCTTTGGCAGGGAGAGTTCATATTAATGGTCTGTTTTGAGTTTTATTTCTTTAACACAGCCAGCGGTCAGCCTCTGTACCTGCTGACAGTGTAATCAGGGGCCTGTTTTCCCCAGCGATGACATCTTCCTCCCCTGAGTCCTGACCTGATAAATAAAACAAGCCCTTTGGTTACCCTGGGGCAGCTGCAGAGCCCAGGTGCCGGCGGGAATGGTGTCGGTTCGCTGCCTACCGTGCTTTGCCCCGAGCGAGGGAGCACACCGATGCCGATGGAAGAGAGAGCTGGGGAGACGTGGAAGAGCTCGGTGTGGAGGAGGTGGGGAGCGAGCCAAGCTGGTGGCGACTGCTGGGAGGTGGTGCGAGCTTTGGTGCAGGGTTGAGACAACAAGGCTTTCTCTGGCTTCCCTGGTGCTGGATTTTGATCTGGAGGGAGGCACAGCGCGAGGAGTCTACCCAGAGGCCGTGGGACAGGAGGTGGAGAGAGAGCAAAGACACTGACAGTGCTGCCCTGTCTCCAGGGCACAGCATTTTGGAAATGCCCTGCTCCCCCCACCAGCGTGGCTGTGGAGTGTTACCCAGGTGAAGCCATGGACAGGGGTGTCGTGGGCAGCTTAGGAAAACAGCACTGATGCCCCCCCCCCCCCCCCTTTATGTGCAAATTTAGCTACCAGCCCTGCAACTGTGCAAAAGCAAAACGCCTGTTGCGCTGGGGTGTGCAAGCCAACCACACCAGCTGCGCTCATCTCCAGTGCACGTGCGCTACCGCAGGCACGTGGCTTAACAGCCAAAACATAGAGGTGGAGTTCCTCTGGAATTTCTATCATATTTGGACAAAACTAAGGGCCTTGCTGTGAAAATACTTTAGGCCTTGCTAATTGGTCCTGGGTCATGTCCTTCCCACTGAATCTTACTCAGGCAGCGACTCTGCCACAGGGATCCTGGTGTTTTCCTTCATCAGACAGCTTTGTGGCAGGCCTGCAGATATTGAGGTTTTCTGTACAGCCACTTCCCAGTGAATTATGGATAACCAGCCCCAACTGTTCACTCTAATGCAGCTTAGATGGAAAGATGGAAAAAAGCAGAGATCATTTTTCTTCCTTCTGTCTCCTAGGGGCTAAACCATAAACACACATTAAGCGCATACCTATAATTTATCTCTCTTTATAAGTTGAGTGTTCCCTGTAGAAACTCATTTTAAAAAACAACTCTGGTTCCCAGGTTTTTTTCCCTAGATTTTTTTTTTATTGGTTCTCATTACAGACTAGAGGGACTAACTGCTATGCTCACTGTTCTGGTTAATTATGTGGCTAACTTTAAAACTTGGTAATACTCATCTCCTATTGTTTTGTCTGGTGCCAGTTAACTGCTAAAATAATGACTAAGGTTGTGTTTTACTTCTTACAGTTCTGTAAGACATCTTCTGTAGAACATTCTCTCTAGACATGAGTCCTAAAGCACTTTTGTCTCCCAGTTTTGCCTTCAGCTTATGACTGGGGAGAATGCAGCAAGGCCACACGTCTCACATGGGTTTGGAGGGCATCTCCTTGGGCACACATTATTCATGCAGAGTGAAACTCTGCAGAACTGATTAGGAGGGAAAATGTTTTTAAAAGCTATCTTCTGGGGCGATTTTTGCAAACCCCAGCTGCTTTGGGAATGGAAAGACTTGGAAATACTATGTCCATGACTCATGGCTCTTCAAGTCTGGATACCTTCATTCTTTCACTCTTCTCTGCAGACAAGACTCCAGGATGAAGTGATGTGTCCTTTTGTCCAATGTGTACCTGGGAGAGCTTGTTTGCCCCAAGAGAGGAGAAAGGCCACATGAAAAAACTGTGCTGAATTTCCCACAGAAATTGCTGTGAGCTATTCCACACTGATAGGTTTAGATCAGGGGCGCTTTACTAAAAAATAAAATTTTGCATAGAGTAAAGTGTTAGAAAGAAGTGACTGAAATGAAAATGTCAGAGGAAATGCAGGAGTTAGGAGAAAGGGGAGTAGACCAGAGCAGATACTGCTATCTCCTCCAGCTTACCACACCAGAGGTGCCACAGATTTGACTGACAGGTAAAATAACTGCCCTGCTGTACTTTACAGCAATTTTGAACCACTGTCACAAACATAGTGCAAAAATACTGCTGACAAACAGGCTGGGGGGACATTAAGGAAAGATAGAAACTGAAGAAAACTTCAACCCCTCAAAGTTTCCCTGTGATATGGGGAAACCAGCCCATACGGCCATGTGAAACTGCCTAAGGACATGTCTAGGGAATTTGTGAAGGGTCTGGGTCTTTATAGCACTTAAATACCAGCTTAGCTTGAATTCACGTAATGCGGAGTGTTTGCTTCATGTCTGTGCTGACTCGGAGTCAAAGGTATAAAGGCCAGAGGGAAAGTCTGGGTGTCCCAGTGAATTCTGTGAAGTGCGCCCTGAGCTTTTTAAAAGTGATGGAAGAATGTTATGCCTCCTGTCAGTTTGGACGGATCATTGAAAACTGTATCAAGGGACAACTGGTGAAAGAGATAGTCCCTATTTAGCCAACTAAATAACACATCATACGCAACTTCATGGAGAAAATTTGAATTGTTTATATATTACAAACCTTTGTGCAATTTACCTTCTTTTCTTTCAAGTTCAATATAAGGGAGGTGCAAAAGGATACTTTATTTAAGGAAGATTCAAAAATATTTAAGAAAGGTTTAAAAGGAGATGTATGACAAGAACTACATGCACAAATATGTGTCCATATAAATATTTCTCTGTGTGTGTGTACATATGGAAACACATCTCTGAAGAAGGTGGAAAACTGACTTGATGCCTACATATTTTTACCTCTCTGCTGCTAGTACATATGTCAAACCCTGCAATATGGTAGCTGTTCTGGGAAGTGCCACAAAGATGACTTATCATATAGCCTCTCATTTTCATTTCTGAAGATTCAGGCATGCAAATGACTGGCTGTATGATCCCTAAGGGGTAAGTTATTACGTTTGAGTTTTTTTTGCCCATGATATGTTAGATGAGGAAATTACTGAATCAGCTGGAACCAAAGCAAGTGAGCCCACTATTGATGCTGGTTTTGTTCGTAGAGGGAAATAGGCATGAAGGTCCATCTGCAGTTGTTTTTAATTCCAGCAGGATTTTTTTTGTGAGGGGAAGATGTGTTTTATTCCTTTATCTGGGCACACAAAGCCATGGACTCCTTCCTGCTCACAACAAGTTGCACAATGAAGATCCTGGAAGCAATCTGATAAAAAAAGATGTTGATTTCTTATTGGAGCAGCAGTTAGGATGAGGAAAGACAGAGGAGGTAATTGGGAAGCTGGATCCTCATCTGCAGGCTAGAAATACAGAAAAATGTGCTCCATTTGCAGTCATTCTCATTACAGGCCCTTTTCTCTTGTCTGTGTGATAGCTTCCAAGCTGAATTTTTTATCCGGAAGATAATAACTGGGAAAATGTATCCAATAGGGTTAACAAGAACTGAAACCACCTATCATCTCAAACACTTTATATTCCAGTAGTATTGCATTTCCCTGGTACATGTATCCACCTGACATATATGCCTTCTCTTGCCAGCTAGAAGCAACACACCCAGTGCATATGTGTTCCTCTGAAACAGGACAAACAAATGAAGTTACTTGAGAAAAAGTCCTGTGCTGTGCCTGAATTAAAATATTGCTGATGTGCGGTGTGCACAGCCAGCATGGACTAATGATCTGGGCTGGGAGTTATGAGACTGCACTTGTAGTTGCTAATATGAATAAAAGTTTGGCCAGTTCTCTTTAGCAGCTTTTCTGCCCCTCTTTCTATCTGCTTGCTTTATTTAGGTCACACCATTTTCAGAACCACAAGATGCCTGTTACCAAACCTGTACTGCAGTGGGCTCCTGGACTGATCAGGTGATTGCTAGAAAGGATAAATCGTTAGAAGTATGGTGCTTTTGGGGAAGTGTACATTACCTTAAACATTTCCCACTCGGATCACTGTGGCGGCTAACCTTCCCCCTTCATTACTTGGCTAGAGTCTGGGTTGATCGGCCGGTGACCTGCAACCATCACTGTGGGTGTTCAGCAAGCCACAGGTATGCGGTGTAGGTCTGCGAGGTTGCGTACAAGCGGCAGAGCAGCTGAGCGTGTGCTGGCACTTGCCAGATTGCTCCTCAGAAAGATGGGGCTGGGGCTGAGAGTCGTGTGGGATGGCCCCGGGCCAGGGCTGAGGCACCTGCGGGCTTCGGGGTTTGCTCCAGGCGAGCAGAGCAGAGCCAGAGCACAGCTCCGCTGGGCAGGCTTCAGAGGAGAAGCGTCCAGGGAGGAAAAAGCTGTCAGCAGGATCTCTGTGTGGGGCTTTGCAGACTTTCAGCTGATCGGCTCTCCAAGGGGGAATTTCAGGGCTTCACTTACCTCATTTCCCAAGAAACCTCTAAAAAGACGGAAAATAAGAGACACAGAGTCAAAAGAAACCAAAGCTTTTGACTGGCACCTACTCCCTTGGCTTTGGACCTTGTAAAATGACTGACGGTCCTGGCATATCTGGGCTCTTATATATCCCATAAAGCTGAGTGCATTTCATTTATGTCACACTTTTGAATACACTCGCATGCACAATGAGTCGTGCTGTCTGCCAGTGGAGGAAATGGAGTAAAAGCAGAGCTGGCCAGAATGCCATAAGGGCTGTTCCAAGACCTAGCAAAGTCTGGCTGCATTTTCAGAAGGTTATTTAATCTCCCCACTGTTTTATATTAAAGGGATAATGGTCACAGACAAGAACCGCTGACACTTGTCAGGTAACCATCAACTGGAGTGTCTTGTCAGGTCTGGCTATAAACCAAGATATGGCTCCCAGGAGTAGAGGCCCCTGAATGTCTCACCTGCTTCTTCTGCAGGGCTCCAGTATGCTCCAGCCATGCCTTTGATAGAGCTGCTGCCAGCTGGCAGTCAGAGGAGGGTTCAGGACATTACAGACTGCTCTTGAAAAATTCCCATTACTGTGCATGAGCATGGGAAAAACTTTGTGTCCCGTTTGTGCCGACGTGGAAAAGCCACAGCTCCTCTGAATGGCTGGGGTGACCAACAGCTTTAGATTTGGGTATGTCACAAAGACTGTTTATATCAGTATCTCACAAACTTTCCTGCTGCCAGGAAGCAGCGAGGGCTGGCTGCGCCCCAGGGAGGGAAGCTGGGCCCAGCATGATAACACGGCTGGCAGGACCTGTAAGCCTAGTAGTCTCCTGAGCTTTGCCATATTTACCTTTAGGCTGCTATTGTCCCCTGTTTGCTGGCACAACATGCTTATAGGCTAGGTACCCAGTGGTATTTAGAGACTGAAAGATACAAACAGATTTACTGGGATTGCGGAAGAAAAATGCATCCTTTGTAGTTAATTTGCCTGCTGGCATCATGTGCACTGATTGAATCTTGCTCCATGGCCTCCTCTCACAATATGTGATTGTGCGTCCCGTGCCAGGATAGGCACATTATTCATCAAAACCCAACATTAAACTAAATAAATTACTCGGAACTTTTTCAACGAAGTGAAGCGAGATTTACCACCTCCTTTTCTCCTGCATTTACTGCAGTGATAAGGAAAGACACCCAGTAGCCTAAAGGGATATTCCAGATACTAATTTCCTAGCTTTGTAGTTGCACTTTCAATTTGCAGTGGCTCTGAGCTGCTCTCCTAGCAAGACACAGAAGGGAGTTTAGGCTGGATACGAGCATATTGTGCACAGTGAGGGAGTGCAGGATTGAAAGGCTACAGTATTGTTCATGCTAGCAAAGAACCTGGCCCTGCCTGAGATGTGCCTGGTGCCTTGGGTATTGCCCTTCCTTGGGTTGATTTAACACTTAGAAGCTACATTGGCGTGGGCCATCCTGCCTCTGCTGTTACACAGTGAAACCCCGAGTTCTACAGCTTCAAAAGGGCCTTTAAATGCCTTTTATACCAAAGAACCACAGCCAAGATCACTTCTAAGAGAGCCAGTGAAATGGTCAGAGCAATGGAGCAATCTGAAGGGCTTCAAGAGTGCAAGGGTGCTCAAGATGATGCTGGGGTGATGGAGTACAAGAGGCAAAGAGAGAAAAGACTCTCTACCTTTGATGAAAATGTTGGGTTTAGGAAGTGTTGTGTGTATCCTGTCTCCCAAGGAGATCAGATTTTCTGAAGAAATAGGAGAATTTCTAAAGAAATAGGAGAGAAGGCTGGTAGAAAAAGCTGGGGTTGTCTTCTAACCTCTTTATTTGTTCTGGTCCAGGTTAACCCAAGCACACTGATTCTCAAGCTTTGGTCATGCTCTGCTTTTTCAGAGGAGAAAACTCTGCTTGGTAGGGCAGCCCTGCCTCCCTATGGAGCCGAAACAGAGGCTCTGAAAACTTCAGTTCCAGGGTATATGCTCTTCCTACATACCTGTTTGCTGTGTAATAACTGGGGCAGGGACAGGAGCAAGGGCACAGTAGGTGTTCTAGGGGGTTAACCTTTGCAGTTTCTTTTTCCAAAAGTGAGGAGACAGGCAGAGTGGGAGAAAGGAGCCTTGTGATAAAACTCTGTAACCTTCTGCACTGCAGCAAGGGAAAACTGAAGCTTGTCTTTGGCTTTCAGTCCCAAATTGTAGGACCCTGCAGGTCAGAGTCTGAGCTGGGAGGAGAACCCGAGAGTTGAAAACTCTTGTCTGCTGTGAGTTTGGGGTTGTATTTCAGTCATCCTGCCCTCAATTTCCCTTTAACACCGGGGGGTCAGCCCAGCTTCCTTGCCATGGGTCCAGCCTACTAGCTATTCTTGCAGTGCCATTTCCCCTTTTCATTTGTCAATTCCTTCCCCCTGCAGTAAAGTTCAGGTGTGGTCAGTCTACCTGCTCTTTACTCTTTTCTGCTGCTTTACCAAAGGTCAGCACTGTGCTGAGAGACAACAGTTAGACTTAGAGACCTGGTACAGCTGTACCAGTTTTAGTCCCAGCTCTGAGTAACTAAGCACAAATTAAGGATGAAAATCAGCTCTGTCTGTACCAGATCAGATGTGCCTCCATGGGGAGAGATGGCGTAACCTTTAATAAAAAAAATCTGCTTGTAAAGCATGTCTGTTTGCAGCCTGAAATCTGCAACGTGATACAGGGTCCAGCATGATCAGGCCAGTGTACCTTCTTTCCACAGTCCCACTGGGCTGAACCATGCTTCGTTCATTAAACAAGCAGATTTCTAGGCTTTCAAGGGCTTGAAGTCCCGCAGGCTTTGGCCAGCATTTGTTTCAGACACAGAAGAGCTCTTCTTTGCCTAGCAGAGACATGAATACCTGTTTTTCCACTGATTCAGGGCTTTCTAGAGCTCCTCAGCTGTTAGTCTGTGTGATGCCTTATCAGCCCTGCAAGACAACAAAATATGTTGTCTTTTTGGTCATGAAAGTTCTTCATTACCTCCCCCATAGGCAGTACAATCACGGTCCAGTCACCTTCTTCTCAGTATCTCAGCACAGCTCTGGGGAGGTTTCTGGAGCAAAGCCAGTTTCCACCAGCTAATTCAGGTGGTTAAGTAATCATCAGTATGTTTTGGATGTGTTTGATATGGAAGGTCTGAAGGGGTAAGACCCCACTGATCCTGCCGTCCTCAACTGTACAGGGTAAGATAAAGCCAATTTTTGTCCATCCCTATCTGTAACAGTAAAAGACAAAATGGAGTAATGCAAAAAGCTTTTTTTGTTAAAATCAGAGGAGCTGCCCACAACTGGCTAGGGAGATTTTCAAAATATCGTCAGAGGTGGCTGTCTGTGCCTCTGTGGGCAGCATACTGTGTAAGGAAATCTCTCTTTCTCCTCCCTGAGGTGGTTTATTTAGGAAGAAAGCAGTCAGCAATGGTGGCATTAAAGAGATGAGCTTTAGACCTCTGAGTAGAGATGAAAGGGGAGCATTTATTGTCTGCAAAACACCGCTTCTGGTTTTCTGCAGAATCAGCCAAGTAGCTCTGCACCAGTTACACTTATTTCAATGTCTGCAAGACTTTCTTCTTATGCAAAAGGTTTGCACAGTTTCTATTTTCAAAGAAGGGATGAAGTTTCAGGAAGAGTAGCAGACAACATCAAGCACCTTAGCAGAGGATCTGATGTGGGTCTTATTTTCATGCTTTTCTTGTTTCAGAAGGAAAAAGATACTGCAAATTTGAAAAATTCCTAAGGAGAAGACTTATAACATTAAGCCCCCCCATCCCATCCCCAAAATGTGCAGTAGCTACTTCTGTTCATCATGATGCATCAGCTGCAAGATCAGCCTCCTGCAGTTTAGGGGTGCTTTGCAAGGTGGAACACTGCAAATCAGCAGGGACATGTGGTTGTAGCTGGTCCGTGCTCTTTTGTTTCACTGTAGATCTGCTGAGCTTTCGCTCTCAGCCAGGTTCCCACAAAGCCAAGGATTAAATTTAGGAGCTTTGATGATTCCTATTATAAGAGAAAATTGGTGTGTCATGTCCACTTCTCCTGCTGCAACAATTTCACAGGACAAGTTAAACCATTAAGCTAGAACACAAGAGGATAACACCATGCTCTGGTATACAAAACAACTACTGTGACAGAAGGCATTCTTGTCCACAAAAGGGAGGCTGTTTTGGTATTTCAGGCTCTATCAAAGGTGCCTTCCCAGTGGGACATCCCACTTAGACCAATTAATATCTGGGCTGGCCATGCAGAGGAGCCAAGGCAGTGCTGTCTCAGCCCAGGTGGGAACTGAAAATGCCCATGGGGCTCAGAAGGAGGAGGGTAACAGCTATCAACCCCTTTAACTGTGAGGAGAAAGGGAATTTATGCAGTTATATATGGTACAAAAAGACACTACTCAACCTGACCTGCCAAAAAGTAGTGTCCCTGGTTATTTTTCCCCATTGGACGAGTTCTTTGCACCCTTAGGAGAAATGCAAGGTTCAAGGCTTGCTTATTTTATGTGGTTTTTTGTTTGGTTTTTTTCTTTTTTCTTTTTTCTTGCTTCCCCCCTGCCCCACCACTTAACATCTACATTGCACTGTAGGTTTTGCAGGACCCAGGTGGTAAGTTTGTATTCAGTTCTAAAAGGACTGACTTCCACTTGAAGATGCAGCTCAAATTTCACTTTCAGAGCATGTCAAGAGCTGTAGCATGGTACCTGTAGCAGGCAGTTCCCCTTTGGAGCATCACTCCAGAATGTGGCACTGGGTGTCCTGCTGCAGGAAACACAAAGACATGGCTCAGTACCCTGCAGTATCTTGCCTTAAGACTCAAGGTGAAAAAGGAGCGAGAACTCAAGGCTGCTATTGCAGGCAGTAATTGGGGGAAGCAGTTGGCAAGGCACAGACAATTCTTCTAGCTCACACCTTTCAGCTGTCATCAGAACAAAATCCTAAATCAATATTATTGGTCCCCAGAGAGATTCAGTGGAGCTAAATTAACATAACCTCATAAATGACAGGCTTTCCCATTCATCTCAGTCCCTAGCAAAAAACTATCCATTGCTTCTTTACTGCAGTGGTCCCCAGGAGCAGTCCCAGTGTTTCAGGTGCTCCCACATAACATGTAACACAAAACAGGGCTTCCCAGCTGACTCCAAAGCCTTTGTTCAAAGTCAAAACACGACAAATGGGCGTAGTTCTTTCCAGGCTTTTGTGCAATATAATGTATATCACATCTGCTGCTGCAGCGGAGCATGTCTTTCTTGCTCCACCCTTCCTCAGTCTTCCGTGTCTCAAAGCCACGTGTCGGTGTGTTAAATGGTGGTTTCAGCAAGCTCTGAGGAGGCAGATGGCCTTCAGACCCTGTTGGCAGTGACCTGGTGTTCTGCACCAAGAGCGTGAGACAGACAGTGCAGGGCTCTTTTCAGGTATCAGTAAGAAGGGCTGAACAACAAATGGTGGAATAAAATAGCTGGTTTAATAAGGTAGAACAAAAAGGGGAATATAGATAGTGAGTAAATTTTATATTCCTTCAGATGCTGGGAACCCCACCTTCATGCAGCATGGGACAGACCCCGGATAGATTTTCCCATGGTGGACTGTGCAGATCCTGTTCTTGAAGAGGCTCTGCCTCCCTCCCATGCCATGGTGCCTTTTATTTTGCACAACAAACAAAACCATTTATCTTCTCCTCACAGCCTGGATTGTTACCTCTGTCATAATACCTACGAGTGTACAACACAGGCTGGCACGGGGCACTCCAGCAGGTTCCCTTGCAGTGGCTACTCATGCTAACGTACGGGCTGCTCAAGCCCTGCATACGACACCTGGTAGGGCAGACATGGACTGTTCATGACTTCTAATTCCTTAAATTCAATGTCTTCTGCGAGGCTCCCAATACACCTGGGTCTTTGGCGGGGAAAAGAAGTGAAGTATTCTCCAACCAGAACCCACATTGTATTGGGGAGAAGATTCATTCCCTTCAAAGGCAGCAGGCAATAATGAAAGGCAGGCAATAATTTACAAATGGAAATAGAAAACATATATTTTTTTAATCCTGACATCCAGAGGAAGGGCTATTTTTCTCTAGAATATCACACAAGTTGGAGGGGGGAAGGTACACAAAGGCAGGTGAACAGAAACAGGAGCTGTTTCAAAAGCCACGTGGTTGAATGAGGAAACCAGTACCATGGACGTGGGACACTGTTAGCACCCATGCCATGACGAGGTCAGGTAAGCTGCCTCTCCTCCAGTGCAGGCTGCAGCAAATCCTGGCTCTGCTCTGGAGGTCGGGCTAGGCTGAACGGAGTTGCTGTGTTGCCTGCATTGCATGAAGTTGCTGTGTAAGAGGCCCCTGGTTAATTGCGTTAGAGTCATGCAAGACGGAGGAAGATCACAGAGAGCTTTCTCTTGAAGTCGTGCAGTCTGCTGGGCATTTTGAGCTGACCTGAGCTGGCACTACCAGTTAGTTCTCTGAGCCTTTGGTTGGGGCTTTTTCTTGCCACTGGTGTTGGAAGAAAACATTTCAGTGAGAGTGTCAAATACATGACAATCAGTGCAGAGTTCAAACAAACTGCAGGGATACAGAGCAGGCTGGGTAAGAAATTTTCCTCATTTGGAGCAGAAAAAGAACTCTTTGTCTTCTGAAGAAGTTTATTTATGGAAAGGTCTGGAGAAGAAAGGGAGGAGAACAGAAGCACCTCAAGTTTGGGAAGAAAATTACTCTAGATGTGACCTACTCTTCTATGCTAGGAAATGCTGTTTATTACTTATCTGTTGCTCTCACTTTTTAGTATGCATAATAGACACTTCGCTAATTTTGAACAAAGCCCCTCTTGAAAAAGGAGCGATTTGTATGTGCATAGAGCTTTTCAGAACTGAAGGTCTCAGGTGTTTCCATTGTCTTTTTAAATATCTCAAGGTCATGGGGATATGATGAATAAGCAAGACTGAACTGCATTTTATTGTTCATGGGAGTTCACAGTGTGCACAGCAATTTTCTCCATTGGGGTTGGACTATTGTGTTGTATAACAGTGAATTAAAGATAGCCCACAGAATGAACGCAAGATGCCTCGCCTGTATTGTCAGGATTTTATAATAACCAGCCTGCTGAAAATCGCATAATTGCTCTGTTCTGGGGGCTCATTTTTCTGTTTTCCCATCTTTCTGATTATTTTAGGGAGGGTTTGATTTGGTTTTTCTTAGTTTGGAGTGTGTTTGCCTGAAAGAGAGACAGAGGAAAACCCTGATTTATAACTTTACAACAAGACTCAGTAACCTGCTTGGCCTGCACATGCAACACAGGATGACTGCAGATAGTCTCTCAAGCATCATTTCTGCATTGGTCACTCTGGTCTGTGCTACCAGGCTGGTTTCTGTGTTCCTAGGGCTCTCCTGATACAACCACACCATCAGCCACATTGGTGTGCACTGTTTCACCCCTGTTCCTTTGTTGTCTCCTCATGTTACTTCATTTGCGCAGTCCAGCCTGCGAACCCAGAGACCAGGCACAGAACAGAGGAGAGTTGGGGCGGGGGGAGAAAGGGATCCAGAGGAGGCATCTCTTGCATGGCAGAAGGTTGCCTGCCCTCCTTCCCTCACAACCGCCCCAGCAGCACAGGGCAGAGGGCTGAGGCTGGCAGAGTCTCTCTCGTCTGTCTTTTGTTACTGCCTTGCGTCTTTCCAGTCAGTGCCCCGGTGACGAGAAGGAAGAACTTGGATGATTTTGTGCTGTAAGGGTAACCAGGAAGACCTCCAGCACCCTGCCACCCACACATCTTCTCCAGGTTTTGGAGTGTAGTGTCCCACCCCAAACCATCCTCTGAGCAGTCCTTCTGGGACGTGCTGTATTCAGGTAGAAGTCTGCCTCCGACAGAGTTGCAAACTTTGACCATGGGGTGCAGGAGGCTGGGGTAAGCATCCCTCACGAAGCCCTTTGGGAGCAGATATGAGGACAGCTGAAGCATCGGGCCTCCCAGGGAGAAGGGCATTGCAGTACAGACCTACAGGCAGGAGGAAAAGTGGGCAGAGGGTCTGCCAGCTCCAGCCTGGGGAGGCCATGGAGTGTGGTGAGGATGTGGAATATGCCAGGAGGCAGACCAGTACTCTGACCCTGCAGATGCTGAGCCCTCAGCCAACAACAAAATGCCACCCTACGTTCACCTCAGGAACCTCTGAATTGTAGGAGATAGCTGGGGACTGTCATGGACATTTGGAACAAAACTAGCCACGGTGGATTTTTCCATGTCTTTGTTTTAAAAACTGACTTGACTTGTGCAGTAAAAAGATACTTTAAAAGGATCTTTAAAAGTGCCAAGAAGGAACACAAATCTCAGCGGGAAGAAGAATGAAGCACTGGTACAAAGCAAGGAACCCAGATAATAAATGGGTCCAAAGGAATCAGCCTTGAATGACTGCATAGCACTTCTTGGGTGGAAAACTGGTGACTGGCTTATTGTTAAAACAGTCCATATTTCTCGTGGGAAGTAACCATGCAGAGTAGTAACACTAATGTAAATAGAAGTTCTCTCCAGAAATTATTTCTGAGAATGCCAACAGTGTTAAAATAGTTGCTTGCTCTCTCCAAATAGACACCACTGAACTTGCAAATTGATGTAATTCCAGCAATGAGCCTGTAACTTTCCTCTGCAGTCATGTTGTTGATTTACCAGGTAAGAAACAAATATTCAGGTCTAACTCAGTAAGGCAAATAGGGTTGGATTTTGCTTTCCAAAAGATGACATGTCATGGCCAGGCATTCCTGCTACCAGGGAAGATTTGGGAGGATAGGAGAAAGGAGGAAGAAAGATAGGTTTGGGCAGAGAATCCAGCTTGCTGCTACTAGAAGATGTTGGGGAGATTACCAGAAAGTCCACCTATGTTTTTAAAACTTTTTTTTTCTTCTTTTAATCCTTGCATAACCTTTACTTTTACTGTAAGCAAATGACATTTAAGCTTTCTGAGTGGAGTTCAATTCCCTCTTTACAATAAGGATTTTTGTTTCCCTTTTTGTTTGTGTGTACTTCCCCAAATTTGTATCTCACTAACTCAAAAGCCAAAGCACCATTACAGTACAACTTGCAACTTCGTTTGTATCCTTAAGAATGAATTAATTTTGCAGAAGGCCTTTCAGATTCTGACTCCTCTTTGGGTACTTTCATTAAGACGTAGTTGTTTTAAAATGAGCCACAGTTTTCAAACAGTTATTCACCAGCCTATCTCAAAAGTAGAAAGAATTACATCACTGATTAGCACTGTTGCTAATTAGTGCTTTCCTTGTGTTTCCGACAAGAGTCATGATTTCCATCTCTGCCTTCTTTTCCAGTGTACCCCAGGGCTGAACAGTGACTTTTTTACTCGATGGCCCTGCAGAGTGACCCCATGGAGCTGTCAGGAGCCAGCCTGAAAACCCACTGACCCTTCCCCAGGCACTGAGAACTGGCTATTTCCAGGTGGTTCATGAATGAGGGAGAGTAAAGGTGAGCACCAGTGGCCATCACTTTCTGGGTCAGATCTGCTGAGATCAGGGTCTGGGCTCGACTTTCAGCACAGAAAATTTCCCAAGTGTTTCATGAAAGCTGACAATTAATACAGCTAAACTGTTCTTTGCAGGGGTTGTGATGTGGCTCAGGACAAACTGACCTGTAAATAAACCATACCTACATATTCCTTTTCATACGACTTTTTAGGCTTTTGGTTTGAATAAGCTTTCCTCCACTTTATACCAACAACTTTGTGATGAAGTATTGCATCTGAATTATTTCATTTCACACCTGGCTTCCTCTTTATATTAATGGTATTTTATGCATTTAAATTTCAGGAGAAGCTAAACAGAAAGCAGTGTAGCAAAGCAAATCTCACAGACTCGTTTATCAGTGTCACTTAAGGTGATGCTGTCTCTCCTGAGTCAGAAAGCTGCCCATTGATTTATGACCGCCTGCTGTTGGGATGAAGCTTTCCTCAAGTTGCGGGGTCTAAGGCCTGAAGACACTTTCCAATCACCTGCTCTGACTATCCACATGCTTCAGGCCGTCACATGTTCCCTTGGGACCCTGAGCCTATTTTGGCTAGAAGGAAAACTCCCAGAGGTGGATCCAACAGGAGAAGGGACCCCACCTTCATTGGAAACTGCAGCCTGTAAGCCATTGATTCTAGCTGTGTGTCTGTTGGACCAGGATCTCTCCATGCCTGCTGTTTCTTTCATCCTGCGCAACTGAAAAATAGCAGTCGGGTAGCTGGTAACCCACTGACAAGTTTAGGAAATGACTCATTATTAAATGACTCTTATTCAATGATTAAAGGCTCATAGGCAGTCTGTGTTGTAGTATTATGCTGGGCAGGCTTGCGTGCACATGCAGTGCAGAGCAATGGTTCAGGTGGGACCTCCTACCTGCAAGGTGGGACCTTACAGGGCTGTATCCTGGGTTATTAGTACCAGGGGGCATCTTGAAAGAGTCCCAAGCTTGACATCAGGATTGAGGTTTCATTTGTGTGTTAGTAATGTGACTGACTTCAGTATCTTTCTATTCAGCTGAGAATAATTTATTTTTGGAGACAAATAACTCATGACGACTTTTGCTGAAGATTAAATGGGCAAGGGAAGATATACTGCAGCTACGTGAGGCTAGAATTCACCCAATGACCAGTCTGGAGTAAATGGGGGAGGGACCTTGAGAAGGGGAAACAGAAGTGCTTGCAAGGATTAAGACTATCAGGCTTTGGAGTTTTTAGTCTAGGAGATGGCTGATCTCTCCTTGATGACTGTATTTTCTGGGGTTAAGAAGCAGCCCTCTAGTACACTGCAAACAGTGACTGGAACAAGAGAGGGGTGGGATGCATTTTCCAATTTGCTGCTTTTATCTATGAGACGAGAGCTGGGCCTGGAGCTCTTGCAGTGTTATGGTGTTGATAGATGTCTGCAACAAGCCAACAACATGGCTTTGCTCTGTTTGTTGGACTCAGCTCTGTGGTGCTTGCTAACAAAGCTTTTGTGGGATGTGTGTAGGCAGTGTTAATCTCTTCTCCTCAGAGTCAGGCAAAGCAAAACTATTTCCTTTCAAGGTCATTTGTAGGATGCTGCTGAGTTTCCAGGCTTGATGGTAACTAAGATTGTTCAAAGAAAAGCTCTAGTTAACTTCATCCAGCCTTTTTTGGCTTCCAGTAGGCTTTGGTAGAAAAGAGAGAACCAGAAAATAATGTTGTCAAAGATACCTCTGCTCTTAGTTATGCTGGGAACAAGAGACTGACTTTTCTGGGAAAGCAGCTGCCCGGGTTAGTAAAATCAAGAAAGCTTTTCTGAGATTTAAGTTTCTCTTCTCACCAAAGGTCACTTCTACACAGTTATTCACTTAGAGATATCAATTAGCCAAAATAGAGGTGGATTTGAGCCAGATGCTAAGAACTAACCCCTGCTCATGTGGCTTATTGACTGTAGTAGAGAGCCTGTTGATTTACAGGGGTGTAGTTACAAGGAGATCCAGGCCTTAATGAGGTGCTTCAAAGCCAGGAGTTATTTATGAGGGTATCGTAAGTTGAGAGTGAGGGTGCAGCCTCCAGGTAACTAAGAATCGGTGAACAGTTGAAATAAGCTCTGGAATCAGTGGCTTATGCTGGGTTCATCTGGGTCCACAGGCTTCATGGGGACTGGGACCAGTTGGTCCCAGACTGAGTGTTTTGCTGGAGACAAGGCCATCTGGAGGGCCAAGGAAGTCTTAGCACCTGCCCCCCCCACCCCCCCTCTTCTTGTTTTGCTGATATTTTGACAATCAAGTTAGTACCAACAGGCAGCTTTGCCTGCCCTGGCTTTGAGGGGAATGGAAGGATGCTTTCAGAGTCAAAATCCTAGAGGGAAGGGTGCTGTCGCTGTTTACCTGGGCTGGTAAACTTTTCAAGGCTGAAATTAGACTAGGCATCTGGATGTGGGGATATTTATTCAAAATAGAAATCAGCAAAGAAAACTATATGTATGATTTCCAAGCAGACCTTATCAGTCCAGCAACATTATTCATGTTTGCTTCTGTTCTGTTGCCTTACAGTCAAGAAAATGGGGTGTTGTACACTTCCAGTGTAAGACACAGTCACTGCTCCTAATAATTTACCATTGGGACAGGTGATTTTTCAAATACTCCCAATTTCTGGAATGCTAAATCTCTCCCAGAAGAGACCCAGACCACTTAGGAGTATTTGGATCCATGTAGACCCTATGTATGTGCTTTGTTAGTTACTACCTGCAATCCCTCAGAAGTCCGTGAATCCTTGGGCTGGGGTTGAAAACTACTGCCCCAGATAGAGATGGAGAAGCAATTTGCTTGTGTAACCCAGCTGGGGAGTGGTGAAGCTGCTGGAATGATATTGTCAGTTAAGAAAACTGGACCTTGTGCAATTTGTCAAATGGTCACTTTCTGTTATGACGGTTTCTAAATAAGCTTGCTTCATAGGTCAGAATTTTGTGCTGAACTCTCAGGTGTGCTTATTTTTGCTCATTTATGTGAGATTAAATTATTTCTTGTCTCTCTTCTGCCATGTCATGCATGGGCACTGTAAACAGTACTAATGAGGCTCTCTGTTATCATGTAGTACATATGGTTAATCTCCACCAAGTAAAATTAAGATAGGATTAATTTAATTTTTAACCTTCTGAATGTTTTGAAACAGTGTAGGTGATTTAGTTAAAAATGAGATATGGATGAGCTGGGACACCTACATTTGCTTTCATGGTATATTCAGATTTGGAAATGGGCTGTACATGTCCCTTTTTGGTAGGGCCACTGAATGGCTGCAGGAATATAAGGAACCGGACAGCAGAGGCTGAGACTGACACTTCTGAGTGCTACGTTGCATCTGCAAGCTGGAAAAGCATTCACATTGCATATTGAAATGGCAGGGAGTACTTGGAGCAGTGCTCTTACCTATATTGACAGGCTTGCTTTTAACTGTGAGGGTGTGATTGTTGAGTAAGGTTTGGTATCCACAAAAAGCCTTATCTGCACAGAGGTGATGGTCTCCCTGTGGTATCAGATGAGCTTTCCTAAGGATCTTGCTCCTGAACTTAGGTGCTTATGGGTCAGTCTCGGGCCAAGTTTGATGGAAGGCTGGACTTGCTCTTGCATTGAATCCTCTCCTGGAACTTGCACCTCCTGTCCAGCCCCTGGTGAAAAGGAAACGGTTGCTCCAGTCTTGCTCCACAAACCATGAGACCTTCCCATGCTTGGAAGCGGGGAAGCCTGTGATTAATGGCAAATAGCAGATGTAGTGGATGCTTGGCATCTTACTGGTTTTACTTCTCCAGAAACCCATCTCAAGCCTTTCTGATGAATTTTGTTTAATCTGCAGGAGGCCTACAGAGCCTGAGGAACTGCAGTGCATTGCTTCATAAGGCCAGTAAGAAGGATCTTTTCTTTTCTTACTTTGTTTCATAATGATTGATTGACCAAATTCAGGTTTGCTAGAGAAAGTTTTTTTCTTCTTGCTTTGGATCCTAAATTTACTCCTACGGTGCTTTAGAAATACATTATACGGAGGAAAATCAATGGAAATACCTTAGCAACAGGTTAATAATAAAGAAATAGGCCACTGTTATATTTTTTTCCAATCTTCCTGTGGAATGAGTGTCATATTTCCTGAAAACTAAATATAGCCATGTGCATTGAATGCTAATGGAGAGATTCCTCTAAGTAAAAATGTTACAGACACATCTTCAGAAAGTCTGTAAGGGTTCAGTAAGGATCTCAAAGATAAGTTCTTGAGCACATCTAAAATACTGCAGATGAGTTAAGGAAAGTCGTCAGAAGTAGTCTGTGTATCTTGTATTTCTGTGAATATTTTAAAAGGTAGGGAGTCAGAAATGTTTAAATGGAAAGTGTCCTCCTTGGAATAGTGTAGAATATCCCACTCAAGATAGAATTTATGACTTCAATATCCCCGTCTTCCCCCCAAATGCTCTTATCAGGAACTTGCTTTGATTATCCGTGCTTGCTGGGTTTGCAGGAATGACCGAGATATTACCATCTCTTGAGATAGGAAACCCAGTTCTTCTCTACAATGCTATTGTTCTTCATCTCTGCCCTCTTAATGAGCACTATTCAGCTAAATACAGCAGCAGTGGTGCCTAACCTGAGGGGTTTAACAACCAGACCGTGAGCTAATGTTGCAAAAGAGCAATCCTACCCTAAGTTACGTTAGCTGATGTGTGTGGAGGAGGCATTGGGGCCGAAGGGGGTAAGCCTGGGGAAGTACCTGGCTCAGGATACATTACAAAGAGAGGTGCTTTGAGTTGTCCACCCTCCGACAGGGAGTGGGAGTCTGTGACAAGCTCCTGTGAGAGGGAACTTCTCCTCCTCCTACATGACTTGTAGGGGGACAGGGTCTGCTCTGTTATCTCAACAGGTAGGTGAAGACCTAGTCAAGCCCAGCAGCTCTTTCCCTGCCAGGCGCCGCACGGAGGTGATTCAGCCCAGCCTGGCAGGGCAAGCTAGAGAGGGAGAGAATTTTCCCTGTGTGACTGCAGGCTTGTTTCAGCCCTGCTGGGCTTGCTTGTTCCTCCGCGGCAAGCATCCAGCTCCATCTGTGCTACAGCCAGTGCCCCGGCTGTACAGCACCTCTGCAGACAGCTTCTCTAACATGAGCCAGTTTTCCAGTTATGCAAAGGAGGAACTGCCCAGACTATTCAGACTGGGCTCTATAAACTTGTAGTAGCCTAAACCAGTGACAAGCTGCAAGGAAGGGATGTAAGCAGACCCTGCTGCTCAGACAGCTTCTGGCATTTTTGGAAGTTGCCGAGCACACCTTTGAAAACAAAGCCTAGGGAGGAAGGCATGAGCTCTTGGTAGGCTTTAGTGAGCTTGTTAGCTGCATCGTGAGTATCTCTGGTTCAGGCACAGAACAAGGATGCTGAGTGAAGGCAATTCTGCCACAGCTTTAAATATAGCAGCACAAAATAGCCTGACACTGAAATGTTGTAGGCTTTGCCTTATTTTGCACCCTCAGATGTGCAGTATAATTTGTAGTAAATCAGAACCTAGGCAGCTGCTAAATTTACATGTAGTTGACTAGAAGCAAGCTGAAAGCTCTTTCTTAAGCCTAATCATACTACAGAGACAGTGCTATCAACATCATACTCCAATGTGCATGCTAGGTTTGTTACGTTGTGCTAGTGAGAAAACTCAGATTCCCTAATGCTTTCAGTTAGCAAGTAGCTAAGCTTGTTTTATATCATCCAGCCAGGCCTGATTAAAAATGGCTGTTCTCTGCTTGTCCCCAGAAGGGCATAAATAAAAGTAAGTCCAGACACGTTCCTTACTTTGGGACATGTCCTTGCAAAGATGTAGATTATTTTTTTTTTTTACGCCTAAGCTCCGCTGATTGAATTCTTCAGTCTCAACACTTTTTTCGGGGGGTGGGAGAGCAGCGGGTAAACAATTGGTCCTGTTGTATTGGCAGCACAGAGCTTGCCCCTTGGCCATGCTTGGGTTTCATGGGGAGCTGCAGGATTTTCTGCCAGCAGGAATAGGGCCAGCCTTTCCCCCTGACATCTAGGAGGTGGAGCGATGTAGTGCTTTCGGAAGGACAGGCCAGTGGCTGGGCTTTGGGGGACCTAGGAACCTGCAAATTACTGAGGGTTGATCCACCAAAGGCTGTGGCTGACCAGCTGCTTCTCCAGGCAGGAAAGCCAAGAATCGGCATATCCCACAGCCCTTTTTTTTTGTTGTTGCTTTGTTTTTGTTGTGGTCGTTTTTGGGTTTTTTTCTCCCATGACTGAAATTCACCTGGTGCACAGGTGTTTGTTGGCAGAGGTACACAGAACTGCCCAGTAGACAGGAATGGCCAAGGTGCAGAGCATCCACAGGCTATGTGGATCAAGGCAAAGCCTTGGCTCCATACTGCCCAGGATCTCAACGCCCCAGGGACACTCTCAGTGAGCAGACCTGTTCCTCAGTCCCTTGTTCAATGGCTGTTTAAAATATCACTTTCCACTGGACTGGAGAGAGGTATCAGCTGCTCCTGAATCTTCAGGAGATGTCCTAGTATATGCCTCACAGTGTTATCAATTAATATGTATAATATGATTGAAATAACCAGGGAACTGCTAAAGTCCTGTGTGCAGCCCCCATCAGTTAATATTTAAAATAGGGAAACAATAATTGGACATGATTTAGGGTTTAGGAATAAACTATTAGACAATGGGGGTTTGTAGGAAGGTAGAATGTTTACGTCAGAAAAGATAATGGATTGTGGTCTGATCGACAAACCTCAGAGAACCACTTGGAACTGCCAAGACAGAGTAAGAAGTAGGTAAAAGGTGATTCCTACAGTGGGAGATCACGACCACCGACTCATTGACCACCTACTCAAATGATACCACCTACTCAAAAGAAGACAATGAAGGATGAAGATAGAGTCTGTGCACTAATTTACATGAGAGGCGAAGAAGAAAGAACCAATCATTTAGGGAAATAATAATGAATATGTATTACCTAAGTATATAAATGTGGGAATTTTTGAGACAAGGGTGTGCCGTCTTGAGACAGGCACCCATTCATGCACATCAATGAAATTAATTTGAAAATACCTCAACTCTGTGTGTTATTGGCTTGCACACCACGTAAACGAACTCCAGTTGTAGGACAAGAGTACCAGTGAGGAGCTAGGGTAGTGCAGGATAGTCCATGAGCTGGAGCTTGAAGTGAATGCTAACAGGATCCCCTTGGCTCAGCTGCAGCAAGATAAATCCTTTCTACCCTTCCCAGAGCAAACCTCCTCAGCCTGGGGGTGCAGAGGAGAAGCACCAGCCCTGTCCCCCTCCGAAGACCACCTCCTGCTCCTCTGGTCCATAACCCAGCCTCTGCAAGGCTCTCCTCCTGCAAGGACCGGTGCAAGCACAGCAAGGGCAAACTGCAGGCAAGGCAGGGAAGTGGTGCATGGGGAGCGGGGAGCTTTCTAGCAGCTCAGTTAGACTAATGAGCTAGTCCTGTTAGCTCTCTCTTCAGAAAGCTCACATTGGCAAAATTAGCTCTTGAGGGAAAGTGGGACAGCAATTTTAAGCGTCCTAAGAGACTTTTAAAAGCACAAGTCGTGTTTGCACATCCACAACTGCAAATGTTTTGATGAGCTCCAGATTAATTGAAGGATGTTTCAGTCTGATTTAATTTGTTCATTGCCCTGCTGACAAATTATGTATCGCTGTGATATGGGTGGGTGCCTTTATGCACTTGATCCTAATTATTGATAAGTCGGTGTGAGCAGTAATAGTGCCTAGCCTTTACCTCAGGGGGGCCAAGTGGTTTTAATCATCAGGACTTCATTGGCTGTGAATGGGGGTGAGAATATCGTGTTATTTCAGGGCTGGGAAAGCAGACTTCTTAGGGGATTTAGCCTGTCAAAGGCCTGGGACTAAAGCTGCCTCCTGTCTATAAGCTTCATTGCCAGCTCATCAGCTGTTATGAAGCCAGGTCATTTTGGGGATCTGGGTGAGTGTGGGGCAGAGGTCCTTGTATGATTCTTATCTTAAATACACTGTGTCAGGTACAGCTGGCATCAGGCCAAACCCAGAATACAAACCCAGGCATTGCAAGTCCCTATGGACCAAACCAGGCATTGTGCGGTGCATCAGCTTCTTCCCTGCAGTCCTGCAGAAGGGATGCTTTTAAAGCACGGATGTGCTCTGACATTCCCAACCTCTGGGTGACCCCTTGGGGGGCTTACAGAGAACAAGGGTTTAGAAAGGTGGCAGAAAACAGATCTGAATATTTTTGGTGGTAGCAGAGCAGGGGTGCAAGATAACACGGGCTAGCTCGGTGTCTTTAGTCGGAGGCTAAATTTCACAAATGGTGTTGTGAAAGTTGGGAGCAGCCAAGTTGTCTGCTGTGAGGAAGGCTTGTTCCCATCACAGTGCTCTGCTCCTTCTGGTGCTCACTTCTGTGCAGGTGTTTAGCATGAGCCTGGGAAAGCTGTGGTGGTGTGGGACTTCTGATTGTAAGGTGGTACATAATCTGTGTTGTAATTTAGTTTCTAGTTCTGGCTGTTCCTTTCTCAAATCAGACTGATGGTAAGTAGAGCAGTCGCATGTTCGGTTCCTGATTGATTTAGTATGAGCAGGGTTAAAAAAAAAAAGGTGCTAATGTTAGGTAGTTGCATATTCTTCATTCAAAACTATCCTTCTAGGCAGTCTTCCAGAATTTAGATAATTTCTTAACAAGAATTTTGTCACTTCCCAATGTGCTGTGTGAGCCTAGCATGTATCAGAATACACAATACTCATTCCAGCCACAGGACACTACGCTGATAAGGAATAGTAAGAATTTAAAAAAAAAAAAAAAAAAAAAAATCCTTGATTAAAAAATAACACTTATTACAAGATCAAGAGTTTAAGTGCCAGAAGGAGATCAGATCTTGCCCTTTGTTGAACTACCTAATTAACCTAATGCTCCAACAATCTTCCAGTTTTTCCAATGTGATGGAAAATGTTTTGCAAACTTGAAGGGTTATGGAAGTGGAAATACTGGGCTTTCTGATCTAATTCTGTAATAGGGACAAATAATGAAGGAGAAGCAGAAACAAATGCTGTGGAATTTGTGCGTAAGAATTAGCCAGGCTTGGCCCCTTTCTCAAAGTTGCTGCAATTGCATGAAATAGTTGAAGATGAAAAATGAGGTTGTCAGCCAGGACCCAAGTGCCCTGTCACATTGTGACAGTTAAAATGGGTAAATAAACTTTTTATTAAATATGAAAGTGCAATTTAACAGAGGACAGGAATACTCTGACAGCTGGACTGAAGCTCCTGACAAAGGAATTGCTCATTTTTATTTTAATTGTGTTGTTATTATTCCCCAGTGTAAAATGTACATGTAGGCTTCTGATGCTATCAGCTGGAGTATCACTACGTAGAGCCCCAGAAGAACCTGCTGAAGGAGACAGTGCTGGAGAGGGGGACACTGTGTGTCTTGGCCACAGTTCTTCCTGGGTCATAGAATCATGAAGAATGGTTTGGGTTGGAAGGGACCTTAAAAATCATCTTGTTCCAACCCCTCTGGCAGGGGCAGGGACACCTTCCACTAGACCAGGTTGCTCAAAGCTCCATCCAACGGCATACAAATACACAGCACAGCACGCAAAATTCATGGGATAGGTCTGGAGCTTCCCAATGTGCAGAGCAGCAACAGCTGCCAGTACAGCTCCTGGTGCTCTGTGGGCCTGTGGATAGGGAGCGTTATCGGCTGCCTCGTTGGTTACGATGAGCCTGGCTGGGGAAGGAGACCAAAGGGAGACAGCAGGAGGTCAGAGGAGTTAGCATTACATAAATCTACTTGAGTTTCCTCGACTTCCCAGTACCTGCAGAGACTGCATCTAGAGATGGAGCCAAAGCCTGTCCTAGCTTTCTCACCCAGGCACACATTCTCTCTTTGGGTGTAAAATAGGAGTCATCGTTCTCCAGTAATGGCTAAAAGCCTAATTATGCCTAGTGTGGCTGAGGAGAGCATTGCCTCAGTTAAAGCTATGGCACAAGGGCCTCTGGCCTTCCAGTTGCCTCTGCAAGGAAGGGGGAGGTGCTCTGGCAATTTAGGGACAACTTTCGGAACCGAATTTTCAGTGAAAATCCTAAAACTCCCTGAAATCCTTTCTACTTTGGGAGAACAGCAAAAAAAAAAAAAAAAAGTCTTCTTTATGAAAACCTGCAATTCATCATCTCTGCTAGCTAGAAATGCTTCTAATTAGGATGATGAGGGAAGACTGGACAGTGACAATTTGGGGACAATGAACAGAGACTGATCCACTTCCATATTCCTTCTGTCTGTTGCTTTGTGGAAGGATTTAAACCCAGGGTGCAAGATCACCACACTATGGATGTGTGTCTATTGTGCAGTGTATGTCTTCTCAACAGGCAACCCAAGCTAGACTGGGGTGTTTGGTAACCTCTCTACTGCTGCATCTTTGTTTTTTCCTTTTTAAAATATGCCTCGGGAAGCTAGGTATGATGCAGCAGTTCTTGTTTTCATGTCACGACTGCATAGCTGTCATTTCGAGTCTGTTTGGCAGGGTGACAAGATTGATAGCAAGGAGAGGTATGAGTGGGTACTTCACCACTCTCCCAACTTGAAGAAATTTACTGATTGTGCTGTAATTTACACACTGGGTGAAGGACTGCTGAGTGAGGTGCTCAGGGCTACCCGTGCCAGTACGTTGCTAGAAGCAAGCCTTGTGTTTTCCAGCAGTGGTCCAGAGGGGCTACGAGGATTAATGGGTTAGTGCTAATTAGCACAGCTCCCCAGGTTTAGCAGTACTATGTTTGAGACTGGTTTCCTAAAGAAATAAGGCTTACATGATCATTATGTCTGTCTGGTCTTTCTTCCACTCCCAATAATTCCTGACCCTGGTTGACAAACTTGATCGATCTGATGAATGAGCAGAGTTCCCAGAGTTAATGAATTTCCTGAATACTGGGAAAATTACTGGCCAAAGAAAGAGTCCTGACTGACTCAGAAGTTTAGTGCTGTGTTAGGTCAGCTGGCAGCTGGCCCAGATTGGCATCAAGGTGTGCTGCAGGCTGTGCCCTCTCCAACTGAAAGAGGAGATCAGCAACAACCGTCGTGTGAGACAGAGAAGCTGGGAGTATTGCAGTGGGGAAAAGTAGAAAAGAAAAAGTTAAAGGATGCAAATGTGCTGGAATTAATTCCACTAATTGGCAAATTGGCTTGTTAGGGAACTAGAAAAAAGAAGAATTCCCTATAAAAGTTTGTACCTTTCCCGTTGCTGCATTGTCCAAATACCTTCTAGTCCTATGTGAAGTTGCCCAGCTAGCCTTTATCTTGTGTGACTTTTCTTTCTTCAGATATGTCCTTTCCACCTGCTGTCTCAGGCTAGCCTGCTGCCTGAGCTGAAAAAACTTGATGCCCACATCAGGTGGCCTGGTGGGAGAAAGGTGAATCCATGGTGGCAGCAAGGGCAGTCCAGAAACATGGCTGCGCAACTTCAACTTGGTGCATTGCTTTGGTGATGGTTGAAGTTTGGCTTGTTCAGGGGCTCTGCGTTGTGCATCCAGCTCGAGTAGAGCTTCTCCTTTGTAACTATCAGTTCACACCAGGACACATGCCCAGTGCTACCAGAGATGATACAAACACAATAGAAACATGGACCTATAGAAGAGTGAACCCGTGCTATCAGTTTTGTGGAGGCTATCCTTGCTCTTTCACAGCACATCCAAATTCTGTTAAAATGAACTTGTGCTGAAGGAGCATGCCCTGGGAGAAGGGTCTGAAGAGGTGGTCTGGCAGTGCCTGTCAAAATCAGTGAAGGCCTGCTGGGACAAAGGTGCAGCTGTTGTTCTGGATGTGTGAAGGGCTCTGCATCCCCTAAAGAGGGATGCCGGTGAATACCTGCTAGGCACTGTTTATCAGCAGTGAGACAGAGCTTGGATCCGCATGGTTTAAATGGCCACAGGGTCACTACAAGCTCCAGAGAAGACAGACACACTGCAGGCCCCTCCGGGGCAAACACAGCAGCTGCTTGGTGCATGGAGTCTTGGCACAGTCATCTTTGCTGTCCCCATTGAGTATATGGATGTATGTGGCGGAGAAGGATGTTGGGAGGCTGACCAGAGCTGAACTTGGTCTGGTTACCCAACGTAAGGCAGAGGATAGGCAAGAGGGCAGTGGGAATTTACCGAGCTGTAAGTGCTCAGGTACTTGGGACCTCTACCTGGACAGAGCTGGAGGGGACCATGAAGGCATCGTTAGACTCAGGAGGGTAACCCCTCTTCTGGGGGTCCTTTCCCAGCAGGAGTTATCCTATGGGGAGTAGACTGGGGGGCATATGATAACATGGAGATGTGCCTGGGTGGCCATATGGGAGGAAAAGTGACACAGCAGCTGGGGAGGGATGTGGCTGGAAATGCAAATTGAGGCACGAGGCATGGTGGTGAATCTGCTTCATCGCTGCTCAAACCCTGGTCACTTCTGCTGCTTTGCTGTCGTGGGATGCAACAGGAGTTTGCCAGACTTGGGGCACAGTGGAGTAGAAGGATGACTCATACCTAAAGCTTGATCAGGTTTTTAATTAAAAATTTAAGTCACAGCTGTACATTTGGATTAAAAAAAAAAAAATCTGTTTCAAAACTATTGGTGAAGGAAGACCTACTAAGAGATACCCCTAGCTACTCTGTGACTATTAATATTGACTGTAACTGTTTGAATCTGTAACTTTCTAATTGTGGCTGGCTCTTACCCACCACTTTTGGTGTGAGTGAGCTGGCCTGCTGTGGAGGCTGGCTCAGGGGATGATGCAGTTTCATCTTTAGTTGGTGCAAGTGCCAATTAGTACTGTATGTGGTTGTCATTCCTGTGCTAACTCTGCTCCTTGTTACACTGTGGTGTCTCATCCAGGGATGCTCTTTTGTGAGAGTCTGTTGGTCCTCCAAGTCAGGAGATGAGGGAGGGAAAAGATGTTTCTCCCCTACTTTAACAAAACCTGTGCCTAAATGTCCCAGACAGCTTTTAGGAACTTCAATCTTAGCCCCTCATCTCAAAGTATGTAGAGCACATCACCAAAGATTTGGGTTCAGATTTGATGATGTCTTAGGTGTTTCATGAAGAAATATCAAGAGTTGAGTAAGTCCTTCTGATGAAACACTGTTAAAATTTGGTTACTGCATAGGGAGAAAATGCAGAGAAATTACAATACTTCAATTTGGTAGACAAGACTAACATCAAAGCTATGCAAATTCAGATTGGATGCTGAACTTGCATCTTCCATACTGAGTAACAGTTGGAGTTAAACCTCCTTCAGCTCTTGATGTCTTTAAATTACAGCTAGGTACCTTCCTTCTGGCAAGTTACTTGTTTTAGCACAGGCACAGTTGGGTGATGGCCTGTGGTTTGTTATAGCAAAGGTCAGACTTGACGATCTCCTCGTCTGTTCTGGAATGAAATCTTATGGATAAGTAAGACTTTTTCTTCAAGTTTTGTTTGCAAGGAAAAAATCTTTAGCATTAATTAGCATTAGTCTCTTCCCTTTTAGTATTTTCCTTCTAGTATTTTAATGAAAAATTAATCTCTGCTTTTATGAACAATATTAAAATAAGGCCATTAGCATCTTCTTTGAATAGCCATCTTTTAAAATTAAACCTAAAAAGTACTAAAATCTTCCTTCCACTTCCTTCAGAAACAAAAAGAACAAATAAAGAGCTGCAGCCATACTGACCACTGGTTGTATTCAACTGCAAATTTTGCTATTCAGCTGTTGTCCTGTTTTGTGCCAAAGGGATTTTTAGTGTGTGAGTGTGCATATTGTGGGGCCGCTGTACAACTTGGAGGCACAAAACTTTGTAGCAGGTAACCAGTAAAGCAAACCAACAGAATGCACCTTTCTGCAATGAAAAACAGAGATGGTGAGCCCCAAGGGAATTTCAGTTGTGATGGCTATTGCTGAGGAACATGTATGATATGGGACATACTGGAAATTACTGGAAAATTACCAAAAAGACTCACTTGTGTTGAAGTGTTACTAAGTGTGAACAGGCTCATGTTGAAGACTATTTGAAAACCTAGGCCACATGCTGGGTATTGTCAAATCTCAAACTGGTAATCTCTGTTTCATTAGAGCAGGTGAAGATTTCAAAAGAGCTCCAGGATTAGGCAATGGATCCCTCCTGAAAGTAATAGCCAGCGTAGCCAGTCAGCTCAGACCTCTTCTGCAAGGGTGACTTGGTCCTTTCTCTCAATCAGCTCTACTCAATCTATTATTCCAGCCAGGCAGCTCCTAACCTTTTTGAAAAAATTCATTACACCCAGTCACAGGTACTAACATACTTACTGACCACATGGGAATGTGTGTACGAGAGCGAGGGATGCTGAGTGGTTGCTTTGTCGCTTGTCCTCCGTTGTGGGTACCTTCATCTAACCTCCCACGAGTCTGTAGGGTGCTATCACTCAGGGTATCACTTCCAGGTCTAGAATAAACCTGGTTTGGAGCGGAAAATGAACTGCCTATCCCTGGGGTCTTGGGCATGCACCCTTCTGCAGAAATAGCCCTTTCCAAGTGGAGATGTAGATGAATGCTCTCTGATGATTTGAACAGGTCTGAGTCTTGGGGGGGGGGTTGCAGGGACGAGTGTGACTGCTTGTTTGGGCTCCGTTACCCAGGTGTTCAGTTTGAATCTCAAACTCCAAAGCACGGCTGATTACTCACACTCCCAGCATGGGTGCTTTTGCTTTAGGGGATTAAGTGAAATGTCATTTCTATAAATTGAGGGGAGGAGGGTGTTAAATGTCTCTCTAAGGCATCAATCACTTGAGTCCTGTTGTTACCAGAGTACGTGGGTGTGGTATATTAGTACTGACAGGGGGTCCTAAGATGCTTTTGTGCCCAGCTAATCATCACTCTATGCTTGTTCTTAAGACTATTGTTGCACAAGACCCTAATGCTTAGACTGATTTTTAAACAGAACAGCTGGAAGTGACACACCAGGGACAAATTCCTTAAAATTATTGGTGCAATTATGGTGGAGTTGCTGCTTGTGCACTGAATACATCCCTCTTGCTCTGAGTGATTGTGGTATTTGTGCCAGAGCACTGGAGCTGAAGTTGTAATTGCTGCATCCCTTCTCTTTCTTTCTTGGGGTGGGCTGGGAAAGGAGGGCATGCTGGGTTAGGTAGGACAATTTTTTTTGTATGCTTCTCAGTCTGGATGATTTGCTAGTGACCCTCCTTAAGCTCCAAGTTGTGTCTCCTGATTGGTCTGCAAAGTTTCCTAGGGTAACTAAATTTACCTTGGTGCATCAAAGCAATGAACTCAAGCTGACTCCTTCAACCAGCCTGCACCTTTGATAGGGAGAATTACATTCAAGCTGCCTTGTTCAGTGTTTAGGAGTGAGCTATTGTTCTCAAAATAGGGATATGGAATTAAATACAAAATCAAAGAGCTGAGCAAGGCTGTTTTTCAAAAGATTGTGCTGTAAGTGGTGCAGGAGACTTTCTTGTTTCACACAGTGGCAATGCAGCAAGAAGGTTTTTTTGTTATTATGCACAGTGGGTTAGCTTTACTGTTATCCACTGCTTACTAATTCTGTTGGGTTATTGTCCTCCCTAGTTCATCTGTTGGAGGTGGGATGCTTGGAAAAGAAGCTAACATCTCCCTAAATGTTCATATCCCTATTGCTATCCTGGATGGCACCTCTTACCCTCCAAAACGTCATCCACTTTTTGCATGGCATCTGTTGCACAGGAGGGAGAAATCCCAAGCCCTCTGGCAATCTCTGCTGTTGCAGTGAAGTACCTTGCCATTGTCTGAGCACAACCAATGTTCTGCCCTCTCTTCTGATGTTGTCTCCCACGTACCTCAATTCTTTGCTCTTTGTCTGAGATGCCCTTAGAACTCTGCTTCTTGGTTTCCTTGCCTGCTGCCCTGCAGCTTCCCATTCTGCTCTCTCATTGCTCCTCTGGTGTCTGGTATGGAGGATATTTCTGTATTTTCTTTCCCATGTCCTTTAACTGCTTCTCTCTTTTACTCTTCCTCTTACACCTCTGTCTGGGCCTCTGTTGATGAAGATCCATCCACCCGTCCTGTACACCTCTTTCTCTCCAGCAGCCCATCTTCACCTTCAGCCTGTTCTCACCAGCTGTCTCATATGCTTTCAATCTGTTGATCCTTATTCCACACACATCCCCATTCTTTCCCATTTAAAATACATATTAATTCCAACTGGTTCTTGCATGAGGCCCCTCCACAATCATCTCCAAAGCTACTTCAGTGACTTCCATCAGACCTCTCCAGTGAACATCTCAGTCACAGCAGCTGCAGAAAAAAACTTGACTATGTTTGGTCTGTGGCTCTTTTGCTTACTCCTGTTGAAGGAGAAATGAACAGCTCGCAGGAGTCTGTGCTGTGCTACACGCCAGGTATTAATGGAGTATTAGTGAGTGTTAAGAGACTTGAGTTGAGACTCAGAACTTTTTCAGGGGCTACATGGGTTGTCTGAATCACGTGCAATATATTAATCAAAATGCTGTCTGCAAGCTGGTTTAACTCTAAAAGTTACAAGGATACATATGTGAACCCAAAGGGGAGAGGAGTAGGGTGTAGTTACAACCTGAACATACCATATAAGCACGTACTAAATACTTCTCAGAGATCTGGGGTGTATGGTTTAGGTAGCTGACCACCCACTTCTTGGTTGAGATGAGAAGATCTCTCTTATTCTTCCTCAGCTAGATACAACTCTGCTCTCCTCCTCATGGATATTCTAGCAATGCACATAACCCATGTTATCATGGGCTGCAGTGTGCGAAAGCTTTTAGAGAAACCCCATCAAACAATCTGATGGCAATTGTTAATTAGGGTCATTACACAGTTCATGGCTGTAGAGGCCAGCTGAACATGCCTCTTGGCACAGTCCATGCAAAAATATTAAGCCACCTAGAATCATGGGCAGCTGCAGAATGATGTGAAAACATGCCTTTTATCACACTGTTGATGTGTCAGTTCTGGTATTAACTAGGACAGCATGATGCAGTATTTTGCCACCTCCTGCTGCTGTTATTCATCTTTACTATGAAAGCTCAGTATTGTCCTTTGTAAAATACTGCAGTTCACTAGCTACCTGGATAAAGGCGATCCTTATTCTGCTGTCTGATACTATAGCTCTCTCCAGAGAAACTTCGTTTAAGGGGGGAGCTGAAACAAATGCATTTATGGGAGACCATGTTACTAAAGTCTTATTTTTAGCAATTGATATTTAAGCTTCTTTTAACCCAGAAATGAACATGTCAGAAAACCCCCAAAATGTAAGTGTGAGTTTTGCAGGTAGAACTTCTAGGTCTGCTTGTTTGCTTAAAGGAAAGAAGAAACATTTTCCTTTCAGATCCATATTGGGCTTTTCTTTGGTACCAAAAGAAAAAATAGCTTTAAGAAGGATAAGTGTGTTGTTGTTGTAGGGTTTTTTTTGGTTTTGGGTTGGTTGGGTTTTTTTAATTGTTGTTGTTCCTGCATTAAAAGGACAACAGGTATAATGAAATATGCATTTGATAGTCTATAATAATGTAATGGCAACTGTATCTGGCCTTGTAGAGACAGAGCTTCTGGTGCCTCAATTAAGCTTGGTGTATTCAGTTTCACTTTCTTCATGGAGGGAAAGATCCCTGCATATCTTAAAGGATTAGCATCAAGCAATGTTAAATAAGGCATATATAATAAAGGCATATGTTAAATACTTGTTATCCATTGGTGTTGACAGCTCTTCAGCTGGGGGGCAGGGATTAGGCTGATAAAACATAGGTGTAACATGTTCTACTCTGAGTATCTGTGACAGAGGCACAGATCATGCAAAAAACCACTTGTGCATGAGTTAAGCCTGCGAACAAGTCCACCTTTCTCTGGTCAGTCAGTGCCATATCTTTGCTGTAGACCCTGGGTGTGCCCAGGTCCACAGGTAACCTCATTTAGCCTGGTCCTAACATGGCCTTACCTCAGTATAAAGCAGACTTGGCCCAGATCTAAAAGTGGTCATGCTCTCGCTCTTTACAACTTGTGCTGAAATTGCTCTGAATGACGACTCAACCCTTTACCTATGTCCAGATGATCATAAAGGGCCCTTTCTGAACTCCTGGAGTCTTCTCCAGGAGAAGAAGAGGGGAGGTCTGGGGAGGTCCCCGCTGACTGGAAACTAGCCAACATTATTCCAGTTTACAAGAAGGGCATGAGGGAAGACCCAGGAAACTACAGACCTGTTAGTCTAACCTCAGTTCCTGGAAAAATTACGGAGAAGATCATACTGGGTGCTATTGAAAAGCGTTTAAAGAAGAATGCAATCCTCAGGCACGGTCAACACGGCTTCGCAAAGGGAGAGTCCTGTCTAACCGATCTGATATCCTTCTGCGATAAGGTCACCTGCCTAGTGGGTGAAGGGAAGGTGGTGGATATAGCTTTTCTAGATTTTAGTAAGGCTTTTGATATTGTCCCTCACAGCATCCTTCTGGACAAGTTGTCCAACTGTGAGATGAGCAGGTACGTGGTACGCTGGGTGAAGAACTGGCTGGAGGGCAGAGCTCAAAGGGTTGTAGTGAATGGGGCCTCGTCTGCCTGGTCATCAGTCACCAGCGGTGTTCCTCAGGGGTCAATTCTAGGGCCAGTCCTGTTCAATATTTTTATCAATGATCTGGATGCAGGAGTTGAATGTACCATTAGCAAGTTTGCTGATGATACCAAACTGGGAGGTGCTGTTGACCATCTTAAAGGACAAGATGCCTTGCAGTGGGATCTAGATAGATCGGAGCATTGGGCAATGATCATTGGCATGAAATTGAACAAGAACAAATGCTGGATTCTGCACCTGGGATGGAGTAATGCCAGGCACAAGTATAAATCAGTAGAGGAGTGGCTGGAGAAGAGCAGCCCTGCAGAAAGGTCTGGGAGTACTGGTCGACAGCAGGCTCAATGTAAGTCAGCAGTGTGTGCCCTGGCAGCTGAGAGGGCAAACCCCATCCTGGGGTGCATGAAACACAATATAACCAGCTGGTCAAAAGAGGGGATTATCCCGCTGTATTCAGTGTTGGTGTGCCCTCCCCTTGAGTCCTGTGTGTAGTTCTGGGCCCCACAATTTAAAAAGGGTGCGGAGGTCCCTGAATGCATCCAGAGGAGGGCAACAAAACTGGTGAAAGGGCTGGAAGGCATGTCCTATGGGGAGCAGCTAAGGACTCTGGGTTTGTCTAGTTTGGAGAAAAGGAGGCTGAGGGGCGACCTCATTGCTCTCTACAGCCTCCTGAGGAGGAGAAGTGGAGAGGGAGGTGGTAAGCTCTTCTCCCGGGGATCCAGCGATAGGATGTGTGGGAATGGTTCAAAGCTGTGCCAAGGGAGGTTCAGACTGGACATTAGGAAGCATTTCTTTACCGAGAGGGTGGTCAAACACTGGAACAGGCTTCCTAGAGAGGTGGTCGATGCCCCAAGCCTGTCAGTGTTTAAGAGGCATTTGGACAATGCCCTTAACAACATGCTTTAACTTTTGGTCAGCCTTGAATTGGTCAGGCAATTGGACTAGATGATCGTTGTAGGTCCCTTCGAACTGAAATATCCTATTATAGCCTGTTCTAGCCTATTTTCCTGTCTCTGTCATGTGTCCTATCTTCTTCCTATCCTTTTACTGAGGAGTGCTGTGAGTCTTTGGTCCTATTCCTGCTGGAGGTAGTTGTTAAAGGCTCACAGGGGGCTAATGCAGAGTTCACTGCTGTTAGAAAGTAATTTACCACAGACAGTGGCTGTATTCAGTATCCAAAGGCCAGTGAATCTGGAATACCTAAGTAGGTAAAAATATAGTTTGACTTCTTGTGTCTCATACAACACAAAGGCTTTAACGTGTTCCTTGACATGATAAAAAGCATGGAGAGCAGATGGGCAAACTAAAGCACATGGCAAGTCTTAAAATATGACATGTTCTCAGTCTTTCTCTAGCAAGCTTCAGAGATGCTCTTTGAGAGCACATGCCCTCAATTACAGCTGTGTTTAACATAACCTTTTTCTAAAAAAAAATTAAAACTCCTACCCTTTTTCTTAAATCAATCTTAATCGTTTGGTTACAGTTAAGCAACTTGATTTTTAAGGAAGTTTTTTTACAATTGGGAATGTGTTCCGCTCTGGTTTTGTGTTCAGGATTACTGCAATTAGCTTTTTAAAACTATTGATAACTTGTTCACTATTTCTTGCCCTTCAGAATTTTTTGTAAGTTCTCTTTCTTAATTCTTTTCCCATCAGGACAGATAAAACACATCATCACCAAATGAGTCGGTTGTTTCTTTCTTCCGAAGTTTGAAAGCCTAATGCTTTCATTCAGTGCATTTTCCAAAAGGATTGAAACACAACATTTGGAAAGCATGTCAGTGAGGGGTAAAACTTTTATTTCTAGCTGGCTCCTGCCACCTTTCAGAACTGCCATCCTGTGCTCTGAGAGCTTTGTACGGTTCTGTTCCAGGACAGTACTGTGCCTTGATAGCAACTGCGTATCCTGGGAAAGCAGCCGAGAGGAGGCAAGAAAGCTGTCTTGGTACAGGAAAGACAAGGGACTCTTGTATGCTGCATACAGAAGTCTCATCCCACCAAAAACTTTAGTTTTGTGGTTCTTGACAGAGCCAGACTGCTCTGAGACACACGATAGAAGAACAGCACGAGTTGTAGGAAGGGAATTTCCAATTGGCCATGAGGGGGAGGGAAAATTTCCCCCTTGGGAGTGGTGCAGTGCTGGCACAATCCCAGAGAGGCTGTGGAGTCTCCATCCTTGCAAATATTCAAAGCTTGGCAGGATGAGTGGCCTGACTTAACGTCGCAGTTGGTCCTACTGTGAGCAGGAGGTTGGACCAGAGACCTCCAGAGGTCCCTGCCCACCTAAACCCTTCTGTGATGTTACATCACCCATGCTTAATATGGTAGATCTTGTGTATCAATACTTTTTGAGAAAAACAAGAAGGGAAGGTATGTGACAAGGAGCTTCCCAGGTAAGGAGGGGAACAAGAAGCAGGAGACTGAAGTAACAAGTAAATGTTACTCGGTAGTGACAGGTGGTTTAACCATCAATCTTCTCCAGTGCCTGCTTTCCTAGCACACAGTTATCCATTGAACAGTTTAACATCCCACTTGCAACAAGAAGTAGACTCAGAACAGTGAAGCAGCATGGGATGTCCGGCAGGCAGGGAGAAGCAAACAAGTCCCACCCCTGCTTCATATCCATCACTTCAACTCACTAATCAAAGTCTGCAAGCTCAGTGCAAACAGACATGTGAGCTTTGGAAATGCAGTAGCGTGGGGTGAAACCCGCCTGTGGCTAGACCTCTATGGATACAGTCAAAATGAGGGTTTAAGAGAGAAAAAGCCAGAGCCATGCTCTACAATGGTTCTGTCTCCTCATGTGAAATTTCTGAGGGGAACCTTTTTTCAAGCTGGAGACACTCTGCCTGCATTTTTTCCTGCTTTTATTAGTTAAATGTAAAGATGCAAAGTTTTGTTTGTTTTGTTTTGCTTTGCTTTGCTTTGCTTTCCCCTTGGTCTTATGTGGAAGTAGTTTCCTGTGATTTTGTTTTTTTTTCCAGGGCAGTAGGAATAATGAAAGTTCCAGTTTAAAAAAAAGTGTAGGAAAAAGCTTGGGAAAAAGTAATGCATTGCAGGAGAAGGAGAGTCACTGGGAGAGTGGAATTGACTAAGGAAGAGAGATGGTGTGAGACAGAACAGGGTTAGTGCCTGATCCAAATCCATGGGGACTACTGGGGACTGGGGCACTGTGCCTGGAGAAACTGGGGACAGGCAAGCCCTGAAAGAGGAAAGCGAGGGAAACAAAGCAAGCCAAGCAGCAGAGAGATTCTCTGGGAGGGTATGAAAGTAGGAAATCAGTCCAGGAGACAGACAGACTAATTGCTTAAAAGCTATTTTGGGAGGAGAGTTTCTCCCTCGTCTGGGACAGCTGCCTCCATCATGGCTCTCTCCAAAGCTGCGGCTGCCCTGGCCCAATCCTTGTGATAGTCCTGCTTCCAGTGGAAGGTTGGAGTGGAGATGTGCAGTGTTTCTTGAAGTAGTGCTTCTGTGAGTCTTACCTATCTGACTTATCAGAGAAAAGTATTAAGGGGGTTTTGTTCCTGCCCTTGGGGTTTTTAATGAGACTGCCTGCTGGTGAAAGGAGGTGGGACGTGCCGCAGACGTGTGCTAGCAGAAACAACCATCCTGGCCTTGGGCAGATGTGGGAACTCCAGCTCCCTACCTGGCTGGTTGTGTTAGGCAGAGGTTTTGGTTTTCTGGATCTTCCCCAGTCTTGCTTGTATCCCTTGGTCAGAGCGCAGAGTGAGAGCTATGTCTGGAGAGTCAGGAAAGAAAGGAAAGCAAGAAGAGGGGCATACACTGGCATCTCCTGCAAACACCATGCCAAGGTAGGGAATCACTGATCAGAGCACCTCAACTGTGCAACTTGCCTCTACTTGTTGGTCTTGTCTTGCCCCACATCAGAGCAGCAGTGATTCTCCAGGGGCTCAGGTGAGCAGCACACCAGGGCTACCAGGGAGCCGAGGCTGTGTGAGCTCTCTCTATTGTCACTGCGCTATCTCAGAGGAAAACCCTGTTTAAACTCCCGGAGGTGGGCAAGAATCCTTCTACTCAGGGGTTGCAGGAGTCCTTCAATGGTGGGACAGGCTCTCTTCCCAGATGCTTTCACCTTGGTGAGTCCTTGCAACGCCAGACTTGGGAGTCTGAGTGACAGTAGCAAGGGTCTTAACATGGTTCTTGTTACTGTGACAATTCCTTCTATGAATCTCATACGCTGACATCCTCTGTTGGCTGTCAGAAATGGAGGACTCTGTACAGGCTCCCAGACGCTGGGAAGCTGAAGATATTCTATGGAAAATTGTGTACTGATGCTTTCTCCTTCACCTTCACTCTTTTCCCACTCAGAGCTTCCTTAAATTCTTGCTTTATCTCTTTTCCTTGTCCTCTTATGTTTAGACAAGCATCACTTGCACCCTCTCCCATGAGGAGATTTTCCATGGGCTGCTGTTCCCCCTCGCAGCAGGGCAGTTGCTTATCTGGGAGCTCTGGCAGCCCTGGCTTCTCTTTGTTCCCCAAATACACCCACCTATCACCATTTGCAATAAGCAGAGGCCTCTTAGAGGGGGTGGGTATGGCTGTTAGATGCAAGTGGTTGCTGTCATTATTAGAAGCTGTTCTTCAATGGAGGGACATTTCCACAGATTGACTACATTGCAAGAGTTTCCAGTATCTTAGCAGTGTATTTAGTTTTACAATACTGCCTTGAGACGTGGGGGGTGTTCTTCTTTTTCTCTTTCCTTAAATACGTTCCTGATTCCCCGGCCTGTGCCGTTCAGCTATTTTGCCATTTGCTTGGGAAAGGAATTACAGCTGTAGCACGTTTGCCATTTCTTCTATAGCCCTGTGAGTTTTCAGTTCTGTCTGAGAAGTGTTTGTCCTGCAGCACACAAGTACTTCGTGCTGAGAAGTCCACAAGGCAGACACGTCTGTGTCATTTAACGCAGGGGCCAGGAGGAGAGTGTGCCACTCAGTGAACTCATGCTGGGCCAGAAAACACACTCACTTGCTACTCATGGTCCTGCAAAGACTGGCAGCCAAAGCGTGGAAGATCTAGGAAGCTGTACCTAGGATGGACAAACGTCCTGAGCTAACATCTGTAAAGGGGGCTTCAAGGCTCCCAAATACCATCCAACCCTGGCACATTTGTGGAGGCAACCTATTTCTGTCTTTGAAGTTGGATGCTCAGATATCTCTAGATTTTGCAGTTTCTCTCAACGTAGAAGTGGTGAAGCTGTTTTTCTTTTTTTAAACAGTCTCTTCCTTAGCATGTGTAAATTGCCAAGAGCAATCTAGGAACAAGATGCAATTTTTAATTAAGCCACATGTCTCTGCAGACCTGCCTTGTTCCATGCCCAAATGCTGCCTTCCAAATGCTACCTGTCTGTATCTACACTATCTACCATTTCCCTGGGCAGCAGCTATGTGCTGAACTGCTGCCCTTGGGGTGTCAGGGATGGGGGCTCCTTGGTGTACTTTGGAAAGCTTGTTTGAACAGTTACGTGTCTCCATCCCCCTGTGTGAGCTTCTTTATTCACGCTATCGGCTGCACGCTGGTTTTATAACAGTAAATAAAACATCAAGGACACAAATTCTGGTGATGCCAGTATTTGTAACTACTTGACTACCCTGAGGATATGCTCATGTGTGGATTTAGCAGGCAAGCTACCTAGAAAAGTGTTTAGTCACTTTTGTGATGTGCTTTACAAAGGCAACCAAATCAGGAGAACATCTATTATGGAGCAGAGGGGTAAACGTAATCTTTTATGCAAGTTTTCAACATTTCTCCACATCAATGTGTCTTTTATTCCCCAAAGCACAACGTGAGAGCTTTTTAGAGTAGAAAATTCTGTTTAATATGTTTCACAATGTATTTGAAGTCCAGCACAGAAACTTTTTCCTCGTGCTCAGCTCTGACTAAATCTGCCTTGGTTTCTCAGGAGAAATGCTTGCTAGGAAGGAGAGCACTCTGAGATCTCCTTTGATGTACTGATGAAATCATTGCTGTGTTTTGTATTCCAGTAGGCATGCCACTGTGCTTTATTTATATTTTTAATGCAATGCCATTTTATATGTTTCAAAACTGGCAATGAAATTAATATACAGTATATAAATGAATTATAGAAAAAGAAGAACTCTGGCAGCTGCTTTAGAGAAGTGATTAAAATTTAAAAGGCAATTTGCCAGTAGGAGAAAACAAAATAAACTCATTATTTACCATGGCTACATCCTTAATGGAGTGTGGAAATTATTTTATTAATGCTTTTGGTATTTCAGAGGGTGTTTTTTTTCTTGACAACTACAAAAGATCTGCTTCTTTACAGGAAAGATGATTGCTCCAAAAGTTATCACTTTCTGTGGCAAACCCAGTTGCTCTGGCAACTGCTTTCCATCCAGAAGATAATATTCAAGAAATAATTCTCTCCCTCCATTTTGGGCCAACAGAATTGTAAGTAAGTCAACTTGGTTTACTCCTCTAGATGTTAATGGCATTTCATCTAGAAAGAAATCTGGGCAGAGGTTGTTGGTCCACCGGGTCATTGGAGCTGTGCAAGAAGGGCACAGCAAAGGGTTTGGCTAACTTCTAAAAAAGGTCCTTGGATTTTTCAAAGTCTGGAAGGTACCAATATCATAAGCAGCAGAAAAGAGGAAGATCTTTTCCAAAGTCCTTGTGAAAAAGGCATGGGGATGGGGCATAAAACTGTTCACAAGGCATCTAGATCTGTGACCTGGCCCTTCTCAGCCAGACCTTTATGTCCCTCAGTCATTTTCTTAGCAGGCTGAAAGCTAGGACTTCCCTGTGCAAGTCTTGTAAGGCCATTGTCTGTAAGTCCCACTCCCTAAAACCAGGAATTTTGCTGAAAGCACTAATCTCTGTATTTCAGACTTTTTGAGACTTCTAGAGCTTTATTTATAATGACTTTCCCAGTACAAGTTTAGTTTACCTAAACTTACCCTTTAAAATCAACTAGGCTGCAGACCAGCCCACCCCCTAAGCTGTTGACCTGATAAAGATCATCTGGGACTTCAAACAGCAGGGAGAAACTGTACCCCTGAGAACTGTGACCACCTGTGAGGTTTTTTTAATGTTTTTTAATTGACTTAGCACAAAGGGAAATTGCAGTGATTTTCTTCTGACAAAGAAATAGCCTTTAGGTTTTGTTAATTGGATAGCAAGGAAATAAAGACTTGAGATGTGTTAATTGTTTGTGTTGAGATGTCTATTGACTGAGCAATTAGGATGACATTGCAAGAGGATGCTTGTGTAAGATGATTGTTGGGCTGGACTGTTTTGATGCAGAGATTTTGGAGCCTTTTACTTGTTAAGGTAACTGTTGCCTGAACAAGGTAAGTGGAAACGTTGAAACAGTGGGAGACGGTGCCCTGAATAGCCCTTGGGGTATACGTCTGCAGCGTGATAAGTGTACGCATGAATGAGATGAATCTCACTTCATTTTGGCTAGCTGTCTGTTTTACTTATTGCAGGAGGCTGTGAGTACAAAAGAGATAACAGGGCCTTGTGTTGTAAGAACAGTTCTTTAATCTTGCTAATCAAAGGATATTAGTGATGCCTTCTGCTTTTACATAAGGTTCTTTGTAATAATTTTAGCAGAGCAAAAACCACAACTGTAGCCAGGTCTTATCTCTTCAAAAGAATCTGATTGTTAGCAAAGGTATCTTGTAATTAAATACTACTTTAGTCTATTCTAGTATCTAGGTTTATTCCTTCAAGGCTTGGAACTAATTACATTCAGATTTACCCTTAGCCTAGGCGACTTCCTGTGACAGGCCTTGAAAGTGCTGAACTCCAGAGGCTGACCTTTACTTTTTCTAACAGTTTGGATACAAAGATGTAGTAAGGTACAATTGCAGGTACTGCTTCTGAGCAATTTTAAGTGGTGCTTTCCTTTTAAATTTGAAGTTACGCTCTGAGCTAAGGAAGTAAAAAATATTTAGCCAACTCAGTGGAGCATGATGTAGTGAAAAAGTGTAATCTGGATAAACAAATCGGATGTGTAGTGGGCCCTGTTGCAGATCATTTGGCTTGGTCCCCTTGGGTCTGGGGCTCCTGCAGTGAGATCCTGTGCCCATCTATCTGGGCCAGAAAAATGTCACATTTCTTTACATGGCAGCTACAGCAACCTGGGCAGTATTGTAGCTAGTCTGCTTTACTACTAGGTTACTAAGAGTATCCTACTAGCCTACTCTTGTCTCCGCACCAAGTAGGTCTTGAGTGCCAAGTATTTGCCGCTTCCCTCCACGAGGCAGAGAAGATGCCTGCCAATCAATCTCCTTTTGCCCCTGGGTCTGAACGAGGGAAGGGAAACGGCGGGTTCGTCTCTCTGGAGTAACCGCTGCTCAGGGTGGCAGGTCTGGGAAGGCGCTGCACGCCGCGGGGATCGAGCCACCTTGGGGAGGGCTGAAAGGCCTTGCCACGCTTGACGCCTTTTAGAAGTGAAACATAGTTTGTTTGTTGGTAGCTTTTGAGTTTGAGTGACTGATTTTTTTTTTTATTGAAGTGTTTTTTTCTAATTTTCTTCTTTCTTTCTTTCTTTTTGGTTGATTGGTTGGTTTTGGTGTTTTGTTGTTGTTGGGGGGGGCGGTTCTGACAAAACTTGCTCAGCCCAGCAGCTCCTTGGTCAGCCCTATGCCCTGCTGTAACACGCAGGAGACTTTGACAAGCCTTCTGGGCAATTTCACCTGCTCTCAATATTAGCAATCCCTGCCTAAGCTCTATGATGGGACTATCACTATTTGCCTCTAAGCAGCACATGTTCTTTACCAACGTGCCTCTCCTTCATAGGTGGGAAATAAAGAGGTGCTGTTTCACAGCTGGGCAAGTTGGACTGCAGAGACTTTTTGGGGTCTGTGTCCTCAGGTGACCTCCGGTGCCCTTGGTCACCTCTTTCCAGTCCATCTGACTTGTCCAGAGTCACAGATATACCAGTCTCTCCAAGGCTAGCTTTCACCTGCAAAACTAGGAGACAGCAGAGTGATTTTGGACAGTGGTGGAATGCTTAGGTACCGCCTGATGCCAACAGCTGAAGGACAAGGCCTGACTGTGAGGAAACACTTGCAGGGTGACCTATTTTCCCTGACCCATGACTGCCCTGGCCATACCATGAGAGCCGCTTGAAACTTTGAGAAACTAAAATATGCTAAATACGGTTTTGTCAGATAGGAATCTCTCTTCCAAGCAGAGATTACCCAGAGGGTGAGCTGCTCAGGGCAAATTAACATTATAGAAGTAAAGCAAGTTTAAACCTGTTTCTATTCATCTGGCAAGTGCTTTCAGGCTAATAATGGAAAGGGCAGCAGTGCTATGTAGTAATGGGCCTCCTTTCCGTTGTTCTGTGAAACTGCACTTCATTAAATGGCAACCTTTCTCCTGTCCCTAAATAGTAAACTATAGCAGTAGCAATATAAAAGCACTTCAATATTTTATAGCAGCTAAGGCTGCCTGCTATCTATAATTACAGTCAATACTTGGACTGGAGAGAAATGCCTTAATTTTCTTAATGTTTCATGCATGGAAAAACAATCAGGCTTTTCCTGTATTTCTAACTGCATTGGCTGGCTCTAGATGAGTGTGCTTTTCCAAATTATTACCAGGCCCTGGCAAAAGTAGCACTGAAGTAAAAACCTTCTCACAACTAAATGCCAGCCCTTGTTGCAGCCTACTTGTGCAAGCCTCTATCCCAAGTCCCGTTTAGCTTTGAGACCCCTAGTTCCACATTCATAGACCTTAAACCTTGATTAAATTCTGCCTGGAAAGCAATGAGCTTGGGAGCTCTCTGTGCCCTGATGAGTGCTAGCTGTATGTTTTGCCATCCCCTGCACCCCTGTGGTCCTGCTGGGAAAGGGAAAGTGGATGCCTGAGATCTTGGATGGGGAAGAGATGGAGAGAAACTTTGCTCAGCTAATGAATTACAGGTAGAAGAGAGGAGAGCAAGGGAGAAGCCATAAGTTGCAGGGTTCTTTCTATTCTTCCATGGGTTGTCTTGCTGGTCCTTGGGAAAGGAGTGTCAGGACCACGAGAGCTCCGGCTGCAGTCTTGAAGGAAGGGAGTCCAGCTTGCTCATGTGTGTATGAAGGACCAACACCCAAGTGGTGCAGTGCCTGTCCTTGGGATAGGGATGAGAGATCCCAGCAAGATCAGGTGGAAGCCAGCAGGAAGTTTTTGTACTGAAAGGACAAATAAGTGAGAAGCGGAGAGCATTTTCTGGCTGATGCTGCTTAGATCAGGGGAGTTGAAACAAAGGTGCTTTGGGCTGTAACTATCCCTCTTTCTTAGTTCTATCTCCAAAAGCCCCATCAGAAATGTAGGTAACATCATTCCCAGGTCCTTTCCAAGCAGTCTGGGCACATCTACTTCTTGGCTTTCCCAAAGAGATCCCCAACCTACAAAAAGAAGCACCTGTGTTGTCATAACCCATATGCTTTTGGCTGCATGCTACAGAGAAACTACATCTGCAGGCAACTGTCCTCTGTTGATGTGCCCCTCATCTGTCTCCTGAAGGCTGGCAGATGTATGCATGTTCAAGGCATCCTCTGTCTTTGTGCTTAAGTTTGCTTCCAAGAGATGCAGCCCCAGTTTGGGATGTGGAATCCAAGGTAACGGGGTATGGATATGGCCACACTGATCCATTGTGCACAACTGGCTAGAAAGATTTGGCATCTTCTACAGCCCGTGGGCTGCCTGCACACCAAAGGACCCACTGCTTGGACCATGTGCCTGTGTGTGACAGTGCAGAACAGTCTGACACTGGTACTGAAAAGCCATGCTTGCAAATAGGTATTGTGCCAAAATGCATGAGACCTGCTTTCAAGGAAGTCCCCCATTTATTTGTTCACTGCTGTAATTACTATGTCCCTGTGACACTGGTTGGACAGTCAAATGAGGAGAGGTGATTTATGCAGAGCTGATACTCTAACAGCAAGAGCTGCCAAAATACCTATAGCACTGCTGAATCCTTGCTGTAAGTGTCATTTGGTTAACACGCCAGAGCACAATCCAGAGCAGAAATTTCCTCATCTCTCACTGGCATGCATGGTAAACTTACTCTTGTGTTACTGCAGGTTGCCACTATGCACCTGCGGTATAGGCTATCTAGGTATGTTACCAGCTTGTTGAAATTAAACTACAGTTGATATGAAAGCTTTGATGGTAAGGAAAGATGAGGTGTTGACCTGAGAAAGAAGTGATTTCGCTGTCTCACCAGAAATACTTGTCCCAGTTAAGACCTATCATGTATTAGCAGTGTGTGTGTAAGTTAATGGAGCTAATGAACAGGTAGCCCTGTCGCTGGTGACTGTGGGCCCTGAGCTGTGGGGTCTATCAGGACTAGGATGCTGTAGGGCTGAGTTTTCCGCCGTAGAAGATATGTGCTTGCTGTTACTGGAGCAGCCGCAGATTCACGGTGCTCTGGCAAAGAGGATGATCGAAGAAAACGCTTGCTGCCTGTGAGCCTTTGACAAAAGCTTGGCAGCTCCGTTCCCTGTGCTGGCAGCCGTGAATGTCAAGGCAGAGGCTAGAAGAGGAAACCCTGCCCCCCGGTCTGAAGGAGAGGCTTTGCAGAGAGAGGGAGCATCTCTGGCAGGGACCTGCCCGTGTGGGGACGGGCAAGGAAAGCAGCACCTTTCCACGTAGGCCACGGCTCCTCAGCGGGTCTGGTCTGCTCCCCGCAGCTGCTGTGGTTTTGCCCACAAGGCCTTTTGCCATCTCCTTTTCTTTCGCAGGAATGCATGGCAACACCTCAGCATTATTTAATAAGAGTCCCATCCTACATACGGCTCCTCACGGTCTTTGCACACAGCAGTTGTGTAGCTTGATGCAGTGCAGGTGGGTGCTTGGCTATGGCTGGGCTGAGGACCAGGGTGCTGAGCTGCTCCGGGGCTAGCCACTGAATCCTCTCCATATGCTACCCTCCTGCCCCCTTTTCCAAAAACCACAATGATTTTATCTCCTCCGGGGCAGATCCATCTTATCCCCTGCCCGTGCTTAGGAGACATTTCGTGGCCAACAAACATAGCCATTTGTTTCTAGTCTTCTTCCAGGTAGAACACATTGGGTCTTTTGAATCCTGGTTCCAGGGGATATTTCTCTTGGCTCTCACAGCTCTCTGCCTGCCACTGTTTTCTGAACACCCGTTGGGTTGAGTACAGTTTGCAGCCCAAATGTTTGTGGGGGGAGGGCATCTCTGTGTCGGCCATTACAAATCTCCCAGGGATTTGTGGTCCCCATCACTGTGGATTCAGCAATGAGGACCGCTGCTACCTATGGACTCTCTCTACCTATTAGTTGCATTATCCCCTGGTTATACTCTAGCCTATTTCTGTCTAAATTACTGCATGTTAATCATACACCCTGGTCCTTTAGAGGCTGATGGGAGTTTCCATCTCCACAGGAGCTGGATTTATAGTTACAGAAGTAGTGTCACTCAGATCTTAATAACTTTTGCCTTGTGTTTCTTTAGTTGTTGGGCTTTTGTTTGGGTGTTGGGGTTTGTTTGTTGGGGTTTTTGTTTGTTTGTTTTTGTTTGTGGGTTTTGTTGTTTATTTATTTATTACCTTTTTCAGGAAAGTGTCACATCTTAGAGAAGAGTCTTTGGAGAAGCCCTTAAAGTCTTGGTAGGTTGCTCAGGATGCTGTGCCCCAGTGTACTTGTGGTTTGAACTGGTGCCCTGAGCCTCACAGAGGAGGTGTTCCAAAGAAACACATAGGCAGAACTACCAGAAAAGGAAAAAACAAATTAGAAAAAACCCATAACCCTGCTGTCAGAGAAATTGCTGCAAAGTTGGGATGCCAAATTTGAACAAGATGACTGCCAGCAGCTTAGACAGGGAGAGAAACTCACCAACCGCATGTTCTGGGAAAATTCTCACATGTATGAGGAAAAAAACTGCAACAAGCATGGCCTAGTGTTATAACTTGGCTGTAGTGCCATTAGCACCAGAGTGAATCCAAGTGGTACTCAGGGCAGGGAAAAAATAAAAAGAGGAGAAAAAAAAAAATCAAACCTCTTAATCCAGCATCTTTCTACACTGTTTAAAGTGGAGCCCAGTAACACCTAGATTAAATTATTCTAGGGAAACACAGTTGTTTAATCACTTACATGGCATTTTGAGATTGATGATAACGCCAATTTTGTCAGCCTCCCTCACATAAAATGTTGTATACCTGTCTGCTTTCATCTTCCTTGACAGCCAGGTCATATTTGACAATTCCTTCTCTAAACCAATGTACCTATATTTTCTGTCTCTTTAGAAATGAGAGGTTATGGTGTTTCTGCTGTGTTAAATAGAAGCCATTGTCTCTCTCACAACCCTTAGCTCCATTTTTGTCTTTTTCTGTAACAAAAGACTTTATTGGAGCTGAAATATGTAATTTTATACACTCCTACACAGCCATAGAGCACACAGATATGCATTATATCCGATTTACACAGCAAAACCACAAACTGCACTAAACTGGTTAGGTAAAACAAAGACTTAGTGGCAGTGGTGATCAGGATGGGAAAGAGCCAGTTTTGTGCTGGGAGATGCTGGGACAGCGTGCCTTGAACCAGACCACAAAGTCGTTTGTTTTTAGCCGCCTTGGCTGCATAGTCACTGCGAGGATAACACAGTCAGCTGGAAAAGTCCTTCCCCATCATAGCTGTTTACGTGTGTCTTGGCCATTGGTGGCACAGGGATGTGTCCCTTGCAGCTGTCCAGGTCCTACTGAACAGGGGATGAAAAACCACTTGGCAAAGACCACCAGCGATGCCTTTTAATGGGGAGAGAGACTCCAAAAGCAAGTGATGCTGCTGTGTGAGCTGCTTTTCTGCGGGAAGACTGATCCCCCGATGCCCAGGGCCACGTTTCTATTCTGTTCTGCTGCAGGGCTGGGGAGGTTGCTCCCACCTGTTAGAAGGAGGTGTGAGGGGGCTAGTGCCCCTGAACTGGTCACCTCCATGATGGTAACAAATCCCCTTCCCCTTTCCCAGGACCGTGGGCAGAAGGGCCTTTTGTGTGCAACTCTCTTAGATAAGAAATATAGGCGCACTTCTCAAATGACAAAGGTTTGATGGGGAGGGGGGACATTCATAGAGAATTCTGTTTTCTTAAAGACAGACAGCTAAGAGATAATAGCTAAATTATTTTAAAAAGTAAAATAATGATGCCACTTTTCAGCCAGCCGTAGGACATACATATATTTATTCTGAGGGTGAGGAAAAACCCCTAAACTCTTCACAAATGATTTTACAGTCTTTTCCTAGTTTAAGACCATCTGTGGTACTCCCTGAAGGTTTGACCCCATATTGTTTACACACAACTGGCAGTGTGCCAACCACTCAAGCTGGGGCAAGAAGCAATGCCAGTGCAAAGGCCGCATTCAGCTTAGCCAAAGTCACTTTAATTTGCAGAATAGCCTAGATTTCATCCTGAAAGTTTTCCCACTTCCCACCTCATTTCAGTTACTGAGTCAAAGACTCAGTTATTTGTAAAATTCTGTTTTTCCTCTGCAGTTTGGCTTGGGATCTTGCTGTTGCATTCAGCTTCCCTTTTTCCTTTCTTACCTCACATTTAATGCCAAGCAAAAGCAATTTTTATGCTCATTTAAGTGTCTAGGACCCCGTTCCAGAGAAAAAGCCACACCTGTGGGTAAAATCAGCCCTCCTTCAAATTCATTACAAAAATGGAGTAGGAGTTTCAAGTGTTCTTCTGAAATAGAAAAACTAGAATTTTCATTCAGTTACTTGAGAAAAAAACCCACTTTGAGGAAGTGTTCCTTTAATATTTTTTCTTGTTCTTGGAAGAGGTTTTGTACAAATGTGAAAATTAATAAGGATACAGATTGCAGGATCTTGTTTATGTGAACATATTTGTTGAAAGTTTGTGAGGGCTGAATATTGCAGTAATTGATGCGTGCTTGTATTTCAGTTTCTTATGGATGCCATCTGGTCCAGTTAAGTTGCTCTGTTGTTTTATATGTTGTGTTGTGGTGGGTTTTTTTTTCTTTCTTATGATTTTGTGCTTACTGTTGGGAGGGGGAGGGAGTGGGAGAGAGGGAAGCGTGGATAAATTGGAGGAAGGATGAAATATCTGTGAAAGCATGAGCGCAGGGTCAGTTCTGATTATTTCAGTTTGTATACGTGCTTTACATTAGGAACTGGCAGCGTGTGACTAGAAGGGTGGGTACATCTCACCCAGATTTTTGAACAGTAGTTGGCTAATGTCAGGAATGAGGGAGAACATCTGCTGGGCTGTTAGTGAAAAATACGCATCTTTTTATCCCCTGCAAAAATGGACAACATTTTCATAGCTGCAAATAATATGTGTGGTGGGGGAATTGAATTCTTCCTGGAAGGGCCATATCTGGACAATGCAACTACTCTGAATGTGCTGCCTGCTCACACTTGCCATCCCTCAGCAAGCAATGTATTTGTGGGTAGTGATATTTCTTTCCGTTCTCCCTTGTCCTGGTGTAAAGGAGGAATAACCCACTACATGGAACCCAAATCAAGGGGCTACAGATCTTCTGTGCCCAAGGTGTTGTCTTTCCATCCTGAGGGCTCAGTCCCCTTCCTGCTAGCGAGGGACTCTTCCTTCATGAGACAGACCTCATTTAGTCCAGCAGAGACCTGGCTGCCCATGGGCAACTCTGCATTTGTACGTGGTGATCCGGATCCTGTTTCCGTGCCGCTCCTTTGCTGACCGGCCACCATCCTTTCCCAGTTGCCAGCCCAGGACTGTGCTGTTGGAGTGGTTTGCATCCCCTTGGGCACAGATTTTTCCCTCTGCCTCCCAGGTCCTCCTCAGTGAGTGTTAACCCTGCTTTTGGGCCACCTGTTCTCGTCTCACTCCACGCAGGCAGCAGCAGATCTATTGCAAAATCGGTTTCTATTCCCCAGCAATAAACTTTTCTCTCCATCGTGGCCTCAGGGACAGCTGTGCTAGTGCAGAGACAGCCAGGACTAGTCCAGGACTGGCCACGTGCTAAATGGCCACCACTACACACGTGCTGATCGGTTGACTGGCTGCCACCTCCAAGGGAGCAAACCGGGTGACGATGACATGCCTATCTCCCCGTGGGAACCTTGTTGAGCGTTTCTCTCTGCAGTCTGGCCAATGATTCTTACTATAGACATAGGAGATTAATTTTTCTTTCAGATGTCTCTGTCAAATTGGGCTGAAATCAGCTAATGGACTCTAAGTGATCAGAGGGCACTGAAATGACTGTGCTTATTATAAAGCGAGGTGAAGAGCAGCATTTCAGGCAAGGTGTCAATGGTGGCAGCTTGCTCACCTGATAGCATTATATTGAATGTCCCTTTATATTTAAGGTTCCAAAATGCTTTGGAGAAGGTCTTTTCTTTGCAGATGAGAAGAAAAAGGTTTCTTAATTGAGAGATCAAGATGTCTTTAGTAGGCTTGTGTACATAATGTAGCAAAAACGTATATGTGTAGAGGGCTGTATGTTGCTTTGGAGAGACAAAAATTACTCAGTAGAGTTTAAAATCTCTCTCTTTTTTTTTATGATACTTCTTAGATATTAGAACCCTTTTACTCCCCACACATTTGCATAATAAAATAAGAGATGTTTTTAATTGACTAGAAAGAAGAAAAGCTTTGATAGATAAATCCAGGTGGAAAAGGTATAGGGCCATAAATTCTACTCTGAGCAGAGCTGGTTGGGAATGGTTCAGCCTTCATGGGGGGGTGGAAACTACAGTCTCTTTAAAGAGCCAATATTTCCCACAGGATATTTCTGTTTTGCTAAAAAGGAGAAAATTAAGATAGAGCAATATTAACATTCTTTTCTCTGGGCTGGGCTCACTCACCAAGCAGTATCTCCCATGGTGTCTCTGGTTAGAATGATGTGATGTATCTTGGACTACTATCCTGGACTTAGGACAAAACTAATTTTTAAAACATTGGAGTGATCTCAAGAATAGAAATCCCCCCCCCCTTTTTTTTTTTTCCCAAGACAGAGAATCTGGAGGAAATGACTGAAGAGAGAAACAACACTTTCCTCCCATAAGTGACGCTGAGTCATTTCTCTGTTGAATGATGAGGCAGAAACTCAATTATGGCAGAAGACAGACTGTGATGAAGTTTATCTGGCAGCACAACTATCTTTCGTATTTGGAGAGCCAAGGTCCAAGTACAGATTGGACTGGAAACTGGATTTTAGATCAGGTCTTCCCATCCAGGTGCTCCCAGTGTCTCAGTAGACATTTGTAAGATTCACATGGTAATCTACCAGTGTACTGTTTTGGGTGAGACAAATCTTTTTTCTCTGCTCATTCTTGTCTGGTTGATTGGCTTCAAGGTGTCCTGCCAAATGTAGGGACTGTGGTGTCTGCTTTAGCTGCCCAGACAGCACTACACTGGTGTAGAAGAGAGCTTAATGGCTTGGATAGCGTTGTCCTTTTTGTTATCTTGGCCTGGTGTCGGCCGCAAAGGCCTTGCAATAAACCCTGCTGTGTGTTATAGCAGGGCCTAGGATCATCCCGTCCCTCCTCCAGTATGTCCTTCAACGTTGCTCTCATGAACCACTGTGCTCAGGACTGTGGAACTTTCCAAAGTGCCTGCACAGGATGAAACTTGTTTATGTTGCATTAATCCTTCTGCGTGAAAGTCTACCCTTGGTTGTGTATCTAGGCATATCTCTTGGTCTTAGCTTTCTTTTCCTGTGCCAGGAGAGTCCCATGGGTTGTCTCCCATGTCTCTACCACCCTGAGCTCAGCATGGTCTTGGCTGTAGCTTCTTAATCCTTCCATAGTATTAAATGTCAAGGAGAGCAAAAGGCATTGCTCTTCTCTCAGATATTTAATCTTCCCTAACCACTAAGGGAAAGACCATTGTAGTTGCTTCTTGCATTTGTTAAATAAATATCTTCTATGAGTGTTCTGGGCAGACAGCTTTGCCACAATGTCCTGTCCTGCACTTAGCCCTGCCCCTTAAATGATAGACTGGTCTCCATGAGACAGCTTTCTGAAGCATTTCTCCTAGTCCTTCAGAAAAAAAGAGACCAAAAATCAAACACATTGATCAATTTGCAGGGTTTTAGGAAAAACCTTACATGAGAATTTTATTGGGTTTCAGCAACGATTTCTCTGCTCAGCTTTTGCAAAATGCTCGAGCTCTTTGTTTAGTAGCCTTGTGTTGACAAGTAAAATGTGTATGTAATTGCTTTGTTCAATCAAAGCTCTGAAGGCTTTAATCTTTTATACAGTGGAAATTTGCTGTATTTCTGACCCTCAGGATACCCGGAACATACAGGTGATGACTGCGCTACCTTGTCCAAAATGCTTTTCTGGTGGAGATGTCTCCATGACAGGGTGGTATCCTGGGAGTAAATTCACAGCTTGGGGTTGACGCTTACGGCAGTGTGCCTGGCTGACAGCTGATGTGGCTAAAGCAGTAACCTCGCTGTTCCTATGGCAGAGGGCTGGGGCACACAGCTAGGGACAGGGAGCCCTTTGACTACAGCAGGTTAAACCCCAAAGGGATCATGAGTCAAAGCGCTTGGATGCTAACACAACAGTAAGGTAAATTTAATTGGAGTACTGTGCAATCTGGTCATGCCTTTACCTAACAGGAGTCCTGAATGGCACTGCTCTCTGGCATGTGGGGTAATTGCACAAAGCTTATCTTTCTCTTGAACAGCAACTTCGGAAAGATAGAGCACAGTTCTGGAAAAAAAGATACTTTGCAGTAATTCTTAAAGAGCTCAGTCTGGTTTTTGAGAAGAAGATCCAAAAGTAGCTTGATTACAGTGTTTAAGAACTTCATAGGGAGAAAATAGCAGGTGTTAAGGGCCTTATTAATCTAGTGGAGAAAACCTGAACAAAAAACAATGTCTGGAAATGAAAGGCAGGAAAGTTCATATGAGAAACAAAGCCTGTTTTCTGGCAAGGAGGAGAACCAGCCACTGGTGTGAGCTCTAAGTGGGCATAACAAATTCTACTTTTGTGAGTGCATTCAAGTCCAGATTCAGGGCTATTTGGGGAAGATGCTTTAGGCAGATGTGGATAGCTGAGCTATACCTTAAAATGACTGGCCTAAGCATCATAGCTGGTACTATGCAAAGGTCAGGACTAAAATGGCGTGTCTTTCCTCAGAGGGGGGCACTCGGGAAGAGTCATCTCCCATCCCCGACATAGCTTTTTTGTGTGCCATTGGTCAAGTTACCGAACCTTTCTGCATGAGGGTTCCCCTGCTCTGCATCATGGTGTTGTGCTGAGAGTCCTCAGGGGCCAGAGACAGTCTGTTGGGCTCTAGGCTGCAGAAAAAGACCCTGATTTTGTGTCCATGGCGCTGCAAATACGGCCCTGGGAAAAGCTATATCTGAGTTTTATGAGCTTTAGAGCATTCAGTTCATTCTCAAATGTTTATCACTCTCCCAACAAGAAGGTAGGAATTGCACTGGATTAAGGGATTACACTGGTTTAAAAACAAATAAATGAAGCCCTAAACCATGCTCATTTTTAACTTTCTCCATCTAGATGAGTTAGTAAAGGAAGCTAGGGAAAATGCACATCTTAGTGTGGAGTGGGGTGGGAGAAGGTGGTGTATCATGTCTGGAAAATCGCTCTCATCCCATGCCCTGTTGCTAACAGCTCACTCTACACAGGCAGTCTCACGAGTGGGAGGAAATGGCAATTCTTCTAATGGAAAGCATCTCCTCACTCCAAGAACAGATTGCGCTCATTCTGGTGACACCTGCCGGAGCCAAATAAAACCTGCTGGAGTAACACAGCCATTGCTGAACCACGTGCCATGTTCCAACTTTCAGAAAGCAGCCGTTGCCCCACGTCAAAGAAACTCTCTGCATCCTGCTGACTTTGCTCTCTGGAAGTGCTGGCATGGCCAAAGGAACATGCCAGGCAGAGGTGCTCCTAGGATTTAAGTGGCCCTGGTCGGAGGAGCTCATCTTGCTCAGCACTTGGAAAGGTTTCCCTGGTAACTGCCTCCTCCCCAAAGCACTCTGCCTCCTGACTCTCACCTGGCTTCTGCCCTGGAGTTAGGAGGGCTCATACCTTTACTTCGAGAGTTGTTTTTAGAGATTTTGCAGCTCTTAGAGTCTGCATTGTCTGCATAAAATAAACTGTCATTTAAAAAAAAAAGAAGGAACTATTAATCTAGAAATCTTCCCCACTTAAAATTTTTTTGTCTTGTAACTATTGGAAACACAGACATAGCGATACTGCAGTCAGTTAAGTTTTTCCATTGCTTTTGAGAAAAATAATGAGCTAATAAAGCAATCTTCCCTTTGGTCATGACATTACTGTTTTACAGCATGAACCTCTTTCTGGTACGTAGGATATGTTATTTCTAGTGAAATCTCTTAAACTCAGAGCATATTTATTTATCAGACAGGCCTTGAAATTAGTAAAGTAATTGGACACGTGTGCTTGATTTTCAACAGCAAAACCTCTTGGTCTGAGTCACCAAGAAACAGAGATGCTACAGAAAGACATCTAGGGCTCTGTGTTTTCTTTCCTTTTAACAATGATATCTGATATTTTTTGAGCTTTTCTTCAAAGCTTTTCTCTCCTTTTCTTTCCTTGCCCCTCCCCCAATACAGCTTTTCAATAGTCTAGCTGCCACTAAAGAATTTCTTCATTTCTTTGAATATTTTTTTTCAAAGAGCCCTAGGAAGATTTCCAGAGGCATTGTATTCAGTTACAATCAGGTCTCAGTTCTTCCCATAGAGAAGACATGTCTGTAAAAAAATCTCCAGTGTCTATTAAAAAGCAACGTTTTGCTTTCCCATCTCTTGGGCTACTTACCCATCAGGCTATTCTGTGAAAAATTAAGGAGGAATTCACTTGTATACATTGACATGCATCCTAATCTCCAAGAGATTTATTTGGTTAGGGCTCTCTCACTTTTAGCCTTTTTAGGGCAGAGTCAATTTTAGTTTCCTTGAGTCTTGTTTGACAATTATGTTGGGTGTTTAGAGAAGCTGTACTGTTTGGTGAGGTGCTGGGTTGTCCAGCCTTGGAAGGTTTCAAGATTTGGCTAGGCAAACTGTGACAGACCTGACCCAGTGTTGGCACTGGTCCTGCTCCAAAGGCAAGGTAGGTCTGGAGGCCTCCAGATGTCCCTTCCAACCCAGATACAGGCAAAAAGTTATATCACATCAGCAGTGGGGATTTAAGGGTGGATGCCAGCATCAGACTGGGTGGTTGTTCTCCTGCCCTCATCAGATATACATTTGAAAACAGACTGAAAAGGGTTGTTCCTTATCATCCTCAGCATCTACAGCCTATAAAGGCTTTTGAGGATGCTAATAGGACCAGCTGCTAAGTCCACCTTAGACAAGCTATCCAGACCATTTTTTTGCATCTACCATTCAACAGTGAATCAAAATGGTAAAATTCTGGGGTTTGACAGCATCTGTGGGTTGCTGGGTGAGACAGTTTTCCTTTCACGTTAGCCGGAGCTCTTTTCCTTACTGCTCATCCTCAGGCTGTCCAAGCTGCATCTTCTGAGCTATAGATAACAGCTATGTGCTTTGCAGCAGCCAGCAGAGACAATGGCTGCATTAAATGCATTACAGTTCTGGTCAAATAGAATCAAATAAGCATTACACATTACAGCTACTGCAATTAGGAAACAAACACAAAAGCTGAATCCTGGTGAAGGAAAAGGTGCCAGAACATACATTGATATTTTTACCTTACAGCTTCTCAGACTTTCTCGCTAGGAGGACCACATCTCCTTACTTTTATTTTTCTCCCTGTTTGATTCTTTTTTTTTTTTTTTTTTCCTCCTGAATGGATGGAAATCTCTGTGGTTTTTTTAGATATACATTTAGTCTCCCTGGGATACCCTTTCAATGACTTACAGACCAGCAGTGGGGCACAGGTGTGTGTGGGGGAGAATTGACAGTAGAGGAGCTCAAATCTGTAACCTCCTTTCTGACATTTTTTTTCTTCAGTTTATGGTTGGGAATCAAGCATATTTTGAAATGTCTTTAAATATTAATATAGCATAAGCGAGAACTGAGTAGGTGGGGATTCAATTTTTCCAATGCCAGCAACTAAAATAAAACAGATTAACTCTAAGGATTTGTCAGAAAAATGTCAACTTTTCTATGTTTTCCTCTTAGTGCATAAAAAAAGGAGATGTGGAAGCAAGATTCCCTCTTCCTTAGTGCCCGACAGCAAAGCTTGTCAGACTGTTTAAGTGGAAGGGCTGCTCACCTTCTCGAAGAAAAAAGTCTCCTGCAGTACTGCTCTAACAGTTTTCATTTACAGATAAAAATTGGGCAAAACTTTGAATGGTCATTTCCTACTTTTATTTTCTCTTCTATTGATTTTAGGTTTGTATGAGAGCATGCTGAAGTAAATGCACAATTATACACACAATACATTCATGCCCGTGGTTTGAAGTTCTCGGTTACTGGTAAAGAATGGGACTCTTGCCAAGAAAACCGGTCTTGTAGGGCCCAGAAAAGGGACATAACTCTTCATCCTGTACATACTGAAATTATTTTCTTTGTCTTGAAGTGCCTAATGAGAAGGGTTACACATAGGTTCACAGTCATGGTAGATAAGACTGCTTTGCACTGGCATTAGGCAAGTTTATGGGCAGTGGTCCTGAGTAGACTATCAGGCTCAGGGAGCTTGTCAGGCTCAACAGCTTGAAATTCAGGGGCAGTTGCTTACAAGTGATGTTTCTGAGAGGGTCAATATTGGGGTTGATACTATTTAACACCTTTATTGATGCTTTGGATGGTGGGACAGAGTGTGCCCTAAAGCATGATGATACCCAGCTGGGAGGTGCAAACGATATGCTGGAGGACAGGACTACCATTCAGAGAGGCCTGGACAGGGTGGGAATTGGGCTGGCAGGACTATAGGGAGTTCAACCAAAGCAAATGCCAAGTCCTGCAGCTGGAACCCAACCACCCCAGGAAGCAGGACAAACCGGGGCGAACAGATTAGAAAGGAGTTTTGCAGAAGAAATGAGGATCCTGGTTTACAAGTTGCGCACTGGCAAGGCCACATCTGGATGCTGTGCGCAGCATTGGGCTGCCTGGTCCAGGACCAGCATTGATATACTGGAGCAGGTCCAGTAGAGGCCATTGAGATGGTCAGGGCCAGAGCACGCCGTGCGGGAGGGGAGGCAGGGGAAGCTGAGCTTGTTCAGGTGAGGAGGGGATGCTCCCGGTGCCTGCAACTACCTAACAGGAGAGTACAGAGGAAACAGATCTGAACTCTTTTTGGAGGTACACAGAGAAAGAATAGGAAGCCATGGGCACGCTTTGCAACCAGGGGGACTCCTGTTAGATGCTAGACGGTCTTGGGCTGCCCCTTTTCTAGCCACAGTCGAGGGGTAGAGAACAACCTGCTGAAGGTAGCAGACGAGAATTTGAACTCCTAGTTCAGCGTGGGCTCTCCCACAGCGTTTGAGCTGCCTTGAGCAAATGGCTCGGTCTCTGTGCCTTGAGTTCCTGTGCCAGGGGTGGGCTGGTGAAACAGCGTTGTCGTCTCTGCATTTTGTGAGGCTTCTGTAAGACAGAGACCAAAGAAGCAAGTAAGAGGAAGACGAGCGTCTCTTCTGGCTCACAGTAGTGGCTGGCCGTTCTTCTAAAATGCACCACCAAGAAGGTTTTGGTCCAGTCACATCCATTACATCTTGGGGCTACCTCCTGAAGAGCATTAATAGTTTTCCCTCCTCTCACATTGAGCAAGAGCGCTTTTGGCAGTCCCGTACCCAGATGATCAAAGGATATTGCTGCTTTTGCTTTTTAGTCTGCCACTGAGGTCACTTGGGTTTAGGATCAAAACTCCTCAGGTAAATTGTGTGCAATATTAGTCTTCCACAGGAGCTGATGAGTCCTGGGGAACCTGACGTTAATAAAAACCTGCCAAGGACCTGGCTTCTGGCACTAAAAAACCTTCAGGATTTGAATGAGCTCTTTTTCAATCAGTGTAAATTAGAGAAAATCTTATTTTGTAAGTACAGAACTGTGCACAGTAGAAGGGGAGTGAGAATAGCAATTAATACTTTAATACCTGACATTTACAGAGAGGTCACATTCCTGCCACTCACAAAATTTGTGACGCATTGTTAGAGTTAGAGGGATGCCAGTATTTAGATCCAGCCCCTTGGTAAACACAGGGAAAATTGAAAAGCCAAACACACTAGCTCAGGCCGATTTTACAAAATGCCAGAAAAAAGCATTGTGTAAATTTAAAACCTGCTACTTCATGCCATGAACATGAACTCAGAGGAGTCAGATCCTGGTTTGGACTGTGATGGGAGGACAGATTTTCAGGATTATCCATGTGTAGGGATCCTATTCAAATAAGCAAATATGCATGCTGACTGTCTGTGTCACCAGATATTCAGTAACAGCAATGATGGATTCTTATTTGTGGAGAATTGATTCTGTAGGATCATTTCTGAGGAGCAAATCTGGAGCTCTGCAGCTGGATGCATGATAACCGTTGTGGCACAGTACTGCACATAACTTCCCTGCAAAAGTTTCATTTAGTCTGTTGCTTTCAGGACATGTAAGAATATCTCCATTTGGCTCTGTTCTCAAAAAGTATATTTTTCTCAGGGAGTTTCAAGTAGTACCTTAATACATTTTCATGGAAGAATATCTTCATGAATCAAAGATTTCCATGCAATTTTTTTCACCTCTTTAAACTTTTTGGTTTATTATTATTATTTTCAAAATAGCATTTCTCTTACCTTCCTCCCCCTCCAGTTTCTTTTCCATTTTCTCTCCCCTCCTGCACTAGTAAAAGGAAAAGAAGAGAAGGGAACACCAGTTCCAGGTGAATTCTCTTCCAAACACCTTCCAGTTATTATGGCTTGAAGTGATGATCAGCTGATGGTTGTCTACTGTCTGCATCCTGTTTCTGCCTTTATTTCTTGTTACATGATATTTGTTGTGAGTCAGCTGAGGCAGTACAGGCAGGGCTTTCAAAAGTGATAGGTCCTAGTCTTTGGTTTAGTAAGAAACAAAAAGCATTCAGGGCCTGGGGAGCTAGTGCCATTATAAATAATAAGACAATTCCCTCTGCATAGGGCGTTGAAAACACCATATGTCACCTCACTGTATTTGTCCTAGTGTTTATTTCTTTAGTTTTGGGTTTAGTTTTTTTTTAGCAGCTGGAAAGGCTTGTAGTATTACTAGGTCATTGAATTAACAGGAAATTGTCAGCTTCTTTACACAATGAGTCTAATGAAGCACATCCCACCTCATGTGGTTTCTGTAAAAAAGAAAATCAGAAAAGAGATAGAATAGAACAGCAACGGCAATGCACAAACCTGCATCCTGTTGTACTGGGGTCAAACCTAGAGATCTGTCATTCGTAAGTGGCTTAGTGGGAAACTCCAGCCTATAGTATGTAACCCATGGACCAAGTTTTGTATGTGATGGAAGCAGCTTCTTCTGGCCATATGAAGTGAAGAGGAAAGCCCTCTTCACTAGGCATGGCACAAAATGGGAGCACTGGTCTGCAGCTGTAATAAGGCAGGGAAATGGGAGAAGAAAAGCAGGTGGCCTGGGTATCTAGAGGGACTGGGACAAAACCATGGGCCAACTAGAACTTGAGCAGACCCGAACACCGCTATCATTCTGTATTGGATCCTAGTTCCTGCAAAACATCAATGGTGTAATTAAAATTTTTAAAAATCAGTCATCTTTAAATGTGATGAAAGTGCCTTGTCTTTCCTCAAGGTCTGCAAGTTTTGTTTTAAGATGAAGGAAAAGGTGCAGTTCAGTGCAGGAATTCCTTTTCCCCCAAATTTGTAAGATTTCCACAGCTTAGCAAAGTTGTCTGAGCAGTTTCTGCTACTCATTTCTCCTGTTGTCCTCGGCAGCACAGTTTGTTCCCCCAACCTCTTCCGTGTGGCAGATTTCCAGGTGATGTCTGCTTCATTTCCTCTGCAGGCGAATGGATGCACGTCTGCTCTATGCGCTAGTTACTTCTGAAAACCAGGGAATGGGGGCATCCTGCATTACTAGTGGAGAAATGCCCTTAATACTCAGCACCTGAACGTGTGCATTCACCACCATGGCCAGCGTTGCAGCTGTGATGAGGTGCCGTAGACTCGAGTGCTGTGTGAGCTCAGCTAGAGCAGCCCTCACACCTCAGAGACTGCGATGCTGAGGCAGTTATCTACCCAAACGGTGCCATCTCCACTGGCAAGTTGGCCATCAACGTCACCTTTGATTTTCCTTTCTCTTCTCAGACCTGAAACTCTGGCAGAGATTATTTGTGAGATGGGATAATTAGAAGACAATACTTCTTATTTATTAATGTGATTCTGCTGTGCTTGGTCTGATCTTCTCTATCACTCAATGACTGAATCAAGTGTGGCTCTGCCAGGCCAGTCCATCCTTTTGAGCAAAGCAGGTTTCAGCTGGCCTGGTTTTTTTGGCTTCCAGCCTCATGCTAATCCTTGCATGCCTGCTCCAGAGATGGCTATTACGGGCTCTGACCCTTGCTCATGGCTTGCTTGCTGACAATACCTGTGCACTAATAATAGGCAGAGCAATCTTTTCTTCCCATTTGTAATGATTTGGTTCTTTCCTAGCTACTTCAGAGTTAACTGGGTTTGGTACCACAGGCTATAGACTCAAATCACAACCCCTTTGGACACTGGAGTTAGTTTGAAAAGAGCCTTTTCAAAAGGTAGATTGTTTGAGACAAAATAATTGCCAAAAAAGTTTGGAATTGAAATGAATGTTTCTGTTTCAATTTTGCTTTTGAAAGTTACCAACATCTGACATCTTCCTGCTGATTGTTAGAAGATGGATGATCCTGGGGTAGGATTTTCCTTTTTTTTCTTCTCTCTCTGCAAGCTTTTACAATATCCTCAACTTCAAAAAAATTAGAGATCAGAAGAAAAAACAACTTAGCTGCTTTCTGCCTCTGACAATGAAGACAGCAAGCAAATAAACAAACAAAAACCCCTCCACAACCTTCAAACCTGAAGATGGGGGAAAATAAGGAAAAATTTTGGGGAGCCCCTTGAACATGTACATTTAGTCCTAAGCAATCAAAAGTGGAGGAAATGATGATTCATACTCTTGAAGGTGTACTATCCGGAAGATTTGGAAAATGTGATTTTTTTTTTTTTTTTGCTTTGAATTCTGCAAAAGTATAAAGGAATGAAAATTCATGCCCTTAATAAGCACAGTTTCACAATTTCAACATGCTTTTTTTTATATTGGCATTGTGCATTTCTTCTGCTGTGCTTAGTCTCAGCACCCATGTGGTAATTCTACAGGTTTCTCTTGGTGTTGGTTTATCCAGAGTATGGTGAAGTACCTGGTTATCTCTACCCTTATTCCTTTCTGCTCCTGTGGACCCCTGGGAGCAGCTACTGATTCTTGAAAGAATTTTACAAAGAAAGGCGATGGTTGTGGCAGACATTATAACAAGGGGTAACAGCCAGAAACTGTGTTTCTGGAAGTTCAGGTTTGGCAGTAAGAAAAAATCCTGCCCCAGGGTAGTGCCACCCAGAGATATGGGGGATGTCTACCCTTGGAGATTTCCAAAGACCCTTCCCATCAGTGTGGGTCGGAGGGATGGGATAAGGCAATGCAGGCCAGGACTACGCAGCATGATTTGCAGCCACAGAAGCACAGCCATCCATGCAAGACCGAGCTGTCGATGGCAAAATTGTTGTATTCTGCCACTGATAAATTGCTCAGGCACTGTTCAACACTGAACAGTCGCCCTCTGTTCCCTGCACACCCTGGAAGGCTTTCCCAAAACTGCACTCCTCCCTGAGCTGGTACTTTCTAGACTAATGTAGACAGTGGCAGCAGTTCCTCCTCACCTCTGTTTTGCTAGGCTGCGTGCACCAAGCTCTTCTTGTCTCCTTTGTGCAATGGGCTTCCCGTCCCCATGCATACCAGCAACTTGCTCTTTACTGGATGCCTGATGAGGGCTGTAAGCAATGTTGTCTGTCTGTGTGCAGGGACACTAATAGGTGTGTATGGAAAATAGCTAGCTTGATCCACTCACCCTTTTCACGCCTGCGTTAGAAAGCGTGCGTCTGACTAATACAGCCAGGCTTCCCTTCCCTGCTTCCTCCAGGCACTGAGCTCCCCTCCCTTAGCAGTCGTGCTTATTAGTACCTGAAAACACAGCCTTGCAATTTGTGCCTCTGAACGCCCTCCTCTCCTCCCAGTTTTTATCACTCCAAGCTTTGAAGTCATCATGATCCTTCTGCTTTCCATCGGATGCGTTGCAGAAGCCTCCAACTTTGTATCATCATTAGTCGATCACAGCAGCTTATGGGTCAAGATCAGTAATGACTAATACGCTGCCTTGTGGCACCAGCTCAAACTTTTTTCTCCTTCGCCTTGGCATATGTTTGCAGTGGCTCTGAGACTCATCATTCACCATGGAGCTTGCACTGTGGGAACAAAAGGGAGGAATGGCAGGGGATTTGCAGAGAGCTAGCGCTGGCTCATGCCCTTGCTGCTTGCTCCCTGTCTTGGGCAAGTAAAATGCAGGTGCAACACAAGCTTTGTGGATGTGCAATGTGGGATGAAGCTTTGTCCACGCCACCCAAGCGTGGGTACCGAGCTAGTCAGCCCCACAGCCCTTTGTCCTGTGATAACCAAGTACAGAGGCTGAGAGCACCTACAAATTTGGGGTGTCTCAGACACAGAGGACAGATAGGAGTAGCTGAAAGAAAAAAAAAAAAGTTTTTCTACTAATGAGCCAAGGAAGTCCAAGAGCAGCATTACCCATTCAAGCCAAAACCAAATCTAGTTGCTGTTTGGGAGTTATTTCCAGCTACTAACATCCTTGATGCATAGCAGATGATCAGCATTCCACAAGGTTAATGGTCTCTGCTGCTCCCTGAGCTGTCCCCTGTGTCCCCAGGGTTCATTAGTCCCTGGAAAATCTCCACAGAAGTAAGGTAAGTGAAGTGAATAAGCAACCTTAGATCCCACTTGGGCACAGGTCTGAGAGTGGTAAACTGAGGCAAGCCCAACACCAGTTCCTTCTGCAGCACCAGAAATGCATACAGTCCTTCTCAGACAAATCCGACTCTGCTCACTCCATGAACCTCAGAGCAGTCTGAGATCACAGATGGGACTAGCAAGGGCATTGACGCCACCTCTACATTCACTGCTCTGTGGCGTCAAACCCATTTATAGACAGAGTAGACTGGAAAGATGTGTCCACACATCAACAAAGAGGAAATTCAGGAGCTCCAACATCTCTTTGTCTTTCTCCACCCATGGCTATGATGATCTTTTGTGCATGGGTTAAAGGAATAAAATGCAGCAGAAAGGTCATTCTAATCTCTTTTTTTGTTGAAAGACATTTTCTGTTAAAAGGCAGGCTAGCAAAGAGTCAAAGCAGTGATGTTAACGCGCAGAGCTCTGAGCCGCAGGTGAGGCTGCAGGGTTATAATGGCAGTCGCGTAGCGATCTCTGCAAAGAGGGTTGGTTTGTGAGTAGATGGGATCGGACTGTTGCTTCGGAATGCTCTGCTCCCGTATTTGCCAAAAGGTCTGGCAGCTGCTTGAAGAAATCAGATGGGCAGCAACATGCCTGTGACCAGGACTTCCCTGGGGCAGGGCAGGACTCCATCCTCTGCACTGTCATCATTTTTCCTGCTGCGCAGGGGAATCTGGGGGCAGCAGCGCCCCACATTTCAAAACCCACGACATACACTACTTTTTGCCTTCTACCTAAGATGGGTACCTTGGCCAACCAAGGCAAATCAAATTTTGTTCTGCTCTGATGTAACAAGAAGAGCAGGCTAAAATACTAAGGCCAAGCTGATGGGCTCGGCTGCAAACCATTTGAAATTTCCAGGAACCTGTAGACATAGCGAGTAGATACCCTGTTCTCCCATTGCTCATCTTTCTCTGCAACCCTGGTCGTTTTTTCATCTTGCTTGGTTTCCAGAACTATGACAACATGTGGGACATTAAAGTTAGGCTTGAAATCAATGCACTTCAGAGGGCTTTCTAGGACTTGACTAACACAAGGGGAAATTGTTGAAATGGAATTTTGCTTAATTTTTATATTACAGGAGCTGTTTTCCCCAGTTTTTTAAGTGAAATTGCAGGATTTCAGGGTGAATTGTTTAATAACTTGTTAAAAAAAAAAAAGCTCTTTTCTAATGGAATATTGCATTTACAACAGCATGAAGGGATATATTGCAAAACGTGTCATTTGGGAGAATGGGGAATCCTCTCTCTCTGTGTTTTGTTTTGTTTCTGAAAAACTTTAACAGTATGCCCACAAGGGAGTTGTGGATTGATTTGCTCATGTTCCCATTCTTCTCTCTGATCCTGACATTTTGTTCAGATTGTATTTGTCATTATGTGCCATCTTCCTGATACCAGCAGCAAAACTGATGCATGGTGCCAGTTTGGAGGCTGGGTTTGTAGACACCTGGGTGCTGAGGAAGACCACCACAAGCTCTTGAGACACTGAAGTAACGTTGCCAAATGGAAATATCCTGAGCTTTGACTGAAATGATCCTTATGCAAGCCAAGACAGTTCCAAAAGGAGTTACACTTGTAGTGAACTGAAGTATGTGCCCATGTGCTGGTTTGGACTGGTGTGATGGAGATTGGAGTGGAACCTCCTTAGGAAAACAAGCTCCTTCAAAAAGAGAGGCTCATACCATCTGAGTCTATGAAACCCTGCTGGTGTTCTGGTTTCTCTAGACCAGGATTTAAATTAAAAAAAGAAAAAAAAAAAGAGCTTGGGGCTTGGTGCAATTTGTAACTAACTGGATCTTCTCAAATGGGGAGTGAATAAACAAAGGGTTGGAGAAAGCAGAGCTTGTTTCTTGTGTAATAACAAGAACTGTTGTGGGATAATGCAGTCCTCTCCTGTTCCAAATGATGACTTAGTCCTGTTTTGGCACAAATCTTCTGCATCCTTCACTGGCAATTAATTTGCCTCTTAAAAGAGGGTGGCTGACCCCAGCTGTTGTGGGGCACAAGTTTTGGGTCCCCGTGCTTCTTGGAAGCACAGAAGGAATATGCATGTGGCTTGTCTGTCTGCCTGGCAGCTATTTGTTGTCCTTTCGAGTGGGAAGGCAGCATGGAGGTGCCTAGCAGAGCTGGTAATATTAACAAGGGTCACTACGCCATGGCCACTGCCCCTGCACAGCAAATCAGTTGACCTACAAACGAACGCAGCTTTGAGCAAGGAGGGCAGCGCCTGAGTTTGGCTGCCAGGCTAATTACGATGGCTGCTTCCTTTTAAGTGGTGTTCATACAGCCAGATTTCCAGTGTTCTCCTTCTGCTGTGTGTGCTCTGCATATTTAAATGAGCCTCGCTGGAGCCCTCTGTGAGACTGCTGACAAACTCACTGCTCTCCCTCCCTTGCAAATTGGAGCAGAGACTGACTTGCTGTGATCCCTCTCTGCCTGTGATAAGCAGGCACTAGCCATGGTGAGAATGAATAAGTTCTTGAGCAGATGAGACCACAGGTTGCCAGGAAGATCAAAACAGCTGTGGTTTTTCCCCATGGGGTTCCATTACAACACAGAACAGTGGAGGACTTGTGGGCTGTGGTGGATTTCTGTGGTATCTGTATAAAAGGCTTTATCTAGTCCTCTCTAGACCCAACCAGTAAAGCATCTGTGTGGGGGCTTAAGTCACGTGATTGATCTCCGTCCTTGGCGGTTTCCAAGGCAAAGACACAACCAACCTGACCTAGTGCTGGAGATAGTCCTGCTCTGAGCAAGAGATTGGACTGGAGACCTGCAGAGACCCCTTCCCACCGGCACATCTGTAATTGCTATGAACTAGCATACTCCATTGCCAATTTTCGCAAACTTAGTCCCCATCAGTGTTGGCAGGGGTGTCACTGGGCTGCAAGTCAGCTCCTTGCACCATCCAGGGGCTGGGAGGGATAGGACCCTCCTATCCAGCCCAGTGCAAGCTCACGGCAAAGGGAAAAGCTCCCTTCGCTCTCAGGAGCAAGCGGGAGCCGCAAGCCCGCTGTGAGCAGGATGTGTCAGGGGCAGCGGAGTCAGCAGTGCCCATTGCCATCGCAGCCCAAGCCGGCAAATCGGAATTTGCCTTCTGCTCTTCTGCTCTCTTCATTTCTGTCTACAGTACCGACTGCAGAACACCCACATCCAGACATGGCCCCTGCCGTTTCCAGCCACAGAAACGGTTTCTGACCAGAGGTACCAACATTTTGCTTTTTTTTTGTTTTTCCTTTGCATTAGTTTTGCTAGATCAAGTATCTATGGTGCTGCTCTCAATTCTGCTCTGGGAAATACAGTTTTGTTCTCTTATTCAGGGCGTGAGTCCTGCAAGGTGTGGTGGAAGATGTGAACATCCTAGAGGTGGGAAGGAAAAAAAATTATAAGGGGATGCAAGAGCTGAGAGGTTTCTTTCTCAAGAAGTTAATGGTCCATCAAAGAGAGTGCTGTTTTTGACTTGGTAAGCAGGAGAAATACCAAGCTTGGATCACATGAGCTTATTGCTAATTAAATTAAATGGAGGGCTGAGTAAGGACGAGTCATATTGGAGAACGCAGGAAGCTGGTTGAGGAAGCTGGCTTGTCTGAAGGGGCCCAGGACACAAAGGCAGAGATGTTTTGGGCTCTCCTGTTGTTTGGGATGGGAACCAGCCTAGAACGGGGGTCCTATACGAGAGGAGTTCTTACAGGGAAACTTTAGGTCAAAATCCTCCTGGAAAGGATGCTGAGGAATAATCAAAGAGGACACAAAGGCACTTATCTCTTTGGGCTCATAAAATACAAGGAGGAGGTGAGATGTGCCAAAAAGCCTTTTAAATTGACCAGAAATGAAAATTTCCACTAATTGCTAATGAATTCAACACATAGTATTCCACACACCCTGTGTTTTGGGTGGTTTCCCCTGCCTGTCCCCAAATACGAAGTTCATGGCATTCCTTGTTTTCTCTGCTGATACAACGAAGATGCAGGAGCATGTTTATTAAATACTTTTCTATGCTTCCAGTCCTTGGTTTATTGCTGTTAGCACTGGTCCACTACTCACACGAAAGATTAAGAGTCTCCAGTGGGCTTCTCTGGAAGGAAGTGGTTGAATTGAAGGTAGCCTGTTTCCCAAATTATTATCACTGTTGTTGCTTTTTTAAAAATGGGGACATTTCACTGAAAATGTGATAGTGTTCCATCTGGTTCTGTGACTGGTTGAAAGCCACATACGGACTTTTTATCTGAGAAATAAAGTTTTTAGAATTTGAGAGATATATATTGTACAGAAAAAAATAAAGTTCTTAGAATTTTAGATATCTATTGTACAGAATAAATTCCAGAAAATGTGAGAAGCTCTTTCTGCCAGACCTAGGTCAGGTCCCACCTTTCTTCTAGCAGCTTAGAGACTGTACCAGTGGTGTGATCAAGATGGAACTCCCAGTCCCAAGTTTTGCTCCATCACTCTGTGCTTTGCAAAGTCCTGCACTTCTCCAGAGCAGGTTGATTGACCTGTTTCCCACCGGCAGCAAGGTATTCCTAAACGGTGCACAAGATGTAAGTGAGGTATAGCCAACCTAACTCCTGGCTTTGCATAGTTACAGAATTGATTTAGTTATAAGACTCTGTGTGTGTGTGTATATGTGTCATTTTTAACTAATATTGGGTCTTTGAACAGTGACGGCTCTAGTTAATGATAAACGATTAATGATTCTTAAATATGTCCTTACTTCTGTATCATCTTGCCAATTCCCAGCTGTTTTCTGAAATATTTCTTGTGTTACAGCTGGAAAAGGCTGGTTGCTTGGAACCTCTTGAAATGTAATGTATTTAAAAAAATAATGTAAAAGCATTTCAGCAGTAGATGTTCATTTTCAGCTTAGCAGTTCAAAACACAGGAGCCCAGGGCTTCCAGCGAGCTCTGCCTTAACACTACCACTGCTTTCCCTCTGACCATAAGCAGTGCAGCCTATTGAAATGAGGAGTTTAAATCAGCAAAGAGAAAAAACCTATCAAAAGAAAATGCAAAGTGTCTTAATGGTCCCTATAGTTACCTGAAATGAAGAAGAAAAATTATCTCCAAGTCCCTTGCGGATGGATGTGTTCTATAACTGATGCTAATCTTCAACTCAAACCAATCTGCATTCTTCTCCAGAGAGGGGAAGAAAGTTGATTTTTTCCAAAAAGGTTGCACATCGCCACAGCTTGATGTGTTATGGTTACAGTGACATAGACAGGATGGTCTTTCTGGTGACGAAGTGCCGTGACTCGTCATGGCAAGCTGGTATTTCCCTTCCCAATAACTGTCCTAGCAGCAGAAAAAGTGAGCAAGTAACTTTAAGTACTGGTTGAAGCAAGGCAAACTTCCTGGAAGGAAAAAAAGAACAGTTTTGGTTTTTTTTTTCCATTCCACTAAATGTCTTTCAATAAGAAGTTTCAACATTTCTGGTGCAAGTGAGTCTAAAATTCAAGGTCGGGGGGAAAGAAGTATTTGTCTTTGGACCCAGTTTGGTATTTTAATAGATATGAAATATGAGGGTTTCCTATGGGAACGGTTTTCTGAATTTGTCCAAGCTCTCCTTTCTTGCCTTGTTCCTTTGATGCCTGCAGTGACTAAAAGATAGTGGAATACAACATATTTACCTCTTGTTCTCCTACTAGGGTTTTCTGGCTCAGCTCTCCTGGCAGAGTGACTGGTGCTTTGCTCTCCGGATGCCTAGACTCCGGGCATTTGCTCAGCTACGTGCGGCTTTACTGGGGAGGAGTAGGGTTTTCTGCACCCACCCTGTGCCTGCACCCATACGGTGGGATGTCGAGATGAACAGCTCCCCGTCCTCCTCTCCTGGAGCAGGTCTGCAGGGACCAGTAGGAGCACTGGGCTTGTATCATCTCCTGCACTGCTCAGCTCTCCTGCATAGGGCTGCCTGAGCAAGGAACAGAAATACATGGCCACTGTTGCAATTCAGTGCAAAAGCCTCTAATTAGGTACTTAGCATTTTTGGAGGCCGACACATACCTTATAAATGCTGATTTTTAAATAGCTTACCAAGCAGATTATGTGTCCAACAAGGCGATTTTGAAGGGATTTTTTTACCCTCTTGCGTAATATATTCGTCCACCTTGCAAAAACTGGATTTTTCTAATGTGCTGCTATAAAATGTGAGAGCTTGTTGTTTTTGTTGTGTTATTCATCATTGTGGAAATCTTGGCTGAAGCAGCATTTTTCCAGCTAATAAGATGGAAATCCTGCCTGCCTAAGAGAACTAAAAAAGCACCCAGAGAAGGCCCCTTGTGAAGACAGAAGAAACAACCGTGGAGGACGAAATCTCTCCGAGTTGTATTTTTCCAATAAGCTGCTCCATTTTGCATAAGCTTTTCAGAGAACTGATGGGTGTTTCAGTTTGGAACTCGGAAAACAGGGAGATGAAGAAAAGCAAGACAGAAAGTCAGCCTCAAGGAGGAGGGAGAAAAAGCTCTCCCAGATGGAGTGGGACGAAGCCCTCTACCTCATGTGGTGCAGAGTGCCACGACAAAGGCCTGAGGCGTGTATTGGGAAAAACTGCACTGGAAAGGAGACTCCCAAAAGAAATGCTGCCTGATGTTTGTAGTGATAACCAAGGCAGTCATCATGTGGTTTCAGCTGATGTGTCTCAAGGCACAGATGAACCCTGGTTTGGAACTTACTACCTGTCCAGGCTTTTGGAAGCCCTGTGCAATCATGACTGGCTGCTCTGAGGAATCAGCCTGCAGGCTTGGGAAGCAATGCAGCGAAAAAGAGGGACAGACCTTCCCCTCAGAGCTTATTCCCATAAGAGGGTTCAGATCCCAGGAACAAGAGTCTTGCTAGTCTTGATGTTGCCTACCAGTTGTGGTAAGTCTTTCTACCTCTCCCAGCTTGCTTTCCTCTTCTGAAAAGTGAGGTTATAAATGTGTCACATGCCGAAAAAGTTCTTGCAAGACAGAACAGCGCTGCCATATAAACTCAGAGCAGTTATCTGGGGTAATTACTACATTCCCCTGCTAATGTAATAGGGAGCTGGTGGTGGTCTCTGCCTTCTCCAGTGCACATATGTGAAGGAGCAACCTCAGTGATTGTGCACGTGAGGCGTGTGAAGCAGTGCCATAGTCTATTTGACTTGATGAAGTTCAACAACATGTTCAAGTTGTGTTGAATTCAGCACCTCGGGAACAGTGTCCCAGGTACAATCCTGCATGGCTGTCTCATGGCCACATGGCCCCAAAACCTGTTTTCAGGGAGGACAGTGCATCTTCTGACCACAGGGTGTGGAAGGCTGCCTCTGCCTGAAATGGGAGATGTGCCTGGCAGGCCAAGGAATCCTCTAATTTTCCACCTGGATGCAGATTCAAGTAGATGGTGAGGGCTCCAACATAGATATAGTGCAAATGCAATTGAGAAGGGAATAAACAAAACAATTTCTAAACAAACAAGTAAATGAAGACAATAATTTCTTTGCAGTGGTGCTCAAGCTAGATGAATACTGGTTCATATTTCTTGGGATGAGCAGTGCTGGGGAGAGAGGTGCCATCTTCTTTGTAACTCTATTAACATTTTATGCATTTTTGGTTGGGTTTTTTTGTTTTGTTTTTTTTTTTAACATGTCATAACTTAAGTTCTTTTAAAACCACAGTAGCATTTCTAATACTCCCCCCAGTAGTGCAAATTGTTTGTAGCAAGTAGGTTTTCTGATGAATCCTGGTCCAAAACTACTAAGAGCTCCACTAGGAGCCTTGGGCGAGTAAAAAGAGCTGAGCAGAGACCTGAAGTGGTGGAGGAGCAGCCAAAGGCTGGGGAGGAGTGGAAAGCAGCCAGCCAGGGAAACGTTCAGGTAGGGCCATTCCCACCTATTTTTTCCAAGTAGATATTTGCTGCTTCATTCCTTGAGCTAAGTACTATTCTGCTAAACGATATCAAGCACAGCTTTCTGAAACTTGGGTTTTAAAATACTACTATGGGAGAAGCTTTGCCTGGACTTGCAGGGAGTTTATGGTGCTGGCTCCTGTGAGGTGGTGTTGTAAATCCAGCATCAGGGCTGGTGACTCACATGCCGGCTGGCCTTTCCTGCTTGCCAGACTAAAACCTCTGGCAGTTCAGCACACACAGTGACTCACAGGAGACACTCAGCTTCCCGCCAGGCAGTGATCCTCACCTTGCAGTCTGATTCCTGTCATTTATCCAGGAATTCCACAGAGGCTTCTCTAAGGGCTCTGTCAAGTACTTTAAGTTCTGCTGCAAAGAAATATATAAATGAGCAGTGTAGCTAAATCAATCTGACATTCACAAGTGCTCAATGAAGTGACATCGACCTGATATCAAAGCAGTTCTGAATGGCTAATCGATGGTAAGTGAATCTGCATTAAAATGGGTGAGAGCACCGTGCTGCTGTGCTCCAGTTTCAACAGAGTTAAGATTTCATGTAGTGAGAGAGAGACTCTGCAACAGTTGGAAGACAAAGGCAGCATTTCCTCCCTTAATAAATCCAGATTGTCGGAACAGAGACCTGTCCCCATCTTCCACTCTCTGGTCTTAACCCTTTCTATCCAAATGTCCATCGGCAAGTTTTCCTTTGATTGCAAGGCAGAACATGTCTAGCCAAAACCAGCATCTCTAGGTTTTATCCATGAATCATTTACTGTCTCTGTATTTCAGTCAAAAAAGGATTTGCATGAAATCCCAGAGCCTGTAATAAGCCATAGATGTGCCATTATGGGAACAGTCTTTGCATGACCTGCAAACCCTTTATTCACTATCTGCCAGGACAGAACAGGCTATGACGTAAAAGGGCTCAGCACCCAGCGTGGGCTTTTGCCCTTGGCCATGGAGCAGTAGAGTTAGGATGAAACTCCACAACTGGAAAATCCCATCCCATCCCATCCCATGCCATCCCATGCCATCCCATCTCATCCCACTTGTCTCAAAAGTCTCCAGTCGGCACACTAACACAGGGACCTTGTATGAAGGGTACAACAGCCATTTATTTTCTGCTTTCTCTCTAATTCCTATAGGCATCGTTCCCTGGAGTGTGTGGCTGGCTACCAGTTCACTCCTGCCTTGCTGGCAGCTGGGACCCCCATCCCCATGGGGTTTAATCTGGGCCCAGTTATTACAGGCTCCCAGATGGATGTTACTCTCACCCCAGATTACTTTGCAGAAGTCCTTTCCACCTTCAGCTCAAGACTGGCTCAATGTTCTTTGGCAGGACACTAGAGGAAAGCCAAGGTCGTGTAAATCAGTCAGGGTGGTGAAGACAAAGGAGGCAGACACATGTCACTCCAGCTCTGATGGCAAGCTGGGCATGCAGAAAGACAGCAGGGCTCAGCTCGGATGATAAAAGAGGAAAAAAAAAAAAAAAGTCTCTATTCTGAGAGTTTAGCAACTTCATCCTCCTCCTATGAGAGTCTACTGTGACACAATCCTGGCTGAAGGGTAGATGAGCATGTCTGTGTCCTAAATTCACTGGAGTGCGTTGTGCATGGAGAGGCACCAAGGACATGATGACAGCAGGACAGATCCAGCTGGCTCTTCCATCTCAGAGCTTCATAAGGAACCTGTCTTTCCTTGCATATGACAAGTGAAGGCTCCCCTGGCCATCTTCCCTTCTTTCCATCTCATTTCACCTCCTCTTCCTCTTCTTTGCAAGTGGAGGAGGCTGGGAGCAGGAGAGTGTGAACGGGAAGACTGCCCCTGCGGCTTGCTTCTCCTCTGAACCATAAGCGAAGAGGGGTTGCAATTTCAAGGCAATTCATGTACTGTGAATCCTCAAATCCTTGTACTGTGATGAGAGCTGAGGTCCCAGATCTCTTAGGTGCCCTGAAAAATTTCATCCTGTGTTTAGCACTGTCCTGGGCCTCCAGAACTGTGCATCTGCTGAAGCAGTACAGCCCCAACTGACACCCCGCTCTCTTCCTCAGCTTGTAGATGTGGCACTGCAGAATCCAAGCTGACTGCAGTTCATCTGAGCCCACGTGGGATCATGTGAGTCGCTGTGTGCAAACTACAAGGAAGCTTTATGACAACCAGGAAATCTTCAACAGTTTCTAAGATCAATTCTCCCAGTGACCTTTGAAGAGCCTCTCATTTACATGCTTTAACCTTTTTTATTCAGAGAGCCAAGGTCATGCAGGGGAAAGCTTGCACAGAGCAACAGCCCCCTGCCCCCCAAAGCCAACAACAAAAAAAAAAACCCAACAGAAAAAACAAGCAGGATGACTCTATCTTGAGCTTTTATTAACATTTCCAGTGATAGACCTTCAAGCGCTCTCTATATATAGCAATTATTTAAACTTTATAGTTAACTGACATGATTCCAAACTGCATCAGACAATCAAGCCTTCAGGTAAGAGTGCAGCAGCCACAAGCATGGCACGGATGCTTTTGAACAGAAATACTCAGCTCTTTCTGTAAATTATTGCCCCATTTTCTCACCAGCCTCCCAGCTGACTGAGTGTTGCTGCAGTGATATTAGCTAAGCCTGCACACATTTATTTCACAAACACTGCATAGCCAGCAGCAGAACAGGTAGAGCTCTCCAATGATATCACAAGTAGGTTTTGACTCAGTGGCAGGGCTAGTTATTTGTGGCTCTCCTCAAATATTTGCTGATAAACAAGCAAAATAACCGAAATCATTCTGTTTCTTTTCCTTGCCAATTAGACATTAATAAATAATTGCCACCTTTAATGAGATGGTGACTACGAGCGATACTGGTGGTGACTTTTGATGGCAAACTGTAAAGGGAAGACTATACATGTGCGCTGGGCGAGTGGTGCTACCACAAACCTAAGAAATGAAGAGACCCGTAGGTTTGTAAATCAGAAGCTGTGAAGAGGTGGGCCTGAGAAGTGCTTAGCAGATCCTGCTCCATGTGGTCATCGCTACGCCGCGCAGCTGAGTCTAACCAGGGACCCTCGGTACCAGCGGTGATGGGAACTGCTTTCCTCTCTCCATCAGTGCTGCAGGTACAGGTTTCTGGTTTGAAGGGAGAAGTGGCTGCACAGAAGACTTCTTCAATGGCAGAAACACTTCTGCAGCTTTGACTGAAAGACCTGTGCCTAAAGGAAGAGACTGTTTCAACTGCACTTTTGGGCATCTGAACACAATTAAGACTCATTAGTTGTTCCCCCAGAGGCATAGCTGCATGCATGCAGCTATTCATGGCAAAGAGGACTAGATCTGCAGGGGCTAACCTATGGCTAATACAGTGCCTCAGCGAGGCAGGGAATCACCCTGAATTATTCATCAGTCTGTTCAAGCTGGCCAAAAAAAATTTTTTTTTTTTTTTTTTTTTTTTTTAATGTATGATTCTGAACCCCTTAAACTGAGGTCATTGTAAGTGAATGTCACCAACTTCTGGTGAGATAAAACAATGGTACTGGGGTGGGAAGGGGATTGGGGAAGAAGGAAAGATTGTGGATTGAGCAAGATAAATACTTTTCAGTTGTACTTGCAATATAGAGAAATTTTGAAGGAAAGGCCCTGCAGCATGGAAAATCTAGTGTGGAAAACATAAACACTTTTATTCCAGGGTTTAGGCAAGAAGGGATCTGTGGGGGGTCTCTGGTCCAACCTCTCACTCAAAGCAGGGTCAGCTTCAAAAGTAGCTCAGAAAGAAAGGCAACTTGAATCCCACCACAATCAGGTAAAAAGTATGCTGCTTTGAGTGGAGGGGAGCCTTTTACATGAAAGCAGTATGACTATATATTCCCATCAAGCATGTTCTCATTTAGCACGTGCAACTGTTTCCACTAACTTAAGCAGGAGGTTGGCTAGCTGGGAGATGTTTTCAGGGTAGAGCTGCCTATCTGCTCTTTTGCTCTTTGCAGAGTAAATGCCAGGGAACAGCTTGGGCATAGGAGACAGATGCATTCTCACCTTCAGTAAAGGGAAAAGCAGTATTCCCGTTTCTCTTTCTTCTTCTCTACATCTGGTGAGCAGTTCTTGGTCAAGAATTGGACATATTCTGGAAGTTGAGAGCCTTAATGTGTTCCACATGTGAGATGAGAGGGGCGGGGAGAGAGCCTTGGCTGAGGGTCAGAAGAAAGAAATCTGTAGCTGTCCCTTTTCAGTAAGCTGATATATTACCTTTGCAAATAGGCTATTTGAAAACTAGTTGCCATTGATTTCACCTGCCATTGATTTTGTCTAAAAGTTATCACCAGTGATATAATATGCACAGACCCTCTTTGGTAGTCAAAAGCGTTGAAGGCAGACCTAAATTTAACCCAGCTGTTTGGCTTCCTCCTTTGGGAGAAAAGTGTTCCTGGTAACACAGGCTGGGGTTTTAATCAATGCTGTGGTGAGAAAAGCGAACCTTAAGGCAGAGTTGTCACAGTTGTGGAAAGGATGACAGACTATGTGCTGTAGGCACTGGGTGACATGTCCCAGCCCTGTGCCTAATGGACAGCACTGGTGAGACTGAGCTCCAGGTCTTACTCATTATTATTAATTTTTTTATTTTTACAGAAGGGAGAGGGGAACATTTACCCACACTGGCTCCTTACCATCATGCAGCTCTGACCTCTCATGCTCTGCAGCAAGCATGCCAAGACTGGAGGAGTCCTTCTGTTGGCTTCCTCTCTCCTCTGCCTTTGGGTGGGCTCCCAAGAGCCGTGGGGATAGAGCAGCTGCTCAGCTACACCAGTGCTGTGCTGACAAACTCGGCATTGGAGCTGGGCATCAAAGGTTGCTCTGGAGGGTTGTACTTTTAGCATCTGGGTTGAGTCCCGTGTAGTTCGAAACAGTTTTGTCTAGCCTGGTCTGATTTGTTTGGCCCAAAGAGCCAAGACACAGATGCCTTTGACCAAGGAGTCTTCTTGGTGGGCAGGCGGTTCTCACCAGCTGTTGGAGGTAGCCCAGGAGACATTCAGATCTTTCGCTCTGAAAACATCTTGCAGCTCAGAGCAGCCTTCCCCGCCACCCTGTTTTCACACTGTGCCCCTGCACAGCGGCACCAAGAGCATCAGAGCTGAAGAAGAGGGCAGCTCTGCTCTGCTTCTGTGTGCTGGGTGCGGGAGGCGCAAGGAGCCGGCGAGACGGCCGGCTTCCCCGGCAAGGACATCGGACCTGGGTGGTTGGTGGTGCAAACCTGCCACCCTAGGTATTCCCAGTCTGGTCTGAGCAGCTGGATGAGGGTCCCTTGACTTATCTGCTGAGACTTACGCTAGGCAGTCTTTTTCTGAAGAAACGTAATAACCTGACAGCCGCGTGGTTACAAACTGAGGTGTCACTGTTTGCTTAGTTTAAAAGTTGGGGAACAGGCAAATGAAAGCCTCCTGGGCTGGGGTGGGCGACAGAATCAGGAGCAGACACAGGCGTCCCAGAGCCTGGGTAGTGCCCTCTGCTCTGGACCAGGCTGCCTCTTCTGCGAACAGAGTCAAGGGTGAGACGTTTACCCAGTGAACCTGTAAGATTTTCCCTCTGGGTTTCTCCTCTTGGTGCAGTTGGTCCTGTTGCTGCATCCACCTGTGAGATGGAATAAGGCTGGACCAGCGGTTCAGATGTTGCTATCTGAGATCCTAGCTAGGCCCTTTGCAGCCCTCCATCACACACACACTTTTTGGGTGTGCAAGAATGCATTTGCAGCAAATAACCATGTTTATGTGTGCACATCTCCACAGTGAATTTCAGTACATTCCCTGGATTCCCTCTCACACCTACCCCACCAGGATGGTGCTGACCACTTACAAGCAAGCAACGCAGCTGAAGTGTAGAACAGGTAATGCTGTTCCACTGAACCCCAAATCTGCACTTGAATAAATTGCGTGAATACGACTGTTAGACACCACAAAGCGTTCAGATGTTGGGCAGAGAGGTAAATTCATCAAATAAGTTGCTAAAAAAAAAATAATAAACTTGTTCAGCTCTAATATGAATCCTACAACTTTGATATTTCTACTGCCTTCCAAAGAGTTCATTCCTCTGGTTTTGCACACAAGTAATCTTCTGCAAGTGATTTCTACCACAGGCTACAATCAGCTGTAGCCTAGCCTCATTTTCTTTTCAGGCTTTAATCAGCAAGAAGCAGAACCAATCCATTTAGTGCAGACTTCTGGTAACATAATTAGTTAACTGAGGTCCTTTGTCTCTTTAAATTCACAAATGTTACACTTCCCTTCCCAAGCCCTTAAATGGATACAAAATTAAGTTATCTTTGGGGGTTGTTCTGGTGTTGGCATGCTGGATTTTTCAGAAAGCTTATCTGCAGCACCAGGACAATCTGCCACTTAAAATGGAACAGCGGGGATATTTTATTTTCTCATGCTTGGTCTCAAGTCAGAGGTGTTCTTAATTAATTTTTAAAATGCTCTTTTAAAAGGCTCTAAAGTAATTAAAAGAATGACAGGAGATGTGGTATATTACCAGTGCCAAATATGATTCAGACAAACTGTCACTAGAAAATGTCTCTGACAATTCAAAGTCCTCCAAAATCTATTATTAAAGCTGTTTGGGCTTTTTCTTTTTTTTTTTTTTTTTTTTTCCCTTGTCAGCCACAGTGCTAAACATAATCTCAGATCTAGCAAAATACAAATTACTGTGGAGGGCTCTATTGTGTTTTATTCTCTTCTCTGGCATTGGGAATTTCTGGGATATATGGGCTGTAGCCAGTGTCAGCAGTCACAAAGCAGCATGATTACTGGGCAACCAATTTCCTCCAGCACGGCTGGTCTAAAGTAGCGTATGAATCTTCTCCCTTGTCCCTCCTATTTCTGTTTCCAGTTTGCAGAGCGATAGAGTAAGGGAGGGCTTTCCAGCTAGTCCAACATCTCATTGCTCTTAGCACTGGCATCAGCCCCATCAGTCCAGGGCCTCGTCCAGGTAAGTCTGGAAAATTGCTGAAAGTCTTCTGAAACTTTTGAAACTGTGGTTTCCAAAGGGCATTTTGGAGGTTGCAGAAAAAAATCTCCTTAACCCAAAAATGGAGGGGAAAATAAAAAAAGTTTTAGTATAACACAAAGCAAATGTACATTATTATTTCAGGCTTTTCTTCATTTAGGGGATGTCCTTGTTTCAAACCTGTCCATTCAGAGCTAAGCATGTTATTCTGTTCTGCAGCCCCCTCTCACAGCCTCAAGCCCTGGGACTATTTTCAGACTATGCCTGGAACAAACAAGTCCATTTCCATCCTTCGAACCCCTCCTACAAATTTTCTTCTTTTTTGGCTGGCATTCTACAAATAACCTCCTACCGCTGCTCCTCCATCATCTCCCAGCTCTCCCTTCCGTTAAGTTCATGCTAATAAACTGAAAAACATGCAGGGATTGATGGGATGAGATCCCTGCTCAGCTGTTCTGCAGTGACTGGGTTTTAATTCCTCTGGGTCGCCTTTTGCTTTCTATCCCCAGGTCAGGAGTCACAGCAGTTTTCACGTAGGGTGCTCTTCTTCTAACAGACTGGATGTTTTCCATCCATACATGTCCTTTCCCCTTCACAAATTCTGACACCAGCTGAGATTTCCACACATCCCCAACTCCCCATCAGAGAGGATGCAATTACTAGCACACCTCCCCAGTACGACTCACACAGGGGCGGCAAGGGAACACGATCGTGGCCTGGCCAACATATGCTAGGGTCTGCCAGTCTCTGCCTTTTGCAAGCTGGAGGGCCACCATGAGCTAGCACCCAGGTGGGCTAGAGATGGCTTTGTACAAAACCCTCCTGCCTCGGTTTGGTTAGATGTTACCAGGAACGGAGCCAGGGTCTCGGTACCACTGGTTTTGTTAAAAAATACAGTGCAAAAATAGCACCTTAACTGTAAATACTGCGTTCTCCCAGGTTTAGCTTTTGGTGGCTGAATGCTGCAGTAATTTGATGACCTTCTGGCAGCAGGGGCTTTATTCCTTTGACAGCACCTCCAGGAGCCAGCGCCACTTTTGTGTCACCAGCTTGCTGAGCACATGGGGCACAGCCAGACCAGGGAAAGGCTGTACTGGTGGGCTTTGTGTCTCACCCTTGGGTATCTCTCGAGAAGCTTACCCCCACCTTTCATCACCTCAGTGTCATATAGATGTGTGGTTGCCTTCAGCCCGGGAAAAGCAGATGTCTTCTTGGAGCACTGGAAGTTGCTGTTGCTCACTGTCTGCACATGTGGATTGTCCCATGAGGTTGCCCCATGGGGAAGGGTAAGGAATAAGCTTATGACAGAGTTATAGAGAGGTTTGCCCTAAAAATAGATAAGGCACGGAAAGGGGAAGCACAGGGGTGGAGTGAAGAGGGGTTGAGAGCCCTGGAGGGAGAAAGCTGGAGGAGAGTTGCATGCAGCAGTCCAGGTGGCTGCAGGATGTGAAAATCCTCCCACTGCTCAGATTTGCCTAGCAACTCTTTTCTTGGCTGCCAGCGTTGCTGGTGTTTTGCCATACAGATGCAGCCTCCATCTGATGGGGAACAGAGAAGGGGGTTGTAGGAATGCATCCCCACTCTTGGGAGATCTGTGCCTGGTGCCTTGCAAAGAGGCTGCAGTGAAGGTGTTGACTCAATGGTTGCCCCTGGGTACTCATGGGCCCGGTGTGGTGTCTGCCACCACGTAAGTGATGGCTCTTTTACAATCCTGCAGTGCTCAGAAGCAAGTGTTAATTAGGAGCCCAACGTTATGGACTACCAACGTCCTTCACCATTGTGAACACAGTGATATGGCAGGGTGACATCTGCATAGTTCTCTAATTATAAACACAGTGAAAACTACTAGCCATAGAAAAGTGCTGGTGGAAATAAACTGCTTTGACCTTGTTTTATCTCTGGTCACACCAGGGTTAAAATCTACTTCTTGACCTACTTGCAAATCTTCAGCTTTTCTGAGAGAGAGTCAAATATATAAGACCTCCTCTGAGAAAGGATCTTATATTCCGACCCAATGGCACAAATCCCCCGGGTTTTGTGCCTCGTGAGTAACAGGTTGTGTTATGAAGTAGTACAGGGTCAGAGATCGAATTGTCCCCATGCAAGATGAGAAAAAGTCCTGAATCAGAGACAGAGGCAAATCTCTTTGGCAGCAATGGTGACCGAAAAGGGTCCTGACACCAGACCCCGAGGCTGGTATTCAAAGACAGCTGTGGGGTAGGTCTAAGAAAAAAAAAGGAAAGGCAGCTGCTGGGAAGGGGAGGAGAAGGTCTGGGGTTGTATGGCAGGGCCTGGGGTGGAGTGATGGCTGGCTCACGGGGCTGAGGAAGTGTGAAGTTGGAAGAGAAAAGGTTTGAAAGGGACCCCAGGCCAAGCAGTGCAGTTCATAACCAACAGGAGATCACAGAAAGGAACAATGTAGGTGGCTTTGTGTAGGATGAAAGTTTCCATGGGGTGTGTTGGAGGGGATTTGTACCTAGAGTCTATGTTTGGTCCTCTCTTCCCTCTTCAGTTGTGGTTCACTGGAGCTAACAGCGCTTCCATCACAGCCCCAGGCCCTTTCAGCATCTCTTCTTTTCTCCTCTTCCCTGGTCTGCTTTGCCTGGAGAGCTTTTCCTTCAGCTCGCAATATGTCAAATTGTGCTCCTTGCTCTGCGGTGAAGTCGCTGCAAGCTCCAGTGAAATCCATTCAGGCATGGTGGGTATCTTTTCTGACTGTGCAGCATTTCCCAACAGATGCAGCATTTGCAAGAGGCAAGCTGAGGAGGCGTTTCCAATCAACAAAGAAGAGAGACGAATGTCAGTGTCAAGGCTTGGGCTGCTCAACAGCCTCCACACAGAGGACCATGCAGGGATCTCTCCATCCTGGTCACTTCTGTGGCCCATGTGATGGTCCTAGCTTCATGGACGCCCAGTGCTGGTGGGAAGGGACCTCCACTGGTCTCCAGTTCAACCTCTCTCTTGGAGCAGGAATATCACAAAGGTATAAACCTGCTAGTGATTTTGCTCTTCAGCCTCCATAAACAAAGCAATAAGCACGGCACCTTGCTGGAGCTCCATGCTGCGTGGGCTTCAGTAGCTTCCCTGGGAGGCAGCTGTGTGACAAAGAGCACAGACCAGCACTTGTGATTTCCCCTGAGAAGAGGGCAGGAGCAAAGGTGTTTGGAGTCGGACACTTTCTCTTCAACTTCCATGCAGCATTATGCACACACACAGTATTCAAGGCAAGGCTGCTATGAGTTTAAAGAGAGCACCAAGCCCCTCTTTCCAAAGTGCAACTCTTTCACCCTTTCACAGGACTTTGATGTCTTTGACCCAGCAGGCAGGAATTTGACATGTCTCACCAGGAGGCCATAGTTTTGAAAATGTGCCAGGCTTTCTTCAGGAAGCCTCCTTGCACACACACTCCGTCCTGAAGGCCTTCACCCATGCAGTATTTTGGACTGAGGACAGAATCTGTGGGCTACAGACCACAACTCAGTCAGTGGGGGGAGCAAAGGAAACACATCTCAGTGAAGCCCATCAGAGCAGCCTGATCTACCCTCCAAAATAGTCTCCGTGACCGAGAAGGGAAAGGAACATCAACCATCAGTTTATTTCTCAGCAGCTTAGCAGCAGATACGTTGAGACGTGGATCATCTCCAGACATCAAGTGTCCTTGCAGTCGTGTTTGAATCACAGCCCCCCCGCAAGTTGCTGAAACCAGCCAAAAAGCTGAAAAAAACATACTTAACTGTTATTCAGCAGAGTTAGCTTCAGCTCAGCAAAGAGTCCCTGTGCACCGGCTGAAGGCTCTCCTTTGAGTGCACCATTGACTGCACAAATGCTCTCGGGGAAGCTTTGAAACTTGGCTGAATCCTTCTGTCACAAGAATAAGGCGAGCTGAAATGTATATCTTGACATCTGCTTGGAGACAGTAATGCTCTCCCAGTGGCCAAGCCAAAGTTACACACACAAGGAGATTATTTTCTTGAAAAAGAAGTAAAAAAAAAAACCAAAAAACCAGGCTGAGAAAATGTGACTTTAACCCAGGAAGGAGGTGAGGGGAGCAAAATACAATGTGCTCATGAAGAACCCCAAGAGCAGCAGGAGTTGTTTGTGGGCAGAAGTCGTGAGGCAGAGGTTGGCAGTTCCTAAGAGGGAGGGATTTTTATAAAGACATCAAGAGTTAGTGTTTAGATAACGGGAGCTTTCAAAGGGGTATCAGACTTCTTTCCTTCAGAATATACTGCAAGGCAGTCCAAAATAATTTCTTATTTGTAGAAAACTGTCAGTTTAACCGTTGTCTTGCTTTATATTCCTGACTGGAACAGCATGCAAATGCAATTCCTAGAGTATTCATTTAAAAGACAGTTTTGAAAAGGCAATTTTGTAGTAAATTTATTTTTTATTTTAAGGTTTTCCTTCTCAGGGAAACACAATGTTCCTGAGTACTACCAAAATGACCTAAGAAGCTCTAATAAAACTTTAAATTCAAAATTGCTGAATGCAGCTTCTATATCATACAGATCTGAAACAGCTATTGTACATGAAAAAGTCTCTGCTTATCTTACAAGGAAAGCCTGGCAAAGTACACTACAACCAAGAGACATTTGGATGTAGGGAAGATCACCTTCACCCCACAATGCATTTCTGTCAAAATAGCACTGAATAATTTTACTAAATAGTAAAAACTTTTGAATTAGTGATCTTGTCTTGAGGAAGCTTATCTGTGCTTTCTATCCAGAAGATTTGTAGCAATAAGTCGTGTCATAATGATTTTGGTATCTATTGACAGCCCTACAACACGACAAATTTAGTAACAGTGAGCCTGCAAAATCTTTCCGTGCATTGCAGCTTTTTCTAGGAAATTGGCCCATTTGTGTTTCTTCATCTTTATGTAGCAGGAAATAGGAAAATTCTCTGCAGTTTCTCTCCCCTTTCATCTGTCCACGGTACCAGACCTCCAAGCAGATAACCTCCAGCGTTGAGCCAGTTTGAAGCACTTTACAAAGCCATTGCACAAAGAAATTGGATAAGAGAATTGAGCACTGAAAAGTTTGCCATGTGTTTAAAAACCTGCTTGTGAAAGGGACTAGAAATACAGCATGAACAACTCCTTACAGTGTTTTAATTAGCAAAGGGTTTCTATCCCTATAATAAGTTTTAAACCTATGTCACATCAAAGAAAGGAAAGAAATGATAAAAAGCCACAGTGAGCTAGCCTGCTCTCTGTGACTGAATCCAGACTATAGCTAAGACTTACGGACCCCTGTTTTTTCATTTAAAGTGTCATCACTTACATTGTTTTTCCATTTATGTACCGTGACTGCTCATGGTGCTTTGTGTGATAACATGTTATGACTAATAATAGCCACCAAACACAATAAATCCCTATTACCTACTGTTACAGGGAGGCAGAGCAACTTTTTCACATAATAAAAAATACTGAGAAAAATACATATAGCCACAGAAATGTGCACTTTCAGAAAGGTTGAAGACAGCAGGAAGATTTTGTTTAAGGATTTAGCTTTATCTGACAGCCAAGCTGTAATATTAAATCCTCCTGAAATCTGCCACCAAAAATTCAAGGCTCAGTATTATTAGAAGTGCTAGTCTTGGCGATTGTTGAAAGGCATATGGGAGTTTGACATCTTGCCCTGGTTAGGGGAAAGATACTAATACACAGCTGGGCTAAGGAGCAGGGGAAGCTGTTCTGGTTAACACCATGTGGTATGCATCGTGACCTAAAGAGAAAGAAAGCCTGTTTCCATGCTATATCTAAAAAGCCCGCGGCAGCCAAAACCCACTTCTGTGCAGTTAAATTCAAGGAGTTAAAGGCAAAAATCCAACAATAAAGGTGTGCGGGTTTTCTCTCTCAGTTCCTAGATTAAGTCAAACTGTTTCTTTGTGAAGGGCCACGTTCATCCGAAAGCACATCTGTAACGTCATTGCCGATCTACAGGAGACTGAGGTCTGGGTTATGGTTTGAGGCATTTGTTTCATGCTTCTTCCTATGACAGTTTGCACCTGCACTGGCCAGCCCCCAAAGGAGAACCCCTCCAACAGGCGTTGTTTGAATGAACGGGCAGCTGAGTTTCAGCAAAAGGCTTGGAAGGGAAGGAACAAAGGAGAGGCAACAACGTTCCTTTCCACCTGCAGGCTGGGCCGAGTAGTGTCCTTGCTCTCTGGATACGGTCCCTGTACAGGAAGATTTTCTATTTGATAAGGAGGTAGGTACGTGGTGAGGTGACCAGACTTACGTGTCCTAATGGCGCAGGTCTTGGGGCAGTGCCCCGACTGCCCACAGGGATAGCACGTGCCTTTGGGCCTTGGATGCTGTCCTTGCCCTCCTTGTCCCCTGCAGCACACAGCTTTGAACTCATCTGTTCCTCCCAAAGCCATAATACATCCCAAAGCACATCCAAAGGGCTACACAACCCTGATTTTCCTGCGTGTCCATGGCCGCCTTACCATCACTAGCTCGTGTGGCAAGGGGAAAGCCATGAGAAGCCCAGCAAGCCCACGGGGCCCCTGCCCCATCCCCCCCCGTTCCTTGCCTCCCTCTCGCCTTGCCTCTTTCCAAACCAGCCTCTCACAAGGATGCAGACCCCGGTCAGCTCCTCCACCTGATGCTTCCTTCCCCCGCTCCTTCCCAGAGCCCTTTTTCCAGCTGAGCCCTGTGATTTCTCCTCTCTTAAAAATGTGGCTCGGAGAGCTGTCTCTGTGGGGGTTGGCAGCTAACTGGCACAGCTGCTGGTGGGAGTTGGGCTTGCTTATTCACGCTGCTGTGCTATCAGCCTGAGTAAGACTGATGGGAGATGCAAAACCCAGTAATCCCATGGCAGATGAGATTAAATACATCTCTACCTTCTTTCCACAGCAAGGGCCTTCTCTGTATCACTTTAATGCAACAGCTCTTGAATGTTCTGTATGACTGTAAAGCATTCAGTCTAATATCTGCTCTTAAAAAAAACCCCAAAAAACAGAGACTGCATTGCTGGTTTTTGACTGCTTAAGCAGTTTTCCAGCAGTTGGATCTGGACTTGGCGCAGCTCCTGCTCTGCCTGTGTAAGACCTTCCTACTCTACAGTCATTTCTCACCTTGATTATTTAATGTACCCTTTTTGCTTGTAATAGATTACATTATCCCAATCCCAGCATAAGAGAAAAATGCTCTTCCTCACAGTGCTAATTAGCAGCCATGGCTGGCTGTTCCCAGCAGAGCGGACCTTCCTTTGTCTGCAAAAGTCTTAAAACAGTAGAGAAAGTGAAATACCTTGTGTTAAAAAGCTGAAAATTGGACGTGCTGGATTCCCCTCCTCTCTGTGTCTGGCAAGAAGAGTTTAACACGGATGTTTCCGATCACAGCTGAAAAAGGATTCCTGGTAGCAGTTCCTTGCTGTTGCTTTGTTCCATGGGTTTGCAATGGAGGGGCTGCTGGATGGCAACACAGGTGGGAAATGTGAAGGGATTATCCATCGGAAGCAGCACTCATGGTAGTTTCTGTTAAAGTGAACAAGATGCTGTCCTACCAGAACAAGCCAGAAAAGAAGTTAAACACAGTTTCCCATGGAAAATAAACTCACTGGGATGCTGAAATCTGAGCCTTTATAAGACATGATGGCTCCAATGACAACCAAGCCTGTCACTTCCCTCCATGGGCTGATACAGGCAGGCTTACATGTCACAACAGCAACTTGAACTAGGGTCATATCTGAAGCAACTGTGTTTGTACCTCATCTGTTACAATCCTCAGTCTCTAAAATGAAGCTTGATTGTTTGTTGTTGGGGTTTTTTTTGTAACATGCCATTTGACAAGTCCACTAGCACAATCCACGTGAGAGGGAGTACTTTAATATGATAAGGCCATTCTGATTGCTGCCACATCTCATTAACAACCAGCTGCCCTGCTATTGTGACTCCAATTTCACAGCTCCCATTTGCACTCTCTCTGGTTAATCACCACCATTTTTAGCTTGCTGATATTAATTGTAATTTACTGTGGCTCTGTCCATTTGATGGACACTGATTTCATCTCACCACCAATGCTTCTACCCCACTGCCTCTCTGCGATCGACTGGTAAAACTAAAATCAATGAGAATTAAGTTTGAAGCTGGTTTGAAATCAGAATAATTGCTGTAACTGATTCACTTTAATTGTGTCTCAGCCTCCTGAAGTCAGTGCTTCCATTCACTGTTACCATCTTGAAGGACGCACAAGGATGTCCTGCCCCAGCCCTATGGCAGCTACACCTGAGAGACCAAAGTAGCACAGAGCTGCAGTCCCCATGACCTACAGCTCAGGAGCAGGAGAGCAACTGCCTCGCAGCATACCCACCCGTGTCTATCACCAGCAGAGGTTGCGAGAGGATGCCTAGAGACAATAAGAAGAGAGCAGGGAGCTGTGCTGCTCTCTCTGACCCTCCATAGGGAAACACAACCTGTCCACACCAGAGTTCAGGACTGTCAGTGACTATAACAAATACGCTTAGTCCCAGAAAATACACACCCATGGCCAGCATCCAAGGGAGTACCAGGCTCCGCTACACCTGGAAGCACAAAGAAAAGTGTCCTGGCTTTGTGGTTACAGCTGTGATGGCTTGATCATGCAAGCAGAACGAGGCTTTGTAGGGACAGCTCGTATCTTCTATTAGCTTGAGTGACATTGTTGGGGAAAAGACCCTGCACTAGCTGCTGATGAGCACCTTTTATGCACCTGCAGGTGGCCCCGGAGGCCAGCACACTTGCTTGTCCCCAGCAAAGTTACAGCAGAAACCAGCAGTCCATGGCCCAGCTGCTGCACTTGGAGCATTAGCAGAGGCTGACGGTGCCCCTGTGTGCGGTGACGCAGGGACCTGGAAGGGCAAGGCTGGGCTGGCCATGTGTCCATGTGCCACCAAGAATGTACGTGGGCTGCACTGCCTACAAATGGCTGTGACGTGGCTTGTGCAAGTGTGGATTTGCTGCAAGCCCCAACAGCTGTTCTGAATTCAGAGGAGTGATGGCACAGAGCTGAACCTCACGTGTTTGGGGGTTGTAAATCTCATGCAGGGCACTAGGAAATGAGGGGGGCAAGGAGAAAGCAAGATCCTGCACTGGAAGAACATTACGTAAACAAACCTTTGAGCCCCAGACCAAGCCTTTTGTGGCCTTGCAGTTGCACATGTGTCTGTCACAGAGTGAGAGAGTTATGGGACACGTTCCACGTACCTTGGAGGTCTGAGCAGGGACCTGAGGGTTTCTGGGAGATGCAACACTTATTCTCTGCTCACCATCCCACTGCCTGCTGCCACCCAAGGCCCCTTGCCTGCATGCTGAGTCCTGGGTGATTCCTGCATCCTCAGTGTGTGCCCTTCTGAGAATCATTCTTCCCCATGCATTTTCTGTAGGTAGAAAATTGCTTTTTGTTTGGCAAACCCAAGGGGCTTCCTAGATCATACCACTGCATGAGTTTTGCACTCTGTCAAATATGCAATTGGGAAATGAATACAAAATTTAGGTGTGATTTGCAAGACAAATTTGCATGGGCTCAATCAGCTCCCAGGAAAGCAAGACCGAAGCCAGTGGCTTAGAGCAAGAGATGAGTTACGATCCATGCCTACAAAAGGAGTATACCAGATTCTTCTAGCTCTGATGGATTGGCAAGCCTCTCCTGCATTGACACCATGATTTCAAAACAGCACACCCAACTTGCTGCAGCTGTGTCCGTTACAGAGTCAGGGTTTGCAGCTCAGCAAAGATGCACTGAGCAGGTTTCCATCTAACTCCTAGGTGCACAGCCGAGCACTTACCAGGAGTAAAATTGCTGGCTAGATGCTGACAGTAAATCAGAGTTCAATTGCACCTCTGGGGTCTCAGAAGAGCAACTGGTTGTTTTATGCTGTTAGATTTTGCTTGGCCTTCAATGCTGCAAGAGCCCAAATTAATAACTATTATAATTATATATATAAACAATAATAATAATATCAAGATCTAGGTGATAACATTAACTTGTTACTGGTAGAATACTTCCTAGGCCAAAAGGAAAGGAACTGGGACCTGTATTTACCATTGTAAGATCCAGGCTTAGAACGTAAAGGAGAATGGATCTAGCAATAAAGGCTGTCTGAGTTTCCAACTCAGAGATGCAATTCAGTTAAATTACAGATTCAGTCCCTTGCCCTTCCTGGAGATAGTCCACTGGGAGAACTAAAAAAATCAGCATCTTCATCCCCATGCACAGAAGAACAGCTCCAACAGATGGTGAGCCTGCAGACAGATAGTGAAAATGTCGGGGAGCCAGGGGAGGGAGGGGAGCAAACAAGACCCAAGATGAGATGAGCTGGGAGGGCAGTCCGCTGCTGCAGTGGCTAGTTACAGGACAAGCCTAGTTACTGCAGCAGACTTATTCCCTGCTAGTGAAGGCATGCAGCTCCCCGCTGCCCAGGAGCCTGGGCTTTCTTGTGGATGAGCTGAGCTGGAGGGGGTCCCTCCATCCTACACCCCTGCACAGCCACAAGCTGGTAGTCTCCACAGTGGGAGCCTCATACAGGAGATGGTCAGATCCTGCTGCAGGGATCTGTAGCAGTCCAGGCCCACTATGTTATTTTTCCACTGTTTTCCACTGCAAAGAAAGAAAAGGAGCAAATCCCACATGGTTTTGTCTCAGCTGGTAATGTTTCTCACTCAATAGCATTTCCAAGGGAGAGACTGAGCAAGGACCTCTGTCAGTGAATCAGAAAATTAATATCTTCCCCTCTGTATATCTTAAATTTTCATCTTAGCATTTTGCTGTTAGCATTTTTCCATGTTGACAGCTATATTGCTGGAACACTTCTAGCAGATACCTGAGCACTTTGGAAAAACCCTCCTGGCCACATAGCTCTTAAAATATGTCCAACTTTTCTAACTAGTGGAGTGGTTTGTTAAAGTGGATGGGGAATTTCTTTAAAGAGCAGAGAAGGAAATAATAATAACAGGGGAAAAAATCTCGGAATGTGCCAGGGTCAGGCCATAATGACCTGATCCAATCTGACCCTGGCTAAGACATGGAAATATCAGGTATTATAAAAACAATAGAGTTCAAAGACCTGGGGCAAATCACTCTTGTTCCACCTTTCCTGTAGTTCCCCCTAAGAATGGAAAAAATGTGTGAACCTGAGTTACCTGACAATTTCAAAGCATGCTGAAATCCAGGGGAATCTCTAGCCACCTTCTTAAATGGCCTGATATATTACTCTTGGCAAAGGAGTAATTACAATGCTACTCAGGTAGCTACTTATCCATGTGTAGGGTAGGCTATGCCCAGAGCTCGGGGGCTTTCAGGGCAGATATTGTTCAAATGCTCCTGGAGCGACTGGGAATGCATACTCTATGGAAAGTCAATTAAATTTGTTTCCTACATCTTTGAGTCCCCCAGGAGCAGCTCTAAACTTTAGTAATGTGGAACTTTATGTCATACCCTCCAAGCAAGGTAGCGTCAGTCTGTCAGCCTTGTGGTCATACGCATGGGGCAGAGTCCTTGTGCCTCCAGCACAAGGTGGGCTTATGGATGCTAACCTACCTCAATGTGACTTGCTCCTATCATGTATAAAATGCCCCCTGGCAATGGAAAGTCTAAGATAGATTTCAGATGTGTTGCCCACGGAGCAAATACCTGCCCATCATTACAACATGTGGTACCATGTGGTACGTAGTGATCCAGATGCAGTTGTGCATCTGGCCACCGCTAGCAGTGTGCATCACTGAATGTGGCTGTGGCTGTCCAAAGCCTCACTGGAGCTGAGAAGGCGAGAAGCTGAGAAGGCGAGAAGCTGAGCTTCTCCCTTTGGTTAGGAGAAGCAGTGCTGGACCCTTGGCAGCAGCCAGAGGAGCCAAATGACCTATGGTTGCCTCATAAACATTTCTGCACATCACAGCTTATTTGCACACATTGGGCATGACTGTTTCCAATGAGATGCCATCTGGAATAAGAACAGGCAACTTCAAGCATGTATTTGAGCATTCAGACAAGTTTAGAAAGCAGACAGGAATGTGGAAGTTAACATTCAGATATTTCCCAAGCTTGTATACCTAGAAGCCAAATGCTCCAGCTAAACAGATTGTGCCCTATTAAATCAAAATAGTGCATTGACAAAAGCTTAGCCCACAAGATGTCATCTGGATCATCGTTACACAACAATGTGTCCATTGGCTATGGATATTCTCCCTGCATTCTTAATAAAAACATTAATGCCTCGCTACATTCCTTGCCCACCCCAGCCACAATTCAAGGGAATAGGGATTAGTTTCATAGGAGGACAAGCAGTGCATTGAGATGCTGGGCATTTTGTCTTTTGTCCTGGGGTGCTTCTGTGCTCACACAGCTCCAAACGCAGTGGGGTCCTCATCCACCACTGGATAACCTGAATAACTAACTATGATGATCTACCAGCTCTTTGCAAACTGATACGTGAGCTAAAGTCAGAATCTATTAACCTGATTCTCAGGTAGACTAAGGCCATTTTAAGCCACTATGGCAATAGAAAGGGCTTCAAGATTACAGCAAATTATATTTATATTCACTTCAGGAAATTGTTCTCAGATGTCTCTTCCTCCGGTTAATCGATGGACATTTAACTTAAGATATTGAACACCATTGCAAAGACTACAATAGATTCTCCTTCCTTGTATATTCATAGCTGCAAACTAAGCTGACATCTAGTTTTCTCAATCTGTGGACCCTTAGACATTTTCCAGTGCAAGTATGTTTCAGCTTCCTGGGAACGGACTTGCTCTTTTTTTGCAGATCTTTCAGAGCTGCCTGGTGCTTACAGGCAGCAAAACAAAAGGGGAAGAGGTGGCAGTCTTGTTCAGAGAGAAAAGCTAAAGAACATAAGCTTTTCAAGGACACCTTGCATAGCAGAGGAACGTGGTTTTGGTGTATTTATCCAAATTTATAATGCGCTTGTTGTCATGGTATCTAAGCATTACATAATGGGTTTAAAACAAGAGCAGTGGCCTGGGGCTGTCATTTAAACCTACTTAGGTTTTCAAGGCTGAGGTGGGATGGGGGGATGCAGCACAGAGATTTAGAAATGGCATTAAAAATTCAAGGAGCCACTTTAAAGTCATTCACAGCCAGATACTGCCCCTCTGTTGCCAAAGCCAGGTTTGCTTGCTGCATGCAGTCCCAAGTGGTCGCCCCTCAAATCTCTAGCTCAGTAGAGCAGGTCTGGTCCTCGTTGAGCAGTGCCAGGAAGAGATAGACATGAAGTGGGATGTGTTCTCATGGGAACACAGGTGGGAATTTCCTTATCCCCCATTCCCACTCCAAGTACCCCGTGGCAGTTCAGGGTTTGTCAACACAAGCAAACCAATCTAGGTCTCTTCCTACTAAGTTAAAAGAGTGGGAGAAGAAAAATGAAAGCCTATCCATGACGGTTTATGGTGCTGCTGTTCCAGGTGAAGAAATGTTTGCATGTATCTGTGGTAAGAGGCTGAATCCCAGACAGGGACCTCCAGCACCCCAGCCAGAGCAGGTACAAGAGCACGGTGCATCAGCCATGCCTGAAGGAGGGATTGTTCTGAGTGAATTTAGATCTAGGAGCATGAGCTGGCAGCCCCAGATGTCAATGCTCTGCTTTTCTAGGGCTCACATTGCAGCTGCCTCTTGGAAGCCTGCAAAAATGGCTTGTGCTTCCGTGCAAAGAGTCATGGTGCGGGTCTCTTGGTCTTGGCATTGCTCACCACTGCCTCTGTGTGTCCTGTGTTTGGAGGGAGAGGGGCAGACACTACCATGGGGAGGCACAGTGCCGTTAGGTCCTTTCACCCATCTTCCTCCACCCCCCAGCTTGCCCCTTGCTGAGTCTCTCCCCCCTTCCTAGCTCTTCAGTTCTGCTTCTCCTCCATGGCTGAGGCAGGGGCAGGGCATGGGGCATCACACGGCGGGACCTGCTTCCTCCACAGCACTTGGCCAGCCAAATGCATCTGCATCACTCATTTCCTTTGCACTGGTCTTAAGAATCTGCTATTGGGTAAAGCAAACCCACAGGCCCAATCGCAAGACATCGTCAGAAACATTAACCTTTTCTTCCCCCATGTGGTTAAAGAAACCTTTCAACATTTGCACCCCTGAAGGCTGCATGCACTAAATCCAGTCACCTCACGCTCCTCAACGCAGAACAAGCTCTCTTTCCTCGTGAAGTATCATCTCCAGCTGCTGGCCAACTTTTATTGTCCTTTTCCGGATTTTCTCCGGATTTTCTCCAGCTTTTCAGCAGCCTTCAGCGAAGCACAGATCTGAGCCTGGCACAGAAGTTGCTCAGGGCCAGGCTCGTCAGCACAGCTGGTGCTCTGCTACTGCTCCCCGGCACAGCCAAAGGTGGTGATGTCCCTCTTGACCACAGCATCCTGGCAATGTCCCCTCGCCCTTCCTGCTCCTGTGTCCCTCACTAGCAGAGGGACCTGGTAATTAGGCCAATTTTTTTTTTTTTTCCTTCTGAAAATGCTTGTGGATCAAAACTGCACAGAGTAAGGTTGGAACCAGAGAAAACAGAACATTTCTATGCAATGGAGATTTTAAGCAAGAAGCAGCTCCCCCTCCCCCCAATTCCTTTGCCTTTCTACTTTCATATAAATAAAGTTGTATGCGATCTCTTGATTAATCTGAGTTTGATATGACTGCAGCAATACATTATATTCTTCATTGAGACTAATGTATTCCATAATCCACCCTCCGTTACATTGTTTAGGCAGTAAAACCACAACATGACTTTTGCACATCCACGCCTTCAAGGCAGTTGAAAGAATTTGGGTGGGAGGGGAAATTCATCTTCCAGAAGCGGTGTGAAATGTTGCCTTATCTTTCCACTTCATAATTAAATTAAATATTGAAGCATTAGCATTTCCTGCACCGTTGAAATTGTCTGTCCAGCCCTAATTTAAATGCACTTCTTTGAACGGGATATACTTACTGTGTAGGTCAACTAAGTGGCCCATCATTTTTATTACGTACTCTATTGTACATTTATTATACATACAGGTATCTAATTGTATGTAGTTCCTGGTAGTCTCCTCTTCATCGGAAATTGTTATCAGCATTGATAACACCACTGAATAGCAGTGAGTTATACTCGTCATGTAGCCAAGTGGTAACCCTTTTAGCACGGTCTTTGTGCTTTGTCCTAAACCCACTCCTGCACCGAAGCCTCACGGGCTACAGCACTGCCCACAGCTCAGCCAGCAGGCACCCTACCCTTTTGAATTTTGGGGTGGAGGTTATTTGTGCCTGCTGGGTGGTGGCTGGGGATAGCAGGGGCATTGTCACCCCCCCCTTATGCTGAGCAGTGGCCAAGTGGCTTCCAGAAGCTTGAGGAGGAAGATATTATAGAGTTGAAAAACCTGCCTGAATAACAAAAAAAGTCATGTGCTTTGGTTGCCAAGTATGGGTGCCTCTCCTAGCTGACACAGCCGAGTGCAAAGCCTCCGAGTGCTGGCTGCAGCTTTTGCAATACTAATAAAATAATTCTGTGGTATTAATAAAAACTTCTGATGAGAGCAGAGTTTCTCAAGTGTTAATGAACTTTTCTGGAGGAGTCTCTGCTTCCTGCCTCCTGTTCAGTCTCCTCAGCTTTCCTAGCAGAATGGGATTTGTGACTCTGGGCATCATAGATTCATAGAATAGTTTGGGTTGGAAGGGACCTTTAGAGGTCATCTAGTCCAACCCCCCTGCAATAAGCAGGGACATCTTCAACTAGATGTTGCAGTGAGGGCTCTGGCAGGAGTGTCCCCACGAGCCTACTGCAGGGAGGGCTCCAGCTTTGCCCTGCAACATCACTGTGTTTGATGTCACATAGAGAAATGTTTTTCTTTCGCTTCATTTTTTACAGAAATTAATTTGTTGAGCCCCAAGGGAAATAGTTGCATTTAATATGGTGAGCCTCAGGAAGTGGAGCGGTCTTGGGAAATAGGATCATATTGGGCTTAAATTTCAGCTCTTCCTTGAGAGCCTCTTCCAAAGTCAGCACTGCGTTTCAGCCCTGTTCCATCGCTTCTGGTCGCCGTCCTGCAGTCCAGCATTGCTGATGGCACGGCCCTTCTGCAGCGCAGTGTCGTGTCTAGGCACGTGCTATGGCACGTCTAGCCTGAGCAAGCCCAAGGCATCCTCAGGACGGAGCTTGCCCCATGCTTGCCAGCTTTCTCCCACCCCCATAGCATGGTGCCCCGGGGGCCTTATGCTGCAGGGGTAGGCAGGTCCATGGTTCTTCTCTCCAGAGGAGAAAAATTTTATCCGCTCAAGTGAGATCTCACCTCAGCCTGGCTTTTTGGCTTCCCTCAGGCAGGAGGAAGGGATGTGGAGTGTCCCCCAAAAGCCAAAGTCCAGGGTTTGTGGAAGAAAATGCCACTGCTCCTCCATAACCCAGCAGCATGAGGCATGCCATACCTTCTCCGTCCCTCAGTCCCTCCTACCCCTGTCTTCCACCCAGCTTAGCCCCAGACCCGCAGCATCCCGGCTGGCACCGCAGTGAAGGGCAGGACTCTGCTCGCTGCTTTTGGCTATGCTGCCTGGCAGAAGTGATTTAACTCGAAGATTGTTTGCTTGCGCTCCTCCTAGGAGGTGTTTGGGATTGCAATCAAAAGTGTAGAACTAACACTGGGGGGCTGGATGATCAACCATCCACATTTCAAAATTATGGATTTTTTTCCTTTTTATTGTTCACGTCAGAGTTTTGCTCTGAACCTCCACATCTCTTCTGCTGTGAATATTAATCAGTTTAATAAGGAGCATCAGTCATAGCAAAGCTCTTCTGCAGAAGATATATCTGCGTACAGCAAAAATTCTTCAATCTTAATGAAGTCTTGCACAGGAAAGCTGTTGCCCTTCTGCCTAGCCAAGACCAGGGAGGCGGAGATGAACTTTAGATTGCAAGTCCCAATAAACTGGACGTTTTCACATTCATTCCTGGATCAGGCAAGTACATGGATGTAGCTAATGGGCTTTCACCAGTCCCTGCTGTTTCAGAAAGCCTTCGGAAAAGTCCCTGGGTTCCAACACAGGTGTTACTTCTACCCCGAATATACCTGCCTTGAATATTATTACAATTGTGTCAAAGATGCACAGCTGGGGGGTAAAATCCACTTTGTGCTTGGTGCTATCTAGACACGACAGAGAGATTAGCCTTGCTGCAAAGGGACTAGGGTCATTTCGGGTACTTTTGTAGTAGGATGTTGCACAAGTATAACATGTTCAGAAGGGTGGTAGCTCTCATGAGGAAACAAAATGTTCAGGGTTTTTTGGAGGGCACTCATTATATTCTGGGGGCTGAAGGACCAAGGCAAGGAATCCATAAATACAAAGCCAGTGTTTTCCTCCTTCTCCTCCACTGCTCCTGCTGGTAAGGACTTCTGTATCCCTATACCTATAGCAGGGCTGCTTCCAGGATCAATGCTGGGGAGGGGGCCCTGAAATTTGTGCAGTGGGCAGCTCTTTTCCACCAAGATGAAGGACACTGATGGGTCTTCATCTCAATGAAATGGTGTTTGCAGCCTTCTTTACCATGGATAGTAATTGCACAGGAAAGCTCTGTGATGGGAAAGAACCTCTCATTTGAGCAGCCAGCTAAACTTCTTGGAAATGGCACATGGACACAGGCACTTCTCTACAGACCTTCTCTTTTTGAAAAGGTGTCTCAGGACTGCACTGCTTTTATGGGGAAGAATTTTTTCTCATTTCCAATTGTAACTTCCCTTGTCCCTGTCCTTCTGCTCTGCATTCCTGAGATAGCCCCTTCAGACAACTGCTGACAGCAATAAGACTTCTCTTCCCTAGACAAAAGAAACTCATGATGTGCTCCAGCCCCTTGATTGCCTTAGCGGTCTCTTGCTAGATGACTCATATCCTGGAGAACCCAAAACTGTGCACGATACTCCAGGTGCAGCCTCAACAGTATCAAATAGAGAGGAATAATCAGTTTCCTTGACTTTTTAGCTAATGTAGCCCAGTATATACTTGGCCTTTATCACCCCAAGGGCATACCACACACACACACACACACACACAGGGTACAGGACTTTGCAACAGCAAAGCTAACACAAGATATGATGTTAAGTGCTGGTTTCCCTCTCCTCAGCCAGAACAATCACAGTACCTGTCCTGCACATTAATGAAACTGCACCAACAAAAGGTTGTGGGACAGCAGTGAAATGGGATGGCTCATCAGAACTTATTTTTCTGCTTTGATTGGAAACACTTGTTTTCAGTCTTCTAGACAGAGAGCAGATGGGGAGTCCAGCAGGGCAAACTTCCAATTTCCTAATGCACTGTTGTGTTCTCATCTGGACTGGAAGGCATTTCCTACAAGGAGCAGCTAAGGACTCTGGGTTTGTCTAGTTTGGAGAAAAGGAGGCTGAGGGGCGACCTCATTGCTCTCTACAGCCTCCTGAGGAGGGGAAGTGGAGAGGGAGGTGGTGAGCTCTTCTCCCGGGGATCCAGCGATAGGATGTGTGGGAATGGTTCAAAGCTGTGCCAAGGGAGGTTCAGACTGGACATTAGGAAGCATTTCTTTACCGAGAGGGTGGTCAAACACTGGAACAGGCTTCCTAGAGAGGTGGTCGATGCCCCAAGCCTGTCAGTGTTTAAGAGGCATTTGGACAATGCCCTTAACAACATGCTTTAACTTTTGGTCAGCCTTGAATTGGTCAGGCAATTGGACTAGATGATCGTTGTAGGTCCCTTCCAACTGAAATTTCTATTCTATTCTAGTCTAGTCTAGTCTAGTCTAGTCTAGTCTCTCTACAGAGATAAGGCTTTGCAGGCAGAAGCATGTCTGCTGCAACACCCAGCCATGGCTGCTAATTAGCACCTCATAGATCTGCAAGGAAGATCATTTTTCTTTTGTGAAGAATCTGGGTTAATATGATCTTTTATGAGGAAAAAGGGAGCATTAAATAATCAAGATGAGAAATGGTTGCAGTGTGGTCAGGTCTGAAGTGAGCAGAGCAAAGCAGTGTGGGAGCCATGTGGAATGAGTTTCTTCATGCAGTTTGAAACACAGAAGAGAAAGAAGAGGGTATATGCAGCCCTGGTTTCTCTCTGAGCTAAAGAAGTTATTGGTTCAGATAGTACCATGGCCTAAATTAAAGAGATGATTCATGCCTCTTAGTAGTTTTAAAGTATCATCGGGGATTATTTTTTTTTTTAGAAACCAGATTATCAGCTGTGCATAGCAGGGAGTTGGGTGAGCTGTAAGATGAATGTTGCTAAGAAATTCATGCACTAGGTGGAATGAAGTCACTGCAGAGAGAAGAAATAAAATAGTCATCCATGGGTACTGCACAGCAAACAGCATCACATGCTTTCAGGCTCTCTCACACCTTCAATGGGCACATTTTGTAAAGCTCAGTCAGATGGAAAGACTTAATGTTTTTTTGTTCTCCTCCCCAAGTCACAGTGACAAACTGAATTAGCACTCCTGGGGGCAGCAGATGAAAAATCATCTTGATCCTTTTTCTATCTTTGCTTTTGAAACCATCTGTGGTAGGTGGAAATTCCACTTTCCATTGGCCTATGAAGAGCCTTAATGCCCCATTTGCCCTGAGAGAATGTGGCCTCTCTTCCTGTTAAAAGGATCTGAGCATAATTTCCTAACCTTTGCTCTTAACCACATGGCCATGGGGTAAAAGAGAAATAGGAAGCCTCTAGAAAAAGGAAAAAAAAAAAAAAAAAAAAGATTGCTGTTTGGATAATGGTGGATCACTAAGGTTAATTATAATGCCTCTATGCAATGATTTGGAAGGTATCAGAACATGACAGGCTATGGCACTGAGCTGCTTAGACAGCAGTGCTTACTTAGTGCAACACCATGTAATTGTTCAAAGACACGGTGGCAGGCTGTTCTACAAGAAGCTGCCTTTATTAAGCAATTGCTTTCATTAGCAGCATTTTCTCTACCACCAAGATCAACTCTATTAAACAGCTAATTTCTCCTGGCCCTCTTTCTTTGTCAGGTTTAATGGGGGTCAGAAAATATTCCTGTCAATCTTCTCTCACCAAATGTTTCACAAAGTCACATCTGTTCTCCAGTGTTGTTTCATTTGGAGGGTGGTCAGTTAAAAAAAAAAAAAAGCAAAGACTTCCAAAATTTTAATCAAAGTCATGCAAGGCAACACTGTTTTGAAATTGTTTTCAAAAATAAATAATTTATTACCGGAGCAAGGAAAACTGCGGGAGCAGATGAAAGCAGATGTGAAGTGATACAACAGGGAAGGAACAATCCTATCTTCATGTATAAAATGATGGGCTGAGGGCTGGGAGGGAGAGACCTGGTGGGCATGCTAGCAACAAGGCATGAAAGTGCCAGCTTAATGCGTTTGTAACTATAAGGAAAGAAATAAGCACAAAATAGAGGATATCACTGTGCTTCTCAAAACAATCCATGGGCTGCCATCAGTCTGCATACATTGTGCAGTTCTGGTCCCACATCTCTAAAAGGATGGAGCAGAATGGGAGAAGGTTCAACAAAGGATGAGGACTGGTCAGAGATCTGGAACAGCTTCCCTGTGAGCAGTGATAAATCATGTAGGCTGGGACTCTTCAGTCTGGAGAAGCAGTCCTGTGGGAGGGCATGTGATAGAGCTCTGCCAAATCCCGAGTGGTCTGAAAAACCTGGATAGTGACAGACTGTGTAACAACTAGGGGTCCTAAAACGATGCCGCTTGAGATCAAGTCCAGAATAAATGAAAGGAGGCAACTTGTCACACTTCAGGTGTAAACTAGTGGAACTCCTTTCTGAAGGACACTGTGGGTACAAGACAGTACTTAGAAGAGACATCTGTTAGGGCTCTGAAAAAAATTAATCACAACTTCAGGAACTCCCCTGCCCTGAAAATAGTTGTCCAGAAGAATATAAGCGGGGAAGGTATCACGTATGCTTGTACTCTTATTCTTTTGAAATAGTTGAGAAAGTTCTGTGATGCACATGGAGAACTCAGCTGTCAGGCCATGGCATTGCTGTGTTTCTGACCATAGCCTCTCTGAATAAAAACCACGGGACCAGTAAGAAGAAAAATAATGTTGTGTCTCATTGTGTTATTATCAATATTAGGAATTTTTCATGCTTATAGTGAAACTGGTGTCCACTGAAATAGTGCCCTGAAATCACCCTGGATGTGGGGAGAGCAGACTCTGGCTGCTGAAGGAACTAGTTAGTAAGGTCCTCTGGGAATCTGCTTTTGAAGGTATTGGGGTCCATGAATGCTGGTCACTTTTTAAGAGCCATCCTTTAAGAGTGGAGGAACAGGCAATTCAAAAGTGTCAGAAGTCAAGCAAGCGGGGCAGAAGGCCGGCTTGGATGACCAGGAATCTTCTTCCAGAACTTAGGTGGAAAAGTAAAGTGTATGGACATTGGAAGCAAGGACAGGCAACACAGGAAGACTACAGAGATGCTATTTGCCTCTGTAGGGAGAAAATTCATGCAGCCAAAGCTTGATTAGAGTTCAAGCTGGCCAGTACTGTGAAGGACAACAAAAAGGGCTTTTTGAAATATGTTAACAGCAAAAGGAGGATCAGAGGTAACATCCGTCTGTTACTTGATGAGGTTGGTCACCTCACAAATAGGGATGTAGACAAAGCAGAGACGTTTAATGCCACCTTCTCCTCTGTCTTTAACATCAGTCCTGGGCCCTGGGACCCCTGGAGCCCTGTGTTGGAAGACCGTGCCTGGGGGAATGACAAACTCCCAGCCGACTCTGAACTTGTTCAAGACTTGCTGCTCCAGCTGGATGCGCATAAATCTATGGGGCCTGATGGTATGCATCCCAGGGTACTGAAAGAGCTGGCCGCTGTTACCACGGGACCTCTCTCCATTATTTTTCAATGGTCTTGGGAGTCTGGAGAGGTACCAGTTGACAGGAAGCTGGTAAATGTTATCCCAATTTCCAAGAAGGGTAAGAAGGAAGACCCTGGTAATTACAGGACTGTTAGTCTGACTTCAGTGCCTGGTAAAATTATGGAGGTTATTCCTGGAGTTATTGAAAAACAGTTGAGAGACAATGCAGTCATTGGTCACAGCCAGCATGGGTTCACGAGGGTAAAGTCCTGTTTAACTAACTTAATTTCCTTTTATGACAAGGTCATCCATCTAGTTGACCAAAGGAAGCCAGTAGATGTGGGGATTCTTTTCAAAAGCAAAGCTTTTGAAATTGTCTCTCACAGTATCCTTCTGCACAAAATGTCCTGCATACAGCTAGACATGTCACGCTGGATGAACAATTGGCTGACAGATTGGGCTCAAAGGGTTATAGTAAATGGGGTTACATCAGGCTGGAGACCATCACCAGCAGGGTTCTGCAGGGCTCAATTTTAGGGTCAGCACTCTTTAATGTTTTTATAAATGATCTGGATGCAGGAGTCGAATGTACATTAAGTAAGTTTGCTGATGATACCAAATTAGTAAGAGCTGTGGACTCCCTCCAGGGTAGAGAGACCTTACAGGGAGATCTGGATAGACTAGAGAGCTGGGCAATCCCCAATCACATGAAATTTAACAAGAGCAAGTGACAGATTCTGCACCTGGGACAGGGTAGTCCTGGCTACATACATACAAACTGGAGGATGAGAGGCTGGAGAGCAGCTCTGTGGAAAGAGATCTGGGGGTTTGGGTTGATGTCAAGCTGAAGGGGAGTCAAGAGTGTGCCCTGGCAGCTGAAAGGCCTAACCGTGTCCCGGGGTGCATCAAGCACAGCATCGCTAGCCAGTCGAGGGAGGTGACTATCCCACTCTACACTGCACTGGTGCGGCCCCACCTCGAGCACTGTGTGCAGTTTTGGGCACCTCAAGTTATGAAGGACATCAAACTACTAAGAGTGTGTCCAGAGGAGGGTGACCCAGATGGTGAAAGGGCTTGTTCAGCTTAGAGAAGAGGAGGCTGAGGGGTGGCCTCATCGCAGTCTACATCTTTCTCGAGGGGGGGGGGAGGTTTTGATCTCTTCTCCCTGTTGACCAGCAATAGCACATGAGGAAATGGTGTGAAGCTGCGTCAGGGAAAGTTCAGATTGGACATTAGGGAAAGGTTCTTCACTGAGCGGGTGGTTGGTCACTGGAGCAGGCTCCCCACAGAAGTGGTCATGGCACCAAGCCTGTCAGAGTTCAAGGAGAGTCTGGACTAAGCTCTTATTCGTATGGTTTAGTTTTAGGTAGTCCTGCGAGGAGCAGGGAGTTGGACTTAATGATCCTTATGGGTCCCTTCCAACTTCAGATACTCTATGATTCTAAGACAGAAGTAGAGCAGGAAAGAAAATCACTGAGCCTGAGTCATACCAAGATCAGTGGCTGAAACAGGACAAATCCCCTGACTATAAACTTGGCAATTCCTCCAGTGCTATACTGCAGCAAGCAGAGACAAGAACCGAGATGCTCGAGAGACACCCTGTTGCTTGTGATGGGGTTACTTTCACAAGGCAAGGATGCAGAAGATGAGCTGCCCTGGGGGGAGCTGGGGTCTCACCACTGCCTCCAGTGGGAGCAGGCACTGTAAGAAGAGCAGAGACTGATGGTGAGGTGCCACCTGAGGCCCTGAGCCATGCCATTAGGGAAATGAAGCACAGGGTGTGCTCCCCAGCTTGCCCTCTGCACAGGCTCCCCTGTGACTCTAAGAAGGCCAAACTGGAAGAAGTGGCTTGTTTTTTGGCTCGGGGATATTTTGTATACCTGCATCTTGGCCAGGTAATCACCTCATTCTCCTTACTGTCAACTGAAATGATCTTCTTTCTGGTTCTCCAATAGTTCACTCTGTTCCCCATGGGCAAAGCCAGGATGGAGACAAGGGCTGGAACACTGTTCTGTGCGGCTTGCGACCGAAGCAGGAATGGACTGTCCCCTTGCACCGGTAGCCTGAAAGCAGCCATTTCAGGGTACGGCTGTGTCTTCACTGTGAAGGAAAGCTGTCTTTCTGTTTAGTTATAGCCTCGCAGCAGTGCTGGTAGGAAGGGACCCTGAGGGTTTCCAGTCCAACCCCCTGCTGTCACCAGCACCGGGTCTAGACAAATTCCAAAAACCTCCAGGGATGGAGATCCCTGACTCTGATAAGCTGTCCCAGGGCTGAATTAAAAATCCTAGGGGAAAGCAGGGCTATCCAATTCTTACCTAGAACCCAAGGCTGACCTTAAGTAAGTGCACTGAGAGAGGAAAAATGCCCATCTGTTCTGGACTCATTATTAAGATATTTTGGATATTAGCTGTAACAGCCTAAAAAAAACCCCACCCCTTGTCTGCCATCAGCTAGGGTTGACTTTGCAGTTCTGGCAAGTTATACTTGCTGCCAACTTCAGACTAAATTCCAGGTATCTTTCTACCTCAAGAGCAAAGTAATGCTTAGATGCTGGATTGGGTGACATGAGATTTGAGGTTGTGATTTTAGGTGGATTTTAAGAGAGTGTGGATGCAGCTGAACTTGGGAGCATTGTGTCAGCTTAGCACAGCCAGCCACGCTTGAACATGCTCTAACTGAACATGCTCTTTCTCCACAGAAACTGAGACTGCTCCTTCTTGCTTGTGCTTCATATTGCCCCCAAAGCAGGTAGAAGACACCAATTCTCACAGAAACCCCGGTCCCCTTTGCCTGGGAAAACAGGGCAGTGTCCCTCTGGGTGTGAACATCTGGCTGTTACCCAACCATGGACTACCATCTACATCACTTATGTTGGAAAATCACCTGGGTGTTTGGGGTTCTGGGGGAAGCTGGGGAGGGAATGGTCTCAGCACGCTGACTCCTGTACCAGCATTTTTCTGACAGTAAAGTGCTCCTGCTAGGCACAGCCAGCCGTGCCTCTCTCAGCTTTCCACAGGGACAGAGGGTTCGCTGGTCTGTGCAGAATGTTTTTTTAATTTTTATTATTGTGGTGTCCAGAGCTGGGCTGATGAGACAGGAAAGCTCCTGACTTATTTGAGGGAACCTGTCAAACAAGCATTTCTCTATCCGGGAGTGAAACCAGTGTGGAAGCTTATAAGCCTACTTGTTCAAAGCAGGGCTATCTGCACTTCAAACTGCTCATGGAGTGGGGAACGCTCTGAGCTCCGCAGCTCCAGAATATCCCTCTAGCTCACTTGGTAAGATGTGACAGGCAACGTCCCGTTCCTGGCTGCTGCTTGGTGGGTACCAGTCATCCCAGCCTCCTGGGAGAATGCAACGTCTTGATGGCCATGCAGCAGCTACGCATGCAGCTTGCTGCATTTTCCAAGGCACGTGTGGAGGTGAAGCCAAACACCTCTGCACATCCCTGTCCAAATCCCAAAATGCTCTGTGACTCCCTGGTGTTGGTGGGAAGCAACTGGCTGCCTCAAGAGCAGGAACACTCATGTCCCAAGCTCAGTTATATGGAGTTATCTGACAATTGTTACTACTTGCAGGTTTGTTGGTAGGCTAGAGGCCAGCAGAGAGGGGCATTAAAACATTCTGACAGATGCTAAAACTGTGCTGGGGTCGGTGTGGGCAGCAAGGACTGGCTGACCCCCCTTACCAAACAAAGATTAGTTGCTGAAGTAGCTGAGAACTGGCAGTGTTGTTTTTATAACTGACCTCCCAACCAAGAAGGGCAAGTTGGGGAAAAACATATTTCCATTCATTCAGGCAGCACTGAATATATTGAAAAAAACTGCAGTCTATTCATGGCTTTTGTCAGCTGGGAAAGAGGTTGAATTCATGCAACAAATTATTCAGAAGAAATTGTTTGCCAGACTCTCATTATGAGCTCTACAGAACAGAGGAGTTGAAACATCAGATAGAATTAACTTCATGTTATAAAACCCTTTTGGGATGTAATGACTAGACCCTGCCAGCCCTACTGTACTGTAAGGGCCTGGTTGCTGATTATTTTATTAGGAACCTATGTCTATTCAGCCTGTGTATGTCTGCATGTAGCAAAATCCATGAAAATCCTATGAGATATTGTCCAGGATATGTCTGAGGAACAATGCAATGACCCAGGCCAATGCAAGCAGAATTCAAGTGTGAGTTCTGAGTAGGACTAAGAATTCCTCGCAGTAATGAAATATCAAGCTCATAAGCATTAGCACTGAAAAGGATTTTCAAAATGTGTTGCAGCTAGCAGGATTTTGCTGAGGGCAAAGCTAGACCAACACCAGTCTTCTTTCCTAATCGGATCCTTAATTACAAGGTCTTTGCTCAATGCAGTTAATAAATCTCTTCAGGAAATGACACTGTGAGAACATGCATTCTGCTCAGCACAACGTGGGGCCTGTGGCCAGAGCAGCGGTCCACAACCCATAGGGTGAAGAAAGTGCAATTGGTTCATAAGCATGGGAAAGCAACAAATCAGATTCAGCTGACACAAAAATGTCCTACAGAGTCTACGCCGTTTCACCAGATTGCTCACAGCAGCTCAGAAAATGTTGATCTTGCCTTTTTTAATGCACTACGTTGGACTTCTTATGCATATTTATATTCTTGTCAACTTCTATTTTTTAGTCCTGTTCCAGCTAAACTTCATTGGCCAATGTGAAATGTGTTTTTAACTTTTAGGGACCTCAGTTAAAAACCAAAATAGTAATGGAAATTGTTTCTTGTTCTTAACTGCCAGGGAAATGAAAAATCAATTAGTTGCACAGCTCTGGCTAGAAGCAATGGGAGAGTAAAGGGAGGATCAGCCCTGCAGCTGAGTAGAAAGCATTTCTTGAAGCACTTTGGAAAGTGAAGTTCATCATAAGTGCTCAGAGGCAAATACTGTGTATTCCTAAGGAAAATAATATATGTTGGGCATTTCTAGTATTTATAGCTATCATTTATTCAGAAAGAAGTTTTTAGTGCTTTTAAGGTAAATGCTGATCTTAGAATAATTCCATTTAATCAAGCAAACTCGAAACAACGTTTGCATTAGCAACTAGGAAAACAGAGACTCAAATCACTGCGATTATTCTCTCAAGTTTCACACAAAGGAAACTTAATAACATCTGTCACTTCCTCAGCTAGAAAAGAAAAAAAGCATTAAAGGAAAAAACCAAGAGGGATCCTGCTGAGATAGGGGCCTTAAGCATAATTCCTCTAGACTTATTTTCTTTTTTCTAAAACAGCAACTGTGATGGTGACCCTTAGAATAACCTACAGTGATGATTCAGTTGCACAGCCTGTAAACAGCAGGGATCGGATTGACTTCACGTCTATACACACTGCAATGTGGAACAAATGCTCTGTAAAACACCACTTATAACTACTGTTAATAAACAGCCATCATTTTGTGCTTTCAGTGCAGGGCTTGTTCAAGAAATAGCTCAGACCATGGCTGTGATGTAACTGCATCCAAGATCCTTAGGAAAAGGAAGGTTCCAAAAGGTATCGCTTTATTTTCTCAAGTTTCAGAAGTACCCAACATAGGCAACTGATATGGAAATAAGAAGTGGAGGAACCAGCTAAAATAAGGAGGAGGTCAGGGTCGTTGGGACCAACTGCTGCATCCCCAAGGTCTAACAGGATTTAGTAATAAAATCAGGTGTTAAGAAGGGTCCAGTTCATGCAGCTTTTGCAAATGCAAACTAGATTTTGCAAACCAAGAACACTGTGATCATGGCAGCAAAACGACTATGCAATTGTCAAACGTAAATTACTTGCACTGTGTAAAAGCGAGGAATGTAACGGTCTCCCTGCATTGGACAGGCTGAATGTGGAACCGGGGTTGTCACTTTTCTTGGGGACCAAAGTTCTCCTAAGAAGAAGTTCCTGTGGTTGTGCGTGTGGGATGGTGTATGTGTGCTGTGTTTGGGCAGATATTGAAAAGAAAGCAGAAATGGAAGCACTGAAATCCACATTAAGAGGCAGAAGTAGTTCTGGAGCAGGGTCAAAGGGAATGGAAAGGAAAAAAAGAAAGGCTCCATGATTGCTGGAGAAGTCGAGAGTAGCAAATGTCAGGAATTAGGCTTTCTTCCTTAATCTCACTGAGATGCCCTTTTTCTTGCGGAAAGTCACTGTGATACTTTTAAACAGGGGTAGGAAGGCGAGGGCATGGAAATTGGGTGACTTTCAATGAGATGCCCTGTGATGGCAGCTATTCCCTTGGCTGCCTCCTCTCACGGTGGCTCTGCTACACTTTAATTGAGTACAAGCCTACCAGGGTCAGGCAAATGAGCAAACCAAGGGAACAGATACAACCATTCTTCCAGAAGCGCCTGGTATCAGGTATGCATTAAAATCAGCAGGACATTCTCTTTAAGATCTGCAGAAGTCTTAACTATCACTGCTAATTGAACCTGGAGATTTGTTTAATTAAACTCAGCAGATTAGTGCAGAGGTCTGCAGGAGAAGGCTGTTGCTTGGCCTTAAGAAGCGAGAGGTGCAGTAAGGACTTCTGTGTAGGTGAGACAGGGGCTGATGAGTTAGTGGGTGTCTGAAGAACCTCGCTGGTGCCCTTGCAGGATTTGAGGTCCAGCATTTGTCATTCTCTGGATGGAGCCAAGTGCCCATATCCACACCTGATGTATAAACCTGCCCAGCAGGTTTTTACACTGGTACAATTAAAATGGAAGTTTTAAATTATAGTTCAAACAGGCATGCTTTCCAGCCATTTCCAATCTGTCATAGAGGAAATAACCACATGAGATGGGATCTGTAGGGATTCTGGCCTGGAATAAACTCTGTCTCAGTAAAATACATAAAAGGAAACAACATTAAAGGAAAACGATTGCCACTGCAAAAATCAAGTACCCAGGATTTAGCGGGTAACAGATTTAATGTTGCCTGTGCGAACTTTATTCTACCCTCCCCGCCCCCCCCCCCAACACTTGTTGATTGCAATGTCATGAACTGCTTTTTTCTACAGTGCTAATGTCTCTCCCATGGAGGAAATTTGATTTTTTTAACTGCACAGTATTAAACTATAATATATTGTTAATGGGAATTCCTGCCAAGCAGCCTGGATGACAAATGCTGAGAACTTGAAAGTGGCTGTGCAACATTATTTGTGACACTCAAACTGCAAAGGTTTGTGTGCTGTTTAATTTCCTCTGGATGTGGCAGAAAACAGTAAGCAGTATTTGCAATATACAGGACCTGGTGTTATTAAGAGAGAGCGGACTAATTCTAGATTAGAGCCTGTTGAGCTTAGTGCCTTCAAGAAGGGAGTCTGCAAAGGACCAAAACGTGGCACGGTATCGTGATATTTCATGCACCCTTCATGCAGGACCCACCACAGGATGGGTGCCCATGAGGGAGGAGGCTCTGGAAGTTTGGTGGCAGCTGGCAGAGGGGCAATGCAGGGCAGGCAGCCGCTTCCATCTTCTGCACCAAGCCCCCGGGCTCCCAACTGACTGGTGCTGGGGCCCAGCAGAGAAGGGGACGTCAAGGTCAATATACTGAAACACTCAGGAAAACGGAAAATTGATCTCCGTGGTGTGACACCGGGTGCTGCTTGCAGGGCACTTAGCGCCCGTGTCCTGTCCTGCGCTCACATCTGGCGCAAACGTGTTGGATGGATTCCCAGCCGGCTTGGTTTGGTACACGACTGTTCGTATTGGTGAGATTGGGTGGGTTTTACACCAACCGTGGACCCAGCCTCACGCGTGGGCAGGAGGAATGGACCCAGGTGGATTTTGCTTGGTCGAGGCAGTAATACACACTTGTTGCCAGCCCACCGAGTAGCTGCTGTTCATCACAGGATTTGCTGGTTGGAAGCCAGGTGGTTTGTGCATTCATGTCAGATACATTGTGTTATCTATACACAGTGTGTGTGTGTGTGTATTATACATACTAAATTGCACAAATGCGCAATTGCAATACCATATTTACATTATACATGTGTTTATGTATATCGCGTTAGCTACTTTGATGAGAGTTAGTGGAATCTGAGAAGCAACTGCTTTTCCAGTAAAACATGAGTAAAGATGAAGTATGTGAGGTTTACTAAATCTGAAGTGAATGAATGGCATCTTTGGACTGGCAAAAGCACTTAGATCCAGAGTAGTGCCTCCTCGCTAGTGCCATGTGGGGTGCACTATCAATATTCACTTGAAAGGCAGTTGCCTCTAACATGAAAGAGCAGGAACATGTGGTGATCCGGCTCCAAAGACAAAGAACCCAGTTTGGATCTGTGGAGAAAGCAACTGAGAAAAGCAGAGGCAGGGAAGCCGATGCTGCTGTCAGTCCCTGCTGTGTGCCTTCCCCAAGCGCTGTGAAGTTTCATCCTGGATTACATTGTCACACCACCGCAAGAGTAGGCCAGGCCCAGGGAGGACTAATCCTTCAGGTCTCGCTTCAAACTGGAGCCGTTTGATGTTAAATTAAAAAGAAAAAAAGTTTGTATTAAAAGGAAGACCAAATGACCCCACCACCCTTTTGCCATATGAGACAGTACTGTGGAATATTTTTAGGTTTTTGAAATAGAACATTTTACACATCATGCTTTTCTGCGGAGAAGAGAGTGAAATGGAGAAAAAGTCTTTCTTAGGCCTTTATTCCCCTGTGCCAGAGCAAGCCTCCTCCTATCCCTTACATCACAGAATACAGAATAATGTAGGTTGGCTCTGAAAAGCTCAAGTCCAACGCCCTGCTCCAAGCAGGTCCAATTACATGGGCTTGCTCAGGGCCATGTTCGGCTGAGATTTGAATACCTGCAAGGATGGCGATCCCACAGTCACTCTGGTCCCCGTTCCAGTATGTGTTGTGAAAAATCTGTTTCCCTATAAAATGGAGAGTCTCAGAAACCCAGATTTTCAACCGTGGCATTTTCCCATAATAATATTGAATCCATATTTTTTCCCACAATGTCAGAATATTACAAACAAAATCAGGACATAATAACAGATGAAACAAAATATTCCAAAGTGAAGTGAAAAACATTTTCACTGTATGTTTTTCATCATAACCACACAGTTTTCACAAATTTTTTCTGCTTTGACAGAAAGGCATGTTCTTAGGGGTTATTGCCTGGTCTAAACCCTTCCAGTTAGCTCTGACTAGGACTTTGGTCAGTGTTATTGTGTGAAGGGGTCCTGGCATACAGCCCAGTGCCATGCTCCTGACTTGAGCTCTGGAATAAGAGCTTGTGATGATGTGTTTGATTCTTTAAGCCCTGTACTGGCTTCTCTGATGCCATTAAAATGTCTCTAAGCAAAACACACTGATCTGTGAATGGCAAAACTGAGTGATTGCTCTATCCACTGTGTGGTTTTGTTTGTTTGTTTGTTTGTTTGTTTGTTTGTTTGTTTTGCCAGATACAATGTGCAATGGTGCTTTTACAGCTGGATATATTCATCTGGCATTGCTCTCCTCCTTCAAACACTTTTACTAACTTTGATTTTAGTGACTGGATGAAGTTTTGCATTTTGCTTTCATTGTTTCTAGGTCTTTCAAAGGGTTTTGGTCTTGATTAAAAGATGGGTAAACTACTCAAAGGCTTCTTAAAGACCTAAGCCTGGATTTTAAGCACTCAGCTCCTACCAACACTAGTGGAGTTATGTAGTGAAACAGTTGTGGCAGCTCTGGGTCCAATTGTGCAGAAAACTTTTCAGAGGTTGAGGGGAAGGAAGATGCCTCACGTAGGCATTTTGCAGATTGTCCCCATATAGAAATGTTTTTGAGCAGAGGAACAGCAAGTCAGTAGGTGTCAGGAACTCTGACCTTCCTTTGGCCACTAATGTGAGCCTACATTTTCTTTCAACAGCCTACCAAAGCTTCTCTTATGCTGGGCAGAAGAACGTGTGTTTCAGAGGTTGTGGAGGCTGACATTTATCTTACCCCTAATCCAGCAAGCTTTAATACTGTAAGGTGTCAGCTGGAGAAACCCACTGGAAGAGCAGCCTGGGAATTGCTTTTAAAGGCAGGGCAACCTACCAGCCCTCTGCATTCAAAACTTCTGAGTTTTCTGCTGGAAGCTGGGATATTTAAATTCTTACATGGGTAGAGATTTCTTCTGCTCTGCCTCCTGCTTGTGAGCCAGAAATGAGCATTCATTCACAGTTCCAAGCATTGTCACTCCATTTCATTAAAGAAGAAGGAGGAGGAGAAGGAGAAGAAGGAGAAGAAGGAGACAGAGAAGGAGAAGGAGAACGATGAGAAGAATAGCACAAGCTGAGATTCTAGTCCTCCAGAGAATCAATTTATTTCTGTGTGTATGTGTACATGCCTGTATGTATACATACACATATATACACAAATACTGACATATACATGTTTATATATAAATATATATTTATGTATATAGGTAGCTACATATACACAGACATATATATATGTTGGACTTATCTCCAAGAAGAGCTGTCCATTTTTAAATGGTCTGTTTTCACACAGCATCTACTGTACTTTTTCAGCACCTGACTTGCCAAGCACAGATGCCTGCTTTACGGATGAAGGAGCCGGCTCACCCACAAGTTTTGTCCTGGAGCTGAGAATAAACCTACTTTTTCCAAGTTCCATTCCAAGGCATTTTTCTGGTGCTCAGCTCTGCCTCCTGGTGCGCTGCTGCTCTGACTTGGAAGAACAAAATGATACAGGCATTCTGCTACACGGGAAATAGCCATGCCGATGACTATCAGAGCCAGAGCACTTGCACAGAGGGAGACACCAGAGCAAATGGATCAAGTTTTCCCGTCCTTTCTCCTTCATGCCATCGATGTTTGGTTTGCTGCAACCTCCCTGAGCCATCTGCTTATAATTCTCCATCAGTGTGGAGATAACAGCAGGCGGTCAGCTCCAACCTACCCAAACCAGAGTGCCCTGGTCTCCCTGGACCTTACCTCAGCACTGACCAGGATGCAAAATCCACCCCATTTATTTTCAGAAGCAGAGACTGCAAAGGCTACAGACCCCAGTTGTGTGGGGGTTTATGGGTGTGCGCGCAAATGTGCGACTGTGAGGTTACAACAGGCAGGACATCTTGCGTGAATCTTCCTAAACAGGTTCTCCCTTTACCTGGGGATGTGTTCGCCTGCCACCGGGACTAGCCTGCCAGCGGAGCGCTAGCTGAGGCGTCAGGCCAGGCCACAGCGTTCATGGCCATTCCTGGGAACCTGGATCTACCTGAGCTCACTTCAGGCATCTAGGAATTAGACTGCTGCTCTAAAATCTTCTCTTAGGCTCCTCTACAGTCAGCAGAGAGAGACGGATACCTCCAGATGACTAGCCAGCCTATCTGAAAACAGATGTGAGTGAGAGGCTCTGGGCCAGCTGAGGGGGTGGGAGTCCCAAGCATGATCATCAGCCAAGGTCTGTCACTGCTGCTGCACAGCGTGTTTGAAAGCAAATTGGGCTCTTCCCATTTCCAAAATGCCCTCAATAATGAAGAAAAATGGAAACATCCCAGGTGATTACAAACATACTTAATGCTTCAGTTGTCCCCAGTTGCTTAGAAACCAAAAGCAGAATAGTTTTAGACCTCAAGTTTTGGGAAAATGCTGATGCTGAGAATGCCATCCATTTCCAGCTGTTCCCTCCATAACACAGGTAAGTCTTGGAAAGCAGCACTGTCTTCTGATAAAATCTCTTCTGTCAAAAGTGAGTGACCAGTAAAAAACCAAAACAAATGTATAGATTATTTTAAAATGTAATGATGCCCATTCCACTCTGCTTTAGGTTGATTAAAGGAGACAGCCACTCATATGAAGCCAAACTGAACCACAGGCATTTCTGTGGCTAGTTGAAAGCAAACAGGTTTCTGCATTACATCCTTCTCTATAGTCATGGGAGTGATTCAAGGGTGCAGAACACTGTCTAGGTTTTCATCACTGTCCCAGTTCCTGCAACGTCCTGACCACAGCACATCATGTAGGTATGTCCTGGGGGTGCACTATGAAGTTGATATTCTGCCTCCTATCTACAGTCATGCAAGTTCTAGCCAATGCCAGTGCTAGTCTTTCCATTGAAAATATTTTGTTCTTTGGAGAAATCCCAAACGATGAATTTTCTGGCCACAGAAAAAACAATTCAGTTCTCTCATGGTGCTCAGTGTTTCAGAGGCCATGGAAATTGCTGGCCCCATGCTCCCATTCTCTTCTCAAGATGCTTGGACTACACGTCCTGCATTACTTTTGGTCCCCTATGTGCAGGAGGGCACACGGGATGTGTCTTGGCAGGAACACCACACAGTGGTGAGGAGGCAGGTCCTTGCAAAACTGGAGCTCCCTGAGTTGTTGTTCAGGCATTCCCAAGCTGAAATTTGGACTTGGGGGTAAAATCTTTGGCTGGAAAGATTATTTTTTTACAAGTGATTTTTGAGGGGACTGGATGTGGGAGGGCATTGCTCTGTGAATATATATCTATCATGGCAAATCCAAGTGGCATTTTCTTGCACAAGACATAACTCAGTGTTGTAAAGATTGCGAGAGATCTGTGTACAACTGTAGTACAAATATGATGCACATCTTTTACTTACATGAACTTGTCCTACCAATGACAAAAAGCAAGAATGCATCACTTGATGGTTTTACCTACATTATTGGCCTTTGTAGTTGTTACCATTTTTCGCTAGTGTACGAAAACTGCTTTCAGCATTTGTTAGACACAAGTCCCCAGAAAGAAAGAGCTCACAACCACCAAATTCAGCTGTTAACACAGCTGGTAACCAAGGAAGCTGCAGGTCACCTCCGATAAGCATTTGGGTGGCTACACAAATGAGAAGAGCACAAAGAAGTAAAAGTCCAGAGTATCTTTAGGAATAAAGGTAGTGCAGTACCATCCTATAAATGTCATTTACGCTTTCCAAACAACATCTGATGGATAGTTTTGAGCAGTTGTAGAGTCATCTTAGACTCCTAGAAGTGCCGGTTAGAATGGCCCTGTGGAGTCTCCAGTCGAACCTCTGACTCAGAGCTGGACAGATGCCAACACTAGATTAGGTGGACCATGGCTTTGGCCGTGTCTTGGCAGCCTTCGCGGATGGCAGTCCCCACCTCTGTGAAGACCTGTGGCTTGGCTGCACCACTCTCCCAGGGAAGATGCCAAACTAATCATCCCAAATGTGAGAGCTGGCATTTTGGTCAACTCCTGTTGTCAGAAGAGGAACTTCTCCCCAGGGCCTAACAGGCAAAGATGGTGGAGAGAGCACAGAACTGCGGCGAAACTCAGAGTGAGACTGTGTAGAAGGGGAAGACAAAGCTCATCTTAAGACAATTTCCATTGCTCACCCATTCTTCAACACTCACAAGCACATAGATGTGTCTGTCCAGGATTCCTTGTGGTGACACAGAGGATTAGGAATAACAGAGTCTGAGTCCTTGTCCCCTGATACCTCCCATGACATTGCGTGACTGTTACTTTTACAACTCAACCCAGCCGTGAGCCTGCTTCAGCAACAGAGGGAGAAGTCACACCACTGGTGCTCCAGCACCAATGTGCACCCAGCACTCCTCCCAGTGCCACCTCCTGCCAGTTCCCTGGCATTATCTATGTTCCATCCTGGATTTCACAGCTGCTCTCGGTCTCTTGACTTGCTGCATATCCATCACTCATTGACTTCCTGCTCTGCTGTTTCTTCTGGCGCTTCCACATATGCGCCCTCTTACACAGAACTGTCAAGTTTCCTTTGCAAATCTCTACAGAGCTGGAACATTTTACTTACTGTCGCTGAAAAAGGCAGCTCTTCTCTTCAACAATAACGAGAGTCAGAGACAGTAAAATCAGTGCATGAATCCAGCTGACCTGCAGAAACCTGTATAAAATGATGACCTTAAAGAGCGTCACTAGCCAGTTCCTCTCCGATCTCTCTAGCGCTTGTTGGCGTATGTTGCATGCCTGGAGGAAAACTTCTATGAGCCATGGGCAGAGCAGAGGAAACAAGACCTCTGCATTGCACACGAGGGGTGAGAACAACTTGTTATTGCTTTGTGGCCCTGTGTGCTCTCTGTCAGTTCATGACTGCCATGGAAATCCAAGCCCTGGACTTGTATGGGCTGGAGGGATCAAGGTTGGTGGGGCAAGGGGCAGTCCATGCCTCTCTTGGTTTTTTCTCTGGGCTTATTGCAGGGGACTGTTGCCTGCTGTAGTAACAGCACTGGAAGACAGCAGAAAAGTGAGATGAAGAACTCCCATCTGCCCCAGCATCCCTCCAAGCGATGCCAGAGCTGCCTGTGCAACTGTACTGCATTCAGAACAGAGTCGCTGCAGCCCTTCTGCTTTCTCTTGTGGAAGGTGGCCGATGGTTGAGTTGTATCACTCCACAGACGAAATGGTTTGTCAATAGAAAGGTAGTTTGTTGTGCTCAAAGCGTTGATGATCCCATAACAACAATTCCCTGACCTGCTATCAAGATCTTACCCTTTCAAAAAGTGTACATTGCAATGCCTGAAGGTGTTCCCTTCCAAGGCAGCCAGGCACCTTATCCCCTTGCTTGGGAGTTTTCTTGCCTTGATGTCGCTGCTTCTTTTTCCTCTAGTTCTGCTTCAAGCAGTTTCTCCCAGCTCTCAGGGTTGTACTGGATTTGCTCTGCACTGTTTGCACAGGCCAAAGTAGCAGCTCGCAGGAACCTAACTGGTATCCCAATGCATTTTGCAATGCCTTAAATACCCACTTCCATATGTGCAAAACAAACACTTTGAAAACAGAGACAATGTCCAGTGTCTGATTTGACACAGGTTAAACACTAGCCTGAGTGATCTTGGAAAAAAGGACCTCAGCATTACCTGGCTCATTTAGGCCAAGAGAAGGCCTCTTCTTTACAGCCACTGTAGTCTGTATTGCTGGGCTGGCAGAAACAGCAAGGGAGCAGGCTGTGGATCACAGAAGATGTGAACTGTGCTGGTGCTACACGCATAAGTTCAATGCTGCCCCTGCTTATGCAGAGAACGCTGTCAGGAGTTTGTCTTATGTGTAACAGCAAAATCAGCTTTGCAGAAAGGGCCACCTTGGTTTGTGAGCCTGCTACCACACAACTTAGTGTAATACGCATACTGAAGTTGAACACGCTGGGGCACGGCTGACAGCTTGTTTGGCACCGTACGTGTCGTGTCCCCAGTCCAGGTGTCTGTTGCGGACGTAGGAGCCCTGCACTGTGCACGGAGCTGCTGGCTCGCACTGCGCTCTGGGGTGCGCAGCCGCTCTGCCGGTCCCCGGCTCTTCTCTGCATGTGGCTAATTAGGGATGCATTCTCATCCTTAATCTCCTTCCAGGTTAGTTCTGCTCTGACAAAGATTTGGCTGGCCTCAGTTTTTGCTGGTTTGGTTTTTTTTCTCCAGTCCATCTCTCCCTTTCTTTAAAAGACAAGTAAAATCAGGTTGTTATGGAGGGAAGCTGTGCCCAGAAGGCGAAATACTTCAATAAGAGAAAAAAGGGAGAGAAAAATACTGTTCTTTTTAGCCTGGCAGTAGCCAGGAAGAGCTGTAAGTCTCCTGGGAGGTCTTGTTACTGGAGATCAAAGAGGCTCAGAGAAGACTTGACTGCTTTGGAAAAAATCTCCAGAAAGCTCTTAGCTCCATCCACAAGCCGTTTCCTATCCAGTAACTTAACCAGTAAAATATCTTGTGAGCCTCCTGTAAAGCAGTGAACTAAAAAGTGCAGAGTATGAAGTGGAACTTTATGGCCCCATGTATATTTCCAAAATATGTTTATACTCTTTATGGAGGGTCAGGGTGGAATTTTAATGCAAGAGTGGACAATATAAAAGGCAAGGTGGGGACACTTCTGGCCTGGATGGAAACTGCTAAACTCAATCTATACTCTGTGCTTTTGAGAAGAGAGAGCTGGTGCTGAGCAGGTTGTAGTTCTTGGGCCAGGGCTTTTGCAGGGCAGAGAAGAGGCATCCAGTGAAGCAATGTGTTAGGCTGCAAGCATGGACCTTCATAGCATTTACTCATAGGTGAGCTATAGAAACCTGAGCAGAGAGCCATTCCAGGGCTACCTCATAACAAGAATGTTTATCAAGAGATGGAGCCAATAGGCCTGGCCACTATTGCTGAGCAAGCCAAGTCAGGATTTCTCTAACACAGAGGTGCTTTATTTCTTTTTCAGCAGAATTCTGCAATAAAAGCTCTTTTTCCCCTAGGCATCAGTGGCAGATGACAGGCCATAAGTGTAATTGCACAGCTAAGACATAGCTCTGTCTGCAGCTAATGGTTTCTTTCCTCGATAAATGATACAGGCAAGAATGTTTGCACTTGGTCCTTCTCCAGTATTCTGCAAATCAAAAAAGACTAAAACATTTCCTGAGCTCAAAATAGAATAATGTATTCACAATTTATATTCAGAGCATTGGTACTTTATTCTGAATGAGGCAACAAACAGCAGGCAGACTGAGTATCCACCAGCCTGATCATGCGCTCAGCAGAAAGTGCTTCCGACTGTATTTGTAATGCATGGCAGTCACTACATCGCCTCAGTCAAAATATTTGGCTTTGTTTATAGATGTTGAAAACATCTCTGAAACTTATCTTCCCAAGTGGCTGGGTTTCTTCTAAGCAAAGATAAACAAAAGCTTCTCAAGGTGTTCTTGGATCTCTAGGTGTTTCAGGTTGTCTCAACTCATCACGATACAGAAAGTCACTTTGAGGCAGCACGAGACTCCTGGGGCAAGTTTTCGGAAAAATACTATCAGTATGTTGTCCCTCTCCACCTGACAGCTGGGCCCATACATCAAGACTGTCTCAACTACAGGGAGGTACAGGACCAAGACTGGAGACCGTCTTCAAAACTCAAGTCACCCAACCCACACGCTGGTAGCTGCAGGATTGTCTGACCATCTCTGTAGCTACATCATAGGTATGTGTATTGGGTTTGTGTGGCGGGGTTTTGGTAGCAGGCGAGGGGCCGCAGGGCCGGCTCCCGTGGGAAGCTGCTCGAAGCTCCCCCGGCTCGGAGCCGGACCCGCCACTGGCCCAGGCCGAACCCCTCAGCGACGGCGGTCGCGCCTCTGGGAGAACAGATTCCAGAGGGGAATGGCCAGTGAGTCGGGGGAGTGGGATGTGAGAGGAACCCCTGTGCAGACAGCAAGGCCAATGCAGAAGGAGGGGGAGGAGGAGCGGGGGAGGAGGGGATGCCCCCGCAGCCCGCGGTGAGGCGGCAGGCTGTCCCCCCCAGCCATGGAGGGGAGCGGGGGAGCAGATGCCCACCTGCAGCCCGGGGAGAGAGGAGCCCACGCTGGAGCAGGGGGATGGATGCCCCCCAGGATGGCCGGGACTCCGTGGGAAAGCCCGCGCTGGAGCAGTCTGTGCCTGAAGGACTGCAGCCCGTGGAAGGGACCCACGCTGGAGCAGTTTGTGAAGGACTGCAGCCCATGGGAAGGACCCCACGCCGGAGCAGGGGAAGAGCGAGGAGTCCTCCCCCTGAGGAGGAAGGAGCAGCAGAGACAACGTGTGACGAACTGACCCCAACCCCATTCCCCGTCCCCCCGCACCGCTGGAGGGAGGAGAGAGAGAATTCGGGAGTGGAGTTGAGCTGGGAAGGAGGGAGGGGTGGGGGGAAGGTGTTTCAAGATTTGGGTTTACTTCTCATTATCCTGTTTTGATTTGATTGGTAACAAATTAAATTGATTTGGGTTTTTTTTCCCCAAGTTGAGTCCGTCTTTTGCCCGTGACCATAAGTGGTGAGTGATCCCTCCCTGTCCTTGTCTCGACCCACGAGCTTTTCTTTGTATTTTCTCCTCCTCATCCTACCAGAGCTGGGGGGGGGGTGAGCAAGCAGCCGTGTGGTGCTTTGTTACCAGCTGGGCTTAAACCACGACAGTGTGCCAGTGCAATATTTGGGACACTTTGAATCTGGAAATGGGTGAAGCAATGGTGGACAGCATGATGAGGGAGGCATTTGTGCTTTTTCTGTTAAATCGTCACTGGAGATCTGTCTCAAGTGCCTGAATGTGAATGCACATAACATGGGAAGCCAATGGGAAGCTGTCCTGGTTTCAGCTGGGATAGAGTTAATTGTCTTCCTAGTAGCTGGTACAGTTAAACCACGACAGAAGCACTTGGGAAGCAATAGTCCATGTAATAAGAGTGGACCTGTTCTTGCCATAGCAGAGGAGCACATCCCAGAAGGATGGGGGCACTCCAGACACTGGGGTGCATGTGGTCAGCAGCTGCTGCTTTGGAGGAATCAGCAATAATCTCTCTTGTGAGCACTTCGAGGCTCATAGCCTGCCCCTGAGCTTCTCATTTTCCCATTTCCTGAGACCACAGAGAAGGTGCAGCTTGGTTAGGAAACAACACTGAAGTTAGGATGAGATAATCAGCATATGTACCAGTTCATACAACCCACAAAGTTGGTACAACCTTCTACGCTGCAAAGAAGATTTGTTGTGTCTACCAGACTGGTTTAATATCCAGCCTGATGAATGCTGGCTTATGGTAGGACTTCTGAGAAACCAGTCTGGCTTTTATTCTGAAGTATGTAGACTTTTCTGGTTCATACCTTTCACTTGTGCCTAATGCTTTTTCCTCAAACTCTAAGAGCAGAAGTACAAGGCAGCAGCTCCAGAAGCTTACTCTTGACAAACTGGAGATGCAGCTCAATGCAGGTAAGTGGAGGGCTGTACTTGGGTAGGAGTTACGTGCAAGCCTGACCTTGGCTTGGAGAGCTACTGAAGTGACCTAAGCCACAGTCAATCACCAGCCAAACAGGAGGAAACTGTGCTGTCATGGAGAAGGCACGCCTCATACCGGGATGTATCACAGGCAGCTGTCCTCTTTGCATGTGTAGAGTCAACTGGTTTTTGGTATTTGCTATGGGTCAGCTGTGGGCTGGAGAGCTGTGTCTGAGCTGGGGCAAGCATCATGGAAGGGATGTAGGCCTGCTGGAGAGAGTCGCAGGGAAAGCGTGAGGTAGTTTCCAGGTCTGAGCCCTAGGAAATGTGCGCAATGACAGAAAGCAAAAAGAAGCAGGGGTTGACTTTATTTAACCTATACTGGAACTGCCTTCTCTGTCACCAGCACAACTGGGCTTGCAGTCTGTCCTGGAGGCTGCACACTAGTGATAAGCATAAATATTTTAACATTTCATATTAATGAAATTGACTACCATGTGCCCTAAAGATAATAGCCATCGAGCTGTCACTCAGAACATTTTAGGTGCGAACAGATGCAGTTTCCCCTGCAGCAATTTTCCTCCATGAGAATAGTGATATTATTAAAGTTTGCCCAGAGAGCATTTCAGCAGCTCATTAAACACAGCTGTGTATTTTGTGTAGCATTAAAGCAATTCACTTAGTAATTAACTAAATGTGTGATAAGACATTTTAACTAATATTGCTTTTCTCATGCACGCGGTTTTCGTTCATCTCAGTCTAGTGTCCTAGGTGATAGCACGGCAGGGGAGGACGGGCTGCCAGCCAGGGTGGGGGCACACCGTGAAGCCACTGCGTGGCCCTGACAGGCTTTTCATCTGAGCATGTCAGGTCCTCCTCCAAAGCAACCGTCAACCTCTGCGCTGGATTTGCCCACCTTCTCCCTCTTGTCTCCATCCTACTCCTTCCAAATAGCAGTCTTGGTATTTCTCCACATTTTGCCCTCCTCTTTTGGACGTCTGTGTTTCTCCTCCTGTGTCCATAGGTAGCATGTAGTTTCTCCCTTCATGCCGCTGCTGCTTCTCTCTTCGTCAAGGGCTGTTTGGGTGGTTTTGCAGCCCTGTGGGTCGACCCATGTCCCGCAGTGGCTCTTCCAGGTGCCTTCGCTCCCTGGGGCTGTTGGATGGCAGAGCCAGAGCTGCTCTCTGCTGTGCAATTGCCTCAGGCCCAGGGGAGCTTTGTTGAGCCAGGGCCCCTGGGTGCATTCTGGGCACCCTGGGACCTGTTGGTCCTGTGAGCTTCAAGGGATGTATTTGTCATCCCTTGCCCTGCTCCACTGCTGTGCTCAGCTCCTTCAATCCCCAGCACCGCAATGGCGATGGCCCAGCCATCGCATGCACATGCATGGCGCGGCACAGGGGAAATGCATCTTCAATTTCCAGCTCACAGTGCTTGCTGCAGATGATCACCAAGACCTCCATCGAGAAAAGCAATAGTCAAAAAGTCTTATGCTACATAGCCATGTACGCGTGCTGTGTGCTGGGGGAGCGCTCTGTGGCACCCTACCTCCCTGAGCCGGCATCTGGACAGATGCGCGTTGTAGTGGCTTTTCCAGGGTGGCTATGGCTTTCATTTTGCACCCCGAGGCAGGGTGACCCAGGGACACCTCAGGGCTCTCGGCGTGCGCAGGGCAGGTCCTGGTGGTGGGCAGCGATGCGGTGCTGCAGCTCCTATGGCAATGGGGAGCAGCAGGTTTGCTGCAAGGAGGTAGCTCTGGGATAGTCTCTTGCTGGGCCAGCAGCTTGCAGACAGTCCGTCAGGATCCCGAGCAATGGACTGCGGGGTGAGCTCCGAGGGAAGCAGGAGGGAAGATGGACAGGGACGGCCCAGGCCATTGCTGCAGCTAGGTTTTTGCTGAGCAGCCAGATCTCAGGTAAGCCCTTTGCTCAGCGCATGGGAAAACCTGTAGCAGATTCAGGGAGGTGCTATGTACGCCGAGTTTGCATCCTTGCCCTAGATAGAAAAAAAAAAAAGGATTCAGCATTATCTGCAGAGCAGCCACCATGCGTCAAAGTCATAATTTCAATTCTGTTGTTCATCAATGGTGATACGATTTTGTTCTTCCTAACAAGTAATATGACATAGGGCATCCACTGAAAAAATGGAGTACTTTATTACACCACAATGTCCAACATTCCTAAAGATATCTGGGATACTCCCTAAATTTAAAATGGATGCCCCCCAACCTCAAGATAGAACTGAGTATAATAATAGGAAGATAGTTTTTAGCAGCTTCCCTATATGTTGCTTTGTAGCCAGAGAATGAAAATCAGCTGGTGTAAATCTTATTTCGGAATATTTTGGCCTCATCTCAGAGTCATTCAAAAAGTTTTCTTTTGTTCACTTCCACCAATACAGAGCCCATGCGATGTTTGTAAGGGAGATGGAAAACTCCTGGATCAACCCACTTTTCTTTACAAAGAGTTTGCCATAGACTGGCATCTCTTTGCCTTGTTAGTACAATGTAGCCTGCAAAGTTCAGTGTTAAATAGAAAACAGAGTAAGATGAGGAGCTTGCCTCATCTTCTGAGCATTTAATATAATTTTGCTGCTAGGCTTCCTTCACTGTAATGTGAAATGGTGCTTTGTGTGTTGGTGATGGGCTGTAATGGGATCCCACAAGAGGCTCCCATGTCACTGCTTAATGTGCTGCTGAGCAGGAATCTGGGAAAATGCTGACCATTATCTTCTTAGGCACTTGCAGCACCAGACTGGCAATGAAGCACTGCTAATAGAGACATCTTTGAAATACCTCTACAGTCAAAGTCTGCCACCCGCAAATGCACAGGACATTCAAGGGATTATCACCAGCAGCCTTCCTCTGCTAAACAGCTTACTGAACTTCAATATTGTCAACGGGGAGTGGGCAAAATGGATAATATGAATATTAATAAACTTTATTTTTTTTCACAGTCCCCAAGGTATTATTTTTCTCTCTTGTTTAATGTAAGGAAGGTGCTTTGTAACTATGGAGACCTTCAAATTCACTTCACCCAAGTTTGAGGGGAGGGAGGCAGGGGCAGAGAAAATGGCGAAGAGATGTTTTTTCTTTGGCAGATTTCTCACAACTCCTAGATCCCACCAAAAAAAAGACAAAAGTTCTCTTAGGGGAAGGCATTTCTCTTGTTCTGTGCAATGTAATAATAATTTGAACATAGTCAAATTCTGTCTTGGTCTTTATGCCTTAGATCCTTCTATCCATCTGGCTGAGCCTGGGGTTTCAGTGCCTGCATGCTGCACGACTCACCATCCATGCAGAAAGGAAACAGTGGGAAGAGAATCGGGAGAATCAGAAGCATGCGGAGTTGTAGAGGCTCCTACAGCCTTGCTGGTGGCCTCCCAGCAGGAGCAAAACCAGGAATCGGCTCCCTGCTCAGCCACTATATCCATTTGTGCGTTCTTGTTTCCATCCCAAAGAGCGAGCTTTTGGTCTTGCCCTTCCCTGCGAGAGTGTCAGTAGTGGAGACTGTGCCGCCCCTGCCTGCTCCTTGGGCAAAGGGGGTGGTGGGAGAAGATGAAGGCACTGACAGCCTAGGCAGGGCAAGCAGCACTTCTGTCCCAAGGCAGGGCGAATTTGCCCCTGCAGCACTAACCTGCAATGCATGGAAAAAAGCCTCCTTTGGTTCAGGCACCAAATACTGCAGATGTTGGTGAGACCAGAAGTAAAATATCCTGAGTACAATTACAGAAACTAAAAGTAAGCAAAGGCAAAGACGCTGCTGTTTTGTACTTCTTTTCTCAGCTGTATCAGCAATTGAGATGGAAGTTAGTGCAGGCCCAGGACCCAGGGATTAACACCTGGTTATGATCCAAAGATCATAAGATCAAAGATCATCACAGCCTGGTTATGATCAAAAAGTAGCGCTCACACCAGCAATCACACAATATACTATTTGGCACACTGGTACTGCAGCTCTGGCCAGTGAAAACTTTAGCCCAAACCCTCCTGCTTAGGTGGAATATGAAGGCATCAAAGAAAAATAATTATAATAAAAAAACCTCAGAAAAATTACAAACTGCATAAAAGCTTGAAAAAGTCATACAGAGAAAGCAGTCAATAAAAATGAGATATTACAATGTGTGCATGGCTAGGATTGGCAGGGTTTAAGAAAACAACAAAGGAGGTCTATGAGAACGGTGACTAAAAGAGAGATTGTAGGGATGGAGTAGACTGAATGCCAGGCAATGGAATTTACTTGCTATGGTGGAGAAAATGCACATTCACTCAAACTGCATTTTTGCCTTGCCTGTCTTTGGAATGGATCAGAAGCAGGAGGAAATATTCCACACTTCACGCCATGTCAAATCGTGTTTATTACAGACAAACACATTTTGATCAGTAGGCCCCAATCATTTGTATGCACAGGTCCAAAAACAACGGCTGAGGAGGCAATCCAGGTCACTGAGGTTCATTCTTAACTAATACTGGAATAATTTCAATTGGAAGGAAAGCAATTTTGCCCAGGACCTCAGGACATGATCTAGTCCAACTCCCCCCAACACAAGCAAACACTCTCAAAGCTGGTCCAACTCGATCTGGTTCCTGCAGGAGCAAATCTGGAAACAGTGGAGGAGTTTCCAGAGTCTGGGACATGCTAACATTTTGCATGTGTGCAGACGGTGAGTGGAATGACCTGGCAAGTGTTACCAGATATAGCAAAAATAATGGAGAGACCAAGAGGAGATTGGGATAATGTGGATGAGGTTAATAGTTAGTGGCTGTCAACAGGGTCTTCTGGGAAACAGGTTTGACCTGGATTTTTTTTTTTTTATGAGAGGCAACAGGTTTGCTTGGCAACCACAGGCATTTGCACGGACCAACCACACTTTGGCTTTGGGAGCACAGTGAAGTCCTCTGCAGCGTTTCTGCGAGCCAGCGCGGGCTGCACACCCCGTGAGTGGGTGAAGTGACAGAGCAATGCGGGCTGACCGAGTGGTACTCCCTGCTGGCCCTGAAGCATTTACACACCTGAACAGCGATTCAAGTCAATCTCACGTAGCTGCTGAGAGGTCCACAGCTTAAACAAAGCCCTGAGGCAAAATAGGGAACCTCCGGAGGTTGTCAGGGATCTCGTACTGACTATTTGCCGCTTTCAGGCAGGAACCTGTTCCCATCTGAACATGGTAGTGATCACCCCAAGTGCCTCCAGGGCCATATGAGGCCAGCACTGGGCAGAGGTATGCCCCATCTCTGTGTCCCGACCCGGGCTGGACAGACCAGGGAGTCGTGGTGAATTCGGAATTCCCTCGGGCTAAATTAAGGTGAAACGACACCAAACGATCAGTTGAACATTTTATTCATGACAGAAGCAAACTGAACTTGGGAGGTGTAACAGCAGGCGGTGGGGTTTCCCACAACAGGAATTGCCATGGAACTACCTCAGTGACCTGTGTCACCCGCGGTGACCATGTCCATCACTTCAGGGCAGCAGGAGATCCCTCCCGTTGGGTCGGGGGGTTCAGAGCGGACCCCCTTGCTTTCCAGACTCCTTCTCAGAGAGGAGCCTGGGGGTGGCTGGATCCACTCCTAGTCCCAGGCTTGGTCAGCAGTTTATGTTTAAAGGGATGAGGTGTAGGGATGATGGAAAAGGAAAGACAGAACAAGAGAGAGCGAGAAAAAGGAAGGAAGAAAGATGTCGCCAGTCCTGGGTCCAGCGTCGGTCCAGTCAGCCGAGCGGTCCAGTTCCAGCAGGCTTGTGCGCCTGGGGCTTCAGTTTGTGTCTTTTTATCATCTCCTTCGGGGGGGCACTCGCACGCCTTAGGCTAGTTAAGTGTCATGAGCAGTTAGTGAGCCTTTGGGCTTGGGGGTCATTTGGGGAGCCACTTCCCTGCAGATGTGATCTTTGGCCATGCATGGTGAGCTGTCCTGCTCGGCATATCGCAACAGCTCATCGGAACAGCATGGTGAGCTGCCCTGCTCAGCACCTCAGACCAGCACCTCAGACCAGGGAGCTGTGCACCCTCCGGCACGCCCTCCCCCTCCTGCTGCTGAGGGGCTTCTTTTCACCCGGGGTGCCTTGCTAGGCAGGGTTCCTCCAGGTTGTGCAGAGTTCATCCTTAAGCAGAACTTGCCCCACCACAGTGTTTGAGACATTAACTCCTTCAGTCCCTCATAGAGAATTTCCTCCAAAGGAGAAAAATCATCTTGGGTACCTTCCTTGGAGGAGTCTGGGCCTGTTAGCTCCAGTGAATAGTCTTGAACTACTCCATGGCACTTATGCCATGGACAACATGGGCACTTATGCCTCTCTACCATTTCTTCCCTTGTAAAATGGAGGCATTTGCACACCCTGAATGGCTGCAAAGACCTGCATGGATTGCAGACCATGGGCTTGATATATTGTACTTGATTTGGTTATTAGTAACTTTGAGTTTTTCCTTCTGAGGCTCAAGTATCCTTTGTTGGGCAAACCAGACAGGGTTTCCCTAAGGCAGGAGGAGGGAGGTGAAGCAGTGTGGTCAACGTGGGGTTAATGGGACTATGCCATTTCCCATCAGTGAAGGATTTGGCAGGAGGAGGGAGGTGAAGCAGTGTGGTCAACGTGGGGTTAATGGGACTATGCCATTTCCCATCAGTGAAGGATTTGGCTCTCTGCGCTAATAGCAGTCCATGGGTAGTGTTCCTGAGCAGGGCACCCCAAACACGCTGTTAAAAACCACCTCTTTCAATTACTTACAAATGCTCAAGCAACTTTCTATGCACTGTACCTAATTTGAATTGCATTGCTTTATTTGGGGTAGGGTGGAGGGGGAGGGAAAAGCTACTGCAAGTAGTTATTTTACTACTGGCTATAGTCACTGCAAAAAAAGTATTACTTTAACCGAAGCTGGCATTCCACTGAAATTTCTCAACATGGAAATTAAACCTCTTTCTTAGGAGCCTGTAGCTCCTCTTCTTTGGGCTTCCAAAAACTCTTTTTTTTTTTCTTCCCAAAGTCCAGCACAAATAAAGTTTCTGCCTTGTAGTTCGGCTCTTTTTCGGAAAGAGAGCATTGGCCTCAGCATGATGTCTTGTTGTGGACATGCCTCCAGCTGTGCCTTCGGGAGGTGCTGCTGTTAGTTCAGCTGCCTGGACAGCATTGTCCACAGCTAGGCCAGATATCACCTTGGCCTTTGGGCTCTCATCAATGGGTTGGACTCTTCGTAGGTCAGGATCTGTCACATGAATGTTGTGGAGCTGAAAAGGACTTGACTTCAGGAAAATCGAGTGTCTCGCGTGCTTTGCTTTCTTCTCCTTAAGGGTGCTATCTCAGGCTGCTGCTGAAATCTTCATTTGTTGATGGAATATTTCAACAGCTTCTTTAGAAGGACGCCAAGCAAGCAGAAAATCAAAGCATGCATTATGTATGTGAAGATACTAGTTCTCAATTTTTGTACAATTGCTTAGATCAAATCTTGACGGGATGTGGCTGTGAAGTTGTTCCACTGATTTCCAGTCACTCTCTAATTGCCCAGAGGTCCCAGCCTGTGAAAACACATCACAGCATCAGCCAGGGTCCCTCTAGGAGTACTACCTCATGGTGTGGGTAAACCAGTATTAGAGATAAAAAGTGGAAAACACAGCTAAGTAGGGAGCAATAAAAAGAAAGAGGAACACATCAGCAGACTGTGTTAGAAATGGTGCAGCTTTCTGGCCCTACTGTGAATCTTCGCCAGTCCATTTCATTGCAGAGATAGGTGCCTCATGGGAGCCCATTCTCACCAGCCTCCTTTCCCAGAGCCAGCTGCAAGGCTTTTTGGCAGCTCTCATCCATGGCTGTGTTTGATTGATTGTGGGGATTTAAGTGTGTCTTGTGCACGCCTGGGCTGTGACTTGGAAGTATTTTCTAGCCACATGTCCCAGGTTGCACCCAGCCCTGCTGAATCGCCCTGTGGTTGTCCTCGGTTGGTCGCCAGGTGCCCACCAAGCCGCTCTATCACTCCCCCTCCTCAGCAGGACAGAGGGAGAAAAATACAATGAAAAGCTTATGGGTTGAGATAAGGACAGGGAGATTACTTAGCAATTACCGTCACAGGCAAAACAGACTCAACTTGGGGAAATTAATTTAATTTATTGCCAGTTAATAACAGAGTAAGATAATGAGAAATAAGGACAAATCTAAAAACACCTTGCCCCCATCCCTCCTGTCTGCCTGGGCTCAACTTCACTCCCAACTTCTCCACCTCCTCCCCTCCAGCGGCACAGGGGGACGGGGAATTGGGTTTGGGGTCAGTTCATCACACCTTGTTTCTGCCGCTCCTTCCTCCTCATGCTTTTCCCCTGCTCCAGCATGAGGTCTCCTGCTCTAGTGTGTAACCCATGGGATGCAGTCCTTCATGACCTTCTTCAGCATGGGTCCTTCCCATGGGCTGCAGTCCTTCAGGCACAGACTGCTCCAGCGTGGGTCTCCCGCTGAGTGACAAGTCTTGCCAGAAAACCTGCTCCAGCTTGGGCTTCTCTCTCCATGGGGCTGCAGGTCCTGCCAGGAGCCTGCTCCAGCGTGGGCTTCCCACGGGGTCACAGCCTCCTTCGGGCATCCCCCTGTTCCAGCGTGGGGTCCCTCCCCGGGCTGCAGGTGGAGATCTGCTCCCCCGTGGACCTCCCTGGGCTGCAGGGGGACAGCCTGCCTCACCATGGTCTTCCCCACGGGCTGCAGGGGAATCTCTGCTCCAGTGCCTGGAGCATCTCCTCCCCCTCCTTCTGCACTGACCTGGGGGTCTGCAGGGCTGTTTCTCTCACGTGTCCTCACTCCTCTCTACCAACCGCTGTTGTGCAGCATCTTTTATCCTTTCTTAAATATGTTATCACAGAGGTGCTACCAATGTCGCTGACTGGCTCAGCTTTGGCCAGCAGTTTGAACTGGCTCTGTCTGACATGGGTGCAGCTTCTGGTGTCTTCTCATAGAAGCCACCCCCACAGCCCATCCCCTACCAAAACCTTGCCATATAAACCAAATACGTACAATGTTGTACAATGTGGTGATACCAACCCACTTCATTGCGTACTGTATGCATATCTTACGACAGGTCCAGTTAGGACTGCTACAGTGCCTGCACAAGATGAGGATGAGTCCATGGTGAAGCAACCCAAGTCCAGAGAATGGCTGTGGAGATTTAGGGATCCAAAGGGTTTGCTGAAAGGTTTGGTAATAAAGCAGTATTTCTCACTATCCTTCCCAGAAGTCATTGCAAATGACTACTCCCAGTGTCAAAAGCCAAGAAGGCATGAATGCTGCTCCATGTGAGGCCATTCTTAAATTGAAGGTAGAGATGGAGCGTGGGCAATGTGCCACCATTCTCAGCTCAGTGCTAGTTTTTGTTTTGTTTTTTTGTTTGTTTGTTTCATTTTGTTTTATCAATGTTTGTAGACAATACAGCCTGCTAGTCCAGATTTTCCAACATATTTGAACACCCAAGGATAGATAAAAGGATATATAGCACTCACTGTGGAGCCTTTCAGATATGTATTTATATCTTTTGGTACCTTAACATAACTAATTATGATACCTAGCAGAAGCAGCATAGCTCAGGAGCAGCAAGCTGCCCTGAACCAGCAGCAGGGTACATGTGACTCAGCTGTCAACAGATGATGCTCAGTTTCATGTATAACTTAACTTATCACCATATTGCTGCCCACTGCTGTATGAAGAGCATTGGGTCAGTATTATACTTTGAATTCCAGATGGAGCAGACTGGGGTTCCCATCACATTTCAAGCAGCAGATTTTACCCGAGTGTTTCATGAGTGAGCTGTAGCTTGAGGAGAATAATCACAGCTTCCTCAGTGAACCACAAGTCTTGATGGGTTCAATAAAGCACCTTCTATTATCTTTCTCATCATATAACACACTGAATGATTATGACAATAAAGATCATTGAATCGTAGAATCATAGAATAGTTTGGGTTGGAAGAACCTTTCAAGGTCATCTAGTCCAACCCCCTGCAATGAGCAGGGACATCTTCAACTAGATCAGGTTGCTCAGAGCCACGTCCAGCCTGACCTTGAACCCTGGCCTCCAGGGATGGGGCATCGACCACCTTTCTGGGCAACCTGTTCCAGTGCTTCACCACCCCCATTGTAAAAAATTTCTTCCTTATATCTAGTCTAAATCTACCCTCTTTTAGTTTAAAACCATTACCCCTTGTCCTATTGCTACAGGCCCTACTAAAAAGTCTGTCCCCATCTTTCTTACAACCCCCCTTTGAGTACTGAAAGGCCGCAGTAAGGTCTCCCCGGAGCCTTCTCTTCTCCAGGCTGAACAACCCCAATTCTCTCAGCCTTTCCTCACAGGAGAGGTGTTCCAGCCCTCTGATCATTTTTGTGTCCCTCCTCTGGAGCGGCTCCAACAGGTCCATGTCTTTCCTGTGCTGAGGACTCCAGAGCTGGACGCAGTACTGCAGGTAGGGTCTCACCAGAGTGGAGCAGAGGGGCGGAATCACCTCCCTGGACTTGCTGGCCACGCTTCTTTTGATGCAGCCCAGGATATGGTTGGCTTTCTGGGCTGCGAGTGCATATTGCCGGCTCATGTCCAGCTTTTCATCCACCCATACCCCCAAGTCCTTCTCAGCAGGGCTGCTCTCAATCCCTTCATCCCCCAGCCTGTATTGATACCAGCGGTTGCTCCGATCCAGGTGCAGGACCTTGCACTTGGCCTTGTTGAACCTCATGAGGTTCACTTGGGCCTGCTTCTCGAGCTTGTCCAGGTCCCTCTGAATGGCATCCCTTCCCTGAGGCATGTCAACCGCACCACTCGGCTTGGTGTCATCTGCAAATTTGCTGAGGGTGCACTCGATCCCACTGTCTATGTCATTGATGAAGATATTCCATACTCTATAATACAGGTCCTATTCAGTCCGTGGGAGCGAGCGGCACTTGGGTGGTGGGGTGGCTGGGTCCCAGCGGCACACGGACAGCTGCTGATCCTGCTAGCACTTTCCCTGGGTGCTCCCAGGAGCAGGGGACAGAAAGAGTTTTCGCCTGCTCCGCAGGGAGTTGGAGGTGCTGAAGGCGGCACTGGCTGGGTAGCTTTTCACAGCCTGTTTTACAGCGTGATCATGCTTACTTACCACACCCAAGAGAGAAGGGTCTGAGATTCCCCTCCAGATGCTGGGATGTCTGAGGCAGAGAGTACAGACCAGTGTCACATCTGTTCTGCCTATGTTTGTTCTGTATTTCAGACCCTGGCATAAAGCAACTCAGCTGCCCTGGCTCAGATCACCTCCACCAGTTCATAGGACCTGCAGACAGGGGAGGGTGGGGTTTTTTTTAATTTTTTGTGTGTTGCATTAATTTTAAATTTCGTCAAGCTCTGACATGTCAGGGAGGGAAGAAAGAAAATCTCATCACCTCTTTTCTCTAGAAATGTAGTTTAAAGAGGAGATGACAGTATGTTTTAATTTTTTAAAAGTTCTCTCAAGCAAAATGAATATTTATTTTGTGCCCGGAAGCATCTATTTTCTGAGCCATAAATTCTAGTCTGTGTTATTCATAATGTGTCCTTCAGCTTCTTGACATTCCCTAAAGATATCCCAGTCCCTGGCAACATGTCACTTATTAGGACTGATTTCTACAGACCCTGAGTGGCTTCTGGGAGGACACTGGGGTCTTCCTCAGGAAGACAAGGCAGGCTGGCTCTCATTGTTGCTGTGGGACAAGTAGTCCACCAGTACCCGCTCTTAGCACTCCAGCCTCTTAATTTTGTGCTAGTATTGGGGGCAGCTGACATGAAAGTTGACTTTTTGCTTGGTTCTTCATTACATTTGCTATCTCACAAATGAACCTTTGGCGCATAAGTCGAACTGGGTGTTGCTCAGACGAGTCATGCAGATGATAGGAAGCAACTGAACGTAAGATGCTTGGCTGCCAGATAGCAGGACAGCCTGGGACAGCAGCCCAAAAGATGATGATCTTTATGTCAGCAAGTTCCCCAGCTCATAATGCATCCTTGCCACCAGCACAGGAAAGATGCAAAACCAAGTGACTAAGTGCAGGCTGGGTGAGAACTCTTTGAGCTGTCTTCACCTGCTGGCACTGTGTCACCTGTATTCCCAGCACTGACTGCTAGACCTTATTTAACAACCTAAGCATATGTAACAGAAAGCTGTCCTGAGGGTCCTGGAGTCATTGCAAAAATTGAGATACTGCAGGTAAATAAATAATCTGTTGGTCTGGCATGCATCATTAAACCATATCAATAAAAGATATGTATGAGGTGACACAACAACAAACACTGCATTACTTGCTCTTACTTCTTTAAATACAGTGTTTCTAAGGAAAGAAAACAAAGACCCCCAAATAGTCAAAGAAGCAATTCCAATTTAGACCCTGTAGATTTAGTGCTGGTAGTGAATGCCTTCATCCTGTACAGAATTTTTGCCTTCCTTTGGGGTAATTGATGTCTTTCAGGTTGACCAGTATCGAAGTTGCCTATGCTGTTCTTTGTTGTTTATACTCATGTGCCAGATAGAGGCAGGGATCTGAGCACGCAAACAAGAGCTTGCAGCTTTATTTCATTTCCTGCTGCCATGTGACAGCGGCCCTAGCAAGGCAGTCTTTGCAAGAGGAGGTCTGCAGATGTGAGTATCCAGCTTAACTGCAGCTGCTATTCTTGTATGATTTCTCACTGCACCCTCTATTTCACATCAGCTCTCGGGGAAATCAAAAGTTGAACACTTTAGTGAAGCCTGGTGTGACAGACCCCCGGCGAGTTCCTGCTCTTGGAGCCTGCTCATGCTAGCACAATAGTGATGACGGATTTGTGCTAAGACCGTGGACTGGCCAAGTGTGCTGTCACTGCACTAACCCTGCCACCGCAAGTGTCCACGTTGCCCAGCCAGGCTGCTAGTAGGGACTGGCTAGTAGACCCAGAGTCCACTGTGCACCTGAGTGCTAGTAGCTGGTTTTTGGAGACAGCAGCCTTCTGCTTAGCAAATGATCCATGTGAGACAGGTGGAGCATGGTTTGTTACTGCCAGCAGTGGGAAGGAGAACACATAAATAATGTGAAGAGTTGAACTGTTGCTTTGTTTACTACTCCTGTATCTCTGGCTGCTGCCATACAGAAATCAACTATGATGCATTTGATGCCAGGCGGCAATAATATTTAGATCTCGGTGGAAATGTGTATTTCTTTAAAAGATGGAGCAGTACTGTCAGATTAATGTTACCTTGGCTGAGAGTATCTTTGAGCAGCCTTCTGGGCCTGCCAGACCCTGCTTTACATATATGTTTATTGCTCTGTATAACTGATTGACTACTTTGCCAATTGCACAGCCTTCAAACCAGGTGCCTGGCAGTAACCATCTATTTCAAGAGGCTTGTAAATTATCTTCTGTCCTGCCTGGAATTCAGTATACCTTAATGGAGTTGGCCACAGGAAAGCTTCAATCTATTTCCAGCTTTCACTTTGGCAGGTTATTGATGTGTAGCTTGTAACAATGTACCTCAGCAACACTAGAGAAATGATGGCAGGAGTCACATTAACCTTTCCAATCAGCTACATGCTGGTTTCACATTGCTCTGCTAAGAGCCTGGCAGTGGCTTTTGGGACTCACAGATGCCATCTCAAAACAATTAAATACCAAGGAACATCATTGCTGAAAGACTCATAACAGCAATGGCAGAAATACCCAGGCACCTTCAGAACTACAAGTCTGTTTATGACCTTTCTTTTGGCTTCATTAGCAATACCGCTGTGCAATTGCATGTTAAGTGTTATGAATGGCCAGTGCACCTGCTCATTTCCCTGCTTGACTCTGAGCACAGCCAGCAGTTGCAAGGCCCATGCTGACCACCTACATATCAAAAGTGGAAGAGTAAGCAGGCAGAGCAAGCAGCAATTGTTCTAGATATTTGGTATAATTTTGTATTGGGAAGAAGCAAGGGTTTCACCTGGTGCCACATCACACAATGTTGTTAGATACAGCATCACTACAGCTGCTGTAACTCTGTCATGCATATCCCTGATAATGTGGACACTGGGATTCATGTGTTGCCTCCTCCATAAAACTGATGCTTATGCCCAAATAATAAGAAAAATCAAGCACCCAGAATTGTTGAAGAAAACAAGTGATTGGCCAAGTGTGAGACCCATGGACTAAAAAAAGAGGGAGAGAGGCAGAGAGAGAATACTGACCGGGGCAGGAATGTTTCTGACTACAATTTAGTGAGCAGGTGTATCAAACACCCATTGAAAATTTCAAATTACTGAAAGCTGTCTGGTTTCAGCAGCTGTGTAACACCTCTAGCTTAGCAAAGAGCTGTATTGTCTTTGCCACTGTCCTTGGCAGCTGATCTTTGGTCCCAGAGATACTTCTGTAGTGATACTGGAGTTTTACAGCATGGGAGGAGACAAAACATCATGCAAACTGCAGGCAGGAGCAGAAGAGTAGCATTTGCAAAGGGAATAGCTGTTTTTGCTGGCACAGAGCAAAGGAGTGACCACCTGGGAGGTGGTGTGTCACAGTAACTCCTGACCGGCTAAGGAGAAACACGAGGTTTCGGCAGAAACCCTAAAAAAGGCAGCAGCAACCTGGCAGGTACGCCCTCACGGATACTGGTGATGGCCTTGCTCTGGCATCTTTAATGACACCTTCCTGAAACAGGATCCTTGATGGTGCTTGTCAGTCCCCGACAAACACAAAAGCAAACCTTTAAAGTGCAGGTTTCCATGGAGAACGTATTATGCTTTCTCCTGGCAACACTGGCAACTGGCTATTGTGTTTGCAGAGCGGGGCTGATTTGGCCCTTAGCAAGGAAGCTGGGAACGGGGCCTCTTCCATGTGCCACCAACGCCTGAGATCAAGGTGGGCATCTGGGCTGAAAGTTCCCTGGTTCCTCACTATCCAGTGGCCCAGGCGGGTGAGAAGGGTACAAAACCATTATCTCCTCTACCTGGGGGGGTGTTTACTGTTCCCTGGCATGCAGCTGTTTCCACCATACCTGGAGGATCTTCCTACTCCTTTTTAAAAATGCATTGCTTAGCATTAGTTGCTAAACAGCTAAATACTCCTCTGGCTTCCACATTACAAGGCCACCCACAACTGTCTTTGCTGTCTCACCTCACCTAGAGCCCTGGGAGCAAGGTCTGGCTGATTTTCCCTGAGACGGCAGAGTGCTGATGCTAAACAGCCAGTTCTGCTATTTTGGAAACTTGTTTATCCAAAACTGTTCAAGACACCAGCCTCTTCCCTGCTGAAACCGACCCAAAGTGAGTGAAGTCCCTCTGACTTCACTAGGTCTCGAAGCTCCTCTTCTTTAGAGATGTTGCTTCTCACACATCTGAAGTTCCTACCAAGGAGGAGCCAAGTGTAATGCATTTGGTTGACATTGCTTTTACAATGGGAAAGCATATCATTGGGGAGTAACTTTAAACAGCAGAAATTTACAGGCAATGAGCCAGGCAAAACCCCAGTGTTTATGTTATCAGTTGTTAAAAATTATCAGTCTTGGTGAAACAAATGAGCTAGACTGAGACTTTGCTATTATTCTGAGACAGGAAAACCCTAATCAAAATCACATCTCCTCTGAAATGTTTGTCTGCTGGCGTTAGAGTGCACTATTCATCCTTCATTGGAGCAGGCAGCCTGCCTTTGAATGGTCCATTATCAGCCTGCATTGCTGTCCCTCCCAGTGGCAGCACTGTTCACACATCAATGACTAATACTGGTTCAAATCTATTTTACTGCCAAGTGAAACAGTTATAACTGGTGAAATAATTGGAGCAAATAAGGTTTGCTCCAAAATGTAAATGACAGCATGTCCAGACAGTAGGCTTACTGTAATTGTTTTCAGTTCTGGTAGGTTATCAGATATGATGGGATTTTTCTCTACCCTGAGAGAGCAAAGAAATAGCCCGTAACATCACTTTGCTCAAAGTATTCCAGTGCTGGACAGACTAGATGTGTGTCTCACAGGAGTGCAGCGGGGTACTAAAAGCACCAGGCTGCCTGATGGATACCTGTGGAATGGGGCTTTTTCCACCTTAGTTTCTCACCACAGGGGGAATGGTGGCTGCACCGTGGTGTTTTAACAATCAGTTGTTCCCCCTTCTGGGCTGATCACCCCTCTGGTTCCTTTTCCCCACCACGCGTACATCCTTTCCTACCTGCCACAACAGCAACCAGGTGTGACCAGCAGCTCAGGTCATCTGCTTTCTCTCTATCTTCTCATGGCATCACCCATACCAGCTTCTGGCACAGCAACCAAGCACTAGCACTAGGTGCTCTTCTGGGGCCCCAGCCCTAACACAAAGACTTCTGCAGGCTACTTGGGTCTCTGGGGAGCTCAGGGCACATGGGGAGACTTAGCATGCTAATTCCATTTCTAGGGAGAGAACTTGCGGTTCAACCTGGTAAGATAATAATAGTTCAGAGCTAATGGAACCAAATTTTTTTAAGAAGTTCTAAGTGAAACCCCCAAGCCCCAAAACCATTCTGAGTCAATTCAGAACTTTCTTAACTTTTCAGACTTGGAAGATTTTGCTCCAAGATGATTTATCCTTTTGGAAAGTCTTTTCTTAATATGTAGGTCCATTTTTAGAGGGGGTGGGAGGAAAATAATTGTAATAAACAAATCTCACAAAGGAGGAAATTTGTCCTCTTTGAGTTGGATCTTGAAGCTGAATGACCAGTACTGAACTCCAGGGACTGGCTTTCAGGACTGCGTATTATTTTTTCTCCATCTTTTGTAGCCTGTGCAGCATACTGGGAGACTGGCTAGTGCATAAACCAATTCACACCGACACAAGACAAAACACCCTCACCGCTACACTGCTGGCCTTGACCAGCTGTAGCAGTGTGACAAGGTACAGTTGCAAAACAGCCATTTCACCAGCTGCATTTTTTTTTCTATGTAACAAATTTGTGCAAGGCAAATTCTTTCTCTCCAGTAAATGATGCGCAGAAAGTGGCATTTCCACTAGATCACCCAGTGCATAAATAAAAGGGAGTTTAATTCTCTACATGACACACTTCCAAAAGCAAGAACTGGAAATAAATACTGCAGTGAACATATCTGCAGGAATTTATGAGAGACTAATTGGCTTTATCCTTAGTGACACTGTCAGGGTTATGTACTGAAATATGCGGTATCTTAATGCTGTGAGAATGGGCATATTTAAAGTGCCTGAAGATAAGATAAAAATCCTGTTTAAAAGATTATGTCTTGCATCAATTTTCTGCCAGCAGCTGGTCTGTCAGCACACTACAGGAAATTCCTCTTTACAGCTTCTCAGTGTATTTTTGTTCCATAAGGTACAAAGTGATCGTTGTGTTACATGTTGAATGTATGACAAATACCGAACACATTGCAGGTTGTGTGCTTCTGCTCACTAATGCAAATTAAGTTATTTCTCATTACTGTAGTCTTTGATACTGGAACTAGTACCTCAGAAAGAAGAATGGTAATGCAGTATATGAAAATGCCTGTATTGCAAAGAGGGCAGTCAGACCAACAACTCCACCGGCTTTGCCACACAGGAAGGAGAAACATAAAGGGGGGAAAAAGCTGCTGCGAATCATTTCCAGCAGAATTTTCACCGCCCCAAAAACTGTTCTGAAAAAGCAGGAATTCATCCCCTAGCATTCTGTCTTTTCAGCCTTGGTATAATAATGCCTCATCGCTACAGCGATAGGCATCATGCAGGAGAACAGAAGACGGTTCCTGCCCCAAGGGGACTGCACCAAAGGGCACAAGGTGCGTGCAGCACGCTGAACCACCAGGTCTTCTTGACAGTCGCTGTGAGCGAGTTCAGGGTCTTGGGCAGTTCCGAAAGCGCATCTGGTGCTTAAGCTGCTGCGGTTCAGGGGAGCAACAGAGCTGCGGGGAGACCGCAAGCTGCGTTTCACAGCATTATCGCCAGGCACAGGGGAGCCTTCCAAACCACAGGCAAAGCTCATCCACGCAGGAAGCGGCTTCTGCTGGAGCCCACCCGCCCCTTCGGACCAAACGGCCAGCAGCATTCACAGGACAGCAAGCACGCCTCGGCTGCCGCTCTGACCAGCGACTCAGAGCCACGGGGAGAAAGCTGTGTCTGTGGGGAGAGGAGAAAGCTGTGTCTGTGGGGAGAGGAGAAAGCTGTGTCTGTGGGGAGAGGAGAAAGCTGTGTCTGTGGGGAGAGGAGAAAGCTGACTGTGAGGAGAGGAGAAAGCTGTCTGGGGGGAGACCCCGCGGCTACCCCAGCCCCCCCCCGCCCCGGGAGCACGGCGCAGCCCGCCGCACCTCGGCTGTGCGGGGAGCGGGCCGGAACCACCGTCCAGGCAAAGAGATCCTGACTCCTAGGAAAGCCGTAGGAGCTCCGGGCAGAGCCGGTGTGCACGCCAGCTTCGGTTTAGGGCAGGGCCCGGCGCCCGGTCCCAGCCCAGCACCCCACCGGTGAGCCCCTCTCGCCCCCCAGCTGCACCCATAGCCCACCGCTACCGGCACCGGCGGCTACGAGGGCAGGGAACGCAGCGAGCGGGAATTAAGTTCAGCCCCCTCACGGCTCGGGCCTGGCCCGGGCCGTCCCGGCGCCGATGGCGGCCGCTGCCCGCCCGCCCCACGCCAACGACCGGCACCGCCGCGGCGACCGTTGGGGTCCTGCCGCGGGGCTGTTCGGTCGGGTGCCTGCTAGACCGTTACCGGCGCGGCTGCCGGCGGGAAGGGGGGGGTCTGGGGCGGCGGGAGTGTTTCCACAAGGCTTCAGCCGAGTGTCAGCCGTCGGTTTTCGCCGCCCCGCTCTAGTTTTCCGCCGAGCCGCTGGCCCGCTGCCTTCGGCTTTCTCCTCAGGCAGTGCGCGGGGCAGCTAAGTACGGTGGCCGGGAGGGGGGACGGGGGCCGTTATGGCGGCGGCGGCGATCGGGCGGGCCTGCGCCTCTGGTGCATTCCGAGTGGCGTGGCGAGGTGATGGGGGAGCGTGTGGGACCGGGGACGCCTCCTCGGGGGCAGGGGGGAGCGTTAGAGCGGGAAGGGGGTGTGCTGTGTCCCCGCCGCGTCCCCGTGGGGGGGCCAGAGGTGGCGGGTGTCTGCCCCGCGTGGGCGTCTGTACACCCGTGTCCTTGCGTTTTGTAAACCTCTGCGCTGGTTTGGCCTCCGTTGCCCTCGTTCCGGCGTGGGAAGAGGGTTTATGCTGTTTGTTGGAATCGGCTCCGTCGGTGGGATTTAACGGTGGTTGCTGTGGCACGATACTAATCAGCTGGTGACGAGCTTGGAAACAAGGCCGAGAGAAGCGGGAGCTGCTCTGTGTGGGCGTGGGTGGGAAGACACCACAGTTCCACACGTTCCCTTGTCTGTTCAATCACCCCGGGTCTGCAAGAGCTACACATGAATTCTGGTTCATGTCTAAACAACGCTAATCCGGCTGTCTAAAAAAATGTTATTTTTTTAAAGCCTGTATTTTGCTAGGTAGTGTGGACATAGTTGATTTTGCCTGTTGTCATGGTTTAACCGAAAGCAGGACAGAAGTGTGATAAATACCTTGTGAAATAACTATCTTTACGCTTGCATTGTCATCCGTGGACAAGGTTGCTGTTGTCGCTGCTTAGCAGTTTCTGTATTTCTTCACATGCGGTAAACACGGACTTCATAAATGGGCTTTAGGCACGCAGATCTCGCTCATCCTTACAGGCTTTGGGGCAGGCCAGCTGTGCCTTTGGAAACCTATTATTCCATCAGAATAACTTGGGCAGTAATATATGCATTAAGATAACAGAGTGAGGTGGTTTGCTTTTTAAATCAAATATTGTTTTCTTCCAATTCTTTCTACCTTTCTCCTCTTATGTCTTCCTGGACGTTTTTAATTGATAGGAATCAAAGTTTGTTTTCTGGACTTCTCTAATTCTTCAGTAGCCATTCCTTTCTGTTTTTTAATCCTCTGCAGTCACTTTTCAAAACTCAAATGTATTATTTTTCCGGTAGAGGTTAAAGCATACTTAGGAGGAAGGCAGAACATCTATATTTTTTCCACTAAGGATGAGAGGTGACTTTGGATCTGTTGTTCAAAATTTGTGCTTAGAATATTGGAAAGATTGTCTTTTGATATATGAGAAATAATACTGTATAACTGAAAACTTCTGCTAGGTGGCATTTTCTGAATTATGTAGTTAATTGTTATATAGATTTTTTTTTTTTTGTGACCTGCGTGCTTCTCAGAAGATTAAAGTCTTTCCATTATACACTGTTTTTAAGCAGTGAATACTACTGAGGTTTTGACACAAACTGAAGGTGGTACAGGTGTAGCTATTGCAGTGCCATGGGTACTTTAGCCTTTGGTATCGCTAAGTGCCCTTAATTTGCAACTTCGCTGCCTGCCTTTTTGCAGCATTGTGCCCTTTCACCCAAGCTGCCCTGGCAGTGTTGCAGAGCCTTTGGGGTGGTGTTTTCCCCTTGTTCTCATGCTGTTGTCCTTATGACCTTGCAGCTGTGAATCCCAGTAGTGTTCAGTGGGTTCTTCTGGGTAGCTACTGGCAGGAGCCAGTTCTCTTCTTCCCTTTGCTTTCGTCTGGGCTGTAGGTTTTGGATTCATTAGGGGATGCCACGACATGCCTTCATAGTGCTTAACAGCCAACCAGCCTGCATGTATCCAGTGAGGAGTCTACAAGGGTCCTGATGAAAAGTATATATGTACTATGGGAGATTCTTATGGGGGGAAATCATCTGCAGCACTGGAGACTGCGCTGGGACGCATGTTACGTCTTTCTGTCTCCTTTTGTTTTCACTTCTCCTTCGAAGTGACTTCCATCATTAGAGTCGTTGTATGCCATCAGCTATGCACCCTGCTAATAAATCTTGGTGAACCTGTCTCGGAATCCTTTATACAGCCGAGGTGACTTGTATGCACTTAAGTGCTAGGGAAAAGTCATAACAAACTACATTAATGCCTGTGTGTTCTCCAGGGAAACCTGATGACTGAGGTGGGAAGAAAGGCCAGATTACATTAGTAGAAAAGTATATTCAAGCTTGGTATTAGAACACCTGGATGCTGGGCATGTTTTTTGCTTTCAGCAGAGAACGTCCCTTCTTTCTCCCCCACTTTCAAAGGCAGAATAGAGTTCTCTAGCTTTTTTTTTAGCTTCTGCAGTCCTCTAGAAACTTCCTTGTCTCCACTCCTAAAAAAAAAAAATAAATCTAAGCAGTTAATGAATTTCTGGTCTCTTTTCTTCCTCAGGGCAATCTATAATGAAGTGATGCCCATTCTGTAGCCAAACAGCAATTAAAGCCAGAGAATTCAGGGAGGCTTGAAAGCAGGCCAGCGGTGTTTCCTTGGTGGAGGGAAACATTTTCACTGTCTAGTCACAGAGTATATCCTAAAAAAACAAAAAAAAAATATTTCTTGCAAGTAGACCAGGAAAAGTAAAAGGCTGCAACTGCTCCTAAATAATTTATTAAAATAATCTGTGTCTTTTCAGGTGTGAGCCTCTAACTGTTTCTGATTTGATTACTTTCATGTTCCGTACTTAGCCCAGGTAGATAGTGACCCTTTCCATGTGCTGTGATTGTAAATGCATGGGTTTTAGTTTGAGAAATTAAGTTCTTCATATTCAGATTTTTCCAAGGTAGCTGGAATGTTTTTTACAGAGCAGTTTGTACCAGTGCAAAGATTTCATTACTACATGGGCCCTTCTTGAGCACTTATGAGGTGATATGAAAAAAATACTAATGATTCTGAAGTCTTCCATGTTGCGATTGTTTGTATAAATGCATTATTTCTGTGCATAACAGTTTCATTTAAATAAAAAGCAGCAGCAAAATGTTAAAAAGAAAAAACAGCTCCCCGCCCCTTACCCTCCCAAACTTCATTGCCCATTAGAGGCTAAGTTAATAGCGCTTGATATCTTCAGAATTGCAATTTGGAATTTAATCAGAACATCTCTGTTTTCTTGTACATAAACCTTTTGAGAATGTCGTGATTCTTTCAGCCTAGAGCCTCCCATGTGTATGTCTGGAACTATATTCGGGCAATTTTTCCAAAGTTCTAATTATAACCACAAAATAAGCATCTTGATGGCTCTTTTTTAAAGTTTTTTTTTTTTTTTTTACAGTGCAGTTCTCTCACTGTTGAAACCAACTTCATGCAGTGTTTCTTTCTCTCAGGTATGGAACTAAGTAAGAACAGTTTTCTGTATTTAATTCCTGTGGAAAATAATTACAGGAGTAGAGGGGTTTATTAAATCGTTGCCAATTCTTTAAAAAACATCAGCACTCAGGCTTGCTGAACACTGCATTTGCTAGTGAAGTAAATATGTGGATGTTTAGCATGCTTGCTGTCTTTCAGAATGTTAGGTGATTTAGCAAGCAAATGGCAATGCATGCCAATTTTGGCCATCATGTGTGGTGACATATGCTACACCCTGTGCATAAATCTCCTAAAGGTGGCATGTTAAACCAGGATGTAACTGAATTAAAGGTTAGCAAAGTTATAATGAAATGGGTACAGTAAAGTGGTAGACTTGTATATGAAGTAGGGTGAGTGTTAGAAAGAAAACTGTTAGGGGTTTAAAGTTTGCTGAAATAAGACTGTTAACCTGTTAGGTTTACTTTTCCACCTATCTAGAGATGCATTCTTCTGTTGCATCTTGTGAGAAGAATGAAATGGCTTCATAGTGGTTTTGTTAAGTGAATTTTTTAGTGGTGAATATATGTATATTTATACTTGTATAAAATTTTGTATTTAGCTAGTGAAAGACAACACTTAAAAGTCAGTGCAGGGTTTTAATTGTAAAGTTTATAGCAGGGAAGTAAGTATCAGTGAGGAGTTAATTTTATCTTAGTGCAGAGGATGACTTAAATATAGTAAGCGTGGTTTTTTTTGTTGTTGTTTTTTTGGTTTTTGACACTTCTTTCGCTGGTGGCCAGACAACGGTCCAGCATTCATGACCTGTCTTGCTGTTGTGGTTTAACCCCAGCCAGCAACTAAACACCACGCAGCCACTCACTCCCCGCCCGGCAGTGGGATGGGGGAGAGAACTGAAAAAAAAGTAAAACTCTTTGGTTGAGATGAAGACAGTTGAATAGGACAGAAAGGAAGAAAATAATAATAATAATGATAATAATAGTAATAAAATGACAATAATAATAATTGGAATATACAAAACAAGTGATGCACAGTACAATTGTTCACCGCTTGCTGACCGATGCCCAGTTAGTTCCTGAGCAGCGATATCCTCCCCCCCCCCCGGCCAACTCCCCCAGTTTATATACTGGGCGTGACATCACATGGTATGGATACCCCTTTGGCCAGTTGGGGTCAGCTGTCCTGGCTGTGTCCCCTCCCAGCTTCTTGTGCCCCTCCAGCCTTCTTGCTGGCTGGGCCTGAGAAGCTGAAAAATCCTTGACTTAGTCTAAACACACTTAACACAGTAGTGTTTTCAGTTGTTGCTATCAACATTCTTCTCATACTGACCCCAAAACATAACACTATACCAGCTACTAGAAAGAAAATTAACCCTATCCCAGCCAAAACCAGGACAATTGCTTTTACAAATGATTCAGTTTTGAATAGCTTATTGCAAGAAACATTTTAGATTTTAAATAAAAATCCCATCATGGATGTTTGGAAGATGTACCAGGAATGGAGGATATGATGCGTTAACTGTACATACTTACATTTCAAAATGCTGTTTTATTGAGATGTGACATTTCAAACTGTTTACATTCCATAAATATTTTTATTCTTTGCTCTCCTTTCAAAGTGTCTATTCCCTTGGTAGCAGTATGTGTACAGAAGCATGTGGGTATGCTTTATTGAATACCAGCAGTCAGTGTTTCAGACTTTGGGCATCATGTGGGTTTGGGGCTTTTTTTTGCCATGTATTCCTCCTCCCTTTTTTGTCCTGCTGCAATTCAGAGACTAAAACAATCTCATCTCCCAGTGTCCCAAAATATGGTCAACACAGCTCCTGGGCTTTCCTAGACATGTAATTTTGATTGCCAGCTCAGAACTGGTATTCTCTTGTTGCCACGCTTAAAAGTGTAAGTTACTCTCACTTTAAAAAAGATTGAATCCTTAAAGAAAACAGGAGATTTGTCACTGGTTTGAATGAAGCCAGGATCTCACCCTGGGCTTTAACAACTTTTGACATGAGTTGTAGTAGTTGGATGTTGTCGTACTTTGTAAAAATAGCTTTGGATCACCAGACTTCTTGAGATCAGTTGAAGGTCTTCTGACCTTTTTCTATTACACCAGTGTTTATTTGGCTGCTTCTTTTTCTGACATTTGACTTTTTCTCCTCTTCTGTGCCCCAAGCATTCTGTCAGAATTTTATTTCTGCAGCAGTTTTTCATCTGATTCCACTGTCTCTTGATTCTTCTTACTGTTGTCATTTTGTCCTGACTTTATTGCCTCTTTATAGACTTTTTTCAGATTTCCATCATAATTTCAGAAGGAGATGGTATTTGGAGTGTGGAACTTTTTTTTGCTAATGAAAGTAGGAGTAAAACAAACAACCAAAAGCAAATGGCATTGCAAATATTTTTGATAATGAGGTAAACTGTCTAATACTCTTATGTTTTGTTTCCCAAATGAATGTATTGTTTCTTAGGCAGAGAATTTAGAATATGCTTTTGTATTACAGAACTGTGAAAGAAACCATCACCTCTGCTGCTAGAAGTGCAGATGACCAATTCAAACAAAGCAATGACTTTCTCACTGTAATGTTTTAATGTACGTGTGAGCCTGGCCCAGACAATTAGTGTTGTTCCTGATGTTCTGAATGTTGACCAGTTATTTATCTTGTTTTAGCTAATAAAGTGTTGCTCCAATAGATAACTCGAAGTGAATGTCTGTAGAGCCAGTTTAACAAACAGGATGCAAGAGGAGCCCTCAGAGTTGGCAGGGAAGCTAAATTAATTCTTTGCATCCCTATTCACTGGAAAAAGAAACAAGAGATTTCCGTATGGTACCCCTTGGTCATGATGGTGGTGAGAATTAGCAGGTATTTCTGAAATTAAAATAACTGCAAAAGAGGCTATGGGACAGATCTACAGGATGATCATTAGCAGGATCAAAAACTATTCACAAAAGAATTCTAAGAGAACTCCAGGATGAAAAAGATGAATTACTAGTAAGAGTGTAGAACCTTCCCTTTGAAATTGCTTTGGTACCTGAAGAGTGGAAGGGGTAAATGTGGCACTAATCTTTTAAAAAAAGCTTACAGAATAAATGTCAATAAAAACGTTAATGTATGCCTTCAGTAATGGAAAATTCAACCTTAAAAATCTCTTGGAGCTTGGGTGTGTTTGTTGTTTTTTCTGGGAGACTCAGTAGGGTAACAGTGATCCAGTTAATACACTGCATGCATGATTTCCAAATAGCTTTTAGCAGAGTCCCTCACCACAGACTTTTAAGAAGTTCAGCAGATGCAGGATATCAGAGGAGGTCACAGTGTGTTTAAATAATTCGCTGAAAGGTATGGAAGAGTGTTGGAGCTCTGTGGTACTGGTTAACAGGTTCATAAGCACACTGGAAAAGGGGTTGAGCAGCAAGGGAATTAATTTTGGTAGTGGTACAAAGTTATTTAAAGTAGAAAAGAAAGACTGACTGGAGAGTTACTGAAGATGGAGTTGAATGGGCAATAAAATGGTGAATGAATTACAGTGTAGATAAATATAAAGTGATGAAGTTCTAACTCCCTTCATATCCAAAAGACTAAATCACAACTGGAAAAGACTGATACAAGGGGAGATGGGTCACCAGAAATACTATGGCAGCAGCTGAGTAAGCTGGGACTTCTCAACCTGGAAAAGGCATCCTGGGGAACTATGAGAGAAGTCTGCTAGATCACATGTGACATGCATAGGAATTGACTTTCTCTTCCAATTTGACAACTAGGCCATGGAGCTAATAAAAGACAGGCTAATAATAATAATAATAATTAATAATAATAATAATAAAGCATCTGGTTCATTACGTGGTGAGTAGGAGATGTGTGGAACTCCTTACCAAGGAGTGTTGTGGATGCAGGATGTCTACATGGTTCTAAGGAAATCACCTGTACTGAAAGTAGTCAGAGACTCAGAAGACACAATGTTAGGACAGTATTCGCTCACTTGTGTTAAGAACTAGGAGTTAAGTCTGTTTTAAAAGAAGCTTGTTCAAGGAAATTATCAGTAGATGTGCTCATGCATGTGAAAAGATCATTTGTAGGCCAACAGGAAGTATGTGAAGTGGGGAAGAGTGTGCCACTTCAAGTCATGTTTGAGGCATGACAAAATTTGCAAGTACTTGAAGAAGACGGGATTAGATTTTGCAAGTTATTTTGAAGCAATTTCCAGCTGTAGGCAATTAAGGGGTGCAGCAAGGGAAATTATAAATACTGCCACACAGTGCAATTTTAAATTCATTGTAGATACATGGTGTTATTTTTTAAAAAATAACTTCTTTAATTGCATGCTATTCCAAAACCCAGTAATTTTTGTGAAAATTATTCTCAGATGAACTGTTAATTTAATCTTGTAGATTAACAGTTTGTCATTAAATGCATATTAAAAACACAAAACAGCTCAAAAATTGAGTGTGCTTATAGAGTTATCATTAACATTGTCTATGTAGTTCGTATTAAGAGTGACTGCTAGTTCAGTAGCAGTTTGAAGTGAAAGGAAGCGTTTGAGTAGTGACTAGCATATTGTTTGTATGTGTCTCATACTATGACTCAGTGATATGTTCTGCATTCTCTGTGAATTTAACCAGATATTTAAGAATCTCCTATTCCTATTTTTTGGGTTTTTTTGTTTCTAGGCTGCTTTTTATTTTGTGAAAATTAAGTTTTTCACAAAATTTTCATAATGGAGTTTTTTGTGAACTTTAACTTTTCACAGGAAGAAATGATAAATTTACATTTTAAGACTACTTTGAGAGGAATTTTTTAGAACTTCCTGCTACATTACCCCAGTTAACTGAACTGATTGTTATTTGCCTGGAAGGAGCTATTGTTCTGACTTCAAAAAATGGATTGTTTTTTTATTGATACTGGATGGTAACAGAACATGAAGAAGTAGGTTTTTATTTTTTTTTTATTTTATTACCATTTTCTGAGTAACATGTTGAATAATTGATTGCAAGACAGTATAGCCCTTTTTAGTTTGTTGAATATGCACACTGGATTGATTGATTATGTAAGTAGGAAAAATACGAATTCCTTCTGAAGAGCCACCTTTCTGTGCTGGTCAATAAATGAAAGTATATCTTGCTTTCATTGTTGTAGGTCAGCACCTGAGCCGTAGCAGTTATAACATGCTCCCTTTGGCTAATAGAAGAGCAACCTTTCTGCATCAGTTGAGCTACCTGGCAGAAAATGCACCACCATGCTATATGGAAGTAATCTGTTCTGGAGATAAGAGCATGTGTAATTGGCTAGCTTAGAAATAATCAAATCTGGAGTGCCATGGGGAAGGTACTTCTGGAGGTTAATTCTCCTTTCAGGATGCCAGAGTAAGTAGGTTCATGAACTGGCAGAATCACAGAATAGTTGAGGCTGGAAGCCTCTGGAGATCCAGTTCACCTTCCCTGCTCAGAGCAGGGTCAACTAGAGTAGATTACCAGGACCATGCTCAGCTGAGAGTAGAAAAAAAATGTTTTCTTATGTTCAGATGGAATTTTGTGTTTTTTAAATTTATGCCCGTTGCCTCTTGTCCTGTTGCTAGGCTCCACTGAGAAAAGCCTGGCTCAGTCTTCTTTATACCCTTCCTTCAGATATTTATATACATGGGTAAGATCCCTCCTGAGCCTGCTTTTCTCCAAGCTAAATGGTCCCACCTCTCTCAGACTCTCCTCTTATGAGAAATGCTCTAGTCCCTTAATCATCTTTGTGACCCTTCACTGGACTTTCTCATAGAATATCTGAAATTGGAAGGGACCCATAAGGATCATTAAGTCCAACTCCCTGCTCCTCGCAGGACTACCTAAAACTAAACCATATGACTAAGAGCATCGTCCAGACACTCCTTGAACTCTGACAGGCTTGGTGCCGTGACCACTTCTGTGGGGAGCCTGCTCCAGTGACCAACCACCCTCTCAGTGAAGAACCTTTCTCTAATGTCCAGTTCTCATCGTTTAACCCCAGGCAGCAACTAGGCACCACGTAGCCACTCGCTCATTGCCCCCCACCCAGTGGGATGGGGTAGAGAGTCAGGAAAAAAAAGTAAAACTCGTGGGTTGAGATAAGAATGATTTAATAACTAAAGTAAACCAAAATGTAATACTAACAATAATAACAATAAAAAAAAAATTGTAATGAAAAGGAATATAATAAACTAAAAAAAAAACGCAGCCCTAAACCCCAAGATAAGTGATGCACAATGCAGTTGCCCACCACCCGCTGACCGATGCCTGAGCAGCGATCCGCCCCTCCCAGCCAACTCCCCCCATTTTATATACTGAGCGTGACTTCCTATGGTATGGAATATCCCTTTGGCTAGTTCGGTCAGCGGTCCTGGCTGTGCTCCTTCCCAGCTTGTGCACCTGCTTGCTGGCAGAGCATGGGAAAGTGAAAAATCCTTAACTTAGGATAAGTGCTACTTAGCAGCAACTAAAATATCAGTGTGTTATCAACATTACTCTCACATGAAATCCAAAACACACTGTACCAGCTACTAGGAAGAAAATTAACTATCCCAACTGCAACCAAGACACCAGTTCTCCAGTATGTCCACGTCTCTCCTGTACTGGGGAGCCCAGAACTGGACACAGTTCTGCTCCAGGTGTGTCTCACCAGTGCCGAGTAGAGGGGAAGAAGGGTCACCTCCCTCAGCCCACTGGCAACAGTCCTCCTAACGCAGCCCAGGACGCTGTTGGCCTTTTTTGCTGCAAGGGCACGTTGCTGGCTCATGGTCAACTTGGTGGCCACCGGGATCCCCCGAGTCCTGTTCTGCCAAGCTGCTTTCCAGCTGTTCAGCCCCCAGGATGTGTTGGTGCACGCGGTTCCTCCCCGGGTGCAGGACTTTGCCCGTGCTGAACTTCGTGAGGTTCCTGTCAGCCTGTTTCTTTCTCCAGCCTGTCAAGGTCCCCCTGGATGGCAGCTTGACCCTCTGGTGCGTCAGCCACTCCTCCCGGTTTTGCATCATCAGCAAACTTGCTGAGGGTACACTGCCCCACCATCCGGATCATTAATGAAGGTGTTGAACAGGATTATTGGCTGATTTCAGATTTGGTTTTCATAGCACATATAGTATTTCATGATGTACTTATTTATCACTTTGGAGTGTGTCCAGGAAGATTATTTCATGTTTTGCTGCTAGGACAATATTTCTACTTTTTGAGGGTGCATTCTCACTCTATCAGCAATGTGTTAGAAGCTTTCCAGCCGCCTTCTCTTCGTGACATTTTCTGTTGCAGTATTTCCCCCCACCTTCAGCAACTTCCTTTGCACTTCAAGACAAAACGTTCAAGTGTGATTCCCTTTGGAAACCAAGCTGTATGAGTAAATATTACTGTTTTTTCTTCTGGTGTGTATAGTTTCAGGAAATGCTGTTTTAAAGAAGATGATGTCCTGTGTATAAACATCTTTCTGTCTTCATTCTCAGGGTTTGCTTCTGTGCCAGTGAAAGGGAGTTGCGGTTCGTATTGTAGCCTAGCATGGGCTTTCCAGGCACGGTGTTCCATCTCTGCCCCCTGGACTGTGACAGTTGAGCAACGCAGACAAAGCAGTTTCTTCAATACCTGTAAGTCTCGAGTTGGATTAAAGTTATTATCTGTAATAAACAGAAGAAGAAAAGAAAACTTTTCTTTGGAGAGGTACAGTCATGAAAATCTATGTATAGCAACTTTTTGTATGTACTCTAGTTACATATCTCCTAAGATTATAGTTGCAACTACAGCTCTTGACAGAAGTGTGTGCACAAGGTCAGTTTATTATCTTTTAGTAGCAAGCAAGGATTTGCTTTATGTCACAGTGAATCCATCTAATATATGTCATTGGATGGAAGGGGGAAACACCTTCCCCTCTGTTTCCTAGTCCTTTATTGAGAATGTAAATTGTGTGTGTTTATTTTCTAAATTATTTTTGAGCCACAGGCAAGACATACTGTTCAAGCTGTGCTGTCTCAAAAATGAAATAACTAAAATGCAGTAATGTGTTAAACAAAAACTGTTGATAATGTCCTGCTAATTGTCTGGCCAGCTGCAGTATTTTCCTCCAGTCCTGAAAGGAATTACACACATGCTTAACATAATTGAGAAATGATGGCTTTTTAAATTTATGCTTGGGACGGTGAACTGAGATAGCTGAGGAGCCATTCCGCTTGTTTTGTCATTCCTTATCCTATCCCATAGGGGAAGAGAAGGAATAGTAAGAACATAATCTCTGGAGGAGGTAACTGCAGCAGTTTGGGAGTCAGTTCTTTGACTGTTTATAATCCATAGAATATAAGAGCTCTGCAAAATCAAGCTTTCAGAACTGGTGGTCTCTTCCTATTCTTCTCAACATCTGAGTGGCAGAATACTGTATTTGTTTTCTTTACATTTGCTAAAGAAATGGGGTTTAAACAGTCATGCTGGATGTCTGTTCGTCTTACCCATTAAATTTTGATCATTGCCTGATTTCAAACAACTGAGGGTAGAGAGGTCTGAAAAGACTGCAAAAGGCTGCAGTGTGAACCAGAGGCTCTGCATGGTAAAGTTTTTCTAAGGATGCCAACTGCAGGAAAAATTAATTTAGAACTTTTTCTTAGGCACCCAAGCAGTCACAAGATGAGAATATGTAAGAAGCTAAGCACTGTTGTTATTTTGTTTATCTATGTTAAATTTAAAATATAGCACTGTAAGTGATTGCAATGTGATTACAATTTGTAGGTTAGATAGTTTCCTTAATTATGCTTATGTTCATATTCACAAAGTCTAGATGAGCTCTGTTTTACCAGGAATTTTGCCAGCTGTCTTGTTAGATGACTTAAGGAAAAATGTTTGTTAGATGGCTGAATTAAAAATGTTTGTTGTGATTGCATCTGCACTGTTTGACTTAATAAAATTTTAAATGAGTTATATTTAGGCAAACTACCTAAAACTATTGGCTTACTTAATAAGATGTAACAACTTGGAAGAATTTAAGGGTACCTCCTTTATGTATTCAGCAGAGACAGTAGCCATCATGTTCAGAAGGCTGAGGGGTTTATATTTCAAAGTACAGTTATTCTAAGAACAGTTTCTCTTACAGAAGTAAAAAATAAAATCTTCAAAATTCAAATGAAGTAGATTTTAACAGTATAAATCACTTGTATCCTCTAGCAGTGCAGTTGCTTCAGAAGTGGTAACATTAAAAATGCAGATGTGACCATTTTATGTGAAACAATTTTCAAGTGAAATGTCAACCAAATGACAGTCCTTTGTGACTGAGAAAGTTGACTATACTTTTCTATCTCATTAGTGAAGGTTTACTTCTCTTCCATCATACTTTTAAAAGTATGCTTGTGTTAGTAGGGTCATCTGTATCTTCAACTTAACTATTAAAACCACTTTAACTCATTTAAATAGAAGGAATTAATTTAAATAGGAGGAATTGCAATTATCCTAGGCAGTCTGTGATCCTTACCCTGATAGCTGTCTCCTGCAACTCTGACGCAAAAACATACACAGGGGTTTATTCTTGTCCTGTGACATATTTCAGTGAGTTTGTAATGAAATAATTTAAAACGATCTTCTTATTCCAGGCTTAGCTTCTGTCCCTCCCTCTTTTCCCCTTTCCACCCTCCCCACTATGGGAAGCCATTCAGTTTCCATTTACTTCACAGTTTCACGTGCTTACTTAGAGATGTGGAAGGGCCTGAGGGTTTTCAAATCATGTTTAAAAAATACATAACTTCCTCTGAAAAGTTTTGCCTCCTTTTTCAGTGTCTCAATAGACCTGGTATTTGCAGATAATGTCTGTCTTGTGCCTGTTTAAGTCCAGCTTTTGTCTGAGACAATAGGGCAAGTCTGTTTTCCCTACCTCTCAGTACATTTATGGGCAGGCACACAGATTGGGAAATCCCATTAATCCAGGCTTTTTGAACAGATGCTTAAGCTTCAGTTGTTGAGAAGCATTGATAAAAAGTGCTATATGTTTAATAGAAGAAGTATTTATCTGTCTGACCTGTAGATGAGGAAAATGTGAGATATAGACCGTTTAAATCTGATAGCCACAGAACTGGGTTGAAATACATGGGCTGTCATTCCTGAAGGCAGCGGAGGCAGACAGATGTGTCGTGAATACTGAAACGGTTTGGCTGTCTCCCAGCCATAGGAGTTATCTTTGACCCAAATCATCCAAACCAGCTAGCATAATTTTCTCAACATCTGTTGTGTATCTAAGTGTATGTGAGAATAAAGAACTCTTATTTGGTACTGGGTCTATATAAAAATTATGCTTTCCTACTCACAGTATCAATTCCATTAGCTACCCTTGGGAACAAATGAAAAGAAGAACTTAACTTCTCTGTTGCTAGGTTATGTTTCCTCTTAGGTTAAAATACAGAATAAGGAATATGGTGATTTTTCAGAGGTTATAGAACTAGATTGTAACAATCAAGGGAGAATCATTTAGACCAACAATATAAAGTTATACTCAGAGTAACATGTTTTGTCTCCAGAGGCTTTGCATACTGGAAGCAATTGTACTCAGTATAAACCTCTGTGTGTGTGTTCATTCTTGGAAACATCAGTTCCTGAAAGCCTGTTCCTTAATTGCATTTTATATTAAATTTTTGTAGTCCTACATGAGCTTTCTTTGGATTAAATTGGGTTTTTTTCCGTTGTACCTAACTTGAGGATCAGAGTGGAAAAAAAAATTTTTCTTTCTTTCAATTTTTCAAGAATTTTTCTTTAAGTATGAACACACCAGACAAATAATTACTGAATTACCATTTGTCATTGTCAGGAGTATCATATGAAGAGTTTTGATGTTTCTGCATTAAGGATGTAAAGAGTTCCAAATACACAACTGCTTTTTTTTTTTTTCTTTTTTTTCCCCCCTTCTTACAAGGGGGGGGTGCCTGTGTGTTGAAGAATAGTTGGTTAATTGTTTTAATTCAGAAAAAGTAGAGTGAATATTAAATGCCTTACAGTTAATTGTACTTAATGGGGGGGCTATTTTATTAGGTTTTGATTTGTTACTATGTGCTGTAACTTTTGTGAAAGCACTTGGCCTCTGGTTTTCATTTTGTTTTGAGGAAATGAACCAGGCCAATGATGATTAGTTTGCAGACCTTACTGAAATCTCTGTTCTCTGTATCCTTCTGGTGACAGAGGCCAGCTTCGTAATACTTATTATTTAAAAAAAAAAAAAAAGCTGCAAATTAAAGCTTTAATAACCAAAGCCTTCAGAAAGATAGTAGCATTTACAACAGCATCTAGTAGCTAAGTTAAGGTCCTGGCTTTTTAATAAGATGTTATGAAAAAAAAAATACAATTTCTCAGATGTTTGTCAGCATAATTTACAGCAGTTTTGGTTCTTTGTTTAAGGTAACAAGTTTTTAATCTGATAATGACTGGGTTTGTAGCTAGATTTATTCAGGATTTGAATTGTGACTGACCTGAAAGTCCATATCTACAACTTCCTGCTGACATTGTGATAAATTGCCAGTTCTAAAAAATGTGAAATTCTAATGCCAAGTGCACTGTGAAAGTGTGCTCAAGGTTTGCAGTTAAGTGGAGTTATTCACTGTGTCTGTGTAGCAGTATGAATGCATCTTTCAGAATAATATTTTCCAGCTCCAGAGTTTTTGTTGTACTATCATAATGCAATAGATTTGTTTCTGGTTTTGGGGAAGTGGCCCAAAACTGTCCCATGCTATCCTATGGGAATAATAGTTAGATTATAGACATCTTTTGCTGTCAACAAGTTTGCAGACACACCTAAACTAATTTTTTTTGGCAATCCACATAATGAGAACTTTGGCATTTTTAAATGAAATTATTAAACTTCTATGAATAAGCATGTAGCCTCTACAGCTTCAGCCTTATATTAGCAAAACTAAACAGAAGCCAGAAAGTTTGTTAGTAGATGAGGTTTTTTCCTGTTTAACTGTTGTGGAAATCCAGCTAGCAGTGAGAAGTAGAAATGAGATTAAGTTTTCAGTGGAAACATTTCAGATATGCAGACAGTTCTGATTTTTAGTCTGTGAAGTTTATCTAAAACCACCTTATATCTGTCCCATGGTACTAATCTTTTACATGGTCTCATGTTCCTCTTTATGGTCTTGCAGTAGTCCTTGTCTTTCTCAGGCATTTTCTATGTCCAGATTCTTGCAGTTCTGCAGTTAGTTACCATCTGCTATCCAAATTAATTTTGAGTGACTCAGTAGTGGACTGTCTAAACTGAATGCTTTATATTCTTCACTACTTCCTAGGTTTGTATAAAGGCCCTGTAGAGCTAACAGATAATATCCTCAGAAGATGACATCTTAAGAGGGTTGAGGCAGAGTTGTGAAGAGAAACATGTATTTTGCTAAAGCAGCCCTTTTTTTTAAGGCATCACTTGGTGGGGGGGGGTGGTGTGGGAGTTTTTTATCTTCTCATTATCTTTCAGCAGAACTCGATGTCAGATATGCATCATACACTTCCATTTAGAATGTAAGGGGTCTCTTTTGCAGTTGAAGAAAACAATGTTTTGAGCATGGTCACTTAGGAAACTTGAGAGTAATCCAGCACTACATCTCATTTTTTATGGATCCATGCTTTTCTGTTTACGGACTAGGATTAGACAGGGAGTCGAGGAACTATCATGTCACATGATGGCAGACAGTTGCACTTCGGAGATAAAGGAAATAGCAGGGGCAGTTCTCATTTGGGATGAACACACTGATTTTGACAAAACGGCTTTAGAATCTTGAATGTTTTAAGTAATCCATCCAATATTAGTATGCCATTGTTCCATTTTTCTCTCATAAATAAATCTATTTGTATTATCATCTGCACAATACTCCTTTTTGAACTGTGGAGGAGAGGATTCAACCTATTAAAGGAGTTAAATAGTTTCCATAAATATCTTTAAACAGGCTGAGTAAGTCTTAGAATTAAAGACTTCCATTTTTAAAACTAACAGGAGAATACTATGTTAGAAACATAGCTTGTCAGGAATAACTGATGGTGTGAACTGAGTTGACAGTTTTTGAACAGTATATGAGTTCAGTTGAAGATTACAAAGGGATATAAAGTCAGACTTCATCTTTGTTTTGGATGGTTCACTTCTGTTGCTCTGGAATTAGGTATTTCATGTAATTGTGAGAATGCCTCCAGCCACTAGTAGGTCTTCTGCTTGAAATTTAATGTTAATATGTGCAATTGAAAGTGACATCTAAATCATTTGCTTCGTGTTTGACTCGTGTTCAGCCACTGAAATGGGTTGTAGGTTTTGCTCTTAAGACAGCTGCTCTGTGTACATTTTTGCCTAGCATCTTTATCTTAAATGCTTTGTAGTTAAGGGTATTGTTGTTAGGCACGTTTTATAAGACTGTGGAGAGAGAAAGTAAGACATGGTAAGGCCCAGATTTAAAAATGCAGTTGAGCAGTCCTTCTCCTGACCTAAGTGATTTAAGTTGCAGTTCATTGCCAAATCCTAGATGGTTAGAGCAGTTCATGTAGCCTGCTCTGTGCCAACCTGTGTCCTAGAAATCTTTTAAGTAGTGATGAGGAGGGGGTGGGAAACAGAAAGGTGATTTTTTGGGGGTGGTTTTTTGGAATGGAATTTGTGAAAAAACAGACACATCTATTCTTGCAGAAAATGGGAGACCAAGGTTGAAGTCCTTGAAATCAAGTAGCGTTTGGGTGTCCAGATTCCAGATAAGTGACTTAACTACTGAATTAAGTTAAAGGATCTTTTCCTTTGGATGTAAGGATCACCATCACTTCCTTTGCCTTCTCTCTTCTGTCCTGAGCCAGCTGCATCTACCTCCCTCTACTCACAAACTCTTCCTGGGCTCGCTTCAGGCAGCTGCTGGATTAAGTGCCCATTACACCGGCAAGTATCACAACTACGTGGTTTTTCTTTCTGTGCCATACTTGAGCAGTCACATGAGGTGGGCTATAACTGACCTGAAGTTCAGACTTCTCTTACACAAACTTTAAAATGTGAAAATGATCTCATCAGGTAGTGTGTGCAAGATACTACACATTTATCTGGCCATGCTGGCTGTGGATAGCTAAGTACAAACTCCATTTGCAAGTCATTCTACAGTCATTATTTTGTGTGTATTTTTAAAACAACTGGCAAATTCATGTTAGCAGATGGCCCTGCTCCTTCAAGGAAGTTTCTTTTAAATCAAAATAGATTTAGCATTAATATGAATTAAGAATTTGAAGTGTTAGTTTGTATCAAAACCAAAGATTTCTTTTAATCTGTTTCTAACTTTGGGTCACTTATTGACCTGATTATTGTTGACTGATAGAGAAAAAAGCTTGATGCTCAGTTATTTGAAATATACTATTTCATAATGTGCTTTCAAAGGAGTAAAAAAAGAAAGCTGCTTTTGTTGCTCTTGTTCTTCCATTCTCATTGATGGATATGAGTTCATTAAAAATCTGAAGTCTCTAACTTACACTGGTTCTTGGGCTTTTGTTTCTACTTCCTTGTGATTTTTGCCTTTGTAGGCCTAATTTACATGGAAAATAGCCTTTTTGCGTGTTACTATCAGCTTTCAGCTTAGATGGTTTTTGTACTGTGGTTTTGTTCTGTAAGCTGCAACTTGTATATGCAGGTTACAGGCCTTATTGGGGAATAGATGCCTTAATAGTGAACCTGGAATTTGAGATTGAAATGCTGTTCTAGCATATGTTGCCACTGGAAGTCTTGCTGTGGCAGTCGTACCCATGGTTGCATGAGTATTGAAGTTTTTACTGTAGACCCAGGTTTAGGCTACTGATCTCACCTTGGCTCCGAAATGTTGAGAGTGAAGGCACTGTTTTATATTCTTTGCTTCCCTAACATGGAAAGGAAGGAATTTTATCTACTTACATGGGGTGGCTCAGAAAATCTCGTTCTCTTCCCAGTTCTGTTACAGGAATTCTAGGCTAGTTTTTTTGTGCAAGTGGTCTCTTGGCAACCTGATTGTAGATGTAGATCAGTTTGCTTCTTCGGGTGCATAAATAACATTTATTTAGCTAATTGATATCTTAGTTTTTCTATCATGAGGTGCTTCTGAGCAAGTTGGAGGTAGCCCTGCTTGAGCTAGAAGTTGGAGTCGGTGAAAACCTGCGGTCCCGTCAAACCTAAATTATTTTATGTTTCTAAAGAAGACAGAGACACACTTCTCTGAGGTGTATAGGCAAACAGCAAAAGGCAGTGTACACAAGTTAGGCCAAGGAAAATTCTGGTTACACAGTAGTAAAAAGTTTTTCACCGTGAGGTTGGTCTAACACTGGACCATGGTGGTGGTCCAGAGAGGTTGTAGAATTTCTGTTACTAGAGATATTCAAAATATGACTGAGCAAGTCTCTGGACATCCTCACATAATCTTGAAGCTGAATTTAGCTTTGAGGTCGGCTCTGCTTTTGAGTGTGGGATTAGATCACGGACCTCCTGAAGTCCCTTATAATGTAATTTTTTCTGTGGATCTGTGATTCTAGTGTATTTCACTCCTCGTACAGTATTGAAGATGGGGAGTTTCACCTTGAATTTCACTAAAATATACGAGGTGACACTAGAGTGGAAGCAACAATATATTTTCATAGCTTCAAATTTAGTGACTTAATAACTTGGCTCCAGTGACGAGGGTGGATTGAGTGTTTTGGGAGTCATGTTTTAATTTTTTTTCTTTATTCTCAGTTAATTCTTTGAATAATTTTAAACATTGTTTCAGTGCCTTTTTCTTAGCTTGTTTTTTGTTTTATGCTGTCCATGTGCTGCTTTGTTTCCTAATAAAACCACATATAATCAGAAATAGTCTTTGTTTTTTGGCTAATTATATAGTCAAAATTGAAGCTTCAGGAAGCTATAGTTAATACAATGGAAACTAATGGAAGATAAACCATGTACATGCTTAAGGCTAGAAATCATCATGAATTTTTCAGGCTGTCTTTGTATCTAGTTAAAGCTTAAGATCAGAGTCTCAGAAATTAGAGAGAGATACCTACTATTCTCAAGATTACTGTGCCTAGCAGGAGAAAAAGCACTTCAGAAGTCCAGGTGGAGAACTTCCCACCATGACAGTGTAGTAGTGTGCACAGGTAGAAAACGTTGTTCTGTGCTGCAGCACTGGGGCCTATACTGTCTCTTAAGTACATCTTCACTATGGTGAGTGATCCTTAAATATCTCCAGTGGTGCACTCGGGGAATTGAGTTAATGTTCAGTGCCACTTGAACTGTTGAAATACTGTGAACAGCTACATGTTGAATGTACAGTTGCAGAATTTTTACAAGAGATGCACAGTTGAAATGCCGCCCATAACCTGTCGGAAGAAAAGAAGTATTGCTTTTAGGGTGAAGAGTTCTGATGGCCACTTGGAAACAAGCTCAATGTGCAGAGTGTTTGTCTGTGTTCTCTAATTTCTCTAAATAATTTTTTCCCTGAATTGGCATATTTGCCTTGCTCTTCAGTAATTGATTCTGGGCATCTGGTGATTGTGTAGTAGCCATGAAATTATAAAAAAGCCCTTGTTTAGCATGGAAATTATGAATGGAACCCAAAGTACCAAACTTAATACATAAAGACGTCTTATTGGGACATTTTGTAGATTGATGTGATTTAAACACTGGTTCCTAAAAGATTTTTAATTGTAAATTTTAATTATTTCCCATAATGGAAATGTACGTAACTTACAAGGACAGTGTTAGAGTGATTAATTCTCTGAGATCATCAGCAACATGCAGCTTAAACAAAGTACAGCACTTTCAATTTTACAGTGATAACAGCACCCTGGCATGTGATTGAGGATTCATTTAATGGTCTGCTTCATCACAACAAGCAGGTTTATGCATCAATCAGGTCTACCGAAAGGTGGCTGTTACTGGATGTGTAGCTTTACCAGAAGTTTGAGAGTTTTGAAAAGATTTCTGAACAGCATTTTAGTCATTGCTGGCTTCCATTTTACAAATGGAGGAAGCATCTGACCATAGTTCTCTTTGGCTTTGGAGCCTCGATAATTGGTTTTGGTTAAATTGGTGAAAGAATGCCAAAATATTGTTGTGATCTATTACCAAAAATAACAGAAGTGTAAGTTAAAAGCCAATGCTTTTAAAAACCCATCAAAGATTTTTAAAAAATTAACTGCTATCGGGCTTTCCAGGCTTCTGAAGAAAGCTGTCATTTTACAAGGAAAGCCTAATGTTTAGAACTCCTGTAGAATATTTTAGTTAGCTCTGATAAGACAGGGTTGCAGTTGTCTTTTTCTGAGAGATCAGAAACCCCAATTTAATAGGAATAATCCAGTTCTGCCTGTACCTCAGTGGTGAGACTGCTTAATAATTTAGTTTCATCGTGTCAGTGCCATGCTAAAAATTCTGATTTCATGGGATATCAATTTATTGGCAGTGGAGTTGCCACTGAGAACTCTTGTAATTTAAAAGTGAGTGAATTACAGTGTTCACCTGAATACCTGTATTAGGTGCTAGCTACATAATTGAAGTGTTATAAAGATTAACTTCATTGTCTTTCTGGACTCTGAGCACATCCTGCTTTAGAAGGATGACTTAATACTAATTGTTCATGAAAACTGACAGAATGACCTCTCTCTCTCAAGGCTTTGTCTGTTCAGAACAAATACTGAAATGTAATTTTCAGCAGTGAAGAATTTGTTCATAAGCTATGTGGGACATGAACAGACTTTTCACTGTCTAGTATACAGTTGCATAGTTCTTATCAGAGATGCACATCCTTAAAATGTTAGCCGTGACAGTAGACTTTTGAAAGTACGACCATGTCAGAGAAGAGAAGACTGCATGTGTGTTTGTTTTTAACATCTCATACAACGATGTCTGGTTCTACAACTGGAACTTCTAAGAGGTGAAGTTGTTCAAATAAGTGACATTTTTTTCTCTATTCTCATCCTATTTCAGCTATACCTGGTCCAGCTCTGAGGGCAGGCCCATCATTTGCTTTTCATACCTGTTTAATGCTTGGACTATTCTTAATCAGTCCTCAGTGCTTCCAGTTGTGGTGAGGTGATAGAAATATGTGTGTTTTCTAAGAACTTGCGGAGTCCATGCTGTTTTTTCAGAAATGTCTTTCAAAACCAACAGATACTGAATGTGAAAACTATACTTTACAGTAGTGTCTTAGAGGAGTAGGTTAAAAATGAACTTCTAGAACATGAGAAAAGCCTTGCCTCATCAGACCAAATGTCCATCTAAATGAGCATCCTGTCTCCAACAGCAACTGATGCTATTGGAAGAAAGTGAGAATTGGATGAGCATGTAGGGTTGCTTCCTTAGAAAAACCTCGCGACTGTCAGTGATTTGTGACATGTAATTTTTTGAATTTATAGCTCTAGGTGGCTTTTTCTTCTATAAATTTGTTTGGCTGCTTTTGAACACATATAAATGATCTGACAAGAGTGCATTCTCTTTTCTGTAGATGGGTAAGCATGTGTTCATCAGAGAAGACAAGGTCAAGGAATGCCCTCTGCACTCGAGTGTAGTGAGGTTTGTGAGGCTTGGTTCCTAGAGGAGTTGATTTTTAAGCCTTTGACCTGCCTCCGAGAAAAACCATCTCCTTGTGGTCATTAAGCAGCTGAGCCTAGACTGTGTAATTTATCGTGCAGTTTGTGTTAGAATATGTAAGCAGCATATTCCCTTTGCAGATGCTCTTTCATGTTTCATGTGTGTGAAGTATTTTTTCCAAATCCTGTTTTTGTTTGGAGATGGTGGCAAAACCATTGGTGTCTGGAGAAGGAAAGGAGTTGAAATGTCATACCTTTCTAGAATTCATCTGCTAATAAAAGTATTTATTCCAAGCTGAAACCTAGAACAAAATGTTAGTGATTGAAAAGACCTTACTAAGTTCCTTAAGGTAATACAGATGCATAGATGTAACGGCATTAGTGGGCAACAGTCCATTGAAAGAAGCATGTTTATTATAACATGTTCACTAGTCTTTTTATCATATCATTAATATTAATGTCTTTGGATCTCTGCTGCTGTGCTGCCACAAGGCTATTTGTCATCAAAAAACTTATGGAAAAATTGCTTGTAAGTGGAAGAAGTGAGCCCTCTTACGTGTTTTAGAAAGTTGATTCTTTGTTCTCCTTTTACTGCCTTCAGTTTTCCAACTTACTGTTATTTGTCTTTCTTTGTAGTTTATATTCTAAGCAAGATGGGAACTCATCTTGCAGGAGGCAAAGAAATCTGCTTTTAATCTCAGTTTATCAGGATCTAGGATACTGTTTTCTGATACAGTTTACAGCAAGTCTTTTTGGTAATACTTGTGAGTTACTAAGGTGTGGTCTAATATTCGTCTTCCTCTGAAGTAAACACTAGGGCTGTCTGGTTCCTGAAATTCAGGGAGAGCATAAAAAGGAACAAATCCAAATCCTTTTCAAAATATTAGACATCTTTTATGTAGATTAAGAAAAATGGAGTGGTGTCATACAAACTTACTATTAGCTGTTGTTAGCGATCGGCTTGCATAAAGCATGCTTTCAGCAAAATTCAATAGTAGATCTTTTTCTGGGCCATAAAATAAAGTCTTATATATTTTCTTTTATTTTTTTCAGTTAGTAACTATGGGCTTTTTGGTAACTGACTAGAAATATGTGGTGGCTTTTGTGACTGGGTCTATTTTAGCTCTGGAGGAATGCATGCAGCCTCCCATTTTACAAAGACAAAATAAAGGTAAGGCCACAAATCACTGAAAGACTGCATACCTACTGTACTGTCTTCATTTCAGAGCACTTCTGCAAATGGGAAAAGCAGTACAGTGCTCCTCATTTCTATTTGGGATTATTTCCTTCACTACAAGACATTCTCCTGCCTATGTATGTGCTCTCCAGTCATCTTGGTGCGTTGTTGCCAACTCAGATTGACCTTTCTTAATGGTCAGATTTTTATTTTCTTCGTTGCTACGTTGTTTGTCTGTCGTAAGCAGTGTCCCCACCACTGTAGTCTTCTTGACTGCAGCCTGTCCCTTCCATATTTCGTCCCTGTCACTTTCTCTTAAAATCAGTGTGATATCTGCCATCTTATAAAGAACTCTCAGCTCTGTAGCCCGCAGGCTTCTGATGTATTTCATTAAATTCAGCTGCTTTCCAAACACATGATGATATTATTGTAGATTGATTAGATGAACTGCACTTTGGTACCAAATGTGATGTTTTCATCTGGTTCTAATTTTGTCAGAATTTGTGCGGTGCTTGAGGCCAAAACTTTACTCAGTCTGACTTCATCTCACTGGATCTGTTGGCATTGACTGGTCTTCTATGGTACAAAACAATCTTCTTGCTCTGTTACTTTTGTTACTTTCCTCTATTGGGATTAAGTGATCTTATCGTACAAATATTTAGAATACAGCTCAAAGTGCTGGGGTGGTTTTTTTGAGTGTATTACCAGGTCAAGAGTTCCCTGTTCTTGTCTCTCAACTGCTTGTTGCTGCCCCTCTGCAGCCTCCTCTGGAGCTGTTACGACCCTTTGTGAGGCCACACAAACTGCAGTAGACTGGGGAACTGTTCCAGCTTAAAAATAACCCTGCAAAGAAAAATGTAAATACCTTTATTGTAATTCCATGTTTCCAGGCTAGCAGGATTATAATAAAAAAAAAGAAATTGCTAGTTACACAGTGGTTTTTGAATAAGCTAAGAAGCTTAGCATGATTGATCGTCAACATTCCAACTTGTGCAATAGTCCTATAGTCCACTTTAGAACATGAAAAGCTGCAGCATACATTACCTGCTTACCACCAGTCTTTTTCTATACTGAACTTTAATGCAGTATTATCTTACGGTAATATTCACTGCTTGTAGACAGTCCAGTACCTATCACAGTTTGGCTTTTATTGAAAGTAACATGCTGAGTCAGCAATGAAGTTTTTCTGTGCAGCTGAAGTTTTTTTTTTATTTTTTTCATTTAGCACACAGCTACATGCATCAGTTTGTTGTAATCAGCTGGAAATTTTTTCAGTGGCTGACAGTTCAGACACTGGTTTCAAGCCATTTGATGCAGTTACTGTTTGTGGGATTTTTTTAACCATAAACCTCTGGACATTAGGGTTCACTTGAATGTCTAGAAAAGAGAGTGTAATTTCAGATAGAAATTTCTTTTTTAGAGGGACTAAAGCCTACCCAGGAGCAAATACAGTTCTTGCCTCACAGCATATAAGCTGTTAACCATGGGCATTTCTACTTGTCTATAATACAGCCGAAATCTGTATTACATATTTTGGCTTGTTGTACTATTCCTTCAGTATGTTATTTGGGCATCTAGTGACTTCCTAGGCCATTCTGCTCTTGCCCATCTTGAGGGAATACTATTTTGTAGCTTCCTGAACTTGCAGTGTTGTGTATCCTTCCTTGTATGCTTGCTTTCCAATGTACTGAGCTTTGATTACTTGATTCAGGATTGTACTTCTCAAAAAAGTATCACAGTTATGTATGCATCCCACTTTGAAACGGATTTTTGACTGAGGAGATGGGCGTCATACCTTTGGAAGAGCCACCTTGACACCTTATACAAACTTATTCAATACAAAAATCAACCTGGGCACTTGGTGGTACCTCTGGAAATCTGGATAGCTCCTGTCTCTCACCATATTGTCAACATAGCAGAGCTTCCCCAGTTCCAATGCGTTTGCCAGTCGGTGGGGCAGGATCTCTCACATGCATTAATCTAACAAGCATGAACTGCTGATGGGAAACTGTAGCAATTTGAGCATAGTTACTTTAATTCCCCTAGTTAAAAGTGTTTACTGACTTTTTTTGTCTATTTTAAATACACAAAATCAGTTTCTAATCAGAGAAGACAAGCGATTTAAACTGCCATCGTAACATTGCCCCTGGGTGAAGCATATAATAGCATTAATCTGCAAATGTAACAATGGTGACACTTGTGTATTCCATGGTGATAGCCTTCTTGTCTGGACTAACAAGATGAAATATTGTCTGTGGTGTCGTCTTCAGATCATCAGTTTCATTTTGGTGTAGTTTGGTTTTGTCTAAGTTATGAGGACATCCTATATTTCCATCAGTTGGGCAAATAGCAGTTTGAAGTTAACTACTGAATACGTTCTTCCTAAGTTGTGCTCTTGTATGTTGGGTGAAACATCTTCGTGCAGCAGATGTCCTGCACACAGCCACTGAGGGAAGACGCCTGACCAAAGCCTGAGCTCTGTGATGAGACTGTTCAAAGTGTCATACATTCCTTGCATTTATACAGGCAGTAAGGGGCACCTTGTGATTTGTTAGAACATGAGAACAGCAGCAGATTTATGTTGTTGGTTAACTTTTTGTGTTTAGTCTGCTTTAAAAAGCCACAAACCCTTGGATATTTTTGGGACTGATTCAAGTTGACTGTCATTGATATTTGTCCTTGGATAAATGCTTACAGGTATTGCTGCTCTGAGTTACAGTTGATTTTCTTCTAATGACCTGGGAATTAATACCTTACTGGTTACTGGTTAGGAATGTTTGCCTTTAAATTGATTTTGAAAATCCTTTTAAAAACCATGCACCTGGCTGTGTGCCTGGCTAATTGCAATCATCAGGAGTAGAGGCACATCTCTGCACCAGGTACATATACATGTAGCAGGAAATCACTCACTTAGCAAGGCAGTAATCCTGCAGTTTCAATCCCAGCAAAGATCGAGCAAGGGTTAACATTTTAAGTTGGGTTGTTTGGTTTTTTTTCAGCTTCAGTTTCCAATATAAGCTGTACTTGCACATTACTTATGAAAGCTTTTTTATTTCAGTGACAGCTGATGAGCTATGGAAAGGAGCTTTGGCAGAGACTGGTGTGGGAGTAAAGAAGGGAAGAGGAAAGAGAAGGAAGAAAAAGCTAAGGAAGAATCTCAATAGAGGCCAGGAGATTGGTGAAGGTACATTCACAAATAAGGAGCTGAAGACATGTCTTGACCTTTCTGTGTATAGTGTTTCTTGATTTAATGAATTGACAAATTGCTGTTAATTTGGTGTCAGAACTGCTTGAGATTTTTTTGTCTTTTAAATAAAATCCTGATTGTTTAATGTTATTCTTAGTTTTTAAATATAAATTCTGTATTATAAAACACACTTGAGATGTGAGAACCTTCCATTTTATTGCATTGTTCCAGTGTGCAGAGTTTTGGTCCTAATTTGGCATAAAACATTATTTTTCTCTGTTAAGGACGTTCTGGTTTCCTCTGGCCTGGTCTTAATGCTCCTCTGATACAAAACGGGAGAGTGCAGGCAGTTACCCAACGAAAAAAAGAAGAACAAGAGAGAATTCAGTCTGAAATTGTTCAGCGGAGAGATACATGGGAGAAGAAAAGAAAAATAAAAATTAAGAGAGAGGGAGGATGGAGTGGAAGGTGTTGGGGAGGTGTCATTCTGGATCCTCCTGACCCAGGTCCTAATGGAGGTAAGAAGACTGATGAACTGTCTTAATCTTACTTTGCCTTTCTGATAAGGGGCTCAGAGAAAGTGAGTTCCAAATTTTTCCTGTGATTAAAAATCGATTTTGTACTCTTACATACCCATACATGAAGCAAGGCAGCTAAATCAAAGAACAAGTTATGTTAACACAAGTGAAATTTGTTAAATCACTGCTTATTTTAATATAGCTGTTAGCTACTGTATTATGTTACAGACTGTATGATGTTACACTGTATTACAGGGTACTGTATTATTTTGTAGACTATTATAGGAGTCCTGAAGTATGGAAATATTTTTCTGTGTTCAACATCAGTTGTCTTGAGTATGAAACACAGCCTTTTTTTTTTTTTTTATAGTTTCTTAAAGGATCCTGTGGGATAAATCAGGCTTTTTTTTCTAGTTCAAATAATGAAATACGGTTAAAGATTATGTAGTTTGAATGTAGCTAATAGAAGTTCTTTATTTATTTATTTTTTTGCTGCCTAGTTAAATGTCATAGTGAAACTAGAGGTTCTATATGTAGAGTGGAGAGGTGACCTGAACTTTTTTTACAATTATGTTATTCAGACTACTAGAAATTCTGTAGTAGCTTTGTTTAACATTTAGAAGCCTAATTCTTTTCAACTAATTAAATACGAAAATGAGTTCTTACTCATATTCAGCTGAGTTTTTCTTGTGAAGCACTTAATGATGCTTGTATGTTGTCATCTTTCTGTAGGCTTTTATAGTAAGACAAGCTAAGAAAGACAGTTGATGTTTTCTAGCACTGTTGTTTCAGGCTTGTTGCAGTCATTCTAAGTGTTGAGCTTGTTCATATTTTCAGAGATCTCTTTGTCCAGGAATATGTTCTCCCAGTGCAAGCTTGGATCTTGGAACATATATTGCAGCAAGTCAACATAAATGGGAAATTATGTGCATGGAATAACAATTATATTGTTGTCTGATCTTCTTGCAGTCACCTTTGCTCCCCAGTCTGTCTGGTGCTTTGTTTATTAATTTCTTTGTCTATGAATATTTTCTGGTTACATTCTATTGGATGTTAATTAAAAATTCAGACATGCATTGAACGAAGCCATAAGGTACTGAGAGCAGTCTTTCCTGTGTGATCTAATGCCTTTGTGTAGATTGAAGTTATGCTGGCATTTTTGTGGCTTTCTGTTTTATAAATTCATGCAGTTGTTGCTATCTACCACTTCTCTGTTACCTTCCCAGGTTTTCCATTCCTGTAGCTGGTATAGATGATTTTGTGGCTTCTGCTGCTGTAGTGTCTGATACATATTGTTTCCCTCAGATTGGCCTTGTGAATTTAAGAAGAGCTTGCCTGACAATCTCTTTGAGTATTTTTTAGTTGTCTTCAATTTTAAGAGCAATTCATTCTGTTTTAGTATCAGCATAATACTGTAGTATACAAATGAAAGATTTTTTTATATTTACTTCCCTGTGTTTCATTTTATTACCTTGAAAGCAAATATTCTATGGAAGGCAGTGACGTGACAATGAACTTGGCAGACTGTCACTGAATCTTACAGCTGAAAAATGGAAGATTTGAGAAATTAATGAATTGTTCCAAATTCCCCATAAGTCAGTGGCAGAATATAGAGAAAGTCAAGAACACTTCATGGTTCTAGTGTCATACTTTGAACACAAGACTATGTTGTTTTTAAATTCAAATGTATTTTAAAGTAGTTTATTCCACTAAAAGAAGTGGCAGCTGTTGCAAACAACATTTATACATGTATGAATTTTACCTTCCAGTGTTGATTTTGCTTTTGGCTGATACTATTGATGTTGATTACTTGCATTAAAGTTGGCTGTGTGAACGCTGTAGTAGTCAGGTCAAGTTCTGCCAAAAAGAGGAAAGGGTACTACAATCAAAATAGGAAAATGAAACTGTCAGCTTGTATTATAAATGTGCTTGAGAAAAAGCAGTTTCTGATTAGTACACACTAAGTTCCTTCTAATCTGTTAAAAACTGCAGGGATTTTCAGGTCCCCATAGTTCTTTCAGCATCTTTTTATTCAGAGAATTAATGATTTTGCAGGGGTACTGGGACATTGGCTGTGTGCAAAGCACTGGCAAGGTGGTAGGATGAATAGACCCAAAACCACCAAACCCAATGAATCCTTTTGTCCTGAGGCTACAGCGTGGCTGGATTCCCTGGTGTCTAAGCAAGAATGAGTTCTGATTGAGATTTGGCAGTTCAGCCCTTCCTGGTATTCTGGTATTGGATCCTTTAGGAACAAATGGAGGTTGAGCATATGCTGCAGCTTCCTTTCAGCAGCATTCATATTTTCTAATGAAAACAGGTCCAGGAAGTTTCTAGAAACCTCAGTGTAGTTAGCCTTCAACATCTTGCTAATTTGGTTGCAATTGGCCAATATGTTTAAAATAAATAAATAAATAAAATTGGAACATACTGTGATGGTATATACTTCATTCTTTCAGGGGGATCTTCTTCCACTAGACCTTTACTTATTGTGCTATCTGTGAGTAGAGAAAGAACAGTTTTTTTTCGGTTGGGAATAAAATTATTTTTCTTCCAAGTTTATAATGTTTCCTTGCAACTGAAGAGGCTTCCGAGAAGGAACAGAGTGCCTGTTGGCATTCATATCCTCTACCGTGAGCTAGAAGTCTGCGTCTTGTAGACTAACAAATCTGTAAATTGTGCTGAGATGATGTTTATAATCATCTTGGAGGTTATGTGTAAATGATAAAGCAATGTTTGGTGAAGGAATGAGTCCCCAGTTCTTCCCCATTATACTGTTTTCAGCTTTTCTCAAGAATCTCACTGTAACTACACCAAATAAAATAAGTATTAAATGCTTTAATTAACACTGGTCTTCTACGTTATACTAAAATGCTCTTGTTCATGAGATAAATTGGAAAAGCAGGAGGTTGGAAGGATCTCTCATCTATTCTGCTTCTTATACCAAGACATTGCATTTTAATCCATTGTCAATTGTTTTCAAAGTCAGTAGTTTTTTTTTTTTTTTTTTTTTCCACAACCAAGCTGATAATAGGATACTCCTTGTGGAAAATGTATCTGTATTAAAATATAGAGCAATTATAAGTATGCTCTCAATGGCATAAAAGGAAACAAATGTATTTGCAATTTATATTCAGGCGTTTGTGTGGTCATCAGGTTTTGAAACAGAAACTCAAAGAAAATGGGATCTTTTTGGCAGTATCCATGATTTGCAGCATTTTTGACTGGTGCTATAAAAGGGATTTTGAGAAATGCTGGTGGGACTGCTGAAAGCCAAGCCTAAGGGATTTGCTTGCTGCCTTTTCTTACAGCATGTGTGAGGGTTGAAGCCTATGGATAAGATCCGACTGGGCTGCAGTTTACATGGTTTTGTGCCCTCTCATTTGTCTTACCGTCTTTGGAGGGGCAGTACATGTAGATGCCCATGTCGTGCCCAGAGCTCTCCATTATTCTTGCTCTTTCCTCCCCCACAATGTTGTAAGACATTGCAAAAACATCTTACTGCTTTGAAGTCCCTTCTAATGACAGAGCAGAAACTTACTTTCTGTGCAGTGAAAAGAGTATGTTCACCACGTAGAGCTGAATAGGTAATATTCACCTGAACAGAGCTCTGTATTCAATGTTTCATTACCACTGTGATGAAGAGACTCGAACACAGATGTGACGTAGAAATTATCTTTATTTTACAATGCAAAACTCCTTAACTGTTACTAGACAAAATAAATGATGCTGTAATTGTCTTTGATTGCAAAGACTGTTTTTCAGGCAGAATTTGAAATTGAAAGAGAAAAAAAAAAAAAGTCTGGCTGTGTGATTCTTGATTATTTGAAGTAGCTATGTATTGTTTTGTTTTATCCTTCCCCTCTCCTTTCTGGAATTTCACAGAAATATGTATCAAGAAACACTTCTTTGAATACTTTCTTTGAATCCCTGTTGATTGTCTGATACAAGTTTCGGAATATTCTGAACAATATTGGATAATAGTTCGGTCACAATGGAAGTGACCCATTTGGTGATTTACCTTTTTATTTTTTTAACCATTTACAGCCTTTGCTCAGTGTATATGAAATTTGGGGTTCATTTACAGTTTTAGAGCAGTATTTAGGAAAGAAGGCAGTTTATCCTGCCAGCCAGTGAAAACCCAAAATATTCTGTTCTCATAACATGCTGTGGATAGTTATTTTTCATAGTGTTTTTGCAGTTGGAAAGAATTAGGAAGAATATCAGATATAATTTAACAAAAATGCTTCAGTGTAAGTGGTGAGTTGCAGTTATTTCTAAAAGAAAGTTTCAGATTTAATTTGGAGAGGATGTATAGGTTAGCTTGTGATCAAAATATTCAACAGATTCTGAGGATGTCTTGGTTCTTCTGTCAGCTTTGTTTTCTGTGTGATGTTCAAACGAAGCAGTTTAAATTTGTATGTCTTGCTTTACCATTTTAAAAAATGATTATTTTTCTTCATTTGTGCTACTCTGGTTATTTAGTTTGGACAGTCTTTGGAGACTGTTTGCATCTTACTTCCCTGTGTGTATTGTACTTAAAAAGATGAGATATTGATTGCAGTTGGAGGTTGGGGTCCCTAATAGAGCACAACGAATGTATTTAACAGTTGTCATGTCTTAATTATAACAGGAGCTGTATTGTAATTATAACAACTAGTATTACACTTTCTGGGAAGTTATTTTAACTGGATTTTTTCTTTAAGCTAGTTTTCTTTGCGTAAGTTGATTTTACTGAAGAAATGAAAAAACCTCAATGCTTTATAAATAAGAGCTATATGCTGTTTTTTCACTGACCTTATTCTAAAAGAGATTGAATGAATGGAGTCAAGTAAGAAAACATATTTGAGGCATTTTTAAAAGGAAGCAACTAATAAAGCTCACTTTAGATATGTTTGTTCAAATTATTCTTACCTTTTCTCCTTACTGCTGAGATTTTATTTATAAATTGCAGTTACATAAAAATTGTATCCTTTTCAAATTATACCACCTACAGGGAGCTGTGTTGATAGGTAGGTAATACAAGGAAAGGTAACATCCTGTTTTTCTCCCAACAGAAACTTATGAAGATTTTGAAACAAGAGTCATTGAGGTAAGCATTACAAATCTTTTCAAGGACTTTAAATAATTACCACTATTTTATATTGAGCTTGCAATTATTTAACCAGTCTTTGCTAAGTCAGTCTTATAGCAATAGGAATTACTCTGGTATTCTGTTTCAACTGCATGACATAATCTGTCATTCTTTTCATTGGGGCTATCTCCTCTGTTGAGCAAATAATATCTAATTCAGAGGTGGTTTTGAGTAACTCTGAAATGGCAAATGCCTGCAGATAAAGCTTTGATAGTTCACATAGAGCCATACTAGGGAACCTAGTGAAGTGTTAGGGTTATTTCTCAGACAAAACTAGAAATAGGAAGTTGTATAACTCTGCTTGTAAAATAATTAATTAATTAAAGAGGGGGAGCAGCGGCACAGGGCAGAGAGTGAGTGGAATGAAGATCCCATTTGGTGTGCCTCTCCAGTAATAAAATACTCACTTGTCCTAGATGTCTTAAACTATGATACTTGTATCTTCTGGGAAAAATATTCTGACAAAATTTCCCATTCATGGTTTTATATCCACTTCGTTATTGTGCTTATTGACAGAGTAAGGATGATGGGTATGACTGGACTAATGCAAGTCTTGTTTCCATCCTCATTTCTAAACAGATTATATTGTATCATCTCACTTTAAAAATATCAATCAAAACTAGTAACTGACAGAAGATGTCTATGTCCCGGTATTTTCCTTGTCTCTGGTTTTTAGTAAATAAGATCTAATACATGCTGTAAATGCTGATATCTTTATTTGTAAGTAGTAAGGTTGTCTCCCACGTGCTTATCTTGTTAACTTAATCCTGGTTGGACGTCATAGAATTATTCTTTGTACTCTGGAACTCCTTGACTGGCTGACTAGGGCTTCTTAATGGAAGCATGGAATATTTTAAAGAATAGCATATGTGCTGAAATGCATTCTGCATGTCTTGGGTATTTAATGAAATCAGTGAATCTCCTTAGAATAATTTTGTTGTGGTAAGTTAAGAAGCTACAGAGGTTTAAAAATATTTAATCTCTTACATTTCATGACGTTGACACCTTTTTCAAACATACAGTAACTTTCCAATGTGTAACTGGTTGTGTGCAATTCCTTGGTTGGTGTGAAGTGATATTAACTGACTACTAAATCCATGTCACTCAAGATATTTGCTGACTGCAGCAAAACTTCAAGCTAAAGGGTAAAGACCTTAATGCTACCAAAGTTCTTTAGCGACCCAAATTCTTCATGATTTCAACAGAAACACCACTCAGAATGTGGTCAGAGAAGATGCCTGTTTCAAATATGATTAAAGGTGGATTTTGCTTTGAAAACGGGGTAATCCGTCAGTAATAATTTTTCACTGGTGAAATGTAAAGTGTTAGTAATGCAGATATGTGGACCCATGTTACTTCTCAATGGAAAAGCCATTACTGAAGAAGGCAACTTGCAACTCATTCCAGAGCAGACCGTTAACAATTAGTGCTACACACACCCACACTATCGCAAGATATTTTATGCTTCTCATTTATCTTATTATTTTTCTTTAATTTCAAATACATTAGTTGCTATGGAAACCATAGAACTGGTATAAGCATTGTTGGGGGGAATCATGACTTCAGAAATAAATTGATTTCTTGTGACTCATTTGCTCCCAGTCCAGAATCAGATGACGTACAGCATCCAGAAAGGGAGCAGCTCTGGAAGTGAGAACGATTATTTGCTCTCTATTCTTGCATGTTCCCTTCCCTTCTACTTGCGTTGTAATTTTAGTGAGACGTGTGGTAGCAGTTGCCAAATCATTTCCAACTCTGTGTCCAGAAGTTTCTTTTTTAGACAACTGAAATCTCAAATTTATTTATTTATTTCAAGACCTAATGTGTTAAAAGGACTTGATATTTACTAAAATGATTAATCCATTAAAAAGCAAAACCCTCTGCGGTGCGGCAAATTGACCATTTCCAGCTGGGGGCATCAGAAAGCCCCCAGATAAGATTTTGCGAAGTCTTTCTCGTTCGTAAGTACTGATCTTGTCGGTGAAGGAGAAGGGTGCTGGGAGAAATTCAGAGTTACTCGCAGCACTTCACGCTGGGGTGCGGTCTTAGAGCCGTGTTCAGCTCCTTGTACCCTGAAGCCCACCTCAGCGGTCAGTGGAGCCCCCCAGAGCAGGAGACTGTGCCTGTGGCTCTTCAGGTCGGCTGCAGGTGGAGGAAGACATCCTCGCGGAGCGTTCTGAGGGGTGCTTGTGAGCCCGTGCTGCCGTTCTGGAAACGGCTACGGTAAGGTGACTTCCTTCGCGTCATTCGGCATCCGAAGTGGCATAGTCTGAGCCTCCAGGAACTGCCACTGAACTCACACAGACCAAATGAATTCCTAAGGACTGTTTGTCAAAATTTGGATTGTGCTTTGGTAAATGAAATTAAACCTTGTTACGCAAATACTCTGGCGCATGAATCAACCCTGTACTATTCTCAGTGTATGTGATGAGAGAGAGGAGGAATGCTTTCCTCCCTGGCAGCAGCTGGGAGTAGTCTGTAACCTAGTCCATCTCTCCCTCTCCCTCCCTCCAGCAGTTGAACTGTTCTCTTTCTGTATCGGATGCCTGTGAAAACAGTGCTCTCCTGCTGGAACTTCCAAAGGGCTCTAGCAAATGTCCTGCCCGAGTTAAAAATCTATTTCCTTCCTTCTCCTCATTTCTAGAGTCCCCCTCTCCCCCTAAATGTAATGAATCCTCCCATCACTGACCTCATGTTTCTTTCTCATGTTCTGTTTGCCCTGAAACAGCATTATGGAGACATTGTCTCAGACGTCTGCTACTCGGTAGTGCTCTTTTATGGTGATGATGAAGATGCTGAGCAAAAGCGCTTTCCAATGTCTGCTGCTCAGAGTGATGATAACATCCTTGCAATGAAAAATAGTTTCTTTTTCAGTTTTTTTTGTCAGTCGTCTTTAAACTTCTTTTGTAGACCTTTCTTTGCCTTGCTGCCTGAGTCATTTTTTTCCTGAATTAAGTCCTCTTTTTTTTTATTTTTAATTTTTTAGTGTTCTAGCACTTAGAGTAAGATGAGTATTTGTAGAGTCCCTTCTGTTATCTTGACAAAACTATTTTATTCTTTGGATATGATCACTATTTATTTTAAAACTAAATTGCTGTTTAAGATCAACTTTGACTTTTCAGGGTCTTCAGCAGAATGTATGAAGTGGTACTGGTATGCACAAGAACAAATGAAATTAAAGTTAGTTTAATGAGGGATATCTTTTCCATTAATGAGTGTATTCAGTCTAAATTTTAAGATAACATTTATCAAAGGATCTGACCTTCACTGGCAGTTCATATTTAATGCTCTTATTTAATGTCATGTATATCTAAACAGACATGAGTATAAACCTATACAAATGGGTTTGGTATAAAGATTTTTTCTCTTTTCTCAGGCATCTCTAGTATATCCTTGTCAGATTTGCCTAGAAATGATAGAAAATAAAATGAGTAGCCAACTTGCACTTAAATGTCACAGGTGGTTTGTTGCAATAATAAGTGGGTTGCATGTTTCTATACCTTCTTGCATATACTGGTGTGCATATGTCTGGACTTTCCCAAAACAGCTTTTAAAGGATGGTATTATTGGAAAAAAAGCTGGTGATCATCTGATCATATATAAGTGGGTCATCTGATCTGTTTACATACCAAATTCCCATTTAATAGTATTTTAGGGATTATATTGAGAATGATAAATGCAACAAAAATTAACATCTTCTTGAGCATTAATGAGATGTCCTGAATTGCACTGTACACTTTTTATGCATTCCTATTTTAACATGCAAAATTAATCTATTATTCTCAGGTTTAAAACCACACACGTGTGTGGTTTCGTTTGAGATGCTGAAGAATCAGAAAAGCCTTCTGTATTTTTTTTTAGTTCCTCTTGGATCAGGAGTAGCTGTACATGCAGTAGATTGTTGTGGTGGGTTTTGGAAAACCCACACAATTTGTTGAAGCTCCTTTAAGTAAATGAGTTTTTGGAGTGGCCTGGGCACTCTGGGCGTTGGCTCTGATATAGCAAAGACCATTTGGACCACTTAGCCTTTATCTGTGTCTGTGTTGGAAAGCAACTTGTAACAGTTGAGTTGCATGAGCACGGCTCATAGAAGAAGTGATTTTTCTTAATGAGCCCTGCAGTTGGCAGTGCTTTCAGTTAATTGAAAGGGCACACTGCAGAAAAGTGGCTGTTGTTTTGTTACTCTGACATGTCACAACTGACTGTCAGTGTGGATACTACAGTAGGTATTTACTAAAATTGGCCGATCTGTGCTGGCATAATTATTTACAGTCAAATTCATTAGATTAAACAACACCATAAGTTGCTATGCAATACTTCTATGTGCTATAGAAATCTGTTTCAATGCTTTATTATATCTGAATAATAAAAAAGCTTTTAGAAGCAGGCTGGGTCTCTACTGTTATATGAGATTGCCACAGATGTGAACTGAGAAAGAGCAGTGTTTTTTGCAGAAAAATAGCAGCAGCAGCAAAAGCTTCTGTATTCAAAGCCAGCAGTGAGCCCAAGATAATTGAGTCCTGTAATTTTCTGATGACAAGTATGAGTTTTGAAATAAACAGATCTTTTTTAGCATTCTTATTTTAAATAGATGGCATACGTGTTGCTATTTCTGTATGTCTTTTCCATTTTCTTTTTTCTCCACAACAGTACAGGAGATTAAAATAATGTTTGCTGGGAAATTGTACTTTGCAGCAAGAAATTGAAAGCCATTTTTAAAGGCCTGTCTTGTGAACAAAGATGCGAAAGCCCCTCTCTGTTGTGATTATGGCACTAGAAAGGCTGTGCTCTCTTGCTAAAAGAGAGAAATTGCTTATTAAAGTGTTTTCTTATAATGTAGAAACAGAACAGCTAACTTGATTTTTCCCTGCTTGTAGAATAGAGTACAGACAAGGTCAGATTTTCATGTAAACTAGAGCTAAAGTTGTCATAGAGAAAAAGCTAGCTCGAGTGAGTTTTAAGGGATAGCAGCAGGGACTGCATATCGGTTTTGTTTCTGGCTTTCCTATAGACTGTTTTGTTAGACTAGGTGACTTGGGTTACCTGTTTCTTTCTTTCCCTGCCAACCTGAAGGCACATTTCCTGTTTTGCTCATGTATTACACATAAGAAGAATTTCTGTGAATAGACCTGGTGGTAATATTTACTGTTGTTTAACATAATGTAATAATAGTGGTAATTAAAATTTACAGCTGTAGCTGACATATGCCATTCTTATTTTAACTGGAAGGCTTCATTTCGTGTATCATCTATCCCGAGATGAATTTTTCTTCTATTTTTCTCCAAAATCAATATGGTAACATAGTAAAAAAAGTAGTCTACATTATATCCTTTGTTATGATAGTATTTGCCTTGTAGTGCAATCAAAATTAGAAAGTGAGACCTAGTAATCGGTAAGGCCTGAAAGTACATAACATGAGGTTAATGGCCCTTTGAATCTTTCACAAAGGGGACCTTTCTAAGGGAGAATATAAAGTTATAAATAATGCCCTTTGCAAAAGACAGATCTCAGGTTTTCTGTCCAATACTGAAGTTGCTCGTTGCCACTTGTGAAAACTCTGCCTTTTGATCACTTACTGTTATGTTCATGCTTTTTTATTTTTGTTACCTGTTTCTAATAAAGACAACTTTACTTGAAGAATTTTGTGCAAGCATGGCCCCACTGTAACTGGGTCAGTGCAACCATTCCAGTTCCCTTTTTTAGCCAGATGGTTGGGATACGGTACTGTCATTTTTAAACAAAAAAAATGTTGACATGTGTTTAAGTGTTAAATTACAGAAAGGTATAGACTTGCTAAAGAAGTTCAGGTCAGGCAATATGCTCAATTTGTGCAGAGAAATGGTACAAAAAGCAGCAACATAAAGACACTGATATTATCCTTAAAGCAAAAGCTGCTTTCTGCAGATATAAGTACACTGGTGCTTTTGTTCATATACAGAGCTGCATATGTCATGAGCTGGTTACTGGGATGTTGGTATTATCTTTTTTGGTCCTTAAAATACAAAATAGTTTTGTTGCTATTTTAGTTTAGGGTTACCTCTCATTCTTTCTTATGTTGTAGGTAAAACTGTATGTGGACCTTTTTCTTTTGGGCGTTTGTGTGGGTTTTGTTTGTTTGGTCTTACTTTCTAAGAGTGTGGGAAGGAGGGGAAAGAGAGAGGACAAAAAAAATCTTTTTTTAACACTTGCAGAGTAAAAATAACTAACTGGTTCTTCCTTAGATAGAATCAGTCAAAGTAAATTGCATTGAGTGGATAATTGAGTGGATATTCTGAAAAGCATACAGATGATATTTTTCCAGGAATCAAGTTAGTGATGAACTCTACAGAAAGCCTTTGGGAAGAAATACTTTTGTCTTATAATCAAGGTAGTGTGCAGTAAATGAAGCCAGATTCTAGGCTGTTGCCTAAATCTTCTCTCTCTTTTTTCCCATGTTACCTCCAGGAGTATTCTTTACAGACTTTATTCTTAGTTGAATTGACTTGAGATTGGGTATGCTTCACAGAGTTCTATCGTAGTATCGGCAGTTCATATCTGAGTCCTGAAGTGCCAAGACTTCATGCAAAACCTGTAATTTCTTAAAGCTGGCTTTTTGTCAAGTGAGTTTGGTCATTTGCTTATTCTTCCTCTGTTTTCTTCAGACGTTCAGCTGGATTCAAGCATGCTTGTTTTGATTGAGACCTGTTTTGATGCAGCATTTACCTCAGCTCTTGTATGGCACTTTCGAGCAGCAAGACTGAAGAGAGCGATCGGGGAAAAAAGCAGTTTTCTGATCAGGGTCTGCACAACACGCATCTGATGCGGGTTGCTGCCCCTGTGCAAAGTAGTGTTAGGTGTGCTTGTCATGGTCCATTTGGATCACTCAAATTTACGGGGCAACATACTCTGTAAGTTAAACTTTATTTTATGAGCTTACTAGGAAGGAAAACAAGCAAACACATCAAACAAGCACTCAGTCCCCTCTGTACTGACTAATCTAACACGTGAATTCACTAGTTCATCACTTAATTCATGAGGTTTCTAACTCAAAAGTTCTCTAATTCATGACTCATAACTTGAAACTTGTAACTTTCGCATCTGTGAGCAAAATAGTTGCCAAGCCAACAGTAAGAGTGCTCATCCTTCCTCCTCTGTCACGGTGCGGGCGTCCCCTGTATCACACTGGGAAGCACGAATGCTTCAGCAGTCTGGCTGCTGTCGGATCCACCTCAAAATCTTTTTGGGTAAGCTGAAATATTTATACCATCCAACTTGAAAGCTTGGTGTCTACCATTGCCATGAGTTAGGGGTTTCCGAACAAACTGCCAGACGATCAGTATGCAAGGGTGATGGCTGCAGGGGACAGTAAGCTGCAGGTGGCAGTGGCTGCATAAGGACCTTTAGCCCTTCCTGGCCACCGTGACCTGCCTACACGTTGCTCTCGCTTCAGCCTGACGGAGCTGCTGCCAGCATATATCAGGCCTTAGCATGAGCTGGGTGTTAGCCAAAATCTGAGCAGTAGAGTGGAGAGTCGCTATTCCTAGCTGGCAAAGATTAGCAGAAGTTTGTGTTCTTGCAGTTGCATGTCACCTGTACTTATTTAATCATCTGAATCCAGCCCGTGGCAAATATCAGTGGGGCGGTAGAGAAGATCGGTTGAGTGGGGACTCTCATTCTGTTCTGGGACTCTTCAGGGATGGTGACACTAGGAGCCACTAGGCTTTTTTACCAAGCCCTGGAGAATTGACTTGCCTTAGGAACAGTAGCTTTATGTTGGCGTAGGAACAGTAGCTTTATGTTGGCAAGTGGAAAGCAGGGGTAAAGTCAGAAAAACAAAGATTTGTTGCGTCAAAATGTTATGAAGGACCTTGTCTTAAGTATTTCTAAACGTATTGTCACAAAAGTGCATGCAACTGTAGGGAATATGAGCACAGAAGAGAGTTATAATTGTATCACTCTATAGTCATTTGTTCTGCATCCACTAAACAAAACCAAATTGTCTCAGTGCAGCAGGGGGTTGTTAATAGAATATAAGGCCATAGTTTCAGCTTTCAACAAAGTAGCAAAAAACCCAAGAGTACCTGTTTGTTTTAAGACCACAGAAATAATCTTGGTAGACTTGCTACTTGTGACAAAAAGAATATTCCTTAATATCCAGTCTAAAACCTTCGTTTCTTTTTATAAGTCACTGGAAATTGTTTTCTAGCTATTGTTTTTGCAAAGGGCGCAATAAAACAGGCTTGTGAAAAGGAAATGCTGCATGAAATTACAGTGTCTGAGATCCATTGTTTGACATTCTTGACTGAAAAATTATATGGTATACAGGATACTCTCTGAGTAATAATTGACTTCAAATGAGATGTTGGCTCAGAAGTACTTTTGGGGGTATTGGAGCTCTAGATTTTGCTTTTAGAACTACAAGGAAGTTTTCTGTTCCCTGGGTGATACTGACAGTGTCTTTAGACTGACAATGAAAATTTCAGACAGTTTTTAAGATAGCACCTGAAGCAACCTGTCACAGGAAAGAATGAGCAGTCAGAGATGTGCACTAGAATTTATTTCTGATATTGTTGGAGTTCTCAAGAGTTTTGGCCTGTCTTTGAAGTAGAGTTTAGGGATGCTACCTTCAACTGGTTCTGTTGATTAAATAATTAAATCTTTTTATCTCTTTTACCTGTCAGCCTGCATGGATGAAATAATTGGCATTTGGAACATTCAGAAGCTTCTAAGTGAATTATAATTCTGCATGATTATGGATCATCCTTTGAAAAGGAAACAAAGCCATTTCAGATACAGTGTGGCTTTGAGCATGCATTATTGTGCGGTTAATCCAAAGGACCTGTACTCAGATATAAGCTGTAGTATGAAGCCACATTTAGACACATGCTGTGTCAGTAGGGCATTTGAGCTAGGTTATTTTTCCTAGTGAGTTATAAAAGAGTTTTTCACACATGTGGCAGGGGAAAACTATCAGCACTAAACACAGTTTAGTCAGTAGTTTCTCTGCAGATTGGGTTCATTACTAATTTGGAGGAGAACTGCACTTGGGGTTTGTCCCAGAGCTGTGATCAGTCAGCCTATATGAAAAACACTTCAAGTATCTGGTCAAAAACTTTGATTTGTTTTGCTGAGTGAGGGGTGGAGGAGTCCAGGTTATTTTCATCCTGCAGCTTCTCCACTTACTGTGTCCTTGGGGCGATGGATGCGCTGTGAACAGGATGGCTGCTTCTAATCTTCCTGCTTCTCAGAGGTCATAGCTGCTGAATCAAATTCTTCGAGAGAGGAGTACTTGATTTATTCTACTGATGACCAAAATGGAGACAGTATTGGCTGTTAGGTTATGTGGTAAAAGGCCTGTCTGCCCACACACAAAGGAGCACAGAGGCAACAGCAGGTAGAGGAACCCGAGTAGCACCCTGCCGGCACTCCTACCAGGACCATCACAGGAGAGCCGTAACGGCATCGGTGGCTCATCTGCACAGACCAGAGGAGCACAGAGGCAGGCAAGGGAACCAAAATTACAGACTCAGAGAAACAGACGCCCTGTTTGGCTCCTCCTGGGGCTGTACGGGAGTAGCCTCAGCGCTGTGGTCCAGGGTTGACATCTATCAAGATGAGGCTCTCCAGAGCACCCCACAGACTGAGGGGGGATTACCGCCAGGGGTTTGGGGACACATTATAGAATGCAGGGGAAGAGCATTTCAGTGTTACACAAGACTTACGGGAGGTCTAGGGCAGGAACCAAAGGGAGAGTAAGGGAGGGATCTAGGTGATTTGGGGGAGGAACAAGTGTGGGAAAATACAGGGATAAGGGGATAGAAAGGGTGGCTCGCCTGTAAGCAGGGCTGGTCAGTATGCTTGTCTTGCCATGACCTGTGTCTGATCAGTGCAGTCTGTCCTGACTTCTTATTAAACTCGAATTCTAACTATTTTCTTGGGCTAGGGACTCGTTTGCTGCGTGCACGTGTGTATATGGGGGTCTAAGTCCCAGCAACTGGAGTATATATATTTCCCACTAATGAACCTTCGTCCTGATCAGCCAGAGAGAGGAACAAGATGAGTGCTGTTTGTGTTTGTGTGAGTGCTGTTCATTTCTGTTTGTGTTGATCTGCAGGGCTTGCTGTGTATATATGCATATATGTGTTGTATAGGTGTGTTTATGTCTGTGCCCACTGGGATTGCATTCCCATCTTTCTGTAAGGGTACATGGATGGAGAGAGCATCTCCTTCTTTAAGGGTGCATGGTTAAGGACCTTTTCAATGTAAAACAGGGATAATAAGGAAGAAGCCATAAAAGAGAACATACAGAGATGTAAACCTGACTGACAAACTGTAAGGCACGCAGTAATGAGAATCAAACCAGGTCAGCCACGCTAGTTGCTAAGGGTTTGTGAAGAAATGTGAGGATATTTATTTAATTAAGATTATCTGATAGAGGTCCAGTGGGATCCTAAGAAAAAGGGGGAAGCTGTAAGCAAAATATACAGAGACACAAACCTGACAGACAGGCATAATGCAGGCAAAGAAAAGAAACAAACCTTGTCGGTGGCATTCATTGTTGGGCTATCAAAAAGCTGCAGGCAAAGCAGTACTTCGCAGCTGATAAGGATGCAAACCTCAGGGTCCGGGATGTTGGAGTGGTGTCATTGGAACTGTGCAAACTGGTGATGGAATGTGCAGGTGAGGGGGTTGGGGAGGAACAAAGGAAGAAGAGACAGAAAGGAGGAGTGTAACAGGGGCTGGCTGCATTTAAGATGGGGCCAGTCAGTATGCTTGTCTGACTGAGCCCTGCGCCTGATCACCACAGTCTATCTTCTAATTAAATCCTTTCATAATTATCTCTCTGTCTAATCTCACTCTGTCGCGTGTGTGTGAGAGGTCTGCAGGGACTAAGTGCAAGGACTTCTCCTTGGGGGGTCTGGCATGAGTGGACTCTGGGCCAGCAACTGGAGTCGGACGGGGGGTGCGGGTGCCCCGTGGCCTGTGGTGTCAGCTACTAGAACAAGTGAGGGTCCTAGCATCGGTATTTGGAGGGGCCATAGCTCTCTGGATCGAGGGAGGGTCCGACGGAATTTGAGCCTGGAGTGCCGGGTACACGAGGGGACCAGTGGGAGCGAAATTGGTGCCAGCAACTGCAGTCAGGCTGGGGGTGTGGGCACCCCTGACTTGTGTTGTCAGCAGCTGGAGCGATGGGGCCTCAGCGCAAGCCGCTCAAGGAGGTGAGGGTCTTTGCCACCAGCCACTGGTGCAGGAATGGTGTGTGTCCTGAAAATCAGCTGCTGGGGGGGACCAGGGTGAGTGAAGCAGGTCAGGGGCTGAGCGCTGGTGCCTGGGGCAGGACCGCAGGTCACAGCCCATCTGCCTGGTGCCAGCTGCTGCGGAGGGAGCAGGGAGGTCAGGGTCTGTATCTTCCCCAAACCTGATGTTTGTTTGGGGTTTTTTGGGGGAGCGGGGGGGATGCAATCTACTAGCAAACTTCAAGCTCTACTAGCCGGTGAGTAGGAAGCCTGAGGTCCAGGCATGGCATCAGCCAAGCAGAGGACCAGTTGCTTGTATTCAGGGGGACCTGCGAATGCAGAGTGCCTGTGCGACGAGTGCGTGAGCACTGCGTGTTTGCTAGTGAGGACCAAGCTGGACCAGCCGGCAAGTAGAATATCCGTGAAGCGGGTAGGAGGGCCTGGGCAGCGGTATCAGATGGATAGAGGGGCCGTGCTGGCACTCAGGGGATCTGCAAATGTGCATGTGCTCGTGAATCGAGAGAATGGTGTGTATGTGCCTGCACTAGTGAAGTTCAGTCTCTACCCGCTGGAGAGGAGGAAGGGTCATGGCTGTCTACACTTAGGTTTTATGCAAGTCCTATATGTAGGTGCTGTTTAAGGCAGTGCCTTGTCTGTGACAGTAACCGGACATGTCGGTGTCCTGCATGTGTGTCTCTGGGATATATACTCAGCTTTGCTACTTTTTGAACCTGCTGGGCTGGGCTCCAGTGGCCAGGCAGGACAAAGTCCCAGGCCTGGAGCTGTGGGAGGTGGTGTCCACTCCTGACACATCCCTTAACACCTTCCTACTTGTTGGACCTGCGAGCATGGAGCTATGGCAGCCTCGCCTCCGTTGGGCTACTGAATTCGGCTCTCCCTAACACTTATATTAAACTTCAGTATGGACTGTTAAATCCACTAGCTAGCTGTTCCTTGAGAGGATCACATCGTAGTAGTCATAGCAGAAGACAGACTAATTTGCCTTCTCCTGAAGCACTGCCCTTGCCACTGCCCACCATTTGCACACTTTTAGGGAAACGGTATGACACCTTTGCCATCTGTCAGCAATACTAGTTCTGCCCTCCACCTAGCTTGTGCAATTTCTGATTTTCAGGTACAGTAGGTTTAAGTTACAACTGGGAGATGTTCTGTCACTGTGGTACAAATCTGCTCTGCCCTTGGTGCTTTTCACAGAGAAGAGAAGGCTGATATGGACATGATCTAGCTAACATGGGCTTGATTTTTGTTTACAAGTTTATTACTCAATTGTTTGGGGTAACTGGCTTCCCAAGCATTTTAGCTATGTCCCTGAGCCTCTCTAGGCTCACTTGCATGGAAGTGCTTTTCTTTCAGCACTGCACCCTGCTCTCATTTTATCTCGTCTCACCCTGTACCTTAGAGGAGTATTGGGAGCAGAGATCCATATGCCACGGGGGGATCAGCCTGTGCAGACACTCTCCTCTGCGTAACAGCAGCAAAAGAATAGCAGTGTCAAGAGTGTGGCCTAGGGGTGGCAGGTTCCTAAAAATCATGTCTAGGATATGATTTCTAGAAAGGAGGACTTGCCAAGGGCAGTCAGTTTGGCCTGTCATTCATTCTGCTTTTACAAGAACAAAACCTCTAGGGAAGTGTGCGTTGGGTGTTTACCTTTTTCTAACAGAGTGCAACAGCTGATAAGTACTTGAAATCACAGTAGCCTTTAGCAGCCTGTCTCTGACCATAGCCTATGTCCACACTTTCAGTTCTGCCTTTGAAACTGTTGCTTGCCATTTCTCCTCTTAATAAATGTTTGAGGTGGTTTCATTTTGTATTTGAGAGGTGCGGTTCTTCCTTAGCTCTTAAAAGTTGAATTTGCATTATCACCACTGGACAATGGATACAGGGAGACAGTCAATTTGAGGTACACTGTGGTTAAGTTGAGCATGCATCTGTTCTCAAATTTTGAAAATTGGCTTTAAATCTGGCTTGAGTGGCAATCTAGTAAGTGGGGGTAATTGTGTCTTGGTTTCAGGCGCTTTTCAGAGGTCATGCTGTTTTAAAAGTGGCACGTTGTTCGTTCTGTATTTATTAATTCCAGTGCAGTTTAGTGATAGGCTTTCAGCTGCATGCTTTATTTCCAAGGGGGAAGGGAAGCGTTGCTGAGCACGCTCCAGAAGAGCACTGCTTTCTTTGACGTAAGGAGGCACGGGGCTGTGGTGGGGAGAATGTAAGGACACTGTTGTTCCAGCAGGCATGGCTGCCTGTGTACATTATCAAGCTTGAAAGGGCCTTCACAGCGTTTCAGGAGAGATGCAATAGCACTGATTGTGATGGGTGACTGAACACATTTTCCTTCGAGCTGCTCAGAAACAGCTGACAAGTGCAGTTTTAGGAAGGCTTCTGGAGAAGCTCATTGCATGTGTCTTTATTGCCACCTTCTGGAAAGGGAGAAGAATAATTCTTGAGTAGATTTCTGCAAACATCACATCCTTTGTTTTTGACAACACACATGCCAACTTTTTTGTACAAGTACTTATTCAGATTCGCAATGAAAGACAAAAGTATGTGCAGAGCAAAAATAGTATGCTCTTGATGCTCCTGGGGAGATCACTCTACTTCACTCTCTTTCTTTCATCATTATTTTGCATTTTCTGTAAATAGCCTATTTCCACAGGCACTTTCATCTTAGGGGGCTTGGTTTTTTAGCTTGTTCTTGTAAGCAGTAAGATTGCAGAAAGAAAAATAGCTTGGAATAAGCAATTAGCAAAGCCGATATTTCTTCAAAGTGCTCTCTAGAATATATGTGTATCTTGAATTTAACAGCATCTTTATTTTAGTGAAAGCAAGGTGGAATTTTTCAGAAGCACTCATTCCTAATCTGTACCTAGTGATGTCAGTAGAATTTTCAGGGGTTTGCTTTCTTTTTTTTTGGTGTGTGAGTTTCAGTAAGAATGTTTAAGCCATGACCAAATATTTTATAATTATCTACTTTTAGATGTATAACACTACAACCAGACTAGCTAACCGCAGAATTACATATACGGAAGAAAAGGGGGGAGCACTGCTTAATTCATGTATTAACAATGTGTGTTTAATTTAACTGTTGTTATAATTTACGGAAATAATATTGAGGCTTCAAGAAAGTAGACCCTGATGCATTTGGGAGGAAGGGGAGCAATGAATCATGAAGTAAATTGTATCTTTTGACTGGTAATTCTGAGACACAGATATTAACACAGTCAAGAAATATCCGTTATGTTCTTTTATATGTGTATATATACTATATATTGTATTATATTTTTATGCTCTATATATAGCTTATGTATTATATACAGTATATAAACTATATATAAAATATATGTCTATATTTAAATAAACATATATTTTAAATAAACATATATTTTTAATATATAAACAAAACCAAGGAAACTAGAACAGGAGCTAGATGGACAAAGGATCTCAGATTATATATTAGACCATTTAAGGTGGGAGGCTATAAAGCAGTGACTTGCTTATGGTCACATAGAGGAGTCTGTAGCAGAGGCAGAAGCAAATTTATATTTCCAGAATGCTAACCATAAGTCCACCTGCCTCCCCAGTTGTTGTTGTGTCCTCCCACTCCAAACTAAATAGCTTTCTTGCTGCTCTGCTTGAATTTCTTGCAGAGTTTCTGTAAACATTTATAGTTCCAGGAATGAAATTGCATTTTTTTATTCCTCTCTCTTAAATGAAGTCATCTTTTTAGCAGCTGTCATCTCGGTAATGAGACTGCCTTCTGCAGTCTGCAAGTAGATTTAAATCGTAAGTTTTAACCCATGTAAAGTGACAACATGCCTTGAGCAATTCCTAAAAGTGCTTCTAAAATATGTTAAAATGTGAGGGGGGCAGTGAGGTATTAATGTCACTTTCAATTTTTTTCCATGTTTTTTCATCTCGATTGAAAATGCACATGAAGCTAGCATCATTAGAGCATTATCTGTTGTGCAGCTAAACACAACAGAAGGGATATTTTAATGAAACTCTACTGAGGTAAATTCTTCTGCGTCTGAGTATAGATTTTTAGCAGCCTTTATGTATTTAATGCCTTGAAGCCAGTGTACCACTGCAGGTGATACCCACTGACAAAGAGTATATATTGTAAGGTTTCATCACAGACCTCTCATTCCTTTTTGGTAAACTGACGCTCTTTAAAAAAAAACAAAACCAAAAAAAACCAGTTGGACTGTGCCATAACAAGATGCTTTGTGTTTTTTTTCTCCAGGTGAAAAATGTGTTTTGTATGAATGCAAAGGAAGGCAGAAAAAAATCAATACGTGCCTTAGTGGCTATTGGAAATGGTAAAGGGGCTGCAGGTATGTTCATTTACTGTATGTAAAAGATGCCAAATTAATCATTGTTTTTAACAGGTCTTCAAGAGGCATGGTGATTTAAAGGGACTTTTTATACTTAAAAAAAAAAAAAAAAGAAAACTTACCCTTTTTTCCACTGGGCAATATTGAAATACCTGTAAGAATTTTGAGTTTAAAAGTAAGCTTTATAATCAAATTATGTATGTATTTGTTTGGACACTTTGTTTTGTATAAAAAAAGAAATTGGGAAAAGTAGTAACATGTGATTAGGTTTGGAGCATGTATTATCCAGTGGTAAAAACATTTTTTTTATTTAATTCTAGAGTGATAGAACTAACCAGTGGTAGATCCTACCAGAAGGGATGATCTATGCTTTCCTGTACACACTGTTTCTTTTTATTGTAGATACTGTTTATGTTTAAAAAAACCCAAAGCCTGAAAGTATTCAGCCACATATATCTGCGTTTGTTTCACCTAGCTTTAGGCACCTAGCTGCAGAGTGTAGCTGTTTACTCTCAAGACAAAGAAAAGCATCAGGCACTTGCAAAAGGTGCCTGGAATTGCAGGTGGGCTGACATGCCCCAGGAAGTGTTCATCCCCTTGTGCTGCTGGTGGAATAAAACTCAGCTGAGTTTGCTCTTCACAGAGGTGCCTGTGGTTGACTAAAATGAATCTGGGCCTCCATGGTTAGTAGAGCAGATAGAGTCATAAGGAAGTAGGAGTCAGCAGATGTGGATTTGTCTTTCTGGTTTTGAAAATCACTTTCATGTTGTTGGGGTTCTTGGGGTTTTATTTTCAGTTGCTCTAACAGCGGTGACCACTTTGCAGCAAAGGGCAGCATGACTGGTTGTGTGTTTTCCTGGGTTATCTTCTAGCTAGTGTTAGTATTTCTAGGTAGAATTAGTATAAATCTGGCTGATTCTTTTTTTTCTTCTCTGTAAGTCTCAGGATAGTCCATTGGAAGTATTACTGCTTTTAGTTAAAAAGGGCTTGTTTACTGGTAGTCTCAGCAAGCATCTTGATTCAGAAATTCTTTATGAATCTGTCAAACCAGAAGACCCTAAATTTCCTTCTGATTCAGCCTCTTTAGGAAGCTTTGTTATTTTATTGAAGTTAATCATAAAAAAAAATCCACTTTATGGGCTTCCTACAAATACTATATTTACAGTTTTAGGGAAAAATAGAATACTCGGGGGCCCATTGAGTCTGGTCTCATAGTAACTTCAGTGATCTGCGGCTCGACCCATTTATAGGCTTTCTCCGTTATGACTCTTTATAATGTTCTCTTCAGCAAACAATTTGAAGTCTAACCATAGAAATGCTGTCTGTGGCATAAAGTAAATAGGACAAATAAAACATAAGATCATGAAGGATCTTACAATACGAGCTGTGAAAACAGACCTTTTTCCTTTTCTTTCTCAGCAGAGACTGGAGAAAGAATACTGGTCAGAGGCATTCCGTTCAGTTGTGATTTCCTTGTAATGGAACTCTAAGCACAATTACAGGATAGTGATGACCAACCTATCTCTAGAAGCAATCAAACCATCTCAGTGCAGCATCTATCTTGGATTAACTAACTCTGTATCCCAGCATAAAGGAACTGTGCAGTCACCCTGTACAGCAATGAGCTTCTTGCATGTTTCCAGTTCTGTTATTGAGGAAATAGTGTTTCTCTTTCACTCAGTTTTCAAATACCAGGAGTTAAAGACTTTTTTTGTTGCAGGATAAGTTTTATTTAAGAAGTACTCTTGAATGTGCTAAGTTTTTCTCCATAAGGAGGTAGTTTTCATGCATTGTCGTGTGGATACAAACCGGTGTAAATTAAAATTCCTGTTAGACCTCAAATGGACTTAGAGATAAGACAGCTGTGCAGAATTAAAAGAAGAATCAGCTAAAAAATTAGAAAATGAATAGCTGTGAAGTAAACAATCCAAATAATATAATCCAAATAATAGAGAATTCCTACCTCTATCAGGAGGCAGGAATATGGCATGTATTGTATTAGTGACAGTACAGGAAATTGCATTTGCATTGCTATATGACTCTAGTAAAAATCCTGCTTTCAATATATATGCAGAGCATCCACCTTTTGGATATAAATAGTCTCCTTTTATTATGAGCTGAATAGATATCTCTGATGATGGGATGTATGTGGGAGCTTATGTTGTGTGTCAGCCCCAGCTGACACAACAAACATCAAAGGACCAAAAAAGCTAGATCTGCTGATTGAAGTTAAATGATTTTAATTCAATCTACCTTGACGTTGTTGGACTACAGAGTTTGTAAAAACAGTTGTCACATCCTCTTATTCATTCCATTCAGTCAGTTGATGCCTTGCTCTAAGCTGACTGCAAATACTCCAAGACTGCTGTGAAATCTCTTCATCACTACCACGGTTGACCTGGTAAATAGGAGTAGGCCTGAGAGTTCAGAGAGAGTTAGGTAGCAGTCTGTTTTTCCTCTGTTCTACAGGCATGCATTTTTTGCAAATGCGCTATTCTGTTAAACCTGGTTTTCATATTCTCTATTTCGCTAATAGAAACCCAGTCTCCTTCTTTGCTTCTAGGGTCTTGGAGCTACTCTTTGTACGGACGTAGTTGACATATCTGCATCAGCTTTATCTTTTTTCCTTCCTTCCCTTCTTTCTTTTTAAGCAGAAGACTGGATTTTTTTGGCTGAAGCAGTTACCACTATTCAGTTGTTTGGAATGAGTTTGGACAAATACACAAAAGAAATAACTTAAGCCTTATTTGTTTTCATTTGACAACAAGCAATTGGCATCCAATTGTTAGATATTCATAACTCCTAAACTGTTACTTTCTATGGTTTCTGGGGTTTTCTCTGGACCATTTTCTGAGTATGATTTTTGCAATGGAGTGGAAATAACAGGTACTAAACTTGGTTGTGAAGTTCTGGTTTTTTTCCCTTTTGCTTTCTGTAGGTCCTGCCTCATGTATTTCTCAGTAATAAAATGACTCTTTTCTGTCTTGCAGGTTTTGCAATGGGGAAAGCAGGTGACAGGATGAATGCTTTACGGAAAGTATGTTGATTGAATTATTTGTTGCTTGATGACAAGCACAAATAATTCATACCTAAACTTTTTCATTTTTTTTTTTAATAATCAGTATCTTTTGTAGTCTATGCAAAGAAGCAAGTCCATGTATGTAATTTGTCCATCTTGATACAAATAATGAGGTTGCCCTGCAATGAGATTCTGTTAATGCACACTTTATTTTCTTTCTCCTCCCTCTTCTGTGGCCTATACCTACACCCCCTTGCTCAATTGTTTCCAATATCTATGTAACATACAATCTGCTTGTATAGTTAGTGTGTAGGAATTTTTCTTGTACACATGCATAAAGACCTTATTAAGGCTCCTTTAGACTTCAAAATGTTACTTGTTCATCTATATTAATCTAGTTTGTGTTGTAATGCTCAACTAAGCTATCAAAGTAGCAATGCTAAAACTTTATCAAAGTTTGATAAAGTTGTTACTATATTGAGAAATCTTTTTAAATCTTAAAACTCTTAGGAGAAGGCAGTTCTTTAAAGAGAACATTATGGAAATGAAAAAGTAAATGGTTTAGATGTGGCAAACCTGTTTTTCTAAGTTTTCTTTCTTGCTTTTTTTCTGTCTAGTTAACTGAGCAATGGTAAATTTCAAATACTTTGCAGGAAAAATTCAAGAAAAAGTGTTTTCTGCTTTTATTACCTAGGCAAAGAATAAAGCAATACGCTGCTTACATTTGATAGAGCTGTATCAGAACCACACGGGTAAGTATTATGACTTTTTTAGACTCTTTCTTTAACTTTCAATAAGTACTGAATATACCAAAAAGAACTGTTTGCAACTAGTAACAAAGCATAAAAAGATGTTAACTAAAACCTTTCTGATCTGATGCACTGTATTATTATTCTTCGTGCATTATTTTGTTTCTTCAGCATGCTGCATGAAATCCTAGCCCCAGACTGTTCTAGCTAGATGGTAGTAACGTCAGAGTACATAGTCTGTCAATCCTTCTGTAAAATAAATCACCATTACCTGGAATGAATATGTGGTTTAGTCTTTACTTGCACTCACTCAGGTTTGTATCAACAGTTGTAGGAAGGTCCATGAAGAAAAATTAAGATTACATAATATGAGATGTTGTTGTTAAAATATTGAAAGATTTATCTCCCTTCTAGTCTCCTGCCTTTGCCATGAAAGATGGGGACAGACTTTTTAGTGGGGCCTGTTGTGACAGGACAAGAGGTAATGGTTTTAAACTAAAAGAGGGTAGATTCAGACTAGATATAAGGAATACATTTTTTATGATGAGGGTGGTTGTCGTGGTTTAAGCCCAGCCGGCAACGAGGCACCACGAAGCCGCTTGCTCACTCCTCACCACGCCCCGGTAGGATGAGAAGGAGAAAATATAAAGAAACATTTGTGGGTCGAGACAAGGACAGGGAGGGATCACTCACCACTTATGGTCATGGGCAAAAAACAGACTCAACTTGGGGAAAAAACCCAAAATCAATGTAATTTACTACCAATCAAATCAAAACAGGATAATGAGAAGTAAACCCAAGTCTTGAAACACCTTCCCTGCACTCCTCCCTCCTTCCCGGCTCAACTCCACTCCCGAATTCTCTCTCTCCTCCCTCCAGCGGCGCAGGGGGACGGGGAATGGGGTTGGGGTCAGTTCGTCACACGTTGTCTCTGCCGCTCCTTCCTCCTCAGGGGGAGGACTCCTCACTCTTCCCCTGCTCCACCGTGGGGTCCCTCCCATGGGCTGCAGTCCTTCATGAACTGCTCCAGCATGAGTCCCTTCCCATGGGCTGCAGTCCTTCAGGCACAGACTGCTCCAGCGCGGGCTTTCCCACGGAGTCCCGGCCATCCTGGGGGGCATCCATCCCCCTGCTCTGGCGTGGGCTTCTCTCTCCCTGGGCTGCAGGTGGGCATCTGCTCCCCCGCTCCCCTCCATGGCTGGGGGGGACAGCCTGCCGCCTCACCGCGGGCTGCGGGGGCATCCCCTCCTGCCTTCTTCACTGACCTCGGTATCCACGGAGGTGTTCCTCTCACATTCCAATCCCCCCGACTCACTGCAGGTTTCCTCTCTGGAATCTGTTCTCCCAGAGACGCTACCACCATCGCTGAGGGGCTCGGCCTGGGCCAGCAGCAGGTCCAGCTTGGAGCTGGGGGAGCTTCGAGCAGCTTCTCACGGGAGCCGGCTCTGCAGCCCCCTCGCCCACTACCAAAATCCCGCCACATAAACCAGTACATTGGTGAAACCCTGGCCCAGGTTGCCCAGAGAGGTGGTAGACATTCAAGGTCAGGTTGGACATGGCTCTGAGCGACGTGATCTAGTTGAAGATGTCCCTGCCTATCGCAGGGGGGTTGGACTAGATAACCTGGAAAGGTCCTTCCAACCCAAACTATTGTATGATTCTATGTTTAAAATCTGGATACTTAATGCATAGTATTTCAGGCTCTTTAAAAATGGGAGTGGGGGAAGGGGGTAGTAGCAAGATTAGATCTCTGCTGGCACAATTTGAGTTAAGGAAGTCATACTGTCTGGGCATCTCTTCTCTACAGTGAACTCCTGTGTGCTTTTCCACTTTGTATGTCAGAGATGATTCCCTGTTGACTCAATCCATGTATGCTCACAAAGCCCAGCAGCCGGGGAGAACATGGGCTGGAGAAGTCAGTCTGATGTTTTATGGGAGCTTTTTGTTAATTCAATTTAATACCATACAAGTCCTCTCTGATGTCAGACGTGGTACCAGTATACCAGATATTCAGTTATCTTTTAGAAAAATTTTGAAAGTTAGTACCTTACAGAGTATATGAATACTTAACCAAGTCATTGTGTAGATAAATATTCAGTATAGTAAAACTCAGCTTACAAATACAAAACTGCAGTTACCCTCATGAGTCTATTCCTATAGCATTATTATTTCACACTAACAGATTGGGGATTTGATTAAAAACTGGTGGTGTTTCGACCCTGCTTTCCATTCTACTTAACATAGAGGTCTTCTCTGAGCCATCTTGACTGCAGTGCTAGAATCCACTATGCAGAGACTGAGCCGCTGAATCAGATGTATATAACAGCCACCCACCAGAGGATATGAGTTTGGTGTTCCTTTTGAAACAGGGAGAAGCAGGAAGGCTGGAATGGTAAATATTCTGTATGGAAAATACAAGAATGCTGAAGCCTATGGAGAAATCTTAGGTTAAAAGCTGAATTATTAGAAAGATCTGAGTATGAGGAAGAAGGTTAAAGTGTGACATGTGAGCTCACTTCAAAGCTAAATGAGGATCATTGGAGACATACAGACACTTCATATTTTTCAAGTGAAGCTTGGTTTTATATATAATAGTAACATAGTATTCACAGATGTGTAAACATTCCTAATCTATTCCAGAAATTTACCTAGCTTAACCCTTCTCTTTAAAGGACTCAGAGGAGAGTAAAGCCAACTTCCGTTCACAGTTCTCAAAAAGAGAGGTACTCCTTAAATGTGCTGAGCTAAAGCTTTTCTAGAAGGGAGAATTTAGCTGTAATGCCTTTTTTTTTCCTCCCTCCAGTTTACCATGACATTACAGTGAAATTTAAAAGAACAACCATCCGCATGAAGAAACAAAACAAAGGTAATTAAAGCTGACTGGAAATTCTGAAGTTTTCTTAATTACTGGCTGGTATGAAGTTAAATTTGTGCAGTGTCTATTTACTTCAGAGATGGGTCATTTGGTGCTAGTCTACTATGTTTTAAATGTTGAAGATGATCAATTGGTTTTCATTAGAAATACCTACTGTTGATGACATGGCTTTGTTATTGTAAATCCGGGTTTGTCCCTCTTACACTGGTACCTCTATTCGTGGTTTTCTTTCGTACTTCCTAAGTGTAGTTCCTTCAGCTCTAAATTACCTAGATGTGGAAAAGTCTAATCTAATAGCATAGATGTTGGAGGCCTTTAGAAGAACCCTGCAGGTTTTCCTTCCCACCATATGCCCCATGCATGCTTTGGAGAACTGATAGGCTCTTTCCATTATATTGTAGTGATTTTTTTTTTAATCACTGTTCTCAAGACAAGATTCAGAGGTAGTTTAGTATGCAGTACTGGGAGTGCTTCAAATGGGAATCAGAGTGCAAGTCGCATCTGTGTGCCTGTCCCTCCTAAGTCCATACTGGGATAGTGTGGGCAGATGTCCTCCCTCAGCTGCCTCACACTACCTGTGGTGGTGAGCTGGAGCCAGGGCAGCACCCAGCCTGCTACTTCCTCGAGACCATTACTGCTTTACTTTCCCTAAAATCAAGAGCTCCCAGTGTGGAAACTAGAGGGATTATCTACCCTGGCTTGTTGTCCTGCACCATACCAGCACAAAGACCATCTGACTGTTATGCAGTAGCAGTGTTTTCATTTCTCCATCTTTGCAGGCTGTTCTTCGCTTTGATCTCAGTTGTAGTACATGCAAATGCTTCTTTAGACTCCTGTAGGTTAGATGTGAGTAGTAGTGAGTCCATGCCTGGTAGCTCTCAGCTCACAGGTCTGTTAAGTGATGTTAGATGTACAGCCACCTCCTCCAGCCGCTTCAGCCCAGGACCCTCCGGCCCGACCACTGGAGCCCAGCCCAGGGACCGAGGTCCTCTGCCCGGGCTGAGGGATGCGGCTGTCACTTTCCCATTTGCAGGTTGAACCAGTAGCAGAGCTGCGTATGCATGCCAGAGACACACACAGGCACACGGACACTGGCACGGCTCGCCACGGACAAGATGCTGCCTTCAACAGCACCTACATACAGGACTTGCATACACATAAACACAGACAGCCGAGTCCCCTCGTCCTCTTCGGCTGGCAGAGGTAGATCACTAGTGCAGGCACACACAGCACTCTCCAGGTTCACAAGCACACACAAGTTCGTGGATCCCTCAAGTACGAGCATGGCCCCTCTGTGTGCCCAGCACCCTTGCCCAGATTCTGGGCGCTCTTACCTGCTTCACAGGTCCCCTACTCACTGGCTGGTTCAGCTTAATGCTCGCTAGCCAACACACATGCACTCACACGCTTGTCCCTCGTGCACTCCACATTCAGAAGTCCCCCTGGGTATATGAGCACGGACCCCCTGCCTATCGGATATCCCAGCCCAGACCTGAGGCCTCCCTACTCACCAGCTAGTCCCACTTAAAGTTTGCTAGTGAAAACACATGCAACACTTCACACACAGCAGGATTGGGCAAGATACAGATGCTCGCTCCCCCCAGCAGCCACCACCCTGCAGTGACAGGCTGTGAGTTGTGGTCCTGCTGCAGCCACTGGTGGGTTTGTAAAGCACTATTGATTCTCACACCCCTCCCAGTCTAGGTCTCCCCTGGTTTACAGTCTTAGCAGTTGCAAAGTCCAGGTTGATCTTCCTGGAATTGGCACCTGTAGTTTCTCAATAGCCCATCCATTAGTGGCAACGTTTGTTTCTTGTCATTGTCTCTCTGTTTTTGTCAGGTCTGTGTCTCTATTTTGTTTCTGGTTTCCCCTTTTCCCCTCAGTTTCCCAATTGACAAGGTCCCCAATCAGATAACCTCACTAGAATAAACGTTCTCACACTCTCACATGCTCTCATGAGTTAGTGTGGCTGACCAGGTTTGGTTCTCATCACTGCCTCCCTTATCATTTGTCGGTCATGTTTGTCCCTGTATGTTCTTGTCACTCTCCTTTGACACAACCTTACAGCTACCAGTCCATTGGAAGTACTTGCAATTAAAAATACTTTCAGTCCACAGTGGTACTAAATCATTGTCAATAGTTGTGAAGTATGGCAACTCAGCATGTCTAGTGTCAACAGTTCTGCACCAGCAAGACACAGCACAGATTTTATCATCAGACTGGAAGTGGACAGAGGGCCATGACGGTGTTCCCCTCCCAGCTTTAGCCGAAGAGATACACAGCCCAGCCCACACTCCCTCAGTTGTGTGTATGCTGTCTCTAATAGCTTCCACATGAATGCTGACCTTTTGAAGACACATTGCTGACTTTGTTATCCCTTTCCTCACCTTCAGAGCTGTTGCAGTATGTGCTTTGCCAGTCATTTACAATGACAGGGATACATCCAGAGTGACCTTGTAAACTGCTGTTATGTTCTTCAGGGTGGCAACCTAGAAAAGTTTTAACACATGAGGTAGTTTGGGGAGCATTCTAATGCATTGCTGTTTTCAGTGTGATCCATTTTACCTTCTAGGGTCTTTCTGTTTTGAAGACCTGCAGTGATGATATGAGGTCATTTCTTTGCATGAATCTTTTGAGTTAGAGCTTTATGTACAAAGGTTTGATTTGACTTGTTTAGCCTAACTTTGCTTTCAGGACAGGTAAAGGTAGCTGCTGTTCCATAGAAAACGGATTTAGTTTGCTGCTGAGCACTCTTAATTGGTCCCTAATTTTAATATACAAATAGGAAACTAATTCATTTACTTGGTTAGTTCTTTGTAAATCACTTCAGTTTCATTATGATAAGATCTAAACTGCAAGAGCATTTAATGATTAGCTTATAGTAAGTCAGAAACTTGGGATAATTTTCCGGTCGGAACACTGTCATGTTCAACTACTTAATTCATCAATTTCTACAAACTTTGAGTAAGCTGAAGCATTGACACTTTGGACATACTATTTTATTTTGTGTATCTGGTATTCTTGTTCTGCACTGTCACATTAGTAATATGAGAATATAATTATTAATGTTCAAAGTTACTAATGTATTTTGAAAGCATCTAAAATTGCTATGAACCTTCAACACATCTTTATTAGATGACATTTTGATTCTGGGATGAGGGTTTTTTTTAATCAGTGTGACTGATTTAAAGTGTTATCATGGGCTTAGAATAATCTTTACAAGCTAACAGGTATGGAGTCGGACTGTCTTATCACTTGTGTTTCTGCAGTTTTTCTGCATTTAAGGAGCTCTCAAGGTGGTAAATTAGGTAATTAGGCTATAATTTTTAAGATGACCACTTAAAAGAAACTTCAGTTTAGTCTTCAATGTAATGAATGAAAAACATGCACATAGCAGGAGTAAGCACAACTGAACTACACGTTTGACTGTGCACGTACAAACAAATAATGCTGTTACGGTTAAATGGTAAAGGAAGGTTTGCGTTAGATGTTGTTATTTTCATGTTAGTGGAACATAGCATAAGACATACCTTCCCACCTCATCTGACATGCTACATTCATGAACCTCAGAAGCAAGAACAATCAGGGTCACCTTATGATGAATTTTACCTCACCAGACTGTTGTCCTAATTTATTTGCATTTTTTTTTTATTAGGTTTGAGAAACAAACTGTCTCCACTACCTTCTCTTTTTCCCAGGAGGGATCCTTTTGTAGCCAACATACTGCTGTTGCCCTGCCCAGTGAGGTTCTTCCATTCAACTTACACAGTGAAAATTGCATATCACAGAATGGTTGAGGTTGCAAGGGGACTCTGGGGGTTGTCTTGTCCAACCTCCTGCTCAAGCAGAGTCACATTGAACAAGCTGCTGAGGACCATGTCCAGACAGCTTTTAAACATCTCCAAGGATAGAGACTCCACAGCGTCTGAGGGCAACCTGCGCCAGTGCTTGGTCACCCTCACTGTGAAAAAGTGTTTCCTGATGTTCAGATGGTGCGTCCTGTGTTTCAGTTTGTGCTCATTGCCTCTTGTCCTGTCACTGGGCACCACTGAAAAGAGCCTGGCTCTGTCCCCTTTGCACCCTCTCTTCAGATATTTATGTATATTGATAAGATATCCCCTGAGCCTTCTCTTCTCCACGCTAAACAGTCCCATCTCTCTAAGCCTTTCCTGATATAAGAAATGCTCTAGTCCCTTAATCATCTTCATAGCTATTTTCTGGACTCTCTCCAGTATGTCCATGTCTCTCCTGTACTGGGGAGCCCAGAACTGGACACAGTTCTGCTCCAGGTGTGTCTCACCAGCGCCGAGTAGAGGGGAAGAAGGGTCACCTCCCTCAGCCCACTGGCAACAGTCCTCCTAACGCAGCCCAGGACGCTGTTGGCCTTTTTTGCTGCAAGGGCACGTTGCTGGCTCATGGTCAACTTGGTGGCCACCGGGATCCCCCGAGTCCTGTTCTGCCAAGCTGCTTTCCAGCTGTTCAGCCCCCAGGATGTGTTGGTGCACGCGGTTCCTCCCCGGGTGCAGGACTTTGCCCGTGCTGAACTTCGTGAGGTTCCTGTCAGCCTGTTTCTTTCTCCAGCCTGTCAAGGTCCCCCTGGATGGCAGCTTGACCCTCTGGTGCGTCAGCCACTCCTCCCAGTTTTGCATCATCAGCAAACTTGCTGAGGGTACACTGCCCCACCGTCTGGATCATTAACGAAGATGTTGAACAGGATTGAGCCCACTATTGACCCTGGGGTACACCACTAGTTACTGGCCTCTGGAGTTCGTGCCACTGATTGCCACCCTCTGAGCCCGGCTGTTCAGCCAGTTTTCTGTCCACCTCACTGTCTGCTCGTCCAGCCCATACTTCATTAGCTTCTCTGTGAGCGTCTTACAGGAGATAGTGTCAAAAGCCTTACTGAAGTCAAGACGGGTAATATCTATAGCTCTCTGTTTAATCGTAGAAGGTTATAAGGTTGGTCAGGCATGACTTACCCCTGGTGAATCCATGCTGACTACTCCTGATCACCTTGTACGTCATGTGCCTGGAAGTGGTTTCTAGGATTAGTTGTTGCATCAGCTTCCCGAGGATCTAGGTGAGGCTGACTAGCCTGTAGTTCCCTGGGTCCTCCATACCTCAGCCTTTTCCATGTCCTGTGTTGCCAGGTCCCCTGCCCCATTCAGCAGTGAAACCACATTTTTCCTAGTCTTCCTTTTGCTACTTAGGTACTTGCAGAAGGCCTTCTTGTCACCTTTGACATCCCTTCCTAGATTCAGTTGGGCTTTGGCTTTCCTAACTGTATCTCTGCATGCTCAGACAGTGTCTCTGTATTCTTCTCAGGCGACCTGTCACCACTGCTGTCTTCTTATGTTTTGCCAGGAGCATCTTGTTCATCCATGCAGCCGTCCTGGCATTTTTCCTGCTTGTTGGGGTGGACCGCTCCTGAGCTTAGAGGTGATCCTTTAATATGACCAGCTTTCTTGAACTCCTCTTCCTTCCAGGCCCTTAGTCCGCAGGACTCCTCCAGACAAAACATTGAAGAGGATGAAGTCCAGCATTGTGGTCTTGGTTTTTGCCCTGCTCCCTCCTCACAGGATCCTGAATGCCACCATCTCATAGTCACTGCAGCCAACTCTGCCTTCAACCTTCACATCCCTAACAAGCCCACCCTTGTTTGTGAGCATGAGTTCCAGCAGAGCACCTTTCCTTGTTGGCTTCTCTGTCACTTGAGCCAGGAGGTTGTCATCGATGCACTCCGGATATCTCCTGGATTGCTTATGCCCTTCTGTGTTGTTTCTCCAGCATCTATCAGGGTGGTTGAATTCCCCCGTGAAGACCAGGGCCTGTGATTCTAGCTGTCTGTAGAAGGCCTCATCCACTTGTTCTTCCTGATCGGGTGTCCTTTAGCACATGCCCTACAATGTCACCCATATTGGTCTGCTTTTTAATACTTACCCATAAGCTCTCAGTTGGCTTATCATCCATCCCCAGAGCAGAGCAGATCTCCAGGTATTCCAGCTATTTCCTCACATAAAGGGCAACCCCACCTCCTTGTCTTCCCAACCTGTCCTTTCTAAAGAGCTGGTATCCCTCCACTGTAGCACTCAATTCATGTTAGCCATCCACCACGTCTCTGTGATTTCAACAAGACCATAGACGTGCAACTGCACCCACATCTCTTAATTCCTCATGTTTATTCCCATGCTGCATGGAAGCTCCATGCTGCCCTACAGGCACTTCAGAGAGGCACCTTAGCGTGCTGATTTCCCAGAAAGTACTTTTCTGTAACAGGGCCTTGCAGACACTTCCTTGCTTACATGCTAATGCTGGAGGTGACCCCACTCAAGCCCTATTTTGATGATTTTTGCTTTCCCTTTTGTTCATATCACTCCAGACCCTTTGTTCATCAACCCTGTCTGTCACCCCTGCCAGAGGGCTGCCGATAACTCTCTCCCTCCCCTGTCATTCCTAGTTTAAAGCCATCCTTGCTAGGTCAGCCATCCTACTGGCAAAGATACCTTTGCCTCACTTTGCAAGGTGCATCCCATCTCTCCCTAGCACACACTGATCCTCAAACAAGGTCCCATTGTCATAGAAACCAAAACCTTCTTGCCAACACCACCTCCACAACCAATTGTTGACCTACATTATCAGTGTCCTCCTTCTTACACCCTTTCCCTTTCTCGGCAGAGTTGAGGAGAACACTGCCTGGGCCCCCGTGCCCCTGACTATCACCCCCAGAGCTCTGTAGTCGCTTTTGATACTCTCCAGCTTGCTCCTGGCAGCATCACTGGTGGCCTCGTGAAAGAACAGCAAGGGGTAACAGAGAGCTGGACAAGCTTCAGCAGTCTCTCCACAACATCTGGGATCCAGGCCCCTGGCGAGCAGCGAACTTCTCTGGATGAGAGGTCAGGTCAGCAGATGGGTGCCCCTTCGCCACCGCAGGGAGTTGCCCATTACTGTCAGTCACTGCTTCCTCCCAGTGGTCTTGCATTGTTCAGGGTCTGTTGGCCCAGATGCTTTGCTTGAAAGCACATCTGGCTCCTCCTCAGCCTTGAGGGCGGTGAACCTATTTCATAGTGGCAAGCCTTTGGGTGGAGTTGGAGCCCTCCTCTTGGTGCCAGAAGTCACGAGCTTCCATTCTTTATCTTCCTCAGAGGTTGCCATTCTACTGGACTGTGCCTGTGTCTGTGCTGCCGGTTGGGTCTACACCTCTTAAAGCCGTTAACACCATTGATCAACATTTAACACATACAAACAACATTGATTAATAATGCTTGGAAAAACTTAGGTAGTGTGCATTTTGTTCTAGGCTTCAAATATGCTGCCGCAGGATAATTCTGTTGATCTGGGGGGGGGGGGGGGGGGGGGGGGGGTTGCGGGGGGGATTGTGGTCCATTATAATCCCCAGATCCTTTTTCTGTTGCTGTTTAGTCAGTCTCCTCTATTTTGTACTTGTGCTTTTGACTTCTCAGCAAAGCACTCTGCATCTGTCTTTGTTGAATTTATGTGTTTTGGTTTCAAACTGTCTCCAGTTTGTCAGACCTACATTGACTTCTCCTTCTGACTGCAGTACGCTTGCAGCCTCTCCTAAGATTGTATCCTCAAGATTGTATCCTCAACCCATTTTTTTCAGTCTCTGTTCCTCCATCCAAGTCATCAGTGAAGATTCTTGCAGGTATTAAAGCCACAACAAATCCACAGCAGGATCCTATCTGGACCCTGCTCTTGGCCTGACAGCAGACTGCTGGTATTGGGGATACATACTTTAATGATGATTTTGCCTGGTTCTTATTTCCCTAGTTTATTTGTGAGAGTATCATGCCGAACTGTGTCAAAATACAAGTCCAGTTCTGTCACATTAGCACCTTAGCCTTGGTAGCGTGTTGCTGCCAGTTTGGGCCAGTGCTTTGCCTTGTCTGAGTATCTTGCCAGCCTTTCTAGTTACACAACACATTCACATATATGCAAGTATCTGCTAAAAACCAGGGGACACTTTTCCACTTAATGAATGTTTTCTCTGTTTTGTAACTGATAGAACTAGATTGTGCATCTCCTGAAACAGGTTTGATGTTGTCAAAGGAAAAATTGTGCTTAGGTCCAACATGCTCTGGACAGCAGGCATCATTGGCCTTATTAAAAAGTGTAATGATAGGTCACTGTGTAAAACTTTGTAGATTAATTGTATGTGTGTGTGAGAGAGAGACTTCGTTATGGGCTCATGACCTGAAAACAAGCTATAACATTATATGTCTACGCAAAATTGATTTTTTAGGTATAGTATAGATAAAGCTCTTGCTACCTTTACCTTAGTCCCTGACAGGCTTTTGTGTTAATACTCTAAGGGAAGGATTCATAGCAGCAGTGGGAGCTGGCTGTAATTTTAGAACAAATAAATGACTGGTGGACATACTACAGAACAAGATTTAACTTGAGGCAGGCTCTGGACTTCATGTCTGCCACCATTTCAGTTCGCTTCTGTTTTTAGCACATGCCAGCTGGATGGAAACTATGGGGGGTATTGCTCATCTGTGTTCCAGAATATGCTACCTTTTGGAGCGTGGACAGCTCTTAATCTTCATCTCTGACTTGACTTTACAATTACAGTAGTCATGAGACTGCTAGTCACCTTGATACATCTCTAAGTAGTTTAAATTAGTTCCTAATGTGAATTAATAAGGGGAAGTATAGAACAGTTTGTCAAATACACTTATGTGGCTGTGAAGCCCAGCACTGATACCCTGTAGCTGTAACTAATAAGTACAGGAAATTACAATTATTCATAGTTTTCACATTAGACCATGACATATGTAGACTGTCTTCACTTAAAGTATAAAAGATTCCTTCTGTTTGCTGCTGGCATTGTAGCTGTATAGTTATGTATGCTGAAGCCTCTCACTTTGCATAATTACAGCTGGCAGTTTATTTCCAGTTCCTGTGCATAGGACTCAGACAGCTATCTCAACAAATGATCGCAACAAAGCCTAATGTTTCAGCAGAAAAGTTGAAGTCGCTGTTATACTTAAATGCTCCTTTCTTGAATTTATTCCTAATCCCTGCAAAGTAGAGAAAACCCTCGTCATATAGTCAGGATTACATATTAGACAAGTGACAATCCAAGTTAAAAAGGTAATGCAATGTGAATATGTGAATGTGAACTCAGAGTAGTCCCCTCGTGTGGTTTTAAAGTGGATGTTCTATTTTCAAACTTTTGTTAGTGGCTACCCAGAAAATCTAATATAGAGTGCCCATAACAGGTTGTGTTATTTTATAGGAAGGTTATCTTTGTACCTTTTTTAGTGTGAAAAAATTTGTTACGTTTAAATGACCCTGTTCTCTTAATAGGCCTCACTGAATTAAACTGGAGTAAGGCAGCGTGTGTGCCACAGACAAGTTAAAAATGTCTGAGCCCAACTTTTTCTCCACAGCTGGAGTTTGCAGTTGGAATCCTTTGCTTTCATGTTTGGAATAAATTTTGTTCGGTGACTGATGGACTAGTTTGCTAGCTTCTGAGTTTCATGTATTAACAATCTACAGAAACCTGACTGAGATAAGATGGGAGAAAAGCAACAATAAAGACGCCAGAAATTAAATGCTTTAAGACACTGAAAATGAAACTTTGACTAACAGCCTTTCAGAGGTCATTCACATGTAATTGTGTCTAAAACTTGACTTTGTCCTGTAGCATAGAAAACAGTATTTTCTCAAATGGCAGAACAAATGGCTTTGGATGGTTATAGTTTCTTCTCCGATTATAGGTTAAAAGAAAAAGGGACATATTGGCACAGTAACACATGCAGCACTGGAATAGATTTCCTCCCCCCGCTTACTCAGCAGCAAAACTGTCCCACAGAGTGGACTAATCAATAACCTGGCTTTTCAGCTTATAAGTAAGATACATTAGAACTATCACAAACCAATTTTTAAAGATGAATAGAGCTAGGCCACATGAAACAAATCTCTCTGGGGAATGAGAGAGCAAAATTAGACTCCTCAAAAAATAACTCCTCCATTAAAATCTGGCAAGTCTAAGAAACCCTTTGCAATTAATGATAATGTACTACAATTAGGCATTGGAGCTAATACAACACTCTATGATGGAGATGAATGCAGATGACATGGAAACCTCTGTTGTGGTTGTGGATTTTGAAATATGTTTGTCTCTCCTCCCCACTCACCTACATATTTCAACTTGTTACAGTTACAAGCTTTTGTAATTTGTCCTGTGGTTTCCACAGACACACAGAAACTTTTTTTGATTATCTTACTGCTTTGAACAGTAAGTCGAAAACAAATGAGGGTAGCAACACTCATTTGTTCTTCAAGCTTTATTAAAATAATTTTTTTTTCTAGAAAGATAGAGAGTATTTTGCTGTCTTTCCAATGTAGTTTTAGCTCCAAGGAGTCTGTTACCTTCTTTATTTCCATTCCCCATCCTTCGCGTTGTGCCACTAATGTAATAAAAAAGCATAATTCATGCCAGTTGCTGGGCCAGGAGAAAGGAAGCGTTGTCTCTGCATCTTGATAATCTGTGCTGTCTTACTCTCTTGATAGTGCATAGTATTCTGCCAGCTTTTGTAAGCTGAAGGGGAAAAACCTAACTTTTTCATGGTTAGTGGCTGTTATATTTTGCATAGACTGTGAAGCTGGTGAACTGCTGTTGCTGAGTCAGGAGGCGAGTAACAGGTTCACATGCTGGAGATCAACTGCAAAGTGTGAATTTAGTATAAGTGGGCGCAATGATGCCTTCCTCAATTTGCAGGCAGCTTCAGTCCCACTTTCACTGCTCAAAGCTTTGCTTACCAAGAGCTGAATAAAATAAAAACATGGTAGGTTTTATTTTGGCTACCCAAAAGCCTGTGAGCAGCAAGAGTGCTAGTGGACACTCGCCCTCTTTCCCAGCAGCTCTGTGTTTTGACCAGACTTTTGTGTTGGAGCATTACTGCCCACAGATTTGCTTGGACTCCCCTTTTCCTTCCTTCCCCAATTTCTCTGCCTGCTCTGTGTCTGAGAGAGGTCTTGAGCACAATCTCAGGCTCTAGGAAGGCACTGTAGACCTCTCATCCAGCAGCAATCTCCCTGGGAATGAGAGACACTGACATCACTTCTACTGCGGGGTTCTTCTGGAAGGAATCCCAAAGGACAGCAGTGCTTGAGCATACCAGTTGTTTTGAGCATTAACTTCACCATAGGAGACCAGTTTAAATCCCTCTATCATGTATGTGAACCAGTTCTTTAAAGTCGGAGCTACTGAAGCTGTCATTCAGCAGTTGGTCACCTGAAATTGCAAAGGAAGTGCGTTTGAAGCTATATAGGTATTGCTTTTTGGAAGAGACAGTCTTGGTCGGGATCCAGTTACATTTAGATCCTCTCCCCTTGTCATAGCTTCTTTTTAATACTGTTTAAAGTAAACTTGTTGCCTTGCTTCTCTGCTAATATTTTTTTAATTATTAATATTTTTACTTTTGGGAAGTACTAGAGTTATTTTTCTGCTGAGTGGGAGAAAGAAATTGCCTTTTGTTTGGTGAATGTTCCCAGGGTGGTGGGGTATGTTTGTGTAAGATTATTCTAAAGCTGCCAATGGTATTTGTAAGGAATACTACCCTGTGGTATTAAACAAATCCTCAGTTTGCATTTTTTTATGGTTTTATGGTTTGAGTTTATAGGTGGTGACATTTTCATTTGGTTTTGCAATATGTTAAGTAAGGTATATTTAGTATAAAAAACCCATGATCTTTACGTTAGCATGGCTGCAAAGACTGGGAAGAATGGTCTTCCCAGAATGGTTTTGCCATTTTTAAGATACATGTTCCAACGTGCTAGGTAATACAGATAACTAAAGAGAGGTCTTAGTTCTCTCTTCTTCTTTAGCTAAGTTGTATGCTTACAAATAATCACATAATGCTAATTTATATATATTTTTTTTTTTCCCCCCAGGGTATGGTCTTCATTGCCACCGAGCTATCATCACCATCTGCAAACTAATTGGCATTAAAGACATGTATGCCAAGGTTTCTGGATCCAAAAACTTGATTAATATTACCAGAGCTCTCTTTAAAGGCTTGACACAACAGGTAGATTGCACTCTCAGTGGTTCTATACGTTAGGTCAGGGGACAGAACGGGATTGATATTGCAATAGTTTGTGGTCAAACAGTTTATGTTCTGGGCTTAAAATGAAGTAATTTTCCAAAGAGCAAACAAAATCAGCATGTGAATAATTCCTAAGCAGTTGTATGAAGTTGTCCAGTGAGAAACAGCTGTATGTAACTCTGCCTGTTCCACAGCCAAGTGCCTCCAGGGGACATGTGAATTTCTGGGCTTTCATTTGTAGTATTTTTGATGACATTTGAAAAATCACGGGCGGAGGAAGTTGTGGCCCAGCTTTCGTTGCTACTGCTTGTTTGTCTGCATTCTAAGTTTTCATTGCCTAAGGACCAAACATCACAGCTGCTTCTATCTCTAGCATAATTAAGATCTCTGAAATAAGTCAGGGAAGTGGTGTCATTTCCTCTAACTCAAAGTGCTCACAGTGGAGATGTCTCTGTCTGAGCCAGCTGCCTGTAGTTGATGGAAAGATCGAACATGTGGCATTTCATCTGACTTTCTTTGAACACCAGCCTTAGAACGAATCAGTCCTTTGGAAATTCCTGGTTAATTCATTTGTTCATAGAGTCTTGGTAGCTGCCAGGATTTAGCTGCTTACCTTCCCAATATAGCCCTGCAAAGCTATATTTGTCAAATCTGTCACACCATCCTAGCCAACTTTTTCAGTTCAGCCTCAGGAGGGGAGAGGATTATGATCCTCTTTGCCTAATGAGATAGTTACAGATGCTTATCGGTATCTGAGGTTAATCAGACTTGAGGAAGTCTGTCATATTTTCAATGCATTGTCTCTGAGAAGTCTTCCACAGAATGAATAGAAGAATAGAAGGGCCTGCTGTATAGATTGTTGCTTTGAGGGACGTGCACTTGATACATTTTCTTGACTGCCCTGAATGGGAAAGATTTCCTGTTCCCAGTAGACATTTATTCTGTAAAATCTGAGTGTTAACAAAACAAGTTGTATGCAAGGAAGAGATATAGCTGAAAATATTGTTAAATTTGTATCATTATATTAGCTAATATTACCTGTCAGGGCAGTAATAAGCACTTTACTGTTGTCAAAGCAAAATTTTTGTCCATATGAAGTCAGAAAAACGTTACGGCACTAAAGTGCCGACATGTATCCTTATTAGCAGGATGTGCCTTTCTGGCCAGATCCTTTCCAGAAGCCAGTTCCTTTAGGATGACATTGTAATTCTAGTATATATGCAGTCTAGCTATCTGAATTCCTGCTGCTTATGCAATTAGCTCATTTGAAACCCATGAGAATGAGCCTGACAAATCATTTAATTTACACATGTTTAAACCGTTTATTGGTAAATTACTTTTTTTTTTTCCTACCCCATATACCATGTAGAGCTTGACCTGAAGTAAACCAACATTGTCCATCATTGCTTTGATTTGTCTTTTCTCTTTCCTACTCCCAGGAGACTCACCAACAGTTAGCGAACGAGAAGGGTCTCTATGTAGTGGAGTTCCGGGAGGAGCAGGGCCCTCTGCCCATCGTCGTGGCACTGCCTGAGGGGACTGTCCGTGAGGATCCTGAGCCTGAGGATGAGGTTCCAGACACAAAGCTGGAGTGGAGTGACGTGAAAGAAGCTCAGGGAATGAAGAAATCTCCCTGGGTGAATGTCAGACGGACAGCATGGTGAAAGCTTCAGTCCCTCTGTCTCTTCTGCTCAGAGATGCAACTGGGAAAGCCCAGCCCAAATGGACAGGTTGTCTAGGCTTACATTTCAGAGGAGGGCACCAGTAGCGCTCTCATGCCATTCATATTGCTGCTGCTGTTGCTACCATTTAGTAACACTGTTTGCTTTTCCACAGTTCTTCTGACCACTGTTTGACTAGGGACGTTCAGATGGCAACAGCCATTGAACATGAATTTGTCTTCAAGCATGCATTTACTTGATTCCTGAAGATGATGTTTAATCAACAGATCCCATGTTTCTTTCACAAGCTCTTGGGAAACTACTGAAAAGATAAGATGTGAAAGCAATAAAGGATCCTCAGAATTCGTTCAGTGTGGGTTTGTTGGGGGTTTTTTTGCAAAATGCCAATGTCTGGGAGATCTTGAAGCAAGCAGCAGTAGGTGGAGTTAATGTGTGCGCTCCCTAGGCTCACTTATTATGGTGGAGGAACCGTGAAATCAGAAAGTAGAAGCTGTGTGTCTTCTGGTTGGGGGGGGGAAGGGGAGCAAGGTGATGGTGGGCAACAGCTGGAGTTGTGCAACACTGTTCATGCAAGTGGGGGAGTTCCCCAAATGAAGCCCAAATATCTGAGGACAGCCACTTCACAGTCTCCTGTGGGATGTTGCAATATTTTGACTGGCATTGGAAGTCCAGTACAAAACCTGCAGTCCAGCCTTTCTTACAGTACTGTCCTCTGCATGTGTGCTGGGATAAGACCTAACTTCATTTTCTGCCAGTTTGGTACTGAGCATAGTAGAGTCTTGGACCCTATCCAGAACTTAGAAAGTGCTACAGCTGTCAGAGGATTAAAGGAGAAAGAACAAGTCTGTGATACACACCAGCCTCTGACTGGAGATGGAGTAAACCCCTTCACGTAAGCAGATCTCCACCTGAAGCACGCCAAGGTACGTGCTAGATGCTAGCTTAGCTCACTGGTTGGAGGGGATACATCACCCAAATCCCACCAGAAGTTAAACAGACTCTGCATCTGCATGCGAGGACATAATGCTTTACCTGGTAACTCCGTGTTTTTGTCTTGGGCATGGCAAAAGAAACAGTGGAACCGAACCCAAACAATGTTTTATCACAAAGTATTAGAGCAATCCAGGCTATAAAACAAGTCAGGAGTTAACTTCTGTGCCTCCCAGTCTGTGAGTGCTTGTCGTGGCATTTCTCTGTATGCCAGTAGATGCTTGTACCACCTGTTTTGTTAGTACAGGAGAAAATACCTTAGAAATACTTCAAGACTAGCCTGGGAATTTACATTTGAAGTTCTGATGTTAAAGACATTTAGGAGCAATATTTTGCATTGATTTCAGTGCAGGTTTCAGAAGACAGCAGTTGCATATGTACAAACAGGCATGGTGAATTTAATTGAGTTTTATCTTACTCTGGTAATGAAAATTCTAATTCAAAGGCTGCGCCTGCTGAGCAGTTGGCTGAAGGCTTTATTCCTGTTTGCCAGCTCAATCTAAATCCACCTTCAGTAGGATTGCAAAGTGTTTGGTTTGCAAACTTTCTTGTAAGCAGCATATCAAACTACTGTTCGAGAATGTATGCTCACATTTAGCTTGCATCTTACTGTTGAGCAAAATCAAGAACGAATAAACCTGGGCTAAAGTAATCCAATCTTGCTGTGTTTAGATGACCTTCAGTTTGCCTCTGTCATTGCAGAAACACTGAGCTGAAGTGAGTTGGCTCTGCCACTGACCCAAAACAGCCGCAGCTTGGGTAGTAGAGAGAGCCCGAAGTGACTAACTGGGTCAGCTGTTTGTCATTTGCTTCCCTGTGCTGCAGTGAGCAGATGGATCGTTCCAGCATTTTCTCTCTTCTCAGAATCAGGAATAAGGTGCGTGTCAGTAGCAGGTGATTGCACCCAGGCTTGGAGATGTCCTGCTGCTTCCTTGCGCTCTGTTCTTCCATTTCCTCGCCTAACACATATGGAGAAGCCCACCATGTTCTGGCCTGAGAATGGTGATGGTGCCACAGGAGATCGTACAAGGCCACTGCTGCAGAAAAATCTGGGATGTGGGTGATGTCAAGGTTTCCAGCAATGCCCCATCTGCGCAGGGGGATGCGATGGCAGAATTGGGCAGGCCCTTGTGTGATCTTAGGAGGGACTGAAGAAAGACAAGCTGTAAGGACAGGGCCTTAGCTAGCAGCACCCGATGGCAGAGCAAGTTGTAAAGTCCAGCTATCCCCAGCTGACCTGGGCCTGAACACTGTTCCTTGCAACATCTCAGGTTGGGATGCGCATCACGTTTTCCCAGCTCCTGAGGTGCACAGGCCATCACTTGGCACAAGGGTCCCAGCCTGTCTTTTGTGAGTAGAGGTCTGCAAACAGACATCACCCTTGAACCCTTCTTGGGCACTCAGTAATTTCTGTTCTCGCTGCTAGTGTAGGGTAAAACAAGACATTATTCTCAGTGGATCTTTCCTCCGTCAGAGGAGGTAATGTGGTAACCACAAATGTCCCTCTTTCCCCAAGGTCTGCGTACTAGCTACACTTGCATTTGCTCCCATGAGGGTCTCCGCCCTTGCCTCTGCTCCCTGGAGGAGGTTTAGGGCTCTTCTCAGACCCACAGGACAGTAACTCATGTTTGAGCACTTCCATGAATCAGGAATAAGGCATTTCCGTCCCTCAAAGCAAATGGGGTTTCAGTGCTTGGTTCTGCCAGCTTAAGGGAGACCAAGGAGCAGGAGGGGGCCGTGGTCTTGGTGCAAAGATCAGAGGTGGGGAACGGACCATGGCTGAGTCAGGAGAGGTGGGAGCAGACTGAGACTCTGCCACAGACCCACATGGAGCTTTGATTCCTCCATAGAAGTAATCTTTTGTGGGTTTCCCGTTTTCACAAGTTTGTTCATATTGATATAGATGCTGGTATAGATGTTATACCCAGCATACAGTTCGCTCATCACTCACAGATAAAGCTGACGGTAAAATGAGAAATGTCAGAAACTCCCGCATTTTCCATGGAGCAGGCCATAATTTTCTATTAAGTTTCTTTGCTTTCAGACAAAGAAAATTCCTCTCCTGCAATTCAGGAAAAGATGGAAGTGCTTCTAACTCATTGCATCACTGGAGGCAAGGTATCCAATATACAAATATTTGGGGAACAGCTAACATTGCAGGTAAGAAGCTATTTAATTAAGCAAGAGCGACCAAGATTACAATCTGGGCATAGTTAATGAATGCTATGTCTGTAATCTTTTTATCACAGGAGCTGAGGTTTTGCTTGCCTTCAAGCAGATGGTTTGTTTTAACTAAAGCCTGATTGCCTGCTCTCTAGAGTAGATGCCTGCAAGAGCTCTTTGTTTTGCTGAGGAAGCTGGAGAAGAGCAGAGGTGGCCACTCTAGTTACACTACCAGTTGAAATCTGGTGGTGGCTGCAGGGTTGCAATAGGTTTGCACTGTTTTTAACTGTGTGAATGGGACTTGTAGGCGCTCTGAAAAAAGGGCTGATTTGTGGCTTTTTAAATGGGCTGCTCCATCTAGCTAAATCTGCAAGGGAATCCCAGGGGTGCGTGACATGACATGACATGGCATGAGGAGGATGCTGTTGAAGATGAGGGGCTGGCCTAGGGGGATCTGGAAATGTATGAGCAAATGCTGAGCGTGGGATGTTGGGCCAGGCTGGGAGCAGCTCTGCGGGCAAGGACTGCAGGTGCCTTGTGGTCAACAAACCGCAAGAGCCAACCCCGTGCAAGGAGCACGCCCCAGAGCCGGCCGTCTCGCATTGTGGGGAGCCATGCTAATGTGCAATTAACCCCAGACAAGTATCTCCATGGGAGAAGGATCAAGACTGCAGTGGTCATCATGACCAACGTTTCCAGTGGGGTGACAGCAAATTCTCAGGCCAATGCTATCCTCGGGGCTCTCTGTGGGGACGAGACCTGGTATGGTAGATGGTTTGCAGGTCCTGGGAGATTCTCTGAGCGCTGGGCAGCAGCATTCCCTTCAGAAGCATTGAGGTATGCCATTTTCCAGGCAGCTACCTTGGGCTGCCCAGCTTCCAGGGCACGTGGGTCTTCATGGCTGCATCGAGACGATTGGAGGGCTGGGCATGATGGCAATGGAGACCTCTGGGTGCTTTTTTCATTTTCTCTTTCTTTCTCTTCTTTCCACCGAGCAGGGAACATGCATATTGCTGCAACTCACCTGGCACCAGACAGGTGCCATTCAGCCTATTATCTCTGCCCAGCCTTCCCCAGGTAAAGACTTGGCCCAGCTTACACTGGGGCCACAGGGCCTCCCTCCAAATGCCATGTCCACCGTCTTGTCTCAGCCCGCTCCCCGGCTTGCACAGGGGCTGACGAGCACTCCCCTGCCAGCAGCACCTCGCTGTTTTTTTCCAGTGCTGGTTTACAGCAAGGTTATGCTAATGCTGGGGTGGGGAGGTATCTTCAGCAAACCAGAAGCAGGGCCAGAGGGAAAGGGGCGAGCGGGTGAACTGGTGCAGACTGGTGTAAACTGGTGTGCAGCAGGGAAAGGAGAAGCAAAGGGCAAAGCAAGGCAGAAGGAATTGGGGAGGAGAGATGGGAACCCTGCCAAGACATAGGCTGCAAATGTGATGGCCATGAGGCATAGGGACATGGATGAGAGGGGAAAGACAGCGCTGCTTGGTGAAGAGGTGCTGGCCACACCTGGGTGCAGAAGGTGGACAGGGATATTGCATCCCAGGGTATGACCGCAAATGTCCGCCTTTGTAAATAGACCCAAACAGAAAGGCCTCTTTGTGTTTTAATGCTAATAGAATGGGATGTTAATAGAAGCAGGGCAAATCTGGGCACAAACCCTCCCCCCCCCCCCCCCCCCATGATGATGTGATGTTGAAACCAGTTTCGGCAGGCGCACATTAAACCTTTAGAACCAAGTGCCGTTGTACAAAGTGGCTGTGAGTTCCCTCCTTGCTCTGAAAAGGGTTTTTTTTTTCCACCTCTGTTGCAATGAGCTTGCTGTTGTCACACTAACACAAGCAAAACAGGTCAGGCTGGTTTTGAACAAGGAAAAAACAAGAAAAAAGAATCAAATGTTTTCCTCACATTGCAATTAAAAAGCTTCAACCCAAACCTATGGTCACAGCTCAAAAGTTCCCCCTGGATCTGAAGCAACAGAGATGCCTCCAAGGCAATTCTTATTTCCCTTCTGTTCTCCAGTCCTTGTTATTATCCAGGAACTTCAGACTCAAAATGGAAGCAATTTTTGCCCCACAAGCTGGAAGGGCTAATTTGGTACCACTGTTTATTAGGCACCTCTAACATGTGAAAACACCCCTTCTTGGGTTTAAGCCCCATTTAAATTAACTCACTGTTGTGGTTTAACTGCAGCTGGCAACTAAGCCCCACGCAGCCACTCACTCACTAACCCCCGGTGGGATGGAGGAGAGAATCAAAGGGTAAAATGAGAAAAAACTCATGGGCTGAGATAAAGACAGTTTAATAGGTAAAGCAAAAGCTGTGCACACAAGCAAAGCAAAGCAAGGAATTAATTCCCCACTTCCCATGGGCAGGCAGGTGTTCAGCCATCTCCAGGAAAGCAGGGCTCCATCACACGTAACGGTGACTTGGGAAGACAAACGCCATCACTCCGAATGTCTCCCCCCTTCCTTCTTCTTCCCCCAGCTCTGTATTACAGAGCATGACGTCCCATGGTCTGGGATATCCCTTGGGTCAGTCGGGGTCAGCCTGGCCGTGTCCCCTCCCGACTCCTTGTGCCCCCCCCCAGCCTGCTTGCTGGTGGGGTGGGGTGAGGAGCAGAACAGCCCTTGGCTCTGGGTGAGCACTGCTCAGCAGGAACGAAAACATCCTGTGTTATCAACACTGTTTCCAGCACAAATCCAAAACTCAGCCCCATACCAGCTAGGGTGAAGAAAATTAACTCTATCCCAGCCAAACCCAGCACACTCACTCAAGTTAACGCTCTGGAGTAATTTAAGAATTCAGATGAACCTCATCACTGAGATTAACCTGAGTTGGTCTGTGCCCTGGCCCTGGCTACAGAGCCCCCCAGGCTCCCCTCGCCAGAAAAGGCCTCTCATTCATTCATGCCCAAATCCGTGTCTCATCCTTACACGCTGCCTTGTTAGAGCGCAGTGCTCCTGAGGCTGTACAGGGCTTGCGTACCTGTGTGTGGCAAAGGCAAAATAGCAGAAATGACTCATCTATTTGCAAAATCAGAGCAAACCCATCTTTATTAGTGACATACTGCTGGTGTATGTGAGAGAAGCTGTGCACCAAAGACAAGAGCTGATTGCCTCTGCTTATTCAAGAGGTTATTCTAATAATCCATACAATTCTCCTACAGTCTACTGCCCACCTTCTAAATTGCATTTTGTAGGGGGATTAAAGACAGTGGTAATTCCTGGCATTATGGTTGTGCCTCATAATTCAGCAATACCCTTCAGGGGTTGCAATAACTCATATTGCCCCTGAAGCAAGTTAAATATTGCCCCTGTTTCTCATCACAAGTCAGAGATGGCATTTCCAGAAACTGCATGAAAACATTCTTTTGGCACAGCAGGTTTAGGGAAGGAAACAGGCTTACATGGATGGGTGGCAGTTAAAATGACCCCGTTTCATACTCATGCTCCTTAGTGCTGGTTGTTCAGGCTTCCCCTGGTAGCAATAACAACCCTGGAGGCATAAAGGTGTGGTTCAGGGAGATTTTAGCGCTCTGAACCCAGCTATATTATTCTTTCTAAAGCTGGATGTTTTTTTATTTGGGTCCCTATTACCAGCATCAAACTTTACCCAACCCAGAAGAGACTGAAGGGAAACAGATTGTGCCAGGATATAGCTTTCCCTGGCAGGTTCTTTGTCTTCATTGCCATGGTCCCACATAAAAAGCTGCTTGTTTATAGCATACACATTAAAAACCCAAACCCAAACCCAGCCTGGAAACTGCATTCGTTGAACAACTTTCATGCTGATGGGGTGACCACAAGACACACTTGCGAGGGGAGGCTCTTAGGATGATTTCCATCGCAGGAGCGAGCACACTTTATGGATCACGTACATCAGGGTAGCTACGAATGCGAATACCTACAATGGAAAAACACATCATCCAGTTAACTTTTTATTATATGGTATGAGTTCCTGCACTGAGCAAACACCTCATGATGCATTATTGTTACGGATGCACGCATACGCAAATCCAACACGTGTTAAAGCTCAGATTCCTGCTGGGGGGCGGGCGGGGAAGAGTGTACTGCCACAGTTATATTTCTGTTGACTCTTGCATGTTTGGAGGCATTCATACGTAGCAGGACCAGGACTAGTTTGTCTCCCCTCTCCCTGAATGGTTGATGCGAGTAAAGACTTGCCCTTGAGGCTGCTCCGCAGTCACCTCCTCACCTTCCTGCCCCTGCTTGCCAGGCACTCACCACAGCAGCAATGTTCTCCCGGTAGATGGTCATCCCCACAGGATCGGTAAGCGTGCTGACGCTATAGGTGAAGTAGGCTTCCAGCACGGCAGCACTGAGGTAGAACAGAGCTGCTGTCTCCTGGCAGATGATGTCCTAAGAAACAAGGATCACACAGTCATTTCCAAGGAGGGAGCACACTGCCAAGGGGAAGAAAAAGGAACCCACACAAGCAAGCCCCAGCCTGTGATTTGGAGTGCAGTAGCAGCAAAGGAGGCAATTGTCTACCAGTGACACCAGGGAGGGGAGAAGCCCTGAGGTTTGTCACATCCACTTACCAAGGTGACCCAGGAGCTGCTGCCCCCATGGGCCCCACAGATGTAGAGGCACAGGAGGGTGGTGGACATGACGAAGCAGAACACAGAGACAAACATCACCCAGCCTTGCAGGATGGGTACCGGGACCTTCGAGGATGCCACCAGGATCCAGACAAGGCCCCCAAAGATCTGCAAGTGAAAGTGGAAGAGAGGTTGAACATGGGATAAATTGGCTTATCCAGAGCAGAGCCAAAAGCCACGCATGCCTCTGGCACCAGCACTGCCCATGGCAATAGCCCAGGGATGCCTTTGAGTTCTTCCCAACCTCCACTTGAAACTGGGTATTTAGCTGGGAGCATCTGCCTTTGATCTTGACCCCAAAAAAGCCTCCCTGCCTCCTGGTGTCACTGCCATTCACACCCTCTCCACATCAGTGTGCTCAGGAGGTTCAGACATTTTTGAAGGCTGGTTTCGATGAACAGGGAGGTTTATTCAGAAGGGCACATTTGCTTCACACCCAGTGTGACAGATCCTTGAAAGGAGTGGTGTCAAACCCAGCTCACTTGCACAAACGGCACATGAAGGCCACATGCAAACGTCGCCCTGAAAGGACAGACAACAGGTTGAAGAGAGATAATATGGCCAGTTTTACTCTCCGAGGTAGGGGAAATAAGGTTGAGGCTCCCAGCTCTTCCTGGCAAGGAGGGCTTGCATTGCTGCTCCAGCTATTTGGGTCATCCTTCGTCGGTTACACCGGAGCTGTGTAAGGTACCAGCTGCTGGTCCGGTAGCAGGTGGGACCCCATTCTTCTCAGCCAGCCTTGGGAGTTTTCTATGGGTTTTCTGGTGGGGTGGGGAACACAAGGACAGCTATATCTAGGTTTCATCCTTTGCCAGCAGATTCCTACACAAGAGGATGAGAGCACGATGTCCGATGCTGCGGAATATCTGAGCTGCAGGTGGTGTCTTTGCACTAAAATGCAATCAGCAGCTTTTCTCTGCTGCAAATCAGTCCAGTTGTTTCTTGAACCTGTGCAAAGTTTAGTCTATGCAGCATCCTATGATAAGGAGCTCCTCAGCTGAACCCACACTGTGTGGAGACCAGTGCTGCTGTGGGGACCTATCCCTCATCACCGGCTGGTCTTGGATTTGCAGGCAAATCTCCATAGGTAAGAGAGCCTCACTGGTTCTAAGATCATTCTGATTGCTGGTGTATCCCAGGCCAGCCTTTGCCAGCATCCAAGTGCCAACTCATACAAATCATGGCGTTTCCACTTTCTTGGAGGCATTTTGCAAGTGGAAAAAAAGTTTCTGATTTATGATACTCAGAAAATGCCACATCATTTGTGTCACCCCACATTTGTAGGAAAGTTCATTGGTTCCATTATGCAAATCGATACATTAAATCAATGATGTGGTTGAGACCTTGCAAATATCTGAGTGAAAATAGGTCTTCCAAAGTGCTGCTGTTTTGGTGCCCCTTGTAACAACCAAAACCTGACACTTGTACACTAATCCAGTCCCTGTAATAACTCATGTGTTGACACCATGAGTGCGTTGCAGCTAAAGATCCGGGAGAAAACCTTATAGTTTCTCCATTAAAATCCAGCACAACTGGGGTGAGATATGAGGTTTGGGGCAGAAGTATCACTTCTCGTCGCTTACTACTCCCCATCTCTCCTTTCTGCAGGATGTGATTTCTCACTCAGGCAAGTATGTTTGACGTGGTTTGATTACTGACTTTGGTTTTATGATGCTGCTGTTCAGCAGACTCATAAAAATGAGGAAAGGGTCAAGAGGCTTTCAGTAACAACCCACAGCAGGTTGGGGACAGCAGTCTAAGAAAAACTTATCTTTCAAATGGCCTTTTACAAAGAAAATGTTTCTGTTTTCAGCTTGTTTTAGCTTTTGTTTTAGCTTTTCCAGATATGCAGAAAGCTCTTCAAATAAAATAGATTACAAGAATTAAGCCCAGCCTCACAGAATAAAAATGGTAGTTCTTAATCAGCACATCCAGATGTGGCAGTCATCTGAGCTGCAGGCAGGACCTTCTGGCATTTTCACAACTGTCTTAGCATTTGAAATGACAATTTTTTTTTTGTAGTTACTGTATTAACCCACTGCGGGCAACCTCAGATTCCACTAAGGGTTGAGAAACTCTATCCTTCTGAATGCTGTGATTCAAGGCAGCCACCTCCTTTGTACACAGCAGAGATAATACAGCTGCACAACCTAGAGTCATACACCTCCGGAGATGGAGAAATCCGGTTATGCAGCATTCCTCTTTCCCTGGTGGTTCCTGAACCTTTAGGATGCACATTTCCAGGTCTTACCCAAACCAAAGGATAGGGTGCTTATTTTTGTCTCATTAAGAAAGCTGCCTTGCCAAATCCCCTGGAGACAGGAATGACAAACAGTTCAAGGCACAGCTGGTACTGCAAGAATGCCGAGGCCAACAGTACGCTCAGCACCAGGACTAATACAACCCGGTGGCAGGGGTGGCTGGCAAGTGTCTGCCCAGCCAGAATCTCCACAGGGACTTTGCACCCTCCTTCGTGCAGCTGTGGGAAACCTGGAGCTTGCTCTCAGGGCCCGGGCACAGAGAAAAAGTCCCCAGACCATATTTGAAGGCGCTGAAGCAAAGCCTTCCTCTTCGCAGTTCCTCTTTGCTTTACTGCTGTCACTAGGAGAATGAGGTAACGCTGTGAATTCCAGGAGTGTGGGCTGAGTTGGGTGACAGGAAAGGACTTGGTCCCAGATGGCAAAGTTGAAGTTTTTAGTGTGAAATAATCTGAATGCCATCCTACAACACCCAGCCAAACCCCTCAGTGTTGGATGAAAGTGCTCAGGCTTTGGAAAAAGCCTCTCAAACTGTTGTGAGAAGAGCAGGTTTCATGGGTGGGTGCAGAGGACAGAGGAAAAAGGTTCCAGTTGAAACTTTCCCTCTTTTAGTCAGTGCTCACAGCAACTGCTTTTAATCCCCTGTGCCAAATCCATTAAGATTATGATCTTCTCCTGCTCAATGAAATTACAATACGGGAAGAATTTACAAGGTGTTTGTTCACCATTGCCCACACACCCAGGTCCAGCACTTTGCACCTCCAGCTCGGGAATTTTGCAGCGAAGCAGTGCAGCTTCAACAGCCCAGGCTCTTTGCTACTGTGAACAATTACCTCAGTTAGCCTTTACCCCCTGCTTTAAGCAAGCAGTTTATCCTCTGCCTGTATCAGCTGCCAAAATCATCTTCAGTTAACTTAATGGCTCAATTTGGCAATCTAGTTTAAAACTGCCAGCAACTCCTTCAACTTTTTCACACAGGAAACGACAAAACCTTTTTACAGGTGCCACAAAAATCGACAAAACCTTTTTACAGGCGCCACAAAAATCCCTTTGCAGGCTAAAGGAGCGCTGCTGAGCCCCAGCTCAGGGCTTTGTGGTTTTCTTTGCGGGTGAGCCCCATCAAGGGCTGTCCCCAGACCTTTGTGGCTCGGCGACCTGGTGTGGTTCCTGAACCACACGCTTGCTGCCCGGTCTCATCCCTCGCACACCTGCAGCACGAACTGTGCTGGATGCCCCCACCAGCGGCATCCGCCCTCCCCCAGGGAAAAGCCAGCACTCACGATTTCAGGGATGAAGAGCACATCTGGGAAAGTCGTCAGGACAGCCAGGCCGCTGGGTAAAGAGGCGGTGGAAGTTGCCGAGGACATTGCGAGCCTCTCCCGCGGTGACTGTCAGCTGCTCTGGCTCTAGCTGCCGGAGGTAGCTGCCGAATGCAGCCTCCTTCCTTCCTTCCTCCCTCTCTCTTCCTCCTTCCCTCCCCTTCTTCCTGCTTTTCCTTCTTCCCTCCCTCCTTCCTGCTGGCAGGTGAAGACAGCTGTGAATGGCACCGGTGTGGCCAAACCCCGTGACCTGGGGATACTCGGTGGCTGTGGGAGGTTTTCAGGAGACGGGGGCAGCCCTGGGGCGTTTTCGGAAGAGCTGTCCGCACAAGCTGAGCGCACGGGGCAAGTCCCTGGGCGGTGGTGGGTGGCACTGGCTTCCATCCGATGGCGACAGGGAAGACCTGTGCCCATCCAGCTGGGCAGCCTCCAATCCCCTTTATTTGCACAGTAAATCAGCTTGTCCCCACCCGCGTGAGCTGGCCACAGCCGCGGGCACGAGGCCAGCTGGCGGCCAGGGCAAGCCAGGACCTGGCAGCTACCGCCAAAGAGTGGGGCTGAGGAACGTCTCACAGTCGGAGACGCGTCCCAAGACGAGGGCAGTCGAATTGCAGGGCAAACCACTTCTATCGTCTCAGAAGGACATTGGATACGCCAAGGTGTGTGGTTTGGGTTTGTACGGCGGGGTTTTGGTACCGGGTGAGGGTCCGCAGGGCCGGCTCCTGTGAGAAGCTGCTCGAAGCTCCCCCGGCTCGGAGCCGGACCCGCCGCTGGCCCAGGCCGAGCCCCTCAGCGACCGCGGTCGCGCCTCTGGAAGAGTGGAGTTAAGAAGGGAAACCTGCGGTGAGTCGGGGGATTGGAATGTGAGAGGAACACCTCTGCGGGTACCGAGGTCAGGGAAGAAGGCAGGAGGGGATGCCCCCGCAGCCCGCGGTGAGGCGGCAGGCTGTCCCCCCCAGCCATGGAGGGGAGCGGGGGAGCAGATGCCCACCTGCAGCCCGGGGAGAGAGGAGCCCACGCTGGAGCAGGGGGATGGATGCCCCCCAGGATGGCCGGGACTCCGTGGGAAAGCCCACGCTGGAGCAGTCTGTGCCTGAAGAACTGCAGCCCGTGGAAGGGACCCACGCTGGAGCAGTTCATGAAGGACTGCAGCCCATGGGAAGGGACCCCACGGTGGAGCAGGGGAAGAGCGAGGAGTCCTCCCCCTGAGGAGGAAGGAGCGGCAGAGACAACGTGTGATGAGCTGACCCCAAGGCCATTCCCCGTCCCCCTGCGCCGCTGAAGGGAGGAGGGAGAGAAATCGGGAGTGGAGCTGAGCCGGGAAGGAGGAAGGGCTTGGGGGAAGGTGTTTTAAGATTTGGGTTTTACTTCTCAGTATCCTTGTTTTGATCTGATTGGTAGTAAATTAAATTGATTTTTTTTCTTTCCCAAGTTGAGTCTTTTTTTTGCCTGTGACCATAAATGGTGAGTGATCCCCCCTGTCCTTGTCTTGACCCACGAGCGTTTCTTCACATTTTCTCCTCCTCATCCCGCCGTGGGGGAGGAGTGAGCAAGCGGCTTTGTGATGCTTTGTTGCCAGCTGGGCTTAAACCACAACACAAGGTAAAAAAAATTACCTAAAATAATGAGATTGCCCAAGCCGTTTGGCTTCCTTTTTTTTTTTCTTTTTTTTTAGTCTGGAGTCCATGGGAGTGAGTCATTCCCCTCTCCATAATATGGAGTGTTTCTTTCTTTTTAACATGCTTACTTGGATACCCAGCATAATCACACAACTCTGGAAGCTAAGGACAAAGACATGAAACATCAGGAAAAGAAAAGGAGCAATGTGGCAATGCACATAGCTGTGGCCCAGTGACCCATGGAAGAAGTGCCCATTTCAGCCAGGCCCTATATATGGTGCTTGCCCTTCGGCATGTCCCCATGCACAAGTCTTTGGTGCAGGGTCTGGAGCAGGAGGTAGGACTGCCTCATTCCTGGCCCCACACACCTGGCACATTGTCCTGGTTTCAGCTGGGATAGAGTTAAGTGTCTTCCTAGTAGCTGGTACGGTGCTACGTTTTGAGTTCAGTATGAGAAGAATGTTGATAACACTGATGTTTTCAGTTGTTGCTAAGTCATGTTTAGACTAAAGTCAAGGATTTTTCAGCTTCTCATGCCCAGCCAGCGAGAAAGCTGGAGGGGCACAAGAAGTTGGCACAGGACACAGCCAGGGCAGCTGACCCAAACTGGCCAACAGGGTATTCCATACCATGTGATGTCACATCCAGTATAGGAACTGGGGAGTGGGGGCGGGGAATCGCCGCTCAGGGACTAGCTGGGTGCCGGTCGGCGGGTGGTGAAGCAATTGCACTGCGCATCATTTGTATATTCCAATCCTTTTATTATTGCTGTTGTAATTTTATTAGTGTTATCATTATCATTATTAATTTCTTCTTTTCTGTTCTATTAAACCATTCTTATCTCAACCCACGAGTTTTACTTCTTTTCCCGATTTTCTCCCCCATCCCACTGGGTGGGTGGGGGGGTGAGTGAGCAGCTGCGTGGTGCTTAGTTGCTGGCTGGGGTTAAACCACGACACACACGCAGCTCCGATAACTGCCACCGCCAGCTCTGGCCAAGAGCCTCCAGCCAGCCTGCTCGCCGCTGCAACGGAGGGCACGTTCAGGAGGGCACGTTCAGGCACCGTCGCTTTGCTCCCAGTGACGGCGGCAGCTGGTGTCGCAGCCCCAGGGCAGGAATGGGGTACCCTGGGCAGCACTGAGCGTGGTGGCGAGGCTACGTGAGCCTGCTACATTGGAATAATGGTGGCACCTGCACCGTTGGTGCAGATCCTTCTGGCTGGGAGCGTGACGGGTTCATTTTGCAGCAGGCTGGCAGGCAGGAGGAAATGGGGAGAGCTCTGCAGGGAGGAACGGAGTAGACACCTGCCCTGAATACAAGGGAAACAGAGACACTGAGAGCATCAAGTACAAGAAAGGAAGACAGTGTGAAAACTTTCTCTTACAGAGGAAGCAGTGGGGCAGATGGCTGGAGGAGGCTGCAGACTCAGAAAAATTGGACAAATGCTTTTAATAAGCAGATGAAGGGAGGGGGATGGTCCCCACTTTAGGGACCTCTCCACCTTATTTTATACAACGTGCACAAGAACGTGACCAGAAAGAGAAGGATGCTCTGGCATAGGTAGGCCTGAGCCCAGGTTGTTTGGAGTATCAAACCTGCCTGAAAAACAATCATCACCAGGACTTGCCATAAGCATTGCAAGCACAACGAGCACCTGTTAAAGTCCCTGGGCAGCCTTGGCAGGACACACCAGACAGGGTCCAGGGGTGCTTGAAGAGGCCTTAGGGGGTAGGTGAGGGTGAGGGTTAGGTGGTAGAGCAAGTGCAGAGCCCCAGTGTTGGTGAGACTGTGAAGGGGTATGAAGGAATACCCCTTACTGAGCTCTTGAGTGCTCCCTTTTGGTTTTTTTTTCCCCAACTAGTTCATTGAAGCAAGACAATTTGAGTGTATAATTCTATGAGGTTTTTTCTGATTATGTTTTCTCACTTAAATGCAGAGTCCATGCTGACCACCCCCTGCCACAAGTACCATGCAGGGGACTCATGACTTCTTCTTCAAAGGTTGGAGAGTGATTTTGCTGTATGTGCCTAATTTACTGCTTATTTAGTGAGATTACATGTGCCATAAGATTACACAGGTATACGTATGTATAAAAACTTACCTATGTGACAGACATACAAACCAGTCAGCAAACAGGTAGAGCAGAAAGCAGTGGGAGTGCAGGCACAGAGCTGCACAGAGACAACTTCAGAGCGGGGATAGCTGTCTCTGTAAGGGGTAGAGCTGAAGCTACGTAGCCCTCCTGTTCCTGGGACCACGGGACTGGTCCTGTCCCAGGGACACCGGTGCTTGGTTCGGTTCAGCAAGGCTGAATAAGCTTTGAAGAACCCCTTCTTTGCTTGTTATTAGAATATAATTTCTTGAAGGTATGGCTTCTCCTATTTTGTTTCGTGTCCTCCTCTGTTGGTTGGGAAGCAGCATGTTACTAAAAGCAGCTATCAATATGTTGGGAATTGCCACACCATTGCAAAATTGCGACCTGCTTTTGTTGGTGGTTCTCAGTACAAGAGAAGTTTTCTTAGAGTTGGCCCGTAACAGTTGACTTTCCCAACTGCCAACTGATAATTTCCTTTGCAGCAATCTGTTCCTTGCATTATGACATGCAAACCATAATTCCTTCTTCTCCTTCCCTTCACTTGGGGTACCACAGCTCTCTTTGAAACTGCCTCTGAATTCTCCTTCCATAACATCTCAGATGCATTTCCTTTGCCTCATTTCCAGCCCATTCCTCCTTGTCCTCAACACGGTGCACAGGGAGAAGTCGATTCCCTTTTCTCTTTGCAGCATACTTTTAGAAATGTAAAGGCCCTCATGCAGCTCTCTTCTGCCTTCTCTTCCTGACCTTAAACAACTCCATTCACCCTACGATTAATCCTTCTTCAGAGACCATGCTTTCCAAAACCCTGATCCTTCTTAGTCATATTCTCCAGATGCCTCTAATTGGCGTGTACCTTTCTTGAACGGTGATCCTCAGAAACGGACACCGTGTCAGCGGAGAAATACCAGGAGCCCCCAGCCCAGGCATGACTCTGGGAGCAGTTTTCCATCAGCCGTCAGTAATTTGATCGAGACTAACGTCTGTTAGCTTGCTCATGGGAACATCAGGTGAGAGGGTGTGGAGGCTTTCTGGAGTTCACATCCAGGTACCTGCCCTTGATAAGGTGTTACGCTCTCAGAAAAGGGAACTGGTTTGTCGCTCCTTTCTCACAGTCCCCTCTTTGAAGTCGTCTTTGGTTGTGATTGCCTGAATACATGTGAACTATTGGATAATTTCTTTCTTTGAGTATTTTTGTGGGTGGGAATGGAAATTTAACTCACGACTTAAAATAACGTGATTTAATTTCTAAAGGAAATTAATGAATTTTCAACTTGATTTAATTTTTCTTTTCTCCTCCTCCCTCTTATTATCCATTCTTCACCATCCTTCCATGACAAAGCATGTTGCTGTGGGGACACGGTTGAACCGCACGGGGCCGGTGGGGCTGGTGCTCATTCTTGGACCACGGACACGCTTTCCTTTTCAGAAACCAGCCCGATGGCGTTCAGCACGAGCATTTGTTTTCATGATTCCTGCAGCTTTTGTTGTGCTTGTTCTCATCTGTGTTTGGCGAGGGAAACAGCTACGAAACAGAAATGCCTGACATCAGACAGTCACCGTTAGGTCAGACGATCTCACATTTGAGTGCCCGGCCTCACTGCTGTCCTCCTAAGGCACCTCCAGCAGTCGGGAGGAGGGGAGAGAGGTGGGTGGTGCATTTTGTGTTTTCCTGCTGGGATGCTGATGCTCTAAACCCCTCTGCCACAGAGCCAGGCCTGTGCTGAATCAAAGTCGTGTCTGCCCAACAAGGGAAGAAGAGATTTCGGCACGCTCAGCTGCGGAGTTTTACCAAGTTAATTCCTCGATGTTTTTGCTCCGGGGAGTCAACACGAACGTCGCTGATACTGACAGCGTGGGAGAGCGTCACAGGGCTCGGCCAAATCCCCTCCCTCTCTGCAGCCTGGTGAAGGGGACGACGTCCTCTCTGCAGCTGGCCGGCCAACAGCGAGGTTTTTGCAGACGTGGTGCCCTCCGCAACACCCACGCCGCGTGTTTGGACCAGCTCGTGTGCCCATCTTGTTGTCGGCAACGGGCTCTTCTGGAGAGGGGAAAAGCCGAGGGGGAACCAAACCGGGTCTTGCCACTCCTGTGCCGAGCTGTGCACGGCCTCAGCCCTTCCTGCGGGGAGCGGACACCCTGTCCCGACGGATCCGCGAGGGGAGAGAGCGGCTCTCCTCCGGGGAGGAGGTGGCGGGCAGCCTGCCTAGAGGTGCGGAGCCCGTGGCCGGTGCTGCAGCAGGCACCTGGTGGGCTCCGGGCTGTGGGACGTGGGTGTCCCGGCGGGTGTTTGAAGGCTGAGGTCCCAGAAGTTCAGAGGCTGAGCACCGGAGTCGGAGGCTGGGCACCTCGGCCCGAACAGAGATCGTTACAGCCCTCCCCTCCTCGGGAAACTGACAGACTTGGTTATGGTTGTAGTATGGACACAAGGGGCGAGAAGGGTCCTAAACGCAAGCTGGTTCAAAACCTGTCTGTCAGAGAGATTTATTCCTGTGCAATAAATGAAGCCTGGCCCAGGCACTGAGCTACACCTGGCGGGGCAGAAACCAGCCAAGGGCTTTGTGCTTGGGGAGCTCCAGTCGTCCTGTTCTGGACACGGGGAGAAGGGTCCTGGCTTGGGAAATACCCGTGGCCGTGTACATCACCCCCGAGCCAAGCAGGAGTTGCCTGAGCAGGCTTAATTCTGGCGCTGCCCGGCTTTGTGGTGCTTGACTGAAAAGGTGGTGTGGAGTTACCTTCTTCAGTGCAGTGTCACAAATGTGCCTTTGCTCTTGGTGTGGGTGCCTGTTGCTCTTTCATCCCTGCTGCTCACAGGGGGGGAGGAGGGGACTCGCTTTCAGAGAGGCCCCCCTGCCCTCATGCTTGTGAAAGTCTTGTAGGGTCTAGTCTAAAGCGCACTGGCTTGCACCTCGCGTTCCCTGCTGAGAACCCATTTGCAGAATTTGCTGCATTCTGGTGTTTGGCAGCCAGAAATGAGTCTCTTGGCTTTATTTTTCTTCTGTATCGCAGTATAGTAATGCTGGGTGTCTCTTGCAGCATCTTCTGATGAGCTTGAAACTAAGATGAGGAGACTAGAACAGCCTGGTCACCAAGTTGGCTTCTCTGCGATACACTGCGGGGACCTGTTCTTAGATGACTTTCAGGCTTGATGGTAAGAGACTCAAGTTGCAGAGAAAGAGTATTCTGAAGGTGAAAAGTTGAACGGAAGCAAAACTGGGTAGAAATGAATACCTTACTGAGCTGACACCTAGTCCAGATTCCACAAGCTTGTGCAGCTGTAGCTCACGTTCACGCATGCGCTTGGTGATGGTGTGGGGTGCTTTGACCCAACTGAAAGCCAAGTGTAGCCTGCTCTCCCTTCTAGCTTTTCCTATAAGCGTCTCTTCCAAGTACCAGTACCTGCTGTCTGTCTGTCTGTCTGACAAGGTCTGTTTGCACCCAGCCACACAAAATGGGGACATTTAGCAGCAGTACCTCAGATCATTCTAGAATAGCCTTTGCTTTGAAATGCATTACTTCTTGCTAGAAAGTGGGAAACGGCCAAGGCCAAAATACCTTCCGCTTGACACATTTCATAAAAATTCATCTCGGTTCTTAGATCAGCCTATTCTGTTCTAGGCTTATTGCGTTCCTGAAGGGCAATCTCCGTGGTTCCTTCCTCTCTGCCTTCCCAAGGTGAATTCACTTGGTAGGGTGGAGTGATTCCCCTTTCTGCTTGGTACATACAGTGTCATATCTGGTGATTGTGGTAGCATCTTGCATTTGGGAAGAGCAAGCGAGGAACATTTGTTCCCAGTGGGGAGGCCAGTCGAAAGGTTTGCAGTTGTTGTGGACCCTTGCAGAGCAGAATCGCACCCGACTTCTCCCGAGATAACTGTCCTGGGTAAACACGCTTTCCCTTTGCTGTATGTGGCGCTCTGTGCTTGAAGCATAGTCCTGCCCACAGTTATATTTAAATGGGCATGTTTTTATGAATGATATTTCTATAAAAGTACTTATATTTTATGACTGTCAATATAGATTTTATGTCTGTCAACATCTATATGTAGTTTTCTACAAAATGTACGTAAAGACGTTTGTATTTAACATGGGAGGGGGAATGTCTCTGTATGAGATACTGCCAGCTTGGTGCTTTTTGGGGAGTTCTCCACCCTGGGGCTTTTTGGACCTCTTCACCATTTGTTTAGGATCCCATTAAGGTTTGTTTTTTTCCTGAAATGCTACAACACCCAGCCTTTTTTGGAGTGCTTCGCAGCTGCTGTGGAGGAGTGCTTCACCACTGCCAGTCTGGAGGAGTCCTTCACCGCACCTGCCTGGAGGAGTGGATCAATGTTTCGTTTTCTGGGAGCCCTTCACCATTTGGTTTTTGGGAACTTTCCACCCCAAGGCTTTTTTGGAACGTTCTGTTGCCTGGGTGTTTAACGAGCACTCTCACCGGAGATTTTGGGGCATGCTTCAGCTTGGGGCTTTTTGAGAGGTCTCCGCCCCTGGGCTTTTTGCAGTGCTTCACCATTTTGGTTTTTGGGATCCCATTAAGGTTTGGTTTTTTTCTACATTTCTACAACACCTTGCGTTTTTGGAATGCTTCACCACGCGGCCCCCAAAGGAGCGCTTCATCGCCACTGCCCTGGAGCAGTGCATCACTGCATGGTCCTAGAGGCATGGACAAACGTATGGTTTTTCTGGGAGCTGTTCACAACTGATTTTTTTAATTTGCTTGGTTTTTTAGTAGCTGTCCACCCTGGGGCTTTTTGAGAGTTCTCCACCCTGGGGCTTTCTAGAGCTCTTCACCGTTTGTTTTTTGGGGATCCCATTAAGGTTTTGTTTTTTATTTTCTGGAATGCTACAACACCGAACATTTTTGGAGCACTTTGCTGTGGAGGAGTGTTTTGCGGCTGCCACCCTGGAGAAGTCCTTGACCGTGCCTGCCTGGAGGAGTGCACCAGCGTTGTTGTGTTTTGGGAACCCTTCACCATTTGGTGTTTGGGAGCTCTCCACCACCCAGCTTTTTGGGTGTCTCAATGTTTGGACATTTTGAGTGCTTCACCCTGCTGCATTTTAGGGCCGTTGCACCCTGGGTTTTTTTGTCAGCTCTTCTCCTTGGTGTTTTTGAGAGTTCTCCACCCCGGGCCTTTTTGGATCTCTTAACCTCTTGGTTTTTTGGGGATCCCATTAAGGTTTTGGGTTTTGTTTTCTGGAATGCTACAACACCCAGCATTTTTGGAGTGCTTCACCGCTGCTGTGGAGGAGTGCTTCACCGCTGCCACCCTGGAGGAGTCCTTCATCGCGCCTGCCTGGAGGAGTGGATCAACATTTCTCTTTTTGTGAGCCCTTCACCGTTTGGTTTTTGGGAACTCTCCGCCCTGGGAGCTTTTTGGGAGGTCTCCAACCTGGGGGTTTTGGGAATCCTCCAGCCTAAGGCTTTTTGGGAGTGCTCCAGCCTGTTGGTTTTTTGAATCATTTTATTGTTTCTCTATTTTCAGTGCTTCACCCCGGTGCTTTTTTGCATGTGTCCAGTCTGGGGGCTTTCTGGGAGTTCTCTACTCTGGGGCTTTTCTGGAGCCTTTGATTGCCTGGGTTTTTTGGAGCGTTCCAGCCTGGGGCTTTTTTGAATCCTTTTACCGTTTTGATATATTGAGCACTTCCCCCCAGGCTTATTTGCATGTCTCCACCCTGGGGTTTTTTTTGCTAGGTGTCCACCTGGGGGCTTTTAGGAAGCTTTCCACCCCTGGGACATTTGGAGCTCACTTTTGCCTGGGATTTTGGAGCTTTCCAGCCCCGGGCTTTTTCAGATCACTTCACCCCAGCACTTTTTGGGAGCACTATGGCTTGGGCTTTTTGGGAGCTTTCCACCCTGTGGCCTTTTTGGAGCCCTCCACCTTTTGGGTTTTTTTGAGCTCTCCACTGCTGGGCATTTTTTGAGCACTTTGCCATCTGGCTTTTTTTTTGTGGGAGCTTCACTGTTGTCCTTTTTTGAGAAATTTTGTGTCTGGCTGTTTTGGGGAGCTTCATCAGTTAGCATTTTTTTGGGGTGCATCACCATGCAGCTCTGGATGAGTGCAACACCATGCTGCCCTGAAGTAGTACTTTACCATTTGGTTTTTTGGGAGCCCTTCATTGACTGGATTTTTTCAAGCACTCCATCCCAGGGCTTTTCCGGAGCGCTCTACCTCGGTGTGGCACAGAGAATGGTGAGTATGTACATTACACTGGTATCCAGTATGTATACATGCAGAATGATCTGAAGCTGGAGAAATAATCTGAAAGAAATGCAATAATCTGTAATTAGCTGTATTCTATGAAGTAAAGGGTAACCAGCTACATCATTAGTTAGCTTTTATGAAACGGTTTTGCAGAAACTGGTCTTGGGGCTGCAGTACATGACAACTGAATGTGCTTTGGCTGTATTTCAGGAACAGTTTTTATGAAAAAGAATCCTAGTGGTGTATTTTATTAACCAGATGAGTGTAGGTTAACCACGCAGCAGTACCTGATGTCTGCCCAGAATGTGCAATGCCTTACCTGGAGCTTTGTTTGGGCATCAGCGATCAGATGCACAGAAAGAAGGCAGGAGAGCTGAAGGGGAGAGTAAAGGTAGTGTAGTTTAGGCTACAGAAAATTAGGGGCGAAAGAGGAAAGAAAGAAAAGGTGCTGCAGAGAGACATGTAATCACCTTCTGGCCCCTCTGTAACAAGAGGCTGGGAATAAGGCCAGGAAAGAGAACTTTCTGAGTGATGAGGTAGCTAAGTGCTGCAGTAAGGGTCAGAGAGAGATGGCACAGCTTTTCATGAGAGCCTTAAACATCAACTCCCAATTTGTCAGCATTGAGTAGGGTGCTTTAGTTGATTCTCTCTCCTCTTGAGAGAGACCTAACTCAATGGTCTCTGGGAGGTCTCTTTCATTCTGTATTTATGATTCATAACTAGAAGACATTTTTGTCCCTACAGGAAAAAGGGCTGTGGAGAAAGACAGTGACAACGATGATGAAGATGAACCAAATTAATACGACCTTAATGACCGCTTGATAGATGACGAGGAAGAGATGTGTGAGCCTATTGATGAAGTCTCTGACTGGGAACCAAGTTCAGAAGACAAGGATAATGAAGATGTTGCAACGCTTTTGCAAGGAGCACATAGATTTATTAAGACCAAAAAGGAGCTGCACAGAACAATACAAAGGTCCAATCTGGTTGTGTTAAAACATAGATGTGCAAGGAGAGGAACTACTTTGAGAACTGTTTGTTTTCCTCAGTGATGTAGGCACTACAGGAAGATCATAATGGGAGTGAGGGGACTCAGCAATGCCTTTCTTGTCCATTTGTATTATTTTGGTGGCGTTTTTTGTTTGCTGTCTTAAGTGGTGGAGCCAGAGGATGGAGCTCTGGGATTATATTCTGTGGCAAATGAAGCAGGACTTTTTTAGAAGAGAATTTTCTCAGCTACTTCTTTTCCAGCACCATTGGTGTCTCATAGCTTAAACTATACTTTTAAAGGTTATTAATGCTTCATCTTCTGGTGCTTGGAATAAATATTGGCATTAGGGAAGTCTTTAGGCTTTTGCTCTCATTACAGTAGTACCTATTTCCATGCCTGTACATCACCGGAATTGTGTTCAGTTCACCACAAAGCTGAAATCTTGATGATTGTATTTTTGCACCATTAAACGTATAACAGACTGTGGGGAAAACTTGTAACTGTCTCTGTGATTTCTAAGGACTTTGCTGGAAGGTCTTGCCTTCTGTGTGTTCACCACTTTCCTGAGCTTTCTAGAACAAAATTTGGTCTGCCTTGAGTTAAAACTTTTATCTGCTGGCAGATGACTGGAACCATGTGAATTTGGCACTTTTTGTGGACACAACCCTGAAATTCTTGTGGGGCTCTGGCTCGCCTGTGACCATCTGCCCAGTCATGGTGGACAAGGGACATCCAGATACACTAAAGTTTTCAGCTGGGTGGCAAAATGTTCTCTGCAGGTGCCCTTCAGGGAATAACTGCTCCAGCTGTTGTGTGTTGTGCAGCACAGCCCCAGCACGAACAGCAATGCCACAGTCCAGGGCTTCAGAAGCAGCAGACCTTTGTAGTTGTCCCTTCTGCCTACTTGGGCTACTGCAGAGGATCTTGGAGCAGAAGGATTTTCTTCACTCTGCTGTCAAAACTGTCCCAGCCTGTCCCATTGCCCACTTGCATTTATCTGTGTGAAGCCAGTGGAGGGTTAGGGGGTGTGCGTGTCTAAGGAAATAAATGGGACGAAATACAGGAGGCTAAAGATCAGAGGAAAGGAGACAAAGTGGAGAAGTGATGTGGAGTTCAACTCCCACAGAAGACTGATGTTCAGGTTTGCATTTGAATACAAAATGGGAATGAAGTTAGAGCATTCACGGCCTCAGAGTGCCAGTGTGTTGTTCTTAAAGACCACATATAGTAATTTCCTATCTCTTTAATATGGTTTTGCAGTCTTACAGCTTTTAATCTTTTCTTTTTGAATGCAATTGTATGTATATCCATGCTTGAAGAGGTTGAATTACATCAGAAGCAAAATCTGCTGTTTAGATCTGTACTTGGACATTGTCATGTTCTTGCAAGGTCTTCAGAAAATCAGTTAAATTAAAATGCATGTTGCCGCAAACTGGCCTTGGGCTGCTTTTGGCTGCAGGATAATCTTTTGCCAATTGTGTGTCAGAAGTTTCTCTGAAAGATTGTACATATTGAAAATCTAAACATTCACGATGGGCAACTGTTTCGCCTTTGGGGAACGTTGGATTCTGTTGGCCAGTGGCATAATGTTTGTGAAAGCTATTTCATACAGAAAGAATCCAGTTGGTGTTTTTTTACAGGTCTGATGATTTCTGTGACCGTAACCTTCCTTGAGCAGAAACACTCTGTATCATAGTGGTATCCTGTGAATGGCTTTTCAAGCTCAGGAGCTACTAGCCTTTATTTTGAAAGTAGAAATAGCTTTTTAGCACTGGGGGCTCCCAGTCAGATACATAATCACAAAAGCAAACTTAGAAGTAATTCTTGGTTTTGCACGATAGATCAAGTGTTATTACTGATAAGTCAGGCTGAAAAAAATGAAGTATGACCAAAGCAGCACACTGGAAATGTCAAAGCCGTAATCAAGCCACTCCATACTGGTAGACTGAAGCTATCTCTGTTAGGTGTATTTTCCTGTTCTTGTATTCCTTCCTTAACAGCAGGATATGTTCTTATTCTTCTGGAGGGATGAACTTGTAACTCCAGGATGTTCGAATATTGACTGAAACTACTCCATTTGAGGTGTAGGTGAGACAACTCGGACACTCCCCAGACCCTCCAATGTCCAGTGTTTTTCCAGTGAGTCAGGAATGCATCACAACTCAGTGGCTGAGTCTAGGGATAGTCCTGTGGTTAGACTCACTCCGGCTAGAGTTTATTCTGTAAATCTATTAGTACTGCTTTGGGAGGGATCTCAGTGTGATCTGAATCTAAATGCCAACATGAAGCCAAGGTGTGTCATCAAACGTTTTAACCCTTGGTTGTTCCTATGAAATGTGACAAACTAATTTTTAAAAAGTAGCTTAACTCTATTAGGGTTGTTCTGAAACCTCAGAAGTTAACCAGAGGCTTGGCTTGCCAGTCTGAGATGTAAGACAGTAACTCATAAGAAATTAAAGAGAAGCCTACATCAATTTAATGAAATTGTTCCTGTTTCTGAAAGAACCCTTGAAGTAAAGTAACAAAGAATGTGAAATACAACATGTGAGTTGACTTCAAATCTTTTCTCCTGGCTGTACTGCTGCCTCAGTGTGCTGGGTTTGGCTGGGATAGAGTTAATTTTCTTCACCCTAGCTGGTATGGGGCTGAGTTTTGGATTTGTGCTGGAAACAGTGTTGATAACGCAGGATGTTTTCGTTCCTGCTGAGCAGTGCTTACCCAGAGCCAAGGGCTGTTCTGCTCCTCACCCCACCCCACCAGCGAGCAGGCTGGGGGGGGCACAAGGAGTCGGGAGGGGACACGGCCGGGACAGCTGACCCCGACTGACCCAAGGGATATCCCAGACCATGGGACATCATGCTCTGTAATACAGAGCTGGGGGAAGAAGAAGGAAGGGGGGAGACATTCGGAGTGATGGCGTTTGTCTTCCCAAGTCACCGTTACGTGTGATGGAGCCCTGCTTTCCTGGAGATGGCTGAACACCTGCCTGCCCATGGGAAGTGGGGAATTAATTCCTTGCTTTGCTTTGCTTGTGTGCGCAGCTTTTGCTTTACCTATTAAACTGTCTTTATCTCAGCCCATGAGTTTTCTCACTTTTACTCTTCTGATTCTCTCCCCCATCCCACTGCAGGGGGGGAGTGAGTGAGTGGCTGCGTGGGGCTTAGTTGCCGGCTGGGGTTAAACCAGAACGGTTGGGTTTAGTAATCCTCCACTGTTGGACTCTCAGCAGAATCCGATTCTGATTCCTGTTGTGTGATGATTTGCATGGCCCTTGCCTGCAAGGCCTTAGGTCATGTGTCTGGCTCTTCAGTGTCCCAAGAGGCACGGAGCAGACAGTGGCAACATTACTGAGTAGATCACAGGAAAAAAAGGAGGTTAAAATTACCCAGCAGTCTTCTGCAAAAAGGAGTGGGTTTCAGGGAAATCATTGAGTGGACCCAGCAAAAAAATCACGGAGAAATCCTGTCCAAGGCAACCACTGCTGTAGCAAAGATGTACGTTCTCAGGTAAGACACAGCAGAGCAGCTGTGAAGGCTGTTGTTGCTGTTGTAGAAGAGAAGAGAGATCTGTAGTGGTAAGAGTTTAGTATACTTGAATTACCAGAACGATAGAGCACAGGGGTTTATAATGCTCTTCTAGAGCCTGAGAGTAACTCTGGTCCCTGTCAGTTGAGTGTGATGATAAGAGCGTAACTGGGGAACAGATGCTGCTGACCTCTTTCATACAAACTAGAGAAGTTCTGACTCAACAATGCTTTCATTCTCAGCAAGACACTTCTATCTGTTGTGTATTAAGCTCATGCCCTCATCAAGAATATTTTAATATACAAGTGACCTTTTGTACCTACTCCCCATATGCACCTTCAGCTTCCTGTGATAGAAAATAAGGCTTCCCTGCACTCGGGTCCATCGTTTTCTGTTTCATCAGTATTATTTCAACAGCAGTATACATTAAACACCTATCTTACAATTTCCTCTATATGTCTCCAGTTGCTTTGTGGAGAGATCAACATCCTCCTTTGTGCATGTGGGGAAACTATTTGATTTTTCTGGTATGCAGAGAAGGATGAAGGAAAATTCCTTCCTCTAGGAAGTTGTAAAATGAGACTACTTCACAGCTCCTCAATTTCTCGTCTTTGCAGGAGCACAACATTTTTGAGGGGTACAAGTGTCTGTTGCATTATACAGACAGTACCCAATGTGCAATCCAATCTAACTGCTTTATTATAGTTGTGAAATTCTCACATACAGCCTAGAAAATGGAGCGGAAAGGCTACAAAAATAAACATAATCAAATCAGGTCCATAGGTCAGCACTCAGACTCCCAACAGCTCACAAAACATCCTGCAATGAGAGAAAACGTCACCGCAGCAGTCACTGAAGAAGCCACTTTTTCTTGCTGAACGAGGGAGTTTTCACATGTGCCTTTTTGTGGGCTTTAATGGCAGTGAAATGTTCAGCACTGGAGTTTTCAGTATTTCAAGCTATTAAAAGTACGGTAAACAAAAAGAAAGCTGGAATTGTGCTTCAACTCAGGCATTTTTTAAATTATTGTGGATTAATGGAAAGTGCATGCAAATGAAAAGTGGGTAAAAATGCCTTTCTCTCCCCCCCCAAAAACCCCTGAACTCAGTCCTCTCTGAGAGATGGGACTAAAGTTCCCTGAGTTAATCTGTTTTTCACAACTCGTTCCAGGATTAGATCTGAGGGGTAGAGGGGGAAGAGATGGCAATGAATATTATCATGACTTTAGGAGACTGTGACACTGCAGGTGATGCTGGTACATGGCCAGCATCAAACAGGAGATCGGAGTGCACTGATCTGCTCTGGGCCTGAGCCTCAGCAGCCCCAGATGAGCACAGAGACCCTTCGTTAACAACAGTACTTCCTCTCAAAAGAAAAGCTTCATTATAAAACCAGGAACATGTACTTTACTGCATTAAGGGAGTTTTATTTTGCTTTTATTTTTTTCTGACATACAAAAATATGTTACAAGCAAAGACAGCAAAGACAACTGCTGTTTTAATAAAGTCCATTCCTAAAATCTCTTTGTAGTACAATTCATTATTACGATTCACAGAACTTCTCAGGTTATATGAAGTATTTTAAGTGAACAGAACATTGGTTTTTTTCTAATCCTGGCAGAAATAATCAGTGATTTGAAAATATGTATTTGCTTTATGGCACTTTTTTTAGTGAAGCCTCTAAATTAAATCTGCCAGTACTCAAATCGCTGTGAACAATCCTGAGCCAGCTTAGAGGACACACTGAGTAAAATGGCCAAGAAATCCTAATGTTTGGGGCTGGCCATGTTAATGACAATGTAAGAACTTCTATTGACCTCAGTGGAGCCAAAATTTAGTCCCAGCAGATTTTAAGGGATATCACTGTAGTATGAGGTTTTGCGGCTTCCTACACATGCCTCTTCCACAATTACAGGACAACTTGGAGCATGGGAAAAGAGGGTGAGTTTGGAAAGAGTGGATTACAGCCCTTTTGAGCAAGTATGGGTTTACAGCTGTGGCGGTGTGTTCCTGCCCTCAGCCGGACCTCTCCTCTCTTTCCCGTAATCCTGATCAAGCAATAACCACCAGTAGCGATTGATCATAACGGATGTGTCTGGTGGTGATGGCTGCATCCATCTCAAAGTGGATTTTGGAGAGACAGATAACAATGCCATAGCCAAGGACTAATTTGAGCAACGCGCCCACCTAACCACAGTGCTGGGCAATGTCCGGCTCAAGCCAAATTTGGAAGAAACTAACATGTGTAGTTGGTATGTAAAAATAAGTCAGTTGTCTTGCTCCATAACTAGTGGAGAGCCCAGGGCCCGTCGAGCTCTCCTGCACACCAGGATCTCCCCTTGAGTAGGGACACCTCTCAAGGTTACTCCTCGAGGTTGAGAGAATCCTTATCACAACAGGTTCTCAGTAAGTGATTGATAGCACGCTAAACTTTGAAATCTTAGCTGAGGGGTATAAAGGATTGATTGCACACATATAATCCTTTAGACATAAACCGTTGATCCAGTCTGGAACTAAGTCTGGATCCAGCCGCACCTAGACTCCTCTCTGAGAAGGAGTTTAGAAAGCAAGGGGGTCCTTTCTGCACCTCGTGACTCAACGGGAGGATCTCCCTGACAGTTTTGTCTGACCCTGTCCTCTGTGCAGTAAATATCAAGTGAACCTTGCCATTGCATCTTGTTACACCACTGTCGCATTTGCTATGAAACTTTGTTAAATTGCTGTTTTATATCAATAAATATATTGATACTTCTCTCTTATGAGTGAAGTGCGTCACTCCATCTGTGACAACAGCAGGGTAAGTTTATGTGCTTTCCTTGGACTTTCTCCTTCAGTAATGATGCTGTGGGGCATCCTCTCTTGTGTATATATATATATATTTCATTAATAACTGATTAGTTAAGCCAAACAAAACCACCTGGATTTATTGCTGACTTTGCTGGGACAGATAGCAAGTTAACCCCATACTCAGACTGAGAGGAGAGGGAGAGAGAAAGAGTCACTCAGCAGCACCCTTTCCAACCCAAAGGCATTACCTTAAGCTTAAGGGTACCCTTTAATCATGGTCTCTAGTGCCTCAGATCAATAAAGGATTATCTCAGATCTGTCCTGCAGCATTCTGATTCTTCGCCGGCAGCAGCATCAGCTGCCCAGGGTTTACGTTTTGCTACGCCAATCTGACCCGGAGTTTTGTCGCCGGACTCCGATGTCACCTGCCCTGCCCTTTCCCCGCAAAGCCTGATACTGTTATTTTTGCTTGTAATAGAATTACACCAGGGCAGATGTGCTGTGCTGAATGACGTTCCTCCACCGGGACTCCGAAGGAGCTCAGCCTGTCAGCGCCTTGTCTCTGCTGCGTTTCCGCGAGCCGCCCGGCACGCAGGAGGGAGTTGGGCTGGAGAAGCCCAGCACCCTCCAGAGCTTGCCCTGCAGCAACAGGAGCTCTCCTATTCCCACCCTCCAAGGCTACCATAAGGGCTACAGAGGTAACACACCAACTCTGATTGCCCAGGCTCCCCCTCGGAAATGCTCCTTCCTCCCCTCCTCCTCCTCTCCCTCCCCGCCAGCAGCGCAACGGCGATGAAGAGGGGCTGCTTGAGGGGGTGACGTGCGGGTGAAGTCACCATAGGAACGGGGACTCTGGCCGCGTTCGCACACCCAGCTGCTCCCCGGCAGCCCCCAGAGAGCCCCGAAGCGTGTTGTAGGGGCAGTCGCAGCCGATCGACGCTGCCCGTCGTTCAAAACCCTGCAAAGCGGTATCAGCCTGCACAAGGAAGGGCATTTGGGGCAAATCATTTTCTCGATCGCTCTTCAAATACGCGGTCCCTGAATCAAAAGCCACGCAACGAACCTGTCATATGTACTTCTCGACACAGCCACAGAGCTTTTTCCGTGCACGCGTACCAGGTGGAAAACCTGATATCCTGATTTTACTATTTTGATGTGTGCCAGAAATCCCCTAATTTCTCCAAAAGCACTGGGGCGTTATGTAAGGAGCTTGGGTATGATCCAGGATGTAGATAACAGCATAACAGGCGTGACAGAAAGCCCAACAAATTGATGAACAAAGGATCTGATTCACTATTCCTTTATTAATTTTCAGCTTGCCTAAGTATGGTGATTTTTCCCTAGCCTTCGCAAGGGTAAATTAACAAATAAAATGTCAACTCACCATATTCAAAATCCATTAAGACGCAGGAATGAAAAAGCTTAGTTTCAAAATTACTTATGTTGAGCTCTCACAGGCATTTAGGAGAATAAAGAACAGAGATAAATTTGTCAACATTTTCAAAAGTTCCTACTCCAAGAGTTAGCTCCGAAAACAACAGTAAGCTCACAAACAACTTAGATCTGTACAAAAATCCACTGATCTTGAAATACAAGTTGCAGTGAATAATTGCCAGAGAGACTAAAGACAAAATAAAAAGACAGAGTATCAGTAAGAAGAGAGTAATTCAGGAGGCACAACAGATAGAAAGGCAACCAATTGTCTAACACCAGCTCTTGGAAAAATCTATGTTGAATTTTGCATCTGGAAGCTTATCTGTATGGTAATGTGACGCCACCTGGAAGTCAGCGTAGCAAGATACAGTTCCAGCCTAAACAATTATACACATCCATAAGTTATCAAAACAAGCATCCCAAATTAACAAGGAGGAAATAAAAATTTAATTAACATTAAATGAGGAATAAATAAAAAATGAAACACTCTCAAGCCTCTCAGCTAACAAACCACGGACTGTTTCATCACCCGTTCCCTCACTTCAGCCTCTGCCTTTTCAAGGCAAGGGCTGAAGTCCCCCAGCAGTCCGAGGCAATTGGGCACTTTAGTGCCTTCAAAGTTGCTCAGCTTCATTTTACACTTGCCAGACTGATGCAACGGCCAACTGCTGGGCTGTAATGGGTTAAGGAAGAAAAATCACCTACTGCGGAGACCTCTGGAAAGGACTTGGCCTTGTTAGTGGCCAGATGTATGAGACTGGGATGGCCCTGCTTCTCCCAAACTCTCTTTAGGCACCGAGGAAGGGGTCTGTAACCCCCCTAGGATGCTAGAACCACTCTTGCCACTTACTTTAAGCTGTGGTAAGAAGCTCTGCAACCTGCTTGAGCAAGTCATGATAAGGACTTTAAGGTGAGCAACAAAACCTTCATATTGACCATGGGCCACCGGTCGGTGCGATGAACAGTTTGTGGCACAGCCTCCCTCGTGGGAGGAAGCAGGCAGACCCCGGAGTAGGGCCTGTTCATGATTAACTTCTTTTAAGACCATCCATTTAATGCTAGAGAAGAGCTCTGAGCTTACCTGCAGTCATCGTCCTTTATATTTGAAATCTCTCCCTGGAAGTGGCTGTTTGAGCATATTGGTACTGTGTTAGTGCCCAAACAGGAATATTGTTTTTCTTCAGCAGCCAGTGAGCATGTTCTATAAAATGCAATGAGATGGGGTACAAGACTGGTTAGAGAAATTGCATATTTCGGTTTTCATTCCTACAGTCTTAGCTATAAAATTTTCTGTACTGTTCCTCTCCTGTTAGCCTCATTAAGTAATCAATGAGCTTTAGATACTAATGCAATATACAGACTATGCAGATATATGCATGCATGGTAGGGTTTATGCAAGTTTGGTATAATCCTATCCTCTGAATATGAAAAAGTAGAGTGGCAGCAAACACAGTGATACAGAGACTTTTTTTTCACCGTAAATAATGTCTTAAGTTCCAAATGATTTTTTTTTTTTTTTTTTTTTTTATCAGTCTAGTAACATAAGGTATAGCAAGTCCAGGAGAGACTGGTAGAGGTCGTTTTTTCATTAGAAATGGTTCAGCAGCAACTGGCCTTTCAGAGCATGCTCAGTTCTGTCATTATCTCTGAGCAATAGGTACAATTGATTGCTGTAGGAATAAAAAGCAGGAGTATAAAATTTCCTGAAGCCTTCAGAAAAGCTGAAGGAAATGTTTGATAGCAAAAATAGAACTAAGCTTTTATTTTAAAACTATAAGAATTGAGTTCTAATACACAACAGACCCAATTTCACCTAGTTTTATTCTCCATTGACAAAGATTCCTCTAATTTTCATCACAATTTCATTTTTTTGTGCCTTCTCACCCCCTGTGAGGCTGAGAAACCAACCAGGTGTTGGAATGCAAGGGTTAAACCAAGACAGGTACGACACAGTGCCTGACATACAGACTTCCCAAACTGGGATATAGGAGATCCCTTACAGATACGAAGGCAGAAGCCGTTTCCTCTACATGGTGGTGAAAAGCAGCATGACCTACTTCTCCCGTTGGGATGAATTGTCAGGGAGGGTGCAGATGGTATCGCTGTCCCTTTGGTGGGGCATCCCGTCCCCAAGGTGGGGTCTGTGGGTGTGAGGACATGGATGAAGAGAAGGCACAGACTCAGTGTGCCATGCTATAGCTATCTCTGGCTGAGGAGCAGCCATTAAAGAGGAGGAGGAGGAGGAAAAAGGAGAGACATGACAACCAGGACCACCATGATTTTATCTAATGATCTGGTCAAACGAGTATGCCAAAATATGCCTGTTTTAACAAACTATTTGGTGCTGTTAGCATGTTTCTATTCGATGAGTTGTATGAACTTAAAATGTTATTTGTTTCTTATCTTTGCTTTTTCACCCAAGTGTTACTCCTCTTTAACATAAAGCTTTCTTCTTTTTGGAATATCACGATTTGGTGCTGTGCAATTCTCCTATGCAGTATGTGTGGAAAGCTTTTCCATTTCCAAGTAAATAGGAAAAGAGAACAGTTATAAAGTATTCATTGTTTATTTTCATATTATGTCTTGGTACAATAGGCATCAGGGCCATTTAGTCAACACATTAGAAATTGGCGAGTTAAAGTCTCAAACTTTCTATTTTTCATGGACAGAGAAAAAGGGCTCTGGTCTGGTGTATAATTAGTCGTGTCCGGCACATCTCCTTGGGCAGGGAGATAATCTGCAGCCTGTGCCAGCTGGGGCAGCGCCAGTACCATGAACTAGCACAGCACGCTCCAGCAGCTTCTCTTGCTGCCCCAGCATAACCCAGCACATTCCCAAGAGGGCAGAGGAGGTGAGTAAGCAAAGTGGCAGAAGTACAGCGAGTGCGTGCCACCCAGGCATCCTCCTGGAAGAGCATCCTCTCCAACCCGCTTCTGAAATCTCTTATTAAAGCGTTCTCTGCTGAAAGCTAGGAGGTCACGCTTGGGTCATACTTTTAGGGTGTTATGTAAAGGGATTCTCATCTTAACTTAGGAAAAGAAACGTATATGACTTAAACTGAAACTCTGCTTGGAGGAGAAATTCTTCCTCTCCTTCCTCTTCCGCTCCTCCTCTTTCAGCCTAGTGTCCTTTCATCTCTTGCACAGCTACATACAACTAAACGCAATTGTAGGCTGAATAAAAAAAATATGTCTCTATGTGAGCAAGCAATAATGGGGACTAGAAAACAAGGTGTTCACAGCTCTAATTTGAGTCAAAATACTTTTAGCTTTTGAAGGCAAAAAAGTACTGGAAAAGTCATAGGTATGCTCTAGCAGGGTGCAACGAGGTTACCAATGCTCTGCATGACAAGAAATCTAAGGAGGAAGAATGAAAAAGAAATGAAGAAACTAAAAGAAGGTGGGAAAGAGAGAGGCAACACTAGAGGGTGATACTAACAGGATAAGAATTTTCATATGGAGCCAGATCAAAGATCTTTTAGCTTACTGATAGGTATCTGACTGTTGTCAATAGTGGATGCTAGAAGAGAACACAAAAACACATACCGATATCTCTCCCGGATGATTTCCCAGCAAAAAAATTGTCAGTGGAGAGGTTTTTTGAGCTACATGTTTTGCCTTTGTTGTCCCCAACTGATTTGTCTTCCATGGCTTTGTTCAATCACTTTTTAAACTCACGTAGACCCTTATATTCACAACACCCTGTGGCAGGGAGTCGAATAGCTTAATGACAAGGACCATATTTTTTTTTCTGGGTTTTTTTTTTGGAATCCATCACCCGCTTGTTTCTTTCCTTCACATTTGCATCTTTGCGCTACTTGTACGGGAAAAGACTGTGAGTAACAGTGAACCTTTTACCCTCGTTTACCTTCCTTACTACAGGTTGTAGGGACCTGCGTTGTATTTCTCCTCAGTCACCCTGTTTCCAGCCTGAAGACTCCTACCATACCCAGTCACTCCTTGAGCGGAGCCACTTCAGACCCTGGCTGCCCCGCTCTGTACCTCAGCCCCTTGCACCACGCCTGGTTTGAGATGAGGGACCAGAACTGCTCTCGGTAATCAAAACCTGTCTGTACCATCAAATTATACTGGAGCAATAATGAGGTTTTTCTGGTTTGTTCTCTACTTCTCCCTAAATAATTTCTAATATTTGATTTCCATTGTTTTGGCTGCCCCTGACATTTGAGCCCATGTATTTATACAGCTGTTCAGCATCACGTCAGTGCTTCATACCTGAACGGTAGCAGTCAGCTGAGAGCCCCTTGTTTTCTTTGTGAAGTTAAGATCTTTCTTTCTGTGTATTATTTCCATCCACCGGTTTTTAGAGACTCTACAACAAAATCTGATCATAAATGCAACTTCTACTGTATTAACTTTGCTGTATAGGTCTCTTCATACTGGACTTATTCTCGGGTAGACATAATTATTCTATCTATTATATCATGACCTGCTGGTGATGTAAAATGCCTACAGAGGTCTAGCAGCAAATTTCCTAATGGAAATACAGCTTTTATTAGTGAAAGAGTGCTTTGGCTTGTGTAGATTGCACCCATTCCCCCCGAAAAGTAAATGATATGAGTAGAAGCATTTTTGTGCCCATGTCAATTTTTATAACTGTGCCAGCACAGACGTTTTAGGCAGAATAGAAATTCAGAGAATGAAGTGAACAATCCCAAATAACTCTGAGAGATGGGCAAATTTTTCTACCATAAGATTGGTCTCTACTATCAGACATATGGCCTGATAATACGGGTGAAGATAATCTGATGACCTGGTTTTCATTTGGACACTACTGTGAGAAAATAAGGATCTCTATCTTTCCAAATGCACAATAAATAATAAAACTTGTTGTAGGTGGTATGAGATGTCATCACATCCCATTTTTGTTTTACTGGGGAAAGTTCATCCAGGGATCTCATCCACCGAGGGAGCAGAAAGGACGCTAACTGCTGTCCAGTGCTTAAAGGAAGGGACTGCTGTGCTTGTCCTTCTGGAGCATATTGTGTAGACAAAATGCTATGTTATTGTAATGACCTCATCACTGCTATTCTGTATATTCATCGGGTCAAGGAGCCTAGGTGTTCTTCTAGCAGAATCTATCCACCACTTTCACTGCAAAATTTCTCAGCTCCGCCTCCAGAAATATTTTGTACTGTCATTCCTCATGTTTTCAACCAATTATTCTGTTCAGTTGGTATGACTGCAATCAATATTTATGAGTTTCAAAGGCCTAAGAAATCATTAAATATTATGAATTTTAAAAGTAGCTTTTCATCACCCCAGTGTTTTTCTTCTTCAGCATAAATGTTCCATTTCTTATTTTCTAATTGGCCTCAACTCATCACTTCTATATATATCCAGTTCACACAGTCCCTGGGCTCAAGGCTGGAGGACATGTGTCTGCATGGGGGGCAGTACCTTCCCACATCCCAGGATATGCTGTTTCAGATGTGTTGGGTCCTGCTTGCCGTATCAGAAGAGGTGGAGAGGACTGTGGGGTGGGGGCAGCTGGTCTCCCTGAGCTTGCCTTCCCCCAAGGGCTGCACAAGGACCTCACAGACATGTATATATATATATATATATATATGTACATACAATTTATAAAAACATGCATGTAGATGTATATTTTATATGCGTGTTCACATGTGCATATGCACACACATTTATGTATGCACAGTGTATTTGTGTGTATATATTCTGTACATGGATGTATGTGTGTATGTATATGCTGGCATACCTATGGGCAGGAAATCCTCTGTTAATTACCCCTGGGGAGGAATTTCCAGCCTGGAAACCCAGTCTCCCCCCCCCAGCTGGAGCACAGTACGGGGCCAGCCCCACCCCCCTGAGAAAGCACTTTTGGGGGCTGAGGCAGAGCCCAGGACCTCCCCTGGACCTGCCAGCTGCTGCAGGAGGCAGGAGAAGGACCCCAAGGCGGGCACTGCTTCCCCCCAGCCTGTTCTTGCCGGGTGTTCCTGCGGACACACAGACACGGGTGGGTCCAGGACACCCAGGCACAGCCATCGGATGGAAATACTCCCTCCTCGGAGGGCAGGGGAAGGGAAAGGAAAGGAACGAAAGCCTTTTTTCCCTGCTTTTCTTTGTTTGGGAAAGACTTCAAGCGCCAAGTCTTAAGAGCCATCTAAGGTGCTTCAGAGCAAAGGTAAATTCACCCCATGATAAAATAAGGAGGTGAACCGGATGACCAGCTCCGGGGTTTGCCCGCGATGGGAGCAAACGGTCAGCGGCCCATTAGTCCCTGTCTGTATTCACGCGAATAAATAACACCAGGGGATGATCTTCAATAGAGCAGAGCGGCTTGCCTTTGTTTCTCCCCTTCCCGGTGGTAGTGGGCTGCTGTCGAAGGGACGCGGGGAGGACCCGCTCGCAGACGAAGGCGCGGAACAAAGGAAAACCCTGTCACCGTCCCGCTGCCGGTGCGGAAGGCGCCCGGCATCCCTGCCTGGGCAGAGCAGGCTCCCCTGAAGGGGACACTAAAGAATTGATCGGAGTCGACTGCCGGGACGCGTTGGGGAGGGAAACGGGGAGCATCCCTTGCACGCAGCCTGCTCCTTCCCCCCCATTTGCGCTGTAATCCTATTCCACCATGTGCAGCTAGATAAGGGGACGCGACTCAGCCTTCAGGCCTGGGCGGGGTTCTTGCCGTTTAATCTTTTCTCTTCTCTTCCCTTCGCTGCTTTCATCCCTCCCCCCCCCCCCCCCCCCCCCTTTCCGTCTCCCAGGCCCAGTGAGGTCAGCTCATGAATATTGCTTCATTTTCCTGAGAGGCTCTGGCAGCGCCGGGTACCTCGTGTGCGGGTGCCCGTCTCTCTGTGCATGCATTTCGCCAGCCCGGCAGCAGACAAAGTGGTGGTGAGTAATGCGGCTGCTTTAGATCCAAGCCTTTCTTTTTTTTTTTTTCCTCCAAAAAGGGAATGTTAACTCGGGATTCAGATGCAACAAACCCGCTAGGTATAAAGGGGGACCAGCAAAAATCCTCCTGTGCCTTTATAACCCGGACAAAAGGCAGAAGCGCTCCCAAACCTTAAACCGCGTTTGCAAATTGGGATCTCGCAGAGGGAGAGGTGAGGGGAAGGGGGGCCGGGGCCAGGGAGAAGCCCTGCCTGAAGCCCCCGGCAGGGGAGATCGCCATGCCGGCAGCTGGAGCCACCAGACTTTGCCCTTTTGTTGCTGCCGTTTATTTACCTGTTTTTTCTGCCTGGGCAGCTATTCCCGACAGGAAAACCTGCGGAGATGCCACGTGGGTTTGCCTCTGGGGAGGAGGTTGTGTGGCGGAGTTTTGTGAGGCCGGAGATTTCGGACTTGGGCTCAAAAGGGGCTTTCGTGGTGCCAGTTAAAAGAAAAACAAACAAAAAATATACAATCGTCCAACTGAACCATAGGTGGTGGCCGGGCCTGGAATTGGGGGCATGCACGGTGCGGGTTGTGCTCCCGGCAGATCGCGGCTGAGCCTGATGACTTTGCTGCAGTGAAACTTCCCGAAACGATCCAGGTATAGTGTAGGGTTCCCGATATTACTATTTTTAATTTCATTTTGAACAGTAGGTAAATGGCAGAGTAGTAATGAGTAAGGTACAGGACCTAAGCTGAGTTCTGGCTTTTTGCAGTTTCTTTAGGTTTGGATTTCAAGAGTGGCATTTTGTACCTGTACAGCTCTGAACAACAGTAGTGTGGGAATTCTGTTTGTGATGGCTAACAGAGATGCAAAGCAAATCTTTTGTGAAGTGTTGCGATACAAGTGTAAGTTTTGATAGGTTTACACTCCCATGTTCCCTTTTTACTAATTAGTGCCTGGGAAGTTTCTGCCAAATTGTGTTCTTTTGAGCATTAATTTCCAGTATATTGGTTAAAATCAGGGCGATAATGACAGTGCATTTGAGAAGAGACCCTGTGTTCTTGCCAGTGAGAGCAAACACAGTCTCATTGTCTAGTATGTTCCAGGGAGTAAACCAATCGTCAGGGTATGGTATAATGTCTACATTGACTTTGCCCAGTCGTGTTTCTTTCTTTCTTTATTCCCTCTTCTAGCAGGGAATGGTTAAGCCGTGTTCTAGGAGGGAATCGTTAGGCCGTATTGGGAACGCTGCCGTTTCTACTTTTGCCGGTGTTTTGCCTTTAAGGAGAGTTGAATAAAGGCTATGTGAAAACAGTTTGTGGATCATAGCCATTATTTTCAGAATATATTAAGGAACAGTAGCAGCACGATGTGGCCTTTAACAGCCCTTTTTAATAATCTGTCGTGGCCACGAAAACTCTGGTTTTGTCACTACGGGGGGGAACCGCCACGTGAGCACCCTTTGGCAAACACCCCGCACCACCCCGTGCTGGGCGAGGGTGTAGTCCTTGCTTCCTCTGCCCTGAAAATCTGCCGGAGAGATTACGCCTCAGCCCTACGTCAGCACAACCCGCAACAAACCTGGATCGGTCTGAAGTCCTGACAATGCCTCTGGAAACCAGGCAGGGGCAGGTCTGGGTTTAGAAGCTGCTGGAGGGGCCCCTTTCCTCCACGGCCCTCGATTCCCGAGTTTCGGAGGCCTAACCTCGTCCCCGTCGAAGCCGAAGGGAAAGCTGCTGTCGCTCGCAGGCCTGCAGCCCCTCTGAGGAGCAGCCTTTCCCCGCTCGGCCCCGACAGACACCTGGAAGGGCCCTCCGAGGAGGCAGACGGCTGCGGTAGCAGCCAGCCCCGGGCTCGGTCCTCGCCTCGGCAGCGAGGGAGGAGCGGGGGGGAAGGCTGCGGGGCGGGCGGCGGGGCAAGGCTCGGGGAGCAGACGGGGCACGGCGGCGGGCTCCCCGTCCCCACCCCGACCGCCTTCTTCCCGCTTTCCCTCCCCTCGCAGCTCTCAGGGCGGCGGCGGCGGCGGCGGAGGCGGAGGACGCCGCCGGTGATGGACGTCTCCCCGAGATAGCCGCCGCCATGAGCCAGCCGCCTGCAGGGGGCGCAGCCGCCGAGCCTCGCCTCCACCCCGAGGGCAGCAGCAGCGGCAGCGGCAGCGGCAGGAAGCAGCAGCGAGCCTCCTCGCCGGCCAGGGCCCGCGACACCCCCCCTCGCCCGCCGCCCGCCGCCGCCGCCGCCGCCTCCGCCTCCTCCGCCGCCTCCCGCCTCCCGACCGCCGCCGCCAAAGCCGCCTCGGCGCGATCGCCGCCGGCTCAGGCCCCCAGAGCCGCCCGCGGCCGCGCCGCCGACAAGCCGCCGCGCTGCGCGGGGCCGACGGGAGCTGTCCAAGCCGGCGCCGGTGCTGAACCGCCGCCCGTCGCCGCCTCCGCCGCCGCCGCCAAAGCCGCCGCCGCCGCCGAGGAGCCGCCGCCGCCGCGGGCCGCCGAGGAGGCGCCCCCTGCAGGAGGAGGCGGCGGCGGCGGCGGCGGCGGCGGGGGGGAGCGGGAGGGGGCGGTGGCTCCGCAGCCGCCGCCGCCGCCGCCGCCCAAGCACTGGCGGGGGAAAGCGGGGCGGTCTCCGCTGAAGGGCGCGGGGGAGGCCGCCCCGGCGCCTCCATCGTCTTCCTCGGGCGCGGGGAAGGGCCGCGGGGCGGCGGGCGGCGGGTACTGGAAGGAGGGATGCCTGCAAAGTGAGCTCATCCAGTTCCACCTCAGGAAGGGGCTGGCGGCGGCCGCCCAGATGCAAACCAAGGGCAGCAACCACAGCGGCAGCGGCAGCGCTTCCTCCTCCTCCTCCTCCTCCTCCGCCTCCTCCTCCGCCTCCGCGGCCGCCGCCCCGGCCGAGACTCCCCCGGCCGCCTCCGCCTCCTCGCCCTCTGCCATGGCGGCGGCCGGGGCGGAGGGGCTGCGGCAGGGCGAGGCGGGCGGCGGCAGGAGCGGCGCCCCCGAGGGCTCCCTGAGCCCGCAGCTGCAGGAGGAGATGCAGGAAGAGATGGAGAAGCTGCGGGAGGAGAACGAGAGCCTCAAGGTGAGGGGCCGGGGGCGGTGGCGGCGGCGGCGGGGGGGGGGGGGGGAACCGGGTCCGGGGGGGGGGGGGGGGGGGGGGAACCGGGACCGGGCGGCCTCCCACCCCCGGGCCGGGAGGAGGCTTCCCCGCCTCCCTCTCCGCCGGCACTAGCGCTGGAGGCAGAGCGAAGAGGGCCCGGTCGTGGGGCGTGCGGGCGGCGGCACTTCCCCGCTTCTTTGCGGTGCTTTTCGTGAGCTGGGTTGTATTTCGCTGGTGTCCCTGCGGGCAGGAGCTCCGTTTTGGCCGTCTTCCCCTCTACCTGCTGACATTTGCGCTTTTGACCCACCTGTTGCGCCCTTGTCCCCTTCTCGCCCCGGTGCCAGAATGAGATAGACGAGCTGAGGACAGAGATGGACGAGATGAGGGACAGTTTCTTCGAGGAGGACGCTTGTCAGCTTCAAGAAATGCGCCACGAGCTGGAGCGAGCCAACAAGAACTGCCGGATCCTTCAGTACCGGCTGCGCAAGGCCGAGCGCAAGAGGCTGCGCTACGCCCAGACCGGCGAGATCGACGGCGAGCTCTTGCGCAGCATGGAGCAGGACCTCAAGGTACAGACGTGAGCAGGTGTCAAGGGGAGGGAGCGCCTCGGACGGAGACACGACCGTGCTCTCGGTCCTCATGACTCAGGCATTTCCATCCATTCTGTCGTACGCTCTGCACCCAGTGCAGCTCACAGGATAGCAATGGCCAAGCTCACCTCGGTAACAGAAGCCCTTCGGTACGTAGGTAGGCTGTTTTCAGCTTTAGTCCGATAATTTTTTGTAAAGTTAATGTGCAAGAAGCAACTCAAATACAAATTAGGATCTAGAGGTCTTGGATCTTTTACGACAAACACGAAACGTACCCTACCAGTGCAAAATTAAACCAACCTCACCGAATAGTCCCACTGACTTTGAGGGGATTATGGTACTCTTTAGTAAAGATTTCAGAGGACTGGCAGATTGAATACTTGCAGAGCCACAACACAAAATCCTGACTCCATTGGTGTCAGTGGAAAAACTGCTGTTATCTTTAGTGAAGCCAGGATTTTCCACATCCCCCTGAAACCATAGACACAACCCATCAAATTTCAGCATGTAATCAACTGTATTTCATCCATAATGACTGAATGAACCACAGCCTGTTGTTGAGGAAAAGCTTCAGTCCTTGTTTAAAGATTGCCGTTGGTAAAATATCCATCATTTCCATTCTAGATTGGTCCAATTACAGAAAAAAAAACCCCTTTCTTGCGCTAGTTGGAAGTTGTTTAATTTCTGCTTCCATCCACTAGACTTTGTGAAGGCTGCTACTGAATCAGGACTCCTAAACTTTTTCAGTTGACTGGTCTCCTGCCATTTCTCATGGAAGTTCAGACCTCTTTTAGCAAATGTGAGCTTATTGACCACACTTCTGCCTAGGACTCTAGTTAACTATGGCTCATTGGATTCTGTGGACTGCAGTTGAAAATGCTAATTTAATACATGATCAAGAACAAGGTAATTTTCAAACTTCTTTCTGATCAGTATAATGGGTTGAGAGTCTGCTATTCCCAGGCCTGGTTTACAGACTTGGATCATCTTTTCTGAATAATTTCCAGCTTGTCATCATTCTTATTAAACTGTAGAAACCAGTCCAAGACATGTTCCAGTAATTTTCTCACTAATGCCATTTAAAATGCTAATGTCCTTCTCTCTATTTCTGTTTGATATTCCTTTTCTGTACATATTCCAAACCCATGTTTGCTGTTGTGGCTGTGACGGTTCTGTAAGTACAGCCGTCCACGTGGCTTTTGACAAAATAGAGTCTTCGTGGTCAGAAGCAAAACAACTCCTTTGTCAGGGGAATTTCTGATCGAAACAAGGGATGTTTTGCACACTCAGAAGGATGCTTAGGTGAATAGTTGAGACACGCACCTTTGCGGGCAGAATTTGAATGTGAGCCTTCATGTCCCAAGTGAATATTGTGATTCCAGCTTATAGAGTTATAGAGCTTATAGAGTTGATTTCTTTGTTGGCTCAATGTTGCTTTGTATTAACAAGTCATACAGGGCAGGGCCTGGGAGGCAAATGGTGAGGGCATCTCCGGTGAGGTGCTCGCCTGCAATATAGGAGACAGCAGCTAAGGCCTTAGGTTGAGCTGGACAAAGGGCTCACTTTAATTAGGATTTCTCCCATGTCTTTCCCAATAACCATACGACTGACTCTTTGGAAAGGAATAGTGTTTTTGTAAAGCGTTCCCACAGATCGTGAATGTGTTCTGCTTTGGAGTAGGGAGCAATGTCTAATGCCAAATTTCTGCCCAATTGAATTCCAGGTGCTGGCTAGCCATAGCTGTAACTCATGTGCAGTTCTCTGTAGTGTACCCAAGGCCTCTTCTGAAGAATTTCTAACCAAAATAACATTGTTTATTTTGCATGGGTAATATATTAGGGGGTTTAATCCTTCAGAGATACAGTCTTGCATAGAGCTGTATTAAAATGCATCTTGCATAAATGAGTCCCATTTCCCATGTGATCGAGAATGCTCTGTAGGATTTCCCAGCCTTAATTGCTACTCCACCAAATTTTGTGTCAAAAAATCACTACCAGTAATGGTTTTGTAATTTGGTTGTATTTACCGAGCCAGACTGTATCTATGGACTGAAGACAGATTCTGATAGGATGCTGTGGAAAATGTCCCCCATGATTTTCCACTTACTTTGGTTGGACAGCAAGATGAGCAGTTTAATACCGAGTGGAGGAAAAGACATCAAGCTGTAGCCCTGTGGTGTGATTCTCAGCTCATCCTGCAGTCTCTTCGGAGCATGGTTATAATTGAAATTCCCCTCCACTCGCTCTTTCTGTTGGGCATTATGTGTCTTGAGTGCGTGTGCTGTGGGGGAGGTTATTGAATGATCTTGTGCTACACTGCAGTGTTGTATCTGTAATTCACACACACTGGGTTTCTTGTCAGGGGAGGCTGAGTCACTTGCTGCTGCTGTTTTCTGGTAGATTGGATTCTTCTAGACTGCTTGCTTAAAATTATTTTTTTCTTTAGAGTTTTAGTATGTCAAAGAGAGTTCTTTGACATAAAAGCATAAAGATTGTTCTAGTGAAAGCCATAAAGGACAGCTCTCTGAGCTCCCCTAGCTAATGCTAAGAAAGATCAATTATACTTTCCAATGTTCTAAAAAAAGCAGGACATTAGGCTTTTCAAACTATGTGTCTAAATCCCCATCATAACCGTGATTAGTGTATATTTAAATATTTTTGGTGCATGATTATAGTTTCTGGTGGTTTCACAAAATACAGTCCTAGTGGCTTGAATGGCAAAATCCTCAATACTTTACATGAAGAAGAGGAATTACATCTTGGTGTGTGCCTTTTAACTCTATTCCTGTGAAAATGCATTAAACCAAACCCAAACCCAAAACCCTTAGTGTTCATTTTCATTTTATGTCCATCATTGGACATCATTTGGGTGAACACAATGTCAGTAAAAATGTTGTTTGTTCATATTTTATGAACAATAGTATATTTAAATGAACCAATAGTAGTACATGCCAGATATTTAGATTAACTCTCCATGAAGGAGAGAGAAACTAGCAGGGTCAAAATAAAGATGTGTCCATTTGTGCTCCTATACAAGGCACAGGTAGGGAAGGCCTGGAGAAGGTGGGCCTTGCTTTTAGATGCTTCTGCATGTCAAGTGTTGGAAGGGCGTATGCCTTAGTGCATTGAAAAACATAAGCTAGCAGTGGTCGAGAGAAAATAGATGCTGCACTGTCTCCAGGAATAATGAAGGTCCAGTTGCACCGTTGACATAGCAGAACCTAAGAAGGAGTTGGGATTAAGTGTCTAACATGGTTCCCAGTGAAGTCCATAGGAATAATGTACCATTTTTTGGAAGGAATTGGCTTGAATTTAGAATCATTTAGAATTCTGTCTGTGGATGTCCTTGTCTACATGTTCCCTTACATACCGCTTCCATCAAAACATCCAGTATTAACCTCTAAGTGCTTGCTTAGGCACTAAGAATTGCAGCAGTAATTCTTTTTTTTTAATCTTTCTTTTGAAATACCGTTTCATTTAGGTTGCGAAAGATGTATCAGTGAGACTTCATCATGAGTTAGAAAACGTGGAAGAAAAACGTACTGTAACAGAAGATGAAAATGAAAAATTAAGACAGCAGCTCATAGAAGTTGAAATTGCCAAACAAGCACTACAGAATGAACTGGAAAAAATGAAAGAGGTTAGTGTTGCTTTTTGCTTCTACACAAAGTATTTGAAGTTCTCAAATTCTTGTTGCTGAACTAACTGTTTTTCTTCCTATACCTTGTTTTGGGGGCAAAAATACGGCAACAAAATACAGCAGGCAAAAGCTGAAAGCTGCAAAGAGTGCTGAAGTACAGCTTGGTGATTGGGAAGCTGAGAGCAAACTAAAATATTTGGTGTTTCCTAGGCCAAATGGAAACCAAACTATGGTTTTGTTTTTCCTATACAAGGAGGGAAATGTGGAACTGATGGTAACAGAGTTCAGAGGCTTTGAGGCATTCGACTTACCTTAAGATACATGCAGGAAGAGTGCTGGAGGGAGTCAGGGCCATCTAACTTTGCAGATGATGTTCCCCACATGTTTTTACAAAGACCAGTATTTTTCCCTTGCTAACTACTACTAGGGACTAGCAGGCACACTGAGGCTGGGGATCTAGCCACCTCCCCATCTTGTTCAGTCATGCTCTTTGGAGTATTGGGAAGTGAGAGACTCTACCTGCCTTTCAGTCTGAGCATAATTTCACATTATATCTAATTCATCTTCAAAATTACGCCATTCACCATTATATAGATGCAAGATACTGTGCCATTAAGTAAGCAGAAAATTGTATTACAGCAGTAATAGCTTGGCCGACAGAGATAACAAAGCATGGAGTAAAAAGAGAAACTGTTGACTAAGAATGACTTCTCAGAACAGATTTTAGAAACAGCTCTCCAGTTCAGTGTTTAAAATTCAGTGAATGCCACTGATTTTCACTTTTAGTAGTATTCCCTAGCAGGAATGCCAATGTCCACTTTGATCTTGAATGAAACAGAAGAGATGTATTTCAGTTGTTAAGAAAGGCGGGGAATTTTCAGTTGTATGATAAGTTACAGTATTTTTAGGAACTGCAAGTGCTTAATTTAAGTGATGCAGTATTAAAAATATTCATATGTTTTCTTTACAAGAACTGAATTTCAAACATGTTAGTAGAGGATAAACAGGTGGCTTTTTCCCACCTTCTGTTGCTTTTCCAGATAATTGCAGATTTGAAAAGGGCATGAAATCTGAACTTATTTAGCTTCCTTCCTCTCTGCCTGAGACTTTCTTCTTCTGTTTTCACTCTGGCTTCTGCCATCAAATGCAACTCGGTTTCCAGGACCATCTTCTTTATGAGAGCATGATCTTTCTGCAATTATCCTTACAGCTTGTTGTTAAGCTTGGCTTTACTCCAAATTTTTCATTTTTCTTGTCCATTCAGACTCAACTTTCTTGTAGATTCCCATTTCTGGATCCTTTCTTCCTACCCTCTGGTAGGTTGTACCACTGTAAGCTTCTTTTGCCTTGCTGCTTCTTACGCGTCTTCGGATTACAATGAAGTGCAGTGGCAATTTAATAGCTTATGTCCTTTGGGAGCTGTGTACCTGCAGGAAATTAACCCAATAAATAGGCTTCTTTGTCTCTGTCATGAGTAGTCACTTTCTCCTTACCCTGATTCTTCCCTCTGGCCCACTATGCTGAACCATGGTTCTGTGGCTCTCACGTTGCTCTCCACTTCTTTCTTTGGGTTAGGTGTTTGCCCCTTTCTGTCTTTGCTGTTGGTATCAGTGGAAGGATACTGGAGACTCCAGGAGAAAGGAGAGTGTCATGTTTGAGCTAGGGGCTCTTCTACACAGTACTGTTTTCATGAAGCTGAAACAGATGGGTGATTCGCACTGGCACAGATCGGGGGCACTGAGCCAGAATGGAAAAATGCAGTAAGACTTTACGCCAGAGCAGAGGTGGAGTGGACAAAGAGTCAGAAATACATCCTTATACTGAACTGGAGAGGAGAACTGCCATGCCCAGTCATTATATGTGTCATCATAATTAGGCAGGAGTTTTCATTTATGTATTTCGAACAGGCTGCTGAGTGCCTTTCAGTAGGAGAAGGCTGTTTTTCAGGCTAGGACTTTGAGCACAGCATGGGGGAAGTTGGAGGATGGTTGAGGAAGTGCAAGTCAGAGAAAAGCAAGGTTGAAGTGAAGCCAAATTATTACACACTTTGCAAGCATGCCATGACTGGGGGGACCGATGGAAGGATGCTGGTGAAGAATACTAATTCTTCCAGACTTGAAACTTAGAATCTGTGAAGAAGCTATAAGAATGTTAACATGAAACAACAATGAAAACAACCCAAAGCAGTCTGAAGTGCATTAGAATTTTTCTGTGACAAATGCCTTTTCTTCTTCTCTGGCAATCGAATGTTTCATGCATCTTAAATGTCATTGGCAGGTAGTCGTAATGTTAATTTTCTATTTGCTTCTGAGTTATTTCCTCTAGTTTCATGGGTTTACAACCCTTTCTCATTTCAGTACAGCCATTATAACCAATGGAACCTCCTGCTTAAGGAAGTTCTACTCAGTGTAAACAGAAATACAGAATCAAGGCCTTTTGTCTGGATTATGATCTTCACTTTACTGAGCCTAGAATTAATGGGAGAGTTAATCTCCAAAGACAAGGAAGCATTTTTATTTTACAGCATAATAACAGGGCTCAGAGTATGTAATGACTGATTTCTGTACTTTTATGTCATCAAAGGTACTGCAAAACCACAAACCTTTCCATTCTTGTTAAAATCTATTTATGTGTAACTGCCATGGGAAATTTGTTCTCCTTTTATAATGAACAGTGTGAGATAGCAGAGAATGGTTAAAAGACTTAATAGAAAATGTTGGAGGCAGAAGCATAATTTTTTCTTAGGTAGTCTCTAGAGCAGGACCAAAGCCAAAGTTCTCTCTGTGTGGATTCTATATTGTTCTAAAAAGCATGGTAAACTTGACTGGAAACATGTATAAAAGATAAACGCTAGCAGATGTGTTCGTGTAGAGACAAATCTAGAGTTCTCCAGTAAACATTTGGGTGAATATAGACTTGTGAATGTATAAGTCCATTAATAGAGAGAGATAGTTGCTGTTTGCTTTCTTGGTTTGGAGCTTTTGAAAAAAATAGTTATGATATATTCCATGACAAATAGAAGTTGTTGTTGATGGCAGCAGAAGCTTGCAAGCATCTTACTTCTACTTTCAGTCCTCCAACCTGCAGGTATTTCATTTAGTGTTATTCCTGCATACGTCCACGCACAAAGACAAGATTTTTCATCTGCGTTGTCAGTTCTCGGAATTTATTTGTAGCAACTGCTGCCGATTTCCTCTTTATTAGTTGTTTAATTGTAATGCTTTTTGCGAAGCTGAAAACAAAGTAGAGAAATTGTTTCTTAGAAGAAAGAGAAACCAAGTGTAGCTAGGTATAATTTTTTCAGATATAAAAAATTGTTAATGAATTGTTAATTAATTAATTAATGTTCATTAATTTGTTGGTAACCATTTTTTAAAGCCTAGCTTACTCTTGTAGAGCTTTTCATGATCATAGCATAAATGAAGAATTCAGTCATTTGCTATAGCTATGTAGGAAATGCCCAGTTAGCCGTGGTTTAGATGGTATGTTGTGAGCCAAATGAAGTAGGGGGAAAATATGACAGATGTAGTGGACCCTGGGCCTTACAAATCCTCATTGCAACGGAGACGCGTAATTGCAAGAGGCACAGTGTTTTTCAGAGACATGTGTCTTTCTGGATAGAAATAGATTGCTCTGCTGGTGCTCCAAGCTGCGCAGATGCAAGGCAGCTCAGTTCTTACAGCCCCATTAGGGTGATGTTGTCAAGCTACCATTTTCTTCTTCTAAGCATAGGTTATTAGCTCAGATACAGAGCTTGCAATAACCATGGCTACATGACACGTGAACCAGAGATGCCTTTTGTCCCTTCAGTTCAGACTGCAGGCAGAGGAGTTTATGCCTCCCTCCATGGGTCTGTGTTTTACTGGAGTGTTACCTGTCTTGTCAGTCAGTCTGTTTTGTATGCTGCATGGAGATGGAAGAAGACGGCAGGGTCTGGGGAACTGGGCACTGGAGCTGGGAGAAGGAATCTGAATTCTGTTCCTGATTTTGATACTAACCCGCTGCAGGACCACAGGAAAGTAATTATACCTTTCTGCTTGCTCTTACAACCTTTGCCTGCCCTTTTTATGCACAGATTAGCTCTCTATACATCCCTAAGTGCTCAGGCTGCACAGGAATCAGGAGGGTAGCTGGAAATTTCACAACAAAAGCTGCTGTAAAAAAACCGCAACACACACACACGCACGCACGCACGCGCGCGCGCGCACACACACACACCCCCACCCCAAACCAAAAACTGGAGAGCTGTGAAAAGAACTGGTGAGGGATGATCCTGTCCCAGTCCCCTTGATCACCAATATCAGCTTGCCAATTCTTTGATTAAAATCCAGTGTCTCTCCTTTCTCACAGCCCTTTCTCTAAGCCCCTTCTCCTACCATTTAACCACAACCACTTATTTCCAGTCTTTCTCCTATAACTCAGATTCTCCAGGTTCTCTCTCTTGGTCTTGATCTTACTTCTGGTTTTGTGGGGTTTTTGTTGGGTTTTTTTTTTGTGTGTGTGTGTATGTGTGTGTCTTGTAGTAGTGGCTATTTTGCTGTGTTCTGGTTCCTGAGTCCCAGTCTTGTCCTCCCTTCCACTCCCTCCTTGCCTGCATCCTCTCAACTCTTCATGAGTGTCCAATCTCCTCCCCGGATTTCAAGTCTTTTCCAGTTCATTTTCCTCTTATTCTACTCAAAGTATATTGTCCCCATTTCTTAGTTACAGCTTCCCTCTTCTGTGAAATTTGTCCTTTTCCCCTGATTCTTCCACCCCCTCCTACAAATTTGCCAAGCTTCCTTGGTTTGTTCTGTTCCTTTCCTTGTTTCCAAGCCTTAGCTCTTCACTTTTGCATCTGGACTGAGAGCAGTGGAGGATCCCTCACTGTGCTGGGAAACAGCAACTCTATCAATCACTGTGAGCACTGGAGAAAAGGTTTCTGGTTCTAATGCCTAGCCTCAGCTTCATCTAGACCTGCATGGAGCAACAATTGCAGGACTAGTTAGGCTTTGCCTTCTGGCCTGGAGTTGGAACATAATCTGTCAGCTGGAGAAAATGTGCAGATCGAGAGCTGGGGTGTGAGAGGATGTGGTAGTTTGTAAATAGAGAATTTTCAGCAATTTGAACTGGTAAACTCCAAGAAATAATTACTTGGTAATGTATAGGAATGGAAGATTTCTAAAAGGTTATGGTTTGGCCAGTCATGATTTGGATGAATTAGAAAAGTATGAGGTATATATCATATACAGACAAAAATGTTCCAGAGCACAGGCGTACTGGAACTTCTCAAAAGAATAGTTGCTAGAATAATTTCATACGAGCAAACCCGGATATTCTTTTCTTGTAAAGAGCTGAATAGTTTTGCTGAAATTTTCCAAAATACTAACAATGTTGATAACTTATCCTGAGACAGATGCTTGGTGTGGAAAATCTGCACCATCTAAAACGTGGTGAGCTTGTAAGAAACTGGAAACAAGTCTCATAATGGGTGGTGGTTTGCAAGATTTCTAATAGGCAAGGCAACCATATCCAACAGCAGCATTACATTTTTGCATGCCTTCAGAATTGAAACTTTCTCGTCTGCTATTTGTCTTGGTCCCTTCGCTCAGGACCTTAAACTTCACGATCGGACAGTTGGGACTGCCAGTGCTACCATTGGCCGTCAATCCCCTGACCAATGCTTCCTTATTTGCAAGAGGTCCATTCAAAGTGATTGCCAAGTCAAGCTGACTTACCACCTGTGGCAAAAATTGTCTTCAATCCATTGCAGAAATCATGTGATGTCTTCTAGTTGTCTGAAAAACGCTTCATCTATTTCCTCTTATTCATCAGATGGTCTCTAGAAGATACCCCAAGTGATGCCACCGATGCTTCTCTGTTCTCTGATTCTTACCCATAGCTCACAGCTGGCCCATCACCCATTACAAGGCAATGCTACATGCAATTGAACTGCTCTTTTGTACAGAGCACAACCCTTCTTCCTCACCCTCGGAGTTTTTATCAATCCATGGCTGCGCTCCAGGCATGTGAGCTATCCCATCATGTCTCTGTGATCCCAGTGAGGTCATAGCTATGTAAATATTCATGGATTCCTAGCTTCTGTTTGTTGCCCATGCTGCACGCATACAAGTCGCTCGAGATGCTTTGAAAAGGAAAGTTTGAGTCTCCTCCATCATGCTGTCCCCCAAGCACTTCCTAATTGCATCTCATGTTTTCATTTCTCTTCAGAGTTTGAGCCTCATTTCAAACAGCTGGTAATGGAGGGAGTAGGGACAAGGCAGAGAGAGAGATGAGATGCTAGTACGCCTGCTGATGTAGCTTATCAGCTTCACAGGATCAGTGTAGTAAACGGTACTCTTCGAAGAGCTACAGTAATTTACTTGCTCCTGGCACCAGATGGCAGCAGGGGAGGATTTAATAGGTCTCTCACAAGCCTGGTTTCTTCCTGGGTCTTTTGGAGGACCCAAATACCAAATCTATCAGCGACACTTCTACTAAAAGTACCTTTAAGCAGAGGGTTTCCGTGATCTGGAATCTCAGTTTGTCGCCTCATGAAAATTCAATTTGCTTTGGTGAAAAGAACAGCAGGACAATGAGGAGGATTGGTTTTTTTAAAGAGATGAGAAACAAGTCTCTGCCTGAGCTTATACAGGAGAAAGCAGAAAAGTCCTCTGTCTCCAAGCGCGGCTCAGTGATTCTCTAAGCACCACATCCCCGCAGATGCAGAACCCCCAGTTACTTCTGTCAGACTTACTTGTGTGAAATTCTGTTGCCTTTGGTGTCCTGCCCAAATATTTTGTTCCTTTAAAAACAGTACTCAGCAGGGATGCTATTCATCATCTGTGAGGGTGTGATTCTGACATCTTTGCTCAGAGCACACTGTGATCGGTTCCACAGATTTCACAGTGAGCAAGACAAGCAGAGTTTACTTCAGTTTAGTTCTTTGAATATGAGAAAAGCATCATAATGCAGAAAGAAATGAATTTCTTACAATATCTGTGGTAGTAATTGTCTGAAAATGTCCTGCCATAAACAGGAAAAAAAATGTGTGCATTTGAGAAGCAGTTTACACTTAAACCTCATAAAATTACATTTTAATTATGTATCAACCATCAGGAATTCACATGAGCCATTTGCTTCAAGAGAGTTTATCAAAACTGAACAGCCTGATGTCAATAATAATATAGCTCCAAAACATATGTAAGAAATAGTGAATGATTTCAAAAGAATAAAGCTCTATAAATATCTTATTGTGAAGAGGTTTTCTGAGTAAAGATGCCTAGAGGCAATTTTTTTCAGTCATTGAAGCTGGTATGCTGCTTTGTGGATTCCTGTTGAGTTGTCTTAAAGTTTGCAAGGATGTGTAAAAGGAGTAGCAGGATTGCTTGCTAATGAGGAATTAATAATGAAAGAGTGGCAACTGTAGTAAAAAGAGTGTACTGGAATATGTCTAAACCAGAAAAGAATTTAACCATTAAAAAACAAAGTTAAGTTTGATCAATTCTTTTGAATCTGTAAACTTAATGCTGCTTCTCTGGTTTGATGGGGGCATGGGAGTCCCTTCCTTGTGGCAGTGTTACCTTATTTTCCTTCCTACCTGTGATGGATATGAGCAGTCTTAGATTTGCAAGTTCTCTTGTCAAAGTTGTTATTATTGATACTACATACAGTCTCCAGGTAAAATCAGAGTCTCTTTGCAGGAAGCTCTGTGGAAAAAAAAAAAAAAAAAAGAAAAAAGAAAAGTAATGACCTAACCAGAACGGAGTCACAGAATAAGAGCTGAGCTTCCAAACACATAGAAACTCTGTGTTAGAGAAAGGACGTGAGTCCCTACATTCTGGTCTCAAGTCAGCACCTGAGACCATTTTTTTGCTTGGGTCATGCTTCTCAAAGTTGTTCTTTCGTACAGATTTACTTCCATTAGTCAACAACTAGGTTTGTAAAGTAAATCAGGCTAAGGAAGGGCCCACACACAGGCAAGCAATGCTAGCACCATCCCTCAGATGGTTTTAGCCTGGGTCTGCTGCCACTGCTTCAGTGCTTGGGCATGATTTGGGGTCTAGCCTGGGGCAGAGCTTGTATCTGATTGACGGTTTGCATGCGGTCATGCTTGTTTGAGAGGAAGCTGTGGGGAAGTTTAGCTGTATTGTCATTGTAGCTGAAAGGAGACCAAGCTGTGGAGTGCCAGTTGGCATCAGGTCCTGAGAACAGTCCCTGACCATTTCATTTACTAGTGTAAAAACTAGGCAAAGGGTCTCTGGCTTGGTATGGAGCCAGATGAGATGGCAAATGAGACACAGAACAGCAAGTCCAGTCCATTGCTGCCATGTGAATTCCTACTGCTGAGAATTACTGGCAAGGGGCAACCAGAAGCAGCGACAAAGCCAACACAACTGGCACGTCCAGTTGTCTGTGGGAGTAATGGACCGTACGGTAACAGTGGCTCAGGTGGTGGATGGTAACCGGTTACCAGAGAAAATGGTTTGTGAGCATGAACTCACAGTGGGGCAGGCTGGAGAAGATGTATCTCTGTTGCTACGGACTTTAGAGTATGACTTCCTTGAGATCTAAAGGAGAAAGAAGATCTTTCTAAATCTCATTACCTAATGAGGCGGTGTTGCTAACGACTTCACTAAGGTCCTCAAAGTACCATACCACATTAACAAACAGAGGAAAGTTTGGGAAATCCAGTATCGTTTGGTTTACATTTAGTCATCTCCTAATCTTTTTTTGGCACTGTGCTGTTTGTAAGCCTGAGAAGTTTACAGATTTTCTAGGAAAAGACATAAAGCTTTGTAGGAGTCTGTAATGATCCTCAATCACAGAAAACAAATTTTTAACTTTGCACTTCCCAGTTTCAGTTGATAGATGTCATGCTGCCTTTCACAGTTGTATGTATAGTATCCACAGACAGTACATAATCCACATTGGATCTTTTGTTGTTGTTTCGCTTATATTTTTAATAATGTTATGTTTTTTAAATTCCAACTATAATTTTATTTATGACCATTTTGTCATTTTTGGCAGAGCTCTGGAATTTTTTTGTAAGACACCGTGTATGATTTGCTTAGTTTCTTAAAGAAAGAGATTGCATGATAGAGAGGCCAAATTCAACCCCCTTGCACTGCTAGAAGAGTGCGAAGGGGAGTATAGAAGTAGGCCACATTTCTCTAGACTTAGAGGAAATCCAGATGACTTTGCAAAATTGCTCTCTATCAGCTGGAAGGCTTTATGGAAGCAGAACAGGGACATTTTGTAAGCGCTGAACCAGAGGTCCAGATAGACGTTTTCGTACAGAATCTATATACACCAAATGTTGGATTCTTACTGGAAGTCTCACCAAAGCTTTGATGGATAATAGTAGTACATGATTTCTGCCCCTTATACCACTGTGTTCAGTCCATTTCTTAACTGTACCAATCCTTTCAAAAAACACCTGGAAAAACAGCACTTGCAATATGCTGATACAGGTCAAAGCTGAGCATGTTTCAGATTGAAAGGAAAATTACCACAGCTTTATTTTTATTTAGTGCGTGTGCTCGCTGCTGGCTTCAGGGCTGTCTTTCTCATAGTCTTAAATTGAACTCTTCAGCAACCCCACATGAAACAGTTTTCCACGTTTACATTTTCTGGTGCTGCTAGCAAGTCCACAGTTAAAAAATCTGGGCACTATGTAGCCTAGTAGATTTATTAGTTATTCTACACATAGAAATTCCCAGTGCATCTTTGAGGTGCCTGCATTCCTGATGGCTCTTTGGCAGAGCCTCACAGCCCTAGGTAGTTTGTCCTGGCTTTAGGACAGTAAGCAGAAAGTAGCACCATGGAGGTAAGTGCTGTCCTGTGTTTTGGCTGAACTCAGCTGCCAGCGTGAGGAAGGAGAACCTTCTCCTGTCATCGTACAGATGGCTATTCTGGAGCATGGCATGGGCCCTCAGGGAGTAACCTCAGTGCAGTTTCCAGTGTAAAAACAGGTGAAAGAGATGGGCGAAACCTCAAATGGGAACAGAGACAACAGAGCCATATGCAACAGAACTACCACAGAAATTGCTATGTTTACTATTCAATATATTACTAATGACTTCTTCAGAATGATGGTTCTGAGAACTTGGGTGGCTAGCATAATACTTACAGAATCAGAAAAGCCAGCTGAAGCAAGTATAGCTTCTATATGTGCTGCTATATATGATTAGTAAGTAGTTCCTGAAAGAGAGAAAATACTGTTTGATTACTAGTGTGCTAATGCCACATAGTAGGATGCAAAAGATGTAGTGTGATACATCTAGGCTTTTGATTGGACTGTAAGTCTTGGTCCTTTTCTTTGAAAGTTGTTGCCTAAGCCATCCTTTTTCCCCCCAAAAAAGAGGTAATCCAACTTAAATGTTTTGTTTCAAGTGCTTGATAAAGTCTCTTGTGTTTGTCTCCAATGCACTTAAAAATAAAAAAAGTTATGCAGTATGGTGAGGCTATTGGTTGCAGTGTTGTGGATTTTTGAGCGGTCCATGCCAGTGTGTAGGAAATCAAGTAAAGGTGATCCTAGAGAAAAGCAGAGACACTGTCCAAACGTACAGGGATGGGATTAGAAAAGCCAAAACTCACCTGGAGCTGAGTTCTGGTGAAGGACATTGAAGGTCAACAAGAAGGGCTTCTACAGGTGTATCAGCAGCAAAATGAAGATGAGGGAAACGTGTACACACTGGTGAGTGGTGCATGGAATCTTCTTTGCATTGGTTTTTGCTGGTAAGACCAGCCTTCAGGAATCCGAGGCCTCTGATATCAATAGGGAAGTCTGGCGCAAGAAAGACTTACACTTGATGGATGATGAGCAAGTTAGGGAATATTTAAACAAACTGGGCATGCACAAGTCCATGGGGCCTGATGGGATGCAGCCAGGAGTGCTGAGGGAGCTGGCTGATGTCATTGCAAGGCCACTCTTGATTATCTTTGAAAGATCATGGTGATCAGGGGAGATTCCTGAGGACTGAAAGAAAGCAAATGTCACCTCTGTCTTCTGGAAGGGCAAGGAGGGTGTGGGGAACTACAGGCTGGTCAGCCTCACCTAGATCCCTGGGAAGGTGGTGGAGAAATAATTCTGGAAACTATTTCCAAACATACCAAAGCCGAGAAGGTAATTTGAAACAGTCGGCATGGATTTAAAAGAGGAAATCATGCTTGACAAAACTGATAGCTCTCTATGAAGAGATGACTAGCTTGGTGGATGAGGGGAGAGCACTAGATGTCGTTTATCTTGACTTTAGTAAGGCTTTTGACATAATCTTTCATAACGTTCTCCTAGACAAGCTGATGAAGTATGGGCAGTGAGGTTGATTGAAAACTGGCTGATGAACTACCAGGCTCAAACAGTTGTGATCAGCAGCACAAAGTCCGTATGGAGGCTGGTGACAAGTGGTGTGCCTGTCAGGGAACAGCAAGGGCCAGCTGCTCTGAGGAACTGGGAGCCCGGAGCCATGCACGATAACACAGCCCGTAGGGCTGGCGCCCTGAGAGAAGTGACCAGAGCATGGCCCGGGGGAGGCAGCTGGGATCAACCAAGTGTCCAGATCATCCGACAGGTTTGTGTGACGAGGTAGGTCCGAGATTAAGCCGGGAAGTCAATCCACAGGTCCAGCAATCATTAAGTAAGTGATGAGGACAGTGCAAGGCTAAGCCGGGAAGTCAGGCCACAGGTCAGGGTTAAGATCAGGAGAGTCCATGGCCACGCACAGCTATGACAGAGCGGGATACAGCTACACCATAATTCAGGCAGGGACTCGAGCCCCGCATCTGTGGGGAGCTCCTGGGTCCATGGGCAGGGGTGTGGGTGTGAGCCCCTGCTGAAGCTCATCAGGGTGATGAAGCCCTATTAACACACTCAGGCCTCCGGCAGGACCCCAGGGATCAACACTTGGCCAGTCGTGTTAAACGACTTCGTTACCAACCTCGACGATAAGGCTGAGTGCACCCTCAGCAAGTTGGCATACAAAACCATGGCGTGGTTGATACGTGCGGTGGTGTCACTGACATTCGGAGGGACCTCGGCAGGCTGGAGAAATGGGCCGACAGGAGCGTCATGACGTTCAGCAAAGAGAAGTACTAAGGGCTGCACCTGGGGAGGAACAACCCGAGGCACCGGTTCAGGTTGGGGGCGAATCGCCTGGAAAGCAGCTTTGGGGAGAAGAACGGGAGGGTCCTGGTGGACACCAACTTGACCGTGAGCCAGCAATGTGCCCTTGCAGCAAAGGCGGCTAATGGTATCCTGGGCTGCATTAGGAGGTGTGTCACCAGGAGGTGGACGGAGGTGATCCTTCCCCTCCACTCAGCACTGGTGAGGCCACACCTGGGGTGCTGGGTCCAGTTCTGGGCTCCTCAGTACGAGAGAGACATGGACACGCTGGAGAGAGTCCAGCAAATGGCTATGAAGGTGATTAAGGGAGGGGAGCCTGAGAGAGCTGGGACTGTTCAGCCTGGAGATGTTGGGGAGCAGCGAGGGTGGGCTGCTCGCTGCGGGATGGGGAGCTGGGGGGGTAACGCAGCCGGCAGGACAGAAGCGTTGCCAACCAAGGCCCAGTTCGGCTGTACCCAGACCCGGAGCTCGTGGCCAGGTTCAAACAAGAGTCATGGTGACCCAGCAGGCTCAGGGTGATGAGGCAGGTCTGAGGTGAAGGCGAGAAGGCAATCTGCAGGTCAAGGCCAGACCAGCAGGGTCCGTGGCTGGGCACAGGCACAGCTATGGTGAGCTGGAGACCAGTGCTCCTCTCGCATAGCTTAAGCAGGACCTGAGGCCCCCCGGGCTGAGCTGAAGTGGGGCTCCTGGGCCCATGGGCAGGGTGTGCGGGGAGTCCCCGCGTCAGGCTGGTCAAGGCCACCAAGTAAGGCCTGTGGGTGCCCTCAGGGCCCTGACGGGAGGAGTAGGGGGCTGTGGCGGGGGTGTGTGTGTGTGAATCTTACCAATGTATATAAATACCTGACAGGACAGCGTGAAGAAGGAGTCAAACTCTTTTCAGTGGTGTCCAGTGACAGGAAAAGAAAGAACTTTTTTTATGAAGGTGGTCAGGCACTGAACACATCGCCTATAGAGGAAGGCATCTCCATCCTCGGAGATTCAAGACCCCCCCCAGCACATGGCTCTGAGAAGCCTGTTTTAGTTGACTCTGCTCTGAGCAGGGGGACTGGATTAGATCTCCAGAGGCTCCTTTCAGCCTCAACTGGTCTGTGCTTTTTCTCAGCTCTGTGGTCTGTACTTGTTACTAACAAGCAGAATCTAATTTCTCATTTTGCAGCAGAGCATACAGGGGTTAGAAAAGGTCACTTCTGGAAGGGCACAAAGGAAATGGTTTCCAGGTTATTTCTGTTAAAACAGGAAGACTTCATGGTCTGTCCAAGCTGTGTTTCTTCTCAGGCAAAACACAGTGTGTGAACAGGAGGTCAGGGGCAGGTACGTGCCACCAAGCAGGGCATTTTTCCTGCTGCGCTGTTACGCACGGTGTTTTGTGCAACTAGTTGTGTTCTGTGCAATACAGCTGTACGCGTGTGTCTGTGTGCGATGTAATAAACCTTCCATCGGGCGGATACCTTACATGCAGTAAGGGGAGTGATGTACGAAGAACAACAAAGAGAGTATTATACACGGTACAGTGGTGAGGAATACTGCCTAACAAATGGCTTCTGTGGCCGTGCCACAGGAGTAGAGACTGTATGTGATTGTGCAAAGCAGCCAGCTGATTCTTCACTGACTACCAGTGTGCTACTTGTGCTCTACCTCTGAACTGCCCTGTAAGTATGATGCTCCGGGAGAGCAGAATGGCATGTTTTGAGCCACATTCTTCTTTTAGACCCTCTCATTTGCACACATTTATAGCCATATTCTATGGTGTATGTCACTGCATGTTAAATAGAGACGAGTCGCTTGACAGGGACAACACCCAGCTATAGGGTGTGCGGGGCTCTGGGATCAGCCCAGCTGCTCTTCTGAATTACGTGGAATCAGTACTAGCCAGGAACAGGAACACCAGGCTTTTGATGTTTGTTCACTACAACCTGGAGGTTTATTTTTCACTTACAGCAGTGTTTGTAATATCAAGAAATGCAACCCCCTGGCATTTAGGCAGATTCAGGTTTTGATAACGCTCCATAGTTAAGAGTTCCAAGCACTGCATTACTTATTTTGAAGTAAAGGACAGTGGATTAACCTTTTAGATGTGCAGGTGTGCTTTTCTGAACTGTTTGTTTCTGCTGACATGTTTTGACATATTATGTGATTTTTATTCCCCCCCCCCCCCCCCCCCCATTGCTAGGTTTAACAACAAGATATATTGAGATGTGTAGAATGAGACCTTTGGGTATCAATTCTGTTTTGCTTTGTCTGATCCTACTTGTATGGTTGTGTTAATTGACTTTGGTTATCTCAGCAATGAATCCAGGTTAGGATAATAACCAAGCTCTTTGCTTAGGTCACAGATGAGTACTTGCACTTAGAAGGTATTTGCCATGCATCTGTTTCCATCAGTGTTGTGTGTAATGAGAGGCTTCTACATTGCTGTAAAGCATGACTGGTGATGACATCCAACTGGCCCAATTATCAAGAGTGTTTTATATTACAGGCTTGGCTGAATTATTTTAATTTTCACAGATGCTAGCAGTTTAGATCTTTGATTACATGATTAATTAGAAGCACCAGTAACAGTGCCCCAGAAAGAGTTTTGAACTGGAGCATTGCCTTGATGGTACACATAGATACACTCAAAGGTTCATTTGCTTTGTGGTGTGCTTCTGGGAGTATTGTTGCTGAGTTCCCAAACTTTGGTCAGGTTTCATGCATTCAGAAATTGTGAGGCCAGAACTGTACAATATGATCAACCAGTCTGGCCTCCTGCATAACATGAGTCAGAAAATACTCCCAGCTATTTTATTTAAACTGATGCCTACTTTTCAGAAAAGGGTGCTGGTCTGTGTTAAAAAATGACAGCTGAGAACAGTCTTCCACAACTCTTCCTGAACTGTCCCAGGAACAGTTAAAAATTTGCACCTCCCTTCTCATCTGAATTTGCTGAAAGCTGGTTACCAGCCAGGAAACGTATGTTCTTACTACCACGCTAAAGTCAAGAATCCAGCATCAATACTTTTGTGTTGGTTTTTTTTTTTTTTAAATCTGCATGCTTAGGATTGATATAATTTAATCATTTAAAAATTATGCATTTAACCTAAGTTAGGAATTTGGCCTCCCTCAAAGGAGAAAGATGGGCACTACCTGGAAGTGATTCATTCCACTTGTCTGAGGGTGGTTTGACTCTGTGGTGAGGCACATCCCTTTCTAGTTATTGCACAGTGAATCTTGTTTTTGACGTCTACATCCTTAGGCTAAATGAAGCCTTTTGGTCACAAAATTACACTTGGACATTATTTCAGCTGATTATGCCTGTAGTCTTTTTCAGAGATGTGGCTTTGCAAGAGATCTTCTCTATTCTCTAGGCTGTTTTTCTATTGTCTTAGAATAGGTTTCACTCCTTGTTCTTACATGTGTGTCTTCATATTTAGTTATATTAAAACAGATATTATTTGATCGCACCAAGGTTTGTATCAGTGACCATCCTTTTCAGTATTTAACATTTCTTCAACCTTTACTCTATGTGCAGTCTTTACCCAATATTATATTACGCTTTTTCCAGGCAGTGGCAAAAAATGTTAATTAGTGTAGGACCAAGAATTGATTCTTGTGTAACCCCATTAGGACTGCTGTGGCATTAATTTGCAGGTGATTTGCTGGTTCAGTGACATTTATGATAAATGCTGAAGAGTCAGATGTTTGTTCATGATAGCTAGTTAAAAATGCATCCCAGTGATCAAATATTTATAATGAGCTGAAGACTGTCAAACTCCATTTCGCAATGAGATTTTTCACATTTCTAGCAAAGGGAACCTTTAAATAACAGTCTCAAGTCAAGCTCTTCATGAAGGTTTTAAGTCAGCCTAAGAGCTGCAGCCCTTTCCCTTGCTGGGAATGAGCATTTCCCTTAAGAACCTGAGCAAGTTTCATTTAGGGGGAAGAGTCATCATTTAGGAGGACAAGGCATGGGTGTCAGTCACAGGTCTTCTGAGCCTTTTGTAGTCGGTGAAGCCACTGGACACTGCTCCAGCTGGCGCTGCAATGTACTACTTCCCCTCATCTCCATTTTTGCATGGTTGAAATACCAGGAAAAGCACTGGGTGCAGGCTTATGGGAGAGCAGACTGCTAGCAGCGTGAGAAAGGTAGTTGTGGGGATGTCCAAACTGCTAAAATGTCTTCCTTCCATTTTAGCTTCTAGCCTCCATGGTTTATTTTTTCCAGAGCACCTTCTTTACATGAACTGCTCAACAAAACTTAGATTAAAACTTAGATTTAATTTGTGGCAGGATCACACTGGCATAACTTCAGAGCACTGCAGAGTCTGATCCTCTGTTTTCAATAACCTAAGTTCCCAAACATCTTTGAAACTTCTCCATATGTTGTATTATGGAAAATATTTTTCAGCCAATTTACAAACAGCTAAATTTACAATAGAACTTTCCCAAGTAAACACAGACAAAAGAAGAGACACAGAGTAACAGAAGACCCCACCTTATAGTCAGAGTTGTGATTGCTGACATGTGAGAGATGGAATTCTTGCCCCTGTGAACAGAAAATCTTCTGCTCACTGCTCAGGCTTCTAGACCAAGTGCAGATTTCAGAATTTTTTCTACCTGAATTCATCTTAAATTTTTGCATCCTCTCAAAGGAACTCTAAAATCTGATTTTTTTGGTGAGGTCTTCCTGTAACTGGAGGTGTTGTCTGAGGTGCACAGTCTGGTAGGGCGAGCTGCAAAGCCCCTTTCTCTGCTGTGTGCCTACAAACCTACACAGATGTGCATGTTCTTGATGCTATCCTGCCCTGTGAATCCAGGTGAGGGACTGTAAGAGCTGTCTGTGTATTTAATACAACTCTTCAGTATGAAATGAGTTTGAACGCAAATGTGCACGTGTGATCAGCCCACAACTTTGCAGAACTGGCTTCTGTATACATTTCCAGCAAGCAGTGTAGAGGTGCACATTGTGTGCAGAATCATTCTTATTTTCCTTCTCATTACTATTCATTTTCAGACTAACCTTTTTTGTTGGGATATGGTAACTACGCTTTGGTTTATATATATGCATTTTTGTAACCAAGGCAATGAACCTAATCTGGTTGCTTGCACTTTCCCATTCTCATGAAAATTTCTTTGGAATCTCTTCTGAGACATTCTTCTAAGAAGACTGAAAAACTCTACGTGTGATAATAGGCATGAGAAAGAAAACTCTTTAGATCTGGCAAAATCTCATATGTATTTAATTCATAATTGCCGTATCCATGTCTGTGACTGTGATTTTTGCTATTGTTATGTGGTGGTGTTTTGAACTAGGTTGACACACTGTCTGTCATACTGGCACTCCCAGATAAAGACTGGGACAGTGCATTATACTAGGCATTGTGCAAACCCTGACAAAAAAAACTGACTCTCTTCTCCCAAAAAAGACAAATAGCTGAGCTGACAAATAAACAGCAACTTAGGAAGCCCTAGGAAATATGTTTAACTAGCATCACTTTGCAATAAAATACCTTATTCCAGCACTTTCCCTCCAAAGGATGCATAGTGTTCTGAGATTTGCTTTTGTATTTCAGGATTAGGAAGCTGAGTGTAAGCTGACTGTGATCTCTGCATCCATAATGAGGCCTAGTTGGATAGTGCTGGGGGACTAAGCAAGTCTAGCTCTTCCATCTTTTGAAAGGTTCAAATGGCAGGAGACCTCTTCCTCTTCAGAGAAGTTGCTTCCACTGTTTTGTAGTATCCTGGTGGGTGAGGGAGTGTGCAGTCACAGAAAGCAAAGTATCAGAGTTTGGCTGGCTATTTGACCAGGTCATATGGAGAGCTTTGAAAGACACCTTTCATCTTCTACTGCTCAGGACTTTTTTTCAAATAAGAAAAAGAAGGAAGCAAATGTAATGGAAGCATAAATGTGCTGCTTCATTTTATGCACTGCAAAGAATGCTTTTACCTGGTTATATCACAGAGTTGCTATTATTTGCTCTAGCAATGTGGTTTTGGTTCAAAATGCAAAGGGTTTCTCTGGGTAAAGTGCAAATGTTGTGTATCTTTTCTCTCCCTTTTTTTTTTTCTCATTTAACTGGCAAATGAATAATGGCAAAGGATCTGAAAATGATAACTGAAATAACTCCTAAATAAATGCAAATGAAATAATACAAATACTAGAGGGCAGCTCCTCTTTTCTCTTCTGCAATATGAAGACATTCAAAAGACTACATAAGAACTATTTTTTTCTCCATGGTGAAGTAGAAAAGATTGCTTTCATTTTGTATCATTCCTCATCAGTGTTTTCAAATACGCCAGTTTTAATATGAAGAGAGCATTGCTAAAGCTAGTAGGGATATGCTTAGTGTTTGCTTTATGGACAGGGGTGCTGTGCTTCTTCACATTTCACTGATCCCCTGCTTTTTCTTTCCTGCCTTAATTTTGCAAACAAGTAGAGTACTGAAATATGCAGGACTCCTCCTGCCCTTCAAGGAGGGTGAAAGGAGTAAAGGGTTGTATCATTCTATGTACTTGTGCCAATGACAGACAAAGGCAGCGTCTTGAGTTTGTTGCTGGCAAATTGCACTGGTAGAGTTGCAGAATAAGGGAGACATTTTAAACACAAAGTTTTTTGGTTTTTTTTTTTTAGGAGAATATGCATTTTCAATTTGTCAACACAGATAGTGTCCATTTAGTTTTTACTACATATTCTAATACATTGAATTAAATTCGGAGGCAGTAAACTAAAAAATCTGTCTTGCTTCTGTTTTGATCCAGCTCCATGAGCTACCCAGCGCTATTGACTGAAGGGAAAATGCAGAGAGAGTCTTAGGGCAAATTTCCATTTCCCTGGTCATAGTCACTCTGTGCCAGACAGAGGCAGGTTTGTGCAGCCCAAAAGTTGTTCCAATACTCAGCAACATTTCAAGACTGTAAAGATGGTGTTAGGTTTGCTCTGATTTTTGAAAGCTCTGCAGACCTGTCACAGCAGTTGGGAGGCAGCTAACCGTAACCGCGTACAGTACAGTTGTGCGCAGATGAGAAGGTTTGGTTGTAGCTGTGGAGATTCAAGAAGCAGCACACCCTTTGCCTTAGCCTGCTCTGTAAGGAGGGATAAAGGCTGTTGTGGGGGCTCTGTGCACCCATAAATTCCTTTGCGTCAGGAATTCCTCCTGTGGTTGCCTACATCGATTTTTAGATCATATACCCCCAGATCAGGCTTGAAATAATCAAACCTAAGCATCTTGAAAAATCTTGGTATGTTTTTCTTAGGGCTTCTTTATTAATTACTGAGAGATTTACTGTAGCTTAGGATCAGGTAGTGAGAATTTGAGTTCATTTTACAGCTTTCATACTCAGTGGAGTGTGATGCTATTATTTCTGCATTGTGTTACTCTCAGAGTAGATTTCAGGTCTTTTTACACCTGAGAAGCACTGAGCATCACAGGTGATGTTAGGACTGCACATTTGGCTTTCAGTTTAGGGCTGGCAAGAGAAGGATTATACCATCTGGTCTTGAGAAGTGCGTAGCATGTCCAGCAAGACATTGAATAAACTCCAGTGAAAGTCACTGGAGAATTGATCATCACAACAGAATTGCCTGTTGCATGTGATCTGGTGTGCACGTAATACGAACATTATCTGTGGTCTTATCTAGGCTGTGGAAACTTCTCAGCATTGCCAGAACACGCATGCAGCCCCACGTGTGCTGGCTACAGTGAATGCTCGAATAGTCAGTCAAACCCAGTTTTACCTCCTAGTCTTTCAGAGGTAAGAGATTATACAAAATAATAATACATGCCTCAGTTGCAGGTCTTATTGTCCCAAGTGCTGTTGAAATATTTCATTAGTACTTGAGCAGTTTAGCAAACTCCCCACTGTAGAGACAGTATTATATGCATTTTTTGCTTATTCTTTTCTCTTGCAGATGGGTAACTTTGTTCAAGGGTATTAAAACCATAATGCTGTCTGGTAAGCATTACTGATCAGATAGAGACATAAAACTACTTTTGTACTTACTTTATCTTTGCCTTTTTTTAACTCATAATCATTAGAGTGAACTGAATATGATTTTTAAAATTATATGGCATAAGAATTATCTGAGCCCTCAAATTATACTTCACAACAAGCTCTCAAAATCAATTCTAGAATATGAGGGGCAGATTTTTTTGCTACAGTTGAGAAAACAGCAGAGGTGGCTTTTAGTGGCACTACAGTATGCTTTGTGGTACTCTGACATGGGAAAAGGATCAACAAGTGGTGAATTATATTAAAAGGTGATCTAACACAAAAAGTTTTGAACACACAGGTTTTGTACATGAAGGTGGCTGAATCACTCACTCACCCTGTCTAACATTTGTTAGTATGTCAAAACAAGCAACATGCAGACAGTTTTAATAGTGCCCAGTTGCAGGGATAATATGAAGATTCACTTGCAGAAGTCTGGGTTGCTATTTTTGTTTTTGCCGTATGTTTATTTGAACTTTTTTTTTTCCTTTTTCTGTTTTGTTGTGATGAATTTCTTCCATTAGCAGCAATAAATTGTTTAATGTTGAAAATTGGATTGGAAGAGTGGACTAGTACAAGTCTTGAGAGAAATGATAGAAAGAGTAGCCACTGTAAGTTGTGAAACGTACCTCTGAAAAAGCTCTCAGAAATTTATTATTTATAGCAGGATATACTGCTTGATATGTGGCATTCTTTGATCAGTATGAGTATTGCCTCAGTATGAGTATTGCCCTAACATGGTGTTATGGGGCACCGTGATTTTGCAGATGTCATCTGTCAGCTGAGATGTGCAAGTGAGATGTTAACCTCTAGTGATCAGAAATTGTCTCGTGGTGGTTTTCACAAGAAAAGAGATCATACCAGTTCCAGCTGGGCCTAATCCACTTACCCAAATCATCCTGCTAATTGAATTGTGCACGTTCTTCATTGCTTTCTGCTACAAAATTTTGTTGCTAAACACCATCATTTCATTGGTGAATATTACAAGCTCTGTGGATGGTTTGTTGTAATTCAAGTAGAGCAGAATAGAAAGTAGTGCCTAGCCATTACATAGACACAGCTATTGTTTTAATTAAAATATTGCTATCCTGACTACCAAAAGGAACACAAAAGATACAGAAAGAAAGGAGAAAAACAGATTTTTTCAATTTATGTCAAAACTAGGAAAATACTTTTTGCTCTCTGTAGTTTATCTTTTGGTGTTGTTTTTTTTTTTGTCTTGGGAAACTTTTTCATATATCTCTTATCTTCTGAAAAGTTGTAGGGTACACAAGAAGTTGCAGCTCAGCATTTCAGAACCTCATTACACCTGGAGAGATGCTGAGCTTGGCAGGATGAATAGAAGGCATTTGGGTAATCAAGCAGAATTATAGTTTAACTATCCCTTAGTTATTTTATCAGTGGGTGGTATTGGCAAGAATCTGGAGCAAGAAGTTTGCAGTGCTAACTGATTTGAAAAGGATTTTTTCAAAGTGATAATACATAGTGGTGTAATTAGTGGTAATACAGAGGAGGAAGCTTCTCCTCTGAAAGTTTATCGCTTTATAAATTTGCCAATTCAAAAAGAAAAACAACAAAAAACCCTCCACGTGCATATACCATTTCTGCAATATGATAACTGGTGGGTGACCCTGCAGAAGCAGCATTTTGTTTGTAGACTGGATCCCAAAGTTGTTGGCTTTATATTTAAAGGAAAAAAGTGAGTTAATTTAACTATTTTCTGTGTCTTTTCCTTTAGAAGCCTGTGATTCACAGCTCTCCAGATATATGGCTATCATAGCTGATGATCTCTGATTGGTTTTATTGTTTTGTTTACTACTGAGAGCACTCAATGTTTCTGCAAGGGACATAAAAATTTTAACTTTGGTTCTTGGTGGACCCATCTGTGAATTTTAGTTCTGATTCTGAATGTGAGGTCGTTGTTCTTAATTCTTGCATAACTCTATAGTAAATTTGAGCAAAAAGCGTCATGAGAAATCATCTCTTGTGGTGGCTCAGATTTATATGTGAGTCATTTCTATGGCATTGATTTTTCCTTTGGAGTGAGCAGTTCATGAGCTTAGTATTTGTTATGGGGATGATCTGCAGAAAAAAGAGAACAATTGGTACCAGCAGGTGAATAGTGCACAGGATTGTTATGTACAGCATACTCGCCCACTGTACTCTGTTCCTTGAGGATTATGAACGTAATTTAATTCCCACTGTATGGGACTGGATGGCTTTTAGCTGGATTCTCCCCTGGCTGGTGCAGGGAAATGCATGTTTCTCTGCAGCACAAAGGATCCTTCTACTAGAGAATAATCTCAGAGGGAGATGGTGTTGGTTGTATCACTGCCCAGCCTCAGGGCCTACATTTTACCTGGGGAACATAAAAACTGGGAACAGCTGCAAGTGGGATGTTATGTATTAACATACTCTCCCACTCGCTTTCCTTTCTCCTGCTGTTTTCTTGATGCTCTCTATTGAGTGTTGATGGTGGGGTGGTTGCAGTTGTTTTCCACTGCTACCGCTTGCCCACTAACAAACTTTCTACTGTCAGCAATTACAAGATTTTTGCTGGATATGCTAGAAGGCTTCAATGCCAGTGCATCCTGCTCTAAAAGCAGGAGTTTCTTTTCTACTCACTTTGGCTACATAGCAGATGAGAAGACACCAAAGAAGCTTGTTCATGTGGTGGTGCGTACATGTGTTTGTGTGGTGCTGTTCTTAAGCTATGCTTTGTTTCGCATTAGGACTTTGGAGTCCAAGCAGCTTTAAATTGTGTTTACTTGAACATGTTCTGAAAACGGAACAAACCTAGCGACCAGATCTATGTGTGAGTTTGCCTGCACAGAGTTTGTCTACAGTGCACACCTGCAGAGGTGTGACCGCGATACACTGCAAGCTTGCAGTCTGTGGGTGGGACACAGACAAAGGTGTGCTTGTAGATGTACGCTCAAGTCAGCTGACGGGATCTCAGTGACACTGTTTTATGTAGCTTGCTTACCACAAAGGCTAAGGCTACATGTCTGGCTAGACGCATCTTTAAGTGCCTTGGCCCTTTTAGGGTTGATATCAAATGGGCAAGCTGGGTTTCACTGCTTGCCTCAGCTTTCCATCTGTAAGTTACCACTTGGGACACCTGCTTTCTTACCTCTCTTGTAATATGCTAAACATTCATTGTGCACTAGTCTTAAAATGTGTTGAATAAAAAAGGTAACAGACTGATTAAACCAATACTTTACTTGTATGACATTGCTGTGTCATTTTGGGGCAGCTGTGTCTCCCCTCTATATTTGGTATTTCAAGGATCACAAGAAATTAATTCCTTTATAGTTGCATTTGACTTGCTATCTTTTAAAATGAATGAAATATGAATTATATACGTTTTTAGTGAAATATTCAGCACATCTCATTTTGTTGTTGTTGCAGCAATCACTGAAAAGAAGAGGGAGCAAAGACCTACCAAAATCAGAAAAAAAGTCACAGCAGACGCCGACAGAGGTATGTTGTAATAACTGTAGCCTGGATTCTCATGTGGAGGCTTCAGGGACACTGTGGAAATGATGTATGTGATTTGTAGATTTGCACTTTGCTTGCTTGTTTGCTTTGTTCTTTGTTTTCCTGTATGCTGTGCAATGGAGAGCTCTTACCCCAGATCTGCAGTGAGACAATACTATGTCAAGGACCACCTAAACAAACTGCTGGTGTTGCGACAGAACCCACCAGCTTTCATGTACTCTATATTTTAGGCAAAATAAGTAAATGGGAGCACCAGTGTAACAAGATTATAGGCCTTTTGTGTGCTGACTTCAGGATTTTTGAACACTGTAAAGTCTATTACAGTGTTGCAAGCCTAGAAAATATAAGGATTTTTTACAAGCCACCCCCACAATGTATTTTCTGGGGACTGTGCAAACATTAGTTGCAAGTAAAATAGTCTCTTCCCCTCTTTTAAATTTAAGTATTTATTTCCCTCTCATTTATTGATCAGTGAAAAAATGATTGCAGGAAGATCTCTTAGTATCTAAAGCTGTGTACCTGTGATCGTTAATCTTGTAATTGAAGACCATCCACTGGAGGTCTCCTGTTTTACATCAGGTTTCTTCAAAAACTACTTTTTCTTTTTTCTAAGGAGGACAATGAAGACCTGAAATGCCAGCTACAGTTTGTCAAAGAAGAAGCAGCCTTGATGAGGAAGAAAATGGCTAAGATCGATAAAGAGAAAGACAGATTTGAACACGAGCTGCAAAAATATAGATCATTTTATGGGGATTTGGACAGTCCCTTGCCAAAAGGCGAAGCAGGTGGGCCACCTACCACAAGAGAAGCTGAACTCAAGCTTCGATTGAGACTGGTGGAGGAGGAAGCTAACATTCTTGGGAGGAAAATAGTGGAACTAGAAGTAGAAAATAGAGGACTGAAAGCAGAACTTGATGACTTAAGAGGAGATGATTTCTCAGGGACCGCTAACCCGCTTCTGGGAGAGCAGAGTGAATCCCTGTCAGAATTACGACAGCATTTGCAGCTAGTAGAAGATGAAACAGAATTGCTGAGGAGAAATTTAGCTGATTTGGAAGAACAAAACAAGCGCATAACAGCTGAGCTGAACAAATACAAGTACAAGTCTGGGGCCCATGAGAGCTCTAGGCACCATGATAATGCCAAGACAGAAGCGTTACAGGAGGAGCTAAAAGCTGCACGAATGCAGATCAATGAGCTGAGTGGCAAAGTCATGCAACTCCAGTATGAGAACAGAGTCTTAATGTCCAACATGCAACGCTATGACTTGGCCTCTCATCTTGGGATCCGTGGCAGTCCCAGAGACAGTGATGCGGAAAGTGATGCAGGAAAAAAAGAGAGCGATGATGATTCCCGCCCCCCTCACCGCAAAAGGGAAGGCCCCATCGGTGGGGAAAGCGACTCCGAAGAGGTACGCAACATTCGGTGCCTGACACCCACGAGGTCTTTTTATCCGACACCATCTGGGTGGCAGAAGAACTTCACTGACAGACAGCAGATGAAGGACATTCGCTCTGAAGCTGAGCGGCTGGGCAAGACAATAGATCGCTTAATTTCTGACACCAGCACCATCATAACAGAGGCGAGAATTTATGTAGCTAATGGGGACCTCTTTGGACTGATGGATGAGGAAGATGATGGCAGCAGAATACGCGAGCATGAGCTTCTTTACCGGATCAACGCACAGATGAAGGCCTTCAGGAAAGAGCTCCAGGCTTTCATCGACAGACTCGAAGTTCCAAAGTCTTCGGATGATCGAAGTGCAGATGAACCTTTGTCAGTGAGTCAGGTAGACTTTTACTTATTACGGCCTACAGGTAAAAAGGCTCTTCCAAGTGAATTAAGCCTTAAAGAATTTTCATGTGCCATACATCGAATTTATTCTAGACAGTGGACAAAAATATCTATTTCTTAAATTATTTTTAATCCTCATTTGGCCATATGAAACCTTGTTCTATCAATGGGGCTGTTTTTGAACAATGAATAAGTCTGGTCTCCTGGAAATTAAAACAATTATGCTCTAGGAGGTGGAAGTTTGTACTCCTTTCTGGCTTCGCAACTGCGTTTGCCAGAGTTGTGCCTTCACCGCCAGTAAAGGCAGTGCAGACAGCATTTTTGGCACATAAATGAACATGATTGTTTTCTTAGTGGTTGGGTTCCTGTTAAATGAATAAAAAGAAAATTTTATTAATGTTAAACAGGAGTAAACATTAGATTTCCAAAATTATAGAGAATATGACAAACCACAGAGAAAAATAAACCATGCAAATCTACTTTACAGAGTCACAGAGCCACGCGGTAGCGTGAATATTGGAATTGCTGTAACTGTTTGTATCTTGTTGAAGGCCTGTGGGTCACTGCTTACATGCAGCAGCGACTAGCATCTTTTCTGTAGTTCATTTTTACGCAGAATTGTTCCAGAGAGGTTTTGTGGAGCAAATTCCTTGCTGAGTCGAGATCTTTTGCCATGAAAAATGAAAATTACCTACCCTTATCTTATCATGCAATCCTATAGTTGGCAAATCTTGTTATTGCTCATGGTATTATCCAATGTTTTAGTAAGTCTCTTGCTGTGTTAATTTACTTTGTGCGGTCGTGCTAGTTTACAGTCAAAGTAGTTGCCAGGTGAAGCTGAAAGCTATTTCTTATTCCTATGCTGACTAATTAGTCTTTTGTTTCCTTGTATCAGAAAGTCACAGACGCAGTGAGTTTAAAGCTAATCAATTACTCTACGTGTATTGCATGAAATCAAACAGAAACAGCATTTAGCATGCTCACTTTCTGATCTAGCAATAGCTCTGAGCTTGTAGAGCTCCCATTAGCTTAAAGGCAGAGCACTGCATGGGCTTATACAAATTTAAACCAAACTAATTAGTATTTTCTCTAAACAAATAACAGCAATAGTTAAATTGGACATTTCGGGGCTTGACCATGCAGAACTCCTACTGAAGTCAATGGGAGATGGACACTTGGTCCCTCCACAAGCATAGTCTGGTTCACTATTTATTTTGTTGAAACTTTGGACTTGCTATTCCATTAATTGACTGTTCTCTTTGTCTTTGTATTTACCTTCCCAGATGTTCCAGCCTATCATTTTACTTATTCTCATCCTTGTATTATTTTCATCCCTTTCATACACAACAATATTTAAACTTGTCTTCCTTTTTACACTGTTTTTTGTACTGTAAGCCATTCATCATTTACTGTTCATTGTAGTATTATTTTCAGTTTGTTTATTTTGTCCACCCTCCAAGATAAGAAGTGCAAGAGACATAGTTTCTGTAATAGCCACTGCTGTAAAAACACTGAAGACTACTTGTTTGCCAAAACCAAAACAAAATCAAAAAAACTGCAAAAAACATACCAAAAAGTCACCCAGTTGAATAGGAAACCCGCTCACCACGGTGTTCCAGGTAAGCAAACAGAAAATGATATTTTTCACTTTATCTGGTTTTATCATTTTTTAATAAAAATTCCCTGAGTGACTGGAACCAATTTAATATTCATTAATTTGCACCAAATCAGAAGCAAACCAGAAATATGCAGAGTGGGTGTGAGGAGTCTGTTCCTTTCCTCTTCCCACTCCCAGAAAAAGAATTTGTATTCTAGCCACATATGAATAGTAAAACCACATTCGATGTGTATTCTGCAATTGTTTGTCACAGCTTGTACATATTCTGCATGATTGTGATGATAATGATTTTCAGCACTGTATTATGTGGATTAGACACCACGGAGGGGACAAGATCAGAACAGTTGGTATATAGAGCACTAGATCTGGAAATATGGCAAGGAGCTGGAGCCCGTGAGAATGAGATGCACGAGGAGGAGGTATCAGAGTAGGTGAGGAGTCTTCTGAGAGATGTAGGCTGGCTGCATTCTCTCTGTGCTCTAGAAAAATGGCCACACTACAGTCTGACTTGAACTGAAGAGAGTGATGCTAGTCACCTTGTCTTATGTCAAATATCTTTTCCTAACAACCTAGTTTATCAGATAACATTTTCCAGTCTGTAGCCGCCAAGGTTCTGGATTCTCTCTCCAGGTTTCAGAACGAGTTTTGAATGAACATGGTAACTCTTGGCTTGCGGAGTGATCCCCATCTGACCGTGCTGTTGGTAGCGAGCGACCATAGGTGAGGGAAGCTTGTATACATAGATGTGCATCAATAGTCACTAAATATTCCTGTCTTGCCTACAAGAGGCTGCACTGAGAGCGCAGGTGACTCATGATCTTTCTATCACACTGAACATAGTTCCTACAAACAGTAGAGCTCCCACTGTGAAAACCTCACCTGAAATGCCCAATGAAGCTCAGTTTTCTTTTCTGTTTTATTCAACCTATATTGAAACCACTGAGTCCCACAAATTTGCATTCTCCAAAGGTGATCATTTACAAGTAAGTGTATTAATGAATTTTTTTTGTGCAGATGCCCTGATAAAAAAATCTAGTAATGAATAGTGGTAATAAATAAAGCAGCTGTTTTTCTAGCCGGCAATAAGGATTCCCTTTGATTTATCATGCTAGCACTTAGTTCACTTAACACATTCCCCAGTGAGAACAGTTCATCTTTGTGCCTGGCTTGTGCTCTGCTACCTGAAATAGTAGAGAGACACCTCAGAAGGAAGCAGATGTTGGGCAGTAAAATTTATTTTATGAGAACGCAAAAAATAGTAAACTCAATATTCAGTATTAAACAAAGTTTGTGTTATTCTCCCTGTTTGTCTAGCTTTCCCTCAGCATACTCTGCAGCTGTAGTAACCTTGATCAGTTAAATCATTTAACCTTCATTTAATCCAAATACTTATTCCTACCAGGGGATGTTGTCATCAATATTTATTTTGTAATTAGCAAGATATGTCTAAAGGAAATTCTAATCAATGTATGTGAGATTAATAGACAGTCTTGCCTGGTGTCCTGATTAAAGAGAAAGTCAGGCCCAAAGTAATTTCAAGGAGTTTCTAAGCTGCTCTAATTTATGCTCAGTTGCCTAAAAGTTAAGTTCCATATATTAGAAACTATTATGGCAAGATATGGTCAAGCATATCATCCTTTCACAGTAATTTTCTGTTACTGTAAAGATAGTTCTCAAACCACTGGGAAAAGGCCCTTCTGCTGCTTTTCTTTCAGCAAGTGCTGTAAGAAATTTTTCAGCAACTGCTCGAGAAATTCTCCCCCCCCCATGGATTTGCAGTTTGGACATTAAAAGTATAATAATTTGAGGCTTAAACTTGTCATACTAAATCTTAGCATGAGACTGACTTTTTGAGATTCTTTCTGGTTTAGTGTCTCTCTTGGGGGAAGAAAAGATCATTTAGGTTTTGTTAAATATTACTGGCTCAATCCCATAAAAGAGAATAAATCATACTTAAATCTGATCTGAAGTTCTGGGCTTTCAGTTTTTAGCCCACACTTGTTTATACCTTTCTCAGCCTTGTATGTAATAAGAATGAGTAGAGACAGTTTGATTTACACTGAGTGTATCAGTAACAGTACTACTGTAAAGTAGTAGGAAAGTTTAATACGCTGAACTCATATATTGAATACATCTTGGAAGTAGTTGGGAAAGAATTGCTTCTTTCTCAGAAATCAGAAAAGGTGAAGATGAACCTCAGAAAAGTGGGGATAACCTCTGCACAGGACTGGCGATTATAACCCCATTGATGTCTCACAGTGTTTTTTCTGGTGTATAGCTGGAACTTTCCTCATCCTAATTCTGTCAGGCATCAACAAAGCAAATCAAAGCTGAGACCTTTTGGGACATTTAGGGAGCTATGGCACAAGCTACAATCTGAAATTAAAACATACTGAAGCATACAAAATCACTTTAGAAGCTCCCCACAGTCTTTGAATCTGTGATGAGCAAGGAGAACAGTGAGGACCTCTGCAAACCTCAGTACAGAGAAATCTCAATGAGAAATGAGATGTGTTTTTCATGTTCTTCTGCATTCAGCTTGAAGGGAGTGATTGGAGCTGCTTCTCTGTTTCACACCAGATATTGCAGAGAAGCTCACAACCCTCCATTTTTCACTATTTTAAAAGCTGCTGAGGAAGCTAATAAAATCAGTATGGACACCTGTCCATAGCCAGAAGATAACATCTAGCCAAAGAAATAAGTGTTCTGTGTCTTGCTAAAGTGAAATAACTTGGTCTCACAAAGAAATGCAATAATTATACTTGCCAAGAAAGGAAGCAGATTCTTCCCACGCAGTTACCGGCCTGCTGGGCAAAGTCCACCTCGCAGGTGAGTGAGTAAATGCAGCTGAACACGTCCACATCCTCTAGCAGGAGTGTGTGGGAGTCAGGCAGGACAGAGCCAGACAGAACACTGCTGATTCACTAGGTTCTGTCTGCCGCACAACGTCTAATTCTGAAGCAGATAGAAGAATATAAGATTTTTGCTTTTACGTGGCAACAAGCTGGATATGCCAGGTTACCTATCAGTTCAAATCTTACTTAAACCAATAGCAGATTCATAATTCCTATTTTGGAATATTCTGGGCAAATATTAATATTCTAGCAAAAATGGCATTGACTTTGAACCCCAAGATTGCCTTAATGTTACATTGCTCTGAAAGATTAAATTTCTGTTTCCTATGTTCCCAGAGATTTCACTCTAGGTTCTTTCAGAAAGAAGAGATCTTGCATCTATAGATCTAATTCTGACATTTTTACACTTGTGTAAATTGACAGTAACTCCAATGAATTTTTATGTCGTTTAGAAACTAGAGGCATTTTTTCCTTTAATGCAGCCAGATACATTCAATTTAATTTGTTTCCTATTTAGAGTCAGCTCTGAATGCCCTGACAAAATACCTCTACAACTATTTTCTTTACTCTTACTGAAAAATTCCCATGATACTAGAATGATAATCTTCTCCAGGATCAGAGATACTTCTTTCAACCAAAAAAATCCATGCCTGAAGCTCCAGTTAGAGATAGAATAAGTGTGTGCTGACACATGTCACCAGTGCTTCAGAATCAAAACTAGAAGAGAGCAGGTGCTGTAGTGCAGAAATATGCCTGGCAGTCGGAAAATAGAAAATTGCCAAAAACATGGCTGTCTAAATATGTGTTATAAAAAGAGATGAACTGCACATGAACTTTGGGAGTTGTTTACGAAAACAAGCAGAGCTTTAGGATATTAGATGCCCTTCTCCTTAATCACCCCAGAATTTGATAGGTGAGTAGGAGACTTCTAAAGGCATCAGTATCAGGGACGTAATTCCCATTGGCTTACATTTCTGTCTCTGATTTAATGCCAGGGGAAGTGATATTCAAACCCAACTTTTGCCATTACACATGCAGTTGCCTATGGGGAAAATTACAGTGGCTCTATTTAAAGTAAACATCTAAAGTATCTGCCACCGATTTCCAATGTAACCTTGGAGAAGTGACATGACATAACACTGTTGGCTCTGTTTCTCCACTAAGTTATATACTATCGCAGAAGTGCACAACAGTAGGAGGAGACAGAATTCGTATTCCCTTCTGCCCATTTCCCAATTTATTTATCCACTCTTGAGATGTATTTGCCAGGATTATCAAGGCGTACATCATTCAGGAATCTGAGGTTGTGGTTGGGTTGGTTACAGTGGCAGCAGTGCTGTTCCTCCTTCTTGTTACCAAATTTATGTGGACATAACAAAATGGGTGTGCCATAACCAAGCTAGTACAGCAGAACTGAAGATGTTCTAAAGTGATCTCGAGCGCACACTATTAACCAGAACACACACTACCCTGAGTATAAAATCAGATTATAGCCCATGCTGAAACTCATGCTCCTTTGTCTTTGGTCTTGCATGATGAAGAGAAATTTAGCAGAGGGCTTGTTTAAAATGCTCTTGCACCTTTTTTGTTGAGATGCTTACTTTTAACACAAGCAGAGTTGACACCAGGTATGGACAAAGTACACTTTGCCTGTGGAAGCAGTGTGTCGGATGTAATAAACCTACAATAGCATTCCTGTTTATTTTGCCTGTGCCAGAGGCCAGAAAGCCACATTTGCTGCTTTGTCTGCTGCTGGTGGAGGAGGGACAGTCTCTGTTGGAGAACTTTTTTTTCCTCAAAAGCAAAAGTCACTGCTGCTACACTTAAGGGTGTCCAGAGCAATGAGCCCAGGTTTTTAGAGCTCACTTCTTCATGTTTTCTTTGTCCCAACTTTTCTCTACCTTTCCCATATTAGGATGAGTTTAACATAGCCCTATGACCTATGAGTGGGGTCTAGCTCTTGTCTCCTAATGAGCCCCTCAGTCCCACACGTTTCTAATTCCTCACACTGACAGAAATGTAGGATTTTGCCTGAGTGAAAGCTCAAGCCTGGGGTTTAGTCCATTGTTTTCTTTAATTTTACTGTGTTTTGCTTCAAAGAGTTCGCGTAACAAGACGAGGGGCATTGAGTTAGCAATATTAAAGACACAAGAATAATAGCCTATGCTGACGGATAAGAGTAAAAAAAAAAAGTCTTCAGTCTGTCTTCATTTGCGGTGGTGCAGCTGTGCTGGCTTCAGGGAGGAGGCAGGGCTGTGGCACCCAGCCTCCAGCTGTGGGCTCAGTTCTGCTCCCAGGCACTCGGGCTTCGCTCCCAGCCCTGTCAGCTGGTGTCTTGGGACGCAACCTCCCAAAAGAAAGTCACACTGTTGCTTTATGAACAGGGAAGTTTTAAATCTTCAGAGTTTAGAGGCTGGGGATTTTCTTCAGGAACGTTCAGTTGTTTACTTGGGCATCTTTGTTCAATTTTTAGATCATCTTTGAAATTTTCACTAATGGCCCACGTCCCATTATTTATGTTACATGGGAGCAGAAAAAGCACCCCAGTAATGTATTCCCCGAGACTTACAGCTAGACCATATAAGGAGAAAAAATGTGTTTTCCCTGAAACCTGCTTTGGTATTTACTACAAAATACACCCAGAGCTAAAATATTTATGCTGTGCATGGATTTTATCATAGAGAAAACCTTATTGTTCTGAAGAGGAGAGTGCTGACTGAGCAAAGGATGTGTGAATCCTCATGTCGTGTCCTTCGTCTCACTGATCCTCTTGTCATCAGCTGCTTTGCCCACAAAAATATATGCCACTCCTGCTTAGTGCATTCGAAGACACCCATCTTATAGCAGAGTTTGTCCAGACTTTTATGCTGCATGAGTCAAGTACTTTATGGCCCTTCTCCAGGGTACATGTGGGGACAAATGTTCCCTGAAATGTGAATTTTCTGACTACGGGTGGTCTCAATCACTGACCGCAGCTACACCCAAGCACAGGTACCTGGCAGGGCAGTGGTATGTGCATGAAGCTTCTGCCCCGGGGTCTCTCTCGGCATGCCAAATGAAAGCGATTTAACACACAGTGCAGCAGGAGAGTTGCTGTGGTGGGCAGAGACGCAAGGAGCGAGCTGAGCTCCTCCTGCCTGCGGCTCAGCAGGGGGAGCAGCTAAATTTCGCTGTGCTGCCTTCAGGGTCTCCCGTGGACTGTCACTTGCTGGATCATTTTTTGTCACATACGCTCCCTTCCCTCACCCCATGCCGACACTCGCTATGGGCACTCCCAGTGCTTTAAATTCAGGCCGAGGTGTTTTTGGACCTTCCTTGCTCGCCTTATGCCAGGGATGAGTTTCACTGTGCAACGGAGATTCTCCATCCAATTTCAAGTGCTTTGCTTTGCTGAGACACAAAGTATCTTAACAGACTGGAGAATCTGATCCAGAAACTTTATAAAGTAGCAGGAATATTTGGGTATATCCCAAAGAAACTGTTATCACCATTCCCAGAATGCAAGACAGTAGGATTACACAGTGCCCAATAATTCTGCACTTCATCAGTGGTAGCATAGTTAGAAGACAGAAAAAGATTTTAGGGAGGAATGGTTTGCTTTTAGCTCTTTAAGATAGCTGTTAACCAGCAAAACTGCTGCTTTAAACAAAGTACCTTTATGAAGCAGTTTATGAGGATCAAGTTGCAAAGCTCACAATGTTCATACTAAAAAATATAACCCTGAAAACTGGGTCTGGAAGGCAGCAAAGAATCTTCCTTTACAACATGGACGCTAATAAAAGAAACCAAAAATTGCCTATTGTCATAGCTTTAATATTAACACTGACTGCTTTGGCAAGCTTTAAAGACTGGACTGCACTATAAAACCTAAAAATGTCCTGGACTTGGAGTTGTTTACACAAAATATGAGGAGATATAAAGTTACAGAGCTGGGGGTTGGAAGAGATGGCTTTAAAACCATCCTCCGTGCACTGACGTCACGTGGAAGCCAGCTGCTGGGATGATGCTGAACGGAACTGTTTTTCAGTTTGCAAAAGTTGCGGAGTTATTCAAAGACAGTTGCAAATGCTGCCCCAGTTGAAAGGTTGTGTCTTGCTTAGCTTTCTTATTTCTTTTAAAGATCAAGATTCGCAGAACTGGATCCCAGCTAGCTATGCATTTCATTGCTTTCACTGCTGTTTAGAAATGGACTTCTAAAGGATTTCTTATTCCATGAAAGGTACGGTTACGGTTTATTTTAAATCAGTGGTTTTGAACAGTTAAGATTAAAAAAGAAAGCAATTTACTAATGTGGCAAAGTTATTTAAATATCTCTCTAATGTTATTTATATGTAATGTGGTGTTCGTATATGTTATATATCGTCTTTATTCTTAGAGAAAGACTCTTCATTAGTTCAGTCAGTTTCTTCAGAGCAGGCACAGATATATCAACAGAACAGGGATGACAGGTAGCATTGTGAGCACTCGAGTCTATTCCCTTCTTTCTTGCTTGCTCTCTCTCCCTTCCTTCCTTTTTTCTTTCTTTCTTTCTTCCCTCCCTTCTTTTTCTTTTTTCTTTCTTTCACTCTCTCTCTCATTCCTCCCTCTTTCTTTTTTCTTTCCCTTCTCTCTCTTTCACTCTCTCACTCAATTGTAGTTTATTTTTATGTATAAAGTGCACAGTATTGTGACACATGGCACACTTTTATAGTTGAACAAATACATAAATTTACAATTTCCTTAGTCATCCAAAATACAGCACTTTCTTGGAAATATAATTTAATCACTTTTTTCCCTGTAAAATCAAGGGAAGATTTGTGTATCTGAATGGTTGTGCACATCCAATCTAATTAATCTCTGTTGAAAAATAACTTCTCAGCTGATGTCACTGCAGATTATTTTCAGAAGTTGATAGAGGTTGGTTGCAAACTATGTTGCATTTTTAATATGTGGATAGAAAAGGCACAGGTAAGATATGGGGGAATAATAACATTAACATCAAATAGTTGCTTAAAACATTTTTTTGCTTGCAAGGAGGGAGGGCTAAAGGAAGAGTTACGGGAAAATGAAGCTGATGTAGACAAAATTGATTATTTGCTTGAATTTGATTGCTGTAATGAGCTTCTGACCTTGTCTAGGACATGCAGAAAGTGCCAATACTGCAAGAGCACAGATACTGTTCTGATCCGCACAGCAAATTATAATGTTGCATTTTACATCCCTTTGGGTTGCTTAAGCTATGTGAAATACCCATGGGGACATCTTGGTGCACTATACAGACAGAGGGTATACTACCAGGACTACAAATTGGATTTTATTGCTAATAGGGAAAAAAAACAAGCAACCAAGCATCCCCCCCAGCCCCAGCCGCAAACCCCAAAACCAAATACCAAGAAAAAAAAGGGGGGAAAGTCATAGAAATAGGAGTTAAAACTCTCTGAGGAATTTATCCACTGTACAATAGCAGCAAAACTGTATAGTCACCCAGCTGCTAACATCAATAAACATGAGTTTTCTCAGAATTTATGTCAAGAGGAAATCAGAGAAGCATAAGAAGCAATACAAATTTTTTGTGGATCGTAGAGCTACAAGTGGCTATCTGTAATTTCTGTAACTAACCTCTTCCAAGACTTGATTTCATTTTGGTGGTGTCCAATCCCTTTTTATAATCAGAGTCCCATATGAAACAACTTGGAAACTGTTAAGATGAATGCAAACATGGCAATAGTAGTTCCCCGCACTCAGAAACCACGAGGGGCCTTTTCAGTGCTATATGCATACTTGAAAGGAGTACATATTATATGTCTATTCTTATTTGTGTAAAGGAAAATATGCTATATAGTGTTGACTTTCTAGTAATATGCTGCTGATTGAAGCATGGTCATTATTACTAATAGTGCACTAGCAAAAATTACCATTTGTGCAAGTTGTAGACAGATTATGCCTGCCTCTCTTGTTCATGACTTTACAGCATTTATATGTTTTTCTATTTCTTTCTGACATGTATTTGAAGGATTCTAGTGGAGTGGAGTTGACTCTTGTTTGTTTCTCAGAGATGTCTTGAAAGGTTATAAAGACATAAATGGAGCCCAAAAGGAAAGAAAAGAAAAAGAAAAGAAAAGAAAAAAAGAAAAGAGCGCAAATTACTGTACTAAGAATTGCAACCTTTGAATTAGCAAAGTGAGAAAGTATTGAAATGGTTTTAAAGTTCATTAGCAATAGATGTTTAGATTGCAACAGGTCTTAAGTGCAGTGAAATTTTTTTGTAAGTTGTTTTTGGTCAACACTTACTGAAGTCTGCACAAAGCTGAAACATTGGCCTGGAGAGGTGCAGTCTCTGTAGCCTGGCTGCCTTCCCTAAGAAGCCATGAGCAAACCAGTGCTTCAGTTCTTTTGTGATGAGAATGCTGTGCTATCTTTCAGCAGCTATTAGTTTCAAGGAGGTTTATGGTTTTATAAAGCAGGTGGAGGAAAAGGGGTCTGAAATCTGTTTGTAGATAGTTGAGGGACAGATCACCATTTCAGAGCTCCAAGGCAGGTGTGAGTCAGAGTTTGAAAGAGGAAGCTCCAATACCACATTACATGGTGACATGGTTACACCATTGTGAAACGGGCTGACAGAGATGTTTGGAGAATAGTCAACTTGTTCTCTAAGTCCTCTGTCCAAAATTGCTTGGGGTAAACAGTTTTGCAACCCCTGAGTTAGGATTGGGCCCATGGCTGTCAGTTGAGAGACCCTGTAGCAGGACTTCCTATGACCCAAAGACCTGAATAACCCATTGGGCTTCAGCTGAGTTCTTCTGCTTACTTGTTCATGAAAGAAGCTGACTCCAAGTTTGGCATCAGCTTCCCAGTCAGCTGAAATAACGCAGACACTGGTAAGCAGTGATTACACAGTAGCCACAGCTGAATCAACAAGGCTTGTCCAATAATATACAGGATGGGGAAGAATTTTGCGTGAATCTCAAGAATGAATTTTCACTATATCAAAGAAAATGTGGGCGATAAAATGGGCAGTTCCTGTGAGCTGACAATCACTGCCCATCGGTCAGGGCAATTAACAAATTCCATGAGGGTAAACTGGGCTTACCCCTAGTTAATGCTCTGGTAATTCATTTGCCTGCCTATATGCTTGGTTTCTGGCAGGAGACCAAAGCAATGCAGAGGCATTTTGTGACTAGAACTAGATTCCATGTCCACCTAAGTAACCCAACAGCTGGCTTTGAGAGCCACAGTTAACAAACTCAAGTATCAGTGTGTGTGTACCAGCCATTATACCACAGGAGCTACCGTAACTGAATGAATGAGTGTTATTTTTGCCTTGCTGGCATAGTAAATGTGCTGATGGTAGTGTAGTTTCTATTGTAAAGCCTAAGGAAGCAAGAGGAACACCAGGCCCATAAAATCTGTAACTGTTTTGCTCCAAAGTCAGATGATCAGGTCCAAAATATTTCCCTTAAAATATACATATTTAGTGATTCAATTGATAATTTTTCATTCACAGATACTAAGATACTAAAGACTTCTGAAGGGGAAGGAGAAACTGAAGCACAAATTAGTTAAATATTCTGAGCAACGTTTTGAACTTGATTTGAGTTAGTGCTATTGGAAAACAGTTTCTAGTTTTCCCTATGCTGGTCCTAGAACTAACATTTATAGATTTAGATTTGTAAATCCAAAATACATGAACTCTTTATAATGACCTATAGTCCTTTATATAGTAGAATGATGCTTTCTACTGTATATGTATTTGTTACCTGTTATTAGCTTTCCTGTCCTGTTTTCATGTATTCTAAAGCATTCATATAGCCATGAGAATTTTCTGCATGTATCAAGTTTACAGTCTTCAATTGCCAAAATAATGTCACAGTCTTTGTCATGCTACATGCATGTGTGAAAGGAGTGCACGAGCAAACATGATACCTTTACACTTGCAGTTGGCTTTTGAACAAACGTAAAAATAGCTTTCACCCTCAAGGGCAGACGTTGCAGGATCCCAAGGCCCTGAAATGCCATTCAATATCATGCAGACTCGAATTTCATTGAAAACAGGTTTATAATGAAGAATAATGGCAAAGATGCGAAGTGGCCACAGTACAGAGCCTGCTGTGGCAGACGTTCCTGAATTTTATGATGCCGGATGCGTGTCCCTCCTCCCCTTTCCAGACTGGGACTCTCTGGCTTCGCGTTTGTGTCCTATAATGCTTAGTTCGTCCATATTCTAGTTACACTCCAGGTATATATCATGCAATCGTGTGATGCTGTCTCCTGCAAGCACATTTCGGTTAATTATTTGGGGGTTTTGCTTGGTTGGTTTTTTTCCCTGAAAGCTCGAATCAAACACAAGTAAGACTTATTCTGATAAACTTCCAGGAAACATTCAGGGAAGAAAGACAAAAAGCAGAGCTATCTTCTTGCTGTTACATAGACTGTAACCATGGACCTGCGTAAACAACTGGAGAATACTGAGAGGAACTGGAATAAAGAGAAGATGGAATTGCTGGAGAGATTTGACAACGAAAGGAAAGAATGGGAATGTCAATGGAAGGTCATGCAGAAGAAAATAGAAGAGGTACTTTTAAACAAAACTCTGAACACTAACATTTTCACTTGGGGTGAAGTGACGAGGGGTTGCTTCAATTTTTTTTTTTTTTAATTATATCCTATTTCTTATCTGTCACTGGAAGTTTCTAATAGCTGATGGTGGGATGCAAAGCGTGGGGTTAAGCAGTATTTCCAATTGCTCATTTAATAGTCACGAATACGAGGCAGGAGGTTAAATGTCACTTTGTGTGACATTTGCTATGATATTGTTGGCTGTATATACTGCTGCCAGTTCTGCTGGGCATGAGCCACGCTGCTTATATTATACATGCTTTTTTCAAGGACATGCTGAACAACCGCATATATGGGGTTTAGGAAAATGCGTATTTAGTAACAAAAAATCCAGGTATCATAATTCTCTGGCAAAAAGGAATTAGATGGCACAGGTCTGCTAGGGTAAATGGTAATATTAAAAAGAGCGTCATACATTAAATGCTGCATGATGCAGAATCGTTCTGGCTAGAACCTGCTCCATTTATGGGTGACTTTTGGTAGAGAAAACAGCTACAGTAAATAGCATGAAAGTCCTGACACCACTTGTGTTTACACATACTAACAGACACTCACTTCCTGCCATTTCTAATGCATCTCCTTCCAGAAATAGTTAAGGATTATAAGAATAATTATTTATTATTCTTTTATCCCCAAATTTTCCCTGCAGCAGAACCCTCTGGCACTCTATAATGCATAAATTGAATCTGCCTTGGCAACATATAGAAGCAAGTTTTTTCACCACTAAGCTTTCCACATTTTTCATTCTAATATACACATGGAGAAGCTTTGCTTGCTCTCTGCCAACACCATCCCGTGGCTGAGCAACACAGGAATGTATGGCAGAGATTGCTCACATGAAAATATGAGAAGGAAAATGATCAGAGCCAAATGAATTGCAGCCATACACTGCCCGTTAAACCAGCCTGCAGCATACATAACTCCATAATGGCAGCTCTCTTATATTTACCTGCAGTTCTTGCAGACTTTGATATGATAGTCTTTACCACATTTTGTCTTTTGTGTTAGGACCTTTCTGTGCAGTCTTACCTAATTTCACCACCAAGGTGAGAGCACTTCAAAAGTTAGTAATCTGATCTCTGTAATTGAATTTCAGTTTGTTAGGTATGTGAGCTGTTTTGGAATGACGATAATGTGTTGTGAAAAGGTGTTCTGGCTATTAGTAGTGCTGACAATGGCAGCGAATACCATGTTTTGTCCATGTTCATTATTAGCATATGGATTAGGACAGTGTGACAGAGACAGAAAAAGAGATAAAGAATGGCTGAGAGGAAGAGAATGAAGCAAATCACTGAGTACTGCAGGAACAGACAAAACTGCAGATGATACCCCAAAGTTACTGGTATCCTAAGGTCCCCTCTTAAACTGAGTCTATAGCTGCCCTTGATTTCAGTTGCCTGACATTTCTTTGCCAGAAGCACCTGGCTGGAGAAAAGGGCTTTTAAATGCCATTATCTGTAGAGGGATTTCCTCAATAAAACTTGTGCTACCTTATCAGCTTGTATTTTTATTTGGTAGTTTTCTCTAGCCCACCAAAACCTAACTTAATTCCTGGATTCCTCCAGGAAGACTTACGTGGTTTAGGAGATGATATTGTTGAGTTATGAGGTGTTATGCTTCCTTCTTACTGCTATGCTGAGTCCGTATGAAGCCCTCATTTCTTGGAAGTGACAAAGTTCAGCCCTCAGGTTCCATAAGCAGCTGGGCTTTGGGAGTGAAATCTGAAAGCCCAGGATGAGGTCAACTGTCAAGTCTCTGAACATGAGAATTTTCTAATCCACAGCACTACCCATGAAATGGCCACGTCCTTCATGTTGTTATTCTTTTTCACTGTCCTTCCAAAAGCTGTTGTGATGGCCTTGTGCACTGCAAGAGAGCAGGCAGGTGGCTGTTCAGAGGTCCCTGCTCTGCGCTTTCTTCATAAGAGCGAGTTAAGAATGAATGTTTATAAAAAGCCATGGGATTCTTGGCACTGGAAATGATACCGTAAGCAGAAGAGGTTTTTATGATGTTGCTATTTTTTCTAATTTGTGATTTATCACAGTTCCCTAGTTTGAATGTGCTGGGTGACAGGAATTAACACCTTTTCATTTACTAATGAAGCCACTGGCTCTCAGCAGATAGCATGAAAGAAGATAAGAGGGTGAGAGCACATCGCCAAACAGTACCATTCTGCAGTACTGATTTATCACTCCAGTCATAGGGAGGAATTCCATTTGCCTGAGAACCAGAAAAGTCTGCTCTAGTGCAGATGGCACTGTGTGTGATGAGAATTCACTTCCCCTCCTTAAATTAATATACTTTAACAGGCTGTAACATAGCCAGAGCCCTCTCCCTCCCTCACATTCCCTCACATTCCCCATCCATCACATCAGGGCTGTGTCCACCACTTAGTGTGCTGATATTACTTGGAAGACAACCTTACACCTTCTTGCTCAAGGCAGGGCCATTGACCTCGTAAGGTCTCTTCCAATCCCATCCTATGGGTGGAAGCCATAGATTAAAACCATGGCAAAGAGTTTGTGAATGGTAACAGACCTTTCCTCATCCTGTGACAATAATGGTCTGTGAACTATCACACTATGTGACTCAACACTTTTCTACTAACACATGTATAAAATCTTTCTACCTGGTGTGAAGCATTGTTCAAAACAGAAGTTGAATATGTTCTTTTACCATAAAGTTCATCACAATACCATGATTTAATAGACGGTTCTATTGTTTTTTCAGCTTTACCAGGAGGTAAAACTTAGAAGGGAGAGCAATATGAACGTCCATGATAATAAGGCCATTCAGAGCAAGATGCTGCAGCTGTCCATGCATTCCCCTACTTTGGAAGAGAGCGACACAGTGGAGCTGAACTATCAACACAATGTGGCAAATGACAGAATGGAAAAAGGGAGTTTGCTCAGTAAAACAGGACACGAATGTAAAGAAACCAGAGCCAAGAGCAGAAACAATAGTCTGTTAATGGACAATCTGGGCTTTGACCGTGAGGAACCTGAAGATAGCCTCAGCATCAAAACTTCCAAGAAAAATGCCAAGAATTATATTGGTGATCTCAATGTAGTAAGTAAAGTATGAGCATGTTTCAGTTACAAGGGAGAAGAAAATACTGAGGGCTTTGGCCTGCCAGGTTAACGTAAAGAACCAATCATCTCCCTGATTTTAGCTTTCCAGCAAGGCACTGTCTCTACTTCCACCTTGGTTTGCTATTGATGAGCATCTTCTCACTGTTTAAATGTGTTAACTGCATGCTCTTTACCTCTAGTCATAACCTGGGGGCATTTTTGTATCTTTCCTTGTGCTACTTTCCTCTGCTGTGAGTCTTAAATGCAAATCACCACAAGTTTCAAAATAATTCTGGAGATACCATTTAAAAGACTTATATTAAAGGACTGTTTTTATATTTATAAAGGCTCTTAAGGAACTTGCCAGAGTCAGTGAAGAATTATGCAGCTATCAAGAGGAAATTCGAAAGAAGTCCAACCACAGAAGGTAAAAACATATTTGGACTCTATAGCCGAGGAAGAAAATGAATAATGAGACTGTGTGTTCACTTTGAAGGGGGGTTTGCTGTTGAATTTATTAGGAGTTGGGCAGTTCCTATCCTCCTAGTGTTTCAGTGCTCAGCATAAAGCATTCAAATGAAAAATACTGAAATATGATACAAGGGCACATTTTACTGGCAAAATAGAGTTTATCTATAGAACCTACAAAATGAAATCAGTATTTATATGAGATGAAATTGTACTTGTTTCTGATGGCTATATAGAGGATTGGGAAAATGAACAGATATTTCTGTCTGCCCTGGTCCCGTTTCCATCTAGTTCTATACAACACTGTATGAGTTTGTTAGGCTGGGAGGTTTCTTACATTAAGCCTAGATCTAGCCTTAAGTGAGGGAGATGTGTCAGGGACTGACAATCCAAGAGTGCAAAGAAGGCAAGAGAAGGAAGAACAACCATACATTTGTACTAATGGCAAGATAGTAAGCCAAACCCTGAAAAGTATGGCAAATGAACATTTGGCCATCTGTTAAAAATTAAATGTTCATGGTCTCCTTTAGCAAGCTAAACACCAGTCTTCCTCTCAAGTTATGCAGAAATTCTCAGAACGTAAGACTGAACCCATGGTGTGACAGGGTGCACACCATGAGCGAGATTGAGAAAGGCTATGTCTCAGCTATGCTGAGACACCATGGAATTCTGCATCATGGAAGATCTTCTCAGATGGTCCCAAAGAGCAGAGGGACTTCTTACACTCCCCCATGCAATCGGTTGGCTGGCTGTCACTAATTTATTATTGTAGCTGGGTTAGTGTTTGCATCTTTAAAGCAAATAGATTCATAGCTGATGTATTGTTTCTAAATCCTGGCTGAGAAAGGTGATTTTTGAACAGATCTCAGAAGACACATTTGTACCATCATGTGTAATGTCAGGAAACCTACACAAGGGATGCACTATGTCCTAAAGCTTTCTTCATTCAGTTCATAGTCAAGTAGACTCTCACTGGAGTTATTAGAATTCACAAGATCCCACTGTCCTTACTATAGGATAGGTAAGAAAACAAGCAATCATCTACAAAAGCTCAGAAAAAGAATTTTAGTGGCAGGGGAAAAGCATACAAGATTCCCTTTGTTGAGCTTTCTTCAAATTCTTCGTGTATGTTTCAAATATGCTGGGTGTATCAGCTGCAGCAAAACTGCTCCCAAATCTTTTTAAGCAGCCAGTGTTAAAACACCTGCTCGTGGAGAGAATGAACCCATGCTGAGGTCCCCTGGGGGAATACCCTTATTGCTCATCCCTAAAACACCTCTCCTTTTATTTCCAGAATGAAGTCACTTCCTTTCCTGGGGGAATTTGAGGAAACCCAAAACACAGTTATTCTGCCTGAGATGAACCATGTGTCCAGCAATGAATCACAGACTTCAGTTGCTTTTGAAACAGAGGAACGTAATAATAGGAAGAATCTGATGAGCTCCACCAAGGCTTTGAAGGACATGTCTTACGGTGGTCTTACTGGGGACAGAGGAATAGACTTCAGACCTTGGCAAAAGAAAGAAGCTCCACCAGTTCCTCCACGGAGCACTTCTCGGCACCTAACAAACTCACTTTCTGCAGTTGTACAGCTTTCTGAAGCACCAATAAGAGATCCAGGCATCAAAAGCAATTGCAAGGCTCAGGATTGTAGGATTGGAAGGAAACTGATGAATCCTTCACCTATAAACCAGAATGAAACTGCAGCAGCCTGTGCAAATGAGGGGCAGGCTGTGAAAGGTCCTGTGATTGTAACTGCTGCAATACCTGTAACCAAAAATGAGTGCAATGTACCAACAAGTTTCTGCCACAACACGTGGGCATATGATGTGGGCAAACTTGGAAAAGTCAATAAAAGTGAACCTTCCCCACTGTCAGCCCAAAAGAGTTGTTCAGATGGAAATATGGCCCAAAGCAACAAGATGCACCAGAAACAAAGTCCCAAGTCTCACAGCAGCCCTTATTACAGTAATGACTTTTATGCCCCTGCTACCCTGCACAATGATCTTTTGGAAGAATCTAGGTATACTTTGGGAAAGACCCAAAGAAATGAAACTTTAGCAGCAAAGATCGATGAGTTTAACCGGACTGTATTTCACACAGATAAGCGTAACAACGCTTTGCAAGAAAACCAGGTGCCTCGAACAGCATCAGAAGATCACAAACCCTGCAGCCCACTGTGTGACTCTGCTATTAGCAGGACAGAAACTGTAAATACATCTTCTGTTTCAAATCCCAAATTCTCTGCAGCAAAGGAGCAAGAAACTAGCAACCCCAGCAAAGCTGTCAGAGTGGCGGGGCAACAAAAGCAAATAAATGGACTTCCAAATACTAGTGGTTATAGGCACATGCTTCATGAGCATGACTGGAGACCAAGTAATTTATCCGGTCGCCCGCGTTCAGCTGACTCAAGGTCGAACTATGGTGTTGTTGAAAAGCTTTTGAAAAACTATGAAAAATCAACAGTGACTTCTCCGTGTAATGCGAACTGCTGCAAAGATAAGCGGACATGGGCAAATTCTGAATTCACCGATGGGGGTTGTGAGACATTGAGTCAGTATTTAGAAATGCTCCAGATTGAGCAAGGAAAGCAAGAATTTCCAAGGAATTCAGCCAGGCATATTGGGCAGCAACTCAAGCAAGGAAAAGAGAGACAGAAGTTACCAGAGGTAAGGTTCATAAGAATGGCAAGAACAAAATAATTCAGTTTCATACCAAGCTTCAGATTCTAACATGAGGCAGGCTAACGTGATACTGTAAATAACTATGTAAAAAATAGACACTTTAGGCCAGGATCTGGATGAATCAAGAGTATTTCCACTGAAGATAATGGAGTTGTGGGAGGGTAGAAGCATATAGGTAGAATGACCAGTGAAGACGTGTGCCAGATTCTGATCTCTGCTGCTGTTGTGTAAAGCTAGATTTTAACTGCCGTGCAGTTATTCAAGGATTGAACTAGTGAGTACTGCAATCAGGTTTTAACTCCCTCCCTCCTTGCTTTAGCTGAAGAGTTATTTCATAAGCCTTCCCAAAAGGCTTAAGCACACTCGGCCATGTCAAAATCCTGGACAGCTTAGATAGCATTCTTCAGCATCCAGGGTGCTGCTTGGTTCAGGATTTCCTTGGAACTGCCTATGAAAAGGGGTATTGTAGCTCCATAAAGTTTCCAGGAACAGAGTGGCCTCCTCTTACTTATGTCTCAGTTCCAGGCTTCTCCTATATATATTCAAGCATAGGCTCACAGAAACAGAAGAGTATGGCATGATTAATTAATTTATATTTGGCTGAATTTTATTTGCAGAAGTTTAGAATATTGCCTTTGCCAACATTCTTTCTTAATGAAAAGAGAAACAGATGGTTTTGAAAATACACTGTAAGTTGCAGGTTCTGTAAAAGGCCACAAAGAAAGAAAAATCATTTTTTCTGAAGAGCTCCTTGGCCAACGAACACAAAGAGATATGCCCCTTAGCGTCTAGGAAAAGAGAAGGCAGATGTGTTTGGAGCTGAGAAACTTATATGGGTTCAGACTGTCAGCTGGTATGCTTTAAACTGTCACAAATTCACAGACTTTAGTGGAGCTATGTGGATTTAAACAGCTGAGAATCCGATCATGCAGATTTTCTTCTGCATGTCTTTCTGACAGCCTTGCAGTGATGCAACATCTTGCTTAGCAGACACATCTTTACTACAGCACAGAAAGAAAAAAACATGAAGCTTCTGATTTCTTTTTCATCTAATGAACTTTTGATACGAAAACAAATTTTCATCAGCGAATATGTAGGGAAGAAATAATGACTAGATAATGACTGACTTTACATTCGTGTAAGCCCAGAATAACTTTACTAAGCCAATTGGATTTTTTTTCTCCATAGGCTCAAACTTTATGTTGTCATTTCTATCTGTACAAACTAAGTGTAGAATATTGCCTGATTAGGGGGTACCATTTTAGGTCCAGCAGCATTCACATCACAAAGATGTAAAGAACTACACATGGCATAAGGCATTTGGTTTATTTTCATTATTTCCAATTTACATCACTGTAGCTACAATCAAAATCTGTTGGTTTTCCTGTGTATATAAGGCTCTGCTTGGAGACATGACACTGCATTAATACATAACAATTCTGAATTAGCTACCGAGTGTAAACAGCTTCATGTTGCACTAATGGAAACAGAGTTCTTAGCAAGATGTGACTGCTGAAATAGGATCTATCAAAAAATACCTGAAAATTATGTAGATCATACTCCAGTAACGTAAGATGGTATTCTGAGTTCTACGTTTAGAATGGTATATGGTGTTCATTGACAAAAAAACTTCCAAAAATGAAAAGAAATGAGAAGTGAATGTTAGTTTTGCCTTGCATTAACATTTCATACCTTTCCTTGTGTCTGACACTTGTCTCCATATATTTTAAACCGCAACCGATGTGAGAGTCCCTATACATAGAAATAGCTGTTCTTTGCATTCTATGCGTTACTGTGCTCCTTTTAATAGCTTCAGACCACCTGTTCTGAGGTCACCCCAAATGTCTGCTGACATTCCTGCTGCATTCCATGAAAGCCGTAACTTGTTAAAGCAAGGAATTGCCTTTGTGTTCTAGATATCTGTGCCAGCTAAATGTTCAAGTGGGAAGGGTTTCTCCCGGCCTGCTCGGCCAGCAAATCGACGCTTACCTTCCAGATGGGCATCCAGATCACCGTCAGCACCGCCTGCTGTGAGAAGAACGGCGTATAACTGCTCTGTCTCCTTTCGGTCAGAGACCTCAGTAGTCTGAACCCAGAGCTGGGTTGGACGGTGTTGTGAAAGCTCTACGCCTCATTATAACTGTGTTCGGTATGTGTTATAGCAACCAGTTCCACACCATTGTATCTTGTCCAAGAGTGACCCCCACCACATGCTGGACAAAGCGTTTTGAATCTTAGGTCGTCATCACCATGGTCTTCAGTGTTTTTATTGAGATGAAATAACTATACCCCTGGTTTTCTCTGTTTTTTTGTAGTAGCTCACAAGGAATTTCTTTTGAGTGGCATCTTCCTTAATTTGCCAATCAATTTTGAGTTGAAACAATGTATAGTGCTGTATATTCTGACTCTTCTGCAAACAGCAGAACGTAAAGCTGTATGCATGATGATGTGTTTGTAGGTGCATGTGTTGGACTAGGAAGTATACAGGTCTGTATTTAGAAGAGGCAAACTGTGCTAGTGTTGACATTGAAATTACAACCTATACGCGTACATATATATATACTTTGTGTTTATTTTAAAAAGTTTGAAATATACAGTCCTGATGACATTTATATTTTGTATATCTTTTACATAGGTTCACAGGTGTAGTATTTAATGTACAAAAACTAAATATGCATTTTTGTGACTGATTGCAGCGATAATGCCTTGCACAATATGTATCTGAAGCAGACTAGCTCGACTGATTCGTCAGTCATGCTTCATGGCATCCTCGTTCGGTTTCCTAACCCTTATGATGCTAGGTCAAAATACCCAAACATATTTTTTCTGAATTAAAATATTATATGATTTGTAATACATTAGCCTTTTTCAGCACCAGAGACATTCCTGAAATGTTCCAATCCCTTTAAAAAGCTTAAATGTGCCATTATATATATAGCATACTGTAAACACTTCGGTAGTTTCAACTAGTGTAACATACAATTTATGAAGGGAAGAAAAGGGTTGTGTATGCTCAATTCTGTAAGACTTACTTTTCCTTCTAGCATTATACTTTGAGGTTTGGCAAAGTCAGATAACAATGGACTTGTTTACTTTCACTCAAGGCAGGAGAACAAGGACCGTTGTTCCCAGTGCTGCAGCCACACTCCTTTTTTTACTCTCCTCCTAGACTAGAGTGCCTGAGCCACTTGCTAATTTACTGCTCCCGGACTGACTCGTGGCAGTCAGTTACGAAGTTTACTTGCGCTCTGGCAACAAGCTGCATCTAGTACGGAAATATTGCATCGAGGTATGATCACAATGGTGCCCGAAATCCTAGACTCATGGCGTTGGAAGTATGTTTTTGCCATCACTTGACTCGGTATTATGGGCCATCTGTATGACGTGCACAGAGCCTGGCTTGTTCCTTCCCACAGCGTGAAAGAAATATGGATGCTACCCAGACTCTTGCTGAACTTTCAGAAAGACAGTGTCCTTCATCCTGGACTTTTTGCACCCTTCTCGAGGCTGTTGCTGGATGCGTAGTGCAGCAATGATCATAAATGTTACCTTTAAACAGCATGTCTAGGTTAAAAGGAGTAGAGAGGCACTTCTTCAACATCAGCCTGATCTTGTCTTGCAACGTTTCTTCTTCTCCTGGAGAAACATAGTGTGTTCAAAGGAATTTCAAAAATCATCCCAGGATCCATTAATGTGCACATCTTCTTATGTGAATGTAAAAAGGATTTCAGAAAGAGTGTAGGCTTTTGTCCTAGTGAATTGTATATGTGGCAATATAGGGAAAATTAATTGTGCTTAATTTGATAGTGATCTATTGTCCTACTCCAGTCATGTTGAGAATCCACGCCTTTTTCCTTCCTTTTAGGTCCTTTTTCTTCTTTCCTCCGCACAACTTTGGTTTTGCAGAGAGAGAAAACAGAAGGCCATGTGTTCTGATCAATATTGCCTGTATGGTAGTATCAGTAACTGTTCAGGCATGCCAGTATTGGAGCGAGCAGGCATTAGAGCCAGAAATCCCACTTTATCCTGCCATTGTGGCTGCCTGCATGGCAAAAACACACTCAGAGTAATTTGTCCAATCTAGACTTCTGGTCCTTTCTAGGTGTGAGTGGTGGGAAAATCCCACAACAATAAATGAAGCTTCAAGCAGATGAACAATTCATCAAAATTTATTCAGACATTATTGCAAAGTTGTTACTGGAAAAGATGCAAGGACAGAAAAGCTTGAAGAAAATTTATACAGTTTGGATAGAGACAAAAATCTGTGTACTCGAGTGAAAAATCAAGAGTACTATAAATTTGCCTGTTTGCCCTAATTTAGAGGTTGCACTCCATTAATTTCCTTAGAACCAGAAGAATTAGAGATGATTCATAGTGAGTTTGGAACATGGCTTAAGATTCTAGCTAAGTGTGGAAATTAGCAAACTCAAATGCCTTGCAAACTGACCTTTTAATGCCTAAGTAGTTGAGCAGCTTTAAATGCCTAAGGCTGAGGAAAGGGTAATATGAGAGAATTGTAAAAAAATACGGTTCTTAATTTCAGTCAGTGTTGACTGCACTAAAACTTCTTTAAATTACCTTCATGGTAAAGTTAAGCAGTTTTGTTCTGAAAAATGGTGGTGCACTTTTGTTTGAAGTATGTAACTACAAAAGCATTTCCCTTGATTAGTCAGTGAAGGTGTTTCTTTAGTTCCCTTCAGTTTCTTTGATCGCCTTTGACATATATCACATTGTTGAATAACAGAGAAAGGATCAAGTATCTACAACATTCCCTAATGTATGTAAGTTTAATGAACAGAAGGTTTTTGAAATAAACTAATAGGTCAAGGACGAGTCCATTTTGTCAAGATTTTCTGCGTCCGTCTAATTACAGACATTGCTTCTGATGCCCAAAAGTATTAAAACTGGTGATTTTGGTCTGCAGGTGGCTAGTTGGACATACCAATTTTAGAAAATTGACGTTGTTTAAATAGTCTCTTCAGCTGCACTTGTAACAGGGACAGTGCACTGTGGTGAATTTTTTAGTTCCCAGAACTGTGCTTACTGAACCATAGTCATGGCTTTATTGCACTTGTTTGCTATAGGGGGAAGAGCTCCATTGGACTTTCAGGTTCCATCATGTTATCTCTGACAAGAAAATATAGTTACCTTGGAATCTCTGAAGCGAGAGACTCTCTATACACACACACACACACACATTCATGCAAGAACCACAAATGATCTAAGAATAACTTGACCTTTCTATTAATCCTAGTGTCACCTATAGAAGTGGTGAGTTTTGTAAGCCTGTTTTTAAAATAGCTTTTTGATATTATTCCTCCATATGCTATCTAAAGTCTTAATGCAGAAATAGGTTCTTCTTACTTGTGCTCTGAACAAGTCTAAGACTCTCTTTATTGCATATTTATGGGCTTTAGTACTGAAATAAATGCAAAACTCCCTGCACACACAGAGTCAGCTGCCCATTGAAATGGGGATGTCACTAGGAATCAGCTGGCTGGTACTTAGTTGACAGAAAGGATCATTCTCCCTCCCCCTGGGAGATGGAGCCATAACCTTTCCCTGCCACCCTTTTAGGGAGCAGCGTGGCAGGGTAGAAACACTTAGAGGAGTCAGTTAGACCTTATCTACATATGCAAAATAGCAGGCTGCCTGAAGGCTGGAAAACTGGCCTGACTCAGAGCCTCTGCTAGAGGCAGAAGGAGTAGAGAGAAAAAAAAAAAAAAAAATCCCTTTAAAACCTCTGGATATCCTTCCTCAAACTCAGAGTACATTTCCACTAAATGTTTTGTCTTTCCAGTGTTAGTGATAGACCTCTTATGTAACTTTAAAATGTTGCTGAAGGGATGAACTTTGCTTGTTCTCCAGCAACACCACAATTATCTTTCACTATTACACATACAGTAAGGGAGTTAGCTGTTATATATAGCAAAGAATTGGCAATCAGTGTAATATAATTTTCCAGAGCATTCAGAGCACCAATTTATTTCTCCAGTTGTCCATTTAAAAAATTGTTTCTGTAAATAAGGATTTTATATCCCAATAGCTTCAACAGCATTTTAGCAAAGATCTACAGCAACCCAGCAGGCAGGCCATTTCCTTTAGAGTTTTGTTATTTCTGGACCAAGCCTAAATTTCCTAGCATTCAAGAACTTATGCAGTTCTCACAGTGCTGCTATGCAAAGAATTTCTTTGGCTTTGAGATCTGTAATATACAACTCTAGCCATTTTACTGCTGATATTCTCTGTTGGACTAATCTGTAATGGTGTCTTTGGTTGTGTACATGCTCTTTAAACTGGAAGGCAGAATGCATTTGCTCTAAATGCACTAAATCAAAGCCCCTTGTTGCTTCTGGTCTTTCCAGAATCCTCCTTGATTCCCAGTGGATGTATATTTTTATGTGGTTTATTGCCATTGTTCTATATGTATATGCCATACTATAGGGCTTTCTATCTGTATCGCAGTCAAAATATTTTTTGGACAGCCTATTCTAAAAAGTGCTGATATTACTATTGCCATTCACAAATATATTAGATCTTTATCTATTGTTTTGCATCTGAAAATGCACTTTCTTCATCAACTGTTAGTGGCATACATTATAGAAAACTTGTGCTCTTGTTTTTTGAAATGATGATTAATTTGCTGTTGAGGTTTGCTTCTACCCCTCTCCCTCACACCTTTTCTGTTTTGCAAAATACTTGCATTGGCAAAGATGTATTTCTGATGTGTACCATTGACCCAGTTGCTGTGTGGCTGTGGGAGTTCATACCTAAGGGTGCCTTGCTAACTCTGTTACTCTAAAAAGAATTGTGTCAGAATTGCCATGGAGAAAGACAGCTTAAACCCTCAATATGAGTGAAAGTCTGCAAAGAAAAATCAGAAAGAAAAGAGAAGAATCAAAGAGGAAGGTGCAAGACGTAGTAAATGTTGTGGCTAGTTCTTTGCTTCTAATGGAAGATCCCTCTGTGCGCCTACTTCATACCACCTGAAACTTTCAGGAATGATGTACTGTCTTTTTTCAATCAGCATCTTTGGATGTACGCTTCTCCTGCTCTGTGAGCTCATAATAGCAAGAGGTACTGAAAGGCTGGTGTTAGTATGTCATATTAACACCGGTCCTTCCTCTTCCCATATTTGATGGTATGGTGGTTATTGAAGAATGCAGTTAATTTGTTAATCCTTTCTGTGGCAGCAGTCGGTTTTACCAGGAGGTGCATGGTGGTGTGCACAGCAGGAACATTACGGAAAGTACAACATATCGTGTCTTCCACCCACACCGGATTCCCAGCACTGTGCAAGGGCATAGTCTGTCACGCTGCTCAAATGGGGAGATTCCTGGAAGATAAATGTGAACCAACCTTGTGCTTGAGTACAAGAAGAGCCAGACCGTACCTCAACTCCACTGGTCGTGCCAGGCAGCATGACTAGAGTACAAGCAACTTCAGTCCTCAGTACAGGATGTTTTTTACCACACTGGGACAAAAATACAATCTTATGGTCTTTTCTGGAGGGATGGATTTTTTTTACCCCACTGTGACAAAATTACAGTCTTGTGCTGTTTTGCAGAGGGATGCCCTTCTCTAGGGACAGCTGGGGAACAAAGGAAAAGTAGAACCTGTCCTAGGATGGGGCATCTCCTGAATTTGGATCAGACCCATTTCATGTAGTGTTAAATCCCTTACCACCTTTGAGGGAAAGGAAAAATGGGGGGGGGGGAGAGTGAGTTCAATATACCAATTAGTGTTTATTCTTATAGTTCTCCTAGTACCTATCCAGGGGCTGCTGGTTTATGCCTTTTCTCTAGTAACTGCAGCCTACAATGTTTCTGTTTAAGGGTCCAGAGTCTGATTCCTCCTACTGGTGCATGTTTGTGTGTGCATGGCCAGACACGGTAGGGGAGAGTCTATACATCTTACACTTTTAAATCAGATTATCATCTAATGTGTGAGCTCAAAATACACTGCTCTATTGCATGAGATAATGTTTCCCTTTACTACGGAGTAGATGTGATCCCAACATGAATGGGGAGACGAGAACAGGCACTGCACAGATACGGCTAAGGCATGTAATACAGGTAAGCAAGCTGTACTGGCTGCTATTAATGCGTGAGCTAAAATCCTTGACTAGTCACCCCAGTAAAGCCAGAGGTTCTTTAACATTCGGTCACAGTGGATGCATAGCCTTCTACTAACTTGCTAATGTGTCACAGGGATCTTAATGCTAAGGAGTCTGGTTTTGATTGCCCCTCCAACTGGAGGTATGCAACTGCCTTTGGCAGATGTGCCTGCATAGTCTTTTGCCAGTGCCCCTCAAATTTCCCTAAAGTAGTTTACTGCAGCTAGAAGAATTTCTAAATCGTATTCACAGTAGAAAAGGACTTTCATTGAAGAAAATTGCACTCGTGTGAACTCTGCAAACATGACACTGCCAGTTGGCATGGTGACACAGAAAATGATACTGAGTTTTATTTCTACATCACAAGATACCTGCAGCAGGTCAGCTATTCTGGTACCATATATGAGGTAGAGCTGCTTAAGATATTGATGGAAGTGCACTGCAGACAGATATCTGTGTACATAGAGTCTGCTTGTTTCTTTGCAGAATCCTTCTAGTTTCCACAGATATTCTGGTTGTTTGGGGAGTTTGGGATTTTTTTTCCAAATTCACCTGAAGGCAGTTGAGCTACCCTAGCTATTGCTGGTAAGAAGTTATACAGGGAGTTCTTCTGAATCCCAAATGTCTGCTCAGAGAAGTAGCTGGCTACCAAAGGAGGTAAGGTGTTCACAAGCTGGCTCGTACGCTGTCACATCTCCTCTGTATATATATGACACATTTTCGGAACTTTTCCTCCAGGAAGTCCCACAGTGTCCAATGCAGCTGTTTTTGCTGTAAGACTCCATTTACTGCATATATGAGTACCACAGTCAGATACATAGTACATACAGAAAAATGATGCCTAATATTGTATGTAAACAGATTCCTCCCAAGGAATGGCACTGAAATCCTTTACAGTAAAAACAGCATGTGACTTAATGGGATCCAGCAGTTTGTGAAAGCCCATTTTCATATAAGTAAATGCAATCAAATCTTTTAATGAAAAAAATGTGCTTATGCATGTCACCTTCTCCTTCCAAATATTGTAAGTCTACCTTACAGCTCTGAGCTTGATTTTGCCTCTTGTAATGCAGGGGGAAAAAAAAAAAAAAAAAAAGAAAGTGGAAATAGAGATAGTCAGAAAAATCCTCTAGTTTAGGCACTGGTGCTGGTCTCCCTGTACATGGGTATGAGACTTTGACAGCTTAAGATTAAACAGGATTATTCATGCAGAGAAGCTGACCATCCATTTCTCCTCTCTGTAGTTTTACTCCTTCCTTCCCTCTCCTTCCATTGGGAGGTGAAGATTCAACCACCCAAGGAGAAGAGAAATAGGCCTGGTAAAAATAGCTGTCTGGAAGCTTCTCTGCACTTTCCAGCTTCTCTTCTGCAAACCTCCAGACCTGCAAAACACATGACGTTTCCACAGACCAGCTCTGAGAAGTCAGAGAAAGATGCCTTTTGTGGTCTTTCTGCAACAAGCACTAAAGCAGCCAGTTTGGGGCTAAATAGTTTTATGGGGGTTTTTTAGCTATTGTAGTATGGAGAAAACTTTTGCCTCTTCTATGCGGGAGTCTGTCTCCCTCTCAACCACCTCTTGGATGGGTTTCTGCAATTTTAATTCATTTTACAGCAAAATTTCACAGCAGTTTGGACAGAAAGTGAAGAATTCCTCATTCTCTATTGGAAGGTAGCCAGAAGCTGAACTAGATGCACAAAGGGCCAAGAAGAGTTTAAAACTGTTTTAAAATCTCCAGCCAAAGCAATCTGCAGTCAGCCCACCAAGGTTTTTAGAACTGAACTGTCTAAGCTTGGCTCTGGGAAATAAACCAACTTGTTTCTGTTGTAGTGAGTGGAAAGTGGATGATGAAAGTAATTTGCAACACTCAGAAATGAAGATAACTGCTCTGGTGATTTAAGTAGCACTATGCTGCTCGTACAGCCTCCTGTGAGAAGTTATGTGTTAGATATTCTGTTTTTCCTAGGATGCCATTCAGTGCAGCCCGTATGTCTTTTGGTCTAGAGTGCTGTGTTTCATTTAAATATGCCAGGGAGAACCAGTCTGATGTAATGCTGGAGACACTATCTCTGCGATCTGCAACATTTGAGAAAATCAAAGCTCACTAATTCAGAGTGCCTGCTTTCCTTTTATGTCTATACACACACAGATATGTACTCACCACATGTATATATACACTGATCAATTTTTTTACTGCTTCCTTCTTGCTTTTGTGCTGTCACTCCACTGTATGGAAACGGCAACAGTGGGACCTGTACACAGTTACAGTCAGTCTTAGCTAGGCTGGAACAAGCAGTGGTGTTACACTGGACTTGGGATCCCAACCAAAATCCCAGTGAAAGGATATGTTGAGACACTTTATGGTAGGGAGTTGAACCAAGTCATTTATCATTTATTTCAGCTAAAGTAGTCCTAATCCTTTCTCATGCTATTCTGTTCAAACATTATAGATTTGCAGCTGTCTTTACAGGGCCATTTTGAGTATATTCATATTTTTCCCTACCTACATTTTCCTGTGATTTAGAGAAAGACAGGCTGTAGAAAAATGACTTTGAAAAAGATGAAAGATTTCCCCAATTCAGGATGATTAGATTCAGTTCATTTGCTTGGCACACAGGGGTCAAATGTAAACTGTGTCTGACCGGAATTTATCGAAAGTTGGAGAGGAACTGAGTCTTCAATTTCAGACCTTTGGTTTAGTCTAACTGCTGCTTGAAACTCCCTAAAATCCAAAAGCAAATCACAAATTAATCTGCCAGTCCTGCTACCTCCCACAGAGTTTGAATTTTGAATGACTACGGAGAGAAACTTCAAATTTTACATGCATGTGTAAGTATTATCAGCATGCAGAGACTATAATGAATCTCAAAGCACTTCACGCGGCTCAAAAGTTCCTGCTAATGTTTCACACTGGTGATCTCCACTCTAGCCTGTAAGACAAATTGTGTAAAAGCCATGGACCCCAACATCCAAAGGAGAAAGACGAAGAACAACAAAACCACCAAAAAAACCCCACGGAAAAAAACCTAGGCTCCAGCCACACCTGGGACATCCCTACTAAAACAAGGAAGCAGATACCAGCTTTGCCGCACGGGCAAATACAGCTTTGCTGCACTGGTGACTTATTGCCATGGATGTGGAAAAGGATTGGCCTATTTCTCGTTGGAGCATTGGAGGGACTTCTCCGTGTTCATACCTGGATTCCCAGGTTTGCACCTACTTTCCTGAAAGAGCAACAACTGGCAGAGCTGAATTGAAATGAGTTGAAATGAGCAGAGTTGAAATGGCTCTTGTGAAATGAGTGGATGCTAATGTCATTAGTCATCATCTTTGTTCCAGAACTTGTTGTTACTACCGACCAAGAAAGGCAGGAGGCAAGAAGGGTCTTCTTGCCACCCATGGCAAGTTTAGGATTGCTGAAGGGTGAATCTTACAGCATTTCTTTTCCTAAACACAGTAAAAACCCCAATAGCCTCACTTCTACTCTTTCTGAAATGCTGTGTGTACACACCTAGTCACTGTTGACTAAAGCTGTTTTTCATGACAACGTTATTACCCACTGTTGACTAATTGAGTATTACAGAAAAGACCAGCTGCAGCAGGTCAGGAATAAGGAAATGCCGTTCTTGAATTACTTATTTCTTTGGCAGAGACACAGAGAATTTGGTTTTCATTACACACACCGTTTTTAGCTTTCAGTTGGATCAAGAAGAGAGGGCATTCATCCATCTCCACCATTTCAGACAGGTCTTGATCTGCAAAACTCTTTAATACTTTCACGCAAGAAGAACTTCTGATCACTAGACTTTGGAGGTAGACTAAATGACTGTGATCCAGCTAAGTCATAAATCTGGGGGTTGGGAAGACCACCCTTCTCCCCACAGGCATCTCACAGTGTGAGAGCATGCTAGATACAAGAGCTTAAATCTTCAAGCGCTGCACTGGTACATGTTTATCTTCTAGCTGGGTTTTCTGCAGCCCTGTGGAGCAAGCATTAACATTCCTATTTTTGAAGTGAAGGAAAATGAAGCAGAAAAAGAAATAGCAGGAAACTCTTGATTTTCTGGGGGGAAGTGGGAGGAAGGAAGTGAAGCAGAAGATCAGAGCAGAAACAGCTGTAGTGACATAAGATGTGCCATGCTCTTTTTTTACTGCCCTTTCAAGAGGGAAAGACTGAAACCTCCACTGCCTTACAAGCCAAATACTCAGATTGATGTCAGCTCACCTAATACTGGGGAAGGGAAAACCTAGCTGATTTTGCATCGAAGCGGGTGGGGGACTCGTGTGATTCATTCCAGCAGCTCTTCCCAGGAAGGTGGGTGCCTCCCGCGGAGGGAGAAGAGGCAGCTGGTGAGAAGGGGGAACCTGCTACGGAGCCAGCACTGTTGTGCCTGCTGTGCCGGCTCACTGCAGCCTAAGCAGACCTTCCCTGCCCAGAACCGTGCCCCAAAGTTGCTACTGTGCCATTAACGTGCCCTTGTTGTGGTACAGAAGATTTTCTGTCACCAGTGCCCTAGTAGAGTTGCCCAAATCTGGTAATGTGTTAGCCTGGCCTGAAACAGGGTGTGAGGTGTGCTTGTGCACACCCTGCAATAGGTCTGGCAACATGTGGATTTGTTATAGCCAAAGGCAGAACAGCCAAGTGGGGGTAGAAGTCAGTCCCTAGTGATCTGTACCAGGATACCCAAGGGTAAGTGGCAGGTCTCTGGCTAGATCGCTGAACAGACGAGAAGGCAGACCTGTTCTCTGAGCTTTGCATCCTGCTTCTCCATGTGGGACCTCAGACTCTTAGACCTCTCTCCCTGCTTCCCCCCCAACATGAAATATCAACCTATTAAGTAGTTCAGAGCTATATTATATTAATGCTAGATCTCACTGGAGGCTGAGGAGGTACCATTTGCTCTGCTTAGACTCAGTTCACAGTGAGTAACTTACTGGTTGGGTACAGTCTTTTTTTCATAGATCAGCAAGGAAAGAATTTTTCAGAGATTTGGTCACTATCTCAAGTAATTTGATAACTCCGTCAAGTTTATTCTAGCCAGCAAACTGTGTAGCAACTGGGTAAGTAATTCTGTAAATCTGTATCCACAATCTTAAGAGTCTTTTTTCAAAATGGATGTATGTTCTCCAGGGCTTCATCCTTGTACGTACATTTTTCATCTAACAACTGCATGTTTACTATTAGTTTTCTGTTCTTGTTCATCCGTAGGGGCTTAATCCAAAGAACAGAAACACCAGCAAGATGGATCATGAGACTGGGACCTTGGAGATCTGTGCTCAGTTTTTTGATCTATCAAGACACCCCCGTAGCTGCTCTTGCTCAAACCACTGGGTGAGATTCTCAAATAGGGACCTAGTGCTTGCTTATTTCTACAGAAAGGAGTGAGGCACTTGCATAGTTCTGCAGGCCTCAGCTTTTGTTCCCCTTGTGCAAAATAATGGTTATAATAATACTTTCTTTGGCTGACTGGTCTGTTTAGATTATGTTAGCCACTCTGCAGACGTAGCAGAGAGACAACAGGAACTCCCTTTCGGTGCAGAAGGAATAGTAACAAATCCAAAATCCACTGAAATCATTAGAAGTCTTCTATCTTGGATCTTGCCCTGTGTGTTTAAGATCAATTTTCAGCTAATATTTCCTACCATTGAATTTGTGAGAATACTAAGGAAAGGAGACGTGAAAGAAGGACCTGAACAGATGCAAAGAGCATTCTTTTCTTCGATTAACAAATATCTCCCAATTACATTTTTTTTGGCAAAATTTGCTGAATGTTAGTCCTAGTTCTGCGAAAATGTGTGTATCCCAAAGGACAGCTGACAGCCTTGCAGACTGACGTCAAAAGAACTTACTATCAAGGTAGTGGATAAAGTTATTAAAATATTGCTGAATTTACCATATAAGGCATATTGGATTCAAAACCAAGCTGGTCTGTGACTGTCAGTATGATTTAACAGATTCCATGCAGCAGGTTCCAAATCTGCAATACTTTATTCTCCTGCCCCTGATTAAGGTCTTGGATCCATACAACTTTCACATTTAATTGCACTCTTCTCAGTTAAAACACGTCTTTAATCAAGTGCTGGGCAGCCACAGTTAGCACAATCAGATGTTCTAACGAAAGAAAGAAGTTGTAGGTGTTGCCAGCAGAGCTCACACAAAGCACGCTGAAAAGGCAGGCAAGCTGATGGCTGGAAAAGTTTCTGTCTCTTCTCTTCTCTTTAATCACCCCTCCCCTCTCCTGCTGACATTTTCTAACTCAGTAGAAGCTGCCAAATCGCAGATGGTTGTGGGGCCTGCGTGAATCAGAGTAAAACAAGGAAGCTAGTATTTGTAGGAGAGATTGGAACAGCAACAAATAAGGCTGACCTGATTATTCAAGCATGGTTGGACATAATGCCAAACTGCGTCTTCTGATATTTGCTGTGTGATTTATATACCAGTATATACTGCAGAATGCAGTCAAAAAGTGCTGCATCGCCTTTTTTCTCCTCTGGTGTGAATCTAGTAGCTTTCTGGTGCTCTGAATCTGCTGACTTCTGAATTTTGCTACAACAAATGCCTCAAACACAGTTTACAGGGGGCAGCAATACCAAACCAGATAATGTTTGCTCACATACTCATAGGTATAGATATTTTATAGACCAAGATTTTTAATTGCTAGGCAACCAATACTCCATTTTGATAAAGATGTGATATTGCATGCTGGGACTTGTTGTTTCAGCACTGTATCAGTGTATGGAAGTAAAGGATCAACACATTGTTGACAACAGCTGGTTCCTAGATTCACTCTGAGGTCACTTTTGCTACCCTTTCTGATGCTTTGTTATTGAAGGTTCACACTGGAGAAAAAGTATGGATATAGGTTCAGTTGCTGAAGTTTAAAGAACAGAGGAAGAGGAGAGGAATGCTGGGTCGCGGGCAAGACTCATCAAACACTGCTTCTGCCCTCCTGACTCTCTGGCGATAGAATAACCTCCCCCAGGAGTAGGACTGCTGCTGCAGTACGAGCCCAGCTAGACCTTGGTAGCAGTCAGCAGTATCGTGTGCTCTGGGGGAAGGAGAGAAAAAAAAACCCCAACAACCAAACAACGAAAACCCCAGAAGTAGGAACATGAGTTAATTTGTTCTGAAGATAATGTTTCTCCTATTCTTGGTCACAGGAATATGTATCTGTGCACATTGATGGATTGGCCCTTTCATATTTTTTGGATGGAGCGCAATGCCATTGTTCCCACTTTGTAGCTGGAGAGCAGAGGCACAGAGAAACCCATGTTTTAAAGGCATTGAACTGTGTAATTCCAGAGAATTCTCATGGGAGTCAGGTTTCCAAACCAAGTTTCAGCATCTGGCCAGCTATTGTCTTTCCTCCCTCCCTGGCCAAACTGTGATTACAGGGTAGAGAAAGAAATTGAACCCACACCTCTCACATCCACCATTATAGCTACAACCCCACCAACTAAGATTGGGATTTGGGCTCTTATGAGAGAGAGAATGAATGCAACTTCCCGATTCACTTTCTCTGTCTGGGTCATTTTATGTGCTTTTAGTCATGTTTCTTTTTATTCAAACTTTTTTATCCAGTCTAACAAAATGGTCCCAAACTTTTCAAGCATCCTTTAAGAGGAATTTTGCCTTGCCTCTAACTATGCTTTGGAATTGCCTCCAATACCATTCTGTCCTCCCAAAATAGGCAGGAGTAAACAATGCGTTTTGGATAAGAAACTCTCCCTGGATCATCAAATGACACAGAACATACTTCATACTGTTCTCCATCCCCGTCTTTTTGTATTCTGACATACATCAGCTCTTTCCACCACTGCTGCAATTTGGGCAGAGGTTTTTTGGTGGTTCTCTATGCCCACACCAAGTTAATTCCTAACATGGATTACAGATGCCCTGGGACACATCCACACAATGAAGTGGAGCTGGGGCATGCACTGACCTGAGAGATGCTCAGCCACCGAATGTCACTTTGTGATTGTCTCTGAGTCGCTTCAACACAGCTTGGTCATGGAATTAACACCTGGGTCCCAGTTAGCGAGCCCTGCAGGTTCACGTGGTGCCTCTGGAACATGATTTTCAAGAAGGTCCAGATGTTCACTTGCAGGCAGTGAAATTGCCATGTCTATTTGTTACTCATGTGGTTAGAAAACACACATACAAAAGAATAATATTTCCTTTCAGAAACTTGTCATTTTGTTTTGTATAGCAGTGGGCTGCAAATGCTAATGAGAGACCAAAAACCATCACACGGACTAAATGACATGTTCCTTCATGCAGCCAAATTTAACTTGCATTGAAGTTCATGGGAGTTTTGCCCATGACTAGTAGAAATACTAGAAGATCCTCAGGGTCAGACAAACAGTAAAACTACATAGAGAAAAATCTAGCTGAAAGCTGCACTTGAAATAGATACGTAGAAGTTAGTCCTGCTCGTAAGAAGTTCACTGGCTGGGTTTGCACAGCTGCTCAGGAACAGCCCCTGGACAAAGTACGGGGCTGAGTTCACCCTGCTGACACCACTTGCCAGTGGGAGCTCCTCGGGATGTGGCTCCAAGGAAACCCAGATGATGCTTCCAAATCTGAGCCCCACGCTACGGCAGGTTCCCTGGCACACCTCCCTGCTGTGCAAAGCATCCCATGGCCCCGTTGCCTCTGGTAGTGGCAGACCACAGGTGGAAAGGAGTCGATCCTGGATCCTACCTGGGAATAATCTCCTTAGCTCTTCCTAGAAGAGCCACCTGACATGGGGCAAGTGATGGTTGAAAGGAGCCTAAGATCAAGCCAAAAACAGGGGTGCAAGTTCAGCCTGCACAGGTACAAAGTAGGTTAGTCCCTGCTCTGAAACATACTGTTACGAAATTTTTGTGGTACAGTCTCATTAAAGTTGCTACGTTTCTTGTTTGGTAAAATATAACCCTCTCTCCCTTTAAAAAAGATGATAACTAAAGCATGCAAATGCAGTACACAGAATCGTGTTGGTTGGACCTTGATCCTGTTTAGTGCTTCTGATCCCTGGCTTCATTAAAGAATTGTTTAAGTGAATAATTTTGTTTCAGTAAGTGAACTGTTCTTTTAGATTACCAGAGAGTATTTAGTGTTCTGCCAAGCAAGGGTTAAGAAAAAGATGCCCTTTAAAATGGGGTAGGCAAAATAAAGTAGGAGGGTAATCATACACTGGGTAATTGTTTAAAAACATCAGAAAACTAAGAGACACACATTTTAGTGTGAGAAACACAAATCTAGTTGAGTACTTTTTGGAGGCACCAGGGGAGATTCGGACTGCATCGTGCCAGACACATACAAACACACATTGATCAGAATTTGTGGGCGTGAACAGTATACAGCATTAAATGGACAAGACAGAGAGACAAAAAGAAATGTTTATCCTTGTGCTGAAAGTTCCTACCATAGGCAGAATCAAATAGAAACTATCGCTGGAAATGTTATAACCAAAATAAGTATAACTACTGCATCTCCAAACACTCTAGTGTAATTTATCACACCAAGAGGCATCCTACACCCTGCATTTCTTATAACTGTGCAGACAAATATTGAAAGACATTTTACTGCAAAATGATATAAATCTTCTTCCACATGAACTCATAGGCTCACCAAGGTCAAGAGATCAGCAATGGCTCATTTCTGAATGACTAGGTCATAGCAGAGGTACTAACTGGTGTCTGGTATTGAAAGTATCATATGGGACCACCTCCTAACATTGTGTGTTTACGTATTTACCCTGGCAATGCTATTTACATAGCTGTGCTCATTCTGTACCCATGGGTCTCTGTACTGTCTGTGAAACCGGATAGCTTTGCCAGCAATGGAGGGGGATGTCACAGTTTAGCACACCTGGTGCTTATGTGGCATGTTAGATTCCCCAAAGCACTGGGCAAGCAGCAATCTGGTAATGTGAATTCACCTTTTATGTCAGAATAACCATTGGACATCCCTAGTAAAAGTGTAACTTGGTACCTGTGCTTGCTTTGGGTACTTGAGTACTACCAAGACTTTACAAAGCGGGGGGGGAAACACCTTTTGGCAAAATGGACATCCCAGTAATGCACAGTTTCCCTGTAAATCAGGCTCCAGACATTAGCAGCTCCCCAAGACACAGCCACAGTCCATAATCTCAACAGTCAAGAGGTACAGACTGAGAGCAACCCAACCTCATCTTTCTCAAAGGCCACGCTATTTTGGGATCCAGCCTGCCAATAACGTCCTAATGGATATTTTCAGGTCCTGGCTTCTGACGTCTGTAACTCACTGGCAGCAGTGAGTTTCCTCTCACCAAAGGGTAACTGTGTCCAAGAGACAAATGGATCTGCTTGGTTTATCTCTGAGGGTACCTTATGTTTTGGTCTTGACTGCTACCTGTTTCTCTCGCTGCGTCTCAATCTCTCTCTCCATGTTTCTCTCCTTGCCTGGCAGTTGAAAAAAGCAAGAAAGCACAAAGCAGTGTCTTAAAATTTCCCACTTTAGGAAGACAAAAGGAACTTTATACTATTAGTTGCTGTAGGCAACCTCCACGTAGATGTGAATGCTCTCCTGGAACACCAAATGTGTTCTGCCTCCCTGCTTTCCTCCTCCCAACAAGTCATCCTCACCAACTGCCAGAAAGCATTAAGTGCTCTGGAGAAATCAGGGATGTAAATGCTGCTATGGAAAATAGATATATGAAATTATAATAATTACCATTGTACTCGCCATATTGCAGTATATGATTGAAGGGGTTTTTTTTAAAGCATTAGCCAAGCTTTTAAATCTGTTAGGAAAGAAAGATAAACCATGCACTTTTCTCAGTGTTTCTCATCACTTCATTACTGAAGAGGGAAAATGGCTGAAAGTTAAAACTATGTGCTTCTCCCAGGTCCAGTTCTCATTAAGTGTCAGTATGCAGTGTTTGGATTTTGTTTACTCGTGTTCTGAGTATTTGAAGTCTGCAGGTTGATCATGTTCTGTGAAGGTTTTCCTCAAGCTCATATGGACATGAGGTCTCTGCCACATGACTAAATTGTTGGTTAATTGCCATGTGCCACCTAAGACCTGGGTATCACTAGTAATCCTCTGTGTACCAGTTGCTAGTCTGCCATAGATACAAGGTAATGCAACATAGCTCAGACCGTTCTGAAAATAAAACATGGTACCCAAGGACTGCAGTCAGACCTAACAATGCAGGGGTTAGGAAACTTGAGGTTTTTTCCTCTCTCTGCCACTCATCTGCTGTGCAACTTTGGGCAAATCACTTTGACCTGTCATCTTCCTCTCTTCCCTTTTACTTTTCTTCTCTCTCTTGTTTACTTAGGTTAAAAGAATGAAGGATCATACGCACTTGGGATCTCTAGACTTCCCCATACAAAGGATTCTTATGTTTGTCGGGGTTTGCATCCAGCTAGGATATGAACCTTTTGGTTCATACGACCTTAGAGAGCGCTCAGACAGCCATATATGTAAGCAGGGAGAGTTCGATGAGGGGATTACGTATTAACTGCAGCAAGACCAGTGGATGGTACAGTGCCTGAGTGCAGAAAACAATAGCTATTAGTCTAAAATATTCCTAACTGAATCTGACTCCTAACTAAACAACTGCTGTGAGTCACAGCAGTTCTGCAATGTAAATACTTTTCTCAGAGACAATAAAATATAATTGGAGTCAGCTTGTTGTTATTGATTAGAACATAATGCATTAGAGAGCATCCTTTTCCATACGCTCTATTTATAGTGTCTGCATCATGGAACAGTCGTTACAGCTTTTCCATCCTCATTGCACAATCATGAACAAAGCATTAAACATACATTCCTCTTAGCACATTAACTCAGGCCTGTCAAAAATGACAGGGACTAAAGTCAGTCAGAGAATTTGGCGTTTAGCATTTCTGTAAGAGTCTATCCAAGTAGAGTGAAATCCAGGGGAAAAGGGGTGTGATTTAGCAAGGGATGTTAGCTTTCTCTATATGGGGTGTGCTACACGTTGAAGACATGGTATGTATGTTTACACCGCCAGGAATATTTCCAGGGCAGATGGCACTACATGAGTCCTTTCTCCCTGCAGAAGTGGCTCTGTGCCCAGCTCTGCAGTTTTTCCTCCACTCCCTCCATGAACCTGCAGTCCCAGGAGAGCCTTTCTTAAAGAAATTTGCTGTGGAAAGCAAGGCTTGTGTTCTGCCAGACCCAATTCACTTTAAACTGTAGTCAGCCGAATGAGGTACATACTAACAGGCACATAAGCAGGAAAATACCTTTAGGCTAATGCAGTGCAACTGCATGCACAACTGGAGAGAAAACAATGCGCTGACAAAATACTCTTCCGACCCCTTGCTTTGAATGCCATGGAGGGTTCGACTTTGAGACTGCTGTCTTCAGAGCGGTTGCTGCAGGGTGGTAATAGTGCGGTATCACGCAAAGCCTCTGATTTAGAGTCTGCTTTCTGCAGAGGACACGGACAGTTGCCATCTCAATGAGGTGTACATAGGCTGAGACTGACACTATGCCAGCATGATGTGTTCCCAGGGGAGATAGCAACTGTAATGCTCTTGAACAAGTCTATTTGGTCTAATGTTTGGAGTAACCTCACAGAGCCCCAAAGGTGAGGTTAGCAGATGCTTATGATCATACAGAACCCTCCTTCGTGATATGAAGCAGGTAGTTAATAATCAGGCTCCCAACTGAGCAAAGCACGTAAGCACATGACTGACTGCTTGAAGTTATACATGTGTCCAAGTACTTCGCTGAGCTGGAGACAAAGGATGGAAAAGGTGATAGCAAAGGGAACATTCAACTGAAAAAGAAGAAAAGCAGCATGTTACTGGAAATGCTCGTGACAATTCTTTCAAGTTCCTATACTCAAAATATAGACTTTATTTTGTCCCTGCTTGCACCCTAGCACAGCTATGCAGAGCTAAGCTGGAGTGATTCACCCTGGAGGGGTCTCTGTTTCAGTGGAAATTACTTTAGGAGTGTAATCTACTCTGATTGTTAGTAGTAATCATGTACTTTTCTGGCAAAGAAAGTGAGTAGTATGTAAAAGTGAGTAGCATTTAAAAGTGAGTAGCATTTAAAAGTGAATAGCAAACAGCAGTGGAAGAAGACCTACAATAAACTCTGTGGTTTACTAGCCATGAGCAAATACAGCTTGCTCCAGATTGTGCATCCTTCTGCTACAGCAGACCCTGGACCTCAGAGCACCACAGAGCAATGTACACCTGCTATAAATAGCCACCGAGGGCTGTCTGAGAGTCTTCTGAAGGTACTAAATATTTTTGCAGGACTAGGTCTTTCATTTGTCCTTCATGGTATGACACAACATGAAATTCTATTGCTATGATACATTAACTTGGATATTTTGGGGCTGGCTGTCATTTAGAGCAAAATAGGCAGTAAAAGCACCAATCAAGCTGATACAGAATTTATGTCTACTTCAAGGTCTTTCACACTTTCTGCATCATGTAAAAAGTGCCAACGGCAGCCACGTTCCTCAGTGACGTGCTTGTCACTCCGAGTTCCCCGTGGCCTCAGTGGCGCCTGGGAGCAGGAGCATGGAGCAGTGCTCCTGCCTCCTCCTTGCAGGAGCTTTCATCCCACACCTTCAGTGACCATGGTCCATCATGAGCTTCTAGCTGTTAAGGTGTCTCCAGGGTGAAAGCAAAATACATATCCAGAGGAAAGAATGCATGTCGTTCCCAATGCACAGGGCAATGTGCAGGAGGGGGTGCAGGAGTGGGTGAAGCCTGCTGGATCATCTCATATCAGATTCCTGTGGGTCCCAGGAGAAGGTGGGGGTCCCACTCCTCACTACCTGTCGTTCATGAAGTTATGTTGAGCAGTCTGCAGACCCGTGTGAAAGATTAGAGTCTGTTGCATCTGCAAAGAATAGTTTGATGCTAGCAGTGTCTTCTAGTTTGTGAAAAGGTAGGCATCATCCTTTCATCCATGTGGTGTGGGATATGAGTTTAATCTTAAGCACTATATTGTGTCAAGAGGTGGCCTATAGCAGCATAAGAGTGGGCTAGAAAGCACACCCAAATTGCTGTACAGCAAGGACAGGATCTGTACAAACACACAAACTTTCACAGGGCCACTAGCCAAAGGACATATAACATCTCCAAGGGATCACAAGAGCGTTCGTTGTTTTTTACGGGCCAGAGCTGGGTTGACTGCATGGCTGTTAACTCAGACAAGCCAAAGCTGTCAACCCCAGAAGCTGCTGCTGGCCCACTGCTTGACACAGAGGACATATTGTCCAACAAGAGCTGAATTTTTCATAAGCTGCTCCTCATGAACCTCCTTGTAGTGCCTGAACTCGTGTGGAAAGGGCAAATACATCCTCGGAGGCTTTCTGTCCTGCTGCTGCTTCACTGGCACCTGACAGACTGACGGGCATCAGAGCATGCAGGAGTTGAACGAAAGAGAAGGTCACCCGAAAGGAAGCCAAAAGATCAGGCGCCGTTCCAGGCATGGCTGCTGATGTATAAAATATAATCCAATTGGCATGCAAACCCTTGTAGCTGCCAAACATATCCCATGAAGAGCTCAGGGTGGTCTCCAGGGCTGGACCACTGAAAGGAAAAAAATGCACTAATGGCAGCAAGATGGGGAAGCCTTGCCAAGTCAGGACAAAAATCATGCGTGTACCAGTTTCCGTGCCTGTGAAGACAGCTCTGTTATGTCCATGAGAAAGGACCTACAAATGGACATGGTCACGCATACACATGCACGCGCTTAGCGCAGGCACGCGTGACCCAAGACCCCTCGCGCAAGTGTCGCCCTGCGATGCCATCGGCATCAGATGGTGCTGCTTACCCAGACCGCAGCGTGCGCTGCTGCCAAAGGCGACTTCGCTCCCAGCCGCACATTCCCAGCGCTAATAATGCTTGTGCCCCTGCCTGGCAAGCAGGATCTGGGAGAGGTCCAGCTGAAAACCAACCCGGAGGAAAAATAAAGACTCACGGTCAGTCTGAGACGCTCCCTGACTCAGTTTGCCGTGGGTCCCCGCTTCTGCCGGTGACAGCGCAAGGGAGGCTTTGGACGTGTGCGGCAGGGTCGGTCTTGTCCCTTTTGATAACAGCGTGAAATCAGATCTGTGTAACCGCACATGAAACCCCAGGCTGGTTCATGCAGGTCAGACTTGGAGGAGCATTCGAGGGTTTGTTTCAAGGAGACTGTTTGTTTATATCTGGACTGTCTTTCTAGACTAAAATAGAAATAAGCATTAACCATGAAGAATTTTATCCCCCTAGGTACTTAGATGAATTTAGGGCACTTGAGAGCCCAGTTGCTGGCTGATGTGGCTTCTCTCCCTTCTTCCCTTCACCCGCCCCTTCCCAGCCGTGTCCTGCCCCCCTTGCTGTAATGGCTCTGGGGTCTGCAGAACCCCACGCTGATCGGTTCAGCGTGTTAAATCCTCAGCACATTAACCCATCCAAAGAAAATGAATTCTTCCCAAGCAGGCCAGGGTGCTGACACATCCTTTGCACAGCCTCTGACAAACACTAGAAAGGGGTGGAAACCCGGGGGTAAGAGCAGAGACAGCGGCGGTCTGCAGGTAAACCAGCATAGGCTCCCCTGTTGGGACAACGGCCCCAGAAGACAACAGTCACCTTTTGGTCTGAAACTGTGCATTTCCTGACCTGTTTTGTGAACGGCAAAAATAGTGAAAGGCAAGTTAAAGGCTAGCCTTCGATCTTACTAGTGCTTTGCAGTTAGTTTTGAGTGAAACAATTGCAATTTAAAAATGCAGTATATTTACTTTCTTGGCTTGCTTTCTCTTGGTGGCCAGCAGACAGGAGGTGTTGACAAGAAATGTCTCGTCCAGCTGGAGCAGTCGATTGATATTCGGGACCATTTCCTTCAGGAGGAATAATTAATTACATGAATCACCTGTCCTTCAGCATGAACATCTTTAACCTGCAAAGCATGAAGCCTTGTTCTCCGGAGCACAGTTGGAAGGAGCGGGCGTTTCCCATGCTCAGCACCCCTGGCCTGCCACGCCAGCGAGCTCTGTGCCCATGAAGCCCCGTTTCTGTTGCCTCCCAGGAAGACCCGTGATACTTTCTCTTTGTTTTTTGCTGTCAACACACGTTTGTCTTTAGCTCATACTCTCATCCCAGGCTTGTGACTCGGCAAACTTCAGCACCACAACATGCTGTGCAGCCTTCACTGGTTGCTCCGCTTGTTTTCATGAGGTTTTGCTAATGGCAGCTGGTGGCTGCTTCTGCCGAGTCAGGAGAAGCACACACCACATCTCTGGTTTGCAGTCGCGTCCCTCATGTAGTCTTGTTTTAGCACAGGCAAAACTGCCAGGGCTTGTGGACTCTTGAAGACAGATCTTCAAGAGGTTGATTTCCTGATGTCTTTTCTCTGCGTAAGTACCCTATAGAGGGAGGGGAACAGCCCCGTACAGCCCCCTCTCCCTCTCGTATATAAGGCAGTGATTCACTTTAATGCAGCAAACCCATTCATGGTCTACACAAGGCTCAGTCCTGCAAGTATCTCATGTCTGCACTGGGCAACACTGAGGTTAGTACTTGTGTTCTGTTTCATGTATTTTTTTCTGCTCTTCAACTTTTATGATGTTCTGGATCGCTCTCTCATTTGTTCATGCCTGGTCCAATTGTTTTCTCTTTATGCTACACTTTGTTTCTTTCTGTTACATTTTTGTCTACCAGGAAAGCGTCATTTCCAGTTGCTCCTTTCCCTAATTCTGTGTGCAGCCCTGCATACCCCTCTCCCTATACACCCATTTGTTTGCTACTGGCTTGACCCAGACTGGTCACCCAGTTTCTGGGAGCCGTTTTCAACTACAGCAAAACACTCTGTACAGACTTGAAATGTCAGTATGTGCACAGACTTGAGATTGCCAGTAATGGGCATTCAGAGGCCAGAGAACTTCCCTGAAACTCAAACCAACTTGGAGCCAATAGTTTTTGGTAATAAATTACATCAAGAAATAAAATAGTATTGGAAATTCAGAAGCATGTACATTTACTTTTCCAATATTTTCCATTTACTTTCATTTTTTCTGCTCTCTTCTAGAAAGACATAAATCTATGAAATAATGATCAGTTATGGCCCTGCAAAGACTGGGAATTAACATTATGGGGTGTGTTGAGGGCACTACCTAGGAGGAGTACTCTGACTGTGTGTGCACATGTGTCTCCGCATGTGACAGGTCTGTGACAGCGTGGTTTCACCAAAGGTGGCAGATGCAAGCCTTGCATTGTAACAGAGCAGATTTTCCCTAAAAAAAGCTTCAGTTCTTGAATATAGAAACATCCTAAATACAGACATTTGCATTTTCAGGTTTTGTCACTGTTCATGCTTCCAAAAGAGAAAAGAAACCCCCAAATCTCTAAACAAAAAATACTGTTATAAATATTGCGCTTTAATTTTCTGAGCGCTCCAGTGACTGCCCAGTGTCCCACTCTCCTGGATTATCAAGCCTCACACCAACCTGCTGGACTATCTTTCTGGTACCAAAAGGATGTGAGAATAAAGGTGGTGAGTGGCACTGGAAATACATACTATGCCCGCTCTGAATTCTTGTGTGTGAAAGAATAACGAAAATATTTATCTGCCCTCAGTATTCTGATAATTCATTAATTAGCGTTTGTATTGCACACCGAAATTCTCTGGTGGGAGGCAGGACTCTGCGGTTACCCTTAGCAGTAGTGGCAGGAGTGGTTTTAGCCGTGCAAGCGGGACCGGTTTGGTGGCTGAATGCAACACCGTGCCTGCTGCTCTCATGCCAAAAACTCGAAAGTTCAAAGGTATTTTGAGGGTCGTGTTACTTTGGCCACTTCTCCCCATCTAATATTGAAATCTGATGTGTTTTTTGGAAGAGGCAGCTTCCCCTAATCCGGGAGGACTGTTTTCATTATAAACAAACCTCTCGCAGTAGGGCTGGAGCCTGCACCGCTTCGTGCCTGTTGGCTCCGTCGGCGGTTCCCCGGGGCGGCACGGAGGTGGAAAGCCAGTGCCAGTGCTCCGGCATGGCAGCAACCCCCCCCCGGCAAACCGCCTGGACCCCGGCGGCCCCGTGCAAATCCCATGCCGCATCGGTGCCAGCCCCACCGGAGCAGGAGTTAATGCGGGGGGAGAGTGACGGAGCGCTGCCGGATGGGGACCCCGGCTCTGGCGGCAACCGAAGGAGGCACGAGAGAGGGCTGGGGGTGGTGGATGGAGGCAATGGGGAGCGGGAAGGGGAATCCTGCGCAGAAAGCCCCCGGGAAGATAAATGGGGATAGAGAGGGATGCTGGAGGGCGGCTGAGCAGAGGGACGGAGAGCTGGGGGACAGGGTAAGGACAGGGGGCTAGGAAGGGGAAAAGGTGGTGACGTGGGAAACCACGGAAAGGAGGACAGAAGAGGGAAAATAAGGAGAGAGGATGATTTCAGAATCCTGGGAGGGGAATCAGATGCTGGGAAATGGAAGGAACTCTCTGGGGGGACAGAGGGACACGGGGAACGGACCGGCATCGGGGATAGCATGAGGACTGATGGGAAAGCTGTGGGCAAAAGAGAGATGGGGCAGAGAAAAGGTAATGGGGAGAAGGTGAAGGCAGGCTGGACTTGGGGTAAGAAGAATCAGGACAAGAAAGAGGGAAAGAAAACATGCAAGAGGTTAATGTAATGGAGAAAAATGAAGAATGAACATCAAGAAGCAAGGGAGTGCCCAGGACTTTTAGAAATATCAGTTCATTATTCTTGTTTCAGCCCAGTTTTGGGGGGCGACTCTTGGGATGGGCTCGGGATGGGTTTAACACAGGAGCCTGTGTTAAACTCTGCTTTTTGGAAATTTCCTTCCAATAGTAATGAAGCAGGATGCTTGAAAACTGGCATGTTTCCTATAACACAGAGGAGATGGAAGGAAAGAAAAATAATAGACTTGTCCATAAAGACAGTAATTACAACCACATGCTCTTAGAGCAGAACTATTTTTAAAGGATCATTCTAGTATTTTTGTTTATTAACCGTCACTGGGGAGGAAAAGGACCGTAGTGTAGTAAGGAATTAACCAAGCTGTGTTTGCCACACTGCCTGCTTCTGGACGGACTAGTGCTTGGCTGCTGGAGGATACGTGCCCGTGGCTCTACATCGTGTGGCAGCAGGTGGGGAGCCGAGGTGCAGTTTCACCAGTGGTTTTAGCCAGCCTGGTATTGCAGTGCTGCTGGTCGGGCTGCGCTCCCGGAGCGGGAGCCGGGGGGAAGGAGGAGACCCTTTCCTGGCCGGGGAGCGATGGCCCCCCCTGCTCTGCCTGGGGGACCCCAGATTCCTGCCAGGCACTGGCCGGCTGGGAAGAGGCTTGTTTCTAGCCAGTTCCCGCTGGCTTGGCTTCTTCTGCATCAAAGGATGAACAAAAGCAAGGGAATTCAGCCCCAAAAGCAGCCAGCTCCCCGCGTCCTCTGGTCCTGCCAAATTCTCAGAGCAGAGACTTTAATTGCATGCAAGCAGTGCCGCGAGAGCAAGGCTGAGACCAGAGGGCAGTCTTTCCATCAGATGTCTTGCTGTCACGAGCTTCACAAGGTGCCTACCTGATAGAGCGATGCTGCTTTTAATCCTTAGCATGCTCCTCAACCCCGAGCGTTTGAATTTCAGCTGTTCGGTTCGCAGCTTATCCCGTTCCTGGCACGGGGAAGGAAAGGCCGCCCACAAAAAAAGAGATGCACGTGGGACTGCCCATGGATTTTTGGCTCGTTTCTGCAGCTGCTGATCCTTGAAGGCTCTCTGCCAAAGCCCCGAGGGCAGAGGGCCGGCTGCAGGAGCTCTGCCACTGGCACCAGTCGGTGCCACGCATACTCCCACCCCGACGCCTGCAACCCGTCCTCCCCGTGCCCCTGCCCCGCCGTCGGGACACGTGTGCCAAGGACAGACGGTGAGCGGGGCTGATAACAGGGTGGAAAAAGCCTTCCCCGTCTGGCACCGATGACTGTATGGAAAGCCACCCTCCCCAGCTGCACCAGTGCCTTTCTCCTAGCGCCCATGGAGATGCACACCCCCAACAAAAGCCACTGTGTTTCAGCACCCCAGAGCAAAGGCTGTTGATGAACAGGTTCGGCAGATGGCACAGGCTGACACCATGCACTGGAGCTCTCCTCCTAAGGAATTTCTCTGCCCTAGGATGCGTTGAAAGCTTTAAAAAGCATTAGCAAATACAGCGGTTAAGTACTCTCCTGCTTTTTAAATATCTTGTTTACTGCATGTGACATGAGAGCCACATTTTAAGGTCATGTCCAGAGAGGTATATATGCTAGCATGCACCAAGGGAACTGCTGTGCAGTAGCCCTGCAAACATACTAGAGGGGTGGCGAGAAGCGTGCCTGCGATGCTGCGTGGGGAGGCATTTGCCAATGGCAGCAACTCCATTAAAGATAGCAGTAAAGTAAAATTCTGTAAAAATCAGAAGTGCCCGAGCAGCAAGCTCTTTTGGAAATCAAGCTGGAAGAAATGGCATTCGTTCCATGAAGATGTAATGAAAATCACTTAACATAAAAACAGAGCATGCATTTGATGAACTCTATTGAACATGAAAAAATAGTACGAATACCTGGCACTAAGAGTAAAAATTCTCAGCATATTTGACTCTTCAATATCTCTGCTTACAGATGTGAAAACAACTTTGTTTACTTCATAACTGTCAGGGTTATGATGTCTTAAAACAAGCCTCCTGAGATCTTCATCTGGTTTTATAGGTCTTTCCTTACTGATGTGTTCTTGGGAAATGGGGTCGGCTCTGGCATCTCATCAGAAATAGAATTGTATTGACTGAAACAGACTGTAAATAAGCCTGCGTACAAGGAGGCTGTTTCTTGCCACCGTCCATATCCTGACACTGCAGTCGTGTTGTTTCGGGTTTGTACGGCGGGGTTTTGGTAGCGGGCGAGGGTCTGCAGGGCCGGCTCCCGTGAGAAGCTGCTGGAAGCTCCCCGGCTCTAAGATGGACCCACCGCTGGCCGACGCCGAGCCCCGCAGCGACGGCGGTCGCGCCTCTGGGAGAACGGATTTAAGGGAAACCTGCAGCAGGGGAGGGCATTAGAATGTGAGAGAACCCCCTGTGCAGATACCGCGGTCAGTGAAGAAGGAGGGGAGCAGGGTCGCCGGAGGAGGGGATGCCCCCGCAGCCCGCGGTGAGGCGGCAGGCTGTCCCCCCCAGCCATGGAGGGGAGCGGGGGAGCAGTTAAAAAAGCTGATACCTGCCAATGTTCTTTGAACAAGTGGGAGCTGGCAGAGTTTATTGGTGTCAGACTGGTTTCAGGGGGCTGCGGAGGTTTTGATCCGGTACTAGGAGCCCTAAGTTCCCTAGTCTTAAAGGTCTGTTATTACCAAACTGCAGCCTCAGGTGTGCAAACACACCAGCTCCTCCATCTCCTCTCCTTGCCCCTCACCACTGAGCCCTCTCCCACACCCCTGCCTGGCTTTGCTGCTGTGGGGGTGAGAAGGGGGGGGGGCGAAGAGAAGCAGCACAGGGCAGAGGGTGATGAAAAGGCTTTCACCAGTGGTGTAACATCTGAACTTTTATTTAGCAGTCGCTCCCTCTATAAATAAGAAATAAATAAAAAGTATCGGTGCGTTGAATCCAATAGCATTGGTCAAAGCAAGCGCTGTACTGGTTCGTGGAGGAGAATGCGGGCACAAAAATCTTCGCCCACCCTGCGGCACCGCGCTTGCTAGTTAGCTGCCGGGTCACTGCCGGCGTGCAAGGGTTGCTTTTATGCGGCAGCTCGCTGTGTGTAATGGTCCTACGGGTGATGCCGGCCGGGCAGGCATCCCGGAGCTGCTGGTGCTGTGCCAAGCTGCGGTGCCTTGCTGGCCACCATGCCCGGCCCTTACATCCACCTGGGGGGCTGTGTGAAAAAAGGTCAAACTCCCAACTCTCCCCCATTGCCCCTTTGGGAAGTCTGGTGTCGGGAAGCCTATTATTCCCATGCATAAATAGCATTTCGCCTTCTCTGATGGCAGCATAGCTCTGGGACTAATATTGTTAATCAAATAGCGCAAAAGGAGGGTTCATACACGCTGCCACTTTCTAAGTTCTGCACCCCTTTTTGTACTTAAAAGGAAAACCAAAATTACACAACCACACAGCTCAGATTTATTGTAAAGATGGATTTTTTAGAATTAAAAAATGATAGAATTTAGGGGAAAGAGTAGTTACCAAGAGAACAATTTTCATCTAGATTAGCTCTGTGGGCAGTTTTGTAGGTTTATGTAAGAAGTGAAATTAATCCATTCAAGATGCACACTCAGCCCTTTCCCACAGATAAAATAAGGCATCCAATCACATTTTGACAATAGGAAACAATATGTGTGTTGCAAGCTGGTCTGGCTGGGACTGAGTTAAATTTTAAGTTATTCCCATCTGTTTCAGATATCCTGATACATTTATCACAGTGAAAATACTGAAGAGCACCATTTCATGATAACCAGAGAGAATAAGCCATCACTTTACCTGGTTCTATGCACTCTCTCCCCATTTCCCTGACCTGTGAAAGTCGCTTTCCAATTTTTATGCAAAGAAGCCAAAAGCCAGCAAAAATGTGGGTTGCCTTGGTAGAGAAACTGCGCGGGGGGGGGGGGGGGGTGCTTGCACACAGACTATCCTGAGCAGACAGTTTTTTATGTCCCTCTGGCTCTGGTTGTGCTCTGACAGCACTGATGGCTTAAATGCAGTAAACAAGTCTGAACAAAGGTCTTGTCCAAAGCTTGTGCAGGACCGTGTTCAGGCTTGCTACGGCAGGGACCCTTCTGGCAATCATATTCTGCGGAGGGCAAACCAACATGGACAGGACTGCCCTGGGGTAGGATCTTTGATGCAAAGGCCTGGGGGACATGAAAGCAAATGCTGCAAGGAGAAAGGGGAAACCAATTCTCCATGGCAATAGCGGGTTAGACAAGAAGGAAGAGTTTTAAATGAAGTGCAACGTCAGATGTCCTGTTTAACTTTTGAAGAAAGCTCTCACAACGTTAGGGATAGCAAGGCATGGGAAGGGAGCTCTCTGAGGCAGTTCAAGTTTGGCTTATCTTGCCTTGATATTTGAGACTCTTCCTGAAGCTGCTTCCATCCCTATTTCCTATCATTTTATGAGCTATTCCAGAAAGCAATACCTTTTCCTGGGATTAAATTAGCCTAAGCAGTGAAGTCGTCCTCTGTTTCAGGCCTTGCATCATACAAATACAATTTTTCTTTTATTAAACCTCAGAGCACCTGGGAGTTTCCCAGGCTATTCCATGTGCTAATAGTTTTAATGTCATTTCCTTATGTGCCAAAATGCCTGTAATTCCCTGGGAATTCCTGCTTTAGCAGGTAGTCCTACATCAGCCAATAAGTTAAAGTCCACAGAAAGTATAGCTAATGTCCATGTCACCTATATATGGCCATATAGCTAATATAGCAAAAAAAAAAAAAAGAAAAAGGAAAAGAAAAAAAAAAAAGAGAAACAATGGCAGCTCTATAGCACACTCTGGCAAAGCCACAAGCATGTAAACTCACAGGCAGCCCCTGCTGAAGAGAAGCTAAGCTAGCCCAGTGCTTTCCAACTTTCTTTGTTTTGAGAGCACCAGGCATTTCCCAGAGGAGGAGACCTTTTTTCTTTCTTTCCTTAGCTTGCTTTTTCTTCTATGAACCCTTCAAGAATCAGTCTATGCATACAGTTGACCACAGATATTGCTATGGGTGACAGCTTGTTCAGACTGCATTTCTGAGCTGACTGGAAATGCCAGGATGCAGGAGGAGAAATGGACTGGCAGTTTCCATGGCAATTCACTACCCTATTAAAAATAAGGAATATAATGATACTTCTTACAAGTAGCAATTTGTTAACACAGAGCACAGAGCAGGGAAGCAGGGAGCAAGGTTCATGTTGTCTACACCATACCAACATGGTGTTCTCGAGATGCTGAAGTGGAACCAGCAAAAGAGAAAACTACATTTGACCTGATTTTTAAAAGGTTGGTGCATCCAGAAATGTTCCTGACATGAGCGGGAATTGCATGTGTCAGCATCTCTGAAAAACAAGGCCCTAACAAGTATATACATGTTTAAGTTTAAGCCCAGCCAGCAACAAAGCACCACACAGCCGCTTGCTCACTTCATACCACCTGGCCCGGTGGGATGATGAGGAGAAAATATAAAGAAAAGCTCGTGGGTCAAGACAAGGACAGGGAGGGATCACTCACCAGTTATGGTCACGGGCAAAAAAAAAGACCAACTTGGGGAAAAAACAAAATCAATTTAATTTACTATCAATAAAATCAAAACAAGGATAATGGGAAGTAAAACCAAATCTTGAAACAGCTTCCCCCCACCCCTCCCTCTTTCCCGGCTCAACTCCACTCCCAGTTTCTCTACCTCCTCCCTCCAGCGGCGCAGGGGGACGGGGAATGGGGCTTGGTGGCAGTTCATCACACGTTGTCTCTGCCGCTCCTTCTTCCTCAGGGGGAGAACTCCTCACTCATCCCCTGCTCCGGCGTGGGGTCCCTCCCACAGGAGACAGTCCTTCATGAACTTCTCCAACGTGGGTCCTTCCCATGGGCTGCAGTCCTTCATGAACTGCTCTGGCATGGATCCTTTCCATGGGCTGCAGTCCTTCAGGCACAGACTGCTCCAGCATGGGCTTTCCCAGGAGAATAAGGGAATAAAAGGGGGGCGGGGGGAATGCAAATCTCCAGGGAAGAAGTAAAAGCGGAGCAATAATAAACTCCAGATAAAATTCTTCTGGGATAAGTGGCCAAAGTAGGCATGGTGAGGGGAAATGATAAGGCCTGATATTTTGATGCACCCTTCATCCAAAGCACTTCCTAGTCATCGCTGACTTAAAAAGAGGCAGCATATGAGATGGGTAAACACTCATGCTCCCATTTTATGGTGAAGACGGGCATATGTGGGTAGTGGGTTTGTCTGGCATCTTGCAAGAAACCTTGGCAAACCCCAGGCAGCTCTCTCCAGCCCTGGCAGCAGACGGTCCCCCTCTCCAGCTGGGAGCTGAGGAGCCGTGGCAAGCAGTCTCTGCTTCCCGCAGGAAGGTGTCCGGCTTGCTGGGTGGCCGGAGGGGGCACAGCTGAAGGTGAAGAGTTGGAGGAACCAAAGAATCAGCATTTCCCTCCATCAGCACAACTTCTGGCAAGTCTTCCCAGTGAGCTTTCAGTATCTGCTAGCAAAGGCAAACTCTGTGTCAATGGGAAACCAGCCTCATGGGTAAAGGAGCCGTGCATTTTTCAAGCGGTGATAACCTCATCCAAAATGTGTTCTGGCAGTGGGCTTTTGTCTTTCTTCATGTGCTTCTGCTCCTGAGGACCTCCTCTGGCAGAATCAGAAACAGCAGTGAAAATCAGCTCCTCAATCTCTGATTTAAGTACACTACGGTGTTCTCTTAGAGGACTTGGACCCACAGTAACAGTAGGCTTAAGTGCACATGAAACTACTTTTCATTTTAATGCTTCTCTGTCTCAGTGCTTTCTGTCTGAATTTCGTAAGCAGGGCTCAGAAGCATGGTGCGGGCCAAGGGGAAAAAGAACAGCTGAGCGCACCGATAAAATAAAAATAGACATGGTAGCCACGCCAAGAGGGGCAAGGCTCTGCAACCACGCAGTTCGGCTCAGCATTGCCCTCAGATCGGAAAACCAGGAGCGGGAGGGAGGTCTTCCTATATGGCTTCGCCCACATCCTGCTGGGGAAAGATCCCATTTCTTTAACAATGTGGATCTGGCTAAGAAGGAGCCAGAACAGTAAATATTGATGTGGGCAGAGTTCATAAAGCCCTGCTCACTTTTGTTTTCTTGAAGTATTATGTAGCTACAATAGTAAGTGGATCTCTTTTTTCTTTTAGATGCCTTCAGGGAAATGTGAGGGTTTTCTGATTTTTTTTTTAATTGGGTGAAGCAAAAAACTGGAAGGTGGATTTAATAGTCTGAAACCCAGCGTGCTTGAAACTATTCCAGAGCATTTCTGGGCTGGGATGTTCTTGGGAGAGCACCGCTGGATACCAAGAAGCTGTTCATGGCATTCATCTGGAATTTGCCTTTCCTCCTTTAATCTTGTCCCCTTTGGGGAGATTTTCACAGAATTGCATCAGCAATTCTGATAGGAGAGCTAAAGTAATATCCTTCTGCTTCCTTTATGTAACAGGCAGGACATTTAGCCATTTGATTGCTACTGATTTCCTCAGGAATTAGGCACCTAAGTTTTTGGCGGATTTGAGCCAAACCTCTGTGGAGAGGTCTCCTTTTTTGCACTTATAAAATTTCTGGTCAGTCTAACCACAGCTAAGTGCCATAATCTGCCTTGGATCTTAATGTTCGCAGCCATACATCCCATATTCCTTTGCCGAGTTTGCCAGGACAAAACCTACCCTCAGTGTTAGAGCTGTAAGCTGTACAGCTTGGTAAGACACGGTGCGTGGGTAGAGGGCATTCCTCTGCTCCCACCCAGGTCGTGGGGTGCAGAGCCGCTCCGTGCACTGGCAGCTCCGGGAGGATGAAAGGGGGATATGTGGGGTTCGTCTTCAGAGGACGAAAGTTCCTCAGATGTAAGTGAGGTCAAACAGAAGGCTAAAAAAAGTAATCCCCAAAGCAAACAAAATGCAGCTGGGTGCAATTACTAGTGTGAGCTCTGTCCATTCTCTGGCCACTTTGGGTTCTTACACCACAAGTAGTCCCTAATGGAGCTTTTTGATAAGAGAAAAAAAACCCGGCACTTTAGTGCTACCTTGGCTGGCTTTAAAGCATGTGTTTTCTTGCAATGTTTCTGCAGAGTGGATTTTGGAAGACAGTTTGGCTTTGACAGTGTGTCCTTTTTGAAGGGTTCTGCTGACCTTTCTTGAGAGCTAACAAGACAGAATGGAGCTGCCTGCATCATTTCCCCCTCACTCCTTGACAGCTCCATATAAATAATAATACTTACAACTGGCAGCTGACATTTACATTGTCTGACGCAAACGACCTCAAAGGAGAGAGGGCCCCTGACGTGTGAAGTTTGTAAAATGATAGCAAACTTGTGTGTTCTGCAAAGTAAAATATAAAAGTAGGTGGGACCTGGTGAAGGTGGAGTAGCTTAAGTGAAGTTTGACAGTTTTACTATGTATCTGTGCTGCATCACAACCCAAATCACTCCTTTCTGCCTTTAACGGCCGGATTAGTTTCCTCACTAGCATTTCTATTGCAGCCAGCAGCCAGGAAAACCAGGACATGCAGAAGCAGGCTCTGAATTTGCTCTGGCTGCTGGGTTTTACTGTCTGCCTCTGAAATCCAGCTTCAGCCCTGGGCTTTCCCCGCTCATTCATTTCCTACCCTACTGAAGTCTTCTTGCAAATGCTGGTTTCATATGCTGGGTACTCCCATCAAACCAGGTCCCTGTAGCACTGCCAAGTCTAAAGCAGTGCTAAGGCAGCATTTGAACACACTAGCAGGTATCAGAGTACACGATGGCCTGGATTTCTGGATGGATTTCTGGATGGAGCCGGCTGCCGCACTTGCAATGGTGTTGCCTACATGAAGAAAGACTCTGGTCTCTTTCTGCACCTGGGATTTTCCTGGGACTTACATTTCAGCCTTCTCGGGGCTGTCATCTTTGTGTGGCCCACTGAGGGACACGGTCGCCTGTCAGTGGCTGTCCTAGCCTCCTACACACATTGCTGCAAAGAGGTATCACCAAGTATTTACCACTTGCACCTGGGTACGGTGGTCGGAGAAGAGCTCTCCTGAATGCCAGGGAGCTCCCTGATTCCAACAGGCACAAGCATTTCTGGGTACTCCTACTGTGCCGTGATTGGCATTATATACTGTGAAGATAAATGTCACCAAGCCCTAACCGCTCAGCGTGCTCATACTGCCTTGAGCAGGGTGTTTTTACCTAGGGTTTGTAGACTACTTCTAAAAGGTCTGTGAGAAGGCACTAAGGAAGGCAAGCCTATTGTCACTAGGTTTAAATTCAGTGGCAGGTTAGATGCTTAAAAAAAATAAAATTAAGAGTCAGCAAGTCAAAAAAGGTTTCAACACACTGTCCTAGGATATATTATCTTGCATGTGAAATGTGCAAGTTAAAAATCAGTATCAAACTATAAGGTCCATTGTCAGTCCTTAAGTAGGTATAATAAAGATTTCTGTTCTTAAGGGTTACTGTTGCTATTGCAAGTCATGAAGGTAATAGGCATGAAGGACCCCAGCAGAATTTTTAGTATCATACTGAGGATGATATAGTTTATAATCTACCTCCTTTGATTTTTACCTTTTGTCTTTCTCCACATGACTCTGCTCTTCGACCATCTAAATGGGAAACCTGTTTAGATTCTACAAAACATGTTGGGGATCTGCTTTTCACATGTAACTTTCTTTTATTGAATCACTATGTATGAATAAAACCTAAAAGAAACAAATTCTTTTAAAAAGCTGCGTCCAGCCTTCTGCCACGCAGCAGGCAGTCCCTTGGCCCCCTCAGCCCACACTGCCTCCCCAAGCCACTTCATAAGCCACAGTAAAAAAGACACACCGCCAAAAAAAGGATGGCAGATCCACGAATTAATCCCTGGCTGGGCACAGAGGAATCAAGGGTCTCTGAACACGTGGCCACAATCTCCCATATCATGGTGTTTCCACAGAATAATTTTGGGGCATCAATGCAAAACAGGAGCATTTGTGCTAACTGAATATTTTGCTCGTGACTGGCTTTTTGAATAATTGTTGTTAATACTCCTGCTAATGGTTCTGGTTTGTTGCTTCAGTGGTTTAAAGGAACTGTCAGATCTTCAAATCTGGCTTCCTGTAAAACAACATGCCATTACACTTCATCCAGCTATTCCTGTACTGAGTCCCACAATTCATTTCTGACCCAAAAGTAATGTGTTTAGCTAAGGCTTCTGGAAAGAAACTAAAGACAACAGCGATGGAGAATCTGTCCTACCATTTAGTGTGTTCTGGATTGCTGGGTTTATATATGTATACACAGATACACACACACACACATGCACATAAGCAAAGGCAAGTTATAGGTATGTGTCTTATTTCTCACTTTAATTAGTTTGGTTTCATTTTCCAGCCACTGTTCTTGTAACACCATGTCTACATAACTAGAGATATTTTAAACCCTTTGTATTTCCTCATGAAATGTCACCATGTAACTGTGTCATCTTTTTTTTAATGATTGAACTTTTTAGGTCATTTTGTTTGTTTGTTTGTTTCCTAGGATAGTGCCTTTCAGTCTGCTAGCCTGGCTTGTATCTCTTCTTCCTTAACGTAAAACTTTGCAGGTTTGTGTTGAAGCTATTTTCATTGAATAGTTCCAGTTTGCCAAATGATCAAGACCACTATGGTTAACAGTCTTAGCCTGATCTTATCTATTCCTTTCATCTTGTCTCAACCACCAGTTTTAGCATCAGTATTTTTATATTTACTTCTTGGTCCACATGAAAATGGTGACTATTGCTAGACTTGACCTAAGGTCCGCAGAAGCTCCCCAGATATGTCCTCTTTCAATGATGATTCCTCACTAACAACCAGTTTGAGATATGGGGTCACATGTCTCTTTGCCAGAGAGCACTCATTTTTGAAACAAGAAGGTTGTGCGTTTTAAAGCTGACTGCATTACACAATTGGACAAAGTTTTTGGTTAAGGTCATATCACATATTAGAACATCCAAAATCATGAAAAGTTACATATGTTTAATATCTTTATCAATCATCTGGATGAGGGGATCAAGTGCACCCTCAGTAAGTTCGCAGATGACACCGAGTTAGGAGGGACCATTGATCTGTTCGAGGGTAGGGAGGCTCTACAGAGGGATCTGGACAGGCTGGATCGATGGGCTGAGGCCAATCGTATGAGGTTCAACAAGGCCAAGTGCCGGGTCCTGCACTTGGGTCACAACAACCCCGTGCAGCACTATGGGCTTGGGGAAGAGCTGCTGGAAAGCTGCCTGGTGGAAAAGGACCTGGGGTGCTGGTCGACAGCCGGCTGAACGTGAGCCAGCGGTGTGCCCAGGTGGCCAAGGCGGCCAACAGCATCCTGGCCTCTATCAGAAATAGTGTGGCCAGCAGGAGCAGGGAGGTGGTTGTCCCCCTGTACTCGGCACTGGTGAGGCCGCACCTCGAGTACCGTGTTCAGTTTTGGGCCCCTCACTACGGGAAAGACATTGAGGTGCTGGAGCGTGTCCAGAGGAGGGCAACAAAGCTGGTGAAGGGTCTGGAGAACAAGAAGGGTCTAGAGAACTCGTGAGGAGCGGCTGAGGGAACTGGGGTTGTTTAGTCTGGAGAAAAGGAGGCTGAGGGGAGACCTTATCGCTCTCTACAACTACCTGAAAGGAGGTTGTAGCGAGGTGGGGGTCAGTCTCTCCTCCCAATTAACAAGCGATAGGACAAGAGGAAACGGCCTCAAGTTGCACCAGGGGAGGTTTAGATTGGTTATTAGGAAAAATTTCTTCACCAAAAAGGTTGTCAAGCACTGGAACAGTCTGCCCAGGGGAGTGGTTGAGTCACAATCCCTGGAGGTATTTAAAAGACGTGTAGACGTGGTGCTCAGGGACATGGTTTAGTGGTGGATTTGGCAGTGCTAGGTTAACGGTTGGACTTGATGATCTTAAAGATCCTTTCCAACCTAAATGATTCTGTGATTCTATATGTGCAAGCTACTTTTATCAACTAAACTCTTCAATGTCTTACACTAAACACTTTCCATAAACTATGTGTCTTGACACTGTCCACACATACTACATTGAATGTGATATCAGGGTAGATGACCTGTAATTATTTGAGTCTTCTTTTGTGTTCTGTTTGAATACTTCCAGACTTGGGCTTTTCTCAAGTATACTAAGATTTATCAGAAATAATGACAGAAGGCCATTGATCTTTTTAGTTTATTTTTCTGTGACTCCTGGATGAAAGCCATAGACACTCAGACTGTATTGCATATTCAGATTTTAAAAAAAATCCTATTTAAATCTTTTTAAGAAAAATACATTATTTTCTGGAACATTTTGTGCAAATGTTGATTGCAAAATTGTGGGGCTTTTTTAAGGAAAGCTGACTGTAGTTTAAAAAATATCCTTTTCATTGGTTTAGGTAAATTGAATTCACTTACAGTAACATAGACTGAAGCAGGATTGCTGAATCCAAATCCATGACATCAGAGAAATGTATTCGTGGGCAAGTGCTGCTTACTACTGCAGCTGGGGGCAAGAATTAGCTTTACAAGAAAAGTGCTGCCTGAGGAAAATGAGAAAAAAAAAACCTACTCCCATTTTTTAATAGCTTTACCATGCAAATCAATGCACTTAACTTACACTTACCATTTAATACAGATAGTGCAGTACATAAATTCAGCACTGTAGGTAAGGTCATGTAATCCTTTGGTAGCACCACCATTAGAAGATGATAAAATTTGTGAAACATTGCATTTTAATTAGTTATGAGCCTTGCTCTCCTGGAAAGTCACGGCTGCAGCTTGTAGTTCGGGATCCTTTGAATGAACGCTGGATAGAAGGAAATCTCAGAAATATTTCAGGAAATTTCAGGAATATTCCCACTTTCTCTAAGAAATTATTCTGGGTTTACATTTCTTAAAAGAAGAATGTGAAACCAAGATTTAACTGTAACTTCCCTTGTCTTCTTTCCTGTTGACACAGTTATTTACTCACTATGTGTGAATAATTGCTAGCGACCAAACTGCTCTGTGAACTTGATTTTTATTTGCCTGCAGTACAGGTGGGTTTCTTCCAGTGTGTTTCTTGGCTAAATTCACCCATGTGGGGTGCTGGCATTATTAGAGCTTGCGAACTGGACACAGAAGCCATTCCCCCTGACATTGCTTCTCGCTGTGCTTGCTCTCAGGAGTGACATGATTCCCTCTGATGGCTGGCTGGCTGGCTCCAACTCCGGCTTAAAAATCCCACTAGAATCTTGGTATTTTTTTTTTCCCTGGGAGACGCTGACATAAACAGGAATGAGGAACTCCAGAAACTATGAAATCATTTCTTTTCCACCCAAACAGGCTGTATGTGAGACATTTTTCCAACAGTAAAGAGGGTTCTGTCAGATTTATTGCCTGGGTGCAGTTTGCATTTACTTTTCCCTCCTCACCATCACCCAGGTTTATTGCCATGTCCATACGGAATAAATAGCAGAACTGGAGATCCAGATCCCTAACATGCCTTCTACCACTGAGTCAACTCCTCCTATTCAAAGGGGACTTAAAGCATCTTTAATCCTTGAGCAGAGGCAAGACACTTAACCAGAAGACTTTCTTGAATAATAAAGAGCAAGCAGAACCAGGCTGGAAGATGGAGAAGCGAAAATCCCCTATGATCCATCTGTTCTGGTTGAGATACTGCCTTGGTTAGATAAGTCAATGTTTTACTAGGTAGGCACCCTAAGGCTAGTCTGGTTCATGCCAGAAGTTGGTTTGTCTTCTGCATACTTCAGGGTGATGGATTGGTCATAGAAAGTGCTCCTTGGTGAGCCAGGAGACAACTTTCAAAATAGAGCCTGAACCTCTGTTCAAAAGAAGAGGCAAGTCTCATTCTGCTGATTTTCTAACTGTAGAAATTGGGCTAAAATACTCATTTGGCATGTTAATTTTTTTTTATTTTAAGGGCTCATCACAGACCCTTTCTACTAGCTTGGAAAGCTATGTCCCATTCCATTTGACTGTCCACACTGTCACTGAGGGCAAAGTCTGTTTTCTGGCATGCTCCTGCAAGAAGAAATATTTCTTCATTGAAAATGAACCTTCCAGAACCATGGGAACAGCTGGAGTTCATTGATTTTTGACTTATGACAAACACCCCTTGTTATGTTTTGCAGTATGAACTCAGCTTTCGCTACTTCCTGAGGAGAGAAAACGTTACGTCTGCCTTCCTGATCGGGCTGCAACAGTTTATTAATTTCCCAGGAATGCTAATTCAGTGCCTCTCTTCTTTCTCTTCTTATAGTCAAACCACTCAGGCAAAAGTTTGGGAACATCCAAGATTATTTTAAAGCAATTCACACTCCGTATTTCATTACGCTGTCTCATTGAACTGCTCAGCTAAGAGCATCCAAATGACGACGTCATGCAAGCATGTCTTCATTATGTCAGCCCATGAGCATAACGATGCTTGTATATGTATACATAAATTTCTAGCAGTTACGGCCCATAGGTTGTAAAGCTGATGTGCTGATCTGAAGCAGAAGGTTGTTTGGCCGCCGCTTCTTTTCTGTAAAAACCCGGCACCATATCGTCATACGGGTGTGCTCTGGAGCGCAGCGTTAGCACAACGTACAGCTCTGCTTGCTAAGCAAGCGCTGCTGCCTTTAAATGAACCTGAAGTGTGTGGCTGGGATTTTCACAGACAGTGTTAGAGTGATGAGAAAAAAAACTTTTTAAAAGGAGAATCGTGCCCAGTGAGCCTACAGGCACATCGACTGGCCATGCTGCCACGGCATGCCTCTCTCAACCTTATTGGGGCTGGTTTCAGTGATGTGTTATTAAAACCAGAGGAAGTATTGTCAGTTGTAGAGCTGGGCAATCTGTTAAACTGAACGCTTATAATCTTTTGTTGAACAGATTAATGGAAAACTTAAGCAAAAGCAGTTTTCCTAAGAGCCAACCTATGCCTGCTTTTGAAAGGGCCAGACTGATTTTGCATGGGCCAGATTTTTTTTTTTTTTTTTGCACCAATACGATGCAAAACTTCAGTTTGCCCCTTCTGGATACAAACCCACAGTTGTTTGAAGAGTTTGACTGAGTTTTCCTTGGGTCTTAGGGATTTGTTTGACCCTATCCTTTCTCCTCTTTCCCTCCCTGCCTCACCCAACAAAGGGTTTGTGGAGCAATCTCAGTCTTAATTTGACTGAACAAACCAAAGGTTTTAAAGGAATGCTGCCCTGTAAATAACACGATTCTTCCCCCTTGTGGCATTTCTAGCAAAAAACCACAATTTGTGATGATTCCGGTAAATATTTTGCAAAGCTGACAGACACAAACCCTTGTGTTTCATTTGTAGCTACAGGTAGGGAGAGGGAGGAGGAGAGCACAGGTCTGAAGCAACATTTGAAGGTGACGTGTGTCACTTTTGACAGGAGTTCAGGGTACAGCAGTGCTGCACCTCAAGGTACGGCAGTGACATCGTGCAGGGCACAGCCTGACAGGCCAGTGTTGGGCTCTGCCCGGAGGCTATTCTGTTTTCAGGGGTCTCTATTCTGTTTTCAGGGGTCTCGTGCTCTTCCAGTGACACCATTTAACTCCACGCTGCCCCAGCAATCACAGGAGTCAGTGGAGGTAGCGTGTCCCTGCAGCAAAGAGGCATTCCTTGGGGGTATCGGATCAGCGTCCTGTTCTTCTTTACCCTGATACCCCACCGCTCATCTAAATAGATGCTGTGGAGGCCACCAAGGTCTTCTGGCAATTGATATGCTGTCAATGCAGTGACGGTACGGTGCCTCAGAGGAGATCGCTCATTCCTCTGCCTCAGAGCAGTAATGCCAGAGGGTGCATTTTTCATGTGCCATTGCAGAGCATAGAGGAAGTTTCAGAGGAACTGCAAGTGAATTTCAGGATGTAATAGCATGTCATTAATTTTATGAAGTTACCAAAATATAACTTAGGGGAGGGCTTTGCTTGACACTGCTCTTCCTCTAGTGACTTGGCATAATAAATCTGTATAGCAAATAATTCTGCTTCTCTGCATTTATCCTCATTGTTTAATGTTAGATCCCTGCATCAATATACACCTGAGCTGTTTTGTGATGAAAAAGAAACTAGATTTCCTGGGAAGGGGCAGGAGGGGACACATACATGCTGTCATGTCACTTCGCAGCAATTCTGGTTTGAAGCTCTGGTTCTTACTTCAGCCCCAGCGCATCTTCAAGGGCTGTGAACAGTATTCAGCCTCTCTTGGCGACCTGGTATCAGTGTGCAGCTCTCAGGGGTTACAAATGAGGCACAGCAGTATTTTAAGAGCAGAAGAACACTCCTCCCATTAAAAGTCTTTGCAACACCTTTAACTAAGGCAGAGCTCTGCTTCATCGAATAGCATCTGCACCTTTAACTTCTTTTGCTCTGTACTGCAGGCAAGGTAAGGAGCACACACTTCCACAACAATTTTTCCTGCTTGGAAAATCAGAGCCTAAGTCTGCTTTTGACATGAAAAATAAAAACCCATGTGCACTTTTCAGTCTGTTTCATCAGCCTGGCACAGAGACTCCCTGTAAACTCACTCTGCTGCAGCAAACTAGCACGTTTATTTTTCATTCTAAGTCCTGAAATAGTAGCAATCTCCTATTTAATTTCCCTGGTAACTGTATGGAAGAGAATAGAGTATTCCCTGGCATAGATATGCAGGGCAATAACTGAACTTCATGATGAGCAATTTCAAAATATCATCAGTCTTTGCCACTGCAGGATATTTTTTCCTCAATTCTCCCACCAAACCCTGCCCACAGTCAACAGTTTTTACACTCTCCCATTTGTTCCCACACAGATTCCCAAATATTTGATTACCGTGTTGGTCAGATCCATCCATCTGCTGCAGCTGTTTTGTAGTACCACAGGTATACACTGGCCATAAACCTGAAATGTGCTTCGTAGCTGCTGTGCATTAGTGGAAGTCTCAAGCCATTAACTGAATACAGCTGTAGACACAGAGGGCCTGGGATCTGGTCCTGACATGGCAGCTTGGAAAATCTCAGCTTAAAATGACAGATATATGCGTTCTGCACAAAATGTTAGAAAATTGGCCTCTGGGAGCTGGGGGCAGCCGCGCTGCAAGCTCTCCCCCCGTCTGCCATGGCCGCAGCAACTCTTGCTGGGAAAGGAAGGGGCAATTCCACCCCTGTGCTGGGGCAAACGTAGGCTGAGTGTGAGATGGGGCCGCATGGTGCGTATTGCTGTGAATCACACTGTTTCTATGACTTCCGAGTCCCTGGGACTAAAAGGAGCCCCTTATCACATTTTCCTCTAGAAACTCAGTGCAGCACCTGAACCTGAGGCTGAAGGACGTGTTTGGACAATAATTCTGTGTCTGCTCTCAGCATCCACCCTTAATTCCAAAGAGAGGTCTCAGACTAAGGTGGTCCTGCTGCTAAAACTATCATTTACATTGAGGCAAGGCTATGTATAGTAGGTACCTCAAGATTATCAAAATACGCCATTATTTCAAACAGCATGGTGAGGTGAAACTGGACCAATATCGTCTGTATACACACACCCCTCTATCTATCTATCTACCTACCTATCTATAACATGGACTGTTTCCTAGTTTCTCCTCCAGCTGGGTCACAATGAAGTCTTACATGCTAGAGAAATTAATCTTGGTTTTCTTGCCCAAGCCTCAGTGAATGGATTATGACCTGTGTCATACAGCCACCCCAGGCAGGATGACACCTGGGCATTGATATACAACACAGACAGTGTTTACCTATCAGCAGAAACCCCACAGCTGCAAAGCTCAAAAAGCATGGCCACAGCAAGGGATTCTTCTGCTTCATGTCAAAAGCATTGACCAGCCAATATCATCTTTGCAAATAGATTTGATCGTCTCCTGTCTTGGTGAGGTCAAGTAAGCTCTCTGTGCACAGCATCTCACCCATCTTCTTCCCCTCCTCCTCTTTTCTGTTACTCTCCTGACACTTCCCTTCTGCCTTCACTGTATAAACTTGCCATTGTTATTAATTCCTTGCTCCTTGTTCCTTCCTGCCTTGACTTTATAAGGCAAGAACAGAGGAGCAGCCCCCATGGAAAGAAATAAATGTTATTACTACGAGGGGACGAAAACTCCACTGCTCCTGGGTCGTAGGCTCCCACATTGCCATTGTGTTTCTGGGAGAGCCAGAAAAGGCAGCTAAAGTCCTTAAACTGCCCATACTATATGAGCTATAAAACCTGGGACAGTGTGCTGGGGAGCCCTGAACATCTTGGACAGATGATCCTGTTATAACAATAAATTTCTTCCGTGAGCTCATTCTGCTTGCAGGTGACAGGTATGCGTGCAGTCCTATGATTTAGCGCCGGCCTTATGTGTGTAAGTCTGGTGTCAGAGGAAAGCTATATTGACCAGAAATGGTGCTAGTATCTGGCATATCTGATTGCCTGTGTACGAAAAAGTGGAGTTTTCCCTGATGTGAACTGCTATAAGGTACATACAGCTCCACGTATCAGACTGACTGGATCTGGAAAGGGATCTCAGAGCACAGGGCAATGCGGATGAAATGTCAAAAAGATATTAACATGCTGGGGATTGGAGAAAGCAGGAAATTTTATATTTATTCTGTTGAAAAAGCTGTTACAATAGCTCAGACATATGCCTTGGCTATGCTGTGTCATTGTAACAGACATTATATTATTGTTGAAACTTATTTTATTTTTAAAAAGACAGAAAAGCTGCCAAGAAGGGCTAATGTCTCTAAACCTTAGTGAAGCAGGAGATAATACGTGGTGCAGGAATGATCAGAATTACTAGTTTCTGCTAAAGCGGCCTGGGTTATGGCTCTGTAGACCTTTATTGTGCAGAAATGCTTGCTGAAGTGGCCCCTTCTTCCTTCTCACCTCCGTGTCTTGCTCCTACACCACACTTCCCTCTTTCGTTGTGGCTGGCACAACTGCTCGTATACTCATGCAACAAACTAGATCAGCGAACTTATCTGTCTGACAGTCAACATGCATTTTCTTGGCCGTGCTACTTTTCAGCCAAACCAAAGCATCGATTCAGTTGATGATCTGGACACACAAACCCTTGTGCCAATGGTTAAGGTTAATGGTGTTAATGGGCCCCATTCCTTGGCCTTGCTTCCCTTGCTGCATCATGATTAGCTCTGAAGTTCTTATGCTGTGCACAAGTAATGTATTCAGATCCATGTATGTTCAGAGGGTGATGTAATGAGGTAATCTGACAATTTGTGACAAAGTCAGACAAATCTGACTTGCTGAAGCACTAAGACTAGCAGCAGCCATCTGGCCAGGTGGGGTCTTACAAAAGCATATTTATGTGTCAAAATGGAAGCAAAGATAGACAAACCTCCTTCACTGCAGGAGCCAGGAGAAAAACTAATTTCATAATTAAATCAGTTATCAAGAACAGAAGGGGTAGAAGTGGGGCGAAACCACATAAAGTGAATTTCTACTCCAGGCGATCCGGCTCACTCCAAGGCTTCCCCTTCTTTACAGGTTGCCTTGCCGCTGACCCGCTCTCCGAGCGCCAAGCACTGCAAGCGGGAAGCCCTGGAGCCTGTGGGCGTTTGTCCCTCTACCAGACTGCACAGCAGCGGCTGCAGGGGCTGCCAGCCAGGATGTCAGCCCGAAAGAAACCTCTCCAAGTGAAAAGCCTTCCCTGTAAAATGGGGAAGAAGGTGCTCGGCCACCAGGATTTCCCTGAGCCTCCAGCATCTGTTAGAAGTAGGCGAACTCTAATGTGCACTTACCCTTACCTGACTCGTAATGACTTTATTTTCAAGGAATTTTGCCAGTTTAAAATTCCAAATGTAAGTCAAATAATTATGTGAGAATAGCCATTTTTAATTTTTTTAAGTTCATTTTTAGTCCTTCTTTAGCAGTCTCAAAAATGTGATCCAAATTATCATAGTGACTCCAAAGAATACAGATAAGAAACAAAATGTATGTGTGAAAATCACAGTTATCACTAAGATTTTTAGCCCCAAAATAAGTTTTATGGGATTATGCTGTCTGTACATCATTCACTCCCCTTACAGTTTCTGAATCCTTTGCTTTATGTCAGCCAAGTCTGACAGAGGTCTCCAGGCCCCAAAGGTATTCAGATTCCTGAAAGTTTCATGCAAATCACCTTAGGGGACTCAAATGAATTCCCCTTCAAGGGGAAGTTAAGCAAAACATCCCTCTTGCCGGCAGTGGTCACCCAGCGCACTGGCAGCCAGCCCGCACACATGCTGGGGTGCACTGCCTCTGCCTTGGGGTGCCCTACGGGGAGCACTGGGTTGTTGCAAAGGAGACAGAGGAGCCATCGGGCAGGCACAAACCCGTAGGAAAGCACATCGCCTTGTTTTTCTTGCTCACAGAAAAAACTGCCGGGTCAAGTGCAATACCGAGTCTCCTGGGCTTGGAACGCAGCGGGTAATGAGTGCTGGTCATACTGTGGTCCGTTGTCTTCTCTCACAGCCTTAAATATACATCACAATTTAGTAAGTTAAGATGGAATTTCAGTGCTGTTTGAAATGGTACTGATTCCACGTCAAAAGCAATGTGGCAGAGTAGAGGCACGGTAGTATATAAGGGACCTGCGAAGTCCCAGGTTGTTAAGGGGTAGCAGGGCAGGGTAGGAAAAGGAATGAGCTCACATGGCAGCTAATGCAGAGAAAAATTCGGAGAATCACTTCTAGTGTTTTCTAATTTTTATTTGTGGTGTTTGACAAAAAGAATCCTGGAAAAAAGGTCTCTCAAAATAAATGGTGGCTTCTGTTCCTAGGCCAATAAACCCGCCTTTCATCTTCTAGTATGGAAGAGCTTATTTGCATTTATAATTTGTATTGACAAAGGCTTTACAAGTCATAGCAGGACACATTTTTAATAACCACATGGAACAAAACTTTCTCCCTTCTGAGAAACCTTTGTGAGAAGCACTGGCTCAGCTCCTGGTTCTGAGTCCAGACCACAGCAGGAGCCGAGCGCCGCTGCGAGGACTCACCAGTCAGCTGCGCTGGAGCCCACTGGGAGATGGGATCTGCCAGCTACCACCGCATTTTGGGTGGAATGCTTTTTCCACCTTCCTCTAAAGACCTGTATCGCATGCATTTAAGGCAGCACTTTGGCTTCTCTTCTACGTGGTAAGGATGTGCTGTTGTAGCTGTTTGACGAACGGCTGTGACGCACCACAGAGCGACAGAGGGAGAGGCTGGAGTGCTGTGGGAGCCACATAAATACACGCTCACACTACTTATGGGGGTCTCTGCCCTCGCTGTGTGACCTGGCACCTGACAGACACAGCCTGTCCCACGCACCGGGTCCTGACAAATTTCCTGGTTCACTTTTTTCCTGGGTGTCCCATCCTCCCTCAATGACATTTAAAGCACAGCAGCTGCTCTGAGGCTCCCAAACAGTTGCAGACAGGTTGGGTGCCAGGTCCCCAGGCAGGATTTTAACCACCTAGGGCTTGAGATGAGGCTAGTTCCCCATGCGGCATCTTTGTGTCAAATCTGTAGAAAGATTCATTTCTGTTATTTTCGTTTGCAGGGGTTTTTTTTTAAGATGTGATTACGCTCCCTACCCATCTCTTCCTGCTTGGATGAGGAGACAGCAAATGGAATACTGCACAGAATGCCAGATTAGAAGCTGCTAAAATATATATGGCCACAAATGTCTGATCACATCTGATGAATAATAACACCCATACCTAGTGTTACAAAACCCTCTCTAAAGGATGTCTGTCTAGCCATCCATCCATCATTCTGCAGCAGGGGAAGGGGAGGTAAGTGGAAAGGCGGGAGGCTTCCCTTGCCAGTGCCCGTTGTCTTCACCGCGGGGGAATGTTTGCTCGGTCTCGGCAGAGATGTTAGCTCAACCCCACGGGCAGAGCATCCCCCGCTGCCAGCTCACGTGGCCCCTCTGCCTCCCTGTGAAACGGCACCGAGGCGTGTGCTCAGCACCCTGCCAGCGCGCACGCCTGCACGCGCGTGGGGCAGCTACCCTCCGGGCTGGCGACCCGGCCTGCCGGGCTAACAAGTGTGGAGGGGCGACCAACACAAATCCTAAGCACCTTTGGGAATGATGACGTGGTACCTCATCGCCAGCTTTCTAGGAATAGAAAACCAAATTTGTCTGCATTAAATAAATTATTAATTGTGATTTATTCACTCGATTCAGCAGTTAAAAGCTTGTAAAATTTGTTTTCTTGGTGTATTACTGGGAAGTACGTGTTGTTTAAGCACCAGAAAGACAGAAAGGCATTCTGTGAAGATTCAGGCTTTTTGTTAATATTTTAAATCCTATTTTATTCACATGTATCTGAAAGGCAATAAAGAGAGATGATAGAATCGATGAAGTGTTCTTTTCATTTCTTTATGCTATTTCTTGTCAGGGTAGGCTGGTCACATTTTCAGATGTACTCCGCAGCAGCATCCTGAAATAAAGCTGTCTGAATGTACAACCAGATTATGCACAACCAACGCAAGCAGGAGCAGCCCTGCCTCAGGGACACAGATCATATAAATTTACGCTCAGGCTGACTCCAGCCTGCCGTCCCCTGGTTACCTTTGATAGTCCAGGGATTTTGCACTCCTGTTACTTCAGGCCAGCTGGCAACATGCACGTATCTAGATCAACTTAAGTAAAATAAGGTTTGACTGCGCTGCTAGTGAAAACATAGCGAGAATGAAAAACTAACTCATGATATTTATATTCCAGTGTTATTCATGTTAGGTGTTATCTTAGGCTTAAATTATTTATTTTAAAAAAACCCATTTAATTGAGATTTTGTATGTTGTTTGTCCAGTTGTCATCTGTTGACGGGGGAAGCAGGTCAGCACAGGAAGCATCAGTAACACAACAGGAATCTCGAGAGGTTTATTTTTCTTCCAAATCTCTCTGCATGTGGTTTTAGCTTCAAATTAAACCACAAAAGCAGTAAATTTTGACACTGTAAAAAAAGTGGTGGGCTAGAACATTAGACCTGTACAGGATTATGCTTTCAATGGAGGAAAAGTGCAGGGCCTGGTTAATCTTTAAAGGCTTTAGGAACAGTAGATATTCAAGATTTTTTTCTGTGAAAAACAAAAAAATATATACAAACCCAGCATTTTACAATATTAAAAAAATACTAACATGTAGGTATAAATGAATTTATTCCTAAATTAACTACTTCAGAGACATGATCACAGCCATTAACAGTTCTTTAATACTATTAAAATATCTAGATTTAATACCATGAAATCTCTGGTGACAGTCAGGAGTTTCTTTTTATTAATTAACTCTTTTACCATTACAGTATTTTTACATGCTTTCTGTTTCTATTTAATGTGCTCTACTACAGGATAAGCTCTAAGCTGGTCAGTTTTCCCATGTAAAGTCCAGTAGCCCCAGTGAAACCGGGGTCATAGGATTCAGCAGGCTGCTCTGCCCCAACCCAGCTAAGAACCTCATTATCCATCTTTTGAAATACTTCAGCTGTAGAAGTGATACACTTATGTAACGCATACTTCAGAAAAAGAAAAGCATCTCTGCTTTTAAAGAGGAATGCTCTGCAGCTCCTCCCGCCACTTAATTCTCACAATTTCCTCTTTCTCTGTAAAGTGTGAACTAGAAAAATATTATGATCAAAAAATAGTGATGACCAGAAAAGACAGAAGAGAAATGATGAAAAGGCAGATGAAAGCAGGGAATAATGCTACCTTAAAAAAGGTACCTAAAAATATTCCAGTTCTGCTCATTTATCAACAATCCTCACATCGCATCACAGTGTTTTCCATTTCACCCAGAACCGCTTACTATCTCCTCATGTCAAAACAGAAACTAGAAGCATGTATTGAACAAAACCAACGTCGATTTAGCATTTCTGCGACCAGCGACCGTAGGAGCTGAGGCCGGGGAGCTGGCGGGCAGCGTGTCAGCCCCGCACTGGTCCCCATCCCAGCCGGGAGCTGGGTGCACCCACGGGCGATGGATGCCTCTCTGGCACGGCGGATACGTGGGCTGCGCCTCAATGGCTGGATTTCAAGAGGTCAGTCCCGAACCGAGGGCTTGCCTCCGCTTTAGGTGTGGAGATCTGGCTGCTCCGTAGATGGAGAGCTTGCCATGGATGCGATGATGGGTGTCTGTGGCGGTGTGCTCAACCGCCCTTCGTGGAAATGAGGCAACACTGCTGTGAAAGACCGAAATCTTCAGCCAGATCTCTGCATAGTTTCTCGTAGATGGACCTCCTGCACAGGTATCTAAAAGTGCCAACATCTACCATGATTTCACGTTACAGCTACTGATAACAACTGGAACTGCTCTTCCAGAATCTCTAATACGCTGTGAAGCAAGAAGGAATGAGGTTTGGCAGGCAGAGGGGACCTGATTCAGCCAAGTGCTTATGTGTCACTGAAATCAATGGGACTATTTAGGGGCTTAATTGCTTTGCTGAATCCAGGCCAAAGAGACAAAAAGCAAGATGGTTAAGCTGCAAGGCTTGGATATATATATCTTTAGGCTGGAACACTTGGATCCTTTATTAATATTATGATTCTCCCTAGTAATTCACGGTGGTTTAGGAAAGTTTCAAAGGAAACACATGCCTTACTTTCTGGCCCTGATTTAGCAAACATTTTGGTGTCTGTGTAGCATTATTCATGCAGATAGTGCCATTTTCTTAAGAACAGAAAGACACGAGTGAAGTGCCACAACAGGCTGTTTTCACAGGTCAGAGCTGTATTTTAGTATCTACAGCATTTAAGCATTCCTACCAAGGTTATACAACTGCTAGAGACATCTGGACCCAATACTGAAATGTTCCCTGTTGCAATCTGTGTGCGCGTGAATATTTCTGTGCCAGAATATTTATTTTAAACTTTCTTTAAAAGAAAGAACAGTAAGTTCAGGGAGTTACAATTTTTTTCAGTTGTTTTTCTTTCACTAGTAAACATACCTCAGGCAAATAAAAATGAAGAATTCCAATACCGATGTTGAAATAATGCTTTTACTCACTGGTTAGTCAGAACCCATACAGAAGGGCTGCATTTGCCCTAATTAATGGCCCATTTTCAGGAGAGGCTTTAATTAACAGCTGACATTTTAGCAGCACTACAATGTGCTGTGCAATTATCACCTGGCCTACTTCTGTGCAATTCAAATGCTCTTGCAGAAAAAGGCAGGACGCCTTTTTTTCCTGAAAGTTTTACAGAACAGAGCAGCAACAGAGAACTGAGGAAGAGGGAGGAAACACAGCCGGATCTTCAAAGGGATTTAGGGTGCAGTTTTCCATTACAATTAGCCTGACCCAGCGACCGGCTGCCCCCTCAAAACAGGGGCACCTGCTCATGCATCTCTCGGCTTTGCCTTGGGCCGCATATTTCTAACACACTCCCTCTCCTCAAACTGGCAATGCCCTGAGCGCCGCTGGGAACATCAGGAATAATAATACAGCCGAGGCCATTTGCTAGCTCAGCGCCGCTAAAACGCTATGGCCTTCCTCATACGGTTTCCTCCATCTTCCTTCCGCTGTTTTGTGTCCCTCAGGCTCACCTGGTAGCAAGCCAGGCTGGTTCAGTTCCTTAGCCCTGGAATCAAACCAAAAACTTCTTGTTGTGCTAAAGCAGTCTCCTGCCGGTTCGGTGAGCTCAACCGGCTCAATGCGCAGTCAACCTCGGTCCTCGCTCCCGGGAAGGAGAGGGAAGAAGTGTGGGACCACCGCCCTGCAGTGGAGATGAGCTGGTGTTTGAAGCTATACTGGAAATTGAGCGGTCTTGTGAAATCCGACCTTATCTTGTGTAGGAAGGTAAACCACACACGAGCACAGTTTTTGTACTGTATACATTTCCTGCCAGAAAATTAATGTCTAATCAAATGACAGTGCTGGTAGAGTGAAAGGGGGGAGCATGTGGCAGGGGCCTGCTGGCCCTTTTGGCTGGACTGATCCCGCTCTTCCAGTGGTGAGCCGTAACCAGACAGAGGACTTTGCAGAGCAAGAACATGCTTTACCCTACCTGTTCAAACTGGTCTATATGGCATGCAATAATTTAAGTAGCTATGAATGTTTAAACGCATCAATATTTGCTGGGTCACCGAGGGCGTGAGCAAACACCAAGCTGTGGCCATGCCGAACCTCTCTCCTGCTCTCTGGCCTGATGAATATTTCATTACGCTATACCAAGTGAAACAGCTTTCGGCATGGGGGCCTGGGCTCCTTTCCCTCAGCTTCCCCAGAATACACCACAAACCTGCTGATCAGAGCACCTTCCCCGGAGAAACGAGCTGGTTTTCTTGGGCAGAAGAGGGCATTGAGCCCGGCTGGGTGACACTTCCCATGCCGTGCTACAGAGGGGGGTGTTTCTTTGCCTCTTCTTCCAGCCACGTCTTGGTGGAGCCCATGGTCAGCTCTGCTGGTTCTCACCGGGTCCACAGGAGGACACCCTTAAACGACGTGGGCAGAGAACATAAAATCAACGCGTCATGGTAGGATGGGTATGAAGCTACCTGGGAAGAGCTGAGCCCTTTGCGGATATGTCCAGTGACTGAATACTGTGTGGGAAACAGCCCCAGTCTCGCATGCTGGTGGGTGTGATGCATGGGGCGGATGGGCTGACATACGAGTGAAGTTCCGAGGTCTGCATGGTGACTGCCCTGTCCCCGGGCAGCCCCTGCCTCACGAAATCAACCCAAATTTAACTTGGCATGCGGGGCTGCATTTAGAAAGCTGTGGCAGCTCAGGGGTATTTCAGATATCCGCAGTGGGGACAGGAGAGACAGCTGGGGTGGTAGTCTTGTCAGCTAGCCTGATATAAATCGTCCCTTCCCATGAATCACAGCTACCAGGCACCAATGGGATTTGGGAGCCTCCAGGGTTAGGCTGTGAAGAGAAACTGAGTGTCATGATTTTGGATCCCAAAATCTAAATTTTAGAAAGATTTCAGAAATTTAGAAATAGAATGCAAGTATCCACATCTTTTTTTGTGGATCTAGTCTTTGGAGCATGCATTAGGCCATCCTTTAGCCTGTTACACTTCCACACAGAGCTGATGATATTTGCCTCCTAAAAATTACAGTTAAGGGACCCTTTATGAACTGACTGTGGGGTTATGTGTCAGTTAGTATCCAATAATTCCTGAGATCTAAGCCCGGATCTGTCATCGGCTTGTTCCATGGCTCTGAAAGGAGGTTGTAAAAATAGCACCAGGGAGCTCTGTATCTATCGGAATTCAATATTTCAGTCTGGCAGCCTTGGATCTGAGAGTGAAGCGCTGCTCTTTTAGCCAGTACACTGTCGCCAGGTTCTGGGTCAGTGAGAGGGAATGGGAACATACTAAATAATTCAGGTGGTGACCTGACTCTCCTAGGGCAGTGCTGCTTTAGCAATGCAAGGAGAAAGTGTTATTGAAATCAGTGGGATTGTTTGCATGAATAAGAAACTTTGCAGGATTGTGCATTTTTTTCTTCCGTTTTGCCTTTCTTTTTTTCCTTCTTATGGTACAGTCAAACACGCAGGGACTAGTGTCACCATCCTGCTGGAAGTTACAACCCTTAAGGGGTCTTTAGTGTCTGTTTTCAGAGAGGATCCCATTCAACTCTTCGTTTTCCTACAGTTCTTTTTCTGCACTCCGAGTATATCCTATTCTAATCACCACATCGTATATGATACAAGGCAATAAAAACAAAAGTGAAGCAAACTGTTTATGGAACTGGAGGTCAGGTTTGTGCTACTTTCGCTAAGTGCTGCTAGGTGGCAATGTGTTACCTAGAAAACCACGGGTTTCCAACCACCATCACTCTCCTCTGCTTCAGACCTAGCTGGGACGTGTCTGGGCATTGCTCTGCTCCAGAAGAGGACAAGGCCTTGGAGCAGGACCTGGTGAGAGCTGCTTCACGCACACAGATTGCTAACTCGGTACTGAGGTTTTCCAGAAACACATGCAGGACTGAATCCTACTGGAAAAATCTCTCTTCTGTGAACCCAAGAGGAAAAATAAGAGGCAAGCCCGCCTGTTGCAATATTTCTGTTTATACTGGGAGCATTGCAATAAGGGAATGAATCCTTCTGTTGTATAATGATACTGCCACCTGGGACTAGAATATTTCATATTCTCACAGAATTCTCTTAACAATACAAAATTGAAAATATCTGTTCAGAGTGCAAAGATTTTCCTTTTCCAAATGCATGATTAATTGAAATCCTCTACATGTTCAATCATAATATTTAATCAACTAGACCAACTTCAGGACATTTGTATTGACAGTTGGGTTGAAAAACAGCTTTAATAAAGGTGGAGAAGATGTATTGCTGGATACATCCTTCAGCCATGCTACAACTGCTTAGAAGTGAGTCATCTTATGTAAGTGTATTAACAAGGACATAGTAATAAAGACTGGCTCGTATTTGCATATTGCTTTGAATACCCAAAGTGATCTGCATTGAAACAGGCATTTTTTCCCCTTGATCTGGCTCCTGGCACGGCAGCACACATTCTTCCAGGAGGGGAAACCAACAGCCCGGCGAAGGGCAGAGCCCGACGGTGCCATTTTATGCCAGCTGTAAATTTACACAAAATTACAGTTTAAGGATTACCCCCTTGTGACGCAGGGCTAGTCTGCAGCTGGCTTGGCGCTCTGGCCCAGCTGCCAGAGCATGGGTGCAGGAGAGCAGCACCTGAAGCTGGGGAGGCGGGTGGCCGGGAGCCTGCTGGGAAGGGCTCGCGCTGGGTCTGGCAGATAAAATAGATATATGTGAACACGGGGAGGCCACGTCTCTCCCTGCGACGGCACAGACACGGCACTAATGCCTCTCCTCCGGGCAGCATAACGGCAGGGAGAGCAAGCGGGGCGGGAGGTCGGTCAGCAGCCCCTTCGCTCCAGGCCGAATCCTGCCGGCTGCATCCCGACTCCAGCGGCGAGGTGTTGTTCTGGGATGGCGGAGAAATGAGCGCTTTTAATTACACCGGCTTGGATAGAAACGCTGGGCTCGTTTTTTCACGACGCAGGCAACTGGCGCAGGACGCGAAAATAATAACAACGACCTGCTCGCGTGGTATTTGGCAACCCTGGCGCTCAGAAGCGCCTTCTGCGCCAAAACCGCCTCAACTTCGACCGAGTTGTCGGTGCCCGCGGTCACCCGCAAGCCACCGTGGCCCGGGGCGAGGGACGCCGCTTCCTCGCCGGCCCCACGCCTGCCTCCAGCTCGCAGGGGCTCGATTTTCTCTTCACTCCCCTCTGCCTCCCCCCGGGGGGCTGCCCCGCCACCCGCTGCTCCCCTCACAGGCCTCACGGGCCTCGGCCCGGCCTCCCCCGACCCGGCCCGGCCCGCCGCGGCGGCGGTTCCCGGCGGGGCCGCTTTCCCCGTAGCACCGCCCGACCAGCGACGGGAAGGGGAGCGGCGGGGCCAGGTCAGTGCCCGGCCGCGGGTCTCCGCTTCCCGGCTCGGCCGGCCCGGGCCCGGTCGGCGGCAGGGGGGTAAGGCGGGAGGCGCGGCCCGGCCCGGCCCGGCCCGGTCCCCGCGGGGCCGCTGAGGGCTTGGGGCAAAAGCGCGGCGGCCTGGCCGGTGCGGAGCGGCCGGTGGTGGTTCTGCCTTGAACACGTTAGGTGCTGCGAGCTTCCCGTCGCTTTGCTCGGCCTCAGCCCAGAGACCTCGGGTCTTATTTGGGGAACAGCCGGCTACAGGCCCTGCTCGGCACGCAGCCCTCCCTTGCCGGTTGATTTAAAATAAGTAAATTTTTTTATTTAAAAAAAAAAACAAAACCAAACAACAAAACAGGCCGCTCCGGAGATGCTTGCCTAGGTCAGACCGAGCGCTACAGTGCGCTTGTCGGGACTTTGGCATTGCAGGAGGTCAGCAGCAAGAAACCTCTGCTGGGGAAGGAGCTTCCTCCCCTCTCCCGCTCCGCTCTTCGCATTCTTCCCGGCGTGATACCGTGCTTTGGGATGTCTTTGCTTCCCGAAATTTAGGGTGTAGAGCCAAGGGGCCAGGTGACACGCTGTCCTGGGGTGCTTCTGCTAGTTCCCAGCGCGGGTTACAGGGGAGCAGGAGGTACGTCCCTGAGAACCGTGCTGCGTGGCCGGTTCTGACATCGGGATGCAGTTTTGCTGTCAGCAAGAGCATTTACCGGTGGTGGTAAGGAGAGCAATAGTAAAGAAGAGCGTACTAAGTGGAATTCAGAGTGCTGCTCGACTACAAAACCTTTTACAGTTTTCAAGGCAAATTAATTGTTGGGAAAGCGTCCGTATTTGCAGTTACAGCTAAAATGAATTAATCCTTACTCTTTTTATGGTTTAGGATTTGGTGACTAAAAAGCAAATGGTGAGCTGGTTGTGGTTGTTTCTGCTCCTGTGAAGTAGCACGTCTGTTTGTTTTAAAGGTGTCTAAAATACACCTAGTGGGCAGCGAGCTTTATGTGAACTTAAAAGTGTTTTCTGTCACTGTTATAGAGGGTCCTTTGCTGCCAGACCCAAAGACAACCCCGTTAGATCAAAGCATTAAAAAATAAAGGGCCTGCGTGCTTTTTGCAGAAGGTAACAGATTCTTGCTCTCACCCTCTGCTGTGAAACTCAAGATCTTGTACACACCATGTGACCAAAATCAAACGTGTTTAGGTCGTGTCATGTGTATTTATGGAAAGACTTCTTTTGTCAGCTGTTTTGCATCCCTGAATGCCATTATCTTTCACTGGACTTGGGTATGTTTCTGTGGGATTTCATTACTAGCTCTTCAAAATAATTAACGTGATTAAAACAGAATATAATTGGTTAGGAACAGAGAGACAATCCACATCTAAACCTTAGCCTTCAGGGACCATTAAAAAATACAAAACTAAACAAAGAACAAATAATTTGGAAAACACATAGCTTGCTATCCCCAGAATTGAGCTGCTCAGAAACAATGAAAAAACCAAGGGAAAAAAGAGGGGTAGAAGCAGAAAAGAGGTGTAAAGGGTAAGCCACCTTAAAACTGAAACCACAGACAAGGGGTTTTTTTTTACTTACAACGTTAAAAGGGTTTTTTTCCACAATTTATTTTTATTTCACATGTGCATGATTTGAAGCCATTTCAATTAGTTAATTTGGACATCTTCTCCCTTCTTGTTCTCTCAGCTTCTGGACAGGTAAACATTATTTCTACTACTGACATCTAGAAACTAGGAGGCCCGAGCCTTTTGTTCTCTTCTCAGTAATAATATAGAGGCTAAAAACCTGTCCTTTATAATACCAGCTACTTCTAAAGCCTGTTTTTAGAGGAGTCATGAAGTTCTTTAAGTATCTTCATGCTGAACTGGAGGGACTATTGATCCTACCTCATTTCTCTACAATGTGGGTACCAAAGAGAATGTACTAAAAATTTCAACAGGGTTCAGCAAGTTTGAGAGCCACGGCGTCTTGAGAAAGGCGTGAGCTCGAGGCAGGTCCTGTTGAACTTGGTAGCAGTCCCTGCTTTGTGTAGAGATGCTATAGAAGAGGTGCATTTCTCTTCTTAGGGAGGCAGAATTTCCCAAGCTTTGTTTAGTTTCTGTATTTGTAAGTCACACTTTGTCAGTAGCTTTTCTGCTGCTGATCCCTTAGCATGTTTAAGATCTGCTTGCTCTCTTCTTCCCACTGAAGGAAAGCCAGCTGGAGAGGTGACTGCCCTCAGCTTGCCTCAGCTGGTAATTATTAGAGTGGGAAGAACCTGTCAGGTAAGGTGTTTAAGTTAACCTAACCCACGCATCACTGAAGAAAGGAGAGAGATGCGTAAGCGGACGAGGTAGATGAAAGGCTCTCTAACCTTCAGGTGAAGGGTTGTGACAAGCAGCTGGCAACACTGGCCTGTTCAGCCAGTGCTGGGGAGGAACTGCAGGTGAGACACCCATGCTCTTGTCTTGATTTGCATCCAGGCTGGCCCCCTTTGATCTTGCTGTTTTCGAATTCCTTCTCTCTGGCCAACACTGGGATTTATTGTCTCCTCTCCCCCTCGCCAGTCACCCACCAGCCCATTGCCCCTAGTTCCAGTCAGTTGGTGTTAATGATTTTCACTGATTTTCAACCTACTTTTTTTTGTACAGATGGACTATTTTCATGCTTTGGTTATATTTCTCCTTCACTCTCTGCTCTTTCATCTGCTTTCACATTATAGGGTTAGTTGTGCCAGTCCTCAGCATTGGGTCACCGCTTGCTTTCCATTCATTCGTGAGTCACTGCAGGAACCCAGTGAAGCATCTGACAGTCACGGTCACTGCTCTCTAGTACGGATGAATGCCTTCTACAGTGACTGGTAAGACACATACACAGGGTTGAACTGTGAATCATCATCGTCTTCAGTTCACATCTTCTGTCCCTTTCTCCGTGCCCTGTCCTAGCATTTCTGTGCTTGTCACTGAAATTGCAGCTGCTGGAGGTCTTCATCAAGTCAAGTTCTCCTGTGCTGCTTGACCTGTCAGCTGCCCTTGATGCCTTTGGCAGTGTCACAAAAGTGCCTTTCTAATTGGTTTTTTGTTATGTCATTTGAATGTTTTCTCCTCCCTGAGACTTCTTTTGTGGATTTTGTATGTTGGATCCCTTTATTTCTGCTACACTTTATCTCGGGATACCTTCATCCAAAACCAGAAATTCAGCTGACGGTTTTTTGCGGGTGACTTACATGTCTGTATCTGTTCATCACACCTGTCACTTCCTGCCCCACGTGAAAGGGCACGCTTATTTCCCTGATGTATTGAAAACGCACCCCTGAATCTTTTCTCCCTGTTTTCTTTTGACAATAATTCAGGCACTATCTTTGAGTCGGAATTTTCTCTGCTCATGTATTTTAACTTGCTGATTATTTCTGCATAGCTGCTCTGTAGTGCGGCGTTTCTTGTTTGTGCGTGCAGCTCAAATGCTCATTTGGGCTCCCAACTTCCAGTTCTCTGGTTTGTCTTAGTTCTTCTACCCATCCGGGAAGTTGCTACCTACATCCCCTACCCATTTCTCTGGCCAGCTGTCTTTATGCTTGCTGGCAGTTGCAACTGGCAACGTTGCTGGAGGTTGCTGTTTGATACAGTGTGTTTTAAGAGAAAACCCGGGGTTGCAACAGAGTACTGGTGAATGGCAAGGGCAAATATGCTTTTTAAAGAGTTGGGTCTTATTAGTTTCCGCAAGAATCTGGTCAGTTAGGGAATATTGGTGCTGATGTTATCCCTATTATTTTTTTGTTAACATTGTGAGAGCTGAATTTTAACTAGGCAGTTACCAGAGGCTTTTGGAAGGCCTCTGATACGTATGCATACACAAAAATACATATACTGTGTGTGAGTGTCTGCATCTAGATACTTATATTGCTTTTGCATAACATGTGTCATTCCTTTGATACTGAAGTGTTGACATTCGATACATGTTCATATTAACCCACAGGCAAGGGTGTTACAAAATCACTTGAGTGCCAAATGGGATTTAAACTGTTGTTTTGGGCAAGAGGTATGGAATGAACAACTATTGATGTCCATACTATTGGCTTATCTCTTAGCTGTCACCAGTGATATGTAAAGCTGTAGCACTTAAAACATTTGAAAGATACTAATTGCCTACAGTGTCTGTTATTCCTATACTGTCAGATTTTTTTTCACTGTAAAAACTGTGCATAAACTGTCTGTACTACAGTTGTTAATGGGTATAGCACGTCTGACTTTTTAAAATTAGACTAAGACTTCATTTCTGTAAGTGTATCTAAATAGATGTAATCATGTTGAACTGAAAATCTGAAAATTTTAGTGTAATAAATATCTCTTGGCTTGTCCTACAACATTGTGCGGGTTACTGCAACATGTCTCTCTGGTACTGTTTTCACTTACAGTACAAAGAATCAATCTCAGTCATGCCGTGGATTGCAAGTGCTCCATACTGGTTGAAACTTTGGGTGTTGTTTGTCAGAGATCAGCAGAAATCCCTTTAGTTTGAGAGCTGTAGCTTAAATATCATGCTTTTCCTGAGTGGTTAGCTTTCTCAGACTGAGCTGTTAAAATAATCTTGTTTTTATTAGAAAAAGTACTGGGCACTGACTGGTACTGTATGAGATGGTTTTAAAGAAAATAATTCAATGATAATACTTTGCATGAGTCATTAATCATGAGTCATGATCAGCAGGCAGTGATGTCCAATTTGTTTTCTAATCCCGCACTTGCTGATGCTCTTTATTACCATAGTGATAATAATAAAGAGCTGTTAATGCATATAACCACGCAGCTGAAAATGACAGACTTTTTTTTGGTGGAATAAAATTTCCATATCTTAAGTCTGTTTTGCTCTGTACATTTTTTGACATGAGAAATCTATAAAAGTGATCAAGCAAGTATAATTTGGCAGGGAGTTAGGTTAACAGAACAGACTTTGCCCCGCCCCCCCCCCGTGCTTTCAAGCCAGTCATTGTGGCTGTGGAGAATTAAATCTAGGCTGTCTTCTTATGAGGATTGGGGAGGCTTTGTATTCATTAAAAACTGGGAGCTAATTGTTCAAACTATGCTTTGCAATGAGAGCCTGCACTATCCATGTTTTTAATGTTTGCTCTCTCCTGAGCAAAGACTAGTAGCTGGATGGAAAGGTTTTTTTGCATGAGTGTATGTTGGGGAATGACTGCTGAGGTTTTAGAGACAATGGAAAGCAGTTTCTCCTCTGAGAGCCTGAATATAAAAAGAATCATTTAGCTGAGAGATATGCTTTGGAAACCTGTTTTCACTCTTAAATAAAATTTTACCAAGAGAAGTGATTTTGAAAGCTCTGAAAACTGGTGGCTGAAGTGTTGCAGACAATAGGAGAATGTGCATAGATGGAGAGTGTTGGGGTGCAGCAGCAGTTGGGTGATACTGTTTATGAAGTAATGAATCGCGTATTCGATTAGATTTTAACTTGATTAAATTTTAATTAGTTTTATTAGCTTACACTTCAGTGTAGAAAAGTTGATCGTGACAGATTAAAACCTTGAAATTAGTAAGGAACTCAGAAGACCCTTCAAAGTGTCTCACCAGATGTTAAAAAATGATCCCTTTACCTATTCCAGCGTATGTGACCTTATAATGCATAGCTTTGTATAGGCCTTACTGGTTTCTTTGTGTTGCACTTGTGAGATAGTGCTGTATTGGTGGATGCAATGTTGCAGGACAGGTATCAATCTACTGGCATAGGTGGCTCTTCAAAATTGGCTGGTACAATGCATGCTCCTCCGCATCCTGTAATGTGGTTGCTGTACAAACGCCTCTGTTTCAATGAGGATTATACCTGCCCCAACAGAAGCATTTTCTACTTTAGTGTAGGATGGTACAGCCAGAGGCAAGATAAGAGTTCACCCGACAGGATTGTTCACTTCTTTCATTATAAACTAATTGTGTGTGGGTTTTTTAATGTGCTTGCTTGTTCATGTGTGTATAATAAATGTTTTAAAAATTTTGAGTCTGTAAACTGTAAGATGCCCTGAACACAGCGTAAAATGTAGCTGTCACCAAGTTCTGTCTCAGTGAGTATGTTTGTGTTCTGGGTTAACCTTAGAAAAAATTTCCAGGAGCTTCTTGCCAATTTTCAAAGAATCTTGTTTCTGCCAAATATGATTAAGAAACAAAGATGGTCTTTTCCCAGTTCTCAAAAAAAATGAGCATCTACCATGTCTTCTGAACACCTGTATCCATTAAAAAGGGAGTTGGGGCAAAGCTAGGACTAGTCTAGCAAATTGCAAGATTTAAATATAACAAATCTTTTTGCGTGTCCTATGGGGGTTCTTTTGATTCCCACTCTGAGTGGCTTCTACGATGACTTCTTTTTCAGATCAGCTGTCTCCAGTTCAGGGTTTACCCCATTTCTTTCAAATCACTTGTAAACCGCTTTCTCCAGTAGGCTCTTTTCCAAAGTAAATAAAATAAGGCAGAGCCGCAGATCAAGAATAATATTTGATAATGACTTTCTTATTATTTCCTGATACACAGGCATACATTGTCAAGTGGAAATAGTGGAGGAATAAGCCATGGGTATACTGGTACATAGAAATAATTTACCAATATTATGTACCTTTATAAAAGGCAAGTGTGGTGCTCAATACATAATACTGTTGTACTCTTTTCCTCCTTTGGAGTACTGCACGGGTTCTGGTGCTCTGTGTCCAAGTGAGATCAATTCAAACTGCTGCTGGAATGACTGGGAAAAATATATAGCTACCAGGGGCTAAGCAGACTAACTAGTTTTAAGGCGGAGTGCGATCAATGTATTTAGTGAAATTAGGTGACAGGGAACAGACCTCAATACAGGAATGGTCTTGAGTTCTTAATTTTTGTGTTCCTCGAGTATTTCTCTCGGGAAGGTCTTGCTGTACTAGTTGCTTACAGAAAAGCAGGAGATCCAGATCCTGGAAACTAGGGGTTTTGATAGGATTTTTCCTCCAACACAGGTGTGGGGTTTGGGTATTTTTTTAGGAGGGAGGATGAGGGAGGGTTTAAGAGAGTAAGTTAGTCTAATGGAATATGTAAGGGTCTTAGTACAGTTCTTGAGCCTCTTTCATGTTCTGCATGTGAATACTTTTGGGTAATTTTTGCAAGAAAATATTTTAAAAGATGCTAATTTCTGGCTTAACTACTAAAATCACTTTATAAAACTTCTATTAACTTTGTGGGAGTAGATTCAAACTACTGAATTTTGCAAATACAGTCTGCAGTGATTTCTGTAGACTTTATGATTGCATCACCTTTATATTAGTTTCTGCTGTCCTGCTTCCCTCTCTGTCAGAGGACTGAGGTGGATCTCAAAGGAAGTTTCCTGACTTCCCTCTGCCCCATTTATTTCCAGAAATGGCCATTTCTCTGTGGAAAAACTTACTTCAGACTACAAAGGAAAGGCTACTACAACAAAGAAGGATGTCACTGTATAATGGTGCTCATGGCTATGAGGAAGAATTGATAAAGAAGAAACTTCAGCAGTTTGCTGGTGGATCCATCAACCTTTCCAAAGAAGACAATGGCATTGGAATACTTACTTTGAACAACCCAAAGCTGATGAATGCCTTTACAGGTATTAGTTGTTGGGATTGCTGGTTTGTTGGGGTTTTTTTTCTCCTTCAGTTACCCGTTTTAGCATTTTGCCTAAACAAAATGGAAAGCTATGCCTTACCGTTCCTTAGTTAAAAGAAGAAATGTTTAAGTTTCATTCAGATGTGCAGCAAATGCCCACTGTTCTGCATAGTAGTTTTGCCATAAAGGTCATAAGAATATAAGAAATTCTCAAGTACACAAGGAGTGTCTGGCAGAACATGCCTCTTCCCCTTTTTTTTTCAGTCAGCACAATTCTGCTACTGTGCTCTTTCTTGTATCTCCTTTCATTTTGTCACTACTGCTCTGGAACATAAAGGGTATTTTTATGGGGGTGGGAAGATGCCATCTTTGTTTTGTAGGTGGTGTAGAAAGGGTGAGTTTACTTCTTTGTTCTTTACCTAAAGCCTTCCCTGTAACTTGAGCTTCTGTAATTTGGTCTTTTCCAGTCACCCAAACTGACTTCCATTTCTTCTTCATTTGCCTGATGTCTTAAATACCAATGTCTGGTTAATTAAAGATCAGATGAGCTAGGTATTCTCAGCTGTTGCAGATCAGGAATCTATTTAATATGCTTTTATACTGGATAATACTTAGCTATCAAAACCAAGTGTTCTATTTTATTAATTATTTAATTAATAATGTTTTACAAGAGGCTTTTGGTCTCCAAGATAGGTATATTTGCTGTCTCTCCTTAACTGTCGAGAATATACTGATTTATGCTGTTCTCTTCAAACCTAAGTGGCACAGATTCAGAGCCTGCATCTGCCTGAGCTGCAGCTGTGCCTAAGCCTTTACTGTAAGAATGCCTTTATCTCTTAATATTTTGAAATGGCTACGTTTGTGTCATCTTGTTAATTTCTTTTTTGCTGTTCTGTTTTCCTGCCCAGTTCTTACTGTTCCTTTGCTGTCAGCAAATATGTTTGCAACCCACTAGCAAAGCGTAGAGCTGTTTACATGAGGAATGTCAATCTACTCCTTCCACTAACGATTGGAAGGAAAGCTGAAAGGAAGAGAACCTAACAGAACAATGGAATTAGTGGTAATGCACCTAGACGGGTCTGCAGTTTCTCTTTTGTTTCCCTTTAAAAGCTCATGTATAAAATCATTGCCTAACTTGAAAAGTTGTAGCTAAAAGACGTTAGCGTGGGGATTGTCCTTCTGAATACCTCCCTGTCAGCATACATGTTATTATACAATCATAATTACATTGTTGCTTCCTCTTTTTCTATGGATTTGTTTTTATTTTTGACTCAAAATAGAGCTGTGCAAGGTACAGCTTGTAGACTGTGTGCTCTCAGCTTATTTGTTGTGGAAGTTGAAAGGGGCATGAGAAATGAGATGTGATAGCAAAAGGAGAAAGGACAGATAAAGCCCAGTCTGCTATGGAGATCAGATGTAATACAAGTCAAATTGCTTAAACTAAACTTTCACAGAAACTTACAACTATGTTCTCTGTCTTCTAGGTGCTTGGCAGAAGGGGCTGGGAACTGATGTGTTGAAGTGCGGAGCAGTTGCAGCTGCTATTTAGGCCACTGGTGGCTGTGCTTTGACTATACGAAGTGCTATATAATGTTGATGTACTGAAATCACATCTCAAGTTGAGCACCCAAATTTAGCAGATATTTTCTCTGTTGCTCACTTAGTGGTCTGTAAAATAATGTCTTCTTTCTTTATAGAATTGCTGTGAAAATAAATTATTAGTGTATGTGAATTAGATGCTCTAGTAGCAAAGAGGAGCTACAAAATCCCCTGAGGAAATTAATAGTTGTGTCTTTGTTGCAGACCCTGATTAGCATGTAGCAAATGAGCCATGGGATCAGGCAGTTCTGTTCTATGGTAGTGTGTAGAGCCCTGTAGAGAGCAGTACTCCATTTTGCTAGGTAATATGCACAAAAATTTGCTCTGGAAAATATTCCTATGGCAGTTCAAGAAATTACTGCTTCTGTCTACTGTGCACCTCTGCTAGAGACTTTTGTTCTTACAGGAGGGAGAGTAGAAGCAAAATCATGCTAGCCCCTTGGCTGCTGTGGCAGATGGCATATTAATTTGTGCTGCTCTTCATTTCATTTTAACATTACCGTCTGTACACCATAGTTGCTGAGGAACTAGCAAGCACTTGATCCTTTTCCTTTTGTTGTCTATCAAGTAATACACTTCAGGAGAAGTATGGAAAGGGATGGGATGTGCAACCCATAAATTGCCCCAGCAAGACCTGGTTGACTTCATCAGCTAGACCCTGTAAATACCTCCTTCCCCCCGCAAATAAATTCTATTGATTCCGTGTCTCAGAGCTTCTAGATAGTGGCAGATGTGAATTTATATGTACGTGTATGCTTCCTTTAGAAAGCTGCAAAACATCATTAAACTGTTGAGAGAAATCCTATTTGCCAGGCATTTACTTTACACAGCAGCTTTTTATCTCAAAGGAATTATGTTTATTCTAAGCTTGAGCAACTCACGGAACCAAAAGCAGAACAAAATTGTTGGCAAATTGCTAATGGGCAATGTGGAGGTTGTTATGCATTTTTTCTCTTCTTAATTGGAATCTGATAGCCCCCTGTTTGAAATGGTCTCTTTGGAAACAAATGCTAATAATGTCAGTTTAAGCCTGGTGGAACCAGTTTCAGCAGCCCAAACTCTTGCTGAACTAAAGTTGAATTTAACTTAAAAAAAAAAAAGGAAGCCAGCCTGCAGGAATTAGATAATAATGGTGATAATTTTATTTTCTAGAATTGACTTTAAAGCATTTATTCTCAGATTATAATTAAGCTGCAAACTAATTATTCCAAGTAGATTTAGTTCTGTGAAGAGCATGAACTTACTGGTATCAAATACTGAAGGACCAAGACTGGCAGAATGAGGATTTGCTTTAGTATTGTGTCCTTATCATTATATAAGACATCATGGACTATATATGTTGGTAAAATAATAGTTCAGTGTTGCCAGTAATGGAAGGGATCCTCTCCCAGGAGGACGGGACAGGCTCTGGCCAGCGTCTCTTGTCCCCTGCTGTTGCATGTAACTGGCTCACATGGTTCCTTTTTGTAAACTCCATTTTACAGTTAACTAGATTTTTGGCTCGTAATACTCTGTGGAAAGACGCTTCAGTACCTCACTGTTTTAACTATTAAAAGCACCACAAACAGTGGTTGTGCTGTGTCTTGATTCTGGCAAAGCCTGGATGCCAGCCAAATACTCTTGTATGAAAACTTGGCAAATATGCAAAAAGTTAAATCCACAGGGTTGATGCACATCTATTTAAACAGCAGCATTTGCAGAAAAGTCGTTGTTGAGTGTACTGTTAGGCTGGGAAAGCATTTCAAGTGATGACCCATGAAAATCTTATCTAGGCCTAGTTCTGCTCTGTATTTTCATTCATGGCTTGGATGATGAAATAGAAGGTGAACTGCTGAAATGGTTAGATGACCCCAAATTGGGAGAGCTTGCAAGAAGATTGTTATTTGGAGCAGAGGAGTGGAATTCAAAGTGATCTTGATTAACTGCTACAAAGAGCTCAAGATCAACAAGGTGAAATTCAATGAAAGCAAATGTAATGTGCAACACACAAAAAGCATGACTGAATTATAAATACAGAAGTGAAAGGAACTGGTAAAAGTGCTGGAATTTGTTAGAGGATCATAGTCTGGACCTGACAGTGGAAAAAACCCAACCCAATGTCATTCTGGTATATAATATGTAATGCCCACTTAATTATTGTCCTCCTCAGGAACTTTGTCAAAATGTGCTATTTCAGTGGCTCAGACCAAGCCTAAGGTGGAAGTGCTTGACTGAGCATTCACTCGATGTGGTGCTGGGAAGCTTACTCCATAAGGAACTGCAAGGAAAACAAGCAGGAGGGGGAAAAAAAAAAAAAATCTCCCATGTCAGGATGGCTGCTAACAGGCAATTTCAGAACAGGAAGAGTTCTGTGCATGCAGGTGTAGGTCAAAAAACCAACACTCTTGACAGAACAGGAAAGAGCCCTTGAGGGTATTAATCTAAAGCACATTTATTTCTGAAGAAGGTAGGCCTGTCCATCTAAATTCTTGTCAAAGGAGGGTAAAGCTGAGAGTGTCATCAGCCTGTATGTAGCCTGCTTTCTGAAATTAGTTTCTGTAAATGTTTTCTCTTAAGAGTATAACTGAATGAGAGTTGTAGGCATTCAGAGAGGAAGAGCTTTAAGTTAATGCTTGGTAAGCACAGTTGGTGTGGTAGATGCTTCAGTCTACGATGAGCTCTAGAAACAGGAGTTTGTAGAGTTCCACGTCAGGAAGGGTACTTAAGCAAACATATGAGAATATTATGTTTAAGCTAAAAATAAAAAGCTAGTACTGTACAATCCATATATTTGGAGCCTAGGATATACTTTGTAAAGAGAGCCTTTCTGAAAAGGTACCAGGGAGGGAATCAAAGATGTTTTAGAAAGATTTTTTTTTTTTTTCCTTCCTTCTTGTCCTCTTAAAAGATAAAAGATACTTTGCTCCTGTTTTCAAATATATCTTTATTTTCTTTTGGATGGATACTTCTAAATGTCCTTGACCTCCAGCATATTCTGCTCTTTAGCCTTTTTTAGGCATCTTTATTAACACTGACTGGTTGTGCCTTGAGCCTACATTGCACATGATTCTTTTCTGTACTCTGCCAGTTCTTTGGGCAGGGTGAAATGGCAGTAACATCAAAATGACTAGATGGACAGATCTGGATGGATACATGTAAGTTCATGGGTCCTGAATGCACGTAATTGCAAACAAAAATAAATCAGGTAGAGTTTATGCTTGCCTCCTTGCACTTTTTTTTTTTTTTTTTTGAGTATAACACAAATATCTTTCATGCAGAATATCCTTCGGAATTTTGGGAAGTGCATCCTTGAGGAAAAAAAATGTATGTCAGTGCTTGTGAGCGGGATTTAAGGTGATGCCTTCCCTTGTGTTTTTAAGCCCATCACTTATTAACAATAACTTGGTCGTGAAAAATGTAACATAAAACATGATGGTGATAATAATTTCCTGTTAAAAATTTTGCTTGTCCCCTCTTGTGACAGGTACTATGATGCTAGAACTCCAGGAGAGGGTAACCGAACTGGAAAACTGGAAGGATGGCAAAGGCCTTATCATCTATGGTGCAGGAAACACCTTTTGCTCAGGATCTGATTTGAATGCTGTCAAAGCAATATCCAACTCCCAGGCAAGTAGTGATAAAAATTAAGTTTTTTGGAGAAAAATGAGCTTTCTGATATTCTGAGATACTTTTCAGACAGAAGTGTTGCACTATGCTTCTGCGTCAATTTTCCATGCAAGTCACAGAATGGAGCTTTTAATGGTTGAAAAAATGCTGGCAACCGCTTTAAGCCATAGCTTAAGTGTTATTGTAATTGATTTGTAACTCTGAATTTCTACATCACCTCTCCTTTTTAGCCTTTTCTTTTTAAAAAGTCATTTCAGTTTCTCAGAGCAGTATATGGCGAATTTACACATCGAATAATCTGTGCTTCAGTAGTTTGACCTTTAGAAGCAGATACAAGTAATCATTTCTCGTATATTCTACAGTCAAAACCAAATTTAAGTAGCATGGCTGCTATTACAGAAAGGTTTCAATTTTGTCAAAACTGTGCTTGGACCGGCATAAAATGGAAAGACAGCTGCAATTCTTGTGCTGTAGTCCACTCAGGTAAGTCATGTGAGTAACTATGGGGTTGAAGAGGTCAGGGTTTGGCAGTTTTTCACTCATGCCACCCATCTTGACAACTTTCACACGTGCTGCAATTTTTTTAATGGGTTAATATGTAGTTTTTGTCAATGTGTGAAATAGGACTTTGTCAGCTGCAGGGGAAGGGGGTCTTCCTGTGCTGCTCTTACATCCCAGTTTGCAATTGTGGTAACTGGCATCCTGGTGCTTTTTTGTGGCCACTTCAAGTTTGAGGATTTAACCACACAGATTAGACATTTAACTGAACCTTCCAGTAAGAACACCAACTCAAAAACTGATTAATCTGGTATTTGTCTTTAGTGATGATTTGTTTCTGTTGATGAAACTAAATATCATAAAAAACACAATGTCTTAAATATTTCTGGCCTGATAAAACAGGACGGTCCGGTTTTCAAAAGGTATAGGAGGCTTTGTTTCCTTTGAGGAACACCATTAGAGGTATGCTTTTCTTAATATGGACACACCATGCTTTATAGATATATATGTTTTGGGGGGAGTTTTCTTTTGGATGCTTTATAAGCACTGGTCATTTAAAAAATATAGACATATCTGTGATTTGGGGGGGGTAATTGATTTTTATTTTTTTTTTTAATCTGAAATTTTAAGCTTATTTTAACATTGTAGCAACAGAAAAGGAACTGAAACCGAGCATGGGTGAATTCTTTTCTTATCTGCAGTCTAGGCTTTCCTTCAGAGTTCTGCATTCAGTAAGTCTCAGTGATTCTGCTTCCATACTCTCTTTGACATTTAATATTCTGTCTATATGTTTATAGAAATTGCTTGGAGCCACTGCAGTGGCAGAGAGGGCTCTTGTAAGGATTAGGGTCCCTAACAGATACACTGGGCAGAATGAAATGCGTAGGTATTAATTACAACTTTGTTGAAAATTCTCTGCAAAGAATCTAGAATTCATGCTAGTGCTGATCTGTAAGTGTAAGAGTCACCAGAAATGCTCCAGAAATAGTTAAACATGGCTGCTTTCTATTTCCTCAGGAGAGTTCAAACTATCCTGAACTGAGAGTTTCTTTGTAACAGCCAACTCCTAAACCATCTGTTTGGTGGGATTTAATAGTCTTTATTAAATAAAACTTTAATAGAATAAGGAATAGCATTTGCTGTTTGCTAGTCTTGCAGAACTCTGCTCTCTAACTCGCTGCAGATGAGAGAGTTTTGTCTGGTTTCAGGTTAAAAGAGCATTAGGTTAAGTTTTCTGTCCACAGGCATCCCTAAGGCAAAACAAAAAACAGTGAATAGCTTTGTGCCTGAACTGGTATGTTTTTCTTTTTTTTTTTCCCCAAGGCTACTTTAGCCTATAGCTTTTAGTAATTACAGAAAACACTTTCATTTTATTCAACCAGTTGGTTGAGGGAAGATTGTATTTTTCATCATCTATGATACAGTTTGCCTTTCCCTGTGGTGCAGAAAAGGCAGAATAATGGCCAAGAATGCTGAAGGATTTTCGTGCCCCCTAGTGGCTCCTCTTCCTCTTCGTCCCCCTCTTCCTCTTCGTCCCCCTCTTCCTCTTCGTCCCCCTCTTCCTCTTCGTCCCCCTCTTCCTCCTCCCATGTTTAGTTCTTCCTAATGCTGAAACAAACCCAGGTCCCCGCCTGTTCTTCTTTGGCAAGCGCTAACATTATGTGACCAAATCGCGGAAGGCAAATTAATAGTGGAATTTAAAAACAAAAAATGATTTTTCTTTCTGTCCTTGTAAGCCTGGTTCCCAAGAGCAATAACCTCATTCTGGAGGGACACTTGAAAAGCTGGCTAGCTGAAAAGCAGCAGAGGCTCTTGAAAGGACGGCTGAGAGGAAGGAGGCACAAAGGAGAATTTGACTTTCCTTGGCCCCTGTCTAGAAGCCCCAGGACAGAGGTTCCCGAGCAGTAAGCCGCAGAGGGAGGACTTGCCAGCAGTTGGAGATGGTGTGGAAATACTGTTCTATATGTAGTGAAAGTGGACTGTAAGCTCTTGCAGCAAAAAGAGCCAGTGGTACAGTTTTCTACTTTATGAAGGTGACTTTCTTCTTCCCTGCCTCCCCTAGCCCCACCGCAAGCTATTAATCCTTTTCTTCCATACGTAGTGCATACTGTATGTTACCTCACTTTCTGCTTGTTAGATTTCTTCCTGCTCCACGGCCAGTATTAGAGCTGAAAATGTGATTATTCCACTAGACTCCAGTGAATATCCCTCTTATTCAGATAAAATACTCTGACTAGTAGCCTTATTTTTCTTATCAGGAAGGTTTGAAGGGTATGTTGGCCAGGACTCAAGTAATTGTGATTTTTATTTTTTCTTTCCCCCCAAGTGTTTTCTGTGCAGGCATTTTTTCCATGTTATACACAGTAATCTGTCTACCACCTGAGAATATGAAGACCTTTCTTTTTGTCTGCTCAGTCATAACTGCATTTATCAAGCTGGTCTGTTCTGGCATTAATCTTTAATTACCATTTTGGATTTTGGTATGAATTGAGATGGCCAATTTGAATGCAAGGACTCTGCTGTGATGAAGTGAAAAATTACTTTCTCTGAAGAGCTTTTTTGCAGCTTCATCCTGGTGGTTGTAGTATGGGAATTGTGCAAGTCCATGCCTGAGAACTGGTACCCCGTATGTTTGTGTGGGTTTTAAACTTAGCTGTTAAGACAGCTATCATGGAAGATTTGATTGTTCTTTAATTTGGAATGGAAATATTGCTGTTGGTCTCAATGGGTGTAGGAGGTGGCTACAGTGATAACTAAAAGCCTCTTTATAAATCAACATGTGCTGAAATTTTCAAGCAGGCCTTCAATGTAATGAAACTGAATTCACTGGTTCTTGTGTAGCAACTGTCGTGGCAACTTATATCTGCCAGAGATCTGTTCTTAGACACCATAATGCTGGTTGATGTTCGGCAGAGTAGGTCTTGGGAACGCAGGAATAAATGGACAATAAATCAGCTGAAGTTGATCTACTATTATTTCAAGGTCCTGTTCCAAGATGTACTGACTTACTGCGTATATTTTCTTTCCCTGAGGTATGAGTCAGAAGCTCATAATTAAGGCAGATTCTTTAACTTGCCAACCCCTGTAAAACTGTGTTTTAGAAATTAGTAAATGCCGATAAAGATACATTTGTTTGTTCTTTTTCTTCCTACGATTTGTTTGGGGATTTTTTTGTTTGGTGTTGTTTTTTTGGTTTGGTTTTTTTTTGAAAGACATACTGAAATTGTTATCTACTGCTTTTTTACTTCTACAGTGTCCAAACATTTTTTTTTTTTTAAATCTGGATGAAATGGCATATGTGTAGTTCAGTGTATGCAGTTCAGTATGTATATGAACACGGTCATACTGGGTCATTTAGCCCAGTCATTTGTTGAGTTCCTGCTTAACAGTAGATGTCTGAGAAAGAGTATAAGAACAAGGAAGGCAGATAGATAATGATTTTCCTTCAAAATATTATTTTGGTCCCCGGCAACTTGTGACTAAGACCTCTAAAGCTAGAGGTGTTATCTTGTGTTTAATAACCTTTTGTTGATTTTTCTGTCCTGAGTTTATCTAGTTGTTCTTGAATTCATGTAGTCTTTTAGAGGTTGCAATGCCCTGCAGCAAAGTGTTCCACAGTTTAACTGCATGTTGTAGGAAGAAGTATTTGTTTTGAACCTAGCAGCAACTGATGTTATTTGGAACCCCTTAGCTCTTGTACTGGAAGAGAAGGGAACAATTGTTCCCTATTCACTATTGTTTGCAAGCTGATGTAAAACATAAAGGAGGAGAGAAATAAGAACCTTCTTTCTGGGTTTGGGGCTTTTTTTTTTTTTTTTTTGGCTGAAATGCTTTTGGCCCAAACAATAAAAAATGAAGTTGGTAAATTGTATCTTGTCTAAAACTTTATGGATTTGGAACAGTAAAAAGTATGCAGTGGTCTAAGGTCCTATACAGACTTTTAAAACTCAGCTTTATGGGTGTTTAACTGGGAGTAGGAAGAGGAAATTAAGAGGAAAGAGGAAATTATAACTGAAATTCATATAAATTGATTGAGTTCTGATTTTTTTTTTTTTTTTTTAACCTGATTTGTGCTAGGTTTTCTATTTGTGTATGGTGTGGTTGGGCTGGAATTAGGGCAAGATTAACCTAAGAGAAAGAAAACCCAGCTAGAGTAAATATAATGAATATTCCTGTCTACTCCATCTGTGTGTTTAATTGCTTCACGTTCGGATCACTTAACATTTTTTAATTCCCTATTTTTTTGTAGGATGGGATGAATATGTGCATGTTTATGCAAAACACCTTAACCAGACTTATGAGGTAATATATTTTATTTACCTTTCTTTATGAAGTAATTACAAGGATTGGAATATGTTTTGGCTAACTCTTTAACAAGATGTTTAAAGTTAAATACGTAGTTTTAAGTATGTAATTTTGAATCCCAGACCTTGTATTCACACATGTTAATCAGGTAGGTATTTATGGATTTAAATTAGGCCTTGACATTTTGCAACTATTAGACTTTCCAGAGATTGAAACAGGAAAAAAAAGACCTATAGACTTGTATGTGGAGGGCCAGGAGATACCTAGAGTTAAGGAAATCTAAGCCTTCAGAGTTTCTGAGGCTGACTTCTGTAACTCAGTGGAAATTGGTAGCTCTTAAAAAACAAGCAGGGCCAGCTTATGCAGCCTACACAGGTAACATTTATTTAATATATTTATTTAATCTTCCCACTTCATGAGAGGACTGTATTCAGTTCTACCATCTGGTACTTCTGAAAAACATTTTTTCCTTTCCTTTAGATTTAGCTTCCCTTAAGAAATCACATTTCTATTAAATCCATGTGTGATAGAGTCTTTTTTCTGCTCAGAGCTCTTTGAAGATAAATATTATTTTTCTTTTTTTCAAATAATCTATATGAGAAAGTGTTATGAGTTAACGTTATTCTGTAAAACTGCCCAGGAGATTGGAGACTTAGTAGCAATGCTACTGTAAGGAATCCTCAGGATCGGAATTAGAACGCGTTTGTATAAGTTGGTCTCCGTGTAATCAAAACTGATGGGGCAAAGCAAAGAGGAGGAAGTTGTATGAAGATTAAGCCCTCACCTCAGGTGTCTTGACTTAGAGTGTGTTGAAGCTGTGGTTCAGGGGGAGCACTGAACTGCTGTCTGGGGACATCTCTTGTAGATGGGATCAGTCTCCCTCAGAGGGAGCGGAGGCTGACTGTGATCCTGACGGAGATACCTCAAAGGGATCAGAGTATGGATGTAGGGGACTTGGACCCATATCTTCTGGTTCCTCATAGACCATAGGAAAAATGAGGTTACCCTGTTCCAGTGGGTTCACTTGGGCCGTAAGAAATTGTTGGTGCTTCTGTTAAAGTAGAAGTAAAACCAAACATGTGGTCATGATTGGGAAGCTGACTTCTGAATGTGGTTTCAGAACTGCTCAATGAGTTAAATGTCTCTTCGTAGTAAAAGACAACACAGCTATATCAGCATGCAAATTCTGGGACTAACCAGTTGTCTTTGTTTCTTAGGGAACTTGGCTTATCCTAAGTCAGTCACTGTTCATTAGTATTCATTTTGCAATGGCAGTGGGGAAAGTTCTCCCTACATACTCTTCCTTCCCTCTGTCCTTTGAATTACCTTGAACATGATTAAATACCTTGAGCATGATTAAATACAACACCATCAAAGGTAACAGATTGTTGCTATCCTCAAAGGATGGTTTTGTCCTCCAAAAAAAAAGTTTTGTTGATGGCTGAGATGATAGAACTCTGAAGAAGGTGCTGAAGGTCTCATGCTAAATCTCATTATTTTTAGATAGCCCAGCCCTTCAGTTCTTTGTGTCCCTTTCTACTGCTTTCTGTAGTGTACTGGCTTAGCATAGAGTCTTGTGTCTCTGTCCTGTCACTTGCAGGATATTCTTGCAGATAATCTATAGCAGGTATTTTTCATAACACAGTACACGATCTTCATTTGATATATCTGTCTTGCTGTTTCATTTTGGGATTCCATATCAATTACAGAATAATCACTTTGGCATAAGTGGAATTGGTATTGTGCTGCTTACCCACAAAGATGTAGTTATTTGAATGAACTGAAACAGTATATTTTTCTGAACTTTTACTATAGAGGTGGTTTGCTTGAATTCTTTTGTCATTTCTGCAAGACTAAAAGCATGAACTTTGCTTATAAAACTCTCTTGTGTAGATTGCCTTTGATCAGTGTTGCACTAGTCCAAGGAAAGGCTGTTGGAGGAGGAGCAGAACTTACCACAGCATGTGATTTCAGGTAAGATCAACAATTTGAGTAGCTGTCATGTTGGGTCGGTGATTTAATGACTACACGTATGAAATATGGGAAGCTTGAGGTACCACTTTTACCAGGAGTCATGTCCCTGAATTCCAAGGCATTTGGAACTGGGCTTTGTCTGCAGACTTCACAGGAAAAAAAAGTTTGGGTTTCCTGATAGTACAAAGGAAAGATTACTTACTGCCAGGTTATACAGTTTGAATCACTGTGTAAAACAAGAGCAGTGAGGAGCTTTAGCAACCAATGGTGTTATACACCAAATGGGTCCAACTTCTCACCCCCGAGTGAGAGGTAGGAGGACTGCAAAATTGTATATCCCCTTATGTCTCTTTATGTGGCTGTCATAAGTAAGAATAAATAAATAAAACTCTCCATGAGTCTGGTATTTCATGTTCTGGGTTTATTATTTGTAACATAACTTTGCGCTGTACAGTTTTTGAAACAAGAGTGTGGGGTGCAGAGGAAAGCAAATTAGGTTCTGGCCTTGTTTTTTTCTATGCAGGTGCAGGGATTTGCCAGCATGAAACAGCTAGCAAAAAGCAGGCGGCTTTAGTTAAAGAGGCTGAATGCAGAACAGGAACTGGAAGAAATGAAAATAACAAAATGCCACTTTATATAAACAGTTGCTAATGTGCAAACAGCCTACAGAGGTAACAGGATAAGCACTGTGCACAGCCTTTCTGACAATGAGGAGCTTTTAGTAAAGTTTTTATCTGAGAAGGAGATGTGCTCTTTCAGAGGGCCTTAGCGCCTGAAGTGGGAAAGGAATTGTCCAGAACAAGCTGAAAGTACTTACATTCCAAAGTAATACTAAGCAAAGTACACTAGAGTATTACAGTGCTGTTCCAGGTATCAGGAACAGGCTTTGGTTAGAGGAGATGGTATCTGCATTGCCTGAGCCACTCGGAGGCAGTACTCCTTTGCTTTGAAACTAGATGCAGCTGTATCTTTCTTCATATCTGCACAGCAACCAGTGAAATGGAACCTCAGCTCTGACTTACGGCCTCTGAGTACAGGCTGTATTTATTATAAATGCCTAGTAAATGTGCAGAGAGGTACCATGTTTGACAGCTGCAGCGCTGGCAGGAGAGCGCACCCGGGAGACTTAGTAGACCTGTCTGTATCTGCGAGTCCGTTGACAGAAAGTGAATCTTGTTATCCCTAAATAGGAGTTTAGGGAATGTGAACATAATGAAATGGAAATCTTTTGGCTTTCTAAAATATGTAGTCTCTACTTTTACTCCAGCTATGTTGTTTGACATACTGTATAATTATAGTCATTGTCAAGTAGCTAGTATTTGCATGAGTTGAGCAGCTGCAATTCCTCTGATGTTATTGCCATAATTTTCATAATAACTACAGCTGTTGATCCATCTTCCATTACTTTCTAACACGCCCATTCAGTGCAACTAAATAATAACAGTTCAGGAGCAGCAAATGGGACTTAATTAATAACAACAACAAGATAGAGAAATGTACTGTGTGCTGCTATTGCTCCTGAATTTGAGAATTTTAATACTGGGGGACAAAATCTGGGTTTTCTTGAGGACTCCGAGTAGATATTAGTGAACAGATATTCTGTCATGAGTCACTAGATGCCAAAAGAGAAACTTGAGAACAGAAATCAGAGGGGTTTGTTTTCTTCCTTGAATAAACTGTTTGGATATTTTATTTTATTTATTTTTATTTATTTTTGTTTTTTAAGAACAAAATGAGTGAGTTGTGGCTGCTTTTAATTCTAAGTTTTCAAATCCACCTCTATTTCTCACAGTTACAGTGTAAGCTACCAGCTGCTTGGTACTGGCCTGAAATATTTTCTTATTTTTATCTCTGCCAGTTTGTACTACATTAACTATACTGATATCGTTGAAGTGATTCACTTGAACCAAAATGGCCTATGTACCTCCTCTGAAATATGCTCTGGCAGCTTGATGCACACCTCTACTGAAGTACTAAAGTAGAGGTGTGGACAAATACAATTTTAAAATAGCTGAGGTGGTTTAAGATGTTACTGATGTATGCGTCCAGTGGCCGTTCTTGTGGCTAATTGTCTCTTACTCTGTTTTAAGCCAGCTCATTTAAAATTGGATTAGGGAGGGCTTTGATGAACTCTGACACATTTATTGCTGACGTAAAGGGCAGTGATGAAAAGTGAAAGCATCTTGGGTCACTCCACCTTTTATCTGGAGGAAGAGGTCTTCTCAAAACATCTTCTTCAGTCTTAGTGGCTTTATGGATTGTTGCAGTATGACTATCCGTAAGAGCAACATCCTTATAAAGATTGTAAATATGTGATTGGAAAAAAAAATAAATCAATGTCTTGACAAGTGCAAGGTAACTAAAATCCTTTCAGACTTTTTCTGATATGAAAATTGGGAAGGTAAGGCTTGTGATATTGTAATTATTTATCTCAATTATTTCTGTAAAACTGAGTAATGTAAAACCATGCAGGTATGAAACTTGTTTGGACAGCTGAGCTTTTTAGTGCAGTTTCAGGAAACCTAGACTTTTTAAAGTGTGCCACAGTGGAATATTTTCTCTGAGCCTGTGAAGATGGCTCATGGGTTCTGCTGCGAAGTGTCAGTGTATGTTGCGGTTCTGCGTGATGCTGCAGCCATTTCAGTGAAGTGCACAAATGACTGTGATGTTGGACTCAGTGATTGATTTTTACAAATAATTGAAATGAAGTACCTGTTCTGAGTTCCCTGTATGGAGAAACTTGAAGTGTGTCCTGTACTTACACAGTGCATGAAGTTAAGGAGAACAGATTTGGCAGGGCTGGTTAAGGGATTTGGACAAGAATTGTAGTGGGTTGTTGGGCAGTAAGCTAACAATTAGATACGGGGCAGAGACAGTTTGGTAATGAATGTATTTGTGCAATTAGTGGATCGCAATAATCTCTGAGAGCAGTAGCTGCAGTGTGCTACCAGCCAATAGCCATAATAACTAACTTTGCATTCTGAGCTGTCTTCTATTTCACATTGGTGCCTTTGAGAAATCTTGCTGGGGTGATGTCTGGGTAGGTCTTTTAGGCACATCAATAACTTCGAAAATTTGGTCCTATGTCACTTGGCGAATGGACTTCCATTGTACCTGAGTGCTTGTGAAAAATATAGTCTCTTCTCCCCTACCCCCTTTTTCCTCTCTAATGCTACTGCAGTCAAAATAGAGGTGTGTCACTGCCATGTGAATCCAATTTAAAAGCTGGTGTCTCCAGGCAGAGGATGAGAGTGCAAAGATGGAAAGCTACCCATTTCTCTTACCGTTGACCTCAAAATGGGCTCATAGGTAGAGGCAGCAGTATTCTCCTTTACTTTTTTAGAAAATGAATTAATCAACTATAATTCCTTCAGCTGTAGTTGATGTTGCACAATTAAATTGTGAAGGGCCAGTTTCATTACAGTATCCTACTTCATAAAAAGCACCATTGATTTAAAGAGGTATTTGCTTTCTGAGCAGACATCTGCCCTGTATCTCTAGGCATGGCAGAGTCAAGCTTTTAACAAGGAAAGAAGCTTATGCTAATAATACTGCATTTATCAAATTGACCTTGCTGCATTTTAATTGGACGTTTTCTGTATGTTTGTGAAATATGTAGGCATGCTTAGTATTACATTTTAAGGTGTTAGGCATGTTCCATAAAACACCTAATAAGAGATACAATGAAGCGCACTGTTATTGAATAGCTTTTGTTGTGTGTGTTCTTGTGCTGACTTGTGTTTATTTATAAACAAGCATGCATTTAGTGCATTAAATGTATTCTTTATGAAATAAAAGGAGCAGAAGAGTATATAACCACTACATAGATGTAGGCCCACTATGACCAACTTTTCAGTTGTTGCTCCTTTAAAAAAGAGGAGGGGGGAGGCTGTAAAGACATTAGTATTCCACAGTTAGCTTTTCCAAGAATAGGTTTCAGAACATCAGAGCACAACACACTAGCTTCTTTGGAAATATTTGGCTGTATGCAAAGATTTTGGCTTTTAGTTTTATCAGGAGGAGCTTTTAGGTACACAAGCTGCTGCTGTTTGAAATCAGGGTGCCTCAGTACATAGTAGCTCTTTTCACTGGGCAGAGCATGATATGAATGTAACGGGATGGGGCTCACATATTCATGAGTTCTTGCAAAGTCCGGGCCGACAAAGCACTTTTCATTAGATGTGACCCCGTAAGGTTGCTGCACATCATCAGGAGAAGAATCAGTAGCCAGATCTGAGAGTGGGTTCTCACAGCTTCAGGTGCTTGCTATATGCCATAGATCACTTCTTTTTAACTATATAAAATTTTCCTCTTTTATATATGTGTGTGTGTGTGTGTGTATGTATGTAAGACCTCCTTCAAATCAGTTGGCAATTTTAGAATTCCATTGCAGTCATGCATCAATTCACATTTTTAGAGCCCTGGGAGGTTTGTTAGTACAATTTTCTGATGAATTTTCAGAGATGGATTATGGTTTTAAAAGTTTCACATTGCCTGCCTTTAAGAAGGCTGTTCTTATTTTTGACCTGGCACACTTGACATCTGGTTAAGTAATCGCAGCACTGCTAGGAATGGACTTGAGAGCTTGTATTTTTGGGCCTGTATTTATGGACTGGTATTGGGTTTTTTTCTTTATTACCAGTTTTCATTTGGGTTTGAATTTCATGTGTTTACCGTCTTACAGGCAGAGGATTTTTTACATAGTCTACAGTTCAAATTTACCACTGTTTCATTTTACTGGAAATGTAAATAACAGCAACAAAGCACAAATTTGAGTTGACGTTTTCTTTCTGAGGTTGTCTTTTTGTAGGGATTTACTTCATTCCAAGTTTTTGGGTTTTGGTTGGGCTTTTTTTTTCCCTTTGGGAGGCCAAACCATCTTATTCTGGGTGAATGAGATTTTTGCTACCAGCATGTGTCTACATTTTAGACCACTTCTACCATGCAATCTTACGCCCTTTCTGTTGAACAATCCTGTCTGCAGCCGATTTGTTGCTGCACAGTAATAATAAATAAGATAGCCCGGATAATGTAAAACTTAGATAAGACAGATTTTAGGGAATGCAGAGCTGGACCCATGCTGATTCTTGCTGAGATGCTGGGCTGTCGGTACGCTGTAGGTTCAAGGAGAACTAGTTTAGGAAGAGTACAAATGCACTGAAATTGTCCATTATGCTTGCATCTGTGAAGTGACTAATCCCCAGTGTAGACACACAGCCCAGCCCGCAGGTATTTGAGTTTGACACTCCATTGCTGATCTTCACTACCAAAATAATCTTTTAAAAATATATATATATATAATCAGGTAGCTCCACAAGTTGGTTAATATGAAGGCTGAGAAACACTTAGATATTCCAGTCTGCTGATTCCGAGGTGGGATAATGCTGAGCTGTGGCTTCACGAGAAGGACAGACTGCTCGAGCAGCTCGCCTGGATGTGGGAGGAGGGTGTCCTGGCTGCGCGTTCTCAGCTCACTGTTTCTGGTTTGCCAAGCACCAATGAAGATGCCTGTATCAGTCAATTATCTCACTGAAAAGCAACAGAAAGCCTCGGTATTTCTTGTTCTTACAGTGAGTTAAAGCGGTTTGTAAAGGGATATAGTTTTGGCTAGAGCCAATGTAAAGGAGGAACTTGGCTTCTAGGAGAAGGTGACAAAGAACAAAGGAGGGGATGGAAATACCATCTTCTTTTGGCTCCAGGGAGCTGTTAGATAGCCTCAGTTTCCCCTGAAGCCACAGCTTTCAACTGCCTAACTTTGCATTGGATCTGCTTCCAGAGAATGTATTCCAGAGTCCCCGTTATCTATCTCATTTTTTCAGTCCTGTCACATGCTATTGGAGGACTATGAAAAGAAGAACTCTTCCTCTCTTTATCACTCCACGTAGCAATGTAGTTAACATTGTAGGTATCTGAAAGGTAATCATCCACATCAGAGTTACTCTTCATTGAAATGACCAAGTGTGCCCTAAATGACTCGATTTGCCTTGGTTTTTGCAAGTGTAAGCAGGCATTGCTCTGTGGATCTCGACCTACTTTCATTGTAAACGTTGCAATCACAGTTGCAACTTCCAGTCTTCCCCTTCACCCCCTGTTTCTTTGTTTCCCCTCTAATCCAAAGCAGCCCAATGTCTTACTGGAGATTTGGACCCCTGCAGGCTGGACCTCTGTGTTCCTTCCAGGCTTACCCAAAATTGTGTGAAACAAGACTACGGACTGTTTGAACCTGTAAAACTTGGTAGCTTCAGCTTCCTACATCTTCCTGGATTCTGTAGTTAGTAAGAAATGAATTGCTACTGCTGTAACTCAGCAGTCACAGTAAGAATAATAAAATTACAAAGTCTTATGTTAAATAAATTCCTACTGTGCTTAAACTGTTCTATGTGTAAGAACTTCTACTGTATCCATAGTCTGCTACTAGGTGTTATCCTCCCATTCTGTTTTGTGTGCCGATGCGTTCATATTCATAAACAAAAAGCAAACTATATAGACTGAGGAAAAAATAATAATTTCAAGTAGTGTGGATTTGTGTGTGTATGAAAGAGACAGAAAGATTGTAAATAAAAAGATACCAGGGGAAGCGATACCTTGGGTGATAAAAGAATTGGTCACACTCTTAGGCATATTTGTGGAGGTTCTGTTATCGTTTGCTGAAAATGTGCCTGTTTCTTGTCCAGCTAGTCTGAACATACCATCAGTTAGTGATCTGAAGCTGGCCTTAGTTCCCCATCAATATAACTAATGTGCTATATTAAAAAGTAAAGAGGTGAAGAAGCTAAGTTACTGTTTTAATATAGAATTTTAATGTTAAATTCTGGATCCCATTTATGCCTTTTTTGAGATATGTCATTGTGTTCCCTGCTCCCCCCCCCCCCCCCCCCCCCCCAAAAAAAAGCTCTGAAATCACGTATCATACCTGTAAAACGTAAAACTCAGACTCAGGTCGCAGCCACTGTGATCATTTAAAAAACCCACAACCCTCAGCATTTTTTGTTTGAGATTATTAACCTGGTACCCTGAGAAAATGGCAACTTTTCATTACAATTTAATCATCACTGATTTCAAGTAAGCGTATGATCTCTCTTGGCTTTAGTCAGAAACTGTTGTGTAGGATGTGCAAATGCAGCATCGGTAGCACTGCACGCAGAGGCAGCTGAATTTCAAAGTGTGTCTTGTTACCCTAGGTCTTGCGAAGGGTTGTTAGTGTGATGTCACAATGTATTTTAAATCCTTTAATGCTATCGGTTGCAGAAATATGATACATCAAATCCATCATAAAGTGTTAGAGCAACTCGAACCTTGCATCTCTTAGGGCTGATGTCAAGAAATGCTGTTCCTTTCCAGTCGGCTGAGTTCAGGCGAGTGAGATGATCTTTGCCTTTTTGACATTTTAGATGCCAAGCTCTGAGCCAGAGTGTGGGGAAGCTCCTCCTCCCCTTTCTGTAGCAGCAGCAGAGATGAGCAAAGAATATGACTGAAATGTTCCTGCTTTAAGAGACTCTTGAATTTGGTCCAGGAGACTTTTGTTCTGTTTTCTTTGGTCTTGATAAACATCTATGATGGAAATAAAGGTTTGGGAAACCAGTGTTATAAACACAGGGGTATATGCTGCACGAAGTGTGCACATAATTAAAAAAATACAATATTTTCAATTTGAAAACAAGCTTCAGTGTACTTTTTTTGATTTCTAGATGAATACTGGCATTCAGGTTTGACTGAACATTTAAATTATCAAATAACCTTTACCTCCAAGTGGTCTTTTTTTTATCGAAGGATCTGGTAAAATATCACTGGATCTTTTCTGATGGAAATTTTTACTTTAGTCTAAAAGGCATATCTGTTGTCGAAAATGTTTGCTTGAATGAAATCCAAATAGCTGTAGTTCCTTCTCTGCAAGGAAAGACTCATATAACATTTTAGATTTCCAGCATGAGTAATTTTTATGTGAGCATTATTTTGGCGTTCACTTGCTTACGTGTTGAGACTTTGGCAGCCTGTAGAGAATAGCTAAAACCTGCTTCATGGGTGAGACCCAAGTGCTATGTCCAGATGCAAACTACTCTGAAAATAATTGTATGGTAATGGAGGTTGCAGCGTGCCGGTGCCTGGGGCCCATTGACCCCAGGGTAGTACAAATAAAGTCATAGCTGGGAATTAGGAGGAGGGTGTAAGAACATCGGTCGTTAGCAGGGGAGGAGAGATGGACTTGTACCCCGTGGATCACTGTTGTACAACCGCGGGGAGGAAGGAGGATCCAGGCACTACATTTTGAACGATGGGGCTTCGGTCCCACCGTATGGCTCTGGTGATTTGTGCCATTTCAGCGTTTACACTGCACACTTCAGGGGAATTACAGCCCCCCCGGTATAACTATCTGTGTTATTCTGTGTGCTCTTAAATTGTGGTATGAACCTTGTGTAAAGCCTTCGTAAGCCTTTGTAAAGCCCTGCTGCCCCTTCCCCACCTGCGTACGGGGTGTGTTCAAGGCAGCACCCATGGACAGGGGAGCTGTCATTGCTAACTGTCTAATTGTATAAAGTCTCTGTTTTCCCCACTTGGGAATAATTGACTCTTTCTGCTGGCCAGCCCTCTCCCCACCTCCACAGCCCCCCTGCGTGGTGCTGCCCACCTCGCGGCCCCCCCCCAGCCCGCCGTGGGGGGATAGTACCCCAGGCTGGGGAAACCCCTTGTGAGCATCGCGCGTGGACCTCGAGAAGTATCAGCCTGGGAAAGGGGACACATTCGCTTTGAGGTTTGGCCAAATAATTTTCTTTCCTGTCGGGGAGTGGGGGCGGGGGGAGCTTGTCTTACTTCCTTTAATGCTGCTTGTGGAGTTTTAATCAGTTATGCTTTTTTGAGCCCCTATTTCTTGCCCTGTGATCTGTCATCTAATTCGATTTTTCATTCCTGCTACAGAAAAAGTCTTTCTGTAATTTCCAATATTCAGCTTCATTTATCCCTTTTAGAAGAAATGTAGCTTTTTATAGCATGCTTTTCTCTCTCCAGTTTCTGTGAAGCCATGGGTGAGACAGTGTCAAGCCTGAGGTAAAAAATTAGATTTAAAACGCCTGATCCAGGTCTGCTGGGTGAACCTCCATCTGTAGCTGACTTCTGGGAGTTTCTGGTCCAGAATGAGATTGGAAGAGCTGTCTGCGTGGATGGCAAGCCGGTATGACAGTGAGCATCACCTGCAGGAAACTTTTGGGGGGCCCTGCCTTGTCTTGTTTGAGGCTGCCCTGCTCCCCTTGTAGGATATTAGCAACAGCTTCTTTCCTTCCATAATCCTTCTCAAATGAACAGTCTTTCTGGCCCTCTTTTAGCCAGTCTCCTTTGATCAGGGAAGTGCTTAAGAAATAAACCTTTTTTCACTTCTCTGGTTGTTTTTGTGCGGTCACATCTGGACCAGTTTTAGTCTAGGTCTTGCCAGATCACAGAGAGCTTGCTCTGGTGCTTTACCGTGCTCCTTTTTGCTCCTGATAGGCCTTTTCTTAATTTTTCTCAGTAGAGACTTTGCTATTGATGAGATGCTGGGTTTGGGGGCATGCAGATTTCTGTATCTGCCTATTATAATTTAACTCCTGTTACCCAAAGGATCTTTTTCTAGTAACTGTATTATTTTGTGCTTCTTCCCTGGAGTGGCTTCCTTTGAAATTGGTAACCTTGCAGGCTCTTTGAGTTGACTCTTGCTTTTGGAGGTTCATCTTCCCTTGAATGTCCTAATGTTGGGGCATAGGTGATGGAGTTATCCACACCTTAAGCGCCTGTTTATTCCTGGAGACCATATACCTCCTAAAACGGCTCATGTCTGTTCAGCAGTTTGTGCTCTGATGTCCCTGTGTTCCATCTCTCCCTCCAACTCTTCTCTTGTTACTACAACTTCCCTTTTTTTTGATCCAGGACTCCACTTTTCAGACTTTTAGCATCAACCAAATGTTTTGTGTCTGAAGATGAAAATATGACTTTGTCATTCTTTCTTCTGCATTTCAGTTGACTCTGGGTGATGTGAGCAAGCAGAATAGAGTCAGGTTATAAATGGTTATTTTAAGGTTTCCTTTGAAGAGTGCATCGCTCATTGTTTAGGTCCATCTGCTCCCCTCTGGGAAGTGCCCTGGGGTTTCCCAGCCAACCCACAGGAACATTAACTCTTGCTCAAGCAAATACATCTGTAATTAGGAGTCTGTTTTTTGGATCTGATTTTGACCCTGATCCTTAGAGTTCCATAAAATGCATTGGAAAATCTGACTGGAGGACTGCAAAGGTAGGTGGTAAAGGCAACATGTGCTAGGGAGATTTGAGAGATTTTTCTAGGCTACTTTATGTGAAGCTTGATTCTTAGCTGTTGTTGCGAGTGGGGGGAAAATGGATGCACTAAGAGCGTTACAAAATAATTCAGTAACTATAAATAAAACTCCATATAATCTGTAAGGCAATTTGAAAAGAGCTGTGAGAAAAGTGAGCTCTCGTGTTGGTGAGTTTTCTTAGGCTGGCATCAAGCCTACTCCTTTGACACCGAGTTTTAGAGTGTGCCTAGAACACTCTGTACTTGGGAGGCTTGGTAGGATTTTTTATTTTCATTTTGGTTCTTTGGTATCATTTTAATTTATTTAAACCTCAAGTAAAGAAGGCGTATTGTTTTGTGGTTTGGGGTTTTTTTTTAATGATCAAAAGGATTTGAGAGGGGTGACTTTCTGATGGGCTTACTAAAATAGTAGCTGGACCTACTTCTTTCCATTGCATTCCTGTAGTAAAGGTTATAGATTAAAGCTCACAAACAGGAAAGATCATTAATGTGCACAGTCTTCTCTTACCCTATTGAAATTCGGGATTGCAGAGCAGCTTTGTGCAATTGTATCCAAGATATGCACAAGGGCTGTAGTTTCCCTGAAATCTCTTAAACCATTTTGTCTTTATTTTTATATTCTTCCGTGGTTACCATTTAGGCATCTGTCAAGTGAATATCTGTGACTAAAGGATTTTCAGAAAGAGCAGAGATCTGGGGGGGTGTTTTGATGATGCCAGTCTGCACGGACTATCACCAAAAGCACGCAGGACAAATCCTTAGTTTTATCGGTTTTACAGTATTTTCACTTTGGAAGTCTCACTTCGTGTTGCCACAGCTCTGAAGCAGCAGCTGCTGTAATGTCTAATGGTCTTACTCTTTCTGTGCATAGGGCAGAAACATGAGAAGCTCTCCATGCCGGAGAAGATACGGGAGAGGAGCAGGGGGAATTAATACTAGCAAGCTGTGCTGGGAAAGCATGGAACAGTTGTGGCTGGCCGAAATTCACTGCATTGCTACAGTTAAAAAATCTGCTAAATAGAATTAGCAAGGAGTTATTGATTAAATGTTTAATTGGGGCTTTTTGATCCTTTAAAACCTATCCAATTAATCAAGTGAGATTGAAAGATAAGTGAAATTATGGCTAACTTTTTTCAGGATGAATCCACTTGTTAATATTTTCATAGAATTGGGGGGGGGGTGGTAATAGAGGGTGTAGTATGATAGCTGAATTTCAGAAAAATCTTTAGCTATTTTGTCTAGATAATCCCTTTACAGAGTACCTAGGTAATTATTTGATGATGTAGTGATAAAGAGACTGATGAGACACTGCACTGGATAGGCAGAGACCGATTAATTAGTCCCAACTTGCTTTTTTGGATGAGACTGTCTTATTCTTGAGGATCTAATTCTAACAGCATCTGTCATGAAAATTGAAGTAAAGACTGGAAACTGCTCATCAGCAGCTTTGCTGACTAGCTCATTTGTTTTAGTGTAGTACTGCATATTTCTTCTGCAGAATATCATTCCCACAGTACATTGCTGCTTCAAAATTCATTTTTATTGCAAAAATGACTTGTTAATGCAGTTGTTGTTTTAAGGTGAGTTTCTGCAATAACGATGGAAGGCTTGTGTATTGGAATATTGAGCAAGGCTAGAACTAGGGTTTCTTTTAATTAAAGATGAAACCCTGTACACTCTGCAGTTAGATACCGATGAAAGTATTCCTAGCCTTTCCAGTAAGACTTATGGTCTTAAGAATATTTTGAGAGACAAAGTACTTATACAAGACAAGTTGTCACTATTAGAACACAATGTTGTCATGTAATTAACCATCAGTAGGTTTCCAGGTTAGGTCTCTGCAGGCACAAGCTGCAGCCTTAACTTTAGTCAGTACTCTCAACTTCAAGTTTTCTGTGGCTTTGTGAAGATGTCAAGGCAGTGGTTTGTATTCAGGTCTTTTTTTCAAGGCTATACTCAGGAATTACTTCTGCTGTTAACAGATTCTGGAAGAGGTAGGGATGAGTTTTGCAGCAAATTGCCAAGGAGCATTCATATACGAGGGCTCAAGAATTTGTGTCTTAACGCTAAAGAAGTTCTGTAGTTTCTTAGACGTGCATGAACGCCTGTCCGTGCGTGGTGGAGAGTATAGGTTTTAGATATATTAAATGGGAAGGCACATGATATCCGGTGTATCTTCCTGACTAAGATTTGGAAGAGGTATCAGAGGTGGATTGAGCACTAGGTACGTGTTAAAACTTGCAGGGCCACCTGCCATGCTAAAGAAAATGGCGAGGAGGCAGCAAGCCTGGAGGTTTCCAAACTGCAGTATGTGCTACGTGAACCGTTCAAGATAGTGTGCGGTTGCAGCAGAGCTTGACTCCCTGTGCGATGGTCCTTGCCCAGGCTTCAGGCTACCAGCACCGGGAGTCCCAATTAATGGCTCCTTATGGCCCAGCTTGCAGGGCTGCAGCTTGCCTGGGGCAAGATCCCTTAGCACCCCTGCCCGAGCCAAGGAACTGAAGCTCCAGAATTGGCTGGCCGCATTTGCAGCCAAGGGGCTGGAAGCATCAGAGGACACCGCCGGGACTTGGGTTTTTGGGGCAGGGCAGGTGCCCCCAGCATGTGCTGCAGCCACTGATCATGGGTTTGCTCAGCCCTTTTGTGACTGTAGGAAGAGCTTTATTCTGCTGTCGGCTGAAGACCCTTTCACACGCTTGCATCTCCTCAGGCATGGACGGACCTTGATTTTCATGTGCCATGATGGACAGTACAGGAGATCCCAGCTATTCAGATCCTGTAGTTATACAGAACTCTGGATGCCTATGGCAATGCTTTTGTCTCCAGTGAAAGATTCAAGGTGACTTCTCTCTTTTATGGAGATGTTTTTGCTTTTTGCACCCAACTACCCACTTCTACCTCATCTGAACAGCTACTGTGCGTCAGCTGTCCACGTTAAAGTTTTTTGTTGTTGTTGTTGTTGTTTTTTTTTTTTTTTTTTGCAAAGCCAGAGATTTAGTATGCTGCCTAGAAGATATTACTTGATTTATGTGGTGCACTGGGCCAACCTGAAATAAAGGACTTCTGTTTAATCACAAATCAGGGCTTTTGTTGTACATATAAAGGAACAGGTAGTTTAGTTCTTACTCTGACGCTATAAATTCAACAATCACAACTCTCTCTTGCTTTGTTTTAACTTACTGTAACACCCTAACACCCTAGTTGACTAAAAACATCCCATCTACTGCATGGGTTCAGCAGCACTTTCATTTTTTTGGTGGGTTTTGCGTGCATCAGCAAGAGAGAGGAGATCAGATTACAGATATTACCTGTGTAACTCTCTATCTGCTGCCTGAGTGACAGTCACTTGCTGCAAGAACCCACCGCCAATACTGGGATATCCTGTGCCCCTTGGGATGCTGAAGAAGTGTAAGGAAGATGGACTGAGACTATGAGGTGCAAGGTACAGGTGAAGTGATGGGACGGGGACAGTATTTTGAGTGTTGAGAAGGTGCAGTAGGAAAATGGAAGAAGTGGACAACGGACTCTGGCTTTCTTGCTCACTTAAGACCCAGCATGCATTTGAGAGCTGCTGCTGTGGTGGATGGTCCTGGTAGCACTTGCCAAGCAAAGTTACAAAATCCTAAAGTAGTCACACCTGAGCTTTTGTCACTTGCAAGCAAGGTCATCAAATTTTCATGCCCACCTGGCAAAACAAGTTCCATTTGCATGATAAACACTGATTATCCACAGATAATGTCATGCCTGACCTCTAACAAATTCTTGAACTTGCACTCCCCGGCAGTGTGTATTTTTAAAAGCTGGTTTGGCCACATGTCAGCATAGCACGGCTGTTACTTAATTTAACAAGAGTTAATTAAGCTGATGTCATATTGATGAATGTATTGGAAAAACATATGTATTTGGGAAAGTGTATGACTGGACTGTACCTCAACTTTGTTCTGTTGTTTGCTGGTTAAAACAAATGTTTGGCCCTTGATAGCCTTCCTACTGTTACCGTTTTCCTAGTGGTTTTCTTTTTTCTTTAATGTTGCTGTTTTCCTGTGCTTAAAATAGTTGCGTGTGTGGTTTGGATGGCTGTTGAAAGCCTTTGATATCAATACTGTATTCTTGCCGTCTTCACTGAGTAATGACAGTCGGCCAAAATGCACGTGTGGCTGACCATGGCCATTGCTTTTCACATGTCGGCCGTCTTGCATCTACGTTTTGCAAAAATGTCCAGTTGTATTTGAAAATTTCTCATTATTTCTGTAACACTTGCTCTACAGCATGTTAAAATTATGGATGTCTTTTAATTGTATTCCAAGGCCTTTGACTCTGTTTTTGGAGAATTTTCCACTTTGTGTTGGTTCAGTCACCTCATAGATCATGTTACCAAAATTTATAGAAGTTAGCCGATTTGATGAGGGAACTTCCTGTGACCCAAGGCATAAGCTTTGCTTATTATTTATGCCGATTTGTGGTTTGAGAGCAGGAGGCCAAAGTATTTGTGGGGGAGATAAAAGTCACCTCCTGCATTTCTGGCTGCCCTCTCTCGCTATAACCATAGCTGAGAACCAGGTGCTGCAGCCCCGCATGATGCCAGCTGCCTCCCACCATGGTGTGCCAGTCTCACGCCAGTTAAAAGGAGAGGATTGGAAGTCAGGAGCTGTGTCCTTATGTGACACTGGGATGGGAACAAAATCCAGGCTGCTGACAACGTGTTTAATGTTTTAGGCTTCCTTTTTTTTCCATCATGTGTTTCAGAAGCATAGTGGTTGCTTTTAAAATGCATAAAATAGAGGATGGTATTTATCCCTCCCTAGTAAACTTTATTAGTGCCTTTGCCCTGTCAGAGTGCTGAGTGGAATTCAAACCCCGAAGTCCAGGAAATGATGAGGTAAGGGCCAGCACAAACGTTAATGTAATCTTAATTCTGCCCAAGGACCTGATGATACCTGTTGGAACAGTTCAGTAACAGGAGTACCATAAAAAGCAGGTGTGAAAAACTGAGAAAATACATTTTTGTTTGCATTTTCAGCTTTCATTGTATATGTTCCAGCTTAAAGTAGCTGGGAAATACTTTAGCAAAGGAAAGCGTACCTGTTAGCTCACAGCAAGTGCTGCCTTTGAGGAAGCAAGTGGACCTGTTTAAGGATGGGATTTGTTAGGTTGCGTTGTTAATGGCAAACAAGGTTTTCTTCTCACGTGCATTGCCGGTGATGTGATGCGACGCGACGCGACATGACAGTCGGTAGTTGGTGGGCGCAACAAGACGTCATGGAGTGAAGGAATCCTCTGATCAAAGGTGGAGGATTTGTAACATTTAGTGCGTCTGAGAACATTTTAAAATGTACAGCAGGAACATTTGCTGTAGCTCTTTTTTGCTTTAGACGACTAACCCAAAATTGGCTGTGGCCCATGGTGGCTCTGCTTTCTTCCTAGGGGTGTCGTAGTGCTTGTAACAAGGAAAGACAGTGTTCTTAAAGAAGGTTTCAGCTGCACTTTGGTGCTTATATTACCTTAACCTCTTATTTCCAATTTAAGTTGTGAGGATTTTGCTACCCTTCACATTTCTGAAGGATGTTTCTGCTTGTAAGGTCTTCAGATACTTTGTATGTTAACTACGTTTAATAAATATTTTTTCAGTATTGTCATGCAACAGATTTTCTTCTTTTTTTTAGGGCAGGGAAGGCATGTGTCTAGGAGCCTAACGGTATGATGTTCCCCTGGGATACAGGAGACCTGGATTTTAATTCCCTTGACCTGGAAGACAAGAACAGGCATACTGAGTCAAATCAGGGTTCATTTTGTATTCATCTACTGTTCTGTCTCAGGCAGGGCCAGTACTAGGTGAATAAGGTATCAACAGCTCAGGAGCAGAACCGTACTTCAGTCTTTTCAGCTTTTTGATGTCTGCCTCTTTATGTTTAGTAATGCTTGATGTACTTTTCTTACATAAATTCATCTAATGAGAGATCAGATCTGTCATGTCTCAGAAGGTAGACTCAATTCCTTTCATAAAATAAAAAGGGAAATATTTATGCGAGGCTACAGCTGGTGATGTTCCGAGGCTGATCCCAGGCTAGCTCGGCAGCGGCACATGCCTCTTCAGATCTGAGCCCAGGTCTCCATTGCTTCCTTGGGCATGGGGACTGGAAGCGAGTGGTGTTCCTGACAGAGCGTGATGGGTGGTTTCTGTAAGAAATGGTGCGACTTCAGGAGAGGATTCGTAGTTGAACAGTCTGAAAAACTGTAGATGCCTTTCTTAAGCCTGAAGGCAGTCCAAGACCACCTTTACACCTTCTACTGACCACCACTTATCTCAGTATTTTCTGTGGAGCTTGTTCAAAGGAGCACTGTAGGGCGAAGTGAATCCCAGTGAGGTCCTGGAAGTTGCAGCCTCACAGTCTCTCTATGGATTTAGCTGTCAGTGTTTAATTTCCTTTCATCGTGTTTGGTTCCATTTTCTCAGAGGGAGGTGAAGGCTGTGCAGGGTAAGAGAGCCTTTCCCACATACTAAACGTTTTCAGCTTTTTTCTTGTTGGCATTGATGGATCGGCTGTACTTCTAATGCAAAATTTGACTTCCCATGTGAACTTCAGAGTGCATTGACCCAACTTCGAGATGAGTCCGTACGCTGCCCTCGGGACATTCACTGAAACGCCTGTCCTGAACCCCGATGCCTGGGACAGTCTCAGATTCAACATACAAACACAACGTTGTCCTGCTGACCCGCAGTGGCTGTCTTACGAGACTGCCTACAGGTTGTCTAGCATCAGATGCCTAGCTGTGTATGACAGCTTCTTTTTTAATGCTTCACATCGCTCAGTACAGGTAGAATTAAGCCCTTATTAATGTTTTCATTATTGCTTTCCCAGTAGGACACTGGGTGTCAGCAAATTGCAAAGTAAGCTGAGCCAGTAAAGGAGTTTTGGAATACTTGCAGAGTTCCTTTCGGAGAGGAGACACCTGAGCTCCTGCAATTTGTTGGGTTTGGGAAGCACTTGCTAATGTTAGCTAAAAGCCTTTCCTCCCCGGTAATACTCTGCTCTCTTCCTTTTGTCACACGACCTTCCTCTACTATCTCTACAAAACGGCTTTCATGCAATCTGGCGTGTCAGCTGTTGCCTTTGTGCATTGTGTTGGGTCTGGGATAAAGCGTAAGCTCTACAGCCCTGGTGCTTTATAGTACGGCATGAACGCTGATGGTGCTCTGGTTAAGAAAAAAGCAACCAAGCAAACTTACAATTAACAATAACTAAGCAGGTTTGGGAACTGTGAGCTCCTAGAAGTAGCTGCATTTTTGAAGGTTTTCTTTTTCTTGCCCCTTTTAAAGCTGCTCACCTTGGTGTTTTTGTTATGGAAAACTGCATTGGTAGGGAACAGACTTGTGTGTACATCTTAGTATTACATGATTTATCTTCAGAAAGCTAATTAGCGCTTGAAGTAGAAGCTAATCTACTTCACAAGTGTAATTTACATCCCTTGTCTTAGAAACAGCAGCAAGCAACCACACTGCAGGACATCACCTTAAGAAAGAACAAGTACTGGTCTTTTTCTGTACATCTTTTCTGTATGTTCCTATTTCTAGAAGCTTTTTCTGCTACCCTAATGTGTGTCAGTGTGAACACTATGCAGAGCCAGTACAAGCCGCTGCAGCAGAGCTCCTCCGGGGAGGTAGCTTAATCAGCCCTAGGGTGAGTTCTTAAATAAGGGAGGTGACAGACTGTAGAAAAGAGGCAGAGATGTGAAAACTTTGAAAAGAGGAATATGACTCTACCTTCTGGGGGGGAGCAATTCTATTACACACTGTAAGCATAAATAGAAAGCAATTCTATTATATGTTGTGGGCCGTAAGTCGAGCATCCATCCTGACTTCCCTTGCTGTAGAGAGCAGTTAGAAATCAAACTCAGATGGACCCTCTAAAGTACAGAACAAAAAAACCCCCAACTGTGCTATAATCAAGCACCAGGGTGCTGACAGAACCTCCCTGGTGCAGATCAGTACTAAGACCACGATCCAGCCTCTTGAGAAATACGTTTTGTGTGTTAGTTTGCTTGGTTTTTACTCAAACCCCTGTTGGTTTAGGCATGAATTAGCAAGGCAGCGTCGACATGCCTTCCGTCAGCAATTCTGTTTTCAAACACTTTTTAGAGCTGACTACAGGTATTGGTGTGGGCACTAAGCATCTTTACTTGCAGCAGCCTACATATCTCATTTTGAGAAGGGCCAAAAGCTGCAGCCAAGGCACCGGGTGATGTAAAAATGAAGAGGCTCCAGCTCTGTCTGTAATCAGCATGCCGTCAAGTTGTATCAGCCTTTGGAAGCAGAGGGGAGGAGAAAATAGAAAATGGAGTGCCGGCGCGCTGAAAAGGGAAGCCGATGCACGGGTTGACCTCCGCGTGTTTGTTCTTCGTTGACAGATTGATGACGCCTGGGAGTGAAATTCGCTTTGTCCATAAGCACATGGGGCTGGTGCCGGGCTGGGGAGGAGCTGCCCGGCTGGTGGGGATCGTCGGCAGCGGGGCTGCCCTCCGGCTGCTGAGCGGGGCTGCCCGGCTGGACCCCGAGAGCGCGCTGCGCCTTGGGCTCTCCGAGGAGACGCTGTCCTCTTCGGATGAAACTGGAGCGCTGGAAGAAGCCCGAGCCTGGCTGAGTGGGTACACGGAGGGTCCAGCCAGCGTGATTCGGGCTGTGAAAGAGGTGGTGACAGCGGGAAGGGAGCTACCAGTGGAAGCTGCCCTCAGGAGAGAGAAGGACGTTTTCGGAACTGTGTGGGGCGGGCCTGCCAATTTGCAGGCGTTGGTTAGAAGACCAAAACATAAATGACAGTCAGTGCATAAGAAATGTTCTTGACCTTTTTGCAAACAAAGCTTTCGCTAAAGCAGGCATTAAACGGAATCATTTAAGGACTTGTTCATTTAAACTGGCACTAACGTTCTTGTCGCTCACGTCAGGCAGACACATTTGGTGTGCAACCACAGAGAAATCCCTCGCAGATTCTTTACTGTCCTAATCACCCGCTGAATGGCCATTAGTGAAAATACTATGTAAAGGTAAATAATGTGCTGAGAATAGAACTATAATTCTTTTGGAATGAGACTGAAGATTATTTTCTTTGGAGTTAATTTTGTTTTTCTAACTGGTATGGAAATGAGTTGCTTGAAAGATAGGAGGTTTGTTTATTTGCAGAACAGGTGCATCTAAAGCTGCGACATATGAGTTCCCCAACATGAGACCAGTGTCTAAGCAGCTTTGGAGGGATGATAACTGGTGAGATGATAGTTTTTATTTTTTCATCTTCAGTCAGTTCTTTGCATAATTGCTGAGAAAGTAGCCAAGGATACTTCAGTTTCAATGGGGATTTTTACAGGAGCAGCTCTAACTCCCTGAGGAGCTTATAGGCCTCATTCACTGACAGTGATTCAGGTCTTTAAATGCATTTAGGTTTCTTCTCACTGCTCGAGGAACCAACCACCCACATGCGCATCTGCACATTCCCATAGCCTGAACCTGTGCTGCTGAGCACATGCAAAGCTGCTGACCCGATTCTTTACATAGAATCTAGTTGAAATTTTGGAAGGCCGTGATGTATCACACTTCCAAGTGGGATGTCCTTGACTGACTGGGTGGCCTGAGTATTTCACCATTCTGGAAGGACTTGTGCGTGATTTGAAACTCAGTCTCCACTTCATGCTGGTGACTGTGCAAGTAATTAGATAACTCAGTGGGGAGGGTTTTCCCTTTAGAAATCAGAAACTGGCACCGAGTCCCTGCTTTGGCAGGTGATTCTTAAAATGGAACATCTGTGAGAGCAAAACCAGGCAGACATATCCGTGACGGAGAGTTTCCTGTACTGCTGGTTAGGATGCACTTGTCTCTAAATCAGCAGGGGCTGAGATCTGAGCTCAGGGGAGCACGTGAAGGAGGAAACTTTGGGCTATGCAACATTGAGATGCATTCTTGCTCTGACAGGGCATAACTAACTCTAGACACGTGGAATAAGCTCCGTTAGGAAAAGGAGGTGATTCCTTGGATGGAAATCCCTGTTACAACTTCTAGTGTGGCAGGATTCCTGAGTTTTAGACAGGGAGGTAACCGTGCATGTGTTTGAAGATCTTGGGACAGATCAATGACGGGAATTAGGCTCGATTGCCTGTTAAGATTCTGCAGCTTTTGAGCAGATGCTGGGCTCTGCTGGGGATGTTTTACTATATGGCTTTCACAGCAGGGAGTGTGTAGAGCCTGAAGCAACCAAAGGAAATGCTGAAGAAAGGGATGCGTTTTGAGCTGGCACCTCCGGGAGGATAAGGAACTTACACTGCCCTGTTGATTCTGCCTGTCTGCCTTCACACCTGAAACTGCTGCTGGAGGAAGATTTCAAATTTCTCTTCCCCCAAAAGAAAGTTCAATTTTTACTTCGAGGTTAGAGACAGGAATGGGAACATGGGGAAAGAGTAGTGTTCTGGTTTGTGCCTCCTCCCCCCCCTTCCCTGTTTTTATCCGCTAGCTCAGTTGTTAGTCCCATGTGCAGCTGGATTCTTGCCCATGCTCTAAAGGACTTCAAACCCATTATTTCTGAAATGTGGGTGTTTTAATATAGTCAGGCAGTACTTGACTGTTTAGTAATGAACCTGTTCCGCTTTTCCTGAAGTTCCTCAAGACTCGTAAGGGTTTCCAGACTGCCAACGTCACTGAACCTTCAGAGTGGGCTCCAGTCCATGCTCCTCCATTTTGAAGCACTGTCGTGAGTCAAAAAACCTGTGCCTTAAAGGGCAACTGGTTATGTCTTTGCTAGTAGTAAGAATAAACTTGCCATTTACTAATACTGTCATTATGATTTTTAAATGGGTGTGAAATTTGCTTAGAACCTGAGAGAGACCCTTGAATCATTTGGGTGGGGTTTTTTTTATTATTTTTCAGGTTTGCCAGGCTGTAAGGCTCATTAGTGTATTCTGTGCAATGGGTGATATAAATATGAAAGGCAGGAAATTATAGCAGAAAAGCAGAATCTGTTTTACTTGCATGTTTTGAACTAGACCTGTGCTGCCAGTAAGTGAAACTCAGTATGTACACCTATTGGGGACCTCTTTCCATGAGCTTGCTTCTCATTTCACCAAATGCATTTCCCCAGCCATCCTCTCTGATTTGTATCAAAGGCCAATGTTTGCTTCTAAGAACAGGACCAATAATTAGCTAGTACTGAGACACTTTCAGATAAGGGAACAGAAACTCATTTTGTTGGAATCACAAATATACCAAACATAGCTACAGGAGGTTCTGAAGATAATTACATGTGTTTGTTTTGATCAAGGATTTTGTGAGCAGCCTAATACTGTATTCTCTGGTTTCTTTTCTGTTTTAAAAGCAAGCACAGCCCTTTGTATGAAAACCGGCCTAAGTAAATTACCATGAGTGCTAGCATGAGAGCTCCAGACTGAGTGAGATGAAACGGAATTCCATTTTACCACTTTCAAACCTAAATGCTTTATTTCATAAAATACTTGATCATCTTAAAGTGACAAATACCTGCAGCCAGCACCTGATAAGCATTTATATTTTCTTTACAATTATTAAAGACTACAAGCTTCATCTCGGTTTTTGTTCCCCTTCAGAAATGGCCTAAAACCAAACAAGCACTAAATGCACAAAATAAATTAGAAACCTCAAAACTGATACTCCCAGTCTCCTAATTAAACAGCGTGCTAGCTTTTGTGTTTCCTAGGGGTTAGTTTGCCAGCTCCCTCCTCAGCAAACTAGGTTTCCCGTTACATTGTGAAATGCCCGTCTTGTTCTCTTGCCTCTGTGCACTGGGACAGCCTGAGTGCCTCATGGGGGTGTGGATTCTGTGCCGAGCCTTTGAAAGTTGGATTCTAGAGATTGCTTTTAGCAATACAGATACTTTATCATATTTGCTGCTGACAGAAATATACTTACCGAATGGGCAGTCTAGGCAAGCTAGGTGTTCTTGCTGAATGCTTGGTTCACTGTGTGATTTTTTTTTTTTTAACCGTGACATAGGATTCCTATGTCTGTGGTTATCTGTTCTGGAAAGGAAGAGATGCAGTAGATTTTATAGTATTTTAATTTCCTTTCCATTCTGCTCCACTGTGCATTTCTCTAGCTATGCTGTACAAGTTGAAAATCACTTAATGCACGGAGTTACAGAAAACCACATAATGCAGTGTGGCTGTGGCTTAGCTAAAATTGACAGAGAACCCATCTCCTACTGAAGGTAATGGTTTAAATATAGGATGGGAATTACCGGTTACTACTTTTTCCTCGCTTGATCTGGGGAGTGCATTTGCCACTCTGATGATTGGCTATTAAGCTCTCACCAGCCTTACTTTAACTAATTTTAGTACTTCACAGCTGCAGTCGGCCAGCAAGAGCCAAAAGCAGCATTACGGGTGTTTGGCTGAACAGAGGTCTGCCTCTCTGCTTTGGTCAAGAACCCCCAAGGGTAGTCACTGATAAAATTATTTGTAGACTGTTTTGGCTGAAAATCCTGAAATTAAGTATATAGGGAGTCAAGTTCTTGTATTTTGCTTCTTGCTTTCTGCAATAGTACATACCCTCACATGAAGTAAAATGCGTGCACATAGCAGAAGTGTTCTTACTGAAGGTTTTTGCAGCACAAAGTCAGACTTTGATTAGAGCCACTGTGTGCTAACTCAAAACAGAAATAAGACAGCTGACAACTAACAAATAGAAGAAAAAAGCATTCCATCCTCTTTCCTTCTGAAGTCCATGTTAATAAGCTGGCTTATTTCCTTGCGGAACTGGAAGGTGATTGTAAAAAATCTGTGATCGAGAGCATCCGTTCCTAGCTGAGAAAGAAGGTAATCTTCCTTCTTCCAGCCTAGTCTCCTCTGCACTTTCCTCTGTTCACTGACCCACTGATCTCACCTGTGGGCAGAGGAAACAAACTGGAGGCCTGGCACAGCTTTGCCCAAGATCTGACATGTCAGCCATCATTACAGTAAGGAGAACATTTTAGAAATTTAAATCTACCATTTTTAAAAATCAGCCCTTTTAATTCCCTTCAGATGGTTGTTTGCCTACAGCAACTTTTGTCTGAAGATGCGTAGTACCTATGTATCAGCTACTGTCCCTTTCTATTCAGGGATATGTGTACTAAGAATTGGAGTTCAATTAGCCTTATTTTAAAGACTGAGTCCAGAATCAGCTAATGCTGTTTCTCAATTTGAAAAAAATGTAAAACAACTGCCATAGACAGGAAAGACAAGCTGTGCTTTTCAAGATCTGGCTTCCAACCTTCTCTAATACACAGCAGTTAGTTTGTAGCAATCTAGGAGACACATTTCTAGTACCAGCACAAAACTACCTTTTCTGTGCTGCCACTAGTTTTGCTATGAAGAACAGATAAACAGCAATATAGTCCTTAACATCTGTCTTCTTTGTTATAGGGTCAAGTTTGATAACTTACGCTCTTTTATTTCAACGTTTCTGCTGTTAAAAATAAAGCTATGTGTGATACTTCTGCCTGCCATAACAGTGAAGCGAACTTTTGGATGAGCAGTGAGTGCTAAGCCTGCAACTCATAATTTTTCAGCAGAAAGATACACAGTGTTGTGTTTGAGAGATGGCCAGTCAGGGAAGAACTTCAAGATACCACTCAGAGCCAGTCCTCCCTTTTGGCAAACACGGGAAGCTGTTTTATGACAGTTTTCTTTAAAGTTCCTCCAGTGAAGTTCAATTAAACTGGAGACATATCTAAGATTGTTACTGATAAAATGTAGTTTTATTAAATTATAAATTCCGTAACAAAAACGAGACAGATCAAGAAAGACCTCAAAAACGAAACTACAAGGACTAGATGGCAAAGCCAGTGAAAATGCCATGAAGAGTGTATAGGTAAGAATTTGCAACAAAAGTTAACAGCATTTTTACATTTCCATTGAAGGAAGGTAAATGATTGCTCTTGTCTAGTAAAAACACATTTTAACTCCAAACTCACATCTATTTTCTCACATTAAATTAAGCATCCTGCTCACACCCAGCATCTTGCCTGCTCCCACACTGCTTTAGTGTTCTTTTCATACATCAATCCATGCAGAAAGTAGTAAGACACTTAATGCAACAGTCAGATAATGAAGACAATTCAAGTTGTACAGTAGATATACATTGGCCAAAAAGGGATCGAGTATCTCCAAAGGGAAAATGCTACAAAATAAACACAAGACATTTTCAAGAAAACTGGGTATTGCTAAGCAGCTTTCAAACCATTAACAGGACAACCCAGTTTCGTACAGTTAGCGTCTTCCAGCTGAGACATATTAAGAGACTTGAGTTAAACAGGCCAAATCTGTTTCTCCCCCTCACCCCACCCTCCCACCAAACACACTGCTAGGTTTGAGTGCAACGCCAACGTGGACAGAAAATTTACAGATACAGGACTGAGTTTTTAATCGCATGGCTCTAGATTTAAACTTCAGTGACTGTGCACTGTCCATCTGGCCTTCTAGACCTTACGCTTGTGTTTACCCCCCCGCCCCCTGCCACTGGTCTATCCGCTCCTGACTGGCTTGCGTTTGCACTCGAGTGTCTCTGCTGGACAGAGGACAGGCGCTGCTGAAGGTGGGCCGATACATCCTCGCTATCGCTGCTAGCATCCGATTCGGTCTCCTCAACAGAGGTGTCAGGGGCTGGCACCCTACCAGAAGATGATGATTCGTGGTCTTCTTCTCCCTCTCCCCTGTGACTCCTTTCAGCCATACTGTCTCCATTTATTTGTAAGTGGGCAAAAGAGTTCTCTAGAGAATTGCTCGCATCTGGTGATGGCGTTGAAGGACTCACCAGCTGACCATCCAGTGACGGCAGGGCCCTAGCAGAAATGGATGCTAGAGGCTGCACAGCTGCAGCCCCCAGCGTCGGTGTGCTGTCTGCACCATCGGCAGAGCTCTCTCTTGCCAGGTTGACAGTGTTAGCGTCACAGTCCAACCTCAAGCCAGCCACTCCCTTCTTTGGTATATCTATTATGTCCCGTTTTATTTTTCTGCGGCGTCCGTGCTCATTTCTCCTATACTGAACCATATTTTCCAGATCTGCTACGTATAAAAACCCAGCGATTAGCATTTCAGTGCTCTTTTTACCCTTGGAAAAGGCATCTTCCAGCTCTCTGCTGGTACGTTCATCATACTGCCACCAACCATTTCTACCTTCGTAGTACCAAGCGTATTCTCCATTGCCTCTGCTTGCCGCTTTGAGTTCTTCTGGTGACAATAAAGTTGGCTTGTCAAGAAAATCCTCTGGAATCTCCTGCCGGCAGAGCGCACATCGTTTCCCAAGCCAAGAAGCTCCCTTCACACACAGATAGCAGAAAACGTGTTTACAAGGCAGACTTACTGGATGGACACACGTTTGCAGACAGATAGCACATTCGGGGACTGTCAGGGAAGGTGCTGCGTTAGCACACGACTCATTTGTCTTCCTGTTTGTGGGAAGCATGTTGATTGAATGATCTATTTCGCCACAGCCAGCCATCCTGCAAAGGATCAAAGATAGATTTACATCAGTTTATTCTGTCCACTGAAACTGGTACCATACGTCACCTTTGACCTCAACATCCACAGAATGAGATGGTTACCTTAAATTAAGGTAAGTTATCATTTATGAAGCTCAACTCAAAGAAACTGATAGGTTAACATTCAGTTTCCTGAGCTGACAGACTAAATCAAGTACTGGGAGAATTTCTTTTGCTAATCACCAATCTTTATCTGTTTAATTTCAGCACATTATCATGCCAAGTTAGAAAACAAGCTTTGGAATTTCCTCCGTTCTTTCTCTGAAGTAGTGTTGATTAATGAACCTCCAGTCAGCCAGCTACTTTGGAGCCTCCTCAGGAAATTTTAAGAAGCTGTAGTTCTTTCCTGAAGAGGTGATCTAGCTGCAAACATTGAACTTAAAACTATCTCTCTTCACAATACTGGTGATCATCCGTTTAAGGGATTGCCTGAACAGTACCTCAGACTAGGTTTCCACAGTAGAAAATATGCCTGGCAGCAGCACCCGGCTGAAGTATTCTCCCACTCTGTTTCTTAGTCCCCATGCACCGAGGTATACCACCCCTCAAACTGGGCTCAGAACAACCACAGGGCTGCAGAACAAACCAGATTTGAAAACTGAGGTGGCTTTTTCAAAAGATACCCTGGATTCCTTTTTCCTAAACGTCAAGCGAACTCCCCAATATAGCCGAGTACACCTCAAAAGGAATCGCTGCAGCCCAGCAGAAGCAGCGGTATACTGCAGAAGACACACAACCGTGATTCAATTGGTTTGTGAAGTCATTGCCTCTACCTTCTCTGGCCATATCTTATTTCTGTCATTAAAGATGATTTTGTAACAAACTCTTAAGACAGCAGGGAATGCAAAACTGTGTCACTTTGGCATTGTGTAGGATTTCAGTAGTTGAAAAATTCTAGCCTAAATATGCAAATGCTTTCTCGACTATATATTTGCCATAGCAATCTTTCAGTCTGTTTCATGGTAATTTTCCTTTTATGTTCATATTTATTAGCAATCAAAACCAAACACCAGATATCAAATGAGGGAGAAGAATGGGCTTGGGGGACGCAGGCCTAAAAAGGTGCCTTTTTTCATTTAAATCCCCAAGGAACTTTGAGGCTGATCTTCAGCAAAACAGCCTTTCAGTGAAACTAGTCTTTGTTGTACAAGCACCTGGGAATAGTTCATGCAAAAAGATCACAGGCACGTGGGCCAAAAGGGACCTTTAGAGGTCATGTAGTCCAGTCTCCTGCTCCACATGGCACTACCACCAATACTAGATAGATCAGCTGTGGCTTTGTCTAACTGAGTTTTTTGGAAACGTGCAAGGATGGACGTACCATAACCTCCCTGGATGGCCTGCTCTAGTGTTATACACATTCCTAGCAGAATGTTTTACCTCAAGAGAAAATGCCTAGTGTTACTGTAAAAGCCTCCACTGCTTTAAACATCTTATGAATACATGCTGGGATTAAAAAAAAAAAAGTTTATGCTTCAGCATCCGTGTTTATCTTTACAATAATGTATTAAGGGCTATTTACTTAAAAATGTATTCTGTATGCTGTCTGTTCCCTTCTATCACTATAATTTCCTCTCAAAAGACCAATGCCTCTTTAATCCATTTTTTATCAAATCATTCTTTTAAAAGCTCTACAGCTCAAATATTTTTTCCCTGAAGTAGCACATAATTGTATCCACCTATGTTTCAGTTTCATATCTGAATTTCCTTCTCTGAGATTAAAGACAAATCTGCATACCAGTTCTTAAATCAGCATGCCAGACGCAGGCACAGCATTACCTACCACCAGTTACCTGTCGTTTTACTGTACGGTACACATCTGTCTGCAAGATCCATGCTAACAATGTTGTGAACAAGTTGCTTTCTGGGAGGCTCACACTTTTGAGGTTTTATTTTGCAACAGAATTTCACACCAAAACTAGGGGTTTATAACAAGACAGGGAAAGAAAAGCTATTGAGATTTCAGAATACCCACAAATACAACCCAACCAGTATCTCACAACAGAAGAGCTGAAAGAGAGATCCACATATTGATTAACTTGTGCTAGCCTGCAAAGTAGGCTGAAGTAAAGGATCTGAGTTTTCAAGTGCTCCCATAATGAAATACCACTGTGCAAAAACACACAGCAGCAGAGATTTTTACTTCCACGCTACAGTTCTCCAAAAGGCTGCTCCTCCCTGAATACACTTTATAAAGGTTATCCTTTTCAGAGTCAAAGAAAAGATTAAAACAACCTGTAGATTACATAACTTCTATACAAGTCACGTATCATAATTAAGATTTTAGAGGGGATTAAAATGCAATGCTGGGATTAAAAATCCAATCCATTTTGACAAATCAAATTCTGATACCATGAGCTAACTTAGTAGTAAACTAAAAGCAGAGTGAAAGTTCTCACCTGTTCACTGAAAGCACAAAAATGCTAACATTTGAACCGTGCTCAAAAGGTCACTCAATTTGAGGGTTCTTTGATTCCTTACTAGATCAAGACAATAATGCAGGATGTAAAAATAAAGGAGTAAATGCCTTATCTTGAAATTCCTATGTGATTTTTAATGACTCGGAGGAAAATGTTATGTGTAAAATGAATACAGCTGGAGGAGTAAACACTTATCTCTAAACAAGCGCTACGCAGCACCATAAAACTCAAAAGATAAGCACAACTGCAGTTGCATGTGCTCAGAATGCAGGACAATTACGCACTTGAAGATTCAACTAAACTGATGCTGTCTCACTTTTTAAGGGAAGATCCGAATTAATCCTTTTTTGTTTACCTTTTTAAGTATCAAATCTAGGTCATAGAGTTTGTTTATAAGCTGGTATAAGGATGTACACGTAGATTTTTATTGAAGAGGTAGTCCTTCAGAAAGGAGGAAAAACATCCAGGACTGCTATTCTGCTACATTATGGCTGTGGAAGCACTTTCATTGCAACTTCATGGTATTAAGAACTGAACAAAACTGACCACAGAATATTTTTCCTCAAATTAAGAGTAATATTTTATAACAAGGTTTAATCAAAACAGGCTTTGCATTAGAACTTTTATCAAACAGTAAAGATCTGTTTTTTGGAGGGTTGGTGCCCTTAAGTCACTTCTGGCAACAGGGAAAATTACATTATTGAATAGTGAGACTAAAAATTAATCAAACTCAGGGACAAGTTCTAAAAATAATTTTATTTCAAGTATTTAGATCCTCAGTTCAGGTATAAATAAGTGAACAACAAGCATGTGAACACTGCATTTTAACATAAATACAGCCTAAAGCCAACTGACAAGGAGCTAGTCCACAATCTTGCCAGATCCCACCTATTATCCTTTTGTGTGGGTTTATTTTTTTTTTTTTAATTTTTAATATTAAAACATGTATTTAATTTGTAAACTTAGGGTGCACAGCCTAGCGCACCCTTCATCAACACACACAGTATGGAAGAGGTGATGTATAAAAACTTCATGAAAAGACCCTGGGCCTTCTAGGACTCTCCTGGACGAAAAAGTAAGTTCCCACAAAACCACCTCAAAAATGTGTAATTTTTCAAACTCCCGGTCAAATTCTAACTGCAACTAAGCAGCCTGTCAAGGAGCTGACACGTGTAAGTCCATTAGCAAAACAGCAGCTTACTTTTTATGAATAATTTCTACTGAAGCATGCCACAAGACTAAAATGTCCTCTCTTCAGATGTCTCCAGCTAGGATGGCAGGTCCTCTTTCCCAAGGCTGGCTCATTCCTTACTTGTCCTGCCCAATGGTACACTACAGTGTTTCAGTTTCTCTGCGAACTAATGGAAAGCAAACAACATCACCATTACAACGCTGTACAGAGGCAAGAACGAGGAAAATACAATGCCATGGTCCCATTACAGGAAAGAAATTACTAGGCTTTCATTTACCTGATGCAGGCCATTTTCAATAAAAATATCATCAGATTTCTGTTTTATTTCTTGCAATAAGCCATTTTGGCCCACAGTTTTGATGTCAATTATTTTGATGTCTGACTTCAGCAAATTATCTTTTTCTAAAGTATTATAAGAGGCAATTATCTTTAACTGTAGTAAGTTAATGGCTCATTTCCATAACGTGACCATGCACACAAAAGGAGAAACAAGACCAAAGTTAGGAGCATGTTACGTTTATGCAAATGTAACCTCTAATAAATGACTCCTTATATTCAGAAAATTTAAAAAGTCACAATGCCTTCCTAAACCTGTTTATAAAACTATCCGTATCATATCATTCCAAAGCACTATCTAGGCTTGTATCTTGTCTCTTAATACGGGCTAGTATCAGATGCCTGAGGAGAAAACAGTGCATGCCCTAAGTCCTCTCCATATTTCAAACAGTCTGTAGCCCAGAGCCTTGCGTCCTTGTCCTCTTTTTCAGAGATCACATGCATTCTTTTCATGAATGAACCTCAGAACCATTCAGCACTTTTTTCTTTATAAATCTACATATGTATGTCCTCATACTAGCTTATAAACAAACTCTACGACCCAAGTTTGATACTTCACAAGGTAAACAAAAGAAGGATTAATTAGGACTTTCCTTTATTTCTTTATGAAGTGCTGAAGGGCTCCGAGGTTCATTCAAGGAGAATGAACACATGCAAACTCTGAAAAAGAGGACAAGGATGCAACTCAGCCTCCACACCTCTGAGGAAATACACCCCTCTCCAGGCTAGCGGGTAACGTCAGTCACAATAGATTTTGCCTATGTCACCAACCAGAATCTGAGCTAAGTAGTTTCACAAATACATAATAATCACTGGAAACCAGTAAGCGTCTAACAATACCTAAACAACTCTACAGCAGTGGAGTAGGAATCTGCAAACTCAGAGAGGGCAGGGCGACCATCAAGACTGTAGTGTCGCATTCTCTTACCCTAAACAGGAAGGTCTTGACGTACAAGAGCCACCCCTCGTTACAGAAAGTACTTGGGAATCCTCTGTAAAAAGACTGATGAGCCACAGAGTTTGTATCTTCCTTCTGGGCTGTAGCTTTCAAGATGATTCTTAAGCATTTTGAACTACAATTTCCAGTTGCTGCAAAACCTTACACATAGGAATGGTACGCAGCAGACCCGAGAATGTCACGTCTTGTATTTCAGTTTGCTCAAGGAAAGAATCATTTCAGTATAAATACAGTGCAGATCAGCCATGTAAGAGTCGAGCAACGTCAAGGAGTGATAAGTCCCTGAGAGAACATGGAGCATTTAGTGTTATAGTACATAGTATTATAGTATTCTGTGCTATCATCCTTCATCAAATGATCGAACTTTTATCATTAGTAACATCAGAGTGAAATGTTCAGATGACTTCAGTATAAGACACGTTACTCAACTCTGTTATTTTCTTTATAGCTGAGCTCCGTGTAACATTCCGTGCAGCTATTTTTAGAAGGAGCTCCTAAGGAAAAACGCAAAAATTAACAAGCCTATCCACACCTTTTCTGCCCTCATCATTCTAGCAGCTTTCCCTTTCTTCACATATCAATCTGAAACCAAGAGCTGCAATCGCATTAAAATTTTGGCTCTACTAATCCACTCAAGACAAGATACTACTATGTTTGCTACGATCAAAGAGACAGTTGCAACAAGCTTGGTGCTGTGGGTGTGGTCTTCAGTCCTTCATCTTAGGAGTTGGCTTTCTGTTACTTCTGCAGGTAGCACATCATCAAACCAAATGCTATGTGGAGATGGGAGAAGAAGGTTGGGTCAGTTCTGGCAGATTTCTTAGGAAGTAAAAATGCATGCACGTATTCAAGGTATGTAATTATACCTAGAAGAATCCAATTAGGGCATAATTATAGGATTAAGGTAAGGCAACTTTCTAATTGCTGCATAGCTCTTAAAAAGAGCTAGTTCACAAACCGACTTCAAGTAACCTCTACATTTCATGACTTCGTTATTTATTTAATAAGGCAGTCTTGAAAATTTTACTAAACAGAATAAGACACTTGTGGTTACACACATACCCCCTTTCCTGGACAGTGACTCCTCCTTTAAAGTCAAGTGGGTAAGAGCTGTGTTCTATACTCAGCAATTAATTTTCTATGCTAGAAAAGCATGCAGTGTGAGGAGTTACGCTATCTGAAGCGACCTGCAAGTATCCCTTCCTTCTGCATGCTCACTAATTCCATACATCCTATCACACACCGATTTTGAAACTTCCATTCAAGATGCGACACATGAAGGACAATCCCAGTGATGAGGAGCAAGAATTTAAATTGGGCAACATCCCCTCCCAAACTGAGGCCCAGTGAGCATTTTAACTGCTCTCTTTGTCCCCTTCAAAGTCTCTCAGGATGCTTGCTGGGAGAAGTCACATCTGCTTCTTCCACGCAACTTTAAGGTGTTGAAGTGGTGGAATTCCTACCAGACCGATCTCCCCAAAATGATGTCAGGTTCTCCTTAAGGAAAAATTTCAAGCTTTCACTAGACCAAGACAGAATGAAATAATTTCTTGTTAGCTCAGTCAACTGTGCCCACTGGATTCCCAGTAAACTATGGGACCCAACACAATTTTTTTTCCACTTTTCTCTTTCTTCGGAAAAAACAGCAACAATAAAAAAATCCCAGAAACTCACATATTTAAGAAGCCAGCTCCTAAATGTCAATGAAGTGTTACCTCCAGTCTTAAGAAGGCTCTTCTGTAAGTAAAAGCTTAGCTTTTTAAAAACGAACAAGCATAAACCATTGGTACATTCAACTACCACCAGCTTCTAACCAAACCAGCCAAAGACTGTTATTTGAGTCCTACTTCAAGTGACAGATGATCTCACAAATTCTGCAACTCTGTACAGATTACTCTGAAGCAGATATCATAAAATCATCTTCCCCGCCCCAGGCTAAAAACCCAACAGCTACAGCATTACTTCAAAAGAGTAAATGCTCTTCTGTAATTACTCGGATTTTTCCATCAAGCTCCCTAACTTGTAACTCAATTATGGAGGGGGGCAGGAGGGGAAAAAGAACCCCGGATTTTCACCCTTCCCTACAAGTTGCCATAAGCCAAATGCCATGGGAAGAAAGAAGGAAGGTGGCTGGTTTTTTAAATGGGAAAAACTCACTCTCCTGTCTGAAGGTCTGCTACGGTCACTATAGTATCAGGTCAAGGTACTGAGCCTATCAGGTATTTTTTTAAACTGTCCCTCGGCACTGGAGAGCGCAACAGAGAAATAACCTCGCTGTTTCGTGCTCTTACCTACTTTTCTGTATCTGTTTCTTAAACTTGGAATATCTTTAGGAATTGCTGATTGTGATAAGGCTTCAAAGTTGCCTGTGATTTCTTATCCTTTGCTATTACACATTAATAAAAAAACAACCCTTATATGTGCATTTGGAGCTGAATCACAGAAGAATATTCAAGTGCAGAACAGTCAACCATTTTGGTATTGAACTGCTACGTATTTCTTCAAAATTAGGTTCTTCTCCTATGCTACAATTGGACCACTGAATTTGAATTTTGAGCATATATCCTATTTCAATTTATTTAACAGAGCAAATGTGAAGTTTATCACTCAAATAAAATGACACTCTGTGGAAAATGAAGCAGAAACTGGTTCACCTGAAGTTATCGATGCTTCAGAAACAGAAAGGAAGTACAGGAACATCTCTTCATATATATAGACTTGATTAACACGCACAGAAGAGAGGGGGAAAAAAAACCCAAACAAAAATCAATTTTGACAAAAAGACTTTTCCCCCACCAATTCCAGGAGTCCACCGTTCAATAGCCTTTAAAAATACTGCAGTTCCAGCTCTCTAAATAAACGACAATTCAATTACATCTAAATTGATGCAGTATATTTTGAAGGAAACAAGAACAACAGAACTTTTTCTTTCACTCGGTGCAGATTCTGCGTTACAGCAATTTAAACAATTGGTACTTTGATTCACTCTGAAAGAAACCACGGTATTAACCACACAAGACTATAAAGCAAGTTCTTGCAAACATTCAATATTTAAGATTTACTCAAAATAACCAAATCAATATTCAGATTTCACCGTGTCTTCAATACCATTACAAACTGTAATTTTTGGTAGCGCATTTTCAGAGACGCTTGAGGAACTATTTTTAAGTAGCCCACTGTCCAGAGGCAGCAGCTAATGAAGTAGCGGGACTGTTTTTTCAGCATTACAAATCCGACAAAAGCAAAGCGTTTTAAAGCTCTGCTCCCTACTCCTCCTTGTAATTAATTATTCAACGTCTACTTGCCTGCTGCACCACCGGTTAACAGAACCTACAGGATTTCCAGTTCACATCACGAAAGAGTTACACTAAGATTTTAAAACCCGACACTTTTATTTGGTTTCAGCTATTTCACCGGTCCGATTACCTCGTTTGTATGGGGAAACTCGTACTTACTGAATGTTTTGCAACAGTTTTTCGCTGGTGGCAACACACGCTGCACCAGAAGCCGGACCATCTCGTCACGTCCCGCTTTAAGACTCTGAAGGGACGCGACCCAAACCCTCGAGCCGAGACACCGCAGCTCTCCCATTAAAAACCCACCGGCTCCTTCTTCCCGCGGGCTTCGTGACCGGGCTCCCACGACTCCGTGGACGACCGCCCCTCCAGCTCACCGCGGCCATCGCGGCCGGCCGCCTACAGCAGCGGCATTCGGAGAGGCCGGCCGACGGCACGCGGGGCGGAATGCCTCGGAAGCGCCGCGCTCCCTTCGGTCAGCGGATCCTGCCACGCGTGACGCCGCCACAGCTAATGCTCCTGACCTATTTCACTACCGAAAAGAACGAAAAACCGGGACGCGGCCGGGGGAGGCGGGGGCGGCCCGGCAGCCGCTTCGCTCCACAGCGGGCGGACAGAGGGCCCCGGCCGGGCTGACGGGACCGGCGGGAGGGACCGCTCCCGCGCCCGTCACGTGACCCCGCCGGCGGGGCGGGGGACGCGCTCCTCCCCCCCCTCCGCCAAAACAATGCCGGGGCGGCCGCCCCTCAGCGGCAGGCAGGCCCGCACCCGCACCGATACCCACACCCGCACCGATACCCACACCCGCACCGCGCCGCTCGCCGGCCTTTTGTTCGGGGTGCCCGCCCGCGCGGCCAGGCCTCGGCGCCCGCTCACCGCTGAGGGGAGGAGGAGGGAGGGGGGCAGCGCCGGCCCCGGGGGGGGTGTTGGAGCGACCGTTGGCGGCGGCGGCGGCCTCCCGCTCCCTCCTCCTCCTCCTCCTCGTCCTCCTCCCGCGGCGGCGCCAGGGGCCGGCTGGGCCAGGCACTCACCCGCCGGGCCGGCCGGCTCAGCCCGCCGCCGATCACCTGCCTCCTCTTCCTCCTCCTCCTCCGGCCCCGCCGCCGGGACAGCGGGACGCGCCGACGTCACGCGCGGGACCGGGGGGCGGGGGAGGGAACGCGCCACTGTGACGCCGCGGAGGGGGAGGGGCGCCCGTGACGCCATTACGTGACGCCGCCTCGTCTCGTCTCGTCTCGTCTCGTCCCGTCACGTCCCCGTGGCGGCGTTATGGCGGCCGGGCCTGCGAGGCCTGCGCCGGGCCGGTTGCTCCCGGGCTAACGGGGAGGCGGCGGCCCGCTCTTCGGGGGTCCTGCGCGGGGCGGGGCGGGGGGGACACCTTCGCCATCTTGCGTTGGCTGCCGTTGTCGGAAGCAGTCGGCAGGCCTGCTGTCTTAATTCCTGGATAAAGCAGGGTGGGAAGCGATAATCCACGCGTCCTTCGAGCTGGAACCGCTGCGGCCGTGTCCACAGCTACTCGTTGCACGCAAACGGAAACCTTAAAACGTTTCGGGGTGCTTGCGGGTGCGCGCTGGGTCGCCCCGGGCCTGCGGCGGTGGTGGCCGCTCGTGATCCTTTAACGCCCAGAAATCGCGAGCGTCTGAGAACACGAAAGATAAGGATGCTAAATTCTAACTGTAATCGGGAATACTGAAACAAATGTGTCTGGTTAAAACACGGAGTTTTTCTCAAAGTCTGGAAAGAGCCTACCCGTAATTAGCACCGGTTTTAACAAATGGGGCATGATTGCATCCAAGGACAAACGCTTACGTGGCAACCCGTACTGCTCTTTAAAGAGGTCTGTGTGAGGCTGAGTCAAAGAACAGAGGCCAGAGAAAAGGAAAGGTCCCTCGCTGGCAGCATGCGTTCAGCAACAATAGGCTTAATCCTTTACTGAACCAGACCTTGATCCCGTCGAAGCTATTGAGGCCAAATTCCTGTCGGTTTCCATTAGAATCCGACCTAAAAAAGGAAAGCAGGCCTGGGCTCTTAAGATATCTAAAGAGTTCAGGCAAAGCTACTCCGAATGCACGCAGCTCCGTAAGAGAAGCAGCACCTTGGAAAAGTGTACTTAGTAAAAAAGAAGCCCGTGGCTGTGTTTGGATAGGTTTGTGACTGTTCACTGCAGCTGCAGGTCTACTGCGAAAATGCGCTAGTGAATGCAAGATTTTGTTTTACGCTCTGTGAGTTGTGGAACAGGCATGGCAGTTAAAGGGAATATCAGATAGTGCCGAAGCTTTTAACCAAAAAGTAAATGCGTTGCACCTTACTGGACTAAAGAAATAAGGAGCACACAGGTATCTAGTTGAACAGATTGGAATAAGGAGATCAGAAATTATCTGCTTAAGTTCTAGTAAGATTATACCTTCTAAAATGTCACCTACACTATTATCAATCCTTATTACCACCTCTCATTTCAGTCAGAATGGGTATTATTTACGTATCTTTTTCTTGTGTTTCTGGTTTGGGCATGAACACATCCCATCTATTCCAGTGATGGATTCCTTTATGCGTATTAGTTTATGCCTGTTAGAATTGAAACCACCTCATTTTTATCTTTTCTACCTCTGCTTGCTTCACAGTCCTGTTCTCTCTTAGGTGTCTCCTTGTTTGTTTTTACTGTTGTCTACCATGTCATCAAACTGGAATTTATGTCTGATGCTTGCCACTAAATTATTAATGAATACAGTGGATTGGAAAGTAAAGACTCACTAGACTAATCCTTAAAAGACACCACTTCCCCTGTTAAGTGTCTGCAGTCCTGCCATTAATATTTTGCTGATGCTTTCACAATGGAGAACTATTAATCCATATTTCAGTGTTTCTGTTTATAAAGCATTTTTTTCTGTTTCTTCTAATGTATGTGATACTATATAAGCCTTGGCAGATATGCCGATGTTGTATTCAGCAGGAGCTCAATCCATGCTGCACTTGGCACAGTTAAGGAGAGAGGGGAGAAAACTAGCTTCCTTCTGCTGTGGTTTTGAGTCAGTTTATATCAAAGCAGTTCGGGGAGTTAGTGTGGAGACCCTCAGAATTGCTGCAAGTTACGCTAGCAGTAAAGCAGTGGATGACACGTGGTATCATGCCCCCCCTTTCCACGCTCCTGCACCTTCAACAAACCCTCGGTACCAAACAAAGAAAGTTTAAAGTCGGCCGTGTGCCCCTCAAGTGGAAGTCTACCCTTGGCCCTTGTGTTCTGGCAGCCAGAGGAGGGGCTGAGGGTTGAGTTCCAAAGTGTAAATATACTAAACACAAATCCTTATTTTATTTCAGTGCCGCATTTGTTCCGTGAACCCCTGTTGCTTATCACTCACTGCATTCCTTTCCTCTAAGCTGTTGTAGAACATGGGATCCCCATCTTTCTTACACTACCATTCTCATTACAGTGATAAATTTTTGACTGTCATTGAAGACTAAGATACACAAATTTTCCAGAATGATTTCTTCTTTCAAATGTTGTATATAGTTTTTACAGTCCGTGACACAAGCTTGTCCCTTGTGCTACAAGTGTTTCAAGCATGCTAACAGTGCAGGGGGGCCTGGCAGCCGGCTCGGCTAGCCAGGGACTCCTCTGGCAGTGTGCAGCCAACATCACACTGCCTCCCTCATTCTTTGGCCCTGGCACCCGGCAGTCCGGGCAAAGAGTGTAAGAGCAGTGCCCAGAACGGTGTCAGTGAGACAAAATGTCGTTCGCTTCGACTCCCTTGAAATGCAGTCGCCGTTGTTTCGGTGATGTACAAAAGGTAGGTTGATCGACGGGAGTCCAAAGCCTAGTCTTGGGTTTGCAAGTGGGTTTTCGTTTCGACTAGCTGGAAACTGTTGCGGTTCGTGTCTATCTCAGCAGTATATGCTTACAGTCCTGCTGTGCTGTAGCTAAACTGATTTCTAGTCACTATTTGTAGATGCAGAACAAAGTGTTAAGGCCTGAACTGGTGTCTGAAAATCCAACTACTGTACCTCGTATTATTTCTGTATTTTGCTTCCATAAACCAGATATGTAGCAACCTCTGCCAAGTAAATTACTTAACAGTTTTGGAAGGATTGTGTTGGTTAGTCATGAGAACAATCCCATTTTGCTTTAAAAACAGAAAGCTGAATGATGCTGAGGAGGAAAAGTGGGAGAAGAGGAGCTGAGTCTCTGTCTCGGTTCTTTCAGTCTGTTACTTTCACTGGATCTGTACCCATTCTGTCTGTGAACTCCCAAGGAGAGATCCTGATTGTTTTGCTTTCATTTAGTGGCAGTAAAAAATTCCACAGAGCATACAAAACAAATTTATTTTATTGCCCCAGTTGGCAGGCAAGGTAAAATTTTCTTCTGCCAGTAAGTAAACATTGACTTTTTCCATTATCCCAGCTGTCAGAATCATATCACAGTGTATGTTGCCGTTGAATTGAAGTCATCCATATGGTGATGCAGACGAGCAGAAAAAAACCACCACAAAACAGTTACTGCCTTACAATGCAGTGTGTTTAAATGTTTTAGTTTTCCAGGCAGAGAGCTTCCAGTATTAAAGCCTTCTTTTCCCAATAGCAAATCTTGTGCTTTAGTCTCAAGACACTAGAATCTCTTTCTCTTTGACTTCCTCCCCATCAACAGGGAATATTAACCTTGTATTTTTAAAAAAGATTCTTTGTGATCTTCAAAATCATTACATTTACAAAAAGTTACAAGGTTAGATTTTGGATTTCTTTTAAATTTGGCCCTGAGTTGTACATCTGTAAGACTTACAATAACTTGTAACTACATATAAAATGTAGGTCTGTAGCTATAAGGCAGACTTTATTTTAACTTTATTGAAGCTGAAATTCTTGTACAATCATACGCTTCAGAAATGAAATCTTGAAAACTAGCTGGAGTCACAAGATTCCTGATAGACGGAAAAACGTAATCGCAGAGGGGGTAGCATGCTTGTGACTGCATTTTATGTTAGTGGAAGGAAAGCAAAATATCAAAACTATGTTGTTGCCATCTTCATCTTTCATTTAAAGAGTAATGAATTAGAAATTGCAATTTCCTTTTGTATCACTAGATGGTATATGGTAACTGTAGGGAAGCTGAGCTCTTAAAAAAATTTTTGATAGAGTATAGGTACCGCTGACTCCTGATCCAGCTATTGCACTGGCCAGACTCCTGGCTTACAGAGGAAATGCATGCAAAGCCATTCCTGACAACTAAAACTGCTTGTTGTTGTACCAAAACCCTGGTCCTATTGCAGTCAGTGGCAAAACTTGCTGAGTGGTTCTGTGCTCGTGTTTTCTGGGAAACTGCACACTAGTTAGGCCTCTAACTCAGGGTTATATTTAAAAAAAAGGAACTCTGTATTGAAATGCTTGAAAACATTGGAAAGTTAGCAAAGTCTTTGAACTGCGTGTGTCAGACCCTCTGAGCTACCGGCTGTGAGCTCTCGGTAGGTGTAAAAGTCCTTACAGAGACAGAACAAATGGAAATTTAGGCTTGTAATTTTTGTTACACCTATATGACGTACCATATAGTTGCCATCCAAGCAGCTACTTTTACACTAGAGGGCATATTATTATTTTGCGGGTAATATTTTTGAATGCTACAATAGCACAATCAGAACAGCATCTCCTATAGCAATTATAAAAGGAAAAAAAAAAAGAAATAGATAAAATAGGAAAAAAAGTAAGAAAATAATAGAACAAACAAGCAAAGCACAGCCAAATCAAACTCCATAAAAGTATTTTTTCCCAGAAATTATAAGAAGATCAATGTGAATTTTAGCATCTGAGAAAAATTCTCTTGCTGAATCCATTAAACGGCTGACATGACTCAAGAAAGCTTCCTCACCTCAGCTCATGTTGGGACCTGGTAACACTGCAACCTTAGGACATAAAAGCCTTCTAACAGATAAGATACGAGCTAACAAGCCCTCCAGTATTTTGAATAACAAGTGAGGTGGTTTTGTTATTATTTTATAAAAGAACCAAGAGCATTTTATGCTGTTCCATTTGGGTAAAAGGTTCAACAACTTAAACGGAGCTATTTCCACTTTCCAGTTATGATAATGCCCTTTTAGTTTGAAAATTTTCAATTAAAAATTAAAACTTATCTGGATGACTCTGTCCTCTAGGCTTTACTTGTGTGAAAAGGGTCACGTGAGCAAGATTTATGGACACAATCTTATTTCTCCTGTTCCATATAGGAGCCAACATTTTCTTAGTGCTTTTTAGCAAAAAAAAAAAAAAAAGCATCCAGTTTTCAGAGGCTACTTTGCTGTTTGGTGGTTTGTGTTTTTTGCATTCCCTTGGTCTCTCTATGCTTAGACTCTGTGGCTTTCTGGGTGAGAGACCCTTTCATTATGGTGGGCAGTATCATCTGAAGCTTTCATAACAGTTTCTCCCAGTGTCACCAGTTTCCACAGTAGCATGAAACATAGCGGAGAAGGACTTAGTGTGCAGGGCTCTCTTCTGTACAGCTTCACCCCGCTGTGCCTTTGCTCCCCTCAGTCTTCTCCCCAGAGTTTGGCAGGGTAGTGCTGTTGGCTGGTGTGTCCTTTCTACCCCAGTAGTGGAGAGAATGAAGTGGGATGAACAGGTCTCAGGAGGTAAGGGAGTGAGGACTGCAGCCGTGCTGTGCGTTGCATAGTCCCCCAGTGCTGCAGCTAGGCAGCGAACGAGGAGAAGAGAGTCTCAGACATGCAGCACCATCCTCCATTACAATCTCCACGGCAGAACAGGAGCCCTCCCAAAGCAGGTCTCAGTTTCCAACCTTGGGGAACAGATCAATTTTTGTAGTACTTAAGACCAGCAAGAGAAAATGTTTTCTGAAGGTGTACAGAGCTATGCTACAGAAAAGGGAGAATAAGTAGCTATGCCACCCAAAAGAAGCGTTCGTCTTGGCTGCAACAGGTCGCCGTGTAGTGTGGCAGCATCTCTTTGTTTCTTGAATGAGGAATAACAACATGTTGTAAAGAAAATAACTGGGGTAAATGTTCCCGTTTGAAGTCTAGTCTCTTTCTCTGTACCCTCACATCTCCCAATGAGATGTCTATGATGGCTGATGTTACAGAGAATGCAGGATTAGGTCAGACTTGTAATGTGCTTTTCAGCTACGCAGTTGAAGTAGTACTGCTTCTTAATAGTTTTTGAATTTTTAAATGCCAATAATGTAGACTAAATAAAGGTCTGTGAGAAGGAGTTTCTTTCTATGGCTTCACCAGACTTTTCTCCATAAAGAAGGAAAAGAAGATGGAGTTGTTATGACAAAATCTTAGAAGGAAATGAATGTCAATCAATGCTTAAATAATTATTATAATTGTGATTTTAATGACTGTCACCTCTAAGAGCCACACAGGGTGGGACAGTTAATGGAAAGGTGATGTTGCAGATGGAAACAACATGGTATCACTTGCTTTTGCATCTATTTTATAAAGTGTTCTCAGGCAATGTTGACAGCATAGTACAGAAAAGTGCATTTCTTAGTGGCACGAACTCTGAGCTGACAGGAGTTCACTGAGGATTTGAGGCACACATTAATCAGTAACGCTGCACTGCCTGTTATATCTTAGAGTTTAATTAACAAATTCAGTGAAGGGAAATAGCATCCATAAGCACTGATAAAGGGGTGTTCAGCATAGCTTGGAAAATAACCATCTGAATGTTAATAAAGTCAAAAGTTCATCATTCCCCCTCACAGTTACCCACACAGCCCCCAAACCAGTACTTACGCACAACCTTACATTTTGCAAGTAGCTTCATTAGATCCAGCAGGATAGACTGCCCAAATGAATATCTGTGTGTGTTTAACTGCCCGCTGCCATGCGATCTGCTTGGCTTGGCCCAGGGCACGTATGAAATGTTTTATGCCTTCTCCTATAGCAGGGAACAGTGAAGGGTTTGGAAACGTAAGAGTGCAATTAACCCCTGTGTAGATCTTCTCCAAGGGGAAGAGAGGGACAACTCTACATCCTGGTTGAGTTCGCTGACAAACGAGTTTAGAAATGGCATGAGCAGGCTGCCCTGCTAGCACCATTTACCAGGAAGAGGTGCTCCAGTAGAAGATAAATGACTTGTAATCTCGAGAGAAGGGATGCATTCTCTGCAGCCCAGAGTGCAATACCCTTTCCTTCTGTACGCCTAATGCCTTAACTTCAGCCATTTCCTGCTCATCCCGTTAGCTCTAGTAGTCCTAATTGTTCTGATGGAGCGCCCATCAGCTCTGTGGATTTCACAGGATGACAAAAATTAGCAGCAGCAACACTGTATTCCCTCTCTGGACCCAAAGGAAGAGAGCAGGCAAAAGAAAGTGGAAGGCAGTGGAAGGAAAGTTCACAAAAGGATTACGGTACCTGTGGGATCCCAAATTCTAATCTCTGCTCTGGCATAAACTTTACCACACCAGTAGTCAACTTACCTACCTGTGAGATGGATTATAATACTTACCAGTTTCACAGGGGCCTTGTGAGGATTCATTAGTTACAATCCTTTGAAGATAGAAAGTACAAAGTGGTAGTATTCTGCTGACACCATAATCCTCTGCAGGTTCCTAAGTGTCATCAGGGGACCCTCTGAGGAAAGAGTTGTTTCTTAACTGTGGTTACTTACCATTTATTGTCTGCTATGTATGCTTGAGTGTATATCTGCTTGGATTTTCTTTACTGCATTTTTTTTCTCTTTAGTTCAGTTGATAGGATCTCAAGGTGAAATTAATTTCTTCAGTTTGTGGTGATGCTACCCTGGGGACGGCTACACCGGAGAGCCTTAGCCTCTGTGTACATCAGTTCATAATTACTGGTCTCGCTGGAATTTAACTGAGATAGAGAGTGCTATTCCAGGGCTTCTTGTTGTGTGAATTAGGTCTCTTGGTACATCTGCAGTGTTAGCTTGGAGTTTGTTTGTGGTTTAGGTCTGTTTTAATAATACTGAAAAGCTTCTGATGTATTAATGCATCATTAATTTGCAAGAAAGCGTATTCTTTTAAAGGGCTAAGGTAAGTAGATTAGGCATTTCGTTATTTTATTCTAAGCTCTCACATGAGCTGTGATTTTAGAAGTGTTCTAATTATGTGGAGCATTGAAAGCTGGGGGAAAGAAAAATGGAATAAGGTGTTCTTGTTTCTTGACTTCCAGCAGTGCTGATAAAAGCTGTGAGGGGTTCCTATTAGAAACAGGCGAGGAGTCTCAGTTCACCACCCTTCCTGGTTTTGAGTAGGATGCTACTTCAGTCTTAGTTCTGGCCCTTGTTCTTGCTGGATAGTACTTAACTCTATAATTAGTTTCACTGATTTCAGTTAATTCATTCAGATGCATGATGATCACTTCTTCCACTGTTGTTGTCCTCTTTGCAAGGGAGTTGTCATAAGCTTCTTCAAATTCAGGTAAAGGAAATGGCTACACCATTTCCATTAACTTTGAAATGAGCTCTGAAAAATCTCTTCTGCCTGTCTCCATTTTGTGTCACCATTCAGCACCACTGACTTTAGCTGTGTATTGGGTAACGCCACAGGGACACACTCAAAGCCAGCGTAGCTCAGTGCCATTCCGTGGAGTTCAGCAGACTTTCAGCTGCTCACATCAGCTATGAATAATGTGAAGCCTTTAAACTACAGAGCATGTGAATGGCAAGATGACTGGGCTGCATCCATCCCTGGTATAAATTCCTGGATTTATATGAGGGCTGAATTTATGGCATCTATTTACCTGGGGGCTCAAAGCTGCCCCCATTATTAATTTTGAGCAGGATGCTGCAACTACGTTATTCCACTGATCATGGATTAAATTCATTGCTATTGTAAGAACACGTAACTCCTTGAGTTCCAGTGAAGTGACACTGGGTTACTCCTGCCGCAGATTCATTCATATGGTTTCATCCAAGGCTCTAACACAATTGGATAGTGAAACAAAGTTGAATCAGACTGTAATGTCTTAAAGAGTGAGCAGGCTAGAAGAGGTAATCAGATGTGGATGAATGAATTAACTTACTTCTGATTCATATTACGGATTCCACAAGGCTATAGATTTCAAAGATTAAGCAGTACATTTTATAGGAGGCATAGTGCGCTTGGTTTGAGAGAAGGTGATGAATGGACCACCTGTACTTTCATTTGCATTTCCATACCACGGAAGGTATTTATGGGTTTTTAAGGAACGCGTGCAGTTGTATACATCCTCACGTATACGGTTGTGGATGCTTCATGCTTTGTGTTGTGTGGCAAAATTTCTGTGATGCTCAGGCCGAGCAAAGTAGATATTCTGTGTAGGTTCAGGTAAATTAGCACTGGTGGTTTTGGTTCAGCTTGATGTGATGTCGACTAATGGTGTTGATGGAGCAATTCTTTGCATTGTCTAGCTTATACCTCATCACTCCCACTTCAGTTTCAAGTTTGCTGTAAATTGCATCAGGAGGGATAAATTACAGAAGTCTGCAGGAGGAGCAGAAAGCTTTGCCAGCTCTGCAGAGGAGTATTTGGGACTCACGGTATCTGGACAGGTGTTGTGGACAGTTTGGGATTGCTGGGTAAGTGCAGAAGCTGGGTATTTCTACTGAGAAGTTTAGCAGCAGTATGGTTACTTATTCTATAGTTTTACCTGATATCATCAGGCTTCATTCTTCAGTGAGGTGTATGGTATCTATCATCATTCCTCTTCGATTAGCTGAAAAGCTGCTGAATCTTCTTTAGGAGCCCAGATTCTGTGGCGTTTTTGCATTAAGATTATCTCCAGCAATGGGATAGAAAGCTCTTGTAGCTAAAATAAGGGTGTGAGAGAGCCTGCAGCTTTACACAGAACAAGAATTTATAAAGGAACATACTTTAACTGGTCATGCAGCTTAGAGGCGGTAGCAGTCAAGATCTCTCTGGTAAATATGAAAGCTCGTATTGGAGAGGCGCCTGGGATGATAGAAGTGTAGAGAAGGGAGGACTCATATTTTAAACTCATTTAAAATTGTTAACTTGGTTTAGACTAGACACACAGTCCAGTTATGACAGTTTAAGAGCTGACGCTCTTAGTTGAGTGCCCATAACTGTCTTTGTATAAACTTTTAAACCAGAAGAAAGTAGCTCAAAGCTAGGTCACACTGGGTGAGATTCAATAAGAGTCTTAAACACACTTCAGCCTCTATATGTAGGTGTCTAGATATGCCACTCATTTAAATCTATGGAGATGTAGGTAGGATTCAGGTTCCCATGTACAGGTGTCTTGTGCCTCCTGAGATGCTGTAGGGTTTCCGAGCAGGGCCTTTGGGATACCCGTGTCCCTTTGCAGCAGTAGCTGGACTCCAGGCAGGCTGTCCCGGAGCATCTCGGATGGCACTCCATGCGTTCAGGCAGCTGCACTGAGCTCCCAGGCAGTACAGTCAGAAGAGTCTCTGGATCAATTCAGTTTACCCTAAAGTAGACATCAAAGGTGGGAAACAGTGACATCTAATGCTGTTTCAGAGAGTAGGTGAGACCCATGCATCATTGCAGATATGACACAGGCCCTACAGGAGACCTGTGCCCTTTTTGAAGTGCTGTTTGGAAGTCAGATGGGATATGATAGGGAATGTGAAATGGCCCTGGGCACCTGCCTTTGGGCAACTGAATCACCCTCCAGGCTCCACTGGCTGTATTCACCAATTCTCCATTGACAATAAGAGGACTTTAGACACCCAACCTGTGCAGACACCTCCACGGGGACGGTGAAAATTAGGCATGCTCATCTCAGACTGAACCTCATCCTTTCCCTCAGAGCTGAAACGGACAGGTCATACACAGAAGCTGCCTCGGCCAACGGGTTGTGCTCCAGTAAGTCACCAACTCCTGCTCCTGAGACTGCCCTTTCTTGCTGGGAATTACGCTTGCCCGTGCCCAGGTACATGCGTGCTGGTAGAAGCCAAAAGTCTTCAGGGCAGCTGTGGGCAAAAGAGAGGCTGTTGCTAACAGGGCTGATAGCTGCTGCGCTCGTCAAGGCTGCCAAGGATTTTTTGCCCTGATGGCAGATGCTGAAGGATTGATTGCATCACATGAGCTTACACTTGTGATCTTTTTCATATATAATGAGCTATATATAAAAATTTCTGCTGCATGATGGCAGTGAGGGGACTGTACAACATATACAAAGGACACCACAAAGTTTTCATCTTTCCACTGTCCATCTGTGGATAGTAAGGTGGAATAACACCATAATAGAATAATTACCATAATATTCTTTAACAATGGAAGTCTTGCTGATAGTTGAACATATTTAAATTAGGAGATGCCCTTTCTCATGATGCAGTGAAAGACAGTATTGTTAACTACCAGCACCCATAACTTTACAGGTAATTGCAGCTATGTATGAGCCATGCTCTTGTTTGATTAAATTGGTTTACCCAATAATTGAAGGCTTATTGTAATATAATTGTAATTGTAATATACTGTGTTATTTCTGAACAATAGAGAAGTAAAGGCTAAAGGGTATCCAGTGGAACAAACTACCTCCTGCATGCAAATAAATTATCCAGTTGCTGTTATAAACAAGAAGCATTGTGTTCTGCCAGAATTGCAACAAAGAAATCATTATCTGTCTGGCCTGTGTATTGAAGAACAATAATCTGTATTTCCAAAATTAAAACCATAATTAAGCTATTATTATGAGTCCACAACGCAAGAATGAAGAAAATGATAGTGTTAGGCCCCTCTGAGTCTCAGATCCCCAATTAGCAACCCCTGAATCAGTGGTTCAAGTTTTTCCCACAAAAGGATTGCTTTGCCTGACTCTTTGTCGGGTATGGAGGCATCACCCCATGGGCCAGCTGAGTGACTGTAATGCTTCTCTCATCACCCACCTGCCAAGCAGAATATTGCCAGGAAAGACAAAGTCCAGTTGGGATGTACTTCAAATACCCTGGGAGGTGACTTAGGCTCTGTTAGTTCCTGGAAAGCAGAAAACTATACAGGAGCCCTCTAACTGGTAAACAGTGGTCACAGATTTTTTTTTTTTTGAGCTAATAAAAATAGGCTGAAATCACTTCTCATGCCATTCTTCAGGGTTGCATTTCACTGTCCTTTGGGTGTGGCTGGGAGTCTTAGTCTTGGTCATTGTGTCTAAATAGAATAATGGAAAATAGAGTAAAAAAAGACAAAGCTGGTCTTTCAAGGTTTCTACCACAAAGCAGGCCCTCTATATTACACTTGAGAATATACAGATGTGTGTGTATGTATGTATTTGTCCACATCATTATTATCGTGAGATGTTAAGGCCAAGATCTTCATAAATCTTACATTTCATGTGTGTTATTAATGCGTCATTGAATTTAAAAAGACGACAATTGTTTAGATCATCTGGACGCACTGACAAATAATAAAAGTTAGTAAGAAGTCCCTTGGTAGGTCTTCAGTGTTGTCTAAGCTTCTATAGACAATAAATGAGTGAGAACGCTGTAGCTAAGGAATTTGCTACATTATCTAAGATGGCTGATGGTGAAAAACAACTTTGAATTTTGAAATACAAAACTGCAGTGAGTCAGAAAATATAGAGAACAATGTTAACATGACTCACTCACATCTCATCTCCAGGTTTAAGGCTGAAACTGATTGAGCAAAGAGTTTGGAAATCCCTGCATGGGTAGGATCAAAACAAAAGCAAGATGACTGGTTGTTTTGGTTTTTTTTTTTTGTAATAGAAACTTTGAGGGAAAAACATGATCCAGAGCAAGTAGTAAAGAAGTTCCAGGTAAAATATGTTTTACCAGCATATTATCACCAAATTTTCTATCCCATCTGTTAGTCATGTAGCTTCCTTCTTCCTCGGTACTTCCTCCAGCCAAAGAGCTGATAAATATTGATCTGGGACACTGGCTCTCTCCTGTAATTCATATCCTTCAGTTATGATGTAAGGAACTGTCTTTTGGCAGAGGGTGCATTGCCGGGAGGTTGGTTGTGCTATAGAAGTTGTAAGCTTTTCAAGAGTGCTGTGAAAAGTCAGTGATGGCTCAAGTGCATAAACACGTCCATCCCTCAGCTCCACTGCCTCAGATTAATACTGTACATTGCCAACATTTATAAGCCTTCGCAGCAAATTGTGAACACAGCCTTGAAACCAGTAACTAGGCTCTTTTTTGCCTCCTGTGGTGCCTTTTAAGTGGCTTCTTTATCCACTGCCTTCCTCAAAACTGCTCCTTTCTTGTGCCTAGATCTGCTCTCCAGCCATAGCCCTTTCTGCCCTGCACACCCGTGTTTTGCCGGTGAGCATACGTAACGCTGCTCGGTCGCTGAAGCCACCCACGTATCCAAGAGATCTTGAAACGTGTTTGGTTTTTTCAAGTAGATGTTCCTTTACTTCCTGGCTATGTGATCCTAATTGCTTTAGCGTGCGTGGCCTAAACTGGGACAGTCGCACAGTAGGAATGCTGCTCTGCTCCCAGCTCCGCTCCAAACTGGGACACTCAGCTGTGAACCCAGCTGTCTACAAGCCAAGTGAAATGTCCTGGATCTTGGTATTTGGAGTAGAGGTGTCTCCCTGTCCCTTTGCATGTGTTTCTTTGACTTCCAGATCACAACATATGCGTGAAATTACACACCTGCTTGGGTGGACGTAGGAATTGAGGCACACAGCTGGGGATTCAGTCCCAAAATTTGCTTTTTAATTCTGACTGCATTAGATAGATAGATATCTCTTTGCTCTGCTTTCTGAGGATCCCTGTATGGACCTTGTTTTCAGGATACACTCTGGGGGTGGGGGGCTATCTGAATATTGGGAAGTGCCATATGTGACAGGGAAGGAAGGAGTTGAATTTCTAATCTAGCTCCAAGGCTTTCAAGAAATCCAGGACAGTCCTTCGTTTTCATTAATTTTAGATATATTTTTAGATATATGGATATCTTAAGATGGCAGAATCAACAGTTCTCAAAATCTCATCTGTCTACCTAAAGAGGGACTACTGGGGTGGCCCGGCATTGCCATACCCCGTTGGCTCCTCCACCAAGCAGCACCGTGGGGGTTGCACACAGAACTGGGTGCCCAGGGGAGCTGGTAGAGCGGTGATATCGGTGTGCTCCCTCTCTCGTCTCTTCCCTCACGCTCACACTGGCTGGAGCGACCTGCAGCACTCAGCTGCCTTCTGCGCACCAGTCCAGGCTGGAGAAGCTTTCCCTGAGCTAGGCAGGGGTGCAGCATGGGTGGCACAAGGTATGGGCAGTTCAGCTCCTTTGGTCATTAACAGGGTCCTCCAGAGACCGCTTTCCTGTTACTGAATGTGGGAGTAGGCTAGTGTGTAGTGTTAGACGGGGCTCTGCTCTTCCAAGCAGTATTCTTCAGGTGCGACGTAAAGCTGCAATCCTGGCCGCTAACAGGTACCACCGATCCCGCGGGACGTATTCGGTATGGAAATAGTACTGTCCTACCAAGGATTTAAGAAATCAGAAGTTGTTTGTCTGCACCCTTCCTCCCCCCAAAATCATGAAGATGAACTAAAAATTTTAAGTTTACAAAGTAAAACAAGCCACTCAATGAGCAGCAAAAATAAAGAAGCCAGTTTTCCTTTGGATTTGTGTCTTCAGGCCCCAGCCCTTCCCTTTTTCCCCCAGTGACCCTGCCTCTGGTGCATGCTTCCCACAGCACCCTCGCAGACAGGTCTAGAAGTCTGTACCTGCTGAATGGCGGCCCAGGATCTGTCTGTCAAACGCCTACCTTGTACAAACTTAATTTTCTTGGATTTTTTTTTTTCTTTCTTCCAAATCAGGGTGAAACTGGCCAGGAAGCAGAAAAGTTGCTGGGGCAGCTAGCTGCCAGATGGCCAGCATGACAGCACTGGTTTTGTTCCTCTAAGAAAGGAGATGATAAACTTTATGTTTTGTATTTGTCTTCTGAATTTGGAGACTCCAGTGTTTGAGTTACTGGGAAACAAGGAGGGTAAATTTTGTTCGGAAAAGAATAGGAAAGGTGTTATTCTTGTCTAAAAGTATGAATATGGGAGGTAGGAATGCAAGCACTGCGTATCCTGAGAAAGGGTAAAATTATGAACTGGCTACAGATGGGATGGAAGGGATATTTTGGTTTTACCTACCTAGATTTCTCAGTGTGTTTGCCACGTGCTGGTTTTTTTTTTTCCTACCTGCCCTCAGTGAGTGTTATTTTTATTATATCCAGAAAGGGGGAAATTTATCCATATAAAGAATTCCTTAGTTCTGTTTCCTTCAGCTGATTCCCATTTGTGGCCATACCCCTCTCATCCCTGGCAGTGTTGCTGTATGTCTATTATCTGCTTCATAGATACAGTTAGGTGTGGGAACAATTTTCTGGAGCTCATTTTTCTGGCGCTTTGACCATTCTCAGTGCTTTTGCCTGAATTATTTCTAGTTACACCACCCCTTTCTTGAACCGTGGTACTTTAAGGGGACACTGTACTTCAGCTGAGACTTCTAGCAGTACTGCGTAGAACAGAAGAATTGCTTCATGTATATTACAGGCTATATTCCTGTGTGTGTGTCACAGTGTGATGTTTGCTTTCTTTGTGAAATCCTGGCACTCTTTGCATTCAGCTGTGAATTACCACTGCTGCCTAAGGGGCCTTTTCTTATGACTCTCTGAATTTGTATATTCCTGCCTTTGTGTAGTGCTCTGCATTCTCCCCCTTGAATTTCATCTTGCTGCTTCACAGAAACCCATGGGAACCTTCTCAGCCTTTGGCTGCAGCCTTCTGAGAAACTTGTTCTTGTGCTTAGCTGAGCAAAGAGACTGTGTGAGCCTCAGACCTGCTTCAGCAGAGCTCGTGCAAGGGGACACGTGTTTGTGCTGACAGCTTTATATGGAATTATAAGTCACTGTTATTGCTTACACAAAAAATTATATGTGAAGACACCTTGACTACAGATCTGTGTCACAGTATTAAAAAATCAAGTTAAAAGCTGTTTAAGAAAATACTCAGTGGTGTCCGTGCATCCTCTAAATAAGCCACTTTATCTAGATGCTTTGCATTGCCTGTTGCCTTATAGCAAGCCAAGAATGCCTGCTTTTCAAATTAATATTGAAATTCCTTATGACACTATCAACTATTTTTCAAAACACAGCAGTTATTGCTCTCCCCCAGGGGGAGGCAGCTGAAGGATGATGAGGATGGTTCTGCAGCTCCCACTCACAGCAATAAATAATACAATGCAGGGTGCTGCTAGTGTGATTTTTTATGAAGTAACATTTCAGTAAAAGCTGGTTACAAAACACAGTAAGTATGATTTATAGGCCTGAAATTATGACTATCCAGCATTCCTAAGTGATGACTTACTTATTCTTGTAGTCAGAAGACAAAGCTTTCTATATTGAAAAATAGTTGATACCTCTTTAATTACAGCTTAGGTACAATGTGGACATTGTGCTTTTTAACCACCCACTGACAGTCACTAAAGTGCAGTGGACCTACATTTCCTAATGTATGAAATTGCTCCTAGGATTCTGCAGGACCCATGAGAAAATTGCAAAGAATTCTTACTTATCCCTGAGCAAGTGTGTCTCGGCTGAATAAAACTTCTAAGTCTTTCTAAAAGCTTCATTCTTAAGCTCTTACATTGAGATGACCCCCTAAGGGTGTACCAGAATCTCAGCTTAAGGTGCCCAGCTGCCTTTCAAATGCTCACTTTTAATTATCATTCTTTTCTTTCCCCTGGGATTATTTTTGAAAATGTAAGTCTCAGGGTGCACATGCTTAAGAAATTATGTTGACATTTCTCCCTTGTACAAAAAAGCAAAACAAACCAAAAACAAGAAATTGATCTCTCAAGCAAGATTTCCACTACCATGAGAATATTTGGTTCTCTTTTCTCCTTCCCTCTAAGCAGCGAGTACAATATGCCTAGACTTCAGTAATGCATTAGGCACAGCAAACGTAAGGTCATAGAAAAAGGGTGTGAAAAGAAACCACAGATGAGATGCTAATTACATCATTTGATGCACTACTGGAGATCAGATAATGCTGGCAAGGTAAAAGGACTCATAAAGAGTAGAATATGTACTTGTACTTAAGATGAACTGGAGAGCTATCACCAAAAGATACTACTCCAAAGAGGATTTGTCAAGATGGAAAATAGCGAGTGGCTCAGCCCTCACTATTCATTACCAATAACGTAAACAACTTCATTAACATTCAGGAAGACTATGCAGTTATTACAGATTCCATTAGGAGTTGACCTGAGCATCTGTGGTGAGGAGAATGATACAGAAATAACATGGTGTATTACAAACATGTAGAAATGGAACGAGCCTGTAGCCCAAGAGGTCATGCTGTGCCTTTGGGACTCATTTCAGGGATGACTACAAGAGGCTAAGATGCATGCATGCTCCCTCCCAGGCTTTGAAGGTGTTTAAAACTGTCATGGTGCCTCATCTAATGTCTTCCCTTTTTCAGAGGGGTTTGATCCAAAATCCAGTCTCCACCAGTCCTTCCATCCCCGGCCCCAATGCACATACACATGCACGTGGGGCTTCCAAATCACGCGATCCTGTTCTCAGCCAAACTGGGTTAGTTATCCTACATATGGCCCATCCACTGAACAGAAGGCAGGGGCTGGTGGGTAGAAGTGTGTTTCAGAAAGAAGTAGCTAGAATCTGGAAAAAATAGAAGCTCATCACACTCTAGGAATAGTCACTCTTCAATGGAAGTGAGACACTGGAAGAGCAGTAGTGTCTCAGATACTCGCAGTGAATAGCATGGCAGCAAGGCGTAAGCATCTGACATAGGGGCATCGTCACCAAAAGTGACAGCATTGTGCACTTCAGCCACTGTTCAGGAAATCTCCTGGTTTAAAAACAGAGTGAGTGACAACTCCTTGCCCAGCTATTCAGTCTCTTGCTTGCAAAACCAGATGCTCTCCTATCAGCTAGTTGAGGATTAACAGTGGGGAGAAAGGGGTGGTAAAAGGATGACCTTGGTTTTATTTATCATTTTGGACATTACTTTTCCAATAACTAGCAGGGGTACACTAATATCTGTCAGTGTCATGTGGAGATAATTTACCCATTTTTAGTCCCCTCCTGCTGTCTGAAACTGTAAATCCTGTTGCCAGAGAACAGAATTATTAGAATAGCTGTATGACAGATTTCATTGTCATTTACTCACTGGAGGTTTGTTTTATGAACAAAGCATCACAGTGAAATATAACTTTATCACTTTGAAGTATGCTTTTGCTGTAAGATGTTTTTCAAAGTTTGTACCATTGTTCAACTTTGACAGCAGAATAAAACAATGTGTCATTTCTTATAAAAAAGGAACATACCCTTGAGCAAATTATGTTGATTTGCCTAAGAAATTTTATCCACATTTTCCTTATTCATAGAAGAAAAGAAGACTTTCATAGAAGTCTTTTATAGACTGATGTGTATTTATGTGGTGCATTGATAATATAGTAAGGATCAAACCATTTGTGAAATGGTACTTTGTGCTATAGCATAAAGTTGAAAGGGGGACTGCCCTCCTGTTTTTCAGTCAAAAAAACCCAACAACCAAAATCCAATATCACAAAAGCAGTTCCTTAATCTCAGCTCTGGGAAAATACCTGTTTGACTAGTGCAAGATTTGTTGCTGTACTGGCTCCCCCTGGGTAATGGCTGTACGAACATCTATAGAACTTTATTAACCTGCTTAGCTGTAGGTACGCTGGAGTAGACTATGAACGAGCAGAGATTATTTCATACATAGATTAAATAATAGTGACAGTATCTTTTTCAGCTTCTTGCTTACCTGCAGCCAGCCATCCCTCTATTCCAATCTTTGCATTAATTTGTCTCTTCTCTGGCTTCCTCCTAGAGGCACATCAAGAATTAAATAAATTGAAACCTATTGGTTTCATTCTGGGATCATTTATCCTAGTGCTTTATTCCCATTATACAAGAAAAAGCAGTTGCTTTTGCTAGTTTAATTTTGTTCACATCACTCTTTTGAAGATGGTGGGCCAGCTGACAACTCTTTTCCCTCCTGTCCCTGTTATATTGCATCCTATTTTTGTGGTACCTGCAGATTTTCTTCTGCCTCCACAGTACTGATTACAGAAAAAGTTGTGCTGCCAGTTTTATCTGAGAAAGACTGCTTACCCTCCTTTGCCCAGGCTGAGCCTCCTTGATTACAAGCGAGTCTGGTAGTGAGACGGTTTGGTTTCAATTTGCTTCATAGCCTTCATAAGAAGAAACAACTGAAGTAAGATAAGCAAGGGAAAGGTGTGAAGAGAAGGAAAAAGAGGAGACTCAAAAGTCAAATGCACTCAGTTTGCCACTCAGGTGGCAGTTAGGTTTGTCAGTGAGAATATCCAAGATGGATTAGAAGAAGGAGAGAATGGAGGTAGTGAAGAAGAAAGGGGGAGGAAAGGAGACTTAGATGGAATGTGGAGAAGACAGGAGGAAGAAGCAAGAATAAAGGTGAATGAGAGGCCGCTCTTTCCTTCTATGTGTGACCACAGTGACCAGAGCTTCAAAACTTCAGCTGGAGACAGATAATTCAGAAGATACGTGTACCTAACTGAAGAAAAGCCAGTCAGAAAGGAGAATGGTTAATGACCCCAAACCAAATGCATCTACAGCGTCTATGTGAGCTAAGCAGGACAGAGTAATTTAGACGTATGCACAGTGTAAGTGCAGACCTGCGTGTGCACTGAAAGAGGAAGGTGGAGATTACTGTACCTGTTATTAACCTTTCCCTGAACAGCCCAGATTGGATGAGGTAAGGTTGAGATGGAAACAGAGCCACAAGGTGCTGAAATACGTCTTGAGACTTCTCCTAGGAAATACTTAGTAAATTCTAAAAAGCAGCACCACATGGCCAATTTAAAAAATCTTTAAAGGTCCGTTTTCTTGCTGACATACTCATGATCATTCTCAGACAGCCTTATATCTAAAAAAATGTTTAACAAATGTTCCCCAGGCAAGGATGCACTTCCAAACAGCCTTCTGCAGGAGTGCAGAGAGTTGATTTTTAAGAAATTGAATGACTGTCTTGTGTATGAGGGATTGATATGGACATTATTAGTACTCTGAAATGCTCTAGAGAACACTATCAACAAAAATTTGATCTACCCATGGAAAACCAGGAATTTCTGTGCCAAACCAATCAATGAGTACTCTTTGTTTCTCAAAGGCAATTGCAGTTAGCATTCTGGGTCTGAAAGAGCAGGCCTAAATCCCCTAGGAATATCAGTGTTAAGTTAAGAGAGATGTAGGGGACAGACGGGTTATTATAATGGTGAACAAACATGTTGACTTAACTTCTCTTTAAATTATGCCAATTTATCACAAAATAATAGGAAAAATCTAATCCACTGTTAACAAGAGGCCATATGGGAGAATTATTTGAGGATGTGTAACTGCGGAGTACACTTGCTGTGTAAGAGTGCAAGATCTTTACTGTGTAAGCTTTGTGCTAAGGAATTGTCCTAGTTTCAGCTGGGATAGAGTCAACTGTCTTCCTAGTAGCTGGTACGGTGCTTATGTTTTGAGTTCAGTATGAGAAGAATGTTGATAACACAGATGTTTTCAGTTGTTGCTCAGTAGTGTTTAGACTAATGTCAAGGATTTTTCAGCTTCTCATGCCCAGCCAGCGAGAAGGCTGGAGGGGCACAAGAAGTTGGCACAGGACACAGCCAGGGCAGCTGACCCAAACTGGCCAACAGGGTATTCCATACCATATGACATCCCATCTAGTATAGGAACTGGGGAGTGGGGGCGGGGAATCGCCGCTTGGGGACTAGCTGGGTGCCGGTCGGCGGGTGGTGAGCAATTGCACTGCGCATCATTTGTACATTCCAATCCTTTCATTATTGCTGTTGTCATTTTATTAGTGTTATCATTATCATTATTCATTTCTTCTTTTCTGTTCTTGCTTCTTTTCCCGATTTTCTCCCCCATCCCACTGGGTGGGGGGGGAGTGAGTGAGCGGCTGCGTGGTGCTTGGTTGCTGGCTGGGGTTAAACCACGACAGGAATGGCAATGAAGCAGCAGATCTGAGCCTGAAAATGTGACAGCACTGCCCAAGCCCTCCCTGTTGGACTTAGCCAAGCCTGAAACTGCAGCTTCAGCTGCCGCTTGCCGCATGTCACTGCGAAGTGTGGCTCTCGTGATCAGCTATTATGTCATGCCGTGCAGTTATTTTTGTTCGAATTCTTGCAGCTTCATGTGAACCATGCGAATGAGACCCAGTGCTGTCTCTGAAAATAACAATGCATAGCAATTAAGTACAAGAGTCATGGTACATTCATGCTGCATCATAAAGTTCAGCCTTCAATAAGTTTCAGAGCCTAAAACCACAGAAACAAAAAGTAAATGACAGTGACTCACAAGGGCTATAGAGGAATACTTCTGAATTAGTAACAATATTCATGTGCTGCTTTCCCATCAGTTTATCAACCACAAGTATCCAGAGGCAGTTGGTAGAGGGTATGACACAAGACATTCATTGTGGGGGATGACTGGTGATGGTGATGGTCCCATTCTGCTGATGGGTCCTTCTGCTGCCACTTTACTACAGGGTAGAGCAAAACCTGTCATTTATTCAGTGCATTGGTCAGCCTGACAAATCTGCTCTGGTGGCTCAGAATAAAGCTGCTGGGACAATTTCAATGCAGGGTTCAGCAGTTCAGAGCTTAAACTGTTTATGATACCTTAACACTGGATTCCTTTATTCAGGTCTTCACTAACATGGAGCCAGGTGAGAGAACAAGCTACAGCTTGGTCAGACAGATCTGAAGCTGGGTCGTAACAGTTGCTTTCTTGCATTTTTCTGCCTCTTTGTTGTTGATTATAATTCCCTGAGCACCTTAACTGTCAGATATAGCACCTCATTTCTGTATATCTACTGACCATAACTGATATTTAGTATTTTATTCCAGAACTGTTCTTTAATAATTAACACACTATGAATTTGGCTGACAATTAACACCCATTCAGTTTAGCTCCCATTTTCAGAAACATTGTTCATAACCCTGCTCTGTTCATAATCCTCCTCTGGAAATTACTTAAAATTGACTCTTAACGTTTTGAGGTATTTTGTAATGGGGAAGTAATTGTCAGGAAAGAATTTTCACACAAATTTAGTCACACCTACTTGCAGTACTTAATCAGATCCTCTCCAGTAAGGTCATAAGAGTCCCCATTAGCTCTTACTCAGCATGTAAGATCATTGACTCCCGATTTTACATATTTATTGCTGGATGGGCAAGAAGTGTCACTGCAATATATATTTGACCTACAAAGGTCCATATTCTTCTTCAGTTTCTTGGGAGTTCCAATGGAGTAGTTCACCTACCATCAGGGTAGTCTACATTCAGTGCCAGGATTGGAGCAACTTTTAGTTGCCCAGATGAGCTGGATGTGCTTTTTAGTGCTTCACCATGGCTACAGGAAATATTATCAAACATTATCCTGTGTGGGAGGGAACAATATGACAGCATCTTCCTTGATCATTTCCAGGAAAAGTTGTATCATGGTTTTTCAGGTACTATTGCTATGAATTATTACTGCCACGAGCCAAATTCCTTTTACATTTTTTTCCCTTGCTGAAAGGTGATAGTATTCCAAGTCCTGCTCTTGGTAAGACAAACCGTCTCTCTTGTCACTGCCACTTGCGTAAGCAGGGAGGGGCACGCTGGAGTTTGTAATAAAGGTTTATGTGGCAGTGTATAACAAAGCTCACATTTGTATCCTAAATTCTCTTTTCCTTTCACCCTCTTTTTTTTCCCTTCAATCTGTAGCTCTTGAACTACTTGATACTGCTTTTCCAGTCTTCTGTCTATCTTTGCCAGAAAAATGGCATTCCTTTGACTCCTCCAAGTGTTGTAGTAGAGAATATGAGATCAGGGACATTCTGGGTTTAGCTCCTTGTTTTGCTTTTTCCTCTTTTTAATTCCCCTCTGAACACTCTTGTTCATTTTATGGTTTTTGCTTGTGCTTTTATGAAGAGCTGCCTTCCATCTGACCCACCCCCCCTTGCCATTTAACTATTATACTTAATTAAGACAGAGAAAAGACTCAATTGTACTGGTTAGTTTTAAGAGTTGTGGACAAAGCTTTCCTGGGTTCAGTTATCCGTGTGGTCCAGCTGGTGGTCTAGTTTGCTGAATCCAACTAGAGATACTTCATCTGGCCAACAGCCTGTCCCTGGAGGAAATCAATTGAGCAGTACATCCTTCCTGAGCAGCTGAACATCCCTGTCTGCCCACCAGCACCCCAGACAGATGGGTGACTGCAGCTGTAAGAGAGGGTTTGAAGCAGCAAGTGCCGCTTTCTGTTGTGATGCCAACCCCTCTCAGCCCAGAACTGCTGCTTGCACCTCATTTTTTGGTACCAACCTCTGAGTCTGGCAGCCCCAGGATTTCTCCCTTCCTCTCTGTGCCTCCCTTCAGCATCACCCAGAGCCTCAGTGCTGAGCACCGGTCCTGCACCCTCCACTTCTCTGAGACCAGCTTCTCCTCAGTCGCTGCTGCCAAGAAGGTGGGAAGCTGTCGGTGGAGGAAGATGACTGCCGCTGCCAGGATCGGCGATGGGAGACTGAGACCAGCTCACTCTGGAGAAGGGTGTACGCAAGTTATGTGATGGAGCTGGGAGACCACAGATAGCCACCCCCACTCCAGTTTCCCTCTGTTAGGTGCCTCTTGCAGGCATTCAGTACACCCTGCTTTTCTCTCTCACCCATTCAGACATACATGCGTATGATGCTCATCTCCGTAAAATTTAGCCCTTAGCGTTTAGCTCTTCTCACCAGCAAAAATATACTATATGTCTATAATCAGGGACTGGTTACAGAAAGTTTTGACTAATTCTCCTGAAAGTTGGAGGCAAGCTGTGGGAGCCTTAAACACCCATGTTATTAGACTACTGTATCTATACAAGTATCATTAAGAGATAAAGCTCTTACAAAGCAAAATGTAGGAAACTATCCTGCATCGCTGTCTGGATGATTAGGATATTCCTGCAAAAGTCACTGAAGCCTGTCGCTCAGGCTTCCTCAGCCTGACAGACAGGCTTCAGTGTTGGGCAGAGCCTTTTTTAAGGTCAAACTCACTTTGAAAAACAGAAATAGTGAATAGGGATGGGAACTGGCTGGGAAGGCTCGCCTGCCACGTTTTCTAGTCCACACACCACACTGGGCAGGCTGTTATCCCTAGGCCAACCACCCTTGAGGAAAGCATGGCAATAAAACATATGCTGTGAAGCATGTTGGTTCCTCAGTGTATTTCTGTAAAGGGTAAATCCATTTCTGAGCAATGAGTCAGTGTATAGCATAGCCTGACTTGTGGGTCACTCTAGCCACTAATATAGTCAGAATGGTGCCAATGGGTTTGGTTTGTCCTCTGAGCAGTGGAGATTTCCACCTCTGCTGTGTCAGAGAGAAGAACTAGAACAAGAATTTAAGTAAAATTGGACAGAAGTTTGTAATTTCTGTCCTTCAGTAGATTTATTGTTGTGGATACTCTTCCACTAGATGCACATTGTGGGTGTAAGTTGTGTCCTCTTCTGTCTGTGAAGCTATGAAATGATTCCCGCCCCCAGTAGAAAAGGTGACACCATCACTGTGAAAAACACATGCTTACATGATCTATTTTTCTGGGTTTTATTAACTCAACATTGTCTCCTACAAATACGATTTGTCATTCACCAGAAGATTTGAAATGTAGATTTAAGTTACACATAGGTATAAAAAGCATAAAACAGCACACACGGTACCACTGTTTAGACCAGAAAACATCATGTTGTCCCACAGGTAAGAGTGCTATTTAAGCTCAGCTCTGTCACCTTCTGCCTCAGGGATTCAGTCTTCAAAGCTGCAGATGCTTCTGCTTCTTTTCCCTCAGGTTGTGAAGCCCTGCTGGCTTTCCCCTGGTGTTTCTCACCTGCGTCTGGAGTGTGGACCAGGGAACCACAGGGCAATCCTGTCCTGGTCCACCAAAGGTTATAAAACCTTGGGTTCCTACTGGCTCTTCAGAAACGTTTTCCTCCTTCTCTTAAAATTTATGTACAATATATGAAGGGATACGATTTGCCTCTTTGATTTAGACATATCTCTTGCCTCATACTTAAACAATAGCTTGAAAAATATTTTACAAAGAAAAAGAACATTGTTCATCTGAATGTCATTCATTATTATATTGCTATATTTTATACCCTATTATTAATATATACAAAATTTCTTAATTGCCTTTTACAGATGCATGGAAGCATATAATATAACAGTTTTAAAGTATCCCATTTTTAGATTTTTTTTTCTTGGCTCATGTCAATCTCTTTAATAAACTATGGTTGCTTGGAGAATATAGGAAGTATTTGGAATGTTGTTTAAAGTTTAATAATAACTGGTAGCATTGTCCATTTGCGGCCTGAACGGTTGGAGCACCTGTCAGGGCGATCTGGTAGAGATAGCAGCATCATAAGACTTAAACAATCATGGAGGGCTGTTAATGTGCAGTGTCGATGGGTGCCAGGTTCTGTTCTTTATTTGGGGCTTTTCTTTTCTTCAGCTGTGTTTTGTTGCTGTTTTCCCTCTGTTCTCGGTTTTGTCTTCGGGCTGCTCGCCCTTTGCTTTCCTGTCTTGTCTCCTTGCTTTCGTCTTTGTTGGACTTTTTTCTCTTCTCCTCCCTATTTTTTTTCCCTGCAATAAAAATGATGGCACATTAGAAGATTTGCTCAGCCTATTGCAATTTCTGACTCCCTCGCTTTGCCATAGCCTGTAAAACCGGCCCTGGATTAGCACTTCCATTAGAAGCTGGACACCAGTACTAGTGTTTACAAATGTCCAACTCTTCATCAAACTACTAAATTTGGCTGCTGGACTAGCAGTCTGACTCTGAGCAAAGAGCCAAGAGCTCCCTGGGGAGTCCCGGTGCTTTAGAGCTGGTACAAATATCTCACACACTCATAGCCTGTCTCCCACAGACAGGGTCACAGCTCCATGTGCTCCACCAAAACACAATTGGTTGGGGGACATCTATGACTGAAGCCAGGTAGCATTAACTACTGACTGGTCTAAATTGGGCTGGGACCCAGAGCATATGGTGAGAGGAAATTAGCCATCATGTTACTCCCCTTCATTGCCAATGCTCAGCATCTACATCTTTTAAAAATCCCTCTCCCCTCCCTTAACCCCCACCACAGCCACATCCCAGGAGATTCTTGGTATTGCAACATGAATCCCATGACAAAGTCTCAGCTCCAGCACAGGTATGTGACCCTCTTCGGAATAAAAAGTGGTGTTCCAAGGCTCAAGTCAAGCTTTAGACCATCATTACAAAATTAGGTATTCAAGTACTTTATTGCTTTAAATACTTAGAAAGGTAAAATGTTGAGGATTTTGTTACTGCTACAGACCTCTCCAATAAAGCTTCCTGTCCCCTTAGGAACATTAAAACTTTGTGTATTGGCTGTGAAGATGATACCAGATAGTGCATTTATTCTTGGACATAAGGAAGAAATTCTTTACGCTGAGTGTGGTTTGACACTGGAACAGGTTGCCCAGAGAAGTTGTGGATGTCCCATCCCTGGAAGTGTTCAAGGGCAGGTTGGATGGGGCTTTGAGCAACCTGGTCTGGTGGAAGGTGTCCCTGCCCATGGCAGGACGGTTGGTACTAGATGATCTTCAAAGGTCCCTTCCAACCCAAACCATTCTGTGATTCTATGGTTCTACTCCTTCTATTAGCTTTACAAACCAATGTAGGTATGCCATTGCAATAAACTTGTATGTACGCACAAGCCTAAAACAGATTAGATTTGTTCTCTGTGGAACTGGTTCATCTACTGAGCTATGCAGCTGAAATTCACCTGTGGTTAGATGAATCCCAGTGAAGTCTTCAAAAGCAACCTCACTTGAGATTTTCATCATACAATGTCATACTGACCTGTATGCCTCCTTACGTGGAGAAATTTCTGGACAAGTATTCAAAAGCATCTGCCCAAACTCTGTTTTATGCTATCCTGGTAATGATACTAACAAAAATAATCTATCCCTCTTTGTTACAGCAAAAATACTTCTTGCTTTTAAATAGCAACAGAGATAATCCAGGGTTTCCTACACTAATGTTGGGGGAGTTACACAAACCTGGCAATAGCTCTTGCTGTTGAGGGTGCTGAATGCAATGAATTGTGTCCATTCCAGACTCAAAACCAGAGCTGGGAGTTTTTGGTGCCTCGATGGGCTCTGTGGGAGTAGGTCACAGTGGGGGAGCAGGTGCAGGGGCAGCGGCTTTGTTCTGAGAACTGATGACCATCCAAGGAGGAGTAGGTCAGATAAAGGAAGAGAGATTCAGAGGAGGTGAAGAGAAGGCAGAAAGCAAGGAGTAAGACTAAAATGTAAGGATATGCTGTATCCTCTTCTTGTTGTGTAGCTCTATGGGCTTATTTTACAGCTTCTCCATTCCTTACCATCACAGTCTGAGATCGCAGAGCAAGGGAAGTTTTAGATACAAGTGTTAAGTCAAGTAGGGGCAAACATCTGCCTTTCTCATCTGTTGTTTCTGAAACATGCAGTAAAGTTTTAAATGTTAAACGGCACCTCAAATTTTAGGTAACCAGTCAGAGACTACCCCAATATATGCCCACATACCTGCAGAATCTCTCTCTGAATTTGGCAATACCATCTAAGATGCCCAGAGGAGACCGGCAGCATGGGCTTGCGAGGCTCAGCAAGAGCTACCACCACTGGGAGAACTGGGAGAGCTCCATGCAGAAGCGAGCCTGCATCTTACCCCACTGTAATGCTGTCTCTGTACTAATGGGTAAATGACAGTATGGAATTTCGTTCCCGTGGTTTGTAAATAGAGTTGGCCCAAGATTAAATGTTATTTGAATGGAAACTGTCCAGACATTCAGTGTTTGACATTGTTCACTTGATGATTAGCCAAAATCCTTCAGCTGTGACTTTCTAGCCACAATTCTTTAAGTAAGTTGGAATGACATTTAATGGTTTCCCTTCCAGTCATGGATCAAGATGTATGCATTTATATGTATGTCTGCGAAGATACTAAGAATACACTATCTCTGTCTAGCTAGAGACTTATCTAGGCATGGCTTTGCTGTTTCTGTTTTAATCAGACTGGTGTCATTATAAGGGACAGGCAAAACTGATCTCTGGAAAGAACTTAAAACTCCATCCTAATTCTCTTCTGCTCTGAGGATAACTAGTTTGGAGTCTTCTGTGCAATTTTATACATGGTTTAATGCCATCATCTGCATGCTGTTGCCATTTGTGAAAGGAACTGCCCTCTAGACCTGTGCTGTTCTGGTAATGCCATACAGCATAGAAGGGTCATCTTTGTCCAGGCTGTTTGCTTAGCTCCTTTCACCACTATATTGGTGGTGGTTTTTATATGACAATATAATGCTACTTCCAGTCAGTCCTTGGTTCAGTTTAGACCCAAGGGAAGATTCTACCAGCAATTATCTGCTAGCATCTGGGGGTAGCTGGAGCCAAATTCTTACATGCATCTCTCCCCCTGTTCATATCCCTGCACTCTTCTTCCCAGAGTTTTGTTCCTGAATGTTTTTTCTTCTTCTTACTACTTGCTGAAGCCCACTTCATAACAGCACATTGAGCTGGACACCAGAAGTTGTGGAAATTCATTGGAAATTTGGGCATTTGGCTATCTGTGAAATGCAAAGTGCAAAAATGACATGGGCCATTACGTTTACAACTTCACCTCTGAACTACTTTGCATTTGAAGAAGAGGCAAGGACAGCATTCAGACTGAAGCTCACCGAAGAAGTAAATGACGCGACGATGTAAGTTAGGAGAAAACGTTCTCCTGAAATTTCCGTTTCCCTTGTGAAGAATGTTGTTGTTAGAAAACCCCTCTGCGTTTGAACATGTAACTTTTCATGCATCTCTCTCTCTCTCGCTGTTTTTTCACGCGGCTGTACCGCATTCACAGGCCGGTCTCCTCCCCCCCCCAGCCCCGCCCCGGGAAGCGAGCGCCGGGGCCGGGGCCGCCCGCTAGGGGGCGCCGCAGTGCCGCGGCAGGCGCGGGCGTGCGCGGGAGCCGGCGGGGGGAGCCCGGCGGGCGGAGGGGTTTTTTTTTGGGGGGGGGGTTGAGGCCGGCGGCCCCTCTGCCCTCGGGGGCCGGCTCCTGCGAGCCGCGGGGGGAAGCAAACGGCTCCGCATGCGTGGAGGTTTCCTCCTCTCTAGCGTGGAGCTGTTTTTTCAGGAGTTAGCAAGGAGCGTTTCCTGTCCAATTCCCGTCCTCCGCGCTTCGCCTGGTGTTGTGTCTTCTCTCTGCGCTTTATAGCGCGTACGCGATAAACTTTTTTTTTGTATGCCAGGAAGAGGATATAAAAAAAGGCAGCGTGTTGTGCCACAACATGGGAATATTGTTTCCTGATGGGTTATAGAATTCTCTTACAGTGGTGACTAACGCTACTAACGTTTATGTCCTCTTAACGGATTCAATAAAACCTTTCAAAATTAAAAAAAAAGAAAACAGAGGGTAAGTCTTTTTAAATAGGAGATAGTCAAACATTTTCCAAGAGAATGTTTTGCTCATGAAGATGTGGATTCATGAGATTCTAATAGTTCTGTGAAGTAATTATTTGGCATTAAAATAGCTTCTATTCCAGAACCGAAACTGCACAGCCAACTGTTCTGGAAGAATTAGTCTGTAGGCACTGTCCAGTGAATTTTCTTGTGGATAAGGGATACTTCACTACTTCTAATAATAGCGACTTTATATATTGAAGAAAGTCTACAGACGTGCTATAATTTCGAGAAGTGCAGTAGTTCAAATTAAATGCAGACGTGAAATTAATTCGGAGAACAGTATAATTACATGTCAAATCAGCTTAAACATGCTGAGTTCTTGTTAATCTAATTTATAGCCCCTGGTCGAAGAAATCCCTGCGTCAGTATTTATGCATCTGTGGCTGAATACATCTTTAAGTATGCAAGCCAGAGTATTTCAGAGAAGTCTTTGCATTATCGCATCAGATGTGGTGTTTCCACTAGACCTGTAGCTGTATTTTATGGAGTAAAGGCAGGAAGGGTTGGTGGCGACTTGGGAGAACTTGATACTTAAGGGTACCATGTGAGAGAGAGTTACTTACTGAAAAAATCACAGCTGACATGGATTAACTACTGCAGGTTCCAGATTTCATCTACTTTAGGCATTGTCACTTAGTCCCACCCTATTATATGCAGCTGTAATTACTACAGGGAACTCAGAGCAGTGTATTTATTCACTTGTCCCTTCTGTGGGCACTAAAACCCCAAACCACTGTAGGAAGGCATAAAACCTGACTCTGCAAACTGCTTCACTTTGGTGGGGGAGCTGTCACAGGGTAGGTCTCATGGAAAAACCCCAGAGGGATGAGAATCTGGTGTCAACCATTTGGGATGATCGTATTTCTTTTGGAGAGATCACTCCCACAGAGAAATTTACCCTGGGAGAGCAGAAGGGGCACGAGGAGTCACTGAATAGCGCCTGGCGGGTTTGCAGCCACCGACGTAATTGGCCCCTATCTGGGAGGGTCCTGGCGCTTCTACTGTGCATGTCACCACGGACCACAAAATCCTCCCCACTACACTGTAGTAAGCTGAAGAGCTATAATAAAAGACCACAAGCCACAGCTGTAACGTGCCACAGTGTTCTTTGACACCCCTCACAGCCTCGGCTGACCTCTCAGCGCTTTCCTAGCTCCTGGAGCACTGTTAGCACTGGTGCTCCAGTACCAGTGCCCCAATACCTCCAAAACCCATGAGGTACGGGGACAAAACTTGGGGGCTAAGTGCCACCACCCTGTGTCGCCCTCCTTCCCACCTATCTACTCCCTTCTCAGAGACTTTTTCTACTCAGTCTGTCACCCTTTCCTCATGATGGGACCTGGACAACAGCAGTATGACAAGTACTGAGTGAAGAGACCGGTAAGAGGAGCGTGCCCCAGGCTCTAAACCCACTTACTACAGCACCGTCTACAATACAGTCATGTTATATTATGCAAATGAGTAGATCACTCATTTTCCAGAAGAATGACACATTTTTTTTCTGGAACACGGGCTGTAGCATGTACTCACACTGCTTGCCAAGATAACAATCCTCCAAACCCCCAACTGCCCAGTGATGCAAAGGACCTTCTCCTTTCATTCACAAGCCATTAGCGGCTGATTCATCTGGTTCCTCTTTTGAAGTTTAAACAGCATACCTTTCTTATCAGCAATCATTGTTTTCCTAGTTAGAGTTGCGCTATTTTATAATCACTAGATTTTCAGGTGACCAGAGTGGCGAGGGTCAACAACTTCAGAATTACCTAGGTGCTACACGGCTCAGTGCGTTTCCTGGCCTTACTTACTCTTGAAGATGCACCAACTGCTGAAGTGAATATGGGTAAAAATTTTAAAGGCCCTAAAGTCCAAAGGCATTCAAGGAGCAATTAATTTGGCCAAACCTAGGTTCTCCTGCCGTTGTGATGCCTGAGGACAGCCTACCTGGCTGCCACATACCAGTCCAGATGGATACAGGTCTTAAGGCCTGTGTCATATCCACAGTCCTGTATAGTGATCTTAGATAACCCAAGATACCTCAAATGATACCGACACTTACGGCTGAGCAACTGCATTAGGGGACTGAGTGACTAACTCGTACTTATGTGCCCTATCTCCTATTGAAAATGGAAATACTTCTCTAGATGTAGACTCTAGGAGCCTGAAACCTACAGAAGTCTTGCTACGAGATTTAGGATCCTTGAGCTTCATTTGCCTCTGAAAATAGGATCTGGACTACTAGATTGCATTCACTTGAAAAATGTTCTTATGTATGTTGTGTGTGCTAGCCTGTCCTTGCAAGAAGAGGACAAGGCTGAGGCAGGCACGTTAGGGGGAACGAGAAAGTTGTGTCTAAATACAAGAAGAGATCAGGCCTGTGCAACCGCCATTTGCATAAAGCAGGCAGTGAGGAGAGAGAGGAGGCTGAGCAGATCAGCTATGTTGAGACAGGAGATGTCAGGCTTTGCTGCTGTAGCAGATAAAGAGCAAGTAGTATCCCGTTAGGTGTATGGGAGGTAGGAAGGGATCATTCCTGCTTTGGGCTGCTTGGGAAATGACACTGCTACGCTCCTGAGCTCATAAGCAAGGCTTATGGAAAGACCCTGGCTTAACTGTCTTGTGATGACCTCTTTGCAATAGAAATGGGTTGGATCTGCCTTTCCTGTGCCACAGAAAAGACATTGCCAGTTCCTGAAAATACAAGAATATCCTCCGGTCAAAGAAGCAGCCAGAGGAGGAGGATTTCTATAATGAGTTCTGTTTGCTGTTTGCGGAGACATTTACTGCTGTCTCTTCAAACCAGAGCCTGTGGGGATTTATTTTCTTTGCACTTGTCTGTTGGGACTAAGGGAATTTGTTAGCAGCCTTGTTTTAATCAGGACTAATGTTGTGCTAACAACAGCAATTTTATAATTACATAACAGTTTTCATCTTACAAGAACCCACAGCTTATAAACCCTGAACACAGCTTCCAAAGACAGGAAAGCAGTGGCTATTTAGCAGAGCAGAAAACCACTCCACATTGCTTAGGATGGGAAGTGATATACACCACGCTGGTATTTAGGAAAGTGACATTTTCTTGCCGAGCTCGCTTTGAGATTTTTAATGGTGGCTTCTGAATGGGATTTGATTTTGACAGCTCTCCTAAGAGCGGCAAAAAGGTAGATGAGTGTCTAAATCCACCTTATAAGCCTCTTTTAAGACTAATGGAATCAGATACCAATATAAAGATTGGTGACAGTAGCAACTGTTACACCAAAACCCCTTACCCTGTTGTTGGAGCGTCAGGATATTGGCAGAAATCTATAATAGCTTGTTTTCCTTTTAGGCATCAATAATCCAAGCCCTCCCGTTAGCCCGGATTGAGGTCATAAATATAGTCCTTTTTAGAGACTTAGTTCAGCTGGTGCAGGCTTTTGAGCAAACCAGAAATAAAAATGTGATGCTGCATTATGTCAGACCCGCATGTTTAGTCTGCCTCTCTAGAAATAATCAAGAAAAGTTATACATGATAAGAGACAGATGCTAGTGCCTCAGCAGACATTTGAACTCTTTCTAGTACAATGGTAAAAAGGAGAAAACACCCAAAGAAACTTGTTTCTTTAGTACTCAAATTTGTACTTGGAGTGCTCTGAAGGGTGGGATAAACAAGAAAAGACGTTTTCCTTGGCTTTACTTAAACCGATCGCATTAATGTAACCTGCCAGTTCAGAAGATGCTGATACGACCCCAATGTTTGGATGCATCCATAAGAATGCCTTTTTCCCTAAGTGACCATGGCTTGGATCTGGGCTATACCGATGACTTAGTACCGATCCTGGAGGGGATTTGCGAGTGCCGACTCCAACACTTGGGCCAGGCCAGCAGTTCCTGCCCCGGTACTAGACACCAGGGCCAGGGAACCCGGGCGTCTTCCACTGTTTCATTTGCTGGGGTAGGTGCAGCTATATGTTCCCTCTGGAGCCCCCTCCTTACATCTCCTTAAGTTTCCTGATGTGCCAGGAAGGTAAAGGAAGACGAGGAGTCAACAGGATGCGCCTCTGGCCCTGCTCTGCACGGTTCACTTGTCCCCTCCGCCCTAAGCATGGTTTGTTTGCATTCCCGCCTGGGGTGACACCTGTGCTGACAGGTAGACGGGAGCCCCTGCGCATCCCACAGGTAACCCAGGCCAGCCTGATGGATGGATCAGCCGGTCGGCTGTAGCAGGGGGATGGCAGTCCCTGATGGATCCACTCAGCAAAACCATCAGCCCAGAGCCAGGGTGCTATTACTTAAATTCGCCAGAAGCCCGATTCTGCCCTCCGTTGTACTTGCTCAAACACTCAGAGGTCACCAAGGTTGGTCTCTGGTGTAAATGAAGGGAGAACTTGCTTTCAAGGATACTTTTCAAAACAAGGTGTTGAAAAATGACTGTTTCTTTCTGTTCTGTGTCTCCAGTGTGTGTGTACTATTTCAGCTGGCCAAAGCATTGATCCTTCCCTCTCTAGGTAGTGCCAATATTTCCAAATACATTTTCATGCTGATTAAAATGACAGGTCAGGTTTCTAAATTTCATACAGATCAGGGACTCCAAAGGTCCCCTTTCAAAAAGGGTGACATGACATTTCAATTTGGCCATCTCCATATGTTTCTGAAGAGTTTTTCTCACCTACTGAGAGGATACCTGGCAGTTCACCAGGTAGAGAGCAACTTGTAGAGAAGGGAATTGGGATCACCAAGACTCTTGGGCTGCCTTTGAAAAAGGCTTGGGAAATTTTTATGCCAAAGTGATTCAGAGCTTAGCCCTAGGAAGCTCGGGGAACTCAGGTGACCAGGATGCTGTCAAAGGGATGTCAGGTTTTCAGGCTTTCGAGTCCTTGTCAGCCTGCCAGGTGCGTTGCCAAAGGCCAACCCAATGGACAAGCTGGCAGGATACTAGACAGAAGCGTAACACAAAGGCAAAGTTGTTTCAAAACCTGCCTACTCTCCACTGGGGCTTCATTGAAATCAGCAAGTTTCTGGGAAATGTGATGACTTTGGTAATCTGGTATTTTCCATTCCTTTGGAAAATTCAGCCCTATAAAATATTAAAAAAAGATTTCTAAGTAGGGGTCATGAAGGACATGCATGAAAAAAGCTTGAATGCAAATGTTTTAACACTGCCCGTAAGTTTTCAATTTAAAATGAATCACAGATAGAAATTGTCCATGTAAATTTTATCCAGTCTGTCTTGTCTTCCTCTTTTTTTTTTTCCCAAGAATGTGATAAGTTTATTCTTTTTAAATCCCTCTGGGAACGAACTGTGCATTTAGAGCTGTTTGTAGTAACACAGGCTTTGCACACTGAAGTGTGCAAAGCACCCGGCTTTATGAGTAGCTTGAATTGGAATGTGAAAAATGAGTATGCCATGTGACAGTGCATCACTGCAGCTCACTTCAATTAGTATACTTTATAAACTGACCACCACGCCATTCAGATCGGATATAAACGGGTCGCATGGCCCAAAGGTTAGAGGAGATGCAGCCTCTCATGACAGAGGGCCATCAAGTGCTAAGGAAAGTCTGTAACCCCTTAGCCACCCCACTGGGAGATCTGCCCTGCGTCCTGTCTAGCATGGTTCCCACCAGCAGTATACAATGGCAGTTCAGCAGAACTTGCTGTAGGCATGTTTTATTTTTCTGCTTGGTGCTTGGCTGGTGTTGTAAGAGTGCTCCAGCAGTGCTGGTAAATTGGTGATGATCCTAGGCTTTACACTTCCAGGTGTGCCTGTGGGGTGTGCACAGCCCATATGGCAGGGCTGGTTACAGAAGCCGAATTGTAGGGCTGCAAAAAGGTTCTAGGGAACCCGAAGCAAAAGTTCAGCGAGTGATATTTTCTGTGCTACGATGTATTGCAAGAAGTCAGGACTTTCTCTAGCCTCTGAAAACTGGGACTGTGGGGACCAGCAGTGTCTCTTTCCAGCTGCTTCCTACCTCCAGATGAAGCAGCCCACTGTATAGTCAACTAATAGGTTCACGCTTCTCTTCAAAACTGAGTAACTAATCACTTTCCTGCCCACTCCAAGAACTTTTACCTTAGTCAAAAGGAGAAACTACTCACTATTTCTACAGATCTGAGAGCCACCTGCTTTTGCTAGCAACTCCTTAGGCACTCTTTCAGAACATCTGAGACCAACCTTGTAGCCACTAAAACCAATAATATTTTGCAAGCGTCTGGAATGGCATGCTCAGAAACACTTTATAGACTGTCATACAGAAGTGTAGAAATCTCAGGGGCAAGAAAACAACACAGTTGGTGCACACGTACTGTAGTAAGATACTAAAAGGAGCAGGATGCTTTGTCCAAAGAATCCAGACCAAATAGACCCTGACTCCAACCTCAACCAGAAACTCTAAGAAGTTACTTAAAATTGTTCTTGTCCTTTTGAAAGTGTTACTCAAGATGTCTCTATGTCAGGGAAGTTAATTTATGTGCTCTGAAAGAGTGAGTTGCTTTCAGTTAGAAAACAGAGATTCCATCAACCTTAAGCCTGTAGCATTCAGAGGGATTCCCAGAGACTCTTCCATCTCCATATTGCATCTTCCACTGTAATCACACTTAAGAGATTTATCCATCATAGATTTAGTTTAATTTAAGACTACTGGGGAAAAAAATCCAGCAACATAAAATATGCTGTGGCTGGGAATGTGATCCTTTGTCACAGTGACGAACCTTTTTTTTTTCTTTATCATACAGTCTTCATGTGACTTCTTTAGGTTCCGCAACTGTAAAATGCAGATAAGAGTTCCTTAATTTTGGTAAGTGCTTTGGGATCTGTGGATAAAACCCACTACTCCTGCAAATCAGAGCCACTGAAGTGGACAGAGAGTCCTCCTTACTTCAGTTAATGTTTTGAAGGACCAAACATCATGCTTCAATCAAATACAGAGCTCAGGATCCTTCTTTACAGAGTATCGTTTCCTTGCTCATGCTTAAATGTAGCAGGGGCTGGATCACCCACTGGCGTTCCCTCCCACCACCCACATCCGTACAAGAAATAAAGTCACTTCTTCTGGATTTAAACTAAATCCTTCTGGTTTAGCAATGCACATTTCTACTTAAGCAATAAACATCTGTCGTCTGCCATTCATTAATATTAATTATAAATGGTCACTAGCTCATGGGATCCAAGTCCACCAGCTGAGATTTTTCCACCTTTGACCTTGTTAGGGTTTGTATAAAAAGTGTTCAGAAGGGTCCTTCGAAGCTCGAAGCCAACAAGAAGTGCAATTTGCAGAGTACAGCGTTTAGATTACGCATTAGAACAAGGGCCGTCAGAAGGGGTGATGGGGAGCAGGGGAGGGAGGGAAGGAGGGAATACAGAGCCTGAAACAGCGTTCCTTTAAATGCTTAAGAGTTTTAGACCTTTCTGCAGACTAATGACAGGGAGAGGCATTGTCCATAATGAAACTGGCCCATCCATTAAACATTACTGTAAATGAAAGGTTGCATGAATTAAAGGTTGTTCATCTCATGTTTCAGGAATGTAGCTGTGTTTCATGTCCGAAGCCTGTTTTCCTTTTAAATGGAGTTCTTCAGATGACAAATGAGAGAGAGAATTTCAGAAAGCAAATGGGCAGAAGTAAATACATGCTTAGGAACAAAGCAGAGACATAACTGTAGCTGTAAATCTTTATACTGGGGCTACTGTTTGCCGTAGATATTGGGGAGGATTAGATTAGATTTGAGAAATTTCATTACTGGGTCATTTTGCTTGTAAACCAAAAAAACAGTAGAAAAATCCCTGCAGTTAATTGTTAAATTCTAGCATACTATCACCTGTATATGCTTCACTCATGGAGTGCTGGTTAATTCTTTTGCTACTATTTTGGATTTCAAGGAACTAAAAAAAGAAAATTTAGGAAATGCTTTTCCTGAATTCTGTGTGGCCACTGCATCTTTAAATGATAAATGTTGTGGGGGGTTTTCTCCCCTTTAATTTCTTGCTACTGCAAAATTGCTTCAACAAATATTACTGAAAAATAATATTTGTTTGCATCAGTCCTTAAAATTAGCTCATTTTTTTTCAGGCCTAAGCATACAGGAATATACTCCTCATGGGCCACATCTTCATCTGCTCTTAAAATATTCATAGCTTCATTGGCAGAGAGGTGCTAGCTTACTTCTCTGGTGAATTAGTGTAACAAAAGTTCACTGAAATTTTCTGTAAGAAAATCCAGCCCTATACTCTTCCTATAACAATGATTCAAAGCTGCCGAATGCAAAGAGGAACATGAACAGATATCTCAGCAATGCAAATGACTAAACTGGACAAAAAGGAAGTTGATTTCAGTTCTTTGACTCAGGCCCAAATAAAAGTCTGAGCTTGGTAGAGACAGCAGGAGGCCTTATACTGATGTCAATGGAAAGAGATACTTGGATTTGTGCTCTGATTTGTGCAGCACGCTCGCTCTCTCTGTGGAAGTCTTACAGAAGGCAATAGGCAAGAAAAAATTTTGTAGAAATTTTGTAGCAATTTTAGAAACGCTTATCAAAGCGTTATATAGTCCCTTACTAGGCTATGAAGCTGCACTACTATACTTAGACTGTCTCTGATGGATGTTTGTCTAACCTCCTTAAAAATCTTCCATGACAGAGATTCCCACAACCTCTCTCCTGATCTTTACAATCCCTGATAATAACAGTGGATGTTATCATCTCATTGGGAATGTTCTGAAGCTCCTTTGGACCTTTACAAAGGAAAGTTATGGCAGCGAGTGTTTTCTTTTTCAATGTTAGGAGGTTGGAAGAGAGCTGGGAGGTGGCAGCCTAAGCAGACCAAAGGCTACATCAGGTGTCAGAGCTGGCAGGGAGAGCAAGCTGAGAAGAGACGACGAGGCTGGAGATGCAGAGACCTGGGTGGGGAAAAGCAAACATAGCTGCCTGGGTGGGGAAGAACAGGCAAATATCCAGAAAGATGAGGAGAAACAGCAGCCCAAAAGCGCTCCTTTGTTTTCACTTTGTTACAAAGGAATGCTGAAAAATCCCTTCGTTACGGCTAGGTCCAAAGTACTCTGAAGTCAGTGGGATTTCAGTGGGTCTTGGATCAGGCCCTTTAAAAGAAGGGCAGCTGTAACACAATAATGTCTGAGTGCCATTGCTGTCCACGGCTGGCAGTGTTATAACAGCATTGCTATACATGGAAGTGTTCCACAGACCAGGATTTAGCTGATTAAACAGTGCTGCATGTGTCACCATTAGACTTGAAACATCCACTGCCTGATTTACTCTGTAGCTCACATACCCCAAATATTTTGCATTCTTGGAGTAAATTTGATAGATGTGCCAGCAAACTTCTCTCTTGCATTTGTTCTTCTTTCCAGGACACACGGGCCAAAACATTGAGGGGTTTAGATCTCCAGGTGGCAAGGGCCGGGTGAGCCCTGCTGTCAGCAGCTGCTTTCCTTCACCTTTACTTTGTGGCAGTATTGCCCAAAGGTGAGAAAACAACTTGCCATGGTCTTCTGGAGAGTCAAGAGAAAGAAGTTGTCAAGATACCTTGCTGTGGCACACAGCCTAGAAGAGGCTCATTTCCTTTTCCAGCTGTGATAAAGGTGTCCCTCCCTCAGAAAGAGGTCCTTAAAGCACTAGAAGTTAGGGCAAGGACTTCGGAAGCATCAGCTGCGAGAAGTGATAGAAAGACCGGTGTGGAGAGAAAGACGGGTACGTGAGGATGTGCAGGCAGAGCAAGGAAGTGATGTGGTGTAAGAGAGAACGATACTCTGCTCTTTTGCGCCGGGAGGGGAGAGTGGCCACGGTTTCCTATTTGCCTCTCCTTGAAACTCGACAATGTGAAGTCGCTGAAGGTGAAGGTGCCATGGATAAGTCAAGTACAGCTGTACCAGGGAAGAAGGCCAGAGACCAGGCAGACTCCTGCTTGACTGCACAGCATAACTGGTAGTTTGTTTTAGGACTCTGACCCTGCAAGAGCTGTCCCTCTTCCCCAGTCAAATCCGTGATGGAGGGGATAGCCCCGGCTAATTCGGATGCAAGCCAGAAGGTGGCCCTTGGCCTTGGCCAAGGAACGGAGCTTTGCCTGCTTTTCTTCAGCAGCATAGACATAGATGCGGATCTTGCCTTCTAAAGCTGGAGCTGCTCCTCTGAATCCCAAACACGTTTATTCAAGAGGGAAGATTTTAGGCAGGTGCTGGGAATTTGGTGCTGGATGAATACCTGATAGGCACTTTGGAAGGGGAAGTAAGAGGGGTTTGTGAGAGGTTTGTATTCCCTCCTGTTTTTCCTACAGAGCTCGGTTATCTAAAAGATAGTCAGCCAGCCAATTCTGGAGCACAAGGAGACATCAGAAGGGAAGATCAGAATGAGAACAAGAGCTGATTTCTATCCCTTATTTGGTTTAGTGATCTGAGGAGAACAGCTCTCACAGCCTTCACATTTTAATAGAAGAATGCAATCATTTTTTTTCTGATTCACTTCCCTTATGAGAGCAATTGACCACATGCTTCTTTCTCAGCTTTGACACCGTTCCTGTTAATACGAGGTTGATGCTGTTTACCAGCAGCGTGTCCAGCACATTTTTTATAGCATGCTCCAGAGGACCTCAGGGCAGCTGAGCAACCTCCCCTCCGCTCCCAGGCCCCCCAGGACAGGGAGGAGATGGAAGGCGGCAAGAGAGGAGCTGGCAGCAGGAGAGGAGAACATCTGAGGAGCACAGAGACAGCGTCAGCCCAGCACCCTGCAGGGCTAAAACCAAATTTTGATACCTGAGGGTCTGACAGGTTGGCGTATAGCCACAGCCATTTTCAGCCTGGCTGTTCATTTGAGGTGCATATTATTCAGAGAATACAACCTTGGCATGGTACACATGCACACAGTGTGTGCATACGTGTATAGTACCACGCGTGCAGAGACACACAGCGTGTATGTATTACCTGCCTGCGTGGTTGATACGTGTCTGTCAGAACTGGGAGGTATGATGAGAATTTAATGTTCACACTAACACAAACAAATGTACTTTTAGCAAAATGCAATATTACTATTAATTAGTTCAGATTTTAAGGTCTCAGTTTGCAGGTAGCAACCTAATAAGACTCTCAAAACTGCCTGTGATTAAATTTTGAAAATGCTATGATTAAAGTTTAAAAATGGCTTGAATTGTACAGCCAGTACATCCTCTACTGTTAGCTATTTTGGATCCACAAATCGCTCCGACTCATATCAGTCCTATTTTTCCCCTCTTAATGCTTCTCACCCAGATCTCTTTTCTAGATCATGCCCCTGTCCCTGTGCTGTCCGTGCCCTGCCTCGCTCAAGGTATTCCTGGGACGCCATTTCAATTCATGTTCCAACTAGTGGATTCCCAGTCTCAACAGCCTTACTCTTGGGGGCTGGAAATGTGTTAAAGTTAAAGAGTCAAAACCCCTGCAAGGAAAGGAAATGAGAGGTCCTCTTGGCAGCAACAAACAGAAAATAAACAACCAAACTCTTCACAAGACAGATTCCTCAATTATAGTAACTCGGGCTCACAAAGGCCAGAGTTATGACCCATTGGCGTATGCAGTATGTAAACACGGGGATGCAGTAATTAGCTTTGTGTTCATTTTGAGGCTTCAGAAGTCCTGTGACCTGCCACGGAGTAAGGTCATTAACCGTAACCACACTTGTGACCTTCACACAGGACACCCCATCTCTCACAGTTATACGAGCGAACTGTGCACTGTGATGTCTCCCCGGCTCACATGCTCTAGCCCTCTTGTTTTAAATGCCACTGAGCTATACGTGCGGGAGAGGATGTGACTTTTGGGATGAACTGTGATTGGAATATCTTACTTTCCCACGTAACAATGCTTAGGACTTAAATGTGATTAAGTAAAAATACTCAGTACCAAAAATACCCAGATTTTCCCCCAATTCCTTTTTTTTTTTTTTTTTTTAAATCAGAACAATTTGTTTAAAAATAATATACTCAGGAATTATCGGACTGTGTGGGCCTCCATTGCCCTAGGAAGAGACTTTTATCTTTGGTGTGTGGAGTGTGTAGGGACAGACTATTCATAGCTTGTTCTGTAAAGGGTAATTCACCTTTGAATAAGCAGGTGTACAGCCATTACTAGATGCTTACTAACAAACACAATAAAACACTGCTCTAACCTTGATTTTGCCAACACTAAATGAAATTGGTATTGGGAATGAGTATTCTTCAACTCTACTTTTTGTTTTACTGACTCGTGGATCCCCTGAAACATGCTATCTTGCTTACAGAGTCAGCCTGGGTGAACCTTGGTTTAGATTTTGCAGTGTTGCAAAGTCATTACCGTGCAGATGGAGAAAATGTGCCCTTTAATTTAAAAGTTAGCGGGTAAAAGTCCAGGTCACTCATACTAGGCTGTCCTTAACAGTCATTGGAAAGAAACAGGCACTTTCAGGAGGCAAATTATTTTCCCCTTCTTAGAATCCATCTTACAGTGTCATGCATCCCCCTCCCCAGGTGCAGTTTTAACCCCTCCATTAACACGACCTTGCTTTGACAAAAACAACTAATTTTTAGCTGTCTAGCTTATGTGCAGTGAATCCCGTCATGCTCTTGCCAAGCCTATGGAGGCTCAGTGGAGTCCCAGTTTGTCACTCCTTGTCTGAATTCTCAGATGGCAGACCCCTCTCCATGAAAATCACATCCATGTCAAATTCAGATTGTCCAGTGTGACAACAGAGCTCAACAAAATGCACAAGGAACTGTTCCAGAGGCCTGGCAGTCCAGAGTTTTGGGGGAAAAATAGGTATTACCACATGAATAAACACATTGATGTGGCACATACCTATGCAAGTCTTAAGTGGCTACATAGGAATTTCTGTGGGTTGTGAAGATCATGAAACCCTGATTTTCTGTGCCATGATTCAAAACCTATACAAAGAAGTGTTGAAACTCCCACTGATTTCAAATGGTTTCCTTCGCTACTGTACTCCCGTGTACCTTTTAAAATGTAATGCAACTTACACATCTTTTAATTTAGTAGGGGATTTCTTCTTTTTCTTTCTCTGTTTTGCCTGGGACAGCTTAGCTGACTGTTAATGAAATTAGTGCACCTCAACTGGAGGTCAATTGCAGAAACTTTTCTTTGTGAGAAAGACTAAAGGGACAGCTTAGTTCAGACTCCAGAGCCCTCTGTGCTCCGTTGTTACATGGATCCATATGGCATCAGAGCATGTGCATTAGAGTGGGTAACTCAATGAGATTAAGTTAAGTAAGTGAAATTAGTTTATTGCCTAATATTTTAAGTTTGTTAGTATTAAGTTACATTGTGTTCAGCTAAAGTAAATTCTTGATTAATGGCTTGGGATTTTTAGCTGAGTGGTGGTTTTGGAAATCTGATGGATACCTGATAGGATTCCTTCCTCACACCATAGCCAACTGAAGACATTTTCAGCCATGATCTAATTAATATGTTTGAAGCATTATGCAGACATATAGCAATAAAGGGGGGAGGAACTAGTTCAAAGAAACAGCAGAGATGACCTGAGTCTCAGTTCTCTCAGCTATTCAAATCAAACCTGTTTTTTTATATTCACATGTATGCAGTGCAGGATAGAAGCATTTCTTTTACTTTATTTCCCCCAGATATATACACTTCCTCATTAAAACTGCTCAACAACAAATCCCGTTCCTGCGGTTCCCTTCTGTTCACCAGTCTGCATCTGGAATTCAGCTCCTCATCAAAAAGACACTGCTTTCTCTCTTATTCTTGTACACTAAAAAGAAATCACAGCATAATGTCTGAATTCTCCTTACAGCACAAACCATTAACTGACAAGCTACCTTGCCTCCAGGAGCTTGCAGTCTTGTGAATTTTGACTACAATTGCCCCTCTTCCTTTCATAAGACATTTGCTTTCAGACTCTACAAGGTGACAATTCCTACACTCCACAGTGAAAAAGAAATATGCTGTTCTACATTCATCCCACCGTTGTCTTCATGTCTAATGCTTGAATTTTTGCCTGTCAGGAACAGGAACTTTCTTTGGTCTGTGTTTGCACGGAACTGGATGCAGTTAACATTAGTTCTCTCCTTTGAACATCTAAATGCCACTAACATGCAAATGAATCAATATATGAACAAGCAACAACTGAAATGTATTATTTATTTGTTTACAACAATACAGCTGTGTAACCAATGTAGCCAATCTATTGGCATGCATAATACCCAGCTTTCTAAGATGCCTTCCTTGTTCATAACTACGCACTTCGTCTTTTGGTGAGCTTTTTTAGTCTCTTCAAACTGAGCAGAACATGTTCTCTGAAAGCACTTAAAACTCTCTGCTCTCTGGGGGGTTTAGTTGGGTCTCAACAGAAAGTCATATGGTGAATGTTCTCTTCTTGGCAGAATTACTCATGCATGAAAACATGCAATTCCTTCCCCACAAATGCTTTTGTATGCAATTCTGATATTTGTCTTTTGGCCAGTAAAAGTCAATCATCTCACCGATTTGCAGATAGCAGTCCAAAGCGACTTGTGTTTAGCCAGAGCACATTTATTAAGGCAGAGAAATAATATTGATGGATAATGCGCAGTGTTTGAAGAGCTCTGCAAGTTATGCTTTTCCAGTACATCTATTTGCCATTTGCCATTAATGGACATGGCTACAGGAAACAAGTGACTCTCAACATATGTCTGTCAGTGAAAGGTAGGAGCTAACAAGATGTTAAGTGTGGGAAGATAAAAGTAACAGTGCCCTGCACTGGGGGAGCAAGACAAAAAGTGTGAGGGAAGGAAAGGAAGAAGAAGAAACTGGAACTTAAAATCATATAGCCATGCATACTAAAAAGAATTCACCATCACAGGACTAAAAGAGGAGAATTATGACCCAATTATGTGAGGTTTGGATGGGACTGAACCTATAAAAGGAGCCTGTATGTAAAACACATGGAAATTACCACCTCAGAACACACTGGGATCAACTAATTTAGTGCTAAAATGAGTAAAAAGAACATTTTAGATTAGTTGGGCTATTTGTATCCTCATTATTCCCATTTGTTTGCATTCATCCTGAAAATATTAACACCTTCTCTCAGTAAAACTTCATTTTATAGCCAGTGAGGGAAAAAAAAGTTGTAATAGATCTCACAGCTCTAATGACACACCAGCAGATGGAAACAAAAAAAACCTCCCAGCCCTTTTCATCCATTTTATCTTGTTTTATGTAGCCGTTCCAGAAACATGTCCTTGCTTCCGTGCGATAGCAGCGACTTAACTGACTAACATCCTGTCTCTGACCTCAACTTCTTGAGCAAAGTTGTTGAGGCATCTGTGACGAGCGTACCCCGTCATCATGTGGTCTTTGCCCTAACTCCCTCGGCCACAGACATCTATTCAACATGGAATCAGCAGAGGCTGACCAAGCTAACTCTCTCTCCATGGCCATGGAGAAAAGATTAGGAGCACTGTTGGTAACTGCTGGGTCTGCTGCTAGACTTCAAATGCCAGTGCCGTGAAAGCTAAACTCCAAGGCAGTGCCTGAGAGGCAGTGGGGAGTCATACAATACAGAAGAGCATTTTCAATATTTCTTAACAGTAAATACAAACTTATTCACTTTCCCTTCCCTTTCCCAAAGTGTTTTTTGTTGTTACCTCCTTCTGCACTCACTGACTGGATGTAGCTAGCCATAAGAACAGAGCCTGGCTTAGTTTCTCATGCAATTATTCTGTTGTTCAAACGGGAACAGAAGTTTCTCTCTGTTTAATAAGGGACAGTGGCAGCAGGGAAGATAAGTTGCCTGGAGATTAAGTGGGAAAGCTTCATCTCCCCATTCCAGTAGGAACAGAAGGAAAACTTTTAGCTTATTTCCCAGTTCCCTGGCTTGTCACCATAAGCCATCCCTTAAAGCTATTTTAACCAAATGTTTTATGTGTTAATTTCCTCAGTTTTATTAAGAATTATTTTTTAAAAACTTTTAAATCCATTTCCCTGGGAAGGTGTATGAAAGTGAATGGGACAGACTTTTGGGGATACTGAGGAGTATATAGTGGCAGATTTCAGAACACTAAAAAAAAAAATGGCTCACAGACATAGACATACAAATCCCAAGGGCACAGGCAGAGTTCGAACATAGGTTCCATCTGCCTGCATTGGTTTTGAAGGAATTGTCTACTGAGTGTAAAACAGGCTAGAATATAATCTGTGACTTGCTCAAAAGGAAGAAAAAAACCACCTTTATGCACATTGCAGAAAAAAAAAAAGGAAGAAAAAGATTCATGATTGTGAACGAATTCTTGTGGTGTGCAGTATTTTTCAAGTATGGTTTGGCTCAGATCTCATAAAAGAAGAATTGACAGTAAAATACGTGAGTAGTTTCTTCTAAAGTACTTACTACAAAGGAATGGCAGGCATTTCTCAAAGAGAAATGTCTTGTCCAATCTGAAGAGATTGCCAAATTGCCATAAGCAAAAACACAACATCATTATCACCTCAAAAAAAAATAGTTTCACAGTTCCAAAACTGCAGTTCAGCCCTATATTTTCAGCTCTGGCAAAATAAGCTTTGGTACAAAACAAACCCAAGGACTCTTCCCCAAGTTACAGTGGGCTAATGAGAGGCTGTGCTTCAAGTTGTGGCACTGTGCAGGAGCAGAAGCAAGCATGGACATTTTGGGCGTAGATAAAGGAATCTGGAAATAGCTTGCCTTGGCTGCTCCCCTGAGGCAGATACACCTCTCTACCTCTTGAAGGGATTGCCTGACACAAGGAGGAGGAGGTGACATCTACCCCATAGGTTCCCATAAATCAGTAGATCTAACCAGTTCTTGGGTGAGGGGGAGGCACCTGCAGCTATCTGGTTCATAAGATCCTCCTTCTAATGTTATTTCCTTTCTCATGGGAACCAGCCAACCTTCAAAAAGGATTACAAGCTCCAAACCCCTTTAATGTTTCTATAAGTAATCTGCAGCAACCCTAGCGATTATTTAACAAGGAAACAGTAGGTTACTACTTGGTACCAGCAGCTTATGCTGGCTCACAGATGGTTTACACAGGGGGGCAGCTGCTCCACGTGTTCCACTCATCCTCAAAAGGGGTGAAACCTTGCTTTTGAGTTGGGAGGGAAGGGGGAAATAGAAGGGATGGGGAAATGGGAAGGATGGGGAAAATGGGAGGGATGGGGAAAAGGAAATATTCCATCCACACTCCTGTGCCAACCAGAGTAACTGCACCGGGGGCAGAGGATGTAACTTCCCTGCTGCAAGACGGGCAGAAAAGGGAACAATGGAACAACAATCTTTACTGGGTGGAATTGGTATAAATTATTATTTCACAGACTTCTTAAGCATCTCGCATTCTTAACATGTGGGATGTCATTCACTAGGTGCTGTGATGGGGAATAAGTCCAACAAGCTGGCTCGCATGGAGGGGTGGTTCTGCTGGCACTCTTGCTTATTCGGTGAAACCAAGTGGAGTTTCCCTTGGCTGCCACGCAGTGTTGTGGCCTTTCTCCCACACTGGGACTCCATGAGCCAGATGCAGATGGCAGGATCAGGCCACGTTGTTCAGCCAGAGCTAGCAGAAAGAGTTCAGGGTGGGAGAGAGGTCACAGTGCTGCAATTGCAAGAATTATGGTCTTACCTGTAGGGAAGCATGAAATAGGAATCGGTTTGGAGGAATCCCATGGTTGAACCATGAAACTTGGCTGCCTGATACCCAACAAACAACTCCCATCATGACATGTTTTACGATGGATCTTTTTGTTCTGATCTCCACATGCAACCGCTCATCTTGGCAGCTCTTTCAGCAGAACTGAGAGAGAATGTGCCTTCCCATCCAGCCCACCCTGTCCTCTCTAGATCACACAAAGCACATTTTTTGAGCAGCGTTAGGACTTTATTTACTCCAGGCAAGGGCACAGTTGTCTCCAGCCCAAAGAACACCACATCAATGGGAGCTTTGGTGAAGCCTGCAATCGAGGCCTGGGAATTCAGATGCAAGTTATTAAACAAGCACAATACCAATCTCATATTATGATGATGATAACATGGTACCTTTTCCTTCCTTCTGACATCTCTTTCTCTGTACAATACATTTTCTGCTCTCGCTTGTAGCTGGGCAAGGATTGCCCCTTGCTGACGGATGCTGTACGATCTCTCTGACCCTTACTTCATTTCCTCTTTTGAAACCACATGTTTTTCCTTTCTTTGTGCAAGGGCTCCATGGACTCCACTCACTAGCTTCACAGTGCACTGCAACAAACATAGGACAAGCTGAGCCTGGCCAATATCTTTTTGTATACACAATGCATATGGTACATTAATTTCATTCTGCATCAGCCAAAAGGTGGCAAAAATTAATGCAATTAATCAGGATTTGCAGCAGTGAATTGACAGAAATTGGACTGCTGAGGATATACTGCACAAAAAATGTCAAATAATTATGTCAGTTACTATTTTGTACTCGCTGTTTCATAATTCCGTTCCTGAAATGGGGCAACAACAACACAATTGGTCTCAATGGAATCAGTTACTGGGGCTTGTTCTGAGGTTGCTTTGGTTTTCTGGAGGTATAAATCCTTGTAGCTTCAGTGGAATTAAACTTTGGTCATCCCTATGTGAAAGGAGAGTGAAGTCATTGGGTCAAGCTGCTGCAGCTGGTCTCAAAGGTATTGAATTTGGAAATCAATAGAGTGAAAAAGGACCAACTGATATCAAAAGGCATTACATTAACAATCAAGTATCTTCGGTGATCTGCTGCTTAGTTTTCAGCTTAAATAGTGAAAGAGCCATCATCTGTAGCATATACAAGCTGTAAGCAGGCAAAGCAGAGGAGAATTTGGGTTGGCGGGGCAGGGGGGTGCAAGCTTTTCAGAAAAGTGCAGGTTACAGTTTCTAAACCACAGTGATCTGAATGCGCATCCTGTACTATTGGGAACTCAAAAGGTGTGCAGCTGGACACCTGTCCAAAGAGTGTAGACAAAAATGGGAGTAACCTTGGAAGCTTGACAACGTGCTCTTAATAACTATCCTTCTTTGGTGCCATCTCCTCAGTATCCTTCTCTTGATAAAAAATAGTAAACATTTATATTTACTTTATTTTCACATGTGTGCTTAAGACTATAAACCACCGCTGAAGGAGGAAAGACTTCCAGCCCTTCTATAAGGAGGAATTTGTAAGTCAACATTTTTCCAGCTCCAGAATTTACTTCCAAATTTTTCAAAACCTAAAAATATAACTGATCTCAGGCAATCTCTGAGCCTTCCTCCAGTGAATTGTCATGTGGGTCGTTTTGTTTTTCATATTACACTGGAGCCCTCCTGTTAAAATAATTGGCCTTCACGTGCACAAAAAGGTTCTGTTTTTCCTCCGTAGCTTTAAATGGCTTTTCCTAGTTGAGACTGACTCATTGTTAAAGCAGCTAAGTCTACAGCACTTGGAAACAGCCATCAAGAAACAAAAATGATCCCTTGAATTTCTTTCAAAGATGAAAGTCTTTGCCTGAAAATAAAACCATAAAAACCATCACTACCACCTGAACTAATATACATTTGAGAAGGAAAATGCCAAACTACTGTACACTATTTTTATTCCTGTGTTACTTCCCCTCCAAAATACGTGATGCCAAGGAGAGCTATGTGCATGATACTGTGGGGGAGGAGATTTCCATCATGGCCAGACTGTGCCTAAGTGCTCCCTGGTTGCTGGTGGCTGAAGAGGTTACGGCTTCCACCGCAGTTCACAGCCCTCAGCCACCACAATTCACAGCCGGCAGACTAAAATAAGCTGAACCTTGCCGCAGCTTCGGCGTGCCCATGGCAGGGGATGTCAACTGCAGCAGCCCAGAGGCAAATATGTCACTCGTTCTGCTTTCAGCTGGAGGGGTGGCAGAGGGATGGAGCAGACAGTTAGGTGTGGTGACCTCCAAAATTGCCCCAGCTTGAATAATTGGAGCTTATGAGTCAGAGGCTGGAGAGACACAAAAGCAGGTCTCTTCTCTGCAGCCAGTGAGTCACAGGACCAGTGTTGCCAATCTCATTCCTTCAGTGACAGTGCCACGCTCTTTGGTGTTTTATTTTAATCCTCAGTTTCTGGAGTCAGGTGATTAAGCACATATACCATTTGGGAGTTTGGGGGTTTGGGGGGGCTTGTTTTTTTTTTTTTTCCTTGGTGTTTTAGTTTCTAGCCTTCACCTTTGTGAAGGTAAGGTTCAAAATGTTGACACACACATGCTTTGAAGGCTCAGGTAGTACAAGGGAGCTAAAGCAAAGCAGTTAGTATTTTAATCTTTCAACTACATGTAGGGTCTGGCTCAGGATTTTTGAACCTTTGATGTTAGCTGTGCTGCATAACACCGTAACAGAGCAGGTAAGAGATGGATGTCATTCTACCTCAGGGCAGACCAAACAGGCCGTATTTCCCCAGGCAGAATTGCCCTTAGCATCAAGGCTGTGCTTGTGGGGCACAACCGAGCCTGTGCCTCTTATGAAAAGGCAGACTTGGGAAATACCTTGACTTTGTTGTGCTGGGGAATACATTTTGTGATGCAGAACATTTCCATGTTAAGTTGCACTTCCCTCATGGTGTAACCGATCTTGCAACTCATGCTCTCCTTAGATCCCCCATCCCCTGTGAGAGAACCGGGCAGGACACAGGGGGACCGGACTTACCGATGCTAGTGCACTCCATCGTGTGATTGTTGGCTTCCAGCCCATCAGGGCACTTTTCAAGGCACTTTCCACTGTATAAGTAAAACCCACTTTTACACTTTGTGCAGAAGTTTCTGGTGAAGCAGGTATCACAGTCAGCTTTACATTCTGAAATGCAAACAGTAAACAATGTTGTCGCTCTTTGCCAAAAAACGCCATGGGCTCTTTCACATATACCAGAATCACACAATTCTAGCAATGTTAAACAATCTTCAAAGGAAGCAAATTATATTTAGATCTTCGTGGCCTGTACACACAGTAAGGCCAGCCACAAGTGACCTTGGCATGAGTGAGGATTTAATAGGGATGGCCTGACGCTGAATGGCCTCACACTGCTTGTCTTCTTGCAGACCTATGCAAACAGAAGACAGAGCACAGCACATCAGAATAACAATATACTGCTTCTGCCCTACACTGACACAGCATAGGTACTAATTAACCCCAAAGGGCACAGGTACTGGGCCAGTTCCACACTATCTATCTCCGTTCATCCAGGAGAAATAAAAATATGCCAGAATTTAGAATCTGCTTAAGACTGTTTTGCATCAAGATCTTTTTCTTTTTTTTAAATGACTCCCTGATGTTCAATCAGAGGTCCTGTAGTATTTCATGAATTCTCTACATACTACCCAAATTGGCATTAGTGCTATATTTCCCAGTTCTCAGATATTTTTAAATGAAATACATAAAAACTTGTGTATGGCACAGACCATGTCTGATATGCAAGGCCACACACTGCTAAAAAGTGAGCAAATACTTTACAGTGTCAAGTTACTCTGTAAGACTTTACTCTGGGGTCCGTTCATTAAATAACTTTTATTACCAGGTAGAAACTGGGAGAGTTGCTTGGCCGTCGCTCTTATGTTTTTATATCACCTGCGGGATTAAAAACAGTGAATTCAACAACAACAAGAGGAGTGGGGAGGACATTGTGATCTTTTCCAGTTCATTTATGGTTCAAAATACATAGTGGGGTCAAAATGTGGCCTGAGCGGTAAAGAATAGAGTCGGGTTCTCTGTCTCCCAGCCTGGAGGCAACAGGAATCAGTAACTTCCCCCAAATCAGGCTGAAACCTGGCCAGCTGCTACAGGCATTGAGAGGGCTACACTGAGGGTGAGACAAGCCATCAAGAGACCAGGGCAAACCCCATCTCCAAAGAATGCCACCTGCCCTCTTCTCTCGTTGTCGCAGGGGTGAGGAGGGTAAGGGCAGCGGGTTAAACGGTTCCAGGCACCGAGATTCAGCGTCCCTCGGCCGCCGCTCTTCGGAGCTGCTGCCGCTCCCTCTTGCTGCTGGAGGGCAGTGCCTGGTGCCCACCGGCGCTTGCCTTTCACGTGGGGGTGCAGAGGAGGAGACCACCGCCTGGGTCCTCGGCAGTCATTCATGCAGAGCTGGGATCCCTGAGCTTTAGGCCGTTTCGTGATCTTTCGCCTTAACTTCTTGCTCGGGCTAATATTTACTGCGCTACTATAAAAGAACTGAGCAAAGAAAGACATGGCCTGTCCATCTGCTTCGCTGTTGGCTTGACTCCTAAGGGAACACAGCATTCAAGAGAGAACAAACAAATCCATGCGCTTCCCCTTTCCCCAGCACTTACTTGCACACTTATTAATGTCGGGATACCGTGTCCCATAGTATCCGCTTGGACACGAGGAAAGACATACTCCAATCTGTTTCATGCCAATCCTCTCCAGAACAAAAAAGAGCCTGGGCTTACATGACAGGCATCCGTTGTAGTCAGAACATGTAGCACACCCTCCTTGGCAACCCTGGCTCACATTAGGATGCACTGAGAAGACAAGCATTAAAAAAAAGAACAAAAACAGTGAGAGAACAAGATATTAGACAAGACCATGAAATAATGGCTCCTCTGTACTTGGAAGGGTGGACCATCCACCTCTCTGACATCTCTTAAAGATTGCTTCATTTTTTCTTGTGTCTCTTATGACCTGACATTTCATTTCAGCGATTATTTCATCTGCATAAAAATGAGAAGCTCAGCTGATGTGCTCACATCTTGCAGAAATAGCTAACAGCAAATTATAGTTGAAATAGATTTTATGGAGCAGCAGCATCCTAGAGAACAGTTATTTTTCTTCTAGTTATTTTCAGTGGTTTTCTGCCTTGTATGCACTTGGCTCAGCAGATAAATACATGTTCACTTATCTTTGCTTTTCCTAGCTGGATCATTAAAAATCAACCTAGTATATAATTTCCTTCATTGACTAAATGCCATTTGATTGAGTTCTGCTGTGCAGGACTATGCCCTGGTAAGATCTGATGCTAATTTGCCTTAATAAAAAGACAGAGGAGAGCCATCCTTCTCACCCTCCTTCTTTCCCTGGAATGTTCTCCCTGGCATGTTTTTAATCTCTAACAATTACAACCTGATGTTCAGACTTAACTGTGGCATTTACCCTGCTCCAGACCCAGCATGGAGCGTAGGTAGGATTATATTTGCCTTTCTATTGAATTGTTCTAATTCTTCAGACAAGGAAGGGAAAACTTATTACACTCACTGCCTAAGACTATTCAGTTCTTCTTTAGGGGCTTGGAGGTAGCAGAAAAGAGGATGCTATTGCAGACTATCTTTTCAGTAGCAGACATTAATCAGTGTATTACTTCTCAGTAGCGGAGAATGATGTTTTGCCTCTTCCTGTACTTTAGGAGTTGTTACCTACTTTTACTTCCTTCTCAGTTGCATTCTTAAATAGGAGTTGGATCTGAAAAATAATTAAGCATCAAATAATGTGTCCCCTGTTTTTTGGCCTTCTCTTGTGTGAAAGACCCAGGCATTTTTCTGAGTGTAAGCTTTCATCTCTCAGCCTGAGATGTCTGGTTATATGTGATCTGTAAGAGAAATCCAGTCCTTGTTCACATTTGTAAATCGTATTTGTAAATACTAGTGGCTTCCTGCTCTGCCTTCTCCTTAGGCCAGTGATAATTTTATAAATACACACGTGCCATACTTTGATTGCCTATTTTAGTGTTTTGATTCTATTTTTGTCTGCAGACACTGCTAAATAGCTTGCATACACAGTGAACTTGCTTTTTTGAGCTCCTTTCTGTAGATCCCTTGGAGGCAGACCAGTAGCCCATATGACTCCATGGCTTACAGGTTGAAAGCCACCACTCTCTGCTAGCTGAGGGGAGTTTGCCTGGTGGCAGGGAAGTTCAGGAATACCTCTGTACTTTGCTCACTTACAGTTTTGGCAGAAAAGACATGGCCCGTGAATGGGAAAAGCACTCCTCTATGCTCCGAGGTTTTGATGACCAGTCCCACAATCTGAGAAACCTCAAAGGGAGTTCAAGTTCACTTTTGCTCTTTCATTAATAGAATGAGGAATGAGGGTTGTTTCTCTCAGCAGGGCTGACCACACAGGAGAAGAGCAAACTTTGGCCCTGCTGCGGACAAACAATTTCAATGAGAATATAAGAACCCAATTCTCTGTGCCCCCAGCGGCACTCGCTTTGTAGAACAACCTGGAGGAAAGTGGTTTTACTACCAAGACACAGCACTACTATGAGAATAAATGGCATTCTGCGTATTGAGAAGCTGCAGCCCCAATTCAGTTATCAGACTTGCTTTCACTAGAACCTCAAAATGCTGAGTGCTCAATAAGTATAACATACTTTTTTCTGAGAAGATTCCAAAGATACATAGTATATTGACTTTGAAATTAAAAGCCTGAAAAATTGGCTTTCTTTTTAAAGTTAAGTGAATTAAAATGTCCTTGTCTGTCTTTCCACTGTCTTGTGGCTCTTGTATGAAGCTGCTTTCAAAGGCAGATGCAGTAATGTGATCTAAGAAGCTGACATTATTTTAAAACTATCCATGACTTTACTTCATTAAGTCTGACAGAAGGAAGAAAAAGCAGCTGAAGTACAAAATAATTGTCATCAAAGCTGCTATATAAAATATGGATGATCGCTTTTGACGGGAAACATATTATGTGTGAGCACCTGTGACACGTCATTATGAATAGATTCTCTTGACAGAGAAAACATTATGTGCAACTGCTCTGAGGTCAAGCTGTGTGTGCGAGCCCTTGAGACAGGCAATACTTCATTACCGAAAGATGATAATTGTCTATAGCTAAGATCCATTACATGGCCAATTTCCATCTCCCTTTTAACTCCAGAAGTATTAAGTATAAAATAAAGTGTACTCCTAGCCATTTTCATAATTTCTGCCTCCTTTCATGCATCCCAGATACATTTCATACAAATAACTCGGCAAAAAAAGAAAGCCTGTAGTTCCGAAAGGAGAATCATATTGTCAGTATTATGGAGCAAGGAATAAGTTGAAATATGTAAGTCAAGCTCCATTTGAAGGCTGATTTAATGCCATGTTATAACTCAACGTGTGAAGCAAAACAAGCTCCTGTTCTTGGAAATGCATAGAGCAAAAGTCTTACTGAAAAGTCAGAATTGACATTTTAAATGAAGAAAGACATTTTTTCTCTTAAAAGCTATTACAAGGATCCTTTTTTAATTGTCCCCTATTGGGCTTGGCATTTCTTTGAGCCCTGTATCTGTGTAATGAAACTGTCTCTCATTGTGCTTGTTCTGAATGCTCGGTAGACCCTTATTCTGGCTCAGGCAAGAAGCAAAGCAGGGACAGCCGAGTGCTCCAGAAATCGGTGCTTCTTGAGAGCACAGCACTGGGCTTTGTCATTGAACCTGGGAGAAAATAAATGGTGGAGGAAAAATATTTGTGTCTAGAAAACGAGATAGCATGTTTGAAATAAGGCATCTCCAAACTCCAGCTGAAGATCTCATTCTCGTTACCTCTAGGCCTCCTCCCTCTCCGGCTCAGATCCAGGCACTTGTCTGATCCCTGCCACGCAGGGGCCGGTCCCTCCCTTCCTGCAGAGGCCAAGGCGGGTAGAAGGGATTCCAGAAGGAAATGGGGCAAACTCAGGCTCTGAAACATCTCTCTGCCACAGAGAGGGAACTTATCACTGCTGGGTACAGAACTGGCCCTTACTATTCCTCTCTCATTGCAGCAAGGTGTTAGTGCCTGCAGATCTCAAGCACTTCAGCAACTGCACGCCATAACCATGAGGAAGCAACCAGAAGTTTTACCTCTTTTTTTTCTCCCATATCAGACACTGTGAGCTCAGAGTTTTAACTGATGTGCCGCAACAAGCTGGGAACATAAACCCCATCTGGTGAAATCTGGCCACGGTACACCCTGCGTAAGCATTGCTTCAAATTTCTAAACTTGGGTCAACAGTAGAAATGGGTAAGTAATGTATATCCACTTTAAGAAACTCTTTGAAGTCTACAGGTGAAAAAGCACTAGGAGAGCGCAGACCACTCCTGTTAGCCCCAAGTTTTAGATGTGGTAAGAGGGACAAAAAGACGTCCAGTCTCTGGGCAGAGGGGCAGGCCCTGTGGCCTCATGGGTTAGGCACTGGCTGCAGAACCAGGAGGTCTGGGCTTTAGCATTGCAAATAAGTCCAAGAAATGCTCTTTCTTGTAAGCACTTGGTCTTTGGTGCAACCTGCTCCGTTATAAAGACAAATAAAATGAAATACAAAAAATTCTCCACAACCCTCAGAACTGACTTCAATGAGGAGAAAGTATTCTATGCATGGGCTGTTAGGAGCAGTGTCTGCCATTAGAGATGGCCCTACTAGCCATCAAGCAGTCTGCCCTCTTGTATTCAAACACACTTTGAGCACAGCGAAATCCTAGACTCTCAAGGATGGAAAATACAACACAGCAATGGTCAAAAGCAAGTGGTGGGAGCACAGAGACCCACAGACAAGTTCTTCCCCATCTCTTACACGAGCGTCAGCCAGGCCTGCTGACTCATCAGGTACAAAGTATGTGTGTGCAGGCGCGTGACTGGCTTTAGGTCCAGAATCCATCCCTCCATTTTTCCTTTTATATAACCTAAATACTGGAGATCGGAGAAGACACTAAGTTAATCTTGAACTATTCTCTTCCCCTGCCTGGTTTTAAGCCCTTTTTGGCTTGGAGGCCTTTTTTTGTGCAAGCTGTTTGTCCAGATATTAGTTTTAAGCCTCATTAGCAAATGAAATCACTGGGGATTTTCCTTTCTCAGAATATTTTCCAAAGCCCTGCTCTGGAAACAATGAGTTGTGGTCTCTCTGTTAAAAATAGAAAGTTAGGGACAAGGAGCTGAATTTGAGTCTGAACTTTCAATGATGAGACGATAGGAAATTTTGATGGCATGCAGCAAATAAATTCTAAAACCATTGCAATGAAATTTTTCTATCAATCAGCTTTACTTTATATAGAGATTAAAATTTATGGGATCAAAAAACGAAAATAATAAAATGCAGGAGGAATCCAGGTGGGCATGTGTTCTGACAGCCAGAGGAAAAGCTCAGGGTAGAAGAACATTCTTTGCCCGTTTGCCGCAGCTGAGGTGCACTGTCTCATCACCAATCTTCAATGACCAGATGTCCATTTAGAGGCTTGCTCTTGAAATGGATGTGCTAGACAAATGAAATCCATGCCTGTTAGAGAGCTGCTGCTACTCCTGGTTTCTCGGGCTTGTGCGTTCTCACAGGAAATATTTTCACAGCAGAACTGCTCTGGAATTTGGCCTCCCCAGTTGGGCTGCCCCTCGCTGCGAGACCCAGGACCTGCCTCGGCTTTACCCACCATGCGGCATCCACACGGGCACCAGCCCTTGTGCTGGGGGGGAATTTGGGATGGGGTATCGCGGTTTTTCTCATCGCTTGATCGCTCCGTGCATTCACTGGTGTTCATTTCTTTGTCTCTCGCCTAGTGCGAAGTAGCTGCCTGTGGCAGTGGCCTGAAAACAATACTTCATGTAAAGCAGAGCTACTCTTAATCATGCAGACCGTCCTTTAGGCAAACACAAACAGCATTTGGCAGTGAGCTCTTCTAATGAGAAAGTCATTAAGGAATTCAGTTTGCAAACCACAGTGTCTTTCCTCAGACTCTTTCTTGGACAGCGTTTCTCTGTGTGGAAATGCGTTAGAAGCGGAACAGACAATGGTGGGGCAAGAACACTGAACCAACGTGTAGGCAACATGCAGTGCGGAGCAAGGAGAAAGCCCACGCGTGGTGGGACAGCACGGGGAGAGCATGTACGCATGGGTTTGATAAGTTTGTATTATCACTGCTAAATAGATTGCCAGCCTGGGCCAAGGCGAAACCTGAGCTCAATCTTGCAGGCGCTTGGCCTTAAATCACCCACAGGGAGGGAAGGGACTTGATGTGTCGGGATGGGGCAGCAGCTGGGCTCTGCGGGGAAGATAGACCCAGACGTGGCAATCGCTACATTGGATTGGCCATAAGTTTTCTGGGATGCAACAGAACCAGTAGTGATAGCTGAGGAATGTGGACTCTCTGGCCAGCCTCCCCTGGATCTACAGGAGTCTGAGGCAGCCTTGAAAGGAGAGGCAGCTGCAAAAGCAGCGAAGAGGAAAAACCAGTCTAAAAGTCAACTGTTAAAGGCTTTACGTCTTCTGTTTCTTTTTGTGATTTGTGCTTCACAAATACTTAAAGGTTTCTTTCTAAGAGGATGGCAACTCCTCCAGAGATTTGCCTGACTTCAATTTTACTTCAGAGGATTACTGCCTTCTATGGTACAAAACACATAACAAAGAAGATCCTCAAGTGTCCTCCTATGTTTTGAAGGAAAAAGATCCCATAAGGACTGGAAAAAAGTTTCCTCAAACATCTACCTGGCTTAACAAAATATCTTCCTCCTCAAGAGGCACTTCCCATCTGAGGGAAAAGAAACCAACCTATTTTGTTCACCAAGTGTCAACAGTTCTAAAGAGCAACAGAAACACAAGTATGGGACTGTCCCAGTCTCAGGGAGTATCCGTAACCGTTTTGTAGTGGTGTCTACGAGCAAGGAGGCCCTCAGCCCAAATGGCCAAGATCTCACTGGGGAATGCCTCATCATTATTAAACACATGTCTGGCAAAGTGATCCTGGAAATTAAGTATACTGGCTGCCAGAACACATTTCCCCTGAATTTGGTTAGAAAGAGCATCAACAGGCTGAAAAATCTCACCAGGGGTGCAGATTTTTATGCAGTCTCCTAGCATCTTCAGCACAACAGAAATCAGCCACAGCAACCACAAATGGCTCCTTCTCATTCCAGAGAGTTTTGTAAATAAACTGAAAAATTCTTTTCATGGAGAGAGAAGGGAAATTGACTTTTTTTTCCCACGTACTACGAAGCACCACCAAAATTCAGGGATCCAGGAAGTTTAACCAGTATAGGAACCAAAGAGGATCCCTGAGGAAAATTGCCTTAAGCACTCTGGTAGTGATGGTAAAGGTAGGACCAGGTCATGCAATACGTTCTCACATCAAGTTCTAAATCCTATAAGCAACTACAGATCTTACTTTTAGAGTCAGCTGTATTTGTTTCCAAATACCCAGCCATCAAGACTATACATTGTGAATCTTCTCTAAAAATGGAAAGCTGAATTACATTATCTCCTCCTTATTGTCTAGATAGGAAGATCTGTTCGAGAAGCAAAAGTATGGGATCTATAAAGAGTAGCAACCTAATAGTTGTATAGTCAACGTGTAATGACACTTGTCAGACTCAGCTACTTGCAAATAAAGCATCTGTGCTGAGATGAGAAAAGGAGGCTTGAGTTTTGGAAAGAGGATATATTTGATGCACATATGTTTAGATTATTTTAATACTCTAATCCTGCAAGATGCCATCATGAAGATCCCCAGTTGATTTTACTCTGTTCATATGCACACAGAACTCTAAAAACAAAGTTGTCAACATCACTGTGACTCCCATGACTCCCCAGTCTTTTCCCGACAAGAGACGCATACTTTCATCAAGTAAAAAAGCACAGCTGTATATTGCACATGCTCATTCTTTGAAGTATGCAGTCTTTCTGCTTGATTTTCTGCTTGATGCTAGCGTTCCATCTGTCGTTTATGTATTTCTAACAAAGCTCATTGGTGCTCAGGTTGTCCTGGTGGCATCAGAGCCTGCTCCCCCCCGCCTCGCCCCCATTTTCTTCTCCTGTTTTGTTCCTTTAACGTACTGGAGACTTTTATTGTTGCGTATTACACAGATGCTCGTGTACTTCCAAGCTGTATAAGGATCACTCAGCTCATACTGTCAACATTACACAACTACAGTAGCATTTGCAAGTTTCTTGTTTCCCACAGGGTCTTTTGAGACTAGAGTTTTTCTCTCAAAGTTTTGTTTCAGAAACCACAGAAAGAACAGCAGGATGTAACAGATTTTACTTTCCATGCTGGGGACTAGGGAGAAGGGTTTAGACAGCAAAAGCCTGTAATCCCATGTTGAAGCTATGATTTTCTACTACCATGTTTACAGCGTTAAAAAATTAATAAGCCAGACAGCAAGCCAGCCCACTGCCTTGGCATTGTTCAGACGTGCCTTTGGTCAATTATTTAATATCCTCTCAATTTTGTATATTTTCCTAAATGGAACTGATCAAAAGTTTGTACTGAATGAAATAATTTTTTCTGTGTAATGATTAAATTCATACCATACTGAAGCTAACTAAAAGCCCCAAAGTATGTTGTTTGCAGTGGAACTGTTCCGGACTGATGCCTGCAAACATTGAAGCACAACCTGTCTCTTTAAATGCAAGTGTTCAAGATTTGAACTCAGAGTATAGATACTAAGGAGTATCACAGTGCTGGAAGGTCTCTAAAAATTATTTTCTACTATTTGTAACAAGGAGAAACTCTGATCTCAAGTTTTCATAAAGGAAAAAGGGTAAATTCTCCAGGCTGACTGGACCATGCATCTGTCAGTGACACAAAATACTGTCCAAAATTCCAGGTTTAAATTAATGATTAAAATACTAGCCCTAGTGACTGCTTCTCTGTGGTAGTGCTGTGCAGTGATGAATATGCCATCAACTCTCAGCAAATGATGACCCAACTATTTTCACCTTTCCCTCATGCCACTGGCACCCATGCCAGTCTGAAAAAAAGAAGTCAAAGTTTTTTGAGAGCAAAGCGTGAGCAGTATGATATGAAATTGAGTTCAACTCTGGTGGAAAACAGACAAGAGGCTTCATCACCAGTCAGCTTGGACTCACTGACAGAAGTCCTGGCCCACCAAAGCCAATGGCAAAACTCCTGCGAAGAGACGGGGGTGAGGATTTCACTTATTTGTTAATCGACGCTAGGGTAGTCCATGGTTTGGAGTACAGTTATCTGATTTTTAGAGGGCAGTGTGATTGGATGGCCTGTTTTGATTGGAGTTAAGTAATAGGACAAGCAAGATTTAAGTAGGCATCTGATTCTTGAGGAACTGACTCAATTCAACAGCTCCGCGTGCCTGGCTCTTCTTGTGAAGTAACTATGAATGGCATGTAGTTAGGGCTTGTTTCATCACCCCTTCTGTGCGCTGCCCTCCCTTTGAAGTCTGAGCCTTCCCCTCCCAACCGGCTTCGCTGCCTCACATGCTGACCCACATGAAAGAAATTTAGCGCTCGCACCAAGCATCATTCACTTCCCCAAAACCGTAATACATCTAACATCACTGCAGTGATACACAGCAGGCAGTTTACAGTCAAGCTAAAACCGTGCTAGGAAGTATTTGAGCTGAATTGTTGGGGTGCTGTTGATGAAATCAAGGCTATCGTCCATTTGGTACTTAAGCAGGGATACAGCTAATTTTTCATGTGGTGGGGTACCACCACTTCTCCGAGGATTTGTGCACCAATCAGCTCAGCTGATTGCAAAAGAAAATGAATTAAAATGAATTAAAACTGCTTGGGGTTGGTTTTTTTTTTAATGTAACATCTGTAAAAGTATGTTCTTCATCCCCAAACCAATTAACAGTATAACGCTGACGCATCAAACTTTCCAGATAGTTATATTAATCGAAAGCTTATGCACAGGCTGTATTTGAAAGCAGAAGTTGCAGACTGCGCGGGGTTGTTAGTGACTGTTGTAGCCAGTGGTTGCGCAGACGGGCCGAGCTCCATGCAGCCGCGCAGGTAAATGGCAGGCAGCGCCGTTATGACCTCAGCAGTCAGTAAGCCAGTCGATCGCGGCTTTCCCTCTAAACCTAGTTTGCCTGCAGCAATCCTGTGGTGTGCATTAGTGGCACGAAGAGGTCCAGGCAGAGGCCAAACCGCCCCGTTGTCCCCTTGCTGCCACCTCCGGCGCAGAAGACACCCGCCGCGGATGCTGGGCCAGCGCTGGATGAAGGCGGGTCCCCTCTTACCCGCTTTCACCCACACTCTTCCCACCAAGAGGAGCCCCATGGCCACCACCTCCCTTGCAATCTAAGGCTGAAAGCTGCCAGGCTGCTCCAGCCTCTTGAGGATGCCCTGGAGAGGATGTGCAGCCACCGGGAAATCAGGTTAATTGATTAAAGGTCCCTATGACTGTTTTGCTGTGCTCTGATTTCTGCCCATAAGGACCACACCTATAGGGGCATGACGGGAATGCTATTTCGTAAGGATCTTCAAAAGTGGGATGCATGCAAAATTGCCATAAAATGCAAAAATTTATGAAATATTCCACAAAAGGTTAAAAGATAATCTGTTTCACTTTGTTGGGAATACTTGGTTTCAGTTATTTGAAAAAAAATAATTGACAAAATTATGTCAAAGCTTTTTTACAAAAAATTTCTAGAACTTCAATTTAAAAGAAAAAGGAAATTCTCAAGTAAAGAAATAAACAAACTGAGGCCACCTATTGACAATACTAGGTAAAGAAAAACAAACAAACAAAGTTACATAATTGTGTATAAACCCAAGAATTAAATAGCTAGAAAATTTAAAGTTAATGTTATGAGTGTTATTAAACATTTTATAGTAAGAACTGTAAAGCCAAAGGTTTTGAATCCACTTTAATGTTTTTCTACAACAGCAAAAAAAAATATGAAAAAAAGCGCCTTATGTGTCTTTAAAACCGGTTTAACCTAACCTGAAGACAAAAACATTTGGAAAGATTCATGGTTAATCTATAAACTATAACTTTTAGGGATGACTGATTTTTATTTGTCTGATATATTACTTAATTTTACTGTTGCACATCCAAAGTGATATCTGACACTTTTTATTCACAGCTGAACGAGTGGTCTTAAAAATATACTTTTGCTAAGGTATTTCACCAATAACAATAGTAGGAGTCACATAATTTAGGCTGGATCACAGCAGCATCCTGAGGGCACATGTTTAACCTTACACTGCGTGTGCAAGTACAATTTGTGAGACTCCTCTTCCTACCCAATCTGCTGCACAACAAAATGATCCATTTGCTGTTTCGTGGCCTGAGAGAGCTGCTTTGTCGGGTGTCGGATGCCTTAGCCAGCTTGCAAAGTATCCTTGGCACTTTGCAACAGTGCTCCGTTGAAGAACATTTTTCTAATAACTACAATAATGAGGAAGAGGACTGTTCAGTTCTGTTTTGTCACTCTGTAAAATAATGAAATTAAGCTGATGCAGAATAAATGATAGAAATAGAAGCCGTTACTGCAAATAGAACCAATAAGCTTTACTAACAATTAGTTAGGCTTCGGTGAAAACCAAACATCCCCTAGATATTAGAAAAACATGAAATCACAGCAGTTATTTTTAAAGCATCCAATATGAGGAATATTTGGCAGCTTGACTGGTGGCTAGTGGCTTGCGGCACCACGTTGGGCTGCCATGAGACAGGGCTCGGATATGAGATGACCGCAACAACACCACTCCAAATGCCGGGCTGCTGCAGCAAAAATTGTGATAAAAAATGACACAAGCAGATGCCAAAATGGAATAAGTGAAAGGAAAGGTTGAACTGTGCCCTAGCATGCAAACATCCTTCATAACTGAATCCTTGACCTCATAGAGTTGCATGAAGCAAGCCAAGCAATTTGCTGTCACAGAGAGGTAGCAGTTCCCCACAAGGACATGCCCCTGGTGACAGCAAGCAAAATTGTACATATAGGGAATGCTGTCCTGGGGTAGGGTGATGGACCCGGTTATCAAGCTGCAATCTGTAGACCACCAGAGGTCTGCATAATGTTAGAAATGAGGAAAAACGATTGCAATGACATTGGTTCCTCACCCCCAAAGCAAACATATACACAGTCCAGTACAGATAAAAAAGAAACAAACGGTGTGGAAGAAAATAAAAGCAATAGGTGAACTCTCAACATCTAGTTACTTTGTCTTTCCCTATATGTGAACCCCCCCCCTAACAGCACCACTGGGTTACGTGCTTTTGGAGAAAGCGAGGCGTTCTTGGATTTGAAGGTTGGTGAAGTTGCCTGCTTATGGTCCCCTTCTAGTGTTGGAAAGTTAACAGTATTAGCATCCACATTTTCAAACCCAGGGCCTCCAGTGAGACAACGAATCTCCTGCTTCATTCCTATGTACATAATCTGATTTTCAGAGTGCCTGTGGAAGATGCAAGATGGTCAGAGGTCTGAAAATGCAGCTATTTATTTGGGAATCCAATCAAAGGATTGCTGCTTTGCTTCTAGAGCCAAACTTAGAAGTTTTGGCCTTGTCATCTTTGGGCTTCAATTTCTTCATCTGCAAAGGAGAAATGATACCTATCTCTTAGGAGTGTTGAGGTGTTTAATTCATGGATGTTTACAGTATGTCCTCAGCTTTGGCCGAAATTCCTGGCTTCTTTGCACATGCAAGACTTCATGTGCAATTCTGTTCCTGGCACCGCATTAAACCTTGCTTTATATGGGATTCTCTCATATACATCAGACTGTTATGAACACAACTACTGAGTCATGGGTGCAAGTGTGGTAACAATTTATTGTAGTCACTCGCACAACCTTTCCATGCACAGATTTCAAAGGCGGACTGAGACAAGTTGAGAAGCCAGTTCTTTTAACTTTCTGATTTCTGCTCTGTGACTGAAGAGATTAGATTATTGGAAAACATGCTATTAGCACTGGCTTGCGGCCAAAGGGTCTGCTATGCATTCTGCAAGGGGTGCTGTACTTGCTGTAAATTAAGGAAAAGAACTGGGTAAGTTACTCCAGCGAGGAATGTTCCCTTTGGGAATTGTCCACAGCAAACGAGAGCTGTGGTTGGTGAGCAAAGAGCAACAGGGAGAAGAAAAATAACAAAAAAGGTCAGAAATTTCAGGGAAATAAAAGGCCCCTTTTCTCCTCTATCCTGAGCACCAAGTTAACAAGCTTTAATGTTTGTTGATCCCTTTTATGCTACTTTCTGCATACCCAGACCCAATTGAAAAAACCCCCGAACAATTACTGTGTAAGCCCATGCTTAAATTTCTCCCCATTCGAAAAAGTACATCAGCATATGGTTACCTTCACACATGTGTTACAGACCCCTTGACTTCAATTAGACTTAAATACCTGATTAAAATTAAGGACACATTCTTGAATAGAGGCTCTTGTGCTTGGAGCAGACACATATCTTCCTGAAGTAGGCAAAAGCCTAACTCTTAACATACTACCTTTGAAAATAACGCCTTCAGCTTCTCAGCCGTTAACTAATTCAAAGTTTAAACTATTTTTCATTTTTTAACTTTTCAATATTTTTAGGTTATTTTGTAGTAGAGAAAATAAAATATCAAATATTTTCAACAAAATGACTTATGTTTTCATGGTGTTCCACAGAGCACAGCCATTATTCTTTTCTCCTTTTTTAAAAGATTAAAAAAATAAATTCTCTTCCCTCATTCTGCAGAGAAAAGCATAGCTATGTGAATTCAAAACGCTTATGAAAGGCTTTTGGTACTACTTTAATTTATTAACTTTTTAAAATTAATGTTCATGCATTTTAAATCACTGCCATTATATTTGGGAGTAAGATTCCTACCATGCCTGGAGTTAGCAATTCCATTAGTTTGGAGTTACCTGTTTCTTTGTGTCTCAGCAGTCGACCCAACACAGATGATAATTTCATTGCTTTTTTAATATGAAGATTTTCAACTCTGAGATTATTAAATAATTTTATAAGGGGCTACTGAACTATATCCTGATAGGAAGGAGAACATGTTGCTTTGATTTCATTAAGAATCAAACTGGTGTCCTACAAAAGGAGAGACTCAAAGTCCATTCATTAATCTCTAAAGTATCTTTTTCAGCTTAAATCTGCTGTTTACTGTGTAATACTTTCCATACCAACAGCATATGTAACACTCCATATGGAAAAAAGCCAGTACAACAAAGGTGTTCTCACAGAAAATTAGAAAGAGGTGTTCAAAGGGAAGCCAAGTGAAAAGGAAGCCAAATGATCCGGGAAAATGATTGCAGAGTTTTTCATGGACATATGAAAAGGTGAATAAATATAATTATTGCAAACCGTATTGTGATTTCAACCATCCTTAAAAAACCCCAAGAACACAATATAATCAAATAGCAACAGCAGCAGTAATAGTAAAACTCCAAATACACGTGCAGTTCTGTAGGACCTTTCACCTTGTGGTCCTCAAGGCACTTCATAGCAATCAAGCAAGATGCAGCTCCATGACGTAAGGAAATGCTTTAGGGGTCATATTACCTTTCTCTTAGGTGACTGCAGCAGCTTTTTAACAACACATGTTTGGAGAAGAAAGGGAATGCGCCACTTGTTTGATAGCTGCCATAACCAGTCTGAACTGAGACATTTGGGGAACCTCTAGCTCTGAAATTGTGTCTCTTACCAGCAAACTCAGGATGATTGCTATCAGCCTTATTCTGCTTTATATTGCAAGGAGGAGGCGTAGCCATCCCAATGCCCGTGCTGAAACAATAGTTCAGTACTAGGGATTCAGAAGGGTCAGCACATCATCTCACTGCTGTTTTCTTCCCCTGAAGATACCCAGGCTTTGAAGTGCCTTGACGCTACGTAATGCCTGAGAGCTGCTGGTGGCAGGTGGGGCACAGCCATGAGGGCAGGTGGCACTGGGATGTCTTCATGGTCTTCACGGTCTTCAGTTCCATCAGGAGCACGGTTGCTCGGTCACAGCGCAGGAACAGCACTGTGGTAGACCCTGCTCCAATGCTTCTGTTATGACTTCATAAGCAAAGAACAGCTCCGTGGAATTTTAACACTAGAAGAGTTACACTGGCATGGAACAGGGCAGAGATCAGGTACATTAAAGCCTCGGTCATGCCTGTTCTTAGAGATAAAAAAAACATAGTAAAAACTGCATCTAGCTTTGTGGAGTGTTTTCTCCAAAACCAGCCTTGCCTGAGGTGCACTCTACAACAGCACCTCTTTTTCTGAAAAAAAAGTCAGTCTGTAATTAAGCGTCCCCCCTAAAATAACGGATGCTGTAAAGCTATCTGCTACTGGAAGTAAAAATACAATGATCAATGGTTGGAAATGGGCATCAGTGAGTCTCAACTGCATCATCCAAGATAAATTTCAGAAAGCCTTGGTAGTTACATCATTGCAACAGTCTCGGGGAGGCAGTAGAATCTCAGTCCCATGTATCCTTCAAATAAGAGGTCAGACATCTTTCTAAAAGCATGCTGTAGTTTAACCATAAATTATTGTGCCTGAGAAAGCAACCATTGAGTGGGTCCTACAGTTTTTGCTAGGCACCTTCAGACATCCCTTGCCGCTGCACCCCTGGCTAGGGGCTGAGTGTGCTGGCGAGCCAGCCGTTTGTTAGCATTTTGCCTTAAGATAGCATCAACAATACCATCATTTTCTTACTCGCAGTGAGTTGTATTATGGTCATCAATCTGAGTCCGATGACATAAAAAAAGAGAATTAAATAATTGTGGATAAAAGCAAATAAAATTGCCATATTTTTAATATAGGGTGATGATCCAATATTTTCTTTGTGATTTGAGAACTACTTGCTTCACAGGAGTTTTCAGAAATAAAATAAACTTCAGTTTCCTTAAAACAAACTCCACATTGTTGCCTTATGAACAAAATTGGATTTTTATGTCTCATGAGGTTTCAATGTAGCATATCTGCTGGATGAGGCATCAGTGTAAGCAAACAGATGGTAGGAGACTTGTTGATTTTACCACGATATATTTGTGCAGAATAGAGAAGGGGAAAATCTCAAGAAAGTATCCTTTTGATTTCACATAATTTTCTCTTCCTGTGTCTTAGCCACTTGTCTAACGCAGTTTAACATTCATATGAAATTACTGGCAAAACAAAAGAAAGTTAACAGTACCTTTTCATTTTTTAAAACCTAAATATGTATCTAAAATTCTTCAGCAATATGGACTCTTCCTCAGTTTGTTTATTCCTTATAGCAGAGGAAATTAAGAAAGCACTAATAAATTAGTATTTTAAAGAGGATATAAAGATGGAATGTTGTTTCATGTAAAAATGGAGCGGAATAATGGAATACTTCTCCTCTTTCAAAAAGCAGAAGGAATAACAAGTTATTCACTGTTCCTGTCTTTCCTAACTACAGCATACATTCCACTTCGTTTTTTCAAGCCAGCATCTGGGAGGAGATTTTTAAGGTGCTGTCTTATATGGAACTTGGAGGCACCATTATCTTAACCAGTATATTCCCTCAGCCAGCATGGCTGTGAGCAAAAGAAGAAAAATTACCTTTATTATTATAACCTCTCTTTTTATACTCTTCTTTCATCCCCATTGCACTGTGGCTCCTGCTCTGGAAGTGTAGGGCTGGATCCCCACTCCTGCTGATCCCGGTGTATGCATTCACATCTGGGCTAAGTGGCTGTAAAGTGCTTCTATTCTCAATCAGCAGTTTCACACTCAAATTGCATGTGCCTATGCTGTAACTGACCATACGGCAATAGAATAGGAAATTTTGAGAAACAATTGTTTTCATCGTGGTTGTTGCATTGTAAGGTAAGTGGAAACGCCTCACAGCATCACAAACTTGAGGGGAAATGATGTCCCAGCAATCCCCCTGAAATGATGTATAATTAAAATGTCTGCTGCACTTGAACATTCAGGCATGGCTCCAGAGTAGGAATTAAGAGCTCTGGAGGTTCACTTCCCTTTCAACTACATTTTAGCACCTCTGAAAGATTTTTATCTAATTTTAAAAATTAAGGTGCCTGCACTTAAGGACCATCTCCCCCGGCTGTATGCACTGAAGGTTTGGACATCCACGATTGATGCAGATGTCCAGGCTCCTCAAGCCTCAACATGGGTCTTGTTGGGTTTAAGTCTTCTATGGACAGAGAGGGGGAGATCCTCTGGGCTTGGGGACACCAGACTTTGTAGTCATTGGAGGCAAACAGACGCTTCCAAGGCTCAGTCCATCTGAACTATCTTAAGCCTCTGCCTAAGGATGGGATGGGCTGGGAGTTGCCATGCTAGTCCGATGACTAGCTCACTTGTTGGTGTTTATTCTTTCAATGCTTGCAGTCAAGGGAGATCGTCAAATTATTTTTTTGGATCAAATGTCACTGCTCTGTAAAAAATCAACAGAGCCCTGCCAAATTATCCAGTGGACGATTTGTTCCTTGAGGTATGTAAGAGGTCTGACCACCTGGAATTCAGCAACATCTGCAAGTAAGTGATCTGTGTGTCTTAAAATGAGATCACTGCTCTTGGCTGGTCTTAGAAGATAACTCATCCGCCTCCTTTTCACTTTTTGAAAAATTATGACAATGCCCTCTTGCAAATCTGTCAAGAGGATTAATATGAGAAATGAACTGATCTTTGTACAGGTTTTGAAAGGTGCATTCTCGCTACTGCTTATTATTATTTTAAGGTGAATACAGTCGCTTAGGGGAGTTTTGTGCAGAACAACTCCAGTTGCTCTCAGGTATCCAAGCCCACTAGCTTAGAAACACTCTACTAATTTCTCCTCTTCCTTGAAGAGCCCATCTAGTCTGCCTCTCTGCAGCTTTTCTAGAGCATGAGCATCTCTTCTGCCTGACTTCCTGAAGCTCCCGTATATGCAAGCATGGAAGTACAGAAGAAGATAATTGCCTTGCATCCTACCCGACATTCATCATCCTTGCCGCTGTCAGAAGCTCAGGACAGCTCCTCACCCTCTCCTCCTGCTGGCTGCCGGCTCTAGAGGTGGAAAAGTGGCAGCACCTGGCAGCCTATAAACAAGTGCAGAAAGACCAAGGTCTAAAGAAGACTTCACAGCTTTCTGTCTCCTGCTTTTGGACACAAATGTCGTGTGGTGCAAGGCCAGACCCAGCCCGTAGCAGTCGTTCACTGGCAGATGGCTACTGACTTCAGCCAAACGTCAGAGCTGGCCCTCCCTCAGCAGCACTTCGAAAAATGCACGGCACCTACTGGAGTCAGGCACACCACTGCCTACACTTTGAGTCTGTCTGGTGCTCGGGAACTGGTACTAACAACATGTTACTTCATTTGTGCTGGGTACCAGTTGACCATGCAGAGGGGAAGCTGGAGCAGATACTACCTTCTTCACTCTTGACACCAGCCCAAGATCTGAACTAGTGAGGAGGCTGTTAATAACTTCTTTTGCCACCTCCCTTTCTGTTTAAGTTGCTGAGGCCTGCTTCAGGTGATCACAAGCATTGTATCTTCCCCTTTTCTTTCTCCGGGAAACCCGCAGCACCAAACTTTACCTCAACAAGTTTCATCCTTCTTCCCTGCTGTGACACTGAAGCCAGCAACTCCATGAGCCACCAGGATGAGTGATGGGAGTACCCAACAAGTCAGCATGTTCCTGCTCACCAGCTCATACCCAACTCTCCCAGTTGCCCAGCTTGCTTTTATTTGTTTCTTCAGTAAAGATCTGAACTCACATACAGAAAACGGTGACTCTAAATTTGAGAAGTCAGATGTGGCGATGAAACTGAAATGAAAGGATGAACACAGATAACTCCTTGAGACTATCCAGACATTTTCTTTAAGGTAGCGGGACAGGAAAGGAGAAGGAGGCTGCCAGCTTCAAAAATTAGATATGATGCTAAGAGGTCTGCCGTACGTGCATTATTTCTGGGTACCGAATATTACCACCCCAGGAAAGCATCACGAGTGTCCTGGATAAGCCCCAGGCTTTTTTGCTTGCAGGACCTAACCAGTGCAAGGTGGACACTGGAGCCAAGTCTTGTGATCCATTTTTTACCCCTTCTGTATTGGAACCAGCACACTCTACTTACTCCAAACTGACAATAAATAATGTAATTAAAATGCAAAAAAATCAGTATCACCAACCTTTGTTGGGATAGGAAGTTCTGCTATGGTATGCACATGCATAGGCATATACCTGCTGTTCACTGTGTTCCTAGAATATCACGTATTTTTCAGCAAAGAAATTGGCTAGCGTGTAGATGCATTTATACATCTTCATTCATCTCAGTTTGTTGTAAATATGGCCTTTTTTTATCCTCAGAATTGGGTCCACTGGAAGGTGACTTCTGTCAGCATTACTTCTTAAGTATCTCATCGTCAGCCCCAGAACATTGTTAGCGTTCATCCCTTCTCTGCTACTAATATCACACTGCACAGTGAACATTTAAGACACTGTATAGTCAGGATAATTTTAGAATACAATAAAAGTTACAAATTCCACCAGAGCAGTGCTTGTATTTTCACCTATAACACATGACGATTCTTGATACATTTTGGGGTGGGAGGGGGCCTTGGGGTTTTGGTCTGGTTTTTTTTTTATATTTTTGGGGCAGACCAGAAAAAGGCAAAGATGTCCAAACCGGGACTCTGAGTACTTTTGCAGCCTGATACAGATCGTTTAAAATGCATTGGTCAGGATAGCGCACTCTACCCATTGCTGTCTAGAAGATTTGCAAGCATGGTGCACACATTACAGAATGGTGTCTCTGCACTGATTATTTATAATGATAACACACTGACACTCGAATTACACTGTGTTCTGGCTGCTGCCTTCTATCTTGCCCTTTCTTACAAGCAGCCTAGGGGTAGAACTTTCATACGCATTTGTAAAGTGCCTATTGCTGCAAACATTAATAAGAGCTATCACTTTGGAGCAGTTACTTACACTTTGTTTAATCTCTAATGGATTCTTCTAAATATTTGCAGTAGAACAGTTGTCAGACCAAATGCTGGAAATTACTGGCAACTTCCCAGCAGCCGGAAAGGAAAGGAAAGGAAAGGGAAGAGAAGAGAAGAGAAGAGAAGAGAAGAGAAGAGAAGGGAATGTAAAGGTAAGGGAAGGGGAAGGGAAGAGGGCCGTAGAAGGGCATACTTCCTGTCCTCTCAGTGGACGCCTACCTCTCCCCTCAAGAGACTAGGCGGAATATCCCTCTCCTCTCCTCTCCTCTCCTTTCCTCTCCTTCCCTTCCCTCTCCTCTCCTTCCTCCTCTCCTCTCCTCCCGTCCTCCTATCTGCCTTCCCTCCCTATCTCATTCCTTTCCTTTCCTTCGATCCTTTCTCTCCTTTCCCCTTCCGCATTTCCTTTCCCTTTCCTTGCTCTCCTCCTCCTCTCTCCTCTCCGTTCGCCTGCATCCTCAGTCTCCCTTCTCTCTCGTCCTCTCCTCTCCTCTCCTCTCCTCTCCGCTCCTGTTCCTTCGTTCCTTCATGCTATAGACCTATTACCCCCCCTCCCTGTTGCCTTCTTCTTCTTCTGTGGGGTTTTAGTAAGTCAGGTTCTGCATTCTGTAACTTGGTGGCACTGAGCAAGGATAGTCCAGAGAATTGTGCACGCACCAGCCTCGAGTTGTGCTTCAGCCACATGAAACTGCCTCTATTCTTGCTTATCTTGAGGGAAGTGACTGTTTGCTTTGCAGACCCTGAAGTAAATAAACTGTCTGAAAGGGCAGCGGCTGCTGCAAGAGGTGGAGGAGCTCCCAAGTGTTTGGGGGTGCCAGCGTAGGGCACGGTGCTGTTTGCTGTTGGTTGCATTGCGCCCTGCACTTGGGCAGTCTCTTGGCTGTTAGATCTGGAGACTGCAGTATTCCCCTGTCGTTGTAGCTCCCCGGCACAGGCTGACTGCAGGCATACGGACTATAAAAAAAAAAAAAATCTAAGCCCGTGAGGCTGAAAGCAAGCCTTTGGTGGGCTTCATCTCCACAGCCTCTGAAGTTGCCTTGGCTCTGATGTGCAAGATGTGCGTGAAGGAGGTGTGGAGGAGGAACAAGAGGATGGGCAGCGGTGGGAGCCTGTGGCTCCTGGGAGGAAACCGCGTGCCAGCAGCAGCTGGCTGGCAGATCCCCCACCAGGCTATCCAGCTGTGCCCAACCCGTGGGGCCCCGGGCCGGCAGGAGGAGGGGACGGCGGCTGCATCGCTGCTTTACAGCTGGCAGAGGTGCCGGCCGGCCCATGGGAGGGGGACCTGGGACAGGAGGCGCTTGTCTGGCTTGCTGTCTCCCACTGTGACGCAGCAGGTCTGTACTTACACAAAAAGGCTTCAGGGATTGTTGTCTCGCTTTGGAAAAATTTCCATTGATTTGAAGCTGAGAGCTTTGCCTGAATAAGGATCTGTGAATTTATCCAGATATAGAAGTTTTCTGTAGTATTTGCTATTGTAAGGGCCTGTCATAATTTTGAGAGATGTGTGTGTGTGTGCATGTGTATGTGTGTGAATGCATGCGCGAGAGGGAGAGAAATCTCACTGCCTAAAACTGTTCTGCCAAGATAAACTTTGGAGCATTTTATAAATTAACTCTGCTCCATGTGTTTATTTTTCTTTTGGAGATTCTAAAAGGAGACTGTTCAACTCATCTTATTAGGGGCAGCATATTTTTTTAAAGAGAAAAATAAGTTCCTGCTCTGCACTGGAAAGTATTTGCTATTTTCAGCTAAAAGTATTCTTTCCTCCTGACCCGGCATATTAGATAAGATTTATATTTCTGACCTGACATTAGGTAGTTAAGATTTATTCTTCTATATTAACTTTACTGAGCTTGCAAGCTATTCATTTACAGCATAGGGAATATATTTATGGCAGAAGCAAAGAAAGTTCACTACAAAGTAGTAAAATATGTTATTAGGAGTGTCCCGTAGACTGATGAAAATTGTGAGTACCCTTGCAGCTGGCTCCCTTCTGGCTCTTTTTTCCTTCTTTGTTATTTCAACTTTAAAACTTGAATTTGAAGTCAGTTGCAATGGTGAATAACTTAAAAGAGTCCAGATGATTCTAATATAGCCACATATATATACGTACGTATATGCTGTGATTGAGAGGTGCAGGGAAGGGGATAACAAGTGACTTGAATTCTCTCCACGTTCTGCTGGCAGTGACCCAGGCATAAGTAACGCTGGACCTCGCTCTCCTGCCAGTATAAATCAGGAGGAACTCCACTGAGGTATAAAGCTGGTGTGTGAGTGAGAGCTGAATCAGATCTAGAGCTTTCCTCTATCCAAAGGTGTGGGCCTGGGCAATCCGTTAATGTCCAATTGACTTAAAGAGGGGAACCGCAGACTATGATGGAAACCTGGAAGCACTTCAAGCCTCTATAGACAGAAAGTTGGAAAGTCAAAGGCCTCCTATTGAAATCAGTGACAAAACCTCCTGTTAAGTTCAATAGGAACAGAATCAGGCCCTAGAAATGGCTGGGAGCCAAAGAACTGGATGGCTCAAGAAATAGGTAATAGGAGCTGATGACTTTCACCAATAAATCACCAATGCAAACCTGGCCGTGCTCAGTTTAGACTCAAAATTACTTTCATCTGATGTTTGTTTGAAACTGTATGCATTGTAAAACCTTCAAGAAGAACTGGCAGTCGTGATAGCTGTCTCAGCAAGAGGCCGACAGCTGGACGGGGTGTGGTATCTCCTCCGTCCCCATGTCATCGGAGGGAGTCCATCTTAAAGAGACGCAAGAAGCACTGGCCTGCCTATAGAGAGAGCAGTGCTTGGGCTCTGCTGTTAACCAGCGGTTTTCTATTTCAGAAACTGTCAGACTAACTCTGTAAATCCACTTAGACTGAATATATTGGGGGAGGGGGTTATGGCTTCACAGCAAGCCAAGAGGAGGAGTAGATATTTCCATTTGTAGACATTATTCAACTGCTGTCACAAGAGAGAATAGAGATGTGCGGAGCTTTGAGGAATTAAATGTGTCGGAGAAAGGGCTTGGCATAGGGAAAGTTAGGACCGTCAGGCGTTACGAAAGCTGGGAATTGCTTATAGAGTGCAGCAAGCAGTGCTGTGCGTTGCAGTTCGGCTGATGAACTCCGCTGCCCATCTCTTCTGCGACACCGCATCGCTCCGCAGCTGAGGAGGAGGATTTCATAAGTTGTACTAAATGGAGGCCAGTTGCCCTGCCATGTATCGTGGCACTCCCTGACAAAGTTGTGGGAAAATGCAAAGCATTACAGAGGGGACTTTCCTTCCCCCCAATATTTTTGCAAACAGTGAACTTTTTCCGCCAGTCCCTGAAGGGTCCTGCGCTGCTCCTTGGAGAGCAGTAGACAAACTGGGTGAATATTTTGGTATCTGTGCTTGGTCAAACAGCCATAGCCATGTTTGATGTCAACTGAAACATTCAGAATAGTTCACCACTTTCCAAACTCCACCCTTCATATTCTTGTATTTGATAGACCTCAGGGCTATGTACTCTATTACAGTATGCAAACTTCTCCAGTTCCTTCCTTACTTCTACCAGGCCACATCTGACAAAGGCTCCAAGGATTCACATCTTTTTGTATATGCAGAGATTCATAGTTTGTTTTTACAAGCTGTCTTTGTAAATCAAAGAAGCTGTTCACTGCTTCTTTTCTCTCACCAGCAAACCCACCGCTATCATCAAGTCATCACACCACAGCTCAAGGGTGTCCATTCTCTTTCCACCATTTCTCCTCAAAACCCTGGGCTCAGAACCGTAAGTTGCAGTAACTTGTGGCTTGGCATCAAAAGGGAGAAGTATGCCAAGGAGGAAACTTGCTTATATATACAAATAGGGGAGTGAGGGAGAGGGAACACTAAAGGAGTGTTCCTTTGGGGTCACACTAAGGAAGAACAGGAATAAGATAAGAAAAAAATATTTTAAAAATTCATTTGACAAAGGGCATATTATCATATACACTACCTAACATTGTCACATGTGAATTCTGGTGTGTCTGCTCTGGTTCACTACATTCACCTGCTAGTTCTTGTTTCCAGCAGGCTTGGGTTGGATCCAGGCATCTTATGGCTAGTTAGGAGGAGTTGGACCACGCCTGTATTAAATCAGGCAGCCTAATGGAGCTGGTCTAGGGTTCCTTTACCACTTGCTGCTTCAGAAAATGCAGCATTTTGTGTCTACCCCTGTGCTCACTGATTTAACTAGTCTGGTTTGGTGTATGTTCTCACTCTGCGAATTACTTCAGTCACTACTTTGAGAAATAGTGCCCGAGTCCAATACCTGTAGGAAGAGAGGGAAGAGGGAAGCTTGACAACTGTAACTGAGCGGATAGCGAAAGTAGGAGAAAGCTCACGAGTACACAGTGCTGGACAGGGTGAATAAGTACAGCACAGGGAAAGCAGTAAAAGCATCCCTCCCCCACTTTTAAGTGGCAAATTGCAGCTGTTCTCTGACAAAAGACGCTGGAATACCCTCACACCCTTTACCAGCACCTCGCAAAGAGAAGTGCAGATTGCATTGTTGCTCCTTTTCTTGGTAAGCAAGAACAAAAATCCCCCACCAACTGTCGTGGTTTTTTAATAGCCTGGATAAACATTTAGGCTGGATTCTGAGCACATGCAAATTTTATGCTGGCAGAGCTCTGTGAGTTATTTGCTTCCTGACACGAGTTGTAACGAGAAGCAGAATCAATCCCTTAACCTTTATGCGATGTTTCTTCTGCCTAAACCAACTCCCATTAAAAACAATGCAGAGGCTCTAATGGAAAGCCTCGTGTTAGTCCGGCATGTGCCTTATGATCATGATGTTTCTGTTCGCTGATAAAAGAGGGGAATATTAACTCTCCTTGCCGTTTCCTCAGCACACGCACAGCTGGAGGTACACGCACGCACCCGTATGCACGGACGTCCCCCCAGGAAGGTCAGCAGTAGTGCTGCTGGGTGGTCACGGGGGCAAGGAAAGACTCTTCTTCTCTAGCATCACCGATTTCCCCTGCCCAGAGCCCAGCCTAAGGAACATCATTTTCCTCCTCAGTGGCTGAGTAAAATTTCCAGCCGAGTGATACACGTCATAGTGAAAAGCCAGAAAGGTTTTGCCTGTACACAACCGAAAAGGGAAGGGTCCATATAACTTTCTGGTATAGTTTTAAGCATGCCAGGCTCAACAGAAAGAGAAGAGGGTCCCCTACCAAGCTTCCCGTGCAATTTTTTTTTTTTTAATTTAGTGTTTGCTTTAGCTTATATAAAACTAATGATTTTGTTTTCTGTGACCAAACAGACCATAAGAACAGTGGGGGAAGACATGGAGTTTTCAGACAAACCAAAAGGCTTTGTGTGGCTTGAAACAAAACTTCTTCTGTCTGGGGCTATCAGTATCCTTTTTACCTATATTCTAAGACAATTTTGAAGTGAAAATACTTTAAGAACACAACAAGACCTTTAATTCTTGCTTGTGTCTGTGTGAATTTGTGTGTATGTATGTGAATGTGTATGTACAGATATAGATATGAATGTGTAGCGGAGAAGGGAGAGATGACTAAATGTATAAGCATTTATATTGGTTTTATTTTTTATTTATATGCCCGTTATTTATATTTTTATATTTTATAAAATATTAGTATGTTTTCCACTAAAATTATGAATTTTGTCAATATTTTGTGAATGGTTTTAAACACCACCCTGCACTTTTTTGTAGGTTTACAGTTTTCTGACACCTTTGTCAAGCATTATATATGCTGATGGTCAAAAAGGTCTTTTTAGCAGATCACGGGCACAGACTGTGTAAAGGAGTTTTTCCAACTCTAGGACTACAGCTGTAGGCTTAGGGGTTCCAGGGGATGAAGTACATAAGCCAGAGGAAGCTTATGTAGGAGTCAGGGAGTATGAGATGGAAGATTCTTCTCTTGAATAAGCTCTCTTATATGCAGTACTGCAATTTCTGTGGCTCATCTCTTTTAGACAAGACGTGCCCAAGGTCTCTGCATACTTCCAGATGGAAAACACAGGCCCTTTTTGGTGCACGCAGCAGTAACCACAGTAGGTCATGGAACCAGGGTGGAAGGCTCGACCAGCGAGTTCCATAGATGAATAACCTATTTTTCAACAAATTATGCAAGGCTTCAGAAAGAATTATGGATTGACTTTCATAAAGCTTGGTGGTCTTTTAGTGGTAGATATGGTTAGAATCCTCCTTTTTTACATAATCAATGAAGCGTGGAAATACAAGACTACTCTTTTGATTAATCTATTTTATCTGGACTCAGGTGTGATTTATACTGACGAAGAAATGAACTTCTCTGCTCACTGGGTAGCTGGGAAATGATGTGATTTCAGAGAGAGGTGAATAGCAGCCTGTCCTCATCTCGAAAGGGTAGAGTTTACAGTTTCCTTTGTGGCCAGCCAGATTCTGGCAAATAAGAATAAGACCCTCCAACTCTGGTGACTCCCCACCCAGTGCTTCTAACCTCCATAAAGCTTGGAAAGACTTGCGTTCATCAGAATATCCAGCCACAATACGTAGATAAATTGTAAAAGAAAGCCTATGTGAAACCTCCTGCTTAATTTTCACGTCCATGGAGTGATTGCACCCACTTTGACCTCTAAGAGACCACACAACCATAATATATGTCACCACTTCTTATATTATTTCCTGAAATACACTGAACTCAGAGTTAGTCAGCTAACAGCTTACTTGTTCTAAGACAAGCATTTGAAAGAAGCTGGGGGTTTAAAGCGTGATTAGTATCTCGGTGAATTACTCAGATGAAAGAACATGATATCCAGTCATGGAAGAGAATAAGCATTCTCAAATCATACTGCAAGTTGTTAGCAGAAATAAATTATGCCAACAGAGAAAGGGAAATATTTTTGCCCACAATCTGTCCAGAGGAACTTTTTTTTAGGTTTACCTGTTTCTCAAAACAACTTTGGTTTTTTCTTTAGAAATTATGTATGACCTAAGCAGCCATGTGGAGGTCCTCTTGCTGACATTCACTCACAACTGAATCCTACTGATAAATTCTTACACCACTGAAGCTTCCCCTCGATGGGTAGCTTAAAGAGCACCTTCATTCCTACAGGCAGGGCCTTGGGCTTAAAAATGCTTGTCCAGGACACAGCACAAGTTATAAATTCTACACTCTTGTACAGAATTCTGCTTTTGCTTTTAATACACCCTCAAGTCTGAAACTCTTGATTGCTCAACTCTTCATAAAACATAAACACAAAAGATGGATGTGTGACTTCATTTTGGACTGCAAAACAGAAGCTGGTTTTTTTTCAAAATACCAAATGTTGTAATTTATTTACCTTTTGTGCCTTCAAGATCTTGTCTATTACATTTTATGACATCTGTGGCCATCGTGCCCAGCACAAGGAGGTCTCATCTTAGTTGATTATTTTCAGGTCTGTGTTATACTAAAACTTTCTGCAATCTTCCTCCATCCCTGTGTATTTGCTAAATACACACACTTAACATCTTCTGACTCCCATGTTAAAAAAATATCCTTTGGTCCCACTTGGTTCTATTTTGGAGGGGTAATTCTTCACTCAGCAGTGTAACATAAAGTAAAGTAAAACCAGCAACTCCTTATTCAGTGGCATAGAAAAAAGTGAAATTAATTATGAACATTCTAGGAAAAGGAAACAAAGTTATGAAACACTTGCCGACGCTGGTGTTTGTAATCTTCATGAATAAGCAATGCAATAATGCTGGGCAAGTGTGCGTGGGAGGCACACTCTGAAGAAACTGGCTGTTTTCCTCTCTGACCAGTTGAGCTGTTATGAATAAAAAATGCTGTTGCTAAAGAAACCTGTAATAAATCCTGTTGGGAGTATTACATGTGCTGATAACATACATAAACTTTGTAAACATATTAAAGTGTCAGGTTTTAGTAGCTCTGGTTCGTGTGGATGTTTGTAAATGTTAGTCGAGAAATGCAACTGAAATCTTGTTCCACCAGCTGGTTGCTCCTACATTCCTGGTTCACACGAGAGCCTTCTCTTCCTTCTCCTCGGAACAGAACCTTGCTTTGTGGGGGAGATGAGGAAAAAGGGCTGAAGCCCTAACTCTGCTGTAGCTTCCCACCAAAACACTATTACTGGAGAAGCTGCGCACCCGGTGAGTTGTTTGGAGGGAAGTGGGGTGGATGAGCTGGTGCTTGATAAAGGATTTATGCTATTCTGAACATCCCTGCTTTGTGTAGCGATGCCTTCCATTGACGCCTCCATCAAAGTACAGTTGGCAGCCCTCGGAGAGGCATCTGAGTTGTCTTTCGGTAGGTGGGAAGAGTTGGGTGCCCCCAAAAGGGATTGACAAAAACCAGCACGCTGAACAAGGCATTCTCAGCCTAGTCACAGGGAAATGCTGGGGTCAGAAGCTGTCTCAAATCCTGGCTGTCCAGGGGGTTTAGGTGCCCTGGCACTGCTCCCCAGCCCTGCAAGCCAATATATTCTTTAACAAAAGAAAGGAGACCTCACTCTTTTCTTTTGAAACACACCAAGAAGGCAGCAGCCGCCTTGCTGCCCTTAATGTATCCAAAACCTCAACAGCTAAAATATTCGGCCAGGAGTTGAAAAATCTAAGTTAAATTAGTTCTTCTGTCAAGCATGACTCTAGCCTGTGTTGATCTGCTCTAATAAACTGGCCGTTTATCCCCTGGATTTGCATGTGATCTCGGGTCATTTGCTTGCGCCCATTTCAGTTAGCACAGAAGAGGGTGTATGGGAGCAGGCGTGTGCGCAACTGTATTCCAGCGTCAGTAAGCGATCGCCTGCAGAGTGCTGCACTCCCTGTAGAAGAACTTTGTATTGTTATTTTTATTATTTGTTATGATTGATTTATTGCCTTTTTTGCCCAGGGTTTCTTTAAGAGAAAATCTCCGAGTCTCTGCAGAAGGGACCTGAGCTGAGAAGCCGCCCGTGCCAGGTGGACGCTCGATGTCAGGAAGCTGAAGTCTCATGTTAGAAATGACAAAACATCTGAGAAGTGCCCGTGCGTCAAGGGTGAGGTGGCAATTAAGCAGGGCTTTGAAGGTGAGGGACGCAGGTGTTTAAATCCTGCCCCAGACACACCTTAGGCACCTAAGTCCTGTTCTTGGATGTGAGCCTTGCTGTGTCTGCCCTTGCGCTTTACAGGAAGCCGCAGGAATCGCACATCGTTGCTATTCCAACACCCATCAATGAGCTCCTGTTTTATTTTACAGTGCCCCAAAATCTGCTTTACCCTGCAGGAAATATCAAACGTCTGAAATCCCATCGAGGACCTTTCAAGTTTAAACATGAAATGTGTCAGGACGTAAAACTGACACACAACAAGAAGCTTGAAAGGAGAAAGTTTATAGCAGCGCGCTACCAGAACTTGGTGTAGACCTGTGGTTCGGGGTTTTACTTTCATTTAAAAGCATCACTGTATGCGTTCCTTTATGTTCGTCCCCCTAATTACTCTGTTGTGTGAAGCCGAAGTATTGGCGCAAGGCTGGGGCGCTGCTCGGAGCGGGCGGGAGCTGGGTGCCGTTGCCGCAGCCAGAGGCGAGATTCCCCTTCACGGCTCTCCTGGCTCAGCTCCGGTCCCCATAGCTCAGTTCTTCCCTAGCAGCACTGGAGGGAGATAAGTTTTGTGGCTCCCTTGCTTCAGTGGGTGCTATTTTTGACTGCATGAGTAAATAACATGGACGTTTTAAAATGCATGGTCTATAGCTCATAATTTAGAAATCGGCACACACAAAAATGTTTATTAGTCAGCTATGGTATAACCGTAGTACAAGCATTCCTTCTTTTTAAGTAGCGTTGCTCATCGCACTGCTCACTGCTAACAACAAAAATAGGGTTAAAGTAATCATTAATAAAATCTGTTAGATTTCATTATGACAAAGGGTCCAATAAGTAATCGTTTTGCTATCGCCAGAAACTGAGTTATTCAATTATTTATAAAAAAGGTATAGCTGTTCTCTTTTTTTTTTTTTGAGAGCCATAACATGTTTTGCATGAATAACTATTCTCTGAATATTTTTATCCGCAGCATTGTCTGTGGTAATAGCAGACAGACAGACTTTTGTATAAAAAAGTACATGGTTTCAGCTGCCTTTTGTCATCAGATAAGATTGCTTTGTTCTGAATTACTTTGGTAAAAAATTGGCAAAGTCATTTTGAGTAGTTCAGACTCCAAAATTAGAAATGAGACAAAACTATTATTTTTTTATTAGCTTTTATATCTCCTCCACCAGGCTTTCGCAACTTTTAATTTAATTTCAGGAGCGAAAGGGACAATTTACTGCTGGGGAAAAAACTTCTTAAGGATCTCCATAGTTTTAACGGATGAGTTTTCCTAGTAGTGACTGTCTATAAATGATTGAACATGCAATGATAGACAGCTTATTAATGTTAGCGATAAACAGCAGTGGTCAAGCCAGCACACTAGCTTTATTAACCAGAAAGCAAGATGAGCACGCTAAGCAAGAGATAATGAGTAAGTCTGATTTTTAAATCCTAGCTCAGATTTTATTAGGCGTAACTTTAATTATCTTCAGTGAAAAATTTACAGTAAGAAGAAGCAGCAGACTGGAGATTTGCAAAGGCTTGATACACTAATAATAAAGCTTAAAAGAAGAACTTAATCTCAGAGTTAACTTTATTGACTTCAGTTGTCTCAATAGGTCAAAGTAGTAAAATAGCTGTTCTTTCCATATGCCTAAGAAAGAGATCGCCTCCGAGGCAGGCTATATATCAGAGTTCTGAAAGGTACAAAGCATTGTTTTTTCCTATATAGGAGTCGTATGTATTTGGATCGTGCAATTTTGCAAGTACTCTAGCATAGGAATTCTTCCAAACTCAAAATGTTTCCTGAGGTCCTGCAGAAAAAGAGCCCTCTCCAGCTCCAGTGAAGTCCATGGGACTTTCTCCACTGAAAGCAAAGGAGGCAGGTTCAAGCTCTAAAACCATCTCATTAATAAAAGCAGTGTTTTATTCTGCCTACAAAGAGAAATAGGAGTGTTTATATATTTGCTGATATACCATCCTACATCGACGTCTTTGAGAAGTTGTGGTAATGTATGCATTTACAGTTTAACATGAATTTTATATAGTATAAGAAATGTCTTCAGCAGCTGAAAGAAACAAAATTTGAAATTATCACCCTTTCAGATGTCAGGTATGAAATGGGAACTGGTCTGTAATGTCCTGTAGTCTCTTGGGATAATAACATGTACCGTTCCACATGCAGCTGGTATACTTCAAGCACAGATCTACATGCACACAGAGTTATAAAAAAACCCAACGCAAGCAGGCTACCCCTATAATACTAGTAACGCTTTCAGCAATGGGAAGTGATTTTCTAGTATTTAATTATTTCAGATATGGCTACAACAAAATACGTTTGCGGTTTATGAAAATACGATGAAACAGTTCTCCATCTGCTTTTGTTTCTAATGACTGCAATAGGAATTTCCCAGTCTATTTCGAAACAAACGGGAACTCATCCGAAAATGAGAAATATAGTTTCGTTGCAAAAAAGATGCACTTGTCACCGGCAAAGTATTTACCCTGACAATGCTAACAGGAAAACATCACAGAAAAAAAATTATCAGCAGCATACAAACACTTTGAACGAGAACTAACACTGAATAATTTAATCCCACCCAAGGACAGATTCAGCTTACTTGATGGCTGCTTGCTTGGCTAACTTCTGCTTTAAATTATTGCAAAAAAATTGGTAACACCACCTATATTATATATAGAATATGTAGCATTACCATCCCTGCCATGCCAACTCTAAACATGCATGTAGATATCAGTAAGAAATATATTGATGGTGAACTATTAAAAAAATTGCTTCCAAAATGCAGTGTTATTTTAACTAACAAGCAACTCCTCTTTTCTTGTTGACATTTTACCTCCATGTGAATGACACCTTCCACGAGGGTATAAAAAAACTGAAGACATAATTTTACCAGTGTGTGTTTTGTCATTTCTTTCCTGTTTTGTTTTATTTTATATAGCTGTGTTTTCATACGGACTGTTGCGCGTCTGCTTAATTTTGAATTCAGCAGTAGTTGCATGCAAACCAAGCGGGAGAGGCAGAGCATTTGCAGAGTGGAGCCCTCCCCTCGTGACTGTGACCAGCAGCAGACGCTGGAAGATCTGCAGTCCCACATCAACAGAGGAACCGACGGAGGAGCGACTGAAGGAACGAACGCCCGCACGCACACCGGGGTATCACAAAAGTGCCGTTACAGCGAAAGGCAGGAGGCGATTGCCCACATCAGATACTGATGGGCTACCGATGATATACATCATGGTAGCTCTACATCCAAATTGCGGTTCCACTAAGTCATACCGATAGTTTTACTCCCAGACATAGGAGTTGTGGTACAAATGCAGAATTTTCTATCACTTTGCTTACTCTAGTGACTTCCAAATTTAGTCCGTGGCTCACTGGTAGTCAACAGGGTCACGGCAAATGCTCTGCTGGTCATTCACAGACCCGCAGCAAATAATACTTCATTTCCGTCAGTTAAAAGGTCAATGGGAAAGGTGCATATCTGTCAGTACTAAGTTTTGAGGGTTGGTGGTGGCCTGCAGAGCCAAAATATTTTCGAACTATTGACTTAATCTAACTTTTTTCCTAAGCAAACTGTAATCACTGGCAGACACATAGAATTTCTTATTTATTGGTATGCTAGTCCATACTCAGCTACATATTAATCTCTCTTGTAGGACCTGAACAAGCAACTTAATTTGTTAATCTTAATTGCTCTTATCAGAATAAAATCACAAATCTCTTTGCTAATGATATGTTTGGTTTTGAACTTTTATTGATCTTGTGCTATGTCTAGTTATGGTCCCGATCCTCTGCCTGCACTCCGTTGCTGACTTCAGAGGAGTTTTGCCTCTGCACAGCCAACTACGCATTTACTACTGATCATGAGACAGAAATTTAGGATGCTCGAACTAGAAACTTCAGTAGGAGTTTGGGGAGTGAAAGGACTGCAGACCAGACTTTTCTCCTAGTAAAGATTACTTTGTTAATAGGTACAAAACAAGTAATGCTTCAGGGCCAGGTCCTTCTGACGGGGTAAATTAACAAAGAAACTTTGATTTATACCTGCTGAGAGTCTGGCCCAGCACATTCTGAATTAGTCAGATCAGGCTTTGTTATTCCTTTACCTTAAAATGTGGGAGTCGACAATGTAATACATAGAATGGGGGACTCGGGTATTAAACAAATGAAGTAACATGGGCTCGCTGACTGCTTGACGGCAAGTGGTTTGTACTGTATTTAAAAATGCATAGGTTAAATGGAAATTTGAAAACACTTCCCTAGCAATGGGCTTAGGACTTCTGCTTAAAGGAGACTATCTGGGCGAAAGAAACAGAAATCCAGAGAGTCTTCCATGTTGTAGATGAATTTGACAGGTGTCGTCTTTATCCGCACACGATCATTTTTTTCGAGTTCCAGTATTCACTAATAGCAAATCATAGATTTTTAAAGCGGAAATTATCAGTGCAAGTGGTGACTGTAACCTCTTTCATAATAACTTTCATAAACGCTCACACTCTAATTTTTCCCTCGCGCCGAATCTCCACTAGTTACACCAAAGCACGTTGTACGACACCAAAGCACGTTGTACCACCACCACCAAAACACGTTATACAACCACCACGAAAGCACATTGTACAACCACGCTGTAAAACACCAAAGCATGTTGTACAACCACCACCAAACCACGTTGTACAACCACCGCCGAAGCACGCTGTACAACACCAAAGCACGTTTCACAACCAGCCCTCGGCCAGCGGACGACGCACACCGTGTCCAGGTGAGGCGTTCCGACCGTTGTTCGCCTTCACTGCCAAAACGATGAGCCAGATTTCCCTTCTGACCCTTCCTAGCCGGGATCTTTCAGCCACTTGTTCCGCTGTGGATTTAACTTAACTCTTGCATTTTAACCAAAAAAACTTCGAGCAAGTCCTCGGCACCTCCACCGCGTTGTACCAACCAGCTCGCTGTTCGCCGCCAACGCTTCCACCTCGTTTTCCCGACAATTCCGCCGCTTGAACGACGTGCCCGAGCCAGACCTCGGTGGGACGGCGCTGGCACGAGGACCCCACGCTGGCAAACCGCGCCTGCCCCGCGCCCACCACCGACACCGGGCCGGGCCGAGCCGAGCCGGGCCGAGCCGAGCCGAGCCGAGCCGAGCCGAGCACCTGCCGTCGCGGGCTGCCCGCCGCGGCACAGGACAGCAGAGGTCGCCGCCGTCCCGGCGCTGGCCCGGCGCGGCGCACACCAGGTGCCGGAGCAAGGACGGGGTGGATGGGGGCCCGCTCCCCGACCCTTTCCCATGGGTGGGATGGATGGGTGGGTGGGTGGGTGTCCTGCCCCCCCCCTCCCACCCCGCCTCACCCCCGCCGTGCCCCCCGACCCGCGGAGGAACCGGGTGGGCAGCCGCAGCTCGTGGGCTCCGCGACTGCCAGGGGTTAAAGGAGTGGGTGGGAAGCGATGGAGGCTGCGGAGCCCTCCCTTGCCAAGGATAATAAATCGGATGCCCTGACATGTTTTACTTAGCCCTTAGTGCTCCCTTCGCTGCGCGGCCGTGGGGATGGGAGGGCTGGAGCCCCGGTCTCTCCCGTCCTCGGCTCCGCTTTAGGGGCACTTCAGGTGAATCGAACCTTGTGTGCGGGAGGCAAACCATACAAAGGAGGCTTTCAAGGGCTAGCCGTGCCAAGCAGGGGAAGGGAGCGAGCGCTGAGCAAAAAAAAAAAAAAAAAAAATTAAAATAACAGCACACCCCCCCCCTCCGTCCCCTCCTTGAGGAAGCAACTCAGTTACTTCTTGCTGATTAAATGCAGGCTGCCGCGTTTGATGACATTCCCTCGGTATCTGCGCGGCTGTCAGGGACAGAGGACAGGCAGGAGCAGCCCCTCCGCGGTAGGTGCGCAAAATATGCCTCCTTCCCCAGAAACGGCGACGGGTCCGGTGCAGGCGGGCTGCCGAAACGGGATCCGGGGGCACGTCCCGGTGCCCCCCCACCCCCGCCGCTGCCGCATCCCTCCGCCGTCGGCGGCTCTGCCCGGCGGCCCTGCCGGGGACGGGGGGGGGGGTCACGGCGGACCCGGGTCCTCGGCGCTGCCCGGCGGAGCCCCACGCAGGAGCCGGAGCCCGCCCGCCGGTCGCAGCGCCCCGCGACCTGGACAGCGCCTTCCCGGGGCGGGGGGGGGGACTGGCGGCTGCCTCGCTTTTCTTCCTGCCCCGGTGCCGGGGGGGGGGGGGGGGTCTCCTTGGCTCTGGTCTCCCATCGCCTCCTCCGGACGGCAGCGCCCAAGGAGGGGCTGCCAGCCTCGTCCCCCCCCGCCCCCATCCCCGGGTACTGGCCCTGGCCGCCCGGCCCTCCCGGCTCCCTCCTGCCGCCACCCGGGACGCAGGCGGCATCGGTCAGGGGCTGGCTAAATCGGAAGGGACGAACTCCCTTCATCCCATGGGATTTAAAAAAAAAAAAAAAAAAAAAAAAAAATCAAACCTAAAAAACCCGGGGCCAGTGCCGATGGATGACCCAGGGGCTTCCCGGACTGTGCCACCGACGTGACCGGTGGCGAGGGGAGGCTGGAAACCAGCGGGCCGGGCAGAGCCGCGACACCCCCGGCCCCCCACCCCGCATCGCCGGGCGCCAGGCTTATCCCAGAGCGATAATCTGTACTGCTGGTTCCTGGGGTGGGGGCTTCTCTCTCCGCCCTCCCCCAGGTTGCTAACCGGTGACCGGGATGGAGAAAGGCGCTTAGGGCATCGCGGCAAAAAGTTACCTGTCGTGTCATCGCGCTTTCCCTTTAGGAAGTGGAAAGAGCTAGGAAAGGACGTTCCCCTTTAGCAGACATTAAAATATAAAGGAGCAGACGCAGGTCTTCCCGGAGCCAGCTCTGCTCATCCCGGTGAGGTGAGCGAGAAGAGCAGAAACAGATGAAAAATCGCCTTCATCCCTCCAACTCAATGAAACCGCCTGCAAAGCCGCTCGGCCGCGCCGCGGGCGCGGAACTTACTTCCCAGCGCGCTCGCCCAGGCACCGGGGGGCACAAGAACCCCCCGGACAGGTGAAGAGCACCACGAGAGGAAGCAGAAGTTATCAAAGTATAAATCTCTTCGCACTTACTTCTTCCCTGTCGCCGTACCCTGGAGGCGTGCTGGCTGCCAATGTATTCCATAAAGTTCAAAGTGATAAAAAACCAAGAAATCAGTCGCAATTGCATAGTAACCCTTTGAGAGTTCGACTTCTCCTTTTCGTTCTTTTTTTCTTTCCTTCAAAAAAAAAAAATAAACCGGGGTGGTAGGCGGCAAGGGATGAACACAGCAGCAGAAATACCTGCACTGAGATCCAAGGCTGGGCTTGGCCGGCTTGATGGCTTTTGCCTTTTTTTTTTTTTTTTTTTCCTCCTTTCCTTTTTTTTTTTTTTTTTTTTTTTTTTCTCTCTCCCTTCCCCTCCGCTTTTCCTATTGCACTTTCCAACCGTCCGCCCCGCTACCTGCCGCAAACCTCAGAGGGGAGTCAGGAGCGGAGAGGAGCCGAGCAGCCGCCGCCGGGGTCCATGCCGGCCCGGTGGCCGGCAGCATGTTGCGGGGGGGGGGGGGGGGGGGGGTTGCCGGGGGTGCGGACGGCTCTGCGCGCCCGTGTGTGCGCCGGGCGGGCGAGGTGCCGACAGGACGGATGGATGGATGGCGGTGGGAGAGGAGTGTGCGGAGGGCGGGAGCACCGGGGGGGGGGCAGGAGGAGGAGGAGGACCCAGCCCCGCCGCCGCCGCCGCCGCCGCCGCTCCGGAGCAGCCGCCTTCTGCGCTGCGGGCACCGCCGGGCGCAGGTGGGCCGGGTCCGTCCCCCCCCCCCCCCCCTCCATTCCCCTCCCTCCCCACCGTCACCCCCTCCGGCTCTCCGGGAGCCCCCGAGCTCCCCGAGGGGAGAGGCCCCGGGGCGGAGCGGGGCGGGAGGAGGCGAGCCCCAGCGCCCCGGCACGGCGGGGGGAGGCTCTCCGCGCCCGGCCGAGCCCCCCTCGGGGCATCGAGCGCCCGAGCATCCTCCAGCGGCGGGGACGGGCACGGCGGGGTGGGGGGTTGCGGTTCTCCGCTCGCCTTCCCGGGGCCCCGGTGGAGCTGCCGCTGCCGCTGCCCCCCCCCCCGCCCCGCGACGCGGTCCCTCCGTGGGGAGGAGCCCCCCCACCACTTGCCGGGGGGACGGGGCTGTGTGCTCGGCCCCTTCCCCGCCGAGGGGGGCAGAGCGCAGCCCCTTCCTCCCTCTTGCCTGAATCTGCCCCCCCCCCCCCCCCAGCCCTGCTCAAAATGGAGTTGGGAAGATGGGAGGGGGCTGAGGGGTCTCCAGCCTCTCCCTCTCCTCGGGATTTTCTCCGTTGTTGCTTTTCCCCCCGGGACAGGGATTCTCCGGGGTGGCTTCTCCGGCGGGACGGGGCAGGGCAAAGCCGCTTGTCCCGTCGGGGCCGGGGTCCTCCCCACGGCCGGCTGGCAGCAGGGGGGGCGCCGGGCAGAGCCGAGCCCAACTGAGCCGGGCCGGGCCGAGCCGAGCCGCAGCGCCCGGGGGTGCCGGCATCCCCCTCCCCGCCAGCGGCGGGACCCCCCCAGAGCCCCGGCAGCAAAAGCACAGCGGCCTGTTTGACAGAGGGGTATCGCGTTTCCTTTCTCCGGCAAGGGTTTCCTATTTTTGGGGGTTTTTTTTGGGGGGGGGGGGGGGGACGCAGGCTAGAAAGGGGGGGGTGAGGCTGATTCAGGGGAAGAAGTGCGACTTCACCGAACCCTTTCTTGCTTCACTTCTTATCTCGGTGGCTATCGCTGGGATGAGAGAGAAAGGCGGATAAAACGCCGCTGATCGCATCAGGAACCTCAGGCGGTGTGAGGAGCAGCCGCTCTATTTGTAACTGTTTTCCTCAGTCTCTCCCCCCCGCTGCCCCTCTCAGAGCTGTTAAATATCTGTACCATAAAATGTGGGGGATTTAAAGGTCTGTGGGAGGCTCCCTTTGAAAAGGACTCTGGGGAAAGTCTTTCTAATCCAGGATACTTGAGCCGGATGGGGTGGGATTGCCAGAGAGGCATAAAATAAAAGTCATTCGGCAGGCAAGGCGAGGGGCTACGCTGACATGGAGAAAGCGCATTCGCCTCGGTGTTTTGGTTTGTTTTGTTGGTGATTGAGACTTCTCGTGAGCTAGTGCATGTGTGGAAATTTCTGAGCAAGCCGGGCGAGTGGCATAAATAAACAAGGCTGCGGAGAAGGGATGGGACACGCGTGTGAGCCAACCTGCAGCCAACCGGCCAGCTCGCTCGAGCAGCATTAGCACCAGTGGGCAGAGAAAGCATGTCAAAAAATAAACGCTCCGCGAGAAACATAAGGAAAACATTAAACAAATGGGGAGTGCACTCCCTCTCCTTGCCCTGACAAAGCACGGCTAAGAAACTCCGCTCGCTGCCTCTCCAGCCTCTTCCCTTCCATGTGTCCCCTCTACAGCGGGGACACGTGGGGCAGAGGTGTTGGGAGACGGTCCCGGGGACCCCCCGGGTCACCCAAGAGCTTCGGCAAAACCGACTCGTAGGGTGTGTGCCGACCGGGGGGCCCAGCAGGACAGGGTACGCGTGAGTGACCGGCGGCGGGGGGGGAGAGGTTGCTTATTTGCGGTGGAAGAGGGGCAGAGGCGTAGACCGGGGAGAAAACAAAAGCCGTGCCTTGACTCAAGATGGGATCTGAAGAGAGGCAGGGTGAGAGGATGCCGGAGACCCAGGTTAACCCCCCAAACCAGCTCCGTTGGGGGGGGTGGGTGGAAAAACACCCAACAACAATAACAAGCCCAACCCATAAACAGTTACTGCCGCTCTGCGATAAAAGGAGAAGATTTATATTGCTGAAATGTGTGGAAGGAGCTTGTTCCAGAGCAAAACTCTGGCGTGCAATTCTCTGTTTATGTCGCTCATCCCGATGAGATATCGGTGGCAAAGTTCAGGCTGACATCAGCCCTCGGGAGGCCGAGCCAGCCGGCCGGGCTGGGCTGCACAGCTGCGCGTGGGCCTGCAGCCGGTGGACCGCCGGCATCGGGGGGGATCGGGCTCATCGGGGGGGATCGGGCTCGCAAAAAAAGCCTCCTCTCGCCAGGCCCGGGGACGTGAGGAGCGAGCCGGCGGCGGCGTACACGGCCGAGGGAGCTGGACGTAGTATTTCTTTGCCACTGAAGCTAGATGAATCAGAAACGGCTCCCAGGGTGGTTTTGTGCGCCTCTCTGTTTTGGGGTTTATTAAAGAGGGTGGGGAGGGGGAGAGTGGCTGATAGTCCGTGTTGTTGCCGGAAAGTCAAAGATGTCGGAGGCCTCTGTTTTGCTGGACTGCGTTAAAACCAGCAGCAGGAGCCTGTAAAATCAGCTAGGTATTGTTTTGGGTTGGTTTTTTTTTTTAAATAATGCTTTAGGTCAAAAAGGAATAGTGTGTGGTGGTTTCGCTATTGCAACTCCTGCCCAGCGGTTTCTCTGTGCAACTTTCCATAGCTAGAAAATGTTAATTTCGGTTTTCTGAATAGCTAATAAATTGGGGGAAGAGAAGGTGGCCCCAAGATGCTCAGATGATATCCAAAATAAGATAATAATATTCAATTAATAGCTGATGTTGTGCATGCTTAAAATTGCACTCTAGTCATAAAAACTAGCCGTGTGAACAGGACAGCTGAATGCTAACCCTTTGTCATTCTTCTCTAGACTGGAAATAGTTTGTGTAAGTGAACAAAAGGGTCACTGATTTGCCTTTTCAACTTGGGAAACACAGTAAAGAAATAAAGGCCTTGCATTACTTCTGATACATAAGTTGAAAATGAAGCATGCTGTGTCCAATATGACATCCTTATTTTTCAGGTGCTGCTCCGGGTGGAGATGGCGTAGGTCAGACCACGGTGGAGGAGGTATCCACGGTAGCATCCCCATGGACCGGGGTCAGCAATGTCTGCTGAAGGGAGAAGAGTTAGAGGACTGGAGCAGGCATCCTGAGTAAAGGTTGCACAATCCAACACATCTACTGTTTGTTAAACACCAACAATATTCTTGGCACTGCACAGGGCCCCAAATCATGACAGTCTTTGCCCCAGATTTTTCTTTTCCTGTACAAACTAAGAAGCGAGCACAGAGTGGGCAAGGCATGCAGAGAGGCACGAATATGTAAGAAATTACCCAACACACACACACACACACACACATATATGTAAGTATGTGTGTGTGTCTGTATTACTATTCTTTTCCATATTTCCCAATCTGACAGTTGTTACATTTCTCTATGTTTCCTAACATAACCTGTTTGTTCTTAGCCATATGCATTTAGGAGGTTAACCTTCTGTAATATCATGAGCATTCTCAAAAACTGTTAATACCACAAACAGAAGATTATAATTGCATAGTCCAAATAAACCGAAAGAAGGGAGTGAGGAGAAATCCTTTACACACAGTAAGTTGAAACTATGAGACTATGTGTACTTTTTAAAAAATAAAATGCTTCCTAAAGATCCAGTCCCAATATCTTTAATAATGTCTTTATGCTTCAGACATTTAAAAGACGTAATGGCAGAACATTAACAAAATGTGCGGTAAGGAACAATCCTAGACTGGCAACAAATAGACTAGATGACCTAATTGCTTTTTCCCATCTCCGACTTGTGCAATTCTGTCATTGTAATAAAATCCCAGTGTAATCAAAGTCTGCAGGATCAGGCCCTAAATTAGCATGTCGGTCAGGACTATCCCTCAGCCTGGGCCAGGTCCAAAGCCTGCTGCTGTCAGCTTGACCCTTCATCAATCCGAGAGAGGTTTGGATCTGGTCTTCTGGATCACACTGGAAGAGAGCTGGATCATTGTTTTATTGTGCGTAGGAAAAAAAAAAAAAAGCATATTTGTGGGAAAAACACATGGGCAAATTCTGCAGCGCAAACCTTCCAGATGCAGTTCAGTTAAGAAAGTCCAACAGGAAGGCCTCAAAATGAGAACTTTTTGGCACAGAGGAGGTTTTACCAGTTAATACGAGGATGACCAAATCCTGCTAAGTCATTGTTTCCCTGTATTCGTCTATCAGTTGGTCGTCTCTTGGACTTGCGATCAGATTGTAAAACCTTTGGGATGCAGACCAACTTTTTGTTCTGTGTTTGCAGAATCTGTGCCTAGAGCAACTGTATCTACAAGAAAAAAATCTCAGCATTGCCATTTTTTATTTTAGGTGTAAATACTCAACCTAGAACAGAAGTGGTTAACATAAATGTTTTTGTCATGTGTGCTAAGTTGAAAAAAAAAAATGCTTTTGGTCTAGACTAATTTTAACTACCCAGAAAGCAGTACCAGAATAACAGCACTGGTTTAAATTTGCGCATCAGTTTGCCCAAGTATACTTCTCCTGTGGTGACAGCCCATAAAGTGGAACTATAACTGGGTAAAGCTGGAGGACGTGAGTAACCACCAACCAAGGTTTCACAGGACTCTGACACATCCGTTTGTCTAGGCATTGACTTCTCTGTGATTTGAGTATTTGGGAGGGCAGTCCACAACACCTAAGTTAGGAGCTGTTTTTTCACTTTGGCAGTGTTTGCCATGAATTTCTATGGCGGTAATGTCAGCCTCAGTAGATCCCACACTTGCCCAAGTGACTTGCCCATTCTCACTTCCTGGGCTGTGCTGGTCCAAGCATTAGCAGTCGTACACTGGATTAGGGAACTATGGGGCTGAAAAAATGAAATCCTGGCGGAAAAAAAAAAAAAAAAGTTTCCTTCCAGCAGATTCAGTTCCCTGATCTGGTTCACCATGAGGACACAGGAATGAAAAGCCTCACATGTGAAACAGTAAGGGCAGGGAGTGTCTCAAAGGGATCACTGAAGCCATCTCACCACTGAAGGTGAAATTACAGATGTAGGGTCCTTTGGAAAGGCAGGGAGTAGAAAAGCAGCCTGTTTCTTAATATGTGTGCTCACCTCCCAGCACGGGTGATGGGCATGTTGTCTAGTGTGCCTAGAGAGGAACAGGCGGGGGTGAAGAAGGACGATGGTGCACAGTGTGGATGGAGTCCATGGGCTGCTCTTCCAGCTATCCTCAACAACCCCATCCCATTGCCAGGAAATCCTGAAGCAGTTCAGCTCCGGTGATCTGAAGGCCTAAGAGGTGCTACAGGGCTGGTAGTAGCTGTAGACGAGGGACCGGGCAGCCACCGTCACAACACGAGGCACAGAGTGGGCAAGCACGGGGCACCCTGCCCTCCGCACCAGGAATCCGGCTGAGCCACACAAAATGGGTCTTGGGTCCTGTGTTAATAAATATAGTGAAACAGCGGCACTGCCCCTCCTAAACACCCACATCAGGGTTGGCACATGAGGAAAAGTTGTCCCACTAGCCGTGCTTTGTGGCACTTAATTAGAATTTTATCAGGTGAAGACAACTATTATGCTATTTAAAATGTTACAAGAGATGGTCCTTCGCTAAACATTGGTAAATGTGTCACCGATACTTATTCTATGAGACACGTCAGTAACATATGACTGTATTAGGCAGATAATGCTGAGCAATCAAGAAACACTTCTGAACTCAAATGCTCTTGCTGCTTATTTCAAGGTGTAAATTGAAGGTCCTGAAAAACTGCAAAATGGTACTCCTGAAGAAGGATGTTCTCTGCTTGACTCTGGCGCACCAGAGACATGGTACTCTCGAGAGGAACTTTTAAGCACAAGCTGATGTCAGACCCTTTGCCTGGAGAGCTTGAAGCAGATGCGTATGTTGCACTGACATCATGAACTGAACTTAGCCCTTGCACTTCTCCAAAGAGAGAAGTGTTCTTTCCTCAGTCAGAGCCTTACCATTTTTGTGTACCTTCCAGCATATTTCTGACCACTGTTCATAACTGGAAAGAACCACACTACAGTTTAATTCTGGACCTAGTTCTTTTTCATATGAGGCTGATGGCTGGTAGTGGAATGACAAAGATTTAGTGACGTGGAGCTTCTGCTAAGCTAATATCAACGTTTACTATATTGAAAGAGTTACAAACCAGGCATCAGACAGCTACAGCTGGAAAGCCAAGATTTAATGAAATATGGAGGCGTCTTCAATTTAGGAGTAACAAATCTTACCTTGTAGGCATATAACTTTGCAAGTGACATCCAACACTCAACAGTGAGATGTCTAAACTCCCCGAATAAACTGCTACCAGGACCAGCATTCATCCTGAATTGGGAGCCAGCAGGAGCTGGCAATAAGGAAACACCCAGCTCAGCTGGAGTTTTCTGCCCAGCTGAATATCCGTCCGTGCCTGATCCAGCCAGCCTCCTCCATCAGGGGAGAATTTCAAATCCTTTCTTTCAACAGAGTCAGCTTTCTCTCTTTTTTTTTCTTTTCAGAGTCCCCTTCAGTCTAACAGCCCAATGGCAATAAAACTTGGCCAGCGTGTGGACCTGTGCTCCGTGTGTACCTTCCATGTGAGTGCGATTCAGGGTGCAATCTCACCCTGCACCCTAGGTTCCCAGTTATGGGATTCTTCAGCTGGGTTCACTCCTCTGGCTGCTTGCCGTGTCTGTGCCACCACATTAGCAAAGGAGACCAGATTCTTGGTGTCAGACCATAAGAAGGAACCATTTTTAAGGCACATGAAAGGAAGTCTTGATTTCTCTCTCTTTTTGTAGAGACCGCTTGCACATTTCACATTAAGCGGAAATTTATGAGCAGAAACTGGTTATCTCCCGGCTGCATATATCCTAACTACTAAGCAAAGGCATGATCATTACCATTTCTCTTTTTCTGTCCCTGTTTTATAAAGAAGCTGTTGCACGCTGCTTGCTGAGAGCGGTCCGGTCCCAGTGGCGGCTGGGTCTAGCTCCTCAGTGAATTTAGCTCTGCTCCGCTCAGCTTTGGCTCACAAGCTGCTCCCGCAGGAGTCCTGGCTCTGGGTCTCTGCAGGGGCTGAACTCCCAGGAGCATTCACCCCAAACAAGGAAGGACATTGTGAATTTAATTAGGTGCTTCCAGGCTGAGCTGCTGCTGAAGATGATTCTAGGAGCACAGTTTTCTGCAGAGCCATCAAAGTCCCTGTTTGGCTCAAACTTCTTGTACCAACCTGCTTTAATGTGCCTGCAGAGTTACATACAGTAATAACATTCAGGACTTTGCAGGGAAGAGTTTCACGGTTCCTTACATGATACTGCGCCACCAACCCACCATCTAAAAGTGAAATAAAATCTCCAGCTGCTTAATCTCTTAGCTGCTTCTCTTTAATAGTTAACTGTTTGAGAGGGGTTTGGTACCCACAGACCCATAGAAAGGCATCTAGAGTAGCATTTTGCAGCAGGACTTAACGATCATTGTTAAGAAATTGTATCTTCCTGGATAAAACTCTTATTTATAACGTGTGGAGTTAAAGAGTGTTTTTTTATCTGCAACGGTAGCTTCTACAATTGTTACTGGCAGGCTATTTTAACGGAAGCCAGGCTGTTTAACCGTGGGGTATGGATATAAAGAGCACATGTACATATATTTCAGGAACTAGAAAGCTAATTTTGTAATATGGAGTCAAGCAGGGCATATGGTAGATAACAGTCCCCTTTCACATTCTAACACAGGATTGAGATTTCTTAACAAAGGCAATAGAGTTGCAAAACAGCATGACTTTGTTGCAGTTAGTAATTAATGAGGTGCTAAAAGTGCCTAAACAGAGGATCCCAGACAGAGAATGCATGACTCAAGAGGATAAGAAGCCCCCATCATTTCAAACAACAGTGTCATTTAAATAAACAAGCAGCAAGTCCCTGGGCTGGTGGGGTGGGAAGGGGCATTGGCAGCCACGGCTGCAGCAGCATGCACGTTGCCAGCGCTTTTCTGCCTGTGAGAAACCAGTTGTGCTTTTCCAAATGCAGCCCTGAGCCTTCAGGTGTGAAACATTTGTTTAATCCATTATTGGGGCGGGGGGGGGTGGAATCACACACTCATCCTTGCTGCCGCTTTTCTGGCGGGACGTTAGTCGATTCGACATAATCAAACAGCACTGGCTGCCCTGAAAGCTGTTCCCAGCTACATACTATGCAGGATGGAGTCTACCTGGCAGGCCCTTTCTTTTTTTTTCCTCATAAAAGACATCATTTCTGTGTTCCCAGATGAGATATAAATCATGTGGTTTACGCTTTTTGATTTTTTCTTTCTTTTTTGCATTTTAACAAGCATGGGAGATTTTTTGTTATTCTGCACAGCACTCAAGGATTATTTTTTTTTAAGCAAAACCAATTCCATTTCGGGTATTATATGAAAATAGCAAAGGTTTATAAAGCATTTGTCCTGTAATGTTTACTTTCTTTCCAACCAAACATTTATAAATAGATTGAGAGAAATGTGGCAAAGCACCAAAGTCATCCACTAAAATATTTCATAAGAAACTATAATGTGAAAGGGGAATAAAGGCGCGCTTTTGGAAGTGAAGTTTGTTAGTGAATTCTTTTTTGTGTAGGGGGATATGATGCAATATGTCATGTTGACCCTTTGGAGTCTATGGCATAGTGATCCAAATTTATTCCTGGAGGGACTGCAGCACAGTACATGTGTTGTAGTCAGACTGAATTTATCTACACGTTTCTGCAGCTAAAAAGATGCCAGGTTTGGGGTTTTTTTCCCCTTTCTTTTGTGGCTTTAGAAAACTAGTAACTGAGAATCCATCACATGCTGGGAAGTGATGGAGCTAATTAGTAAGAAACCCAGTGTCTCTCTTTTCCAATCCAGGCAGCTACAGTATATTTACACTTTTTTTTTCTCCAGGTATCTTTCCATCTTACTGCCTGGCAAAGAGAGAAGAAAAATTGTGCATGTCCCTTATTCCCTCTTTGTTCTTACATACGAAACTTATGGAATGTATTTGATGTTCTGTTTGTTTTTCATTAGAAACATAGATATAAATGCTTTGGAAGACTCCGTGTCTTGTTTCCACCGGGCTCTTTCTGGGAAGTTCAGTTGCTTTTTCTGTGCTACCTTTTCTTCTGTTCCATATCTCACTACGACTTGTAACCCTCTGCGGCTCCCCCGGAGTGCGCGGTGGTGGGAGCACGAGGGGGTACGGAGCACGGCTGAACGTTGGGGTTTCTTCTTGTGTTGTGCACAGCGGGACCGAGGGAGCGTCACTGAAAGGCTTGTGAAGACCTCGGTAACTACCTGGGCACTGCCTGCTTTGAAATAGGGAACTGACCCTCCTTTTTGAAAAAAAATAGACCTTTGGGATCTGCAGATGTTGCAGCACTGTGGCGAGTTTGTCTGAAGCCCCAAGGGTGACAGTGAAGGAAGGTCCCGCAGTACGAGAGCTGCCTGCAGACCTGGGGCCACCCTGTTCTGACTGTCGCTACAGACCGAGCGAAAGCTCTCCTACTGCCTTTCGTTGACAAGGACAGGCAGAATTTGGTCCCCTTTCTGGAAAATGTAGGCGCGCACTGTTACGGCTCTTTCACCTCTTATTAAAGAAGATCTTCCTTTGTGTCCTGGTCCCAGTGCGGCAGTGAGACGTGCTGGTGGGAGCCCTGCGGGGGCCTGGCTGTGGGCGGCCGCAGGCAGAGCGCTCTGCTGGAGAGAGCTGCTGGGCACGGGGGGTTATTGCATTTGGGGAGAACGACATGTGGTGGGACTGCCCTGAGAGAGTTTCTGCAACAAAAAAGGAGTCTCCTGTGTCGAGCTTTTCCTTAAAAATACTCTAGAGGGAGTCAAATCTAAAAGTTTATTTATCTTTAAAGTATTTCAACTGCGGTTCCTTCTGTTCAAAAGTTCTGTTTGTTTCCTGTTTATTTATTTTAGGCCTGTCTATTAATACAGCATTTTTGTTTGAATGTGTTTGTACGTTTTCAGATCAGATATGTGCTAATAGTACTTAAGAGGCATTACTTGCAGTCGTGTGTCACTGTCACAACAAGAAATAGCTCCTGAAACCAGCAAATACCAGTTTTAGTTTTGGAGGAGACAGAGCCCTAGGAAACAAAAGCAGAAAAGAAATTGAAAGAGTCTCACATCCCAAAGAAATGGAGGTATTGCTTGTACCGAAGATAATTTTCTACAGTGCTTAGTATGACTTCAGTATCTGGTGACATGCTAAGTCTATTACATGATAACTTCATGTTAGAAACGTAACTCTGAATCAGATCTAACACCCCATCATTTACACACTATTATCTTGGATGAAGGCTGTGGCCCTATTCTATTTTAAAAAGTCAGTCCATTTTAACATTGATTTGTGGTTTGAACATGTAACTATCCTTGCTTTGCAGTGGTCACGGGACTGTGTTTTTAAGAATTAAACCTATATCAAGGTGGGAGGGGAGGGACGGCTGTGCCACTTCAAAAATTATTCTGGGTGACAGTCTCTCCTGGAGCAGAGCTTTTTAACCTCACTTTGTGTGCGCATCCAGTGTAGCAGCAGACTGGAATTTTTCTGCTTTTCTTTAGCTTCCACTGTTACAGCTGCTAAATGTCTCCCGGCTTTCTGACAACAGCAGAAAACAAGCATTTGTCAGAAAACCATGAATTCAATTTCTTTCGTTAGAGGAGAGAGAGCGAGCAATGCTCATGAGGTTCCCTTCTAGAGATTCCTCCACAGTCATTGCAGGAATTACGCCCACTGCCTCATGGAAAAGACTATCTGGTATCTGGAAACGCAGAAACTCCACAAATTCCCTGAGATCTAAACACCCAGCAGAGATAATGAGTGGGAGGCCAGAGCTAGCAGTTGAATTTCAACCTGGTTTCACTCATCCATGAACACAACCTGGTGCGACTCTGCAAGCAGAGCCCTGCTTGGGCTGAGCCTTGTGCTGTGAGTGGATCCCTATTTTTTCCTGGGGCAAATGGGAAGGATGTGGGGGGAATAGTCATGGGGTTAGAATTGATCTGACCACATATCTGCGTATGAACTTGTAATTTAGACTGCTTTTGTAGTCAGTGGAGAGACACAGGTATTTTATAACTGGTTTATTTGTCTTGTGACAGATGTCTAAAAAAGCTGAGTTGAACTGTGTCCTAAAATAGGTAAATGCCTGAAGTTAGACGAAATAACTTCCCTTCTGCATTGCTGTGTATAGACAAAGGAACACATAGAGGGAAGGTCAGTCAACTGGTAGAGTATGAGAAATTAAATGCTAGCTCATTGATATTTCTGATTTCCAAAATTATTCTTGTTGTCTTTGTTTCTCACAGGTCTGAGGCATTCTGAAGAAACCCCTGGAAAGCACTGCTCCCTTCCTCTCTTATGCCTGTGCCTCCTAGGGTGATGAGGGCGTTTGTCTGTTCTGTGGGAAGCCCGTGCTCGTGTCCCTCTTTGCCATTACATTTGCCACGGACCCTGCAGCAAGCAATCGAATGGGACATCTTACCTAACAGTGTTCACCATGCGGACACAGGCTTTTCCAGCCCGTCATCTGCAGCTCACCGTCAATGCTTTTGAGCTCCAGAGCAGCACGCTGCTGAGATTGCTCTCACTGCCTGTCTGACCGGCACCAGGGATGGGTGACCAGGTCTCTGCACAGCAGCTGGGCATCCCTCTCGCTGCAGGCTGGAGGATCAACCTTCTTCTGTGACAGCCTCCCTGCTGGAAAAGTCCTAGCTGATTTGGGAAAAAGGAGGTGATTGATCAGAAATCACCGGTTACAGCAGAGCAGAGCCACCTTGGTATTCTTCTTTGAAGCCAGGAGGGATGGGGTTTGATTTCCAGCTCTCCATATCCTCAGAAGGTGCCCTACCCTACCCTACCTAACCCAATCCAACTGAACCCAGCCTAATGCAATCCAATGGTTTCTATCTGGTCCTGGCAGGAAATTCTCCAAACTTTCCTGATAGCATTAATAAGATCCCCACAATTTCCATGAGAGACTTTAGCATCATTGCATCCCCCTTTCTTGCAAAGCTGCTAGATTGAAAAACCTAGTTAAATTCCTCAGCAGTATTTTTCCTTTAGCTCTTTCTAACCATAACATTGAGCCTCCCTGAGGAACAACACGGGCCATAGGAACAGTGGATGAACTATGGCTGTGTTTTTCAAAGAAATCAGCTGGATGAAGAGGAAGCCAGGGTTAATATGAAACATTGCCCTACACCTCACATTGGCTCAAAGAACGTATTTTCTTCTCTCTCTCTCTCTTTCTTTCTCTCCTTTCCTTATTTTGCTTTTCGTTATTAAATGAGATGGATCAGGTTTTTCAAAGTTCATGAAGAGGAAGTGCATCTCCTGGTGTCATTGTTTATGTACAGAGATGGACTGCCCTCTGTCACATTCAACAACCAGCATCACTAGGACCTTATAAAAGGACATTTTTATTTGAATTAGGTGGTTGGCTGCTACTTGTGTCTCAGCTATGCTTTTATAATTAAATAGAATATTTCACACTTTTCATCTTCAAAGCACTTTATAAGCATTTGCTCATTAGTCTTCCCAGTAACCTTGAGAAATATCACTACCGTTATCGTGTCCATGAAGAAAGTGGAGACAGAGAGGACCTGACAAAAATCACATTTTCCTTACAAATTGCCCACCAGTAGAACTTCTGTTGTAGTACTGATGTTGGGAGATCTGGTGTGGACAAGCTAGCAGCAGCCACCAGCATGGACTGCAAACACTGCAGTCTGCCCTGGGCCATGATTAGACAATATGGTTGTTGAAATAACAGTGATTAACAGTGTTACAACTATTCCTACCTGTTGGTGGAACTGCAGCAGTGGGAACGTTCTTTGGACCAAAATCAGTACAGACACAGCAAAACAGACTTGCCCACAACCAAGCCTATTAGCTATTGCAACATAATTCTTGTGTAAATACTCCCATTAAGTTCAGCTGGAATTATGAACTCTTAACTCAGGATGCTCTCTAAGTCACGGCTAGGTTGTAGAGAGGTGAAAATAGTAGTGCCAGTAATTCAGTTTAAATGGCTTTTCCTGTTTGGTGGTTTTTTGGGTTTCTTTTTTTTTTTAGTTTTTCTCCCAAAGCAATTGTTGATCTTGAAAGCAGATGCCTCCAAGCCTGTCTTCTCCTTCCTGGACGAGTGTGTTGCAAACACTCTTACATGGCAATGGGGCCTGCGTCCCACAGGGCCTTGAAGGGGAAAAAGGCAGAGGGCATGTGGCAAAAACTGGGGATGTTGGGCAGTTCCTGAAGGACAGCGAGGAGCATTAGCCCCATGAGATGCTAGTTAATGATAGAACTGCGATGCTGTCATCAGAAGTACTGTGGCCCAGATTTGTACTCTCAGGTGATCCTGCCTGCAAAGTCTTTCCAGTCGTCTGCCTCAGGACAAGAATGTCCACATATATATACACTTATTTAGGGATAGCTCATCAACTTTAAATTTATAACCAGTCTGCATCCAGATTATTTTGTAATAATCATCAGCCCCCAACATTTTAGCTTCACCTAATTTAGTTAAAGAGGTGAATTCAACCCCATCCAAGCCCGTACATAAATATTTTTATTTCATTTCTTAAAACTAGCTCACTTTAATTCTCTTAACAGCTCTTCTTGACAATTAAGAAGGCATTTTAAAAGAGGCAGAACTACCTCACCATTTGGGATTTATGCCAGCTATTAAAACCATGGAGAATGTTGCACTGGGGCAGATTATGTTGCATCTGCCCTCCTGGGGATTCTTGCTCCTGCCTCTGCAGTGCCTTTTCCAAATTATTGCCAAAGAAGACAAACACTGCAGTATTTGCAGATTCAGGGTGGTTATGCCTCTGCTGCACCAGAAGTCCCTGGTTCAGCTAAACCACTTACATCCTAAGAAGAGCCTGTTTCATGCCCAGGCTTAAAGAGGAAAGTTCTCAATTTTTTGCCCTTGCTTTTCTGACTCCTCACTAAAAACCCTGAGGAGCTTTCCTGTCCTTTGCAAAATTTTATGAGCAACATGTCCCCTGGCAGTCAGTGCCTGTGTGAAAGGGAGAAGCACAAGGACATGGAACTAAACTAAACTAAACTCAACTTTCTTGAACTTGCAGGAAGAAGGGAAAAACACTGAAGGGGGGGAAGCATATGCAATCTGAGCTCTTTTGCAAATGCCAGTCTTGTGGCATTGACTTTTTATGGTGGACTTTGGTGGCACGGATCCTGAATGAGTCTAAGATGGGTATTAGACATGATTCTGCAGTCTCACCCGGTGTCGGTCAGCATTAACGCCTGCACAGTTATTTGTTAGAGGTATGCAGTTTATGTGGATAGCAGGGTAACTGTGCCGAGGTTAAAGAAAGACGTGAGTAAACGCCACGCTAAAGATTTGTAACTCAGGAGCAATTTCACGAGAATAGGGCTGTACCACCTCCGGCACCTGCTGAGATCCAGAAGCAAAGTCGCTGCTTTGGTTGAGGATGAACCCCAAACTGGGAAGCCCTTCTGGGCCTGGGCTGGTGCTGCGGGGAGCCGGCTTGGAGAGCCTCGTGCTGACCCAGGACGTCAGGGAACGGGGGGCTTCAGGCACGAGGTGACATGGAGGCAGATGCTCAGCTGAAGCCTGGCCCGGTGCAAAGGCTCTCGTCTCCTCCCGGGTGCCCGTGTACTCACGGGGTAGGTGTGTGCAGAGGCGGCTCCGGTTTGGGATGGCTGGCATTGCCCCGCAGGACCCGAGCTGGCTCCGTGCTCCGCGTACCCCCGCTCATTTCTGCCCTCCTGTGTTACCCCAGGCTCACCTGGGGTCCCTGCCCTCCTCAGCCCCCACTCCCCACTCCAGACAGCAGAGGGTTAACCGGCTCTGTTGGAACGGCTGAGCCTAAACCTTCATTTTCTCCTGCAAAAAGAGGCCGTGGAAAAGCCTTTGGTAGAGATTAGTCCGGCTATGGAAAGAGGTGTCCATCTGAAGACTAAGAATAAAAACGCCACCCTAAAATGAAAACCCCGGAAAAGACAGAGGAAACGGGAGAAAAACATCCACTTAACGATGCTCCAGACTGTCTAGGTAGCAGCCTGCTGGGGCAAGCGCCCTGGGTTAATGGAGTAACCTCTCACCCCTGGAAACTAGTTTAAATCTTGCCTTAGGGTAATAAAGGAAAATTGCATCTGATGGTGTCAAATTAGTCCCTAGTGGACTTTTTTCCACATCACAAATTCACCACAAATTTCACACAATTTGTCATGATTGGCAGAATCTGTCGGGGAGAAGTTTAGAACGGGAATAGCTCGGGTTTTGTAGGCTGGAAGTCAGGGGCTGTTTGCAAATGGCTTTAGCACTATCAGGTCTTCGCTGTCAGAACAAAGCCCAGGGATTCAGCCCCGCTCTTCAAAGCAAGGGAAACAAATAGAGGAACCGTCATCTCATGACAGAATTAAACCATTATTCACCTCTAGAGCTGAGGAGGTTTGTCAGAGACAGATCTGACCTATCCCAGATTGACATCTATGTCTCATTCGGTGAAGTTATTTGGGGTTTACATCAGTCTAAATAAGATCAAAAAATATCTTTATTTATCTTTAAAATAATCAAGTATTTTAAATGGTAGTGGCCTTGGCATAAATAAAGCTGCAGATTGTGATGAAATTTGGCCATTTCTCACGGACCACGGTGTGTGAAATACCAGTTTGGAGACTCCCGCTGCTCAAGTCTGCAGGCGTACATCTGCTTCGCGCCCAGGCTCACATCTGAGTCTCACACTTGCTCTGTATGCACAGGATTTGAGGATAAATGACTTAAAAAGCATATCCTGTGCATTAGAATTTTGAACAAATGATTCCTAAAGAAATAAAAGACTCTTTTAGAAGGCTTCAAGGAAGAATTACGAGGATAAGGGAAGAAACAGGAAAAAAAAAAAGAATGTAAAAAAGCAGCAGGAAGGTGGGGTCTGGATTCATTCTCATTGCTGATGGAATGTCAGGTCCCTCTCCTCTTGGTTCTGGTACCTGAGCAAAACCACCTCTGATGGAGCTGGGAGCCTGCTAAGAAATGGGCTGGATAGTTTAGCCCAAAGTCACTTCATTCAACAGTGTAATGTGAGAAATAAAGTCCTTATCTCTGGATGCTGTGAGAAAGAGACAGCGTGCTGGCCCACGTGGGGTGTTGGAGTAGTAACGCTGCCTACTGACACAGCCTGGTGTTACTGTGCATTGCCCCTGAAAGCATCACAGCCCTTTTCGTGGTATTACTGGATGTCCTTACTGCAAGTCGTAGGACTTGTCAAGCGGCCGCTTTCCAGATTTATTGACTTTGCTCGCATCCTGTTGAAAATTCTTAATAACGCTGCTGAATTGGACGTAAACATGCGCTTAATGTCTTTGAACACGAACCTTAAGCGCTTTGCAAAGATTAGCTGAAAGGAGCGGCAGCAACGCGCGCGTTCTCTTTTAAACAGCAGGCAGAACCTCTCTGCCCGTTTTTTACGAACGGGCTCTCTTGACAAAACGTACTTTAGAAGCCTTGAGCTACCCTGTCCCGCTGGTCATTTTGGCTGGTACCCACTGGCCTTTTCTCGGTGCCGGCCAAGGACGGAGGCGGCAGTGCCTGCCGTGGGGCCGTGCAGGTGGAAGGGGACGGCCGCCGCTGAGCCTGCAAGTGGAGAAGGGCTCGACGCCCTCGCTCGAGAAGTTAGAGCCGTATCTGGGGGTCTGGGGGCACGAATCCAGCCCGTGGCTTGTTCGGTGCCCCCCTGGGTTTGGCGGGCGCCTGTCACGGCAGGGCCGGCTCGGGGCGTGCTGTTTCGCTGCCTCTCCTGCCCGTTCTTCGTGCCCAGCCCGACGGCGTTTTGTGGAGACCCCTCAGCGCAGTGCCCGCCCCTGCTGCCGGCGGTGGCCGCTGCGTAACGCAAATGAATGCTATGGTGCACAACCTAAACCAAAACTTTTTTTTCAGTATGTTCGTGTAAAATATATAAGTCTTCTACATAACTAAATTACAAAAAAGATGCAAATCAGATAAACCTTAGAAGTTCTGGCTGAAAAGGAAAATTCTTATGTCCGTTCCTACCTGTTCATACCCTTAGCAGCTCCCTTCGAATGATTAATATCACAGCTTTTGCATCAAGCTTTTCTTTAGCATAGTCTGTTGTATTGCAGATCCCTGTCTAGCTCTCTAATATGAGCAAGTGCTAACATTCAAACAAAATAAATTTTTGTGGTGGAAGCGATTAGGTGGATCAAGCTTTGAATGAAGTGAGCTTTTGTAGCTCTAAAGGCCAACTACAAAGCTGAGTTAAGAAGGGCATGAAGGTGAAATACATGGGTTCAAGTCCTCCTCCGGTACTGGGAAGGTGAAGAAAGGAGAGCGGACTCAGAACTGAAATATATTTAAATTGTTTATAAAAAATAAGTCTTTTTCTAAAGTACTCTCTCATTTCCTGTTTTTCTTGAAAAAAAAATATATAAAAAAATTCCCCAGAGTGCACCGACTCACAAAACCTCCTACACCATTTGCCAATACTTAGGAGTAAAGTTGACTTGAAATTCAACTTCAGCTCAGCTTCATATTCCATATAAGCAAAAAAGCAAATGATTCTCAGCACGCGCACAGATCAATACAGACACGTCTATCCCCTGTCACACGTAACTCATCTCAACCTGTTCACATAATACTTTCATCAAAAACTACTGATAGAGGGGAAGGTCACGGGATATGATGTACAATGGGTAGCTGAGGAGAACCAGAGATGGTGTCACGGGCAAGAGCTGACAGCAGAGGAAGGATACAGATCTACACTTACATTAGTCATGGTTTCTGTACAAATCTGTGTAGAATTTTTTTTTTCCCTTCAAAAAAATACATCCCTTAACTGTTTTAATCTAAAACAGCACTCCGTTAGCTAGTAAAAACAGTGAGGTCTCATCTTTTTGCTGGCTACTTGCTAACAGCATAAATTAGACTTAGAAAATTCTTTCTGCTGTGGATGTCTGAGGCATAAATAACACCATATGTTCAGCAGCAGTTTAAATAAAATATCATTCTTACCTTGACAATGACACTCTAATTTAGGAGCCGTGGCCGTAATCAAAATGCAAACACTGAAGTGTTCTGCTTAATCTTTGTAAAATGCTATATTCCTTTTGCACTGCCCTTAAACTACATAAAACACTGTATTAGATTTTCAAGGGGAAATCCCCATCACCTTCTAGCTCTGTGCTGCCAATATATACCAATCAGAAAATCTAAATGTCATCAGAAATGACCCACAGAGTGAAAAACTTGTTCCTAAGAACATAGAGACCCCACTGGCCTCAGGAAATATTTGAAGAGTGCACACACATTTTGTCAAGATTTTTGAAATCCCAGGGGGAAAGGAAGGAATGAAAACGTGACAGAGTAATTTAAAATGGCAGGTATTGCACTTTTCTTGTTCAACGCTGGAAATCAGATACCAAATATTAATAGAAGTCATTATTTTTATTACTCCTATTAAAGAGGCTAACACCTGCCATCTCCCGGATTTCTAAGAGTGGTTTAATTTTTCCTTGCCCTCTGCAGTGGTGGTTATATTGCTCCGGGCGGGGGCAAACGCCATTACTTTAAAGGCTGGCATCTATTTTTTCTTCCCAGGAGACTGTACCTGGAACAGTCTCTTCTGAGCAGAGGGAGGAATAAACCCTCGCTGCTGGAACAGCAGCCTCGGAACCCAGCCGAGCCAGACCGTTCCTGTGGGAAGGGCGGGAGGCAGCTGCCCGGCTGCCTCCCCATCCCAAGGGCGACCTGCCCGGCTGCCGGAGGGGAGGGAGACGTGTCCTGCGTCAGGATGCTCCACGCCGCACCGTGGGGAGCTGCTTTCCCCTTAGCTCTTCTGCTCTCCCACAGCCTGACTTTGGGAAAGTCATTCGCCTCCTGTGTTTTCCTCTGCGGGGATTATTTAGGGATAAATAAGGAGGGATGACCTCCTTTTCCTATTCAGGGCTGAACGGCTTTTTGAACCCATTTCCGTAAAAAAAAGTGGAAACCACTTACAACTGATGTCAGGCGGTTGAATTCCTCCTCTTCCTCAGTATATTTCGCTGCCCGCTCCAGCCACTTCGCCTGCTCATCGGTCCCGCATTCTCAGGGCCCTGCTGGAGAAGAATTCATTTCACTTCCAAAGTCCTGGAAAAACACTTTTAAATACTTCGGTCCTGCACTTAAAGTGTCCTTTTCAAGGCTAAATATAATCATCTCTCTTTTTTTTTTTTTCCCCTTGGTAGGACAGACTTTATAAACATAGATAAACTTTTTAACCTTCTGACTATATGCAAAAGTGATTTGGGGAGTCTGATATAAGGTCTGATACCAGGCAATTTTTGCAGTTGTTGCTCTGCTGTTGCAGTAGTCTCTTAGCACAGGCAGGTAGCCACATAGGATGGTAGTGAGAAATTTTCTACCAACCCTCAACCGCAGGATTTTCAAAGGCATTGCACATATTTTTCAGGCTACTGCATGAAACATTCCCTTGAGAGCACAAAGGGCTTGGATTTACTGCCGCTGGCACAGGGTACGTGTTGCACTCATCTAGTTAGAGTTTTCCCCATAAATCACATGCAAGTTACCTACTTTTGCCTTTGCAGCAAAGGAATGAGAAGCCTGCCCCTGGTGATGTATGGCTTAATATTAGATGCTTTATAGTAGCGTGTAGCTGAAATATTGCAAAGTTGGAACATTTTACAGAGATGAGTTTGCTGCGCTGGCATTCAATGCCGCAAAACACTGCCACCGCTTCCGAATTTCTCAGAGGTTTTCACAGCTTATTTTCCCTCGGGTTCAAGGACGCATGAGTCATGTTCCCATCAACAGGGGAAAGCAAGCTTTGGTGGTAGAGCCCACTCCAAGACTGCTGCTTCATCTGGGCTTCTTGTGCGGTCGCTGCGTTCCTCAGAGAGGCACTAAACCAGTAAGGCTCTCCCACAGGTGATGTTGTAAGTACATCCCTTCAACTTTCAGCCCTTTACAACTGCCCAACCCCCCTGGGGACGTGTTTTGTGGTATAACAGTGCTGAGCATCCCACAGGGCACAGACGCATTTTCAGTGGGTGGTGCGGAGAAAAGAATCTGCCTTGGCAAAATGAATGTGTGCTATTAAAACCCCAGAGATAAGAAATAGGAGCTGCTGAGATAGACCAGGCTGGCAGAGGTTTTCAGTGGCCATATTGGTTGCTGGTGCTGCTGTGTGTGGAAGCAGACCAAACCGTCAGCCTTGCGAACCCCATGAACAAATGACGTTGGTGCCACTTGCAGGTGGCTTTGTGCCTATATGAGAAGATCTGGCCAGCATATGCTGGGAGAAGGAAGAAGCGGTGAAGAAGAAATATGAGAGACATTAACAGACAAGAACCTTCACTGTGTGCATTGAACTCCAGGTTCAGAGATGCGAGTCCCACTTCAGCCCTTCCATGGGGGCCAGTGGTTAACCCTCCCTAGTTTTTAGTCAACACTTAAGTAGTAAAGGGAATTAGAAACGTGGACTGATAATTACCATTCATAAATTTCACAGTTAACACAACTCTGGGTGATGAGATTCAGTGCCAGATGTCTGGGCTGGCACTGGATGAGGTTGCTCCAGGAACAGAAACAGTGTCACCCCATCGGTATGGCACGGGACCCGAGCAAATGATCCGTGCTGGGAGAAGCTGCTCAGTGCACTGCTGCACTGCACCATTTATCTTGCTTCTGGCGTTGTCGCTCATCTCTTTGCATGGTGCTGTATGGTGCCATGTGGCAATGAGAATGTGCTCTAGGGTGATGTAAGGACATAAGGTCTGGCTGGAAGGTGCCATTCCCAGAGCAGAGCTGTAGAGGAAACAGCCCTCGTTGCTGCCAGTGCAAAATCAATGGGGGACTTTAAACAATCTTTGCTGTAGGATGCAGAGGGATTTGTTTCCTTTCTCTTCTGGTATTCCCTTTCATTAGGCAAACCCCAAATCTTTATTTAGTAAGCTTTTGCTTTTCAGTATTGCTCTACCATGTAGAGCAGGGATGCTCAGCTAGAGGCTTGCACGCAGAATGCGGCCTGTAGGTTTGATTCGCCTCCCAGAAGAAGAGTGTAAACAGAGCCAACACAGCATGTACCGAAGTAATCCTTTCCTTTTTCTCAGGAAAGAGGTGTGGCTGGAGAGGAAGCATGTGCTGCCTGGCTGCCTTTTCCCACTCAACCTCTTTCTCCAGTATGCCAAAGACATTGCACCACATGCTGCACATGCCTGCACTAGAAATGCAGCAGACTGGGGAAGGGAGAGGAAATATCAAGAAACTGATGACTAGGAAGGTAGAGATAGCAGAGATTTGAACTGGGTGACCTCGTCAGTCTTTATCTATGGATGGTTTATCTAAGCTATTAATTAGCCATGCCACGGGTGCAGAAACCCCAGAGCAGACCCACGCATCACTAATTCCAATTTAGTAAGATTTATTAAGTCAGGCCTCGCAATATGTAAGTCAGCTATGCTACTTCCAAGGCCACTCAGCCACTTTCCAATGTCGTCCAGGCTAATAAACCCTGAAAAGCTTATTCAAATTCCACGCAGGGGCAAAATGAACAACCTTGCTAGTGAATAAACTCATTTTGCTAGCACCAATTTGCTGAGTTGATTGCACTGGCTTATCTTTCCATCAGTTAGGTTTATGTGACTCAGGCATTGTCAGTCTGGTGGTTTCTACCTTGGAAGCACAAAATTAACAAATTTTAAATAATGTGCTCCAGTTCATGTGTTGGAGGAAGGGTTTTGCATACCCACATTGTGTCCAGATCAAACGTTTGTATCTGGATCATCTGGGAGGGCTCAGATCTTGTGTTATCATTGTGGACCCATGGCCAGGCACAGCAGGAGGTTGGAAGGGAGCGGAGAAGGAGGAGCTGGCTCCAGTTCTAGGCAGACACCATGGTCTAGTCTGCTCAGTGCTGCTCACTCTGCTGGCCCTCCACCTCACTCAGTCATTAGCTGGGGAAATTCCAGCCTCGCAATCACCCTGTGACACCCCTTGTGAAAAAACACTGACACCAAAGCATAATAAAAGTAGCTGCTTCTGCATTACGTGGTAGTTCTCCCATAATGAAAACCCACTCCCCAGATGTTGGATTCCCCATAGAACAGTAACAGTCCTCAACAGCAGAGAAGTGGTTATGAAGGTGGGAAGAAGACTCCAGAGATATAATGCTATTTATATCAAAGAACACTTCCCACATGTACGAAGGCTTCTTGCTGGCTCACAAATCCAATCCAAAAACTTCCAAAGCCTTTGATTGTTTTCTCTGTACATTGTCTGAAAGCACGTTGGATGAGGATGGTTTGCACTCTTCCCGCAGTTGCTGTAGCATGCATAAATTCTGCTTTATGATAGGACTGGTCAGCATGCACGTGATTTTAGGAGGTGGGTGGCAAGAACACCCAGCATACGTGCACTGTTTCTGTACAGGTGATAGACTACTGGGGTGATGACAGCACTGGATTTTCTTTCTACTGGCTTAAAATTTATTTCACATATGTTTCGCTTTCTGCTTTAACCAGATGATGATTTCATTGATTTGATCGCTGTCTTATGAACCCCATATCATCTTATATCACCATGACTGCCTACAATGAAACAGCTCTCCCACATGAGAAACAAAATGCCGAGTCAACTTGTATGCATACTGGTGATAGTGTTATGTGCCCTACTGACAAATAGCAGAAGAGAATAAAACAGTGTGAGTTTTATAACAGGTTTTAGAGTGACTAGGAGTGTTTCCAATGGTCAGGCAACCATGTTTCAAAAGTGCCAGAGCTTATCTTGATCAGTAGCCTTTATTGTCATGACTCATAGTACAATTTTTGTCAAAGTTTCACAGTAGCAGATTCCTGGACTACATGTCTTGCCTAAGAAAAGGTAAAAACAGTTGAGATTAGACCTTCATATTATACTTGCATATGCAAACTAACAACTCTCTTTTCTGTACTTGAGAATCTTGGATTTAATTAATCGTGCAGCTTTCTGCGACTTTTGATTCTTGTGTGATTTTAAACCAGATCTTTTTAGTCTCCAGAAAAGCAACTGTATGTCTTCCAGCCGAGCCTTCACAACACAGAACTCTCAGCCTAGTAAAATACCACTGACAACAATGCCATTACATCCTTTCACCCACGAGGCGAGATTTGCTTCTGTTCTTCATGGGGAGAGGTTTTTCTTCGTCAGTCTATAGATCCGGAACAGTGGGTTTGAAGCAGGCCATGGTGATGTGCTCATCTCACTAAGCTACATTTCAGAATAGGTATGGCTTTTCACGGCCAGTTGGTATTAGCATCTGCAGGAAAACTTGGACGACTGGAGCTAGCCCCCAGGGCACCATATTCCCCTTCCAGCTGGTTAAGGTAATGCAGTGGGCTTTTCCCTTATTAACCTACTCCTCCTGAAACAAGGGCACACCAGGGAGCAATCACAAGGTGAAAGGGGCTGATATTTTGTCAGGTACCCCATTTACTTTGGACTAGCCCTGGAAACAGTACCTGCTCAATTTAGCATAGGTGGGACTAAATTCTGCCTCTTATTTAGCACAGACTTTGTTACTGAAGTTGCTGGGAACTGAACGCATTCCCAGGAAAAGGGTTTTTTGCAGAAGGTCCATCATTGCCTTTGTCTGGCCGAAGCGAGCAAGGCTGACACGATCCAGGGGCTTCACAGACCCCAGCTTTTTGCTGGAAAAGCCCAATTCACAGCTGTGAAGTATGCAGCTGGCTTCAGAGAGCCCCAGCCGAGCCATTGCCGTGGGTAGGTGAGTGCCAGGAGGCAGTGCCGCCCCGGCTGAAGCAGGGACGCGAGGCTGTCGCCTCCGCTGCCTGCAGCGTGGGAGTTGTTGCACCGTGCTGTGGATCCACAAAACCTGTCACTGGGAGGGATGAGCAGGCAAGTTAGCCAGCACAGAAACTTGCCGTCAAGGAGAAATCCTTGCCAGCACTTGCCCATCAACAAAGTGGCTCTGTTCCCATCAGCCCTAATATCCTGCCTCCTCTTGCCGGAGCGCTGCTGTCAGGGATGCTCAGGGGAGAGCAGGGAGCTTCAGTTCCTTCATCCTCTTGCAGGCTGGAATTTCTGATCCACGTTTTGCTCTTTCCTATTGTTGGCAGGCAGGACAGCTTTGTGTTTCTGAAGCTGTAAGAAAGGAGTTGATTCAGCAATAAGCATAGCCTCTGCTGATTTGGTTTTTCAGTGGCTGTGAGCAATGGGTATTACTCATGCCGTACCTCCAGGATCATTTGAATCTGGTATAAATCTAATCTGCCGCTGAAAGCGGTGGTCTCGTCCTGTCCTGTGGGCTCAGTCTTTCACTCCCACAGCCCTCCCTTGTGCTGTTACTAGCACTTATGTGGGCCTGTGGTGAGCTGGATCAAAGAGGGCATCCCACTGCAAACTAAACTCTCTCACCCAGTCCTTTGACCATGAAAAACTCCATACTGATATAAGCAAGTGCTACCTCGGAAGTGCTTGATCTGTCTCTGTTAGGAGTTTGCCTCCCATAAATGGCTCAGGATACCAAAGGAGGAAATTAAAGTGGCAGGAAGCAACTTCTTGTTGCTTTCCAGCAGTCATGACATTTGTGTTATACTTGCTTTTAGACTCTCTCCAAATGCCAAAATGGGCTAAGACGGATCAAAACTAACTTGGATAACTCAAAACACTTGTGAATTCACAACACCTCTGCGTAGAGGCCATGAAAGTTGCACCTGCTTAGTCCATGCTGCATTATTTTGTTTCATGTAGTGCTTCAACATTCCCTGCTATTTGAGAAAACTATACTTAAAGTGGCAGGAAACCTGATTGAAAATATGTTCAATAAACTCCCCAGGGCAGTTTGTGAAAAAGACAGTGTAGTTCAAGTAGCATCACACATGTTTAAAATTGCAACAGACACTTTGAAACCATGTGTTGTGTAATGATCAGGGTGCTAAATCATGTGTCAAAGCTGAGGGATCTGGTTTCTCTGAAAAGTGCTAATGTTTTTTGATGCTGAGTAGAAGCTGTGTTTAAAAGAAATGATCAGAAAGCACAAGCCAGTTTATGAGAGCATTAGTGCTTCAGATGTGGTTTATCTACTTAGCAGCAAACCCAGCCTGCAGCAAACATATTTTGGACATACGAAATGAATCACCCTATCTGCACACAAACCTCACATAACAGTTTGCCTTGGTAGTAAAAGTAACCAGTGATTAAATTGCTGCAACAGTGAAATTGGTAAAAAGTGATGTGTCAGAGAGAACATGTTGTTTAATGGTAGGTGCCCTTCTGTTGAAAATGAAGGCTTAATGCTGCTTCTTGGCCAAATCTGAAACTCATTAGTCATTTCAGTGATTTGAACTTCATCCAAGACTTTCTCAGAACTGTTCCTAATAATCTGTCTGCACTGTCTTGCACTTGGAGTTGCCCCAGTACGTCCCTGCAAATCTGTTGCACCTGACATTTGTGGTGTCCGTAAGCCCGACCAGTGTTTTCATCTGGTAGCTCGCTAAGAACCTGTCTATACTGGACCAATTGCTTACCATTTCCCCACGAAGAAAGTCCATTTTCATTCTGAAAAATGGCAGCTACTAAAACTCAGCTAGGAGCAGAAAGACAAGAAGAGCTGGAGCAGGCATTAGCAGCTTTGGGGCCGTAGGGAAGTAAGCAGCTACAACCCAACTGGGATTCTTTGACCTCTGTGAGGATAAGAGGGAAGACCAGACTGGAGAGGACAACAGAGAAAAGCCGGCCACACAGCAACCCAGAGACTGCCCTCTTTAGTCTTACTGTGGGGCCATTAGCTGGTCCAGCTTTGGCCTGGTACTGACAAACCACTTATTCAAGTGTAAAATATTCCCTCAGCTAAAGTGAGGTTTTTCACATAAAGCTTTACTTGAGGGCAGGACCTCCATGTTCTTTATTTCACTTTTGGTCCCTGGCAGATGTGACTCAGGACAGACTCTAAGCAGAGAAACCACATTTTCAAGTATGTAAAAAGTGGTTTAGGGTATCAAATGGAGCACAATGCAGGCATTAGTGATAGAAATGCAGCAATTCCTGCAAGTGAAATTTCAGCACGCACGAGCATAGGTATATTGATCCATATGGGGTTTCTTACCTCACTTGTGTTTTCAGAGGAAATCTGGGTTGGAAGCCTAGTGTGTAACTTCAGTCTACTGGCTGACCTGAGCTCATTTTAAGCCCCAAGCACTTGCAAAGTGCACAGATCCCACAGCAGCTTGCAGTGAACAGGAATCCTGCAGCCTGACTTGGCATCCTGTTCCTATTAGCCCAATTTTCAATGCCTGCCTGCACAGTGGTGCAGGGCAATTTCTTTTGTAGTAGGAATTTCAAGGCAGTGTATTGGAGAATGAACTTCTAGAATTTTCTTGTAACACACAAATTTCCCCAGTCTTCAATGTACTCTGTCACCAAAGCTTAAAAGAGGTCTACAAACATGGGCAGATAGTCTCCTACCAAGGTCCTAGTCCTTAGCTAAGTTCAGCTCTTCCAATGCCACCTCAGCCTCAAAATACATTAGCACTATAGGCTAATAAGAGATTATTAGCCTACAGTATCTCTTGTCTCTTCCTTCACAATGTCCAGCTCAACAAACTAGATGGAAGCCACGATATTTTATTTGTTTGAGGATTTCAGGAACTTTAGAAGTCTTCAACAGTACCAATACCACAGCAATAGCTCACCTTTCATTACAATCCCCGCAACTGGCAGCATTAAACTGTTGTAAACCACAAACCTTCAGCCATTTAAAGGCCAGTTTATAGGGAGATGTTTAATAACAACCCATTTCTGGCTTGCTGGATGTGTGTGTCTGGCTTCTGATGTGTGTGTCCGTATCTGGGTTGGAACACGTCCCTCATGCCCTTTCTTAAAGGCTAACCCAGAAAGCATGGTGGTACAGTCCGGCCACTCTGTTCCAGTATTGACAATCAGCACAAGGAAATGCTGTAGTTATTAAAACCTGCTGTATCCACTTGTAATCCATGTGATCTTCTTAACAAAGCCAAGCTGCCTTCCTTGGATGCCAGGTTGCTCTTCTGTACACCTCACGTCACAAAATCTGCTGTGGGGCTACGAAATGAAAGCTGGATTAATGTCAACAGCTAGAACAGGTCCGCAGAGTCTTTGTCTTGCCATCTGTTAGAATAAAAATCCCAGACAGAAATATGGAGCATAACAAATAGGAAGGAAGTGTTGCTGGGTTGGTGGGCTGTGAGCACGTCGGCGTAGGCATCTGGAAAGGAACAGGGTCTCTTCTAACACATAATGAAAACAACTCAGAGTAGTGCCACTTCATACGGCGCTGTGAGTCACAGGATACGTCCTTATGAGTCCTAGCACCTCATACGAGAGGTGTGCACATCTGGATGCAGTAATGAGAGGATGGCCTTCTGCTGTAGCTCTTCACATCCACACTCAGCTAACCCAGATACCAGGGAGCACCTGAATTAAATTCACCAGGGGTGGCATATTCTGAAACACTCCGTGAAGGCATGAAACTCTTAAGATTTACTCTCCGCACTTGAAAAACCTGCCACACGACCTCTGTTTAAGCAGTAGGACACACGTGGTCCAAGTCAGTGTTTAGGATGAAGATCTGGATTCAGGGACCAAAACAAAGCCAGTAGCCAAAAGCCAAGCTGAAGGTCAGGTGAAGGGCTAGCAGCAACAGGCTTCAGTTGTCAGCCAGCCCAGGAGCAACTGCAAGTTCTGGCTGCTCTCTCCAGCCAGTAACCCGGGGTTACTTTAGCATGACCCAAAGCGGTTGCTTATTCAGTCATTCCTGCCAGGCCTCACTGGCAGGGAGGTCTGGTCCAAACCTAGGACCCAGAAACAACGCACTTGGTTTTTATCTGAGAAAATAAACAGAGCTAGAGTTTCAAACTGTGGGTGTTAAATGCCCATGAAGAACTTGCACGGTACAGGTCATTCTCCCTCCTCGGCTTGAAATATTCCACATGAAAATCTGGCAGACCATATCTAAGCAACAAACACATTTGTCCTACTGTGGGATCTATTTTGAGACAATACTTAACCAAAGAAGGGCTCAGCCTGAGGAAAACATTTTTCCCAGTCACTAGTAACTTGCAGAAGCAGTTTTCAAACATGCTTAACGTTGGACAAAGTCTGCTATTAAAGCGAATGTCTAAATTCATGGCCATCAACAGAAGCTAATTAAGAGCAGACAGAAAACATTTTTGACAGTCTATCCCATATAAGTCCCTGTGTTGGAAACACTGTGGGAAGATTAATATCCAATGAAGTTAATATGAAGAAATAATGAAAGCAATCACACTTTCAGCTTCTTGCATTTGTGTAATTCTCTTCTTGCAAATGTTAATCCTGTCAAATGTCATGACAGTTTTGTAATTTTGTTTTTTTTTTATATGATAGGATACTTTAATGGCCATTACTAATATCTCTTGGTATGCAGAGCATGACCATGATACAATGCAGGAAAACTTCACAATTTGGAGAGCAAAATGATTAAATGCAAGCCTCAAAAATCTTTTCCAATTGTGTATAGATTTGTATGAATATATTTTCCAGAAGAGACTTGCAGATTGTGGACAGTATTTTTACGTTCTGCATGAGTGAAAATTGAGTGATGATATCAATTGCATCACAGTGCAACTTCTTTGGAAAGCTAAAGTAATTTGATTGACTTTAACTGGAATCATTCCGGATTTGTGGTAATATATCTGAGAACAGAGCTCAGCATTTATCTTCCCTTTAATCAGTGAAGTAGCTCCCAGTCTTATAGGAAGTCTCACTGAAGCTGATGAAGTATCTATTTGTCGTGTATGGCACAACTGATTTATTAGGTTTACACAAATTACAGATGTCACTGAGGTTTGCCATGTGTCGCCTAACCCCAGGTTTTAGTAAAGATTTAAAAAATTGTTGCACTTCTGATCTGACATTTTGCCATGCTGACAGAAGAAGTATCACAACATTTTTAAAAAACTGCATTTCATAGGAAATGGAAAAATACATTTGTTGCATTTCTAAATTAAAGCTAGTAGCATTAGCTTCTGTAATGTCTTATAAAGCAGAAATACTAATTTTTTCTCAGCTTTATTCATTAGAGCAAAAATGGGAGTACTTTAGAACAGGTGATTCCAAGTATTCCAGAAAGTTGTGTGTGGATTTACTTGTAGGTCTGGAAATCCTCAAGAGAATGGAACTGAAAATAACAACACAAACAACAGCTTCTTCAGAGAATTTTTAAGGATCTCTGAAATGTATAGTTAGAATATGGTATTTCCTCAGGACAGTTACACGGACAACAACTTTGATGGCAAAGCCAGCATACGCATACTCTGCTTCCTTTCCCCTCACCTATTGCCTCACTACACCTTCTCATCCTGCCCTGCAGCTCACAATGCTTTCAAGTAGGCCAGGGGAAGCTGCTGGTGGGTCCACACTATAAACCAAGCTACTGTGAAGTTAACTTAATTAAAAAAAACATAAAATTGCTTAACAAGGAAAGAAAAACCCAAAATTCTCACAGACATGTGGCTGCTTTCTTCCATAAGGCACTTGTTAAAGAAGATACTGGGAGTTCTAGGTAAAGTTCCAGTTTTTCCCTTTCTCTTTCATTTAATTTAATTTAATTTAATTTAATTTCATTTCATTTCATTTCATTTCATTTCATTTCATTGTTTCATTTTCCCTCTTTCCTTTCCTCCTCATTTTGCTAAACCAGTTCAAGAGGTTAAGCAGGCTGTCATATACATGCTGAGATTGAAACAGAATCATATGGTAAGAACACAGATTTTATCCATTGGGGTTCCCGGCTTCTTTGCTGCAGAATGTGACAAGTTTGTAGTGAACAAGGCAGGGAATTGCAAGGAAGGGACAATCTCAAGGAAAGGAAGCCAAGTGCTCTCCCAGAGAACCTTGATTCCATCACAGCACACGTTCCCGTGCAGAAATTTGCAAAACTTATCCATATCATAATTCATTACATACGAAGATGGCGTATTTGCTTGTAAGCTTTACATTATTTGGGGCTTCTCATGAGTATGGAGTCCAGACACTAATACATAGAAGAAGGAAATCTAAGCCTTTCATAAATAACTTTCCATATTTTGTCTGGGTTTTTTGGGGGGGAAGTATAGTGAGATCTTATTTCCTGGAAGCTTTTTTCCATGTCTATAGTTTGGAAGTATTCAGAAAGCCACAGTCTAGCTGACAAATACACTATAGGTTTCCGATGTATTCTCTGCTGTTTGGCTACTAAACCCGCCATAGTAGCTTTAATTCTGTTTACTAGTGTGACCCTAGTCCTCTCCAGCAAATATGATTCCAGTAAGCACAGGCAGGCTTTGCTGTCTTGTTTGAACGATTTTCTGGGCAATCTGCTAAGGTATTGATAGCAATGAAAATACTCTTACTTTTTCATTCAAGTGTCAGTACTTTTTTCAGCATCCAAATATAAACATGGGATTTATTTATACTTTGTGTTACTGCAGTTTAATTTATTAGTCTCTATTTTCTTAACTTATTTACATAAACCATCATTCTTCAGCTCTTCCTTCTTGCTAGAAAGCAGTCTGTTATATGGCAAAATCTTCCCTGGCACTTCTGCTTTCTGTTGCATGCAGGAGATCATTTTGATTGTTTTCTTGCTGATTTTTCCAGTCAAAAATATTTCTTCTGTCTCATGCTATTTTACTGTTAACATCTCAAAGTTCATCTCTCAGAATACTCAGTCTGTAAGCATTTGTGGGAAGAGCTATTTGCTTCCATGAATTTTTTCTTTGCTGTTTTAAACTCAAGCAACTAATTGCTTATTCTTAGAATATGGATAGAGCTGATGCCAAGGAATTTCCCCAGAGCAGGGAAATTTTGCTTCTTTGGCCAGACTTGCAGCACATCCAAATTGATATAAATTCATTCGAGACAATTACATATTACTAATTTATATGGTGATAATCTAATGCATTTTAGTTTAATTATTTTATAACATGTAGAAGGTTGGTGTGTATGTATCATTTTGATCAATTCATATGTCTCATGTTAAATATCTAAGGAAGAGGGACCCAGGAATAAACTTAGAGGTGTCAAAAACTGTAGTCTTACAGTTATTTATCTTGGGAAATGTAGATGGAAGGCTGGTTGCCATACAAGATTCTTTTCTGTACAACAGTGTTTCTTCTACCTCAGCATCAACAGGTCTCTGTTTTGCTTTATGGTTGCTAAATTCAATCCTTATCTAAAGGCTTTTTAGGAGGCCTTGATGTTGGAAAAAAACAGGCAATAATAGTAATCTATATAAAATGGAAAACTAAAGAAAAAAAGCTCCCAACCCTTTGATAGAAAGATTATTAATGATATTCATATAATCTGTTATTCATATTGCTGTGCACATGGTTCTGATTAAATCCATTTTTTCTTGCCATTTCACGCATCTGATGAACGAAATGGTAGATTAATTTGGTATTTGCAGGACAGAACAATTGTCACCAGGATTTTCTGAAGTTAGCTTTGCTCTTTTCATATATCCTTTTCCAGTTTTGCCAGTAAAGAAAGAAACCTCAGCAAACTTGAACACAACTTAGCAATCTGTCTGTTGAGGGCTGTGCCAGCGTACTGACTTGTATGCTTCTTTTAAGGAGCATGGATTTGCTAAAAGCAATTATAACCACATGGGAACATTCAAGGCAGGCAAGGAAGACAATGAATTAAAAGTGAAACAACCTGGAAAAGTGTCTTGCAAAGAATCAATGTCAAGAGCCACTACTGTTTTGTAGGAATGAAATTATGCAGATATTATCCAAGCCGCCACAGTGAGAAAGGACAGTAGGTGACATTGCCATACAGGTGATGTGGAAAGGAGACCAGCTAAATGACAATTCCTGGATAAAGCCAGCAGTAAACACAGCCGTGTGGTGCTGTGCTGTGCTGTGGCAACCTGTCACCCTCATTATGCATATATTTTTTGTTCTCTTTAGTTACAAACTAGGACGACTCAGAACACCTAACTTTTTTTTAATTTGCTTCAGGCATTTGCTGCTTTTTCGGAACTGAGATTGACCATATGTCCAAGGTTACCCAGGTGGCATGGGAGGAAGCAGAAACCTGGGCACAGATGAAGAAACATGGGCCTGCCCTCCCTTTTGAGACTGATGCTGGTCCAGGCAACAGCTGGGTCCTTCCACACCGGGGAGCTTGAGCATTTCCAGCATCAGAGGATGCGCTGGAAATACTCCAGTGCCTGCCGCCATTGTGAAAAGGGAAACACTGTGAGAAGGGTATGTGTCCTAAGAAAATCAGAAAGCCCAGAAAGCCCAAGTGGCTGATGCTTTGAGTGATCCTGGGATCCACGGGCTGGATGTTGCTTTGCCTTCCTCACCCACAGATGAGAAAACGCTTACACAAACCAGGTCTGTGCAAGGCAGTGTTGTTAGCCATTCCCCCTCACGACAACTGGAAGAGGTAATGGTCCTTCTCAACCTTTTCAGAGAACGTGCTGTGGGTGACAGCATTCAAGAAACAAGAGCATTACTGAATACCCTGCCCCTGAGAAAGTTCTCACTCTCCGTCATCAAGGGAGAGGCACTAAACCGCAGAGATGCACTCACACTGGCTCCTTCTTACCACGTTCATGAATATTTCATTCCTAAAAGGAAAAGTTAAACCACTGCAGCTAAACGGAAATGATATGTTGCATTCCCCTCATTAGTTCCCCAAAATGAAACAATTGCAGGAACATGCGAGATGTGGTGTGACGTTTTTTCAGCCAGGGAAAGAAACCAAACCCAGGCGGACACCTGTGCCGCAGTGGTGCTGAGGAGAGAGCCTAGCAGGGAGAGAGAAGGAGCATTTGAAGTATTCCCCTGTTTTCCACATTTCATAGCAGTTGCAATGGGCACGTCTGTGTGGAACAAACTGGCTCCTCCGAATTCCCTGCAGATCTCCCTTATTCCCTTTGTAGCTGTAGACTGGTGGAGCCTGGGACCTTCACTTCAGGCTGTCAGCTGTGAGTAGGAGGAACTGGCAGCATAAAAAAAGCTGATAGGCAGCATAGAGACCACATAGACTTGGAGAGCCAATCTTTGATCTCATTAAGGTTTAGTTACCCATCCATAAGATAACTCATTTTTAACTCTCAGACCAATCAGTGGAAATATCTCCTGTTAAAGACAGTGAGAAACAGAAAGGAAGCCTTATACTTACAGAAATACTTATATTTGTACAGATCTCTTTTCAAATGGAATTGTGCTTGCAGTACTAGGAAGACAACAATAGCTTTTATGGCAGCTGGAAATTCCTCAAATAGCACTAAGGACTTTTAGAATTAGCAAAAAATCTCCTTAGACACTACAGATAAAAGCCTGGCTCCGTGGAATTCAGTGGGAGTTTCATCATCAGTTTCAGTAGAGTCTGGATTTCAACACACAAGTATGAAGTCATAGAAATTAGAGATGGAAAAAGCTGCTTAATCATTCAGACCAGACCCAACCCCCCCTTTTAAAAAAATTTTTGTTTTTTTCCTCACATCTTCTTTGGCATCTGAGAACATTTTGCAGATGCTTTTGTTCTGAGATATTCTTTTCCTTACTTCCTAAACATCTCAGACCCCTTATTTAGCTGGGGAGCTGAGGAGAAGGGCAAGAAACTTGGAGCTCCTGATGTTCCTGACCAATGGGTCCATCCCCCTTCTCCCTTCTATACCTTGCCAGCCCCAATATCCCCTCATGCTCCCAGAAGGGTGGGAAAGAGCTTCTGTCCCTCCACTTCACCTGTAGGATGCTTTCCTGCTGTAATGTACACATGAAAATCCCTGCCAACCGAATAACCCACAGGAGCCTTAGGGAGTTCATCTTTGGCTACTATGACTTTAATCTGTCTGTGCCAGTTCAGCACCATACCCTGCAAGGGAGCTTCTCCACCCTTTGTAGGCTTTACACACCTAATTTACATGTTCTAAAAAAATCTCTGTTAAGGTACACTCTAACCTTAACAATCAGGGTGCAAAAGCAAGAGGAAACAAGATGGTGTTCTCCAAGTGGGAGGAAGATGACACCTACTCATAAAATATCGTTTGAAAGCTGAGCAGATTTGGTCTATATAATTTAAATTAATATCTTGAGTCAGGCAGCTCTCCTAAAAGGGGAAGATAAGTCAGAGAGGGAGTGAGCATGAGAGTCAGGACATCTCTATTCATATCTTGGTAACTTTGTGGAAAGCAGTAATCTAATGGTGCTTCACAGGAGATCTTGTGAAGAGAGTTGAGCAGGTGCACTACCACGGTTAAGGAAGATGGAGGAAAGTGCCAGATATCTGCAGTCATTAAAGTAGCTAAAGCAGCAGATTACCTGCAGGGATATTTGCAGAAGTGTCAAGGGACCTCACACCTTTTGATCACAACCAGGTCTGGGAATCCGTGCGTGTGCTGTGTGTCCACCACATAATGCCTTTGGTGGTCAGGCTTGAAGACACTGAAGAAAATGGCTGTAAGTAATGAGCTGCTTCTCTTTTATGCCTGTTGAGAGTTCACTGTTAGGAAGCTTTAGGAAGCTTTTTCTTTTCCCTTATACTTATTCTGTCTGCTCTTATTTCTACTTCATTATTTCTAGCTCTACGTCTTAGCCCAGTCTTCCTGACCCCTGGAGATGTATCACAAAATCTTTGTAAGGTGCTGAAACACAAGATCAGTGCAGGAGGGATGGTGAAAAGGGGCTTCTAGGCATGGGTGCTAGCACAGGAGGTGGCAGTGGCTCCTACAGGGCCCCATGGCTGCATTACAATGCAGATGGGATGCTGGTACCCTCTGGTCTCCTTCCTCCCACATTCAGAGATTGGGTGGTCCCAGCAGTCTGCAGGCAAGCTCAGTCTTATTGCCACTCAGCTGATGTAGATAAAGCTGGGCAATCCCAGCACATCAGGAAAACTTCTTTTTCTTTCTTGGTATTTATGATGCTGAAGAATGTGAAGAAGAGCTTGTGTAACAGCTTAACCAGGCTGTATTAATGTGTTAGCATTTCTACTCTTTCCTCATGGGTTGTCCTTCTCGATTCCAGTTTTTAAACTTGGTTGTGTTTCATTAGCCCTGTGGGTTAGTAGGCAAGGTGTGTGCAATATCTGCAACGCAGATGTCTACATGGGGGCTAGTTCTCTAGCTTCTTTTTATTGTCAATGTCAAAAAAAAAAAAAAAGCATTTTTAGGGTGTGATTAACAGATCTACTTTAGAAATCTACTTCAGGAAGAGATGAGCAGGGCTTACAAGAGCCTCTTCTTCTAACTGAAAGAGCTTAGAGGACCAGCTCAGATGTACACATTTACACTGCTGACACACACATGAAGTAAGAGGAAGCCCAACTAGGTACCTATTAAGACAACTATATATCTGGATGACATTTTCATTTGGAGGTGCTGAAATCAAGTCTTACAAACCTAAATAAGCTAAAAGCTTGAAATGGATTTATGGGTTCTAGACTTTCAAATGTGAAAATTGGGCCTTTCAAGTTTGCAGCGAAGAAATGTATTCATCTTTTCACCATATTCTAGTTTCTCTAAGACAAAATCCTATAGTTTTATCCCTATAGGGCTACATCCTATATCTGCAGATCAAGACCTAAGGATCTGGTGATCTGGACATCTGTAAAATCTTAGATAGGGTCTAGAAGATGCAAACCATATGTTTGTCATGCCCATCAAATCCTGGAATTAGACTCATCTGTAGATCTGTGTTCTATCTACTGCTATATGGGAGGGGTAGAAAGTATAGACAAAGATACAGGTTTAGGTAGAGATGAAGAGTACCTGGTAAGAGCACTTTGCATTGGAAAAGGAATGCATTAGTGAATACATTGCTTGCTCTTTATGGTGGATATGTGCATTACATCTTGCATGCACTTATCTAAGGGTCTGAAGTGCAGCCCAGTAAATAATTTCCCAGTTTTCCCCTCTTCTTATCAACAGTTGTGTTCTATGGAGCTTTATAGATTAATGTGTGATAATCAGAGAGGCAGATCACATTCTCCAAAGTTTCCTGCGTGTGAAAAAATAGCATAGCATTTAATTTTCAAAACTACTTGTCAAGAACTGCATAGCAAATCACACACGATCTCTCCCTTTTCCAATTAAAAAGCCTACCTTTAAGAAATGTGGCAATAAGCAGAGGCACATGGGCTGTTTGGCAGCCTGCCTAAAAATCCCTGCAGCCAATGAATAATGATTACACTACAGAGCATCTGCCATCCAGAAATAGACTTTACTGTCTCTTGAACCTGCTATTGTGTCTTTGTACACAACATGGTGGAGGTGAATGCATTTTTTTCTTCTGGATGCAGTGAGGAGCCGGATTTTCATTTAAATTAGAAATGTGATTAGACAAGGCCCAATAATACATAATGTTAGTCAAATATCAAAATATATCATTGATTCTGCTCCAGATTTTTCCATATGAACATTAAGTATTTTGTTCCTTGTTATGTAAAGGTAGAACAGTTCCAACAGAAAGTTGTTTTCCAGTAGTCTCCTATTAAAAATTTCAACACTGATTGAGATAAATGGCTGACGTCCCAATACAAATGTTTCAGACAAGTTACTAAACACAGAGAGCTGTCAGGGCAGGTGAAGCCATTGCAAGCACTCCTTCTCCACCCACAAAAGGAAAGTATTTTCATTCTCATCAGGGAGTTAGCTGATAAATCAAAAGCCAATCTGACCTTTCTTTACAGGCAGAGGCATCCAGAGAAAGTGCTAAAGGGTCATGAGGAACAAAAATGCCTCCAGAAGATTGGGTGAAAAGAGCAAGCCATAAATAGCTGGAACAGTTATGAATTGGAGAGAATGAAGAAAAGATCTGCTTTCCTGCATTTTTTTTTTAAGCCATGGTGCATCTTTGTTAGAAATTAGTAGGCACTCAGCACCTTGATATTGGTACCACTTTTTCATCAAACCAGATCCACCTCTATCGCCTAATATTAAAGGTACATAAATATTGAACGGTGGCCCTTCTTTTTCTCCTGTATGTTTCAGTGACCTGAGTAGAAACCACAGGGATTTCCTTTGACTGCTGAGCAAGTAAAATAATAATTATTCACAATTCTTAGGACTTTCAAAAGAATATGAAGTCATCAACTGAATGGGAATTTAGGAAGTTTACATATGGACATGCTATTCAAATCTATGCCTGGGTTTGACAACCAAGTAGAATTTAAAAAGCAAAAGATTGCATGTTAGGAACTTGTCAGTATTGGAGTAGCGTTAATAGGAATGCCAGCTCAACTCTCCTACATGCTTCTAAGTGGCTCGGTTTAAAAACTTGTGGGTTTAGGATATAAAAATGAACATAACACATACAAAAATAAATGGCTAAACTAGGAAAAGGTTTCAAAAATTTTGCAATTGGTGGATTCAGCTTTTCTCCAGAAATCCTGCAGACAAAAAAATAATACATTTTTCTGAGCAAGGCTTAATTTTTGTTTGCTTTCTGGTGCCTTAGAAAGTATGTTACCTTTAGTCAGGTTATCACAACTTGAAAAGCTGTATGAAGGTGAAAAGGATGATCTCTGCTGTGCTGTGATACTGATTAGGATGTGAATCTGCAATTGGTTATGCATTAGCTACATCTTCTTTGTCATTGGCTGCATGAAGGTGAGTATATATAAAATTGTGCATAGCCCTAGACATTGGCTGGATCAAAGTCACAGATGAAGTAACCAGGCAACTCTGGAATCATGGATCCAAAACCTTACTTGCATAGTTTATAAGTATATTATCTTCTTCTTTTCCTTCTCTTTTATACAAAAAAAGGTTCACCTGGTCTTTCAGGGCTGAACGTTTAGCCCTCAAGAAATTATTGGGGTTTTTTAAGTCTATAAAGAGAGCTACATATTTCTTTATTTGCTATAAATATCAAAGAAAGTGAAATGATAATTGTAATTTTAATACACGAAGTGAAATTTATCCTCTAACATACAAGCTATTGCTAAAGCGAAAGAGCATTTAAAATGTTAAGACAGTGTATAGTTTTCTGATTCTTTTCCTTATAAGGAAGGTTACTTATTGCAATTGTTTCCTCTCAACATCATTCTCTTATTATATATCAAACTTGGTTCAAGCATCTTGATACTATTGTCACATGTCAAACCAAACATTACTTTGCAATAGGCAAGGGCAAACAGATAGGCTTACAGTTTGCTTTTATAATTAGCTACTGTGTCAATGTGAAAGCTAGGAAAAAGTCTTAGGTTATGTAGCTGAGGTACATGATTGTGAAGTGCCATGCAAGTCTACCTGCTAGGCTCATTTGCAGCAGCAACTGTCATGAACAAATAGGTATGTCGCAGTGTGTAGTCTTGGACAGGGCAAGGACAGTTTCGATGATTAAAATGTCTCATTACTGAAGCTGCGTCTAGAAATTTAAGTGGAGAAGGACCATGGCAGGTCATCACAGAAACCTGGAATCATCCCACCTAATTTCAGGTCCTTGGCAATGGTGCTTAAGTTATGGGCAGAGACTCGCTAAACTTCTTTTTCTGTCAGTGGAGAGAGCGAGCATCACTGTGAGAGGCAGATGTCTAAAGTTAGGGAGGATGAGTGAGAGTGCAACTGTTTCCAGGGGTAGGGAAGGTGACACGTATTGCCTTCACACCTTTCCATGTATGTTCCTATAGAAGGGTACTTTACATGCGGTGTAACTGAGCTGTGGCTGCTGCAGGCTCCCCGCTGCCCACAACGAGTAGATGCTACCCATTGTAGGAAAACTTCAGAGTTTATGGGTTACATGAGGACCACCTCCTCAAAGTACTTGCCTTTGTAGACTGAAAATCATACTAGAGTGTTCTTCATACATTATATCATGGTAAAAGGAATTGTCTGGACATAGGGTAGACGTGACAGTGCTGGGTGCAGATACGCTGGGAGCAAGTAAGCTGATCAGCGGCGTGAGTGCTACCCTGGGAAATACCACTCAGGGTGCTGGTGCAAGAGGAATTTTAGGACCCCCTTAGGTCCCCCCCAACCCTCCCAGGAAATTCACCACTAAATAATGCATTGCTTAAGCTGTGTGAAACTACACGGCAGTTTTTCATTATGTCACATTCTGTTTGATAGGGGGTTGTGCTATGGTGGGCTACTTGACTGTGTTGTCTTCTTATGCCTTGCAACAGCTTAGGAAGTAATGCAAATACATTTAGACTGTATATGAGTAGATGAGTTTGTACATATATGTGCATGCAAAAACTGTTTGCTGGGCTGGGTAATTTCTGTAGGTTGAAACTGCATATTAAATGCAACCGTTCTCATCTGACAGGGGTTTTGTACTGTGTTGAGCTATGTGGTTGATACAACAGGACGGGCAAGAAAACCAGGACCACATTGTCCAACTTCAGTTCTAGAAAAATAAGGAGGTTAGTTTTGTATTTTGGATACACTTCAAGAAAGTGATTATGGATGTGTTTTGCTCTGAACACATACTTCAAAATGTTTAAATACTTTTCTTTGTCAGGGACTTGTTTATCTTTATGTCATTGTTCTTTACTGTGAATGCATCCGGTCAACATTTTCCTGATGGCAGAATGCTCTCTGTGTAATGTGTGCATTTATTTTCTTGAAAATGTAATGAATTTGAGACACTTTCAGTAAAACAAAAAAGTGTTCTGCAAATTCTCTTCATTCTTGACAGCTCTTTTCCAAGGACAGGACCATTGGGTCCCTAGCCTTGGGCAATCGGTTTTGTCTGAGAACAGTGAACCATCAGAACCTCCTGTTAGGACTCAGGAAAAGTGTTGATTTCTCTAAATAGCTGCAGGATAGAGGAAGGGATAATTTGGGTTTAACCATTATTTGGCCAGTATGGACCAAACACTAAAGGAAATCTTGCCCCCTTTCCCCCATGGAATTTTCCTAAAAAGTGGTAAATCTATTTCATTATTGTCTCTATCTGCAAATATAATTTTGGAATAACTCCAGACCAATGGCTTAAAGTTTCAGAACATTCACTCAGTCATTTTGATCCACAGCATGATGGAGATAAGGGTTTAGGTGTTTAAATACTTTAGTCGTAACAGGAGGGGTGCAGAGCATCCAGATCTATTTCACTGAGCACAACAGAAAACAGAACATTTTCCTGGAGACCAGAAAAGATCTATAAATACTGTGCTATTATGTGTCAAAATAGACACCTCTGTGTTGCAAGTTGATTCGGTTACTTGACTATTTCTCTGATCAGACACTTATTGCTCCCTATCTTTTGCTTCTCTGATCTAAAGCAGCCGTAACTTGCAAGCATGGATTTAACACAGAGGTGAGAGGAGAGAGCTTTAGTTCCCTGAGCCATCAGCCAGAGCAATATGTGCTCCTGCATTACATGGGGCAGTTGTGGCCACACGGCTGTGCAACCCCTCTGTTCAGATCAGCGCTTCAGTTACTTCTGTCTTAAAAGCATTGCCCCTCCAAGAACCTCACCCCAGCTGCCTCTGTAAATCTGAATAATAAAATAATGACAACTGCCAGCTAGCTTCTCTACACTCTCTTACCCCTCCTTGCAGAAGGGATTTGGGCAATTTTAAAGTATGTCATAAAAAAAATTCCATTGTAAACATTTTTTTTTTTTCTCCCAAATGGCTGTAAAGGGAAGCAAGAATGGGCAGCTCAGGGACTGATATGTACTCTGTAGACATTTATAGTCAAATGAATAGGGTTTCATGACCTTAAGGAAGTTCTAATATTTATGACAGCATAAAACAGCCTGAAAATGAGGGTACTATTAGTGTGATGTGAATTGGTTGAATTTAGAATACTGACAATTTGGCCTCAAAAATGTAGGGGCCAGTTGCTCAGAAGTGAGTATGGTCCCTATTCCTGTAGTATAGAACCACCACAGGCATCATTGTTTTTATCCTTAATGTGTGTTAGAGGGGAAAACGTCATAATTCCTATTTATGCTTGAAGAACCAAGGATATGGGCAGATGTACTTTTACTTAACTAGCCAGAGTAGCTCATCAGTTCACCGTCCTGTCCATTTGTTACCACAAGCCCACCAGAGCTTATTGCCACATCCCTTGCTGGGATGACATGACCGTCCGTATGAGCTCTCTTAGTTTGTCTCAAAGCCTGCTCAGCGCTGCTAACTTAGACCTTATTTGCAGTTTTCAAACCACACAAGTGCTGCAAAGGCACGTCCATCTGTCCTCTGAGGCAGCAGCAGTGGCTGCATCTTTAAAATAAAGAGGCCAGAGGGCTTCAGCTCACATAATGGCAGGAGGAAGACAGTGTGGTGCAAGAGAGAAGGGCAACACTCTCCATTCTCCCCCTGTTTCTGCCCATGTCCATAAAGACAGAGGGATTTTCCCCAGGCTATACAAGTGGGCTATTTGAGAGTCTGGGAGTTAGATCCAGGTCTGTTGAGCTTTAGGTTGGTGACTTTGAATCTAGACCCCTCAAGCAAAAATAAAGGAAAGGAAAGAAGTTGATTTATGGAGAAATTAATGAGTAAAAATGCTTTGTTGGATGTGAAAACAAGTCATGTTCCCTATTATAACCTGAGCAAGGAAAGAGTATTAAACAGAAAAAGATTTAGTCTGGAATATAGGTTGAATGCAGACTCTGCAATGCTGGGATAAATTTATCCTCTAGTGTTCTTTTTCACTTCACTAACTTCACCATATTCACAACATATAGGACAAAACAACAGAAATACGGCAAAGTAGATGGGACTTTTACAAGGTAAGATGCTGCCTCGTACCTTTGTTTGAACAGAACTGGTCCATAATGCCTCCTTCAGTGCATGGCAGTCATGGGCTATTCCAAATTGACCAGACTTACTTATTTATGATATTCAATTTCCTGGCTTTTGCCAAGATTAATAAAAGCATCAAAACTCACTGTTGCATAAAATGACAAATGGATGCAGTAGAAGGGGAAAATGAAAAACAAAAACAAAAACAAAAAAACAACCCAACAATTTAAATCAATGCCGAGGAAAGTAATTGAAATTCTTAAGAACAGATGTTACTTAAAATTCACAAGCACAGATCAACATTTCAGAGAGTAAGAAAGTTTATCATTTAAAGATGGTGTTGGAATTCAGGAGCCAAGCAACAGCAAGCAGAAGAGATGCTATATTAGGATTTGGGGAGGCTATATGCCTGGATTCATAGATGGCAATTCCTATGTACTCATTAAATGTTCTTTAAAAAGTTACAGGCTGTATAGGACTTCCAGAGACATTTTCTGTGGTCATAGGCAAACAGCACAACTAGTTTGCTGGCATTTCAGATTTTCTCCATCTTGTTTTAAATTCTTTAGATTCACTGTACTGTATAAAAATGTGATAGTTTGCATATAGGGAGTTGTGGTTTTGTTCAGATCTGTGGTTTTTGCATCCTGGAAGTCTTGTTTTGAGAGCAAATCTGGTCATTCCGAATTGATTACACAAAAGCTATAGAGTAGGTTATAATTTCCATGGTGTGTGTAATATGTGGTGTAGCTGATTGGGTGCTCAGAAATTGTGGTAGACCCTCCAGCTTGCTAACTTCCTAACTCAGCAGATCACAAGCCTTTAGATATATATATGTCCCATAACAAGGATGGTGATGTTATTACTGTAGGTCTAATTAGATATCCTTTAATGTTGATTTCACTCAAAAATCTTGGAGATGCATTTCATCTGGATTTGGTTCTTTTCCAGATTTGTTTAAAAAAAAAAAAAAAGGAAGGAAAAAAAAGACATTTATTCTGTAGCTCTGCCACGATTTAAAAAATATCACTAAATACTTGTAGGAGATTGCAGACTGAAGAGAATTAAAATAAAACCTCCCCAGAAAAAGGAAACTTACACCAAGTTAAAAAAAAAAAAAAAAAAAGCCTCTGCATGAGTAATTGGATCCCAAAATGTAATGAAATGTTGGCTGAACATTGTGCTGCATACCAAATACTCCCTTTAACAAGCTGAAATCTGAAAACAGTGGAAACATAGGTCAGAGTTTCTGCTCAGAAATGATAGTGTAAGAACAAGAAGCTGTATTAGAAATAGGTTTCCCATTCATAAATATCTTTATGATAAGCATTGTTTTGAAGAGACCTTTTTTTTTCATGAACAGCTAGAATCAGAAAGGAAAAAAACATCAAATAGAAACTTACCAGGGCTTAAGGGAACTGACACATCTCATTAGGAGAATGACAATTTTCCTCCTGAGACAGTATTGTCACTTGGCAGAAATTAAGAAGAGAGAGAGGAAATAGAAAATGTAATTTATACTCCAGCAATAAATTTGAGTTGGAGAATTTTTAACGGAAATATCAGCTCTCACAGAAATAAAATAACGGGTGAGTTTGTTTGCAGTCACTGGATCTATTAATAACACAGACTCAGGTTGTAACCACTCTGGAAAAGAAAGTCAAAGACTGGATATTGCATGAATGCACTTGCAAGAGATTTCCCTCTCCTTTCCTCTCTCCAGCTCTGGAATTTCCTGCGCAGTGTGGGACAAGGATGGATCAGGCAGAAAGTGAAGCTGGGCAAGATTGCTGTGGCCCTTCTGAGATATTAGCAGAAAAGCCACTGAAAGCTTAACACAGCGCGAATGTTACTTGACTCACCCTGGCACAAGAGCGGGATGCTGAAAGACAGACGAGGTTTTTAAGTCTCGATTCTGTAAGTGAGGAGCAGAAGCACGGCGAGCAGTTGCAGGAGTGAAGGAGGAGGAGGACTGTCCTGTGCATTCTGCTCAGTATTCGCTTCCACACCTATGTCCCAGCTTGCAAAGTACCACACCAGTCCCATGGGACTTCACTGTTCTCTCTATGAAGAGGAACTTCAGTATCTTCTGTTGACGCCTGGAGATAGGGACAGATACTAACAGAGGGAGAAACAGCTACTGTAGGTCCAGGTTTGCTTTATAAGGTCCTAAACTTTACTGAGGTCTTAAACTTCACTGTATTAATAGGAAGTTTTTTAAAACTTGAACTGTATTTTCAAAATCTAGGGAAACACCAAGACAAAGGAATTTGAGTGTCTATCCCTGCAACAGGTCGAGTGATTTTCCATTCTATGATTCTATATAACTGCAAAAATCCCAGGAAAAGGAATCTTGCCAGGCCCTTTCCTTAAGTGTGGCAGATTAACATCTCCCCACTAAAGTAGGTGGATCACCTCTGGATTTCCCTGGCTGGCTATATGGCACCCATGCTTCTCCATGAGGAAGAAAAGTAAGTGAACCTCTTCCCACACAATGAAAACCTCATTTCTTTATCAGAAATGTCCTTTGGGTTGATAATTTCAAATTTAAACTTGCTATAATGAGGAGAGGTCAGATCTATAAGCACTGTCAGACACCCAGGGCCCAGTTCTCCTAAACATAGGAGAGTATCCCCCCCACCCCTGCCCTTATCATAAAGATATTCAAGCTGTTGATCCAGAAATGTATGATTCTCTTGGAGGTCCTATTTATATCTTTATACCTGCCAGTCCTGTATGGCAGACACACTCTCTCAGATATTGTAAGGTCTCTGGAGTGACACTAAGTATCTCTGTATGAGCAACTGAATCAAACCCATTAAGACATTTGTCACAAGATTTTCAAAAACTTTTTGTCACTTGTCTTCCACTGAAAGTCACTCAAGGTACATTTGGATCATTATCATCATTAGCAACCTAAATAACTGGCCTGAAGTACTCTAGCCTGTCACCGTGCAGCTATTGAGTATCTTGCACAATAGCTGGTGCATGTCTACTAGATAATTTGCAAGATGCCAGGAAAGGTGTAAAGTGTATCTATGGGCAGGATAAAACACAGGACTTTAAAATCAGCACACGGTTGACTATTTTTAGAAGGTTTTTTTATTGCTATATAAAAGCATTATAAATATTCATTAGTAATATCAACCTGTAATCACAGAAATATAGAATTATATATAAACTTGACTGTATTTCAAGTAAGAAATATTATGTACTTGAAAGTTTTAAACATATTTTTAACAATGTATTTGAAACACAAGCCATATTTTGTCCATTTTTCACCTGTCTACATTGCCATTTAGCAACTTTTTCACATAATCGATATACAATTATCTTGATTTTGTCCAGTTCTAGAATAGTAATCTGGATTTATTATCCAAGTTCTAGTCCAATATCATGTATCCTCCATCAGTCTCATAGTTTATAATCCTGTCTTTCAAAAGGTGATAATGACACAAAGGAAAAAATAAAGCACAGCACCAAACAGCAGATCAAGCAGCATAGGAATTCTTCACATTCCAATCATAGCATCATAGAATTACAGAATGGTTTGGGTTGGAAGGGACCTTAAAGATCATCTAGTTCCAACCCCCTTGCCGTGGGCAGGGACATCTTCCACTAGATCAAGCTGCTCAAAGCCTCATCCAACCTGGCATAATCTTTCCTCCCAGTCTAACTGTGGATTGCAGTCTTACGCCTTGCCTGCCTGTGTTTGTTAAGTCAAAGACAGAGAAAGAATAAATTCCCAGGGTACCATCACTTAGTGATGTTAGCAAGGTCATCATCTCTCCAGTCCCTTCCCTATCCCTTTTCCCCTTGAATTTCTCTCCATTCAGTAGCAGGAAGAGATCATCCCCTGTTGATGCAGTAGGAAATTTTTCAGCAGGAACAAAATTATGACCTGTTAAGACTGCATGAGGAGCCGTAGCGCTCATGACAGAGAGCCAAGGCGTCCCTCCAGCTGCCATGTCTTCTCCCCTTGCGTGTGCTCCACAGATCTGTGGGCTTTCCTGGTATCATGCACTGCTTCTGTGCCCTATGGAGGAGCTGCAGCCTTTCTCACCGAGTCCTGAGGCGATGGTTCTGCAGAGTTTCTTCCCCACCATTTCTCATTGATGCAAGTTTCCCTTGCGTAGGATGGGATGATGCCTTGAAGGTATAGGCATCTTTTGAATAGGCTGAATGAAGAAAGTGCATTCCTGGGTACAGCCCCTGCCTTCTGTCAGCCTGACCTGCCCAGCTCAGCCCCAGGGGTGCCAAGCAGCTGGGGAGCACAGGCCAGGCTTCATCCCCCCTGGAAATGTGTGAGAACAGTTGTAGATGCAAGGGAACAAATAACACTCCACAGAAACACTGTAGCATCCCTTCACATTTGTCCTTGCAAGATATTTTTTCCCCTGGAATAATGGAGCCATTTACACCACAGGGGCAATGTGAAGTGAGCAGACAAAGTCCACCACTCTAACAGATCTGTGTGTGAATGAAAGACATGTCTTGTTTCTTCACTTTGGCCCGTTAACTCAGATTTCATCTCATGTTGTGGCTGACAGGTTGTGCGGTGTGTTGGAAAGCAATGGCCAGCCTATGTAACGATATCTCCTACCATCAGCTGCTGCTAAATCGGTTTCCCTCAGATGAGGATGCCTGCACAGAAGAAAGAAAATCTGGGAGTTTTCTCCTCTGTAATAGGCAGAGCACTTTCTCACTCCAGTGAGACCAGGTTCCCAGCTGGCATAAAGTCACTGACTTTGCTGGAGCTCCACCAATGTAACACAGCTGAAGAGCCGGGCCAAAATAGAATCACACATCCAGGTGAATAAATATTTTAAAATTTTTATGCCTAGAGGGGAGAAACTGAGGAGAGGGAGGACTAGCTATGCTCCAGGCTTTCAATGTGCGGATAAGTAAAATCGCTATAAGCAACCCTACCTTTGGGGCTGTGAGTAAGGTCTCCCTCACCTCTGGGTTTTATTCTTCTCTCTCTTCTCCTCCCCCCACCCCAACATGTTTGGCATTTGGAAGTTTTGAAGTAATTTCCTCCCTTGGCCTCACCTGGGATCTCTGCTGTCCCAGAACCTCCTCCTGACCTCAGTGTTGTGTTTTCATTTAAAGTCGGGGATGTCTATAAATGTCAGCAGTACAGGGCAATTAGAAGTTTGAAAAGGGCTGTAACATAAACCAGCATTATAGTGAAATGGATACCGCCTTAAGCTGCCTGAAATTCACTTGCTGTTGGAAAGACAATATCCTGCCATTCTCCCATGGTGGCCTTCAATTGAACACATTTGGCTGAGGGTTGACCCATTATTAGGATAAGTCTCTGCATGGCTTGAAACAATGAAGAAACACAGGGAGAGAGAAGCCAGCAAATTGGGCTGGTAGTTAGCCAGCACTGGGCAGAAATGTGACACTGGATTAGGCCTTAATAGCTGTCTGTGGTGCTATCTGTGAAATCCAATGCTCTCCTTGTTTCCCTGCATTGCAGGGCAGAAGCATGTGGTCAGATGTTGAACGAAATCCGCCCCCCCCCCCCCCCTTTTTTTTTTGACTAATAGCCTCTAAAACATACCTCCTGTAACTCTAAAAATAAACATTCATTGCAATAACAATTTGGTTCGTTAACAAGGTCCCCTTTTTTCATATGTCATCACACTGTGTTAATTTACGATGTTTCTGGGCAGCTCTGTCCTTGTCCCTCCAGTGCACACGCGCTGCTTTCCCTCCCTGCTCTAAGCTGCTATATATAAACTCTACTTCTGCCTTCACACTAGGTCCATTAGAGCCTTTTGAACAACCTCAAAAATTCAACATGCTCCCTCACCAAGAAGGGGAAGAGAGGAATTTTCTGCACAAAATATGTTCTGGATTCATCAACTCTACCTTCCCTTTTTTTCATGATGCAACCTAGTGCAAAAGCAATATGGTAACAATCTCCGAGTGCCTGTGAGTATGTGCTAAAGCCAAGAAGGACAAAAAGACAAAAACTCCAAAGTGATATATTCCATGGATTTCTAAGAAAATACATATAATTCTGCAGAGAGATTTCATGGAATCTGTCTCTTTGTTCCTAAGACAACATTTTATCTTACTGCACTTTGTTATGTACAAAAATACATACAGGCAGCATTTTACCAATTTTCTGACAGGGAATTTTGAAAAGAGGTGTCTTTAATTTATCAGTGTTTGGATTCATATATGATATTTTTTCCTCTTTGAACCTAGTATGGAAACACAGAGCCAGTTTCTTGCCTTGAAACATGCACGTGAAAATAATCACTCTTTACTGTAAGTCCTTGAAGTTCAGTTAGTTCACTGATCCTGCCTACTGCCTAATAGATACGGGTGTTCTTCTGTGATACCTCACCTTTTCTCAAAGGTCCCATACTGCCCATTCACCTAAACACATTTAATTCACAATCAGACCAGGGTATCCTGATGCAAAACCCTGAAAAGCTTCCCAGCAGGCTTTGGGTCAGGCCATGAAGGTTTTTGAAAGGATGCTCTAGCAAAGTGGTAGGATTTCAGCACAGCCACCGTACCCAACTAGGGACCGTCTGGGGCCGGTCGCTGTGCGTCCTGCCGTGCTGTCCCAGGAGCGTCAACTGGTACGTAGGGCCGTACGCTGCAACGGCGCACATTATAAAAAAAAGGTATGGTGATATGTTTCAAAGGCAGATTTCAGAGCACGTGTCAAAACTTCCTAATCGGTATGATGCCATTTTAACATCTGTAACAAACCTAGTCCTCTACATGAGATACACAAACAGTTCGCGGCCTGTGAAAATATCAGAGGTGTCAAGGGAAAAACGAAGTATGAGGTTGGTGCTGGAAAAAATGTCATTTACTACACAATGGTCAGTGCAAGTTCTTGTTCCAAGCAGTACTAACTTCTAGAAGCAAAACTTTGTGGCTCCGTAGGGTATAATATGGCTGTTCCAGCACATTTCTAGTCACCCTGAGATGTTTTGCAAACAGCATGGTGTGCAAGCTTTATCTCTGACCTTAGCAGTCCCATTATGAAATTTAAAGCATGCACGTTCTCAAGTAAATATGTTGCCTACACAGCAAGCATGTCTGCACAGCAGTATAGTGCTGTGCTCCTTATCTACATAAGGGTCAAGTCCACCTTTGGGAAAGAGGCAGGGATGCAAAAAGACCATTGAATTTGTCTAAAAATCTCTGCACGTTGTCAGCTGAAGAGAAAGAGGTATATGAGATCTGGAACAGGAAAAGCTTAACACAGATGAATGGAGACATTTATTATATTTTATTTTTCAGACATAAAGTATAGGTAAGCCTTTATTTATTTTTATGGACTTTTGAAAGTTGTATAACCCACTCACTCCAATCTCCAGCCTCCATAGTACCTGGGTTATCTTCCACTATGGAAGACATAACTCCTAGGTTATATCTTCCTCTAACAGTTTTTAGTGATGGGGGAAGACAGGAATCATGATATTATTGACTGCAAATTCTTTTTCAGCTGTTGATACACAGTCATCCAAGAGTTCAGTTGATGACTCTGTAAAGAGCCACATCTCCCAAACTATACAGACATCCATGGTTCACAGATCTTTGTCAATGAGTTTCAGAGGCTGGATACCGAAAGCTGAATGATCCTCATGCTCTGCAGGGAACATAACATTGCCAAAATCCTACTATGACGTTAGTTCTAGATGCAGCTCCTTTCTGAACCCACTCAGCAGGATACCTCAATGGAAGGGTATTTACTGCATACAACCAAACTAAAAGCGCAGAGGAATAACTCCTTTTTACATGGGCTCAGGAGAACCCTGTCCCAGCTGTGCATCAAAACATGGGCCCATGGAGCCTGGATGTTCAGTTTAATACAGCTCCCAACTCCCACACACCAGTGCAAGAGCTGCCAAATATCCCGTGTGACACAGAGTTTTCCATATTACACAGCCAAATACCATGTGTTACACGAAAACAAAAAGGACATGGCTTTTGCCACATTTTTGCAGCAACCACTTTCCCAGGTGCCCAGAAAATGAGGTCTTGGGAGCAGTCTACAGAGCATACAGAGACTTTCTAAGGGGGCAGAATCATGCCATGCTGAATGTACTATGAACCCAACCAAATCACTCCCAGTTCCAGATGTGAGGCAGAACTGGTACATGCCACCGCCCTGCCCACAGCCTTCAGGGTCTTCCACTGATCCTGCCGTGCTTGCAGACTTGGCTGGCTCCCACTGGCATGCAGTCCCTTCGGCCGCCGGTGCTCAGTCCAGAGTTTGCTTTGCAGGGGTGAAAGGCAGGCAGTGACCTAACACATTTACCTAATTTCTGTTGCTCTACAGCCCAGGTAGAAGCTCATCAAAAGTCGTCACTCCCAGCATTACAATCTCAGGGGCATCAGCTTGAAATTCAGCATGCGTTTTACCTGTTTTACTGCCTTCAGCCGGTGTAGGATAAGGACATGCCCAAATGCTTTCCAGAGCAATGCCCTAATGTGGAGGACAGTTTTAACTGATATAAATCAGTGCACCTCTGAGGAGTACTCATTTGCTGCTTTGATTTGACTATGTTTAGTCTCTTCATTGGGACATTCAACCATTGGGGTAGATTCTGCCCTCAGTTATGACGGTGTAAAACTGGACTATTCCTTCAGCAAAAAGTAGTCATTTCAGCCTTACATGGGCATTGCTGAGAAGAGGATTCAGCCGTAACTTACGGTAATTCTCACAATACCAGCTATGCATTAACCACAAAAACATCTCAGAGATACTTGGATATGTTTCAGTGGTAAATGAAAACAGGTAATCCCTTCTTTAGAGATGACTGCGTGGGAGGGTTTTTTTTCCCCCTTCCATGAAAAAACCTCCATAGGGCTCTAAACCACCTTCTTACTTGCGACTTTGGTTCTAATCCTTCCTACATGACTTTAGACCACAGTGAGTACAAGCCAAGCCCAAATCCGTATATAGCAAGCCACAAGATTGTACAGCAGAACACCACCAGTTTGCAGGCCAAACGCAGAACAAAATGTGGGATGCCCATAGACCACCTGATTACCTTCTGGAATGACCAACATGACAGGCAACAGGAGGGGCTGCAGCACATGGGACTGTGTTCAAGGAAAATGCTGAGACTACTTTTGCCTTCTCAGGGGAATATTTACAAATGCTCCTAAGGAAAAGTGGGCTGAATTTCCTGGGAGTTCAAATTAATTTGAGCTCTGCTGAAGTCAGTGAGGCTCTGCCAGGATATATCAGCATAAAATGTGGGTCATTGTACCCAAAAATATATACAAGCCTATCGTTGTCTTGTGGTTAAAAATTACACGAATAAGGAAAAATCATATCCCTTTCAGTTATGATCTTGTTTCTGAAAAGCTGCATGGCCGTTCCCCAAGTCCTCTATTCATAGCAGCTGACTGAATACACAAGAAACAGAAGAATTATCGCTGAGTTTACAACCGTATTTGCCATGCAGATAAAGTATCTGTGAGATCTACATCTGTATTACTGAACCAGAGTGCCAAAGATGTGGGGCAATGTGTTTGTGGAAAAGTGCGTAAACAGTGACATAAACCACCAATACTTTTATTTAAAGAAACTGAGATGTTATATTTGAATATGTTGTGCAGAAACCAAATAAATAAATAATTAGCTTTACATGAATTCTTCTTGGCTTCTACATTCTTAAACTGAAGAGTTTGCATTAACTGACTTGCATGCGTTTTCTCTGGTACATTTTAAAAAGATGAATAATGAAGGGTGGTAATATACATACTTCAATCTATTCTCTCAGAAGTCTGACTGCTAGTGGTCAAGAATGCAAGATAAAATGAATGAAAGCCTACCTTGGGAACCTTGAGCAATATTCTTTGCACACCATCCTGGCACTTTATTGCATAATTAAATTTATTGCAAAGGTACTTTATCTTCATTACACATGACAACTTTACTTTTTTGCCCTGCAGTCTTCTCTTTAAGTCCTTAAATTCAGAAATTCTTGCTTCTCCAGACTTACATGCACATGCAGTTTAATGAATTACAGAAATAATTTATCTCGGAAGAGTCAGAGTATATTTTTGACTTACGCCTCAATCAGAGTTGTTAGACAAGCACAGTTAATGCAACGTATTGCAGTCTGGCCCGCTGCTTACCTGCGTGAATGTTAAATTCACTGTGTGCCGTACCGTTTCTCTCTGTGTGGCTACATGACTACACTGATTGCATCATCATAAAACAAAATAAAAGTCAGTTGTAATGGACTAGTACCAAATAGCCTTTAGCTATCACATACCAAACCAAACAGCACAGAATTTTACAGCTGAACAGCGATTTCTCTTTGAAATCATCAACTCAGAAGGCACCCAAGTTTGTGTCCCGGTTGATAAGACATAGCAGAATTTGTGGGCCAGCTATTCTCTGTGAGTGAGGAACTTAAAGCAGGGCCAGAGGACTATAGGTAAACAAAGAAGGAAATGACCCTCCAGGAACCTGTTTGGGTCTTTAATGGGATGGCTGGAGAGGATGGAAGAGAACCAGGAGCCAGAAGGTCGAGGGGAGTGGGTACCTGGAAGAAGGGCAGGTGGAAGGAAGCTGCAGCCAGGGAGGAGCCCAAGGCAGTGCTGCACGGAGGATAAAGCACCGTGACACATCCCACATAGGAGACGACATGCCCGGTATGGCTGTCCTGATGAGAGGTGGGGAAGGGGATACAGACAGGCAGATAGCGGGATACGGGTATCCAAGGGACATGATCTAGGGAGAGGGCAGCATAAAGTAATCCGGGTTCTCTGAAATCTTTTTGGAGAGGATGCAGGAATTGCAGACAGCAGCTGAAGGGAGGAATCCAAATTCAGAGCAGAGCAGAAGAGGCAAAGCACCAGAAGGGCAAGTGTGAGGGGTGGACAGGGCAGAAGAGAAAGGAATTGGCAGCTGTGTTTGGAGGAGGTGACAAAGGAGCCCGTGAAATGAGGTCTGCAATTCTGCTGGGAAGCGGGAAGGAGATTTGGTGGAGAACAGCCTGGTGGTAGCATGGTGACGAGCCATGGGGAAGGGTGAGGGCAGTGGTGAACTGAGGGTTGAGTACCTCACAAGTAGTAAAGGAGAAAAGTTTCTGGAAAAAGCTGAATCTGAAAACTCAGTGCGTTTTTGCAGAAGGATCTCATCGTGTTGTGCCACCCTGTGAGGAAGGTTGCTTAGGTCTGGCACAGGAAAAACATGGAAGAACAGTATCTTTCCTCTTTCTTGTGACAGCTGTCCCTTGCTAAGCCACTGGATTTTCCACATTTCACTGTTTTTCAGCATGTAGGATATGTAATATTACACACTAGCTCAGCTTTCTGACAAAGGTCCAGTTTCAAGCTTCAATGAATAGGTATGGCAGAGCCTACAGCTGATTATTTTTTTCCATGCTTTTTAATAAGTTTGCCTGGGCTCTTGCAGTCAAATAAAAGACATGCTCCATGGTCTGGAGACCTTATCATCTAGGTGGGATTTGAGTGGGATTTGTGGTTTCAGGAGAGTCCTACCAGGGGTTGCACAGACATTCCTCCCAACCACCACACCACATTTTTCACAGTCCACAGTTCTGGACCAGATTTAAAGTCTGACCCTTATTTGGGAGTTTCTGGGTTTGGACCAGACCTGGGACATTTTTGGATCTGCTTGACAGATTGTTCCGTTCCTCTCTTTTGTCAAAACCAGCAGAGAGGACCGCAGTGATCAAACCTCCTGTGTCTACACTGAAACACAGCCCTGCGATCGCACGCTTTCCAGCTTGCTGAAATATTAAAGGCAGTTGCAGAGGTCTCAAGAAGAAAGGGGCCCCTCAACTGCTTGCACCCTGCTTAGTGACCCCATTGCCAGTGCTTGTGCTCTGGGTGGAGCAGAAGGGTCACAGGCTGTGAAAATAAAAAATGTGAAAGAGTGAAAGCTGCTTGGACTGGATTCCTTTGCCCCGTTTATGTCCCTTTCTATCACATGCTGTTCATGGGGCTTGTGGTAGTGATGGGGATTGTGGCAGAGAGCAGGAGCATCCCATTCCTTCTTCCACTGCCTCCAAAAAGTAGAAAAATACATTAATGATTTATGCAATGGACTCTGGGGTAAGATCGTAAATGACTATATATTTAGCATTGTTATACATGAGATGCTAATGGTTTCTATTTCAAAGCACATTAAAACGTACAGCAGTGACATCCGTGGCAGCCCGGACCTCAGTAAGCTCATATTACATTTATAACTACAGCCTTTCTTTTGTTTCCTTATTTGTATAGCATATGTTTGACATTTTATTTTTATATTACGGTTCAGGGAGTCTTTTAGTGAAGCCTCATGGCTAATTCTGGAGGACTGAAGACATCCAAACGTTACGTACCCAACCGCGCCAGCCACCTGCTACATCGACATGACAGAAGCAGGGAGGTGGTATCAGTCTGGATTTGCTACTTGCCTTTTGTAACCAGTGTGTGAGAATCAGAAGAAACACCCATACGGCTCGTGTGCATGACATATCAGCAGCCTCTCCTGGGAACAAATGTCAGCTCTGTTTACGAATGTAGGTTCAAATGTTGGTTATAATAGCACGGTTGGTATTGCTACCTCAGAGATGAACTCTGATCAAACCTTTTGTGGTTTCCAGTTGCAGCTGGTTTGTGTTCCCTTCTCTTTCTCAAAGTCTTGGGAGACGACAGGTGTAGGACTTTCTACGATACTCAGCAGTTATAATAACGTTTATATGAGAGGGGAGACATTTTTTAAAGCGCTCCCGCTGCAGCAGCACCTATGTAAACAGAAAGCCCAGCATGCCAGGAGCTGCACGAGTAGGTGTCTGACAACAGCGCCTGTCCCCAGGGAGCTCTCAGCCCAGCCAGGCAAGCAGAAAGTGGAGGAGAGACACAGGAAAAGTCCCTGTGCAGGTCACTGGGAGATCCAGGATCTGTGGAAGGCAATTCCAGTTCCCCAGATCTTGAGTGACAGCAAGGGTTTATTATCACTGGCCAAAGCCAACCAGCCCCTAAATAACTTAGAGAAATTATTTTGTGGGAACCCAAAATAAAACACTTTGCTTTCAGGCAATTGAACTCTTATCTCTTACTTGAAATTGTAGCCCAACATCAAAATAAAATTGGTATTCTGAAATGACAAATTAAACTCTCTTGTCTTAAGGTCACTGAAACAAAACATTTACACTTTAGAAATGCCTACATCTTCCCTTCATCATTTTGACTGAAGCAAGTCTTTCAGTTCATAGCTGCATTACAAAGCAGATATATTTTAAATTTATAGATTATATTTGCCAAAATGCATTCACTCATGTCTACACATAGCCTTCCAGTTTCTGGAGAGAAATAAATGAAATAAAACATTATGTTTAACTTTTTTAACTGTGTGGTACAGAGTCATAGAATCATAGAATCATAGAATGGTTTGGGTTGGAAGGGACATCAAAGATCATCTCCTTCCACTAGACCAGGTTGCTCAAAGCCCCATCCAGCCTGGCCTTGAACACTTCCAGGGATGGGACATCCACAACTTCTCTGGGCAACCTGTTCCAGTGCCTCACCACCCTCACAGTGAAGAACTTCTTCCTTATGTCTAATTTAAATCTACCCTCCTTCAGTACATAACCGTTACCCTTTGTCTTACCACTACATGCCCTGATAAAAAGTCCCTCTCTGGCTTTCTTGTAGCTCCCCTTTAGGTACTGGCAGGCTGCTATAAGGGCTCCCTGGAGTCTTCTCTTCTCCAGGCTGAACAACCCCAACTCTCTCAGCCTGTCTTCATAGGAGACGTGCTTCAGCCCTCTGATCATCTTCGTGGTCCTCCTCTGGACTCGCTCCAACAGGTCCATGTCCTCCTTATGTTGGGGGCCCCAGAGCTGAACGCAGTACTGCAGGTGGGGTCTTATAAGGGCAGAACAGAGGGGGAGAATCACCTCGCTCAACCTGCTGGTCATGCTCCTTTTGATGCAGCCCAGGATACGGTTGGCTTTCTGGGCTGCGAGTGCACATTGCCGGGTCATGTTGATCTTCTCGTCAACCAACACCCCCAAGTCCTTCTCCTCGGGGCTGCTCTCAATCCACTTATCATTCAGTCTGTATTTGTGCTTGGGATTGCCCCGACCCATGTGCAGGACCTTGCACTTGGCCTTGTTGAACTTCATGGTGTTTGCATGGGCCCACCTCTCAAGCCTGTTGTCGTGGTTTAACCCCAGCCAGTAACTAAGCACCACACAGCCGCTAACTCACTTCCCCCCCACCCAGTGGGATGGGGAAGAAAATTGGGAAAAGAACTAAAACTTGTGGGTTGAGATAAGAACGGTTTAATAGAACAGAAAAGAAGAAACTAATAATGATAATGATAACACTAATAAAATGACAGCAGTAATAATAAAGGGATTGGAATATACAAATGACGCACAGTGCAATTGCTCACCACCCACCTATAGATGCCCAGTTAGTCCCCGAGAGGCAATCCCCCTGCCCCCACTTCCCCCAGTTTATACACGAGATGGGATGTCCCATGGTATGGAATACTCCGTTGGCCAGTTTGGGTCAGCTGCCCTGGCTGTGTCCTGTGCCAACTTCTTGTGCCCCTCCAGCCTTCTCGCTGGCTGGGCATGAGAAGCTGAAAAATCCTTGACTTTAGTCTAAACACGACTTAGCAACAACTGAAAACATCTGTGTTATCAACATTCTTCTCATACTGAACTCAAAACATAGCACCGTACCAGCTACTAGGAAGACAATTAACTCTATCCCAGCTGAAACCAGGACACCTGTCCAGGTCCCTCTGGATGGCATCCCTTCCCTCCAGCGTGTTGACTGCCTGACACAGCTCGGTGTCGTTGGCAAACTTGCTGACAGTGCACTCAATCCCACTGCCCATGTCACCGACAAAGATGTTAAACAGTGCCAGTCCCAATACCGACCCCTGAGGAACACCACTTGTCACTGGTCTCCACTTGGACATCGAGCCCTTGACTGCAGCTCTTTGTGTATGACCATCCAGCCAATTCCTTATCCACTGCACGGTCCATCCATCAAATCCACATCTCTCTAATTTAGAGACAAGGATGTCATGCAGGACAGCGTCAAATGCTTTGTACAAGTCCTGGTATATGCAAGCCAAAATATCCAGTACAACTCGGTTGCTATGCAGGTACCCCAAAGAAACCTCCCTAACAATCTTATAGCCTATCTTCCTTGCTCCCGTCAGCGAGGATCTGATACCCAGCCTGAGAAGTTTTCTTTTAACAACCCTGTAGCTCCATATCAGAGGGTGAACAAACAACATCCACAGCTACACTAAATGGAGGCAAGGTGAGAAAGGTCTCTCTGTCTGGTCAAAGGCACTGATTAGCAATGACGGCTGCGTGTAGCTCTCACATGGGGGCTTCAGCAGCTTGCCTCACCTGTGCCCTGCTCGGTGGACACCGCTGCGTGGTGGGCAGATCGTTCGCAGCACCAGAGGATTGCTTAGCCCTCTGCAGCAGTCCGACCCCCACCTGTTTTCGTCGGGTCACAACAATTTGCATTGGAAGGGTACTGATAAATGGGGTTCAGATGGAGCCCTCTGAGAGGGTCCCTTTGCGTTTCATAAACTGAACCGCAGCAGGATGTAAGTGGCAATCCAGTGTCTCCGACAGGACAGAGTCCCCCCTCCTCTTCTGCCCCCACCCTTCTCCTCCCCACCACAGCCTATCTCACTTCTAAAAATAGTTCTAGTAAGGTGGCTGGAAGGTGAAATTACTGGGTCTTTTAATTTTCATTGAAGCTGATTTTCTAATGGCTTATAAAAAAGCCATCATTTAAAATATGCATCAAAAGTAATCCAAGCAGAGTCCTCTTTACCCCGATGCCTAAAGGTGAGAGAAGGCACTCATACCCAGCAAAGTGGCAAAAGCAAAGTCTGACTGAAACTGAGCGAATTGCGCTGCAATGCAGAGAAGGGCTGTAGCCATGGACCCTGCTCTCCCCCCCGAAGCCTCTCGGTGTTGCTGCAGGATATCTGGCATTCTCCATGCGACTAAGCCCCTCGGGGCATACAGCAGGCTCCCTGGCACCCAGGAGGGAGCTCAACCTCTGCTAGATTACTCTCAGTGGATAGGGAAGAGTTTTCCGGTGTGGTTTTGTCTCCATGACAGGTCAGAAGATAATGAAGCCTTTAATCAAACCCCTGAGTTTGTGGCAAGGAGCGAATGAGACTAATTGGGGGAAAAGAGAGAGTTCAATGGAAAATGACTGCAGAAACAGCCTCGTATTGATTAGTGTTTAATGAGGGCATCTTTTCAAATGCTGGTAATTTTTCTAGGGATGAACTAATCCACATTAAGTTACTGGAAGTCGGTAGCAGCAAGGATGTCAAAGCCCAGGAGGACAGAGCACAGCCAGTTAAGTCCATCTTGTGAGAATTACCAGAAGGTCTTTAGATGGACGGTGATTTTGTTTATATAAGAGCAGAACAATGCGATAGGTAGCATTTTCCTTGGGGAAGGAGCACAGCTCTCATATGTGATTGTATGGAAATGAGAACCTTGGTGTTAGCAGGGGTTTGGGAAGCTACAGTAAGGCAGATAAAGGGCCCCAAACCCTTCCAATCGGAGATATAGCATACTGCTGTGTACATAGGGTCCAACTTATTTCAGATAAAAAGTGAGAAGGTAGAGAAGCGTATGATGAATTACAGCAGCCAAATTGTTGGTAGTTAAGGCATTGTCTGGGCTGTCAGCACACTTGTACGTGGCTAAGGCAGGGTCTGAAGACACCTAACGATTTAGACAAGGAGAGGCCAGACTGTGAGCTACGACAGGCTCATGGGCAGTTCGAGGGGAGCTCCCAAATGTTAAGTGTGGCTTTCAGTGTGACTTTGTTATCCTGGGTCTGCTGGGTATCCTGAGTCCTCCAGCAAGGGTGGAAAATACCTTGTCACGGGGCTGAAACTGGCACTCTCCGTTCTGTTTGGGAGCCAGCTCTCCTTCTAACCCAACCTAGTCATATAGTGAAGCAGTGTTATCTCTCTGTATGGTCAAAATATCATATTTTATGTCTTGCCTGTGAGCTGCTCTTGAAGTTTTCCCCTTCTCATGGGTTCCAGAAACAGATGGTAGATCTTACAGATCCTGGTTAGATGGAGATTTGGGAATACCAGTGGTGAGGACCAGTTTCAGACAGTCCCCTCTGCAATACTCTCCGTGAGGACCAATGCACACGTGCAGAGCTCAACCGAGGGGACGAGCGGGCTGGTGCTGATCTCGGTGCGCAAGGAGGGTTCAAAGGGCAGTCGTGCGACCTGGCTGTACGCGGCAGCCTGGGTTTGGGTGTGAAGCGGAGGGCAGGTTTCAAACCCGAAAGGCTTCATCTAATCCACTGAGTGCGTCATCCTCCGTCGTGCCGGGTGCTCTCGGCCGGCAAGTGCAACCCCAAAGGTCTCTGCTCTCCTTATCCTACCGCAGCCCCCGAATAACACTGATAATCCAGTCAGCCTCTTCCAGAAATGAGTGCTTTATCAACCAGGGGAAGCTTTCACCCAGGCCGTCTGGCGGAGCGGCAGCCTGCTTCGGCTCCTCCAGTGCATGGGCTCAGGGTTTCGCTGGGGGAGCCCTTGTTCTGGATCCTGTTCATCTTCCCTGCGAATGAGGGAATCCCAGGATTTTGTCTCCGATTTCTCCAGTGACACCAAGTTATGTAAGAACGCTTGCTGCCGTTAACAGCTCGCCATTTTTACTGTTTGAAACATAATCGGTTTGTATAACGATATGGACCGATCTGGGTATCCAGTCCAACACACCCTGCCTGCTGGCTGAACGTTTTATTGTCGTTAATTTATGGGGACTGTGCTGGCCTCTTTGAAAGACCTTTCAGAATCGCAGCAGTTTATAATGATACCACAATGCAATTCAGCATTTCCAAGAATTACTTTTGTTTTCTTTAGAATAGAAAGGACTTTTTTTAATTTTTTTTTTTCTGTTTCTGACCAAACAGAAATATTTCTATTTATGTACTTTAAAAAAAAAAAGCATTCCCAGTTGTTTTTTTTTTTTTCTTTTTGTTTTTTCCAAATTGTTGGCCTGACCCTCTGACTTCAGCGGGAGCCGGGGAGGTGTGTGTTAGTACCTTGTTGAAAAGACTGTAAGCATCCTGCCCAGAGCTGCATGGGTCCCCAGCCGGGCCCTGCCACTGCACCCCGTGCACGCTTTGGAAACCAACCACAGACACTCGGGAGTGTGTGCCTTGGCAAACCTGAGTGCGGAGGAAACTATCAAACATTCAGAGCAATTGTTGACAATTTCCAGTCACCACTAATTGCTTGGGGCTTTCTTGGACCTCGGCCACATCTATACCTTTGTGTCCTTAATCACCAGGCACCCTTTGGATAATATGTCACACCTGGGATATAAGATAATTTATCGCTTGCAGATGGATTAGCATCGCAGCTCGCTTAGATAAATTTTACTTTAGCCTCAGTCCCAGAGGCCCTTCTTTTATAGCACAGTTTTATCCATTAAAATTATGACTTCCAAAATTCTGTTGTATTTTATGGCTTCCATGAGATATTTATGACCCTTACTGTTTAAGTGGACATTTCTAGAGATTTACTGCAGAAATAATTCAGGCAAATAGCTCAGAAGAGGTACTGCCAATAGCTTACAGTTTATGTTTGGTGGTGTTAAAAGACACAGAAAACAGTGTGCATATTTAAGTATGGATTCTTAATGCATAATGCTGAAATACCACTGAATATGTATTCAAAAACCCTATTCTTATGGACTATTTCTAGACAAAATCCAAATATTGAGTTTTAATCTGCCAAGCTCCCTCTTTCCCCAGAGCTGTTCATACCCTTTGCTTTTCTGCAAAGTGTGTGAGATGAAAGCAAAGGCCAATTAAAAAGAATTCTTAGAGTCAGATAAATTAGAGTCATAAGAGCCGAAATAGCATATGCAGGCCATCCCCTTGCTAATGCGACATTACTCCATAGTACATTTTCTGTTATTTTACTGCTCTTCTTCTAAGATGTCCAATGAAATTAAATATATGCCTTTTACCTTGGAAGCTCTCACACAGTTTATTAGAAAATCCCTTTTTTGCACTTTCTTTATACTGCTTTTTACCACGGTTGCCTTCAGATATTTTGAAAAGCTAAAAGCACAACTTATAGTGGCTGCATAGACAAGTCATTTCCCTGAGATTTAGTTTTTCCTAGAAATCCAGAACTCTGTACATTAAGCTTTAGATGTAAAAGCAGGAGGTGACTGCAAATAGCTGCGTTTCCCCAAGTCATTGATCATCAGAAAAGCTGAGAGAAAAGATTTTTTCTATAAGCAGTTGTTTCTTAGAAGTTGTCTTTCACCCGTGAGCTTTGATGTCTGTCACAGACGCAATATTCAACTAGGTGAGGCTAGAAGTGTTGCTGGGTTTTATGCAATAATTAAATCAGTTGTACATTGATGGATTTAGGAACACAGAGAAAAGCCGGACAAGAGGATTCTGAGAGGAATACATGACAGAATAGCTCTTAGCTCAAATACAAAATCTAGTTTATATGTCTAAGAATAACGCACCAGGTAAAATCCTAGTCACTCCGAAGTCAGGCCCTCGTGAGCAAATTTGTGGTTATTGTGTATTAATCTCAGCTGGCTCTTGAGATTCCAGGGGGACCCACAAGTTGTCTGGAAGAAATGCACTTCCACAGGCCCTGTGAGGGGGGAGATATGAGAGGTGTTTCTCTTTTCCTAGCTGCTTAGTTTTGTCCTAATTGGGCTAATGCTATGGGTGGCCAGGGCCCCGAAAGACAGAGCTCAGGTTGCAGTTTGACAGAGCCCCTGGAGGCTTAACCTGCTGCAAGGGGAAAGTTGAGATCCGCCTGTTTGGTGCTTGTAGGACCAGAACTGGTCATCTGTTTTATACTATGGAAAGTCTGAGGATTAGAAAAGTAGCCTCCATGGCTTACGCTGTGTCTCTGTGTGAAGTGACTGACGCTGTTGGGCAACTCTGTATAATACATTTCCCAGCGTTTTTCTCTTTGGGGTGAGAGTGAAGCCTTTTACAGCACTGCAGCACGGGAGCAGAAAGCACTTTTGTTAGCTTGCCAGCTTCCATGAGTCCAGTGTGCACCTATTTTATAGCCGTCAACATCCTGATCCCCTGGTGAAGCTGCTCTGTTGGGCAGCTGAGGGGAACCCCACAGCAGGTCTCCAAGCACCTCTCTGGGAATGGCACACCAAGTGATACAGGTCACAGAGCAGCAAGAGGTATTTCAGAAAGTGCCTCACTCCCACGGATTGTAAGTGAAAATCAAAAAAGCAGACTTAGCCAGATATGTAGGCTTGCAATGCATACTTTGTATTAGGAATCAGATTCCTAAATACTTCTAAAACTTGACACAGATTACTGTTCAAAACATGGAAGTCACTGCAGTGTCAGTAACTCCTACTCATTAAGTTAACATAATTCAAGACAAAAGACCAAATCCCTCCCTGCAGCTGGTTCTTCAATAGATTTTACAGCATGACAATATTTCCGCAATGAATCCACTTGTATGTGCTAAAGGTATGAATATGGCCCTCACAAATGCTTAAAGGAACTGATTCCAAGAGGGTTTATCTGTTTGCAGGGGCAAATTCATAAGCGGTGATGGAAGGAAGACAGCCAAGTTTAACTGGTAGTTAAGGGTAGCCTGTCCTCATCTGCCTGGGACAGGGATAAATGTACCTGCGGGAAGATATCCTGGCTGCATGTTGCATCAGCTCCAGCTACTAAATGGCTCACTTTGGTCCTAGCATCTCTGGCTCTGTCAAGGAACCACAGCCAATAGCAAAGCTGCTGCAGAAAGGGAAGGGGTTTAAATTAAAATAACTTGATTTAAGACTGACGTGGGTCTTGGACTGACCTCTACACATGGCAAATTTTATCCTTTGAATTTCTACCCCCCCGCCCCAAATGCTCCTTTTCCCTTCACTGCTCTCCCATGCTGAACTCACTCTATAGAGTTCTGTAACAGAACTGAAAAAACAAGAAACAGATACGCTATTGTACGTTCAAACTCATACAGGACTCTAAAACTAATCTTTGTTCTGGCAAATCTCATGCAGCATTGACTGCTTTGCTGGCTACTTCATTCATCATGTGGAAAATGCATTTTACTGACTACCAATTACAAGAGCCAAACAGTGGCTTTGTCAGTATTACATGGTAACCATTACCTTTGTAATTGCATAGTGACTGATGTACAGTATGATGTAATGACAGGTTAAATAAATGCATACTAATTTGTCCTGCTAAAAGAAAGGAATGCCAGCAAGTTAACACAATTGCAAGTTATTTTATATGATTATACATGAAGTAAAGGTATACATTTATCATAAAAGTCATGGGTAGCTGCTACGTTTCAACTTCTAAAAATTCTTTTTCACCTTTAAAATGTTTAGAGATATATAATCTCTCTGCACCCTTATTAATAGTGTTTGCAGAAGAAACATTTCAAAATGTGCTAGAAATGTTGGAGGTCTCTTGTTATAAGAGTTGAAATGGGTTTTTTTTTTTTTTGGTAAAATGTTCCATTAGAAATTTTCTTTTACTTATTGAAAACTCAGTAACAAAATATATTTTGGTAACTACTTAAAACAATGCAGGCCTAAATTTTGGGTAATATATGTTGTCATGTGTTAAAGAAAAATTGAATAGAAAATTAGTGTGAGGTCAGCTATTTACAAAAAAACCCTCTCATGTAGTTAAAGAAAAAGATTTCTGACAGGAGATGTTGATGTGAAAAATGTCAGTGAAATATAATTGGGAGGTAGGGAATTAATCTAAGCAAGGTTTCATGTATGGAGAAATAGAAGTAAAATTAATGGCATGAAATAAATAAATTAAAAAAATTATCATAGCTGGGAGTGAAACTTGGAGGTTTCCAGTTCTGTGCTGAGAGCTCTAATTCTGGAACCCAAATGAAGAATGTGAGAGTGCTGTGGCCCTGAGCCCGAACGACCAAGCAGTCACAAACCTGATTTCCTATGCACCCATATTTTGGTTTGGATATTCAGGTTAGTTTTCCTCCCAGGCCATTGAAAGCCCAGATTTTCCAGTTCACAACCTGTAGCTAGGACTGCCTCTACCACAGTGCCAAAATGGTAGGAAAGGACAGGGTTATGGTTGTCTTGCTTTGGATTTGGCAGGTCCAGAGGACAAGAAAGAAATTGAACAATTTGGAAACTTGTGTGCCACGAAAATCTGTGCCTAAAATCTTTTAGATCCTTTTCCCCACACAATCTCTTACCTCTTTCCCACACATAATTTCACCTTGCAAAACCTCCTCTCTAAGACTGATGTGTCTTTCGTCCTGTTCTCCAGATTACCTCTCTCCTTAGTGCTTTAACATTTCGTGCTCTTACTATAGGATGTCTTCTCTTTCCTCGAAATAACCTGACCTGGTTTTGCAATTCACAGACCTTTCACGGTCCCAACAAGCTCTGGGGGAAGTAATAGTTTATGGAGGAAAAATATTAGTTTTTCCCAATGTGAGACAATTCACAATTATCTAAAGCTGTAATTTAGCTTTTATGTGTTAAATATGTAAAGCTTCTGTGGAAGTGCTCTTCCCTGCAAATGCAGGGATTTCTGGGAGGGTTTCCTCTATTGGTGGTAATAATTCCAACAGCAATTGTGTAATACAGAGGAAAAGGAAAGGGAATGACAACACGATTTTAAAACCTGTATGATAGCCTTGAATGTAAGGTTTTGAACAGGTACAATTCCTACGCGCACAGAGAGAAAATGGCTCAGGCCTTGAAAATGGTTGGAAGTTTTTCCTCTCTGATTGGAAGTCAGCAATGACCCCAGTTTGGTGGAAGTGTTGCCCAAATTGAGAAGTTATATTCCTTATCTTCTCATAAGTCACAGAGGTAGGCTTCATCATTTCAGGCTGGCTATGTAAAAGTGTGGAGGCTGAATGGGATTTTATGCCAAATTAAGGCACAGGAGTCATAGAAGAAACGCAAAAGCATTCTGGCCGTGGTTCTCGCCTGTGTGGCAAGGTGCCAAACACAATGAAGCTAAATGCTTTGGAAGGTGCCAAAATGCTCCTGTTGCCCAGAGGGTTTTGTGGTATGGGGGCATCTAAGTAGATCCACAGGAAAAGCTGGGTGAAAGCGGCATCCATCAGGCTGGTCTGTGAAGGGGAGCTCCAGTGGGACCAGCCTTCTGGCATCATCTCTGCTGCTACTGCCATCCAGAATATCAGCCTGGTCATGCTGGGCAAAGTAATATTTTTTTGCATGTCTTTATGAACCTTGGGAATCTTGTCCATTGTATCCATCCTTTCAGCTATCTTGGACTAAAACACAACTGAAGCAGTGAAATTTTGTAATGGCATGTGGAGGATATAGCCTTTTTCTGGTTCAGAACGCAAAGAAAGGGTATGTTCTTATGTAGAAGGAAGCAGTTCCTCCTTCTTTCCAAACACGCAGTAGATGTTAGAAGCTGTGAGAAACTCAGAGAATCTAGGTTTAAGTTACAGAACAGCAGTATGATGTGAGCAATCTCCAAATTATCATGTCTGGTAAATCTTCAGAACTGATTGCACAGTACCTTCCATACAGTGGCTGGATGTGGTAATTATTACTGTATCATTACAACATAAATACATGATCAGTCTGTCCTCCAAGCTGGGAGTTCAGTTTAGTGAAATTACACGGTTACCAGGGAGGAGCAATTGCCTAGACTGACACACGATCTTAGCAAATTCTACTAACTGTGTGAAGTTGCATAATTGCATCCAGTTATTCAGCAATACCTTTTTCCCCAATTTCTGCTTACTGCCATGTAATTATGATATAATTACATGGTGATTCCACCTTATAAAAGAAAGTAAACCACAAAGATTCAGAGCTTGCTTCACAGGCCCTGCTTAGCTTTAAGCAGAGGAATAACCCTAGATGAAGTCAATATGGCTTTCCCTGGGCTTGATGCTAAGCAGGGCTAGGGCATAACAACGTGCAACATGCCAGATTTCTAAACTGCCTTTGAGTCTAAGCAGGGAAAGTCAATCTCATTTTGGAATTTATCTTACTTAAATATATTGATCTCCTTATATAGATGTGAGCACAATTTGGTCCATTTCCAGGTAGGAACAACTGGGGGAAAAAAGTGAGGAAAAAAAAGAACAGTAGAAAGTACATAGTTTAGACTATCCATATATATGTATGTGTGGGTTCCTAACTTTAGCTAGACTCCTATTTAAATTCATTCATATTTAAATAAAATGTGTTTAAATTACAGAGGGAAAGTACTCGCAAACTCCCCACTCACTTTGTGGGTGCTGCAACCACCATGGGCCGGGGAGCTGCTCAGAGGCTGCGTGCGTTCCTGGTGCTGCAAGGTGCATGGCTTCAGTAACGAGTACGTTGGGCTCAGGACCGCAGTTCTTTTGAACAACTTTTATTTTATCTGCAAGGAATTGTAACAAGACTTTTTGTTATGTATAGACTAGGACGGGGCAGCAGTGGAATTTGGCATCTCCTCGCTGTCCCTGGACTAGACAAGGCACGGGCAGCTGCCTGCAAAGCTCTCTCCCGCTGTCTGCCAGTGATGGGAGGGCTTTCCCTCGGCAGAGCTGGGGGGTAATTCAGTCTCCATGCCCAGGCAGAGACGGCACGTTGAGTTACATTACACTTGCATTTTTTTGGTTATATCATATGAACAACTACTTTTGGGGGAGACTGGAGTGAGACCACCCGGCAGCCTTTGCTCTGGCACATTGGGGCAGGCGGGGGCTGGAGATGTTTTTGGCCAAAGGGCAGAGCGTTTTCTCCAGGGTCTCACTCACTTTCCCTATCCCCCCTCCCACATGCAGCAGTCACGTGGAACAGGTAGCTGGAGGCCCAAACACCCTTCCAGCACAATAACCTCTCCACAGGCAATGGGTGCCCTTGCTACTTCAACCCCTTGTGTTGGAAGCACTAGAGCTGTCAAAGGTTATTTTCCAAACGCTCCAGATCCAGCCCTGAAAAATCCAGAGTGCACCGAAATGTTTTAGACCTGGGGCATGGGTGCTCCAGTCCACCAACTGCTTGTGACCTAAGTAAGGGTTAATTGGCATAAGTAAATACTGAATGGGGTACAAGAAGGCAAGGTTAGGGTGTCCCAGCTGTGTGTGTGGGAAAGTAGTGCAAATACTTGAGAAGTATGAAATGTAATTGTATATGAGTCTTCAGGAAGGCTGACTTGGTTACCCAAGACAAATTGTTTAAGAAAATTGAACGTGAATGAACATAGACAAGGGTTCTCTAGCAGAGACATCATTTGGGACAGTGCTTTCATCTTTTTTTCATCTTTTTTTCATCTTTTTCATCTGATCACCTACTCTTCAAGGACAGGACCTCACCTCAGCTTTTCCTCCACAATGCAAACTTTCAGGACCTGAAAAAGCCACACCTTATTGTCTCTAGGGTTCACAGTTTTATGGAAAGAGTGAACCCATAGATGTTAATAGCTACTAAATTGCTGGACCTGGAGTATTCAGTACTATATACATACAATAGGAAACATATACAAGTATCTGTTCTTTTTCAATCAGATGCTGAAGGCCAAAACATAAGTGCACGCTAACGAATAGCAGACAACATCAATCAATTCATTTAATCTTCAAAGTCAGTCTCAAATAATAGTAATAAAAAAGACCTATTATCAAGTCTATGTGACAATGAACAATGAGATCTTGTCTATATAGTAACTCTTATGGTAGAACTCAGTTGCACTATTTCAGGGAAAGCTCCTGTCTGTTTTAATTTTCTTTAAATCATGTATGTGCATATTTTGAATTAATATAATTTGTAAAGGATTGAAAGCCTAATTGCCATTATCAAGCATTAAGGCATCTGAGCGGGCTTTCAAGCTCTGCATATCTCCAGGCAATCACATTTGAAAATGAATCCAGTGAATAGTACTTTTAACAATAAATGTTTTTAAAATAAACATTTTGAAAAGTACTGCTTTCTCAATTCACTGTTCTGTCATTTTAGAAGTGGTAAACTGTCATGGTTTAACCCCAGCCAGCAACTAAGCCCCACGCAGCCGCTCGCTTACTCCCCCCTGCTCAGATGGGGCAGAGAATCAGAAGAGTAAAAGTGAGAAAACTCGTGGACTGAGATAAAAACACTTTAATAGGTAAAGCAAAAGCTGCACAAGCAAGAAAAGCAAAACCAGGAATTTGTTCAGCACTTCCCATGGGCAGGCAGGTGTTCAGCCATCTCCAGGAAAGCAGGGCTCCAGCACGCGTAATGGTGGTTTGGGAAGACAAACGCCATCGCTCCAAACGTCTCTCCTTCCTCCTTCTTCTCCCAGCTTTATACACTGATCATGACGTCCTATGGTCTGGGATACCCCTTGGGTCAGTCGGGGTCAGCTGTCCCGGCCGTGTCCCCTCCCAACTCCTTGTGCACCTCCTCGCTGGCAGAGCATGGGAAACTGAAAAATCCTTAACTTAGGATAAGCACTACTTAGCAACAACTAAAAATGTCAGTGTGTTATCAACATTGTTCTCATACCAAATCCAAAACACACCACTATACCAGCTGCTAGAAAGAAAATTGACTCTATCCCAGCCGAAACCAGGACATAAACTTATCAGTTGATCTCAACCCTCAGTCCTGCAGCTCTTCTTGGCAACATCTCAAATAAATAGAAGGGGTTTTCTTTTATCTTCAGGTATGTCTATGCAACAACCCTTGATTGGAGAGAGATTTCCATATGCATATTGGTGTTTTTTCATGTGAAATAAGCCCTTCTGTATTAAATGTCTTTACAAGACAGACTTCCCTCTTTTCTCTTCCATGTTACAATTTTTTTGGCCTTGAAATATGCTAATGTAAAAAGTATAGAAGCAGAAAGCACAATCCTATGTCAAAATAGGACCAACCTGGCAAATTTACAAGTAATGCAGCTTTGTTATTTAAAAATATTTGGTTGAACCAGATTCTCACTAGTAAGTTATATCTACAGAGGGCAGAGATAAAAATGGAGAAGTGGGCAAATGGCAACTGTAAGAAGGCCACAGTAGAATAGGAAGACACTTGAAGGCCATACCACAGAAGATATTGTCATGATGTCAACAAGAGATAAGCCTTGGCATTGAAGGAAACAAGTCCTTTCTTAGCTGTACATAGTGCCCTCAGCTTTCAGCACTGGGCGATGTCCTATAATCTTTCAAGCTACTTCTTTGAGATGACAGTCAAGTGCTTTTGCTTTATTGGGCAGCCCATAGGTATAGACACTGCCCTTGTAATTCACAAGTATCAGAGCGAGTGGGAATGTCAAGCTGTGTTGAGGGAATTCTGTTCCCTGGCATTTTACTATTTTTTTTCACTAATATTATATTTCATTGAGATTTGACTTTTCAAATCAGGAAATATGTAAAACCTGAATGTATTAACTATGTCCAGCGAGCAACATTCAGATCTGAGGTGGCCAAGGCTCTTGTTAAAATGGGTTTTCTGCCTTCTGGATTCACTTGAGACCATCAAAAGTCTGTTAAGAACAAGAAACAAGATAGTAGTATTGACTTTTCTTTATTTTCTGAGCTCTGAAGATTTGGAAATAAAATGCTATTTATGATAAAATGTTGTTCTCAAGATAATTGTGCTTCACAGGAGGAATTTATATTTACCATCTGTACACTGCTGTCTTGCTAGAGTCTCCAGAGGCTGAATGTGCAGGAAGATGCAACTATAGCAAGTGACCTAAAGAAACTAACTCCCAACTACCCTGGAGAAACAACTTATGACAGGCCAGTAACTGCCAATGGCATTTTAAGCCATTACACTCTTTTGTTTTATGCTTCTTGTTTATGACATTTCTGTGCCAGTGGTCCCAACTGGCAGATTTGAAAAAAATAATAAGGCGTGCTCCTTCCCAGGAGGCACAGGTGAGCATTCCTTGATGCAGGCTATTATGGATGGTTACAGTTTACCTGGGGCCAGGGACAAAGCTATGGAAGAGAAGTTCCACAATGACTCAGTGTCATGAAAAGCAAAAACGTCACTTCTGGCTCAGGAAGTCCCTAAGCCACAACTTACAGAAGGCCATGAGAATACCCTGGGGAAGTATTTCTAGAGCCTTGGTGCACTGTGTTCTACCATCACTCTTGGTGACAGGACGCTGGTTTGGATGAACCTTTGGCGTTGACTCAGTATGGCTGTTCTTAGGTTCTTTTGTCCCTGCATTCACCATTAGTACCTCCAGAGAGTCCTTGGCAGGAGTAACAGAACAATTTTGAAAAAGCTGTTAATACAAAGCCACCCTGTACCTAGTTTAGACTTGAAAGGACTGGCCACATTTGGGAAAAATTCTGAAATACCAGTTTAAAAGGGATACGTAAGTGGGATTTCCTGACTGTTTATAAATTGAATGTATATGCTGTTAAGGTGTTCCTTAAAAATTGATTTTTTTTTCTCAAATTTCAGCATGTATGACTGTTCAAGGCAGAAAAGCTGTCAGGAAAGCAAGCACCAAAACAGTCCAGGCAGACCAAAAGTGGCTTGTGGCCTTTGATAAGTATAGCTCTTCTCTCCTGAGGAAACATGTCACTCTGGTCTTTCTTGCTTGAGCAAAACTCAGGCAGTATTTTACATGTTAAGTGGGTATTTCAATGCAACCTATCTTTTCTTCTGACATTCTGAACTTTAAAATAAAGGGAAATTTGTCTCCATTTTTCTAGCACTGGCAGCAGATACGAATAGCTTCGGACTGCACCAAAGACTGCCACCAAAATTGAGAGAAGAGCAAAGAACGTGCAGAGATCAGTGTAATCTATTGATTTTAACTGACTGGTTACAACTGTAGAGGATTGTAAAGAAAAGTAATTTTATTAGATGTCATCATTCTGCTGTGAAACTCACTTCAGACTGAAATGAGTCTGTTCAATCCCAAAGTGACGGTGTCTCATTGTAATCACACATGTAGCTGCAGTAGGAAGTATGAAGTTCTCTGTATTTTCTTCTGTATGTTAGAGAAATTTTTCCCCACCTTCTGTTTTTGCCTTTCATGCTTTAGCCTTTTCTCAGATTTTGCTCAGAGCCATTGAACGCGAATGGCTCCACCACCACCACCACACCTCTGCTCCTACCTCCTGCTACGTTAAATCACAGCGCATAAACCAGTATACCAATTTGCTCCCAGGACTGTGATCTTCAGTGTTGCCCTGGAGTGTAGATAAGTTGAGCATGATGGCTGGAAGGAGAAAGCATGAGGTGGGATAAAGTCAGATGCTGCATAGGAGCCCAAAAGGAGCTGTAAAAATGTGGTCACTTAAAAGTGCAAATCTGGTTTATTTTTCACGTATTAAAAACAGACATTGCCTTTGGCAGCAGTTTGGAGAAATGTGCCTTAGCAAATTTCCTGACTGAACCAAAGAATTATTCAACATTACTTAAAGACTTGAAGCCATGGCCTAAATAGTAATTAACATACTTGTTATTGGCATTGATGCTTTTCTCTGCAGGAAGCAGATGTAACAGAAAATATGCAAGTGATAAAAAGTTTTGTTTTTCACCAGTCCTGAAAGTCATGTGGGGATATTGTTTTATTTTCTTTTATACCATCATGTCATCCACTGTTCAGAGCTCTTCTAACATTACTTGTCCAAATACAGAGAGACAAAACTATCCAGAGATCTAGGAGTATTTCAGCACAGTTGGCATGGCAAAAAGCCATTGAGATTAAATGGTGATCCATAAAGGATGGTCTGTAAGCCCAAGGAGCTGTGCGTCGGTGGAAACAATGAACCACACTGACATTTTTACTGATGGTGATGGCTGGCATTCAGAGTACTTAGCTTTTGGCAGTGATGAGCGGCCAGCCAAGGCAGCAGTGAAATTTGGAACCATCCGAGATCTCCTCTGAGTTAACAATTTACTTCTGTTCCTTTGTTATGAAGTTGACAATCTGGAATTCATGGCTTGCCTGGTGATCAGCTGCCTTGAAGGAGGGAAATGAATCAGCCTCTTTCCATGACGCAGTGTTTTCTTACATTATATATGGTCTGTCTGTGGCACTTAGTTTCAGACAGTGCTTTGGCCTGACATTCATCTTCTCAGATCCATACCACAGCTCAGACAGATGTCTCAGGAGCCTTATGCAGAAACGCTGGAGGAAAAAAAAAAACAAAGAAAGAAGAAAAAACTTGATTTGTGGAAGGAATCTTCTGATCCTTGTAGTTCTCCACTTTAGAAGGTCTAAGATAAGAAAATCATATATGATTTCAATTTAAAGAAGTAAAAATCTTCTTAAATATCCTTACAGCAAGAATTAAGGAATTAATGAAATTCATTAAGAAAAAAGATTAGAAGAATTAAATAGCATCCAGCTTTGTGAAAAGCAGTGAACAAAAGGGGTTGCCAGAGTATGAAGGCCGCTCCTTTGGAGGTTTCTGAAGACATTTTCCTCATATTGGAATGAAACCCAAACCTTCTGGAAAGTGAGCTGTATCAAAACATCTGCTTTCAGGGCAAAAAGGCTTATTTATCTATTTGTCTTTGATGTGCAAAATCACACTCAAGACTTTCCAGTGCCCGATTCAGAGTAAATTTTTCAGATGAAATCCATCTCAGCCCAGGCACGAAACGATGTCTGGTATCTAAAACACTGAAAAACAATTAGTGAGGGAGAGAGAGAGAGAGAGAGAGAGTGGGATTTACTTAATCTACTTTAGACACCTACAAGGTAGATGTCTTCATGTGAACTAGTGGCTCCCTTTATAATCAGAAGTGGTTTTCGGCAGAGAGTAATATAGGTGTTTCTGGGATGCAATTCACTTGCCATAATTAGGTCTCTATGTTAGGATGTTTGCCTTAGGATCCATATGCACTCTTCAAAAGTGAGCTGGCACTGAGATGCCTGTGTTAATTTTCAATATATGGTTACATATCTGAAACCTGGATTTATTTCAAGTCCTTTCTTAAACTAGTTCATGCACAAAAAGGACTAGATTCTGAAATTTTCCCCAGATAAGACCTCATTCCCCACCAGGTAGAGAGAAGTTCACTACTTTAATTTCATTGTGTCTTCCTCAGTCTGTGAAAGCATGTAAATAACTAATTCAGATGGAGACATCTGCTAAGTGAACATCTAAATTTAAGTTAGGTATTTAAGATCCAAAGCTTCTCCTTCAAATCTCTACAAGAAAAAATTATCTTCCATGAACATTTATTAAAGCCAATACTACTCCAAACAAGGCACCAATGAAAGAGCAAGATTTCTTCAAAGCTTCAGCTTCGTGAACTTTTTCCAACTAGATTGCTTTGAAAAGATGTAATTCTATGTGTTGAAAAAATTCAGCTGTGTCCTTCCCGTCCCACAAACAAAAATTGCTGTTTGTTGAAATACAACATAAAGTAGTGTATTCTATCACTGGGGGGAAGTACAACCTGTTGAGGCAGTGGGGGGAAAGCAGCTGTGCTCTTCTCTCTGTAGCATTTTACCCATCCTCATGGAAACACCTGCATGAGGGCTGCCTGGCTCCAGGGCTGGGAAAAGAGATCCGGCCAGTGCAAAGAGTGGTCGAAATAAAGGTACCACACAGTCCTGCAGAAAGTGTCTGCTTTGCTACCACTTACCTACCTCCTTTTCAGTCATGAAGAAAGTAAGAGACAGAACATATTATACCCTCTATTTTATTGCCTTTGCAAGTGATATTTTTTCTGTTTGGTGAAAATGTGTGTTATTGTTTATTTTTAAATTCCTCTGCCAGGCTGACATCATGCTCTGCACATTATGAGAAAAAATATAGCAGGGATTTTTCTTTTTTTTTTTTCACTTTTCAGAGAACGTCGTGTTGCAACTACTGGCAAGTTGCATACACAAACAGCAAACGGATGCTACCACATTTAACTCCTCATTGGACCTTTAATCTCCACACAATAGGATTTTTCTTCTTCTTTTTTTTTTTTTCCTAAAAGATACTGTTTGTGAAAGGTGCTAGGCAGCCACCAATGTGATCTCCACTCAAAATCTCAGCTGCTAGAATACCATCTTTTCATGTATATACTACCAATACCCCAAGTTTCTCTGATTAAGCCTCAGGGAAGAAATAAAATTTGAAGTCTGTATCTCATAACTCATTCTCCTACCCAACTTCAGTTTCCCTGGCCTGCCCCCTCTAGTCTGGGTACTTCCTCCTGTCCTTGGCTCCCCCAGTCCTGTCTTGCCCCTCAGTGTGCCTTATCAGCTTTCCCTTCACTCCAGAACTTGACACCAAAGTTGCTATGTTGGGAATTGCTTTCTAATTTTAATGTGGACTTGAAAACAGTCTGACTTCTACTCTGAGTGGCTTTTATTCATACCAAGGAATGTGAAGGAATGAGGAATGAAAGACTGGATATGTTCATTTTTTTTTTCTCTGTAATTTATTGTAAGGTAGTCCCTGAGCACCACAAATTCTTCTTCAGGTTGGTCCTCACAGCTTGTTTAGGAAGGGAAGTGTTTTCCACCTTAGATGCTGGCATTCCCCGTGTTTGTTTACCCAGGTCAACCTGTAATCTGCTGGGATTATTCAGAGATTACAATAAAGTCTTTAGGAGTCTGTGCTCCACCTTGTGCCAGCTCAGCTCAAGAAGGTCTTACTCACATGATACAGCAAAGTGTAAGCAAAGGAGACAAATCCCTGAGGCACCTGGAAGGAAAAACTGATGGGGCCAGGGCCAGTGACAATAACAGCATCTCAGACCTGGTTTCGTACTTTGCTGTTGTGATGTCTTCAATGCTGAGAAACAGGCAGTAAAAAACCTGAGGGTTCTATAGAAATTTGACAGTACTTGCTCCCCCCTGCCCACCCTGAGATCAGTTGTCCTCTGTCATATTTCAGAGAAGTGACTGGAATAGACACGGATCAAGGGAGAAAAAATGCTCCTCCCAGTTTCAATGTCTGTGTCTTATCACTTTAAGAAAGGCTTTAGAAAGAGACTTAATAGGTTGGAACAAGCAACCGGATCTTGCAATCAGCTCCACAGTCAGTGAGACCCTGTGCGGGCCCAAGAGGCTGGGGAGGGAACCTCTAATGACCTGGCTGCAGACCAAGATCAAAAGACGTTTACCTTTTATTTCATGTGACATAAAGCTAATGCAATGTTTTAGAGATGGTGTTGAACCAAAACATTGGCTCTGTGCCCCATTTGAGCATACAAAGAATCAGAATCTAAACTCAGAATTAAGCTCTGAAATTTATGGCCGTTTTTTATTGGTATGCTGGAGATAACAAAAATCCCAGCTATAAACCACTGAGCGTTGGAGGAGAGTTATCTCCCGGATCAAGACCTTGACTCTGCATCTTGCGTGTAGCTCAAAAGTTTGCTTGCTCATTTCCCATGAGAGTCATCCTTGGCTCTGTCTGTATTGGTAAATTAAAGGTGTTTGGGATAGTTCTCTGGCACTGAGCCCAACCCACATGTGAGAGTCTGTGTCCACACCGTTAACTGCTCTTGCCCTCCAGAGGAGGATGGCTGCATCCCAAACTGTCCCTTTGAAATAATCCTTGGCCCACTGTGGGGGTGCTTGCACAGGCCACCCTTGGAAAAGGGCCTGGATCACCCCACCTGCTAAGATAAGCATGTGGCTGTAAACAGCATGTGTGGATCGAATACACAAAACCGCCCCAAAACTCATCGTGTTGAAGAGGAAGATGACCATAAACTGGAGTAAACAGTAACCAAGGAATCACAAAGAAACTTCTGAAACAAAGAAGGAATCAACCTGAAAGGAAATACGAAAGAGGGGTCTCCGTTTGTAACGGGGGGCGGAGATCTTGACGTGAAGACGGCAGTAGTCAAGCCCCGGCGTGACAGCCGGCAGCACCCTGGCCTCGGGCAGAGCCGGCTCCGAGCGGGGCAGGCAGGGTGGGATCCCACCCCGGGTGCGTGCCCCCCACCTGCGGGGGCATCGGCGGGTGGCCGGGAGCAGCAGGGGTAGGGGGAGAGCCGGAGATGCCCCACGGGCGAGCCCGTGCGTGTTTGTGCCTTCTCGTGAGTTTAAAGCTTCTTGGGATTGGGCTTGGAAGGGTGTTGAGAGGTTTGTAGGTGATTAGCAACATTTTTGAAATGTCTGGCACTGTGATTTATCTGTTGTATTACTGATATTGATGAGGAATGTGTAGTTTACTGATTGGTGGTTAATTACTATCATAAACAACAAGCCACCGCAATGCTGATTTGACTTAAACTCTGTGAACTCAGTGGTTTTCCCCTGCGACAGCTTGTGCCAACCCTTGAACCACGTATGGGTGTTGTCTGCAGGAGTGCTAGGCTGTCCCAGTAAAACAGGGCCAGCGCCTAGTCTAACACTTCTAAGCGTACGGACAATCCAGTTACAGTGCTTGTGAACACTTACTGGCCTTACTTAATTTACCAGTATAGATGTAGCCTACCTTTTTTCTCATGAGAGGGCCAGCATCCTACCCGTAACATGTACTTCGTCTGCTCCTTTGGAGGTGTTCTCCCACTAAATGCCAGGAAATAAGCAGTGTCTGTAAGAGTAACGTAAGAACTTGTACAAATGTAAGAAAGCCCGGAGCACCTTTTTGTTTAAGTGACATGTAGCAATTGGCGTGGAAAGTGTCACAGCATCATCTGGTGAGCTGTTTGAGAGAGTTATGTCCACTAGTCCTTCACCTTTCTATCCTCACGAGATCTTTAATGCTGTTTTGTTTACAGATTTTTACATTAAAACTGTAAGTGCCAGTTTGGACCCAGCACTGGTATGATGGTGGCTAGAAGTTCACATCTATAACTCCACAAGATTTTGATGTCAGTCCCTGCACGGTCTGTGCACGGGAATCCAATCTGACAGTGGTGACACATAGCCCCTGTAATAATGGTAAGAGCAATTTTAATGCAAGTTACTCACGGGGAGAGCCAACTCACCTTGCTTTGGCATCTAATTTGGTGTGTAGTGACGTGATGGCAGAAAAGGAATTGCCTAACTCTGCTAATGAGGGAGCAGGCAGTATCTTGGAGCTCCCCCAAAAGAAGACCAGGTACTCAGTTTGGGTGTCGGGGCAGGCAGGCAGGGTCTGCCCCTGGAGACCCTCAGAGAGGTTTTCTCTCCACTGGGCAGGCAGTGGTGCTTGAGTAGCTGCCTGAAACCTCAAGTTTCGTTGCAGGCAGACTGGATCTCAGCTGGTGATTCCTTTGGGCCTTATCTAACACCTAGTAAAGAAATTGGAAATTATCCCACTTGTTCCACTGAGTTTCACAGGCTTTTTTTTACATCTGCCTGTCTCCCTTTCTCCTCTCTTGTGATTAATATAGAGTGCACAAGAGGAGGAAACATTTAAATACAAACATTCTCACACAAAGACTAGTATTTTCTTTTTTTTGGAGGGAGGCAAAGACAGCAAGGTGCCTTTTTGGACTACTTCAGTGACAATTGCTTGCTCTTCAGCCCCATCTATGGAGTACAGGGCTGTGCAGAAACCCCCAGGCTGGCTCTGAAGGAAATATTTGGACTAATATTTGTGGCTGCTTTAATTGCCTGTGATTTAGAGTAACAGTCATAAAGTGTAGAACAACAGTCATAAAGAGTAGTGCAATATTTTAAATATGGATATTCTCAGCAGAGACTCAAGCAGGTAGAATAAAACCCATACCTTACATGTACTTTATTGCCCTTCTATGGCATGTAGGACTACAGTAAGATTCCTCTATTGTTCAGGAAAATAAAAAAAAATTAGGTTCGCAAAATTCTGACATATTAACTAATGTTAAAAATATAGTGCTGAGGTGAAATCACTTCACATGTTATCAGTGTCTGTATTGTTAAGTCTGCTTTGGTCTATAGCCTGACCTAAATTCTTTCCACTTGCTCTCTTTATAAATTTAAGGCTAGCTCTACAAGGGGATTTAGGCATGACATCACCACACCTAACTTGCTTTCTTCGTCCAGATCCTTGAAGTGGCTACTCACCTAATGGCCACTGAGGAGCACAGCTCCCATTTAAATTAATGAGAGTTAGGCTCCTAAATAGCTTTCTAATGCATGCTTTTAAGTGCCATTGGTGAGCCTGCTGTAACTTGCAGAGAAGGAGTGCAAGTCAGACAATATGCTATGACAATAAAGTCACAGCTAACTCTTGAAGTTATATCATCCTCAAAAAATAATAGTTAACAAATGTTTTGGGTTATATCTGGAAAGGAGATGGACACTTCCTCACATGGCGAATGGGAGAGTTAGACCTTCAGCTGGGATTCACAACCAGCCACTAACTGGGTGGGGACATGCCTACACCATTCGTTTGGAAATACTGACATCTCCCCTATTCAGCAGGCTAGGCACTCATCTTCAGCCCATGTGGGTCTGAATTTAGTAGCCCAAGTCTTCCTTTTAAACTGAGGTATCAAAATCACCTCATTTAGTAGTAAGTGGTTGTCTCACTCTTTTTGTTTAAATTATGGCTAGTGGTGGTGGCACTCATGTTTCATGTTATGCATTAGTCTGCATAAAAATCCCTGCTCTCTGGACTATTCTGGTATTTTAGAAAATGATCATCCACTGAAAAGTGCATCAGAAGTCCAGACCACAGTGACCAGGATCAAGTTTGCCGCTCAGGCTGCATGGTTTTTCCACTATGCAACACAGCCAGACTTGTCTCTCTGGACCATGACTCCTACACTCTTACTCGTCACAGTGGCTCAGCTGTAGCAATAGGGCAGTACTGCCTTAAAAATGGGATATAAACTCCATGGGTTCAATTGTAGAAAGCTCTGGAGAGACTAGACTCCAGGTTTCCCCTTTATGGGTGAGTACTCCAACCAGTAGACTCATAAGCAAAAGGTGTCCTTGCCCGTTTCTTTTTAAAAGGAAGATTGGTAGTGGTGACTCGCTTTCAGGGAAAGACAGAGGCATCCAGCACTGATGTGGACAGCAAGGCTTTGGAGAAGTGCAGGTGCCTGGACTTGACTTTAAGCAGCATTTAAACTTTCTGGATCTCCCCCCAGACTTTACAACCTTTTATGAACTAGTTTGGAGTCTTATATGTATAAACTGGTATTACTGAGATCATTTACCATCTTCAAGGCATTTTAGTGTCCAAGCTTGGAAATTACACAGGAAGGTCTGGGGAAGAGACAGGAGCTGAATACGGAGCTCCTCAGGTCCTGCAGAGTTATCTAACTACTGACTTGTTCTGGCTTCTTCCTCAGCTGAAGCAGAAGAGAACTTGCATATTTATTACAATTTAAAATTCTTTAGCATTGTCTTCGTGGATTTCTGGGTTTGTGGTTTGGTGGCACAGTAACAGTTTGCAAACATCTATTCATTCTACTTTCAGAAAGATAAATAGCTGACTGTAGGTGTCTGGAAAATTTTATCTGATTTGAGTTCAGAGATCCATCTCCTAGGTATTTGGCTTGGCAAAGCTTAGCAAGCACTGTCATCTCCAGCTTAGAACCACAGTTCCCCTCAAAACCTTGGAAAGTTGAATGGTACAATCCCATCAAAACAGGACTTTTCCTCCCTCCTCCCCCAGTTCGTGATTCTCCTTCTAGGAGTTCAGCTGCCTGTGATCCCAGGCTTAGTTTTGATACAGCCCAGCTGTGCAACCTTAGCTCAAACTTTAGAGAAAATGTTAAGTTATGAGAAAGAGCTGTGAGAAAGTACGTAGCCTAGAATCAGCCAAAGTAAAAGGTAAAATTGGAGGCAGAGGTAAGATCATTGGGACAACCGAAGGATTCAAGGAGAAAATCACTGACAAGAAAAGTTATAAAATATTACAGGAGAAGACAGTGAGCCAGAAGATGGCAACTCAGTGACGCTGAGGACCAGCCTGCTCCTGGGAGCAGCAGCAAAGGCTGATGCTTTCCACCTGACAGATGCCTGCGTAGCCAGCAATGTCCTCCTGGGTGTCTTCTTGGGGGTGGTGAGCATGCTTAGCCTAGTACCTAATGCTAATGCTTAGCTCCTTACATCCTAGCTATCTGTTGCGTGCGCTACCCAATACATAATTGTCTTGTGGGTTTTTTTTGTTGGGTATACCCTATTTGCAGACTTAGTCTCTTCATACACGGTAAAAGTTGCCCAAATAAAGAGAGCCAGGGGACAGAATAACAACCTGTAAAAACGTGGCTTTGTACTGCTGTACCCTAACACAGAGTGATATAGTGTTACACAGGGTACAGTTAAATCATTAAGGGTATTTTTATATTGCATGTTTCCTTCCCAGGAACTATTACACTTAGGATGTGCTAGTTATAATAGGTTAGAAATCTACAGCTGCCTAACTGGAGACACATGCCAGTCTAACTCTGCAACACAAAGAGTGGGAAGTATCCCAGAGGAGTTCAGTGTTTGAAAAGAAAAATATCAAGACCAACACAGCTCTCTCGCAGGCAAAACCTAGACAGACTTAACAAAGGAAAGAGGATATTGAGACCCATTCTCACTTTATTTTTGCTAGCACGGGTAGCGAAGAACAGAAGGCTAAGAAACAACACTGCTAGTGCAGTGTGTGACTGCAAATACCCCTAACACTGGCAATTGAACTACCTCTTGCCATGTTTAAACATCAACTTCCACATTACTGCCTGTAGAAGAGTGATGGTACTTAAGGCTGGCATGAGGTGGCTCAGCACTTCTCAAGTCTGGGCATACAACCCAGGAGGGAAAAATCCTGACATATCAAGAATTGTTGAGAGAAGGCTGGCAAAGTTTTCAAATTTTGGAGTGCCTAAAATTAGGAATAAAAACTTTTGTCATTATTGTGAATTTTTATTTCATTTTTCTCTAGTGGGTAAGAAAGAAACAGCATAAAGCAACTTTAGTAGTCAGAATGTTAAAAAAGGCAACTTGTGATTATTGGCATGTATAAAGCTGTCAAAATGTTCCCTCTCTTGATATAGTGTCAGCAGCTTTTGTATCTTTGTAAATATTCTGCCTTCCTCAGCTGTTTATTCCTGTATTTATTTGATAGTACTTCCTTTGAGTATAACTCCAGTTATCTAAAGTAGAAGATGGTGAAGTAGAATACTCTGGAAACTGCATATTAATGTATCATGCCTTTTATTTATAAACTCCAGGCTTCTTCAGATTTTTCTTTTATTCCTGTATAAATGTGAACTTTTGAACTTGGATAGTCTTGCAAAGCACTAAAAAAAAAAGTACAAAAATTGCCAGTAGAAACATATATCTTAAAGTCATTCATGTTCTGGCATATAAAGTCCTCAGTTATTTTATAATGGTTACTTTATATTATTCCCTTTCTTTTTTTTCTTTCTTATTTTTTTTCCTTTTTTTCTTTCTACGTTCAACTGATTATGTCCATGGAAACTAGCCCTAATTGTAGCTTTACAGGCAGGCCATGTTTTCCATCATTGGCACATACTGATGTAACTCACTGGGGAGTAGCACAGGACCGAGCTGCTGTTTTCTGTTATGCTGCAAATCAGAACAAGATTGGTATTTCTGATTAATCATTTTTGCAAGTGGCCTACCAATTCCCTGCCAGATTATCATGTAATAAATAAAAATATCACCAAAGATACTAGGCTCAGAACTGATAAAAAAAAAAAAAAAGGATAGTCTTTCAAGGAAGATGTTTCTAAGTTTGCACTTACTATAGTGGTCTTCATGACCAAAGTTCATTTTACCCATAAAAAGCCCGAGTGTTCTTCCTGTAGGTGCAGAGACATATATATCATCCCGTCTTTCACCCTTGGTGCAGGGCCATGATGCAGAGCCCGTGACACCTCTAGGCAGGCTGCTATGGAGACGCGTGGACCATACGGGTGGTGCAAGGATGCCTCCAAACCCTGCTTTGCTAGATGGCTTCGCGATGACTGTAAGGCTCGGGAAAGAACGCTGGGGCACTGCTAACCAACGAGGGAGCCCGGGAAAGACTTTTTTTGCCAGCAAGGCACCGCTGAGACCTCCAGAGGTGCAGGGGAATGCGCCGGCAGAAACTCGGCAGAGGGGCAGCCGCAGGGGAGGGGGCTTGCCAGTCGCCGCTGGCCACGGCTGCCCCCCTTGCTAGCGCGGGGAGCGCTCCTCTGCGCACTGCGAGGGGGAGGAAGGCGAGCAGCCTGCCCGCATGGGTCCGTCACCCCATCTCGGGCCGGGGAGAGAGGGCTCCGAGTAGAGCTTCCCTCTCCTGGCCAGGCAGGCAGCTCCCTGCCACAGAGAAGGAGGCTTCGGGCCGGGGAAGGTGAGCCAAGCTGCCTGCCCGGGAGGAGGGCGAGGGAGATTTCGTCCGCGGGCGCTGCCGAGCATCGGGCCGTTAGCGCGCCGAGGCGTGGGCGAGCGGGTGGTAGCCGGCGACGTTGTGAAAAAACCGGGCAGGCGTGGACACCGGGTGGGTGCCGAAGCCGGTCTCTGAGGACTGCTGCTATTCCTTTGCACTTTAGCCCCTGTTTTTGACTGTGGCTTGGGTTAATCCCTGTTCGTTTCTTTAAAGCCAAAGGTCCTCGGCGGAAGACAATACATGTCTCTTAAGGCGAGGGGCCGTCCCAGCCCTTGTGGGTCGGTGTAAGAATGAAATCAGCTGGAGTATGAGGAGTTCAGATAGCGCACCGATGAGCGTGCTGTGCCCAGGCAGATAAGATGAGCTTTCTGTCAATACAGTTCTGATCTCTGGCCTTTTCCAACCCACTTTCTTCGGGCCCAGGTTTTTGGAGGGGTAAACTGAAGTTTAAAGCTTCTGCTGTGAAACTGTATTGTACTTTTCTGCAGCCTTCATAGTATGAAAAAAGATACCGTTGTGATTATTACTGTTACCTCTCTTGTGCTAATCCACCATGCACTTGTCCTTGGCTGAAGTTTTTGCTGACTTCAAGAAAAACTCACTTTAAAACATCTGAGAGTTAAAAAAGAAAGATTTTTTTCCACTTTCAGCCTCTGAGTTTTTGAGGCTCCTCTATGTATTCTATAGCAACTCATGAATTACAAGTAGCAAGATGTACGAAGGCGTATTAAAACGTGTTTGCATTTCTGATTTTTTTATTCTGCTACGTCGGATGGTGTTAAACTGACAGGGAACCTGGAAATAAGATGTCACAACACCGGGCACTGGAGGTTAGCTGTTAGAAGCCATCAGAACTTAGGCACATGTGCTTTCCTAATGACACCACTCATTCAATCACATTTTAGCAGCCTTCCCGGCAGGAAGCACTGATTTGTTTAACTCTATTAAACTTAGATAAGAAAGGTAAATAATATGTCTACCCAACATAAGACAACCACTCCAAAATAAGTTTGACATCGGCCAATAATCACTCTAACATTTTTGTGGCTTTAGCAGCTTTGGAGCCTGTTGAATGGCACAATGGGGAAAAAAACAGAGAGCGAGAGAACGAACGCCTGCTTGTTGCTTTAGCCTATTCGAGATGAATTATGAGGAAGGACAGCCAACGCTCAGGCTAAACGCTAACAGATGTGGCGCCGAGTTTGCCATTTAGACGCTGGTGGTTTGCTGTGGAGCGGTAGGAAGTGGCCGCAGTGGGTGGCAATGGGAGTCGGTGTCCGGGCGGCGGCGAGTGGCCGGGGGCCGTGGCCCCAGCTTCCCGGAGAAATCCCGCCCAATGGTGGGGCTGGCACCGTGTCTAAGGTCCCGGTTTAATCTTTTTACCTGATTTCTGCCAGGAAACGTCTTGTTACCAGGCATGTCTTTGACAGCACCTCTGGCCATGAGGCGGGAGAAAGGGCTCAGGTCTTTTGGGGGGCATGGGCAGCTCTAAAATTGCTCTGTCGGGTGGGAGTTAGGATGGACCAGCCATCAAAGACATGGGGGCTGAAGAGATTTGCCTCCCTCAGCTCATTGGACTCACTCGGGATGTGATGAAGCAATAACTTTGCCATTGACATGTTTAGGAAGGGTTTTTGCAAAGTCACTAATGGGTTTTGGTCTAAGACGAGTCTGCTATCCATTAAGTGCAAGGCTGGGATGTGCTGGGCAGCCATATGGGGTGACAAAAACAGGCTGGCTGCTTCACCTTGCAGACATCTGCCAGTTGTTTTCCAACAGGACTGTTTTTCAGCTTCTTGGCATGTAAATTACAGTGACATAGCTGTGTGTTGAAACCTGACAAAGCCGTAGCAAACTGGTTGAATGCCTTGTGGTGTTCAAAGCTTCAGTGAGAGGGACAAAAAGGTTTTCAACACAAAAACTAATATTGTGCAGTGATGTAGGAGGTCAGTCAAGGAGCGCAAAAAACAATAGCAACGACCCACAATGGGAGATGTGATTATCTTGTAAGCAGACCACAAGCCAAAGTTTGCTCAGAAAAAGCCATCACTGAACACATTTGATGAATGAAGGCATTCTTATCACAAGCTGGTTGCATAAAAGAGCAGAAAATGGCCTGTTGGCCAAGATACTGTGCACCCGCTCCCACCTGCCTGCCTTGAAAAGGCGTTGGTGTGAATCCTGATTCACGGAGGGCAAGAAAAAGGTGTCAGCCAACAGCTGAAGTTTTTACCAGAACCACGCTCAGGGGACTCATCTCCCTGTGTGCAAAGAATGCAAGGAGTTTCTGCCATGGATTACGACCCTTTTTTTTTTTTTTTTTTTTTTAATGGACAACTCTGTCTGATACAGAAAGTGTCATTGAAGAAAAGATTGTCCTGACTTCTTCCTGACCTCAACCCTGTTTGGGGGTTGGTTATATTCTGCCCTGTACTCTTCCTGGGATGAAGAGTCTCTTCATTAAATAGTTTAACATTAAATGTCTGTTCTTCATCCACTGTGCCTTCTCACCTTCATTTTTGGGGTCTGAAAAACCAGACCATTGCATTTTTCTTTCTTTTTGCCTGTTTTGACTGGTCAAACCCATGGTCCGAGGGTCAAACAGTTAATCATTGGAAGCTGGATTTCTCATCTGTCACTCTGGTTTCTTGCCTGCCAGATGAGACAGGACAGCACTGTAGACAAAAGACTCCTGAAGCCAAAGCAACTACATTTTTAAATGATTGCTCATAGTTTGATGAATTTCATAGCTCTTAGGAAAAAACTTTCCAGCCGACCGGTGGGAGAAGCCCTGGAGTATCTTGCCTGGGGAAACTGTGGACAGTTCACCAGCAGCCATCTGTAGGTGCAAGTTAGACAGACATCTGTCAGGAGTGGCATAGGCAGTGTTACCTCGGGGCTTGGGGGTGGCCTGGAGACCTCCTGCAGTTCCCCCAGACATCTCTGCCTGCCTGATGGAGGATCAGGGCCTGCCTCATCTCACAGGGAAGAGGCTGGATGCCACTATGGCCATATCTCATTGGCCTGATGCTCCACTTATGTGGAGGTGAACTTACGAACTTTCTATTTTATGGATAACTTAACAGCACTGAACAGAAGGATTTTGGCTTCTCCTTACAGTGTGACAGATTTTGCTGAAGAGACCACAAGAACTGGATAGGTAGCCTCTGTTCCAAGTCCAAGTTTAAACTACTCTGAAAACATCTGGTTTAGCTTGACTCTTGCAGGTGGGAATGTCATTCCTAGTATTTTGTGAGGCTGCTAACGTCAAGTTTGAAATAATTTTAATGTTAGAAACACAAATAAACAACTCGTAGACTTTAATGCAGTATAAGCCACTCCAGTGCCTCCCATCTAGGTCAGTTTGTCAAGGGCACAATTATCAGAGCCATTCCCAGGGTGAATTTAATCATGGGACAAAAAACAACTGCAAACTCCATCTTTACAGGGACGAAGGCATCAGATTCGACACCGTGTCTGTTATGTAGCAATAGCGACAGCAGGGTCCAAAAGCTATTTTCCAAATGCTATTCCAGGGTTGCCTGCCCTTGGTATTGTTGTGTTCACCAAGTCAGCTGGATTTCAAGGGTGCTTGCCCTTTCTTACGGTCATAGTCTCCTGTGACTCGGCTAGACCTGAATGTGGGTCTCGGTGACCACAGAAAACAAAAAGTGATGCCTCTCTTGTGGTCATCACTCAGGCATGGGTTTATCCATGCATGTGCAGGAGAGCTGGCAGGGAAGGGGACAACCCTAAAACTTTCTCACATCAGCAGTGCTGCCTGGGTAGAAACCAGAAGTGTGATACAACTAAGATCAGCCACTTGCACCGGCTCTTCCAACAGGCCTGTGTGTTTCAAAGACTGCTCTTTGCCGATTTTGGATTTCTTATTTAGACGTCTTTCTTCCTCTGCCCCAAATTTTCTTAAGCAATCTAGAATATGTTCATTATTGTATCACATGCATCACCTGTAGTTGTAAAATGCTGGTAAAACACTGCAACAGGGACTGAAAAGGCTGCAGGAGAATGTCACTTAGAATTACAAATGAGTTGGACTGGGATGAGCTTCACGTATAACTGTTTTATCTCACTTCCCCCTCTCACGCTGTGAAGTTAATAGAGAGAAACCTGAGTTGCAGAGCTGGCTCCAGACAACATCTCCAAAATTCAGCTAGCTGGAAGCAGGGCTTTTGCCTCAGTTTTTGAACAGCTGATATAAATCAGTAGACATCCACTTATTTCAAAACTTCTGCTATTGGTTTATGCCAGCTGAACTCTGGCCCATTTTGTGTCTTGCCATCCCTCATCACAGTAGGTGGCAAGCGCACGAGGCACACACTTTTCTGTCGTAGCCACCCCCAAAAATGGGCCCAGTCCTTAAGGCAATCATGTGACTTTAGGCAATGTTTTTGGAATAGGAATTCATTTGGGAGAGGGAAATCATTCAATAAAAAGGGTGGGTGCACAGATAAAACTTCTCTCTGTTTGGGAGCAAGGTCCTTAGAAGCACGTCTCAGCCTAGCAGCCAGGACCATGACACTTATTCCATAAAAGCTGCCTAAATATTTCTGACTTCTGCTCAGCATTGTTACATTAAGGCTTATGAAAAATTAAGGAGATCTTTTAATTCTTGTTTTTAAATGACATGGAAAAGAGAATTACATTTTCTGACAATGGCAGAAGACTGATAAACGTGATTCAGTCTTTCCATTGAGTTGAAGAGTATTAACTGTTACAGTCACTTACTCAGCAAGGATTCCCTGTTACTTGAAAATATGTTGTATGTATTCAGTTTTCTGCACTTTTGAACAGTCGATTAGTTAAACCTTTTTTTCTTTTTTTCATGATCAGAGATACTGCCTTGTAATTTGCTCTGTTACTTCTGAGTAAAACAACTAGATTTTGGATATAGCTTGAACAATTCCCTGCAAAATCTTTCAAACGATGGAAACATATTTTCCACATAATTACCTTAGACATTTTCAGTTACAAGGTATTATTTTAACTGCAAGAGATCATATAGGAAATTAGTCACAGAGCAGAGTACTGAATGCATCATTATTTCCTAAATTTGTCTAGGAAAGAGTTTCCTTGTCCTGCTAGATTATATGATACTGCAGGCTATTTTTCTATCCCAAATCAGAATGAAAAGGCAAATACTTTTGTATATGAAGAACCCAAAATACATTCTGACCAGAGTCTGACCATTACTTTTAGTATAAATTCACATTTCAAAGTGAAAAGTTATTAGGGTCCAGAAAATAAACTTTTACTTAGGAAAACTTCAAAACAAAACTGTTGAAAGAATTGGAATCATAAGAAAAATAATAATAGTAGTTTCGAGATTCACAAATGTCTGGGTTTTCCTATTGGCAGCTTTGATTTTAATTGCCAGGCTTTTACCAATTGGCTGAAAAGTTTCCTGCAAAACATACACTTGATGCCTACTCTTGCATCAGTGATCTTTCCCCCTATTCCCATGATTATCCAGCCTCATGTTTCAGTTACAAAACTAATACAACTCTTTTTTCCCAGTTCTTTAGCAATACAAGCCCACTTTCCAAGTGATGTGTTGGATGCTTCAGTCATGTAACTCACACACTGATCTGGGCTGCTTGCACAAAGCGTGGCTGTGCAGGGACTTGCTCACTGAATGCATTTTAAGAGCATTTGCCATGAAGATGAAGGATTTGTAGTTCATTCATGAGGCAGCTGGTTTCAGTCTTTATTTCGATCACTTGTATTCATGTTAAAAACTCATCTCTTCTGTTGGACTTTCTTTATTTAATTAATTATTTTTTACATAGTCTATGCATATGTATATGTATTCATCATCTTCCATTTTCCCTGGCACAAAGCCAGTGCTAAAAGTTATCATACATTTTCTCTAAGCTCATAATAATCTTACTTAATGGTTATATTAACCCATATAAATATAAAGAATAAAAGAATTATTCCTCCCAGAATTTAGCAAAAAGGCCTAACTAAATAAAACATTTTCTGCAAAAATTGCATCTAACCCACACACCTAGCTGCAGATGTCTAGTTTCATAAGTCATCTGTTTTTCTAGTAATTTAACAATTCAGCATGGAGGGAGTTTCTCCGTTAGATGAATCCTCTGAGGTAAACGTGATATGAAAAGCAAAAAAAGGTAGATTATTTTTTGCAGAGCTGTAGCCTTGCAAGTGTTGGGCTCTTGTAGAGGAAACTCTACAGCGCTACAAAAAGAAGGTTACAGTCCTTTGTGGGGCTAGCTACACTTGTTTCAACAGATCTGCCCCAGGGATCTGCTTGGCTCACGAGTTATGCTTTCCTTGCAGATAGCATGAACCCTGCAGTTATTTTTGTCATCAATTCAGGTCATACCGGCACAAGATTTCAGCCTCATGAGAGAAGAGGAAAGGTTGCTGCTGAGCTGGAGACCCTTTTCAAGAAGTTACTAATTGGGTGGAAGGATCCATTGCTTTCAGGCAAGGTAGTGCTCTCCCAGGAAACAGCAAGGGTCTGGGCCTACAAATGCACTTTTTTCTCTCAAAAAGTCATTATTCACTGGTCTAATCACATTAAAATCAAGCCTGATGGAGGCTTTCACTTTAGAGTTCAAATTTTACCTTCGCTTCCCGCAGAAGATGTGTCGCCAAGTCCAGTCAGTCCATCTGGAAGCCTCAGTGTGTATCTCTGCCTCATCCATGCAGGGGAGCCACTGCAGGGACTGACCGATCATGACTTGTTTTAGGATTATCTAGATTATCAGAATCAAATGACTTTTAGTTGATTTATTGCCTACTTGAATCAATAGCTTCACTTACCACCCTGTACTGAAAGATCTGGGCACCTAAACAGTGTAAGTCACACTAGCCCACCTGCTAGCAGGGAGGTGGAGGGTAGCCAAAGCAGCCAGTAAGGAACATCAAGAAGAGATAAGTGCTCAGTCCCTAGCCCAGATAGAGTCAAGGATGAAAAAAACATGGCTGTTTCCAAGTGTGTTCCAAAGCAGGGCTTCTTTCCTGGGATCAGATACCTAAAGCACCCAAGTCTTTTCTTGCTAAAATTGAGGGGGAGAAGTATTGTCCGTATTTGCAGTAGCCAAGTACTTTGGAGTGCTCATCTGAGAAGTGACATATGAAGATGAAAACTCCACCTTTTGGTTGGTTGAAGTGGAGAAGGGAAAGTAGGTATTCAGCCTCCCAGGTCTTCCACACTGCTAGTTTAGTCACCAGGCAATAATTATTCTGAGCGAGGGTTTTCCCTGCATCCCTTGGATTCCTTGGATCCCTTGTTCTCCTTTGTACAAGTAATTGGATATTCTCTAGCCCAGCGAAGCCCACTCAACTCTTCTGTGTAAGTGACCTCACATAGTCTGTAATGCAAGTAAAAAGCTTACAAAAGACGGCAGCTTGCTTATGTTATGTTAATAATGAGGTATTTTACTATGGATTAAGAGGCACAAGGTAATCCAGCTGCAAATATGCTCCTGGGGAGTTAAAATCACAAAGTAGGTGACAAAGCCACACTAGTGCCATGTTGGGAACACCACTGTTTTGCATGCTGTGGGCTGGAGAAGCTGATGCCTCTTAATAATGAGTGAATTTTTTGGCCAAGGGGAGAAGAGTGCTCTATTTCCACCCTGAGAAGATCGAAGTGTTAAATCTCTCTGTTTCAAATGAAGAAACCAGGTCCATTGTGAGGAGATGGCTATAGTTCAAACCACTGTGAAGAAGTAATATCTGAGCCTAGAATAAGCAAATAGCAAGTTACAGAGTTCTTAAATTAGGTGTTTCAGTTTGAGTAGCCTTAGTGAACTTCATCCTAGAATACTTAAAGAATTGGCTGCAGCAATCTCAGAAGCATTAGCAGTTACTAAGAAGTAGTGGAGGACACACAAGGTACTGGAAGGCTAGAAAATGTCACACAATTTTTAAAAAACAAAGGGAAAGGATACATTATTTGGTTTAACTTACTTAAGTATCTAGGAAATACTGGAAATAATGAGCAGACATGTTTTTGCGGGATGAGTTGAATAACAAACAGTACAGACTCATCAGGAGCACAACAATCTAATTTCCCTCCACAGAATGGTAATAAACTTTTTGGACTGTGTAGTAACAGTAGGTACAGAAACTTATATCTTGACTGCAGCAAGACTTTTGTCACTGTGCTATGCACCAAGCAAGGGGCTACGAAAGCATAGCCTTGAGAGTATGTGGAAGCTGTTGAGATAAATCTTCCAAGAGACATAATTTTTCACTTTTCCATGGGAAGAATGAATGAAGAGGGGTTGCATGGGACTGTGACCCGGCCAGGCTCTATTCAGTGCTGTTGTAAGCAAGCTGGATGGTGGATAAAACAGAGTTACTCCATTTGTAGATGACATGATAATTAGAAAGACCATACATATGCTGGAGGCAGGAGTAAAATTCAAAAGGATATAGTGTAACTGGAGAAATGGTCTAAAATAGGATAACTCTATATGACAGCAATAAGCACAAGTACCAGTTTCTACACTTAGGTGGAAAAACAAGTTCATGGGGGGAACAATTGGCTAGATAGCTGATCTACAGGGGAAAAAAGAGGAGTTACAATGAATTGGAAACTGAACGTGCTTGCTGAAAAAATGTCAATGTCACACTGGGGGCTATAAACTTGAGTAGAGCCTAAAAGTGATGTGATATGATCCTTCAATTCCATTCAGGTTTGAAAGGCCTTTGCTGGAGTCCAGTCTACAGTTTTGCTCCAAGGAGGATGTGGACCTACAGGAGAGTGTTCAGAAAGCAGCAGCTTGAATGTCCTGAAAGGAATGGGTCTTTTTTTACTTCCTGAGTGGAAGAAGGTGCTTCCAAGACAAATATCCATGGCAAAGGTGTGAGTGGGGGGGGGGCGGTCCAGAGCCTCTTTAACTTTAAGTCTTCAGACAAATATCTGCTAGGAATTATGTAGTTTGTATAGTTTGTTTCTGACATGGAGTAGAAGAGTAGAATATATGATTTTTTGGGGTCCCTTGAAGAGGACCTTTAGATTTTACCATGATCTTACGATTAAGCTTACTCCATGTAAAACTAAGGTCTGTGTTAACAGAGAGGCCAGTGGGACTGCTTGACCACAATGTTGAATGTTATGTTTAATTATTAATACCAAACAAGAAAAGAATAGGAACTCTGACTTCTCCTGGTGATGTGACTGATTTTACTGAAGAAGCTAGCAGAATTAGAAGCAGCTACATGTCTGCACTTCCCCGGTGGAGGAGATGCAGGTACACAGAGAACTAGTCAATTCGCTCATCAGGCCCCATTGACCAAACAAGGTTGGTTCTGCCGCATATAGTTCAAATTTACAGGAATGGCAGCAAACTAAAATATCAACTGATTTTAATAGCACAGCTCAGTGATTTGAAGAATGTATCCCAACTGGTAGAGGTAGACAGCCATTTCAGCCATGTGCAATCTGCAAAGTTCATCATGAACTTATGGACGTTCATCACTTCCAGAAACAATCAGCAAGGATTGGTGCATATGGAAAGCCATTTATGAAGATTACACAAATCCATCAAACAGAACCTAGACTTTAAAAGTATTTGTTCGCTGTTCAGGATAAGTGAAGAGACATGGGCTGTATGTAACCTGGAGGGAGGCACTGAGGGGAATGAACACAGGAGGAGGGATTTTTTACAGTCACCAATTTAGCAACACTAAGCAGGACCATTAGAAGAGATAGGCTAACTTTCTATATATTATAATTGTGTGTATGGTGTTGTTTTTAACCTGTTAACCCTGTATAAAATCTAATAACATGCTTGACTGAAGAAATAGTCTTTATTTGAAGGTATTAAGAGATGGAAACCCCACCACTTCTTTTGTAATTTTCTCTAATGGTTTAACATTCTCCAGCCTGGAGAGGGATAAAACCCAACCCAACCCAACTGAGCCCAACTAAAAACTACCTCCCTTCCCCCCATTCTGCATTATATCCAGTCTGAATTTTTGTGGATTTAATTTTCAGCTCTTCTTTAGTTTCTCAGTAGATTAGAGAGTCCTTGAGTGACCAACTTTTTTTTTTTTTTCCAAAGTGTTGATAAATTATTCTGTTTTTCTCCTTGATAAGTAAACAGACAAATTCTTACTGGCAAACCTAATCCCAGTCTTTCTGGTGGCTCTTTTTTGTATTCTCTCCAAGTTCTTGACACCTTCTTAAAACTACAGTTACCAGAAGTGGATATGATGCTGTAGTATCTTTCTCCCAGTGCTGAATACAAAAGTTAATTTACCTCTCAACTCCTACTCACTGATTGCCTATTTATTCAGCCATGAACTGCAGAGGGATGAAGTGACCTCTTGCATCATGAGTCTGGTTCCCTGCTATTTGAATTGCCTAACCATTTATAAGAACTAGAACCGCTGCACTGAGTCTAGCCAAAAGTCCATGAAGGCCAGTACCACATCTCTGACAGTAGCTAGCCACAGCGACTTAAGGAAAAACGGAACAAACCTACAATGATCTTTTTTCCCAGTATATTTCACAGTTTTCAGCAGTTTGCTATTTAAAGACTTCTTAAATAGAAAGCTGCACCTTTGTGTTTAATAATTCTTGATAGTTTTTTTTCCATGAATTTATCTAACCTGATACTTGCTAGTCCTTGGACTGTGAAAAATCATTCACCGTTTGTCTTCTCCATACTGTTCATGACATTTTATTTCTCTATCATAGATCCCTTTAGGTTTCTCTTTTCCAAGAAGGATACTCCTAGTCTGTCTCACTCTATAGAAGTCATTGCCTGATTTTGCACATTGTTGTCATTTCTGACATACTTTTCTCTTTCTACTCTTTTATTTTGGAAATGGGGAAAAAGCACTGTACATAGGATCCAAGATGCAAGTTCTATTTTCAATTTGTTTGACCTGGTAAGAGAGCTCTGCAAAAGGACTCAGCACCAAGACTCGGTTACCTAAATTAGGTATTTAAATTGACTGGCCAGATTTCCAGGACTGTTGAGTACCCACTGCCTTCCACTGAGGTAGTGGAAACTGTGGTTTGCTTCTCTGAATATCTGAACCCTGCTGTGGACATTGAGCACTTTGGAACTAACCTTTATAATATAAATATATCTTGGAAACAGCATGTTTGCCTGAACAGCAACAGAATGAAAAAATTCCTCTAACTCTCTCACATTTTTTAATGCTGAGGTTAAATATGCAATCATGAGTAGGCAGGAAGAGGGTGTGCAAACTCTCTGCAACTGTATCATTTCATCATTTTTATGAGCAGTGGGGATTATTTTTTTGCAAAGAACACTATGCATTATAAAAACATCTGATTTTTTGAAACACATTTCCTGGCGTCTTAGACTTCAGCAATATTTCTTCTTCTCTTCTTGTGTTTTAAAGTTTTTTTAGAGTTTTTTTTTTTCACAAACAATTTCTTGGGGAAATTATGACTAATTAGATCTAACTTAGGCTACATTTATATTGTCCTATGGAAGAAATGTTTATCTTTTACAACAACAGTTGGAATGCTGAACTGCTTTGCTAATGCTGGTGTATTCCCTTGTAGCAGATAGGGGCACAGTTTTAGGGTTTTTTAAACAGAAGGCTTTTTATTGGTACAACCCTTACTCTTTGCCACGGATCGTAACTTCACTGAAAAGCCCAAATGAAAAAAAAGGAACAAGTAATGAAGCAAAATTCATGAATTCGAGCACACCTGCCTCTTGTACTGGAAAAGTCCCACAGAAAAGTAATAGTATTGTTCTCCTCTATCATCAACCTGTCCCCTTTCATAAGCACTACACTTTTTTTTCTGAACATAATTAAAAAAGGAGAGCTAGTGTCCTGGGAATTTGTATGCTTCATTTACTAGCACCTGGTGTACTTCTTCCTCTCTCTTGCTTTTTCTCCCACCAAACATACATAGTAGATTATATAACACTGAAAAGGCAAGAAAGTCCACATGACTGCTTCTTTCTACAGAAACATGGCAATGTGGTTTTACTGCATTAAGAAATGCAGTCCTCCTTTGTCCTGCATTGGAGTTCTTCAAATATGAAAAAAACATCTGGTGATTGAAGTAAATGGCAATGTTGACTTTTTTGGCCTACAAAGGGTAACTAGGGACCTGCATTTCAGGGATTTCAGATCCTGAAGCAGTAGAGGAAGGTGGAGGTTGCTGACAGTGTTCTGACTAATAAATACCAAGTCTCTTTGGTGATCTCTACCAGAGCTTTCTCATAGCAAGAAAACTCTTCACCCTAAGGATGAAAAATGAAAGGTTGTCACTATTCCCAGGACTGCTTAGAGCAGGTTCTGCACACCTTGGTTTCTGGAGTAGAAATCATCTTTGCCAACCTTAGCAGTGCTCTGTTGGCCAAAGGGATTTCACCAAAGAGAATCTGTCTCAGTATCTTGCTACTTAAATTATGCCTACACAAGGACTTGTTATCAGAAGCAGAGCATTGCACAGAGTTAGCTGAAAACGTGTTTCTTGTCTAATTGCTGTTTAAAGCCTACAGCACAAGCCAGTGAAGATAAAGCCTATATTATGTAGTGGACATTTTAAAATTGCACTTTGTCCCCACTACAATAGAATACCTGCCTGAAGGACGGTCCTGCTAAATTATACAGTCATCTAATTCTGAGAGCTGTGCTTTGAATTTCCCTTCATAAGCAATAGTGTTTGAATAAAAGAGAATTTTCCTATCAGGACACAAGACACAGCATCATAGGTGCTGCCCAGAAAAATGAACGCTGTCTTGGGAATCGAGAGGCAGGAGCTATGGCCTCAGCCCTGCTCTTGGGTTCCTGACAAAACCTGAGAAAGTGATTACACTGCCTTATTTTTTAAAAATAAGGATAATTGCTCATCTCTAGAGCTGTAAATCTGGATCCATCTTAATGTCCGCCTTCTCACCTTCAGCGGCTGCAGATGTCCCCCTGTGCTCACACACTTCGCGCTGGCCTGTCTTCCCTCTCCTTGAGCAGCAGCGATGCCAGAGGAGATAATTGTGGCCTCAGACAAGGCAGCCTTTGCCTGGCATCACCTCAGAGCATGCCGATGCCATGCGTCCTTCTCAACCTGCACCTGCGGTGGCTTGGCTTGCACCCTCAGTCAACTACCTTAACATCTAACACTGCAAAGTACTGTAGAAGAGGCAGGTCTATGTTATCGTCATGGTCGGCAGCACCTTTGGTAAAGAAGTTATCATCTGAACAGTAGCTCTCAGAGCAACTGCCAAAGAAATTTTGGGGAAAAGCCTATATGCAAGAGCTAGCAGCCAGTCCCTCTGAAGCCGCTCCTGGGAGCCCAGCTGACCTGTGGTGGCCAGAAGCCCACTGGGAGCTGGCTGCGGGCAGGGGAGGGATCCCCCGGCTTTGGATCGGCCGCAGGTAAAGACATTACCGGCTTTAGTTTTGCTAAGCCTGGAGGAAAGTGAGAGCTGGCACTGAGAAGGTGTTAGGAAAAGCGGACAAGCTTCACACATCCTCAAATCTGCTGGACAAGGGCAGTAACATAAGGGTGTGACTGCAACCCTTGGGTCTGTTGTCTTTTGTTATTCTGGGCATGAAAAGTGGGTGAAAATTGTCTATCCATGGATTTGCCTTACAAAATCTGAGTTCCCTTCTCACCCTAGATACTGTTCAGTGCGATGGGGTGGGACGAGATGGGATGGGACAGGACGGAGATGAAGCAGAAAAACACAGTATCCTACTTACATGAAGTTAAATATTATGTGTTGATTAAGGAGAAATTATTAGATTCAGTTTCAATTTACCCGAGTCCAAAGAGACCAGTTTTGTGGTTTATCTCACTTACTGTCCCTTTTCCAAATGAAGATTGGAATTTCCCTGCGCTATCTCAGTGGAGCTGAACTGAGGAAACCTGCAGAAGATGCAGAGTGAAAAGTAGACTGGGTTTATTTTTATGCCATGCCTATTTTCAGATGTTTCAGATACTGAGGCAGGTAGAGCAAAGAAAGAGGTGTGAGATGAAGGTGTTAGTGTTACTACCTCATGTCTAACACAGGTTCTGCTATGCGAGGAGCTTATGGAGACCCAAATGACCTGTGAGGAAAGCAGAAGGGTGGTGGGAGAGAATGAGTAAGCCATGGTGGTTAATGATTTCCAGAGTGATGAGCGGTACCTGTGAAACCCATTTTTGGGTGTGGGTTTACAGTTTACTCCTCTGTTTGCTGAGGTAGAAATCTTTTTATTTCTTAATCAGAAGATATTACATTAAAAGAGGAGAAACTAATGAGGCTGGTGAGGTAGCTGGCAGTGAGAAGAGCCGTTTACTCTTACAAGGGTGCCTCCTCCTTCTAAATGATATATCTGATTTTAATTTCAGGGACTTGGGGACAAACATCCTACCTTACTGAAGTGAAAGCAAATTTTGCCCTGGGCTTCACCAACGCTGCAAATTTACCCTGATCCTTCTGTAGGCCAGCGAAACACACCCTGGGCACACAGTGAAGCAGTTGCACTGCGTGAGCCCACACCAGTAGTGCAGCAGCGCTCTGGCCCCCGGCAAGGGCTGACCTCTGAGCAAGCACCACGTTGCAGCCGCTCAGGGAGTCGCTGCACCACGGAACCCACATCAGGGTCAGCACAGAGGTGCAGAAGTGCGTCATATATAAAAGCCTTCTGTTCATTTTGAGGACCCGGGGGTGAATCTGCAACCCTCCTCACAGCTTGGGCCAAATCCAGAGCCCTCCCTGCAGCAGCTGGTCCCAGCGCTGGGTATTTCTCACAGCGAGCAGCTCAGCAGGTTCTGGCTGTGGTCAGAACGGCCCCACGTCCCCCTGAACAGAATTACTCCTATTGTTTGATGCAACATAAAAGTCACTTTTTATATTGTGTCACAGAATCTAACTTTGCATAGTACAAATAAATCGGCAATGGCACCTTATCTGATGCTAGTGCACTGCACTTCACATTCGGTGTTGCAAAACAGCCTGGCTGGGCTGTGACCATTTGCTTTTGTCAGACCTCCTGACTCAAGAAGAAATGGAAATAAGCTCACAGATTACTTAGTAATGAATAATAGTCCAGATGTTGTTAACCCCATCTTCTGTTGGACATCAGCAGAGGCAGTTGATGGGTGCAGCTATCATATATCTTTACTCTCAAAGGAAAAAAATAAAAGTTGGCTCTTGTCCTAAAAGGGGAAAAAAAAAGGAATCACATGAGTGACTTTACTAAAAGAGGCTCAAGAAATGTTCCCCCTTCAAATTAATCTTACTGAAATCTTAAAAATCAGAGAGGTGCCACAGGGTGTTAGGTTAGCAAGCCAGAAGCATTTGCTGTGAATTTCAACTCACCACAACTCAAGCCAAAAAACATCTCCGAGCAAGCAGATTTGTATTCTTAAGAGATTTATAACATGGGTGAAATGGTTATGTGTAACTTTTTTCTATGGAAAAAAAAAAAAAAAGAAAAGATTGCAGCTGCAATCAACCCAGAGATACTGAAGCAACAAAATGGAGCAAGAACTGCAGGAGAGAGGAGTTCTGTCAGAGCCCGAATGTGCTGTTGGAAAATGCCCAGTGAAGATACCCACATTCCTTCACAGAGAAAGGACAGATGCTGGTTAGGACTGGCAACCCACACCAGCCAAGTGGCTGGTTGTATTTTAAATTGTTATTATTTTTTCATTAAATAAACCAACTAAATGTCTCACCTCACTGAATAGCCATAAGAAACATTTAATTTATCATACAGCATGATAGTTCACCAATACAAACCCTGGTCAAGATAATCAATCAGCCAACACAGACACGCAATCCAAGTAGGAGAAAGGGACAAAGAAATACCTCCATACCTCCATCTACCTGCTGTTTTCTCCCCAGATGCCTGGGAAATTTGGTAGACCTTACCAGCATTCTGGGTTATGAATTCCAAGCAAACTCAAAAATCGGTTCCTCACATCAAAAACGTCCCATCAGCAGTTCCTTTGTTCTTCTCTTCCTGGAAGGCTGGGGCAGAGAGTGGCAGAGGCTGAAAAAAAGATGCAAGAATGTTCATGACAATTCTTAAATTGGAAAAGAAAATTATTATACTGCAGGAACCTGCCCCGCCCCCCCCCCCCCCCCCCCCGATTATAGTGGAAATAAGGTGCAGGAAAAATCTCAAACTTATTGGACCACCCAGCAAGTACCAAACGCAGTGCTTTCCTTCAAATGCTTCCTGGCTGCTATCCTGGATAGACGTGCCACAGGCAGCAGACTGAGACTCTAGCAGACGCTCTCCACCCTGCCTTCACGGTCAGCAGCTGATAACCAGCCAGACCCGATCTGACTCACATTGCAGCAGAGGCAATCGGAGGGTAACATTAAAGAGCCGCTTCACCTAGGGGAGCACAGCTATTTGAGTACGCAGAACTTTTTGTTACCTCCGCAGTGTAACCACAGAGAAGCATCTCTCATCCTACAGAGCAGGAGTCTCCCGCAGAAAGGAAAGAAAGTCTTTAACACCAGGAGACAAATATATGTTTATTCCATCGTGCCCAGAAGCAGAATTTCAGATATAATGGTTCCTCGCTTTGCTTTCTCCTGCGCTATCAGCAGCTGCCAGGCGCATAACGCATGCCTAGCTCCGAGGCAGCTATGCTGGCCTTCCGCACCTGAGCAAAAGCCATCCGAAGGCTGGATTTTTCCAGAGCACTAAGTCCTGGCTTGCTTCTGCTCTCACTGACGTCATCAGCATCATTGCCCTCCGTCTGAGGAAAGATGGATAAAATGATAGAAGCACCTGAAAACTCCGTTTAGAATCACCCTCTTGCCTACATTTAGAGGTCATTGTAAACACGTTCAATCCATATCTGTTGTTAAGATAGGTATGTTTTTCTTCTCTTCCTCACATTCTCTTTTCTATCAGCTATTGCCTGCATTAGGTGTAAAAAAAGACAAATATTTTTGAAACATTTATTCCTTTCCCCCTCTTTCATTGATTCGAACTCTAGGAAACAGGGTTATGAATTTTATTGAAAGAATGGAGACCAACATCATGGCTCCCTATATTATATATATAATAGAGTATTATAGTAGCGTATAGTACAATATATGCTATGTAGTGCATTACCACATTGTAGTTTAGATAGTATATGATAGATACTATAACACATTGTGTGTGTATATATAGCATATATAGAATGTATATATGCACTACCTGTATACATGCACATACATATATAATGCATATTTATATATAGAATACAAGAGTGCCTATTATATATACAATATATAATAAAGTATATATGATTAAAATGTGGCATTTATGTGCCACAGTATTTATGTGCACAGTATTCATGTGCAAGTTGCTCTGTGATGAACAATTAATGAGGCCGTATGGATTTATGTGGTATATCTTTCTGTGCACTTCCACCACAGTAACCTGAGATTACCTATGACTTCATACTTCTGCAATATATGCAGTTTTCTTCCATGCCACCTATTTTCCCATGCCTCTCTGTCTAATGGATTTTGGTTAGAGAAGCTGAAGTATGAGCTGTATCGGTTCCAATGCTGACTGGCCGGTCAATGTATGTGTCCTGACTGGCCAGCTGGCAGACCAAACCAAGTAGATAATTACTACTCTCACACTGCAGCTTCTTGTTTAGTCCTTAAACTGGGCTCACCTCCATTACCAAGCCACTGACTCCACCAAGTTTGTAGAAATGTAATTTTGCTTGAATCTTCTGTCCTTCAGTCAAATTTGGTTGGAGTTAACCAATAGTTGGCAGGAGGAATGACAGACACATATACAAACAAATGGAGAGAGGGACGGAATGCATATGACCCACTTTCTTAGGAGACAATGAAGGGATTAATATTCTTAGGCACTTCAGAGTTACGTGTCTAGTCTAAATTACTTGCCTTGGTCACTTCTACACTCTGTGAAGAAGACAGGCGTATCCAGCAGGCATTTGACCCAGTTTAGGATATGCAGAGGAGCATTTCTTGGATAAAATATTTACAGAACTATATAGCATGTGGGCATCTAGTGACTGAGGAAGGCTGTCTGTTGGTTTATCGCACCCGTTAGTTGAAGCAGAAGCTGGGCTCTTCAGCGACCCTGGCAACCAGCCCCCTGGAAGCAGGACACTCCTGAGGAGGAGCCGCAGCCAGATCTATCTGTCATTGTGCAGTTACACCCAGACCCGTGTTTCTACAGATGCATCCTCTTCTTACAGCCTGAATTTTATTCAGGAAGAAAATAATGACAACTTTGGACAAGTTTTTCATCCCTGGCAAAATTACCAGAGACGAGACAGTGCTGCTGGGTATACAAAAGACGTGGCAGGCTTATTGCACAGGCAGCCCTGCTCACCTGCCCATGGCACATTCGCTGCAGTTACGTGTAGAGGACAAGCGTAACTGGTCTGACACAGCCTGGGCACGTCAGGCTTTCTGTGTGTGCATCACACATTTCTCCGTCTGGGGAATCCCAAGGGAAACCCGTGTTACAGTTAGAAGTGTTACTGGAAAATGGTAAAAAGAGTATTTTTCAAATAGTGGTTTCAAAATGTGCAAAGTGTCACTGGAATAAAGTAAGACGGCACAGAGAATAGCATAGGTGCGGAGCATGAAAGAATTACTGGGTTTTCAAATATATAACTGAGCAAAGGCTTATTAGGAGAGTGCTGTAAGCTTCAGCAGGAAAGGGTGAAGTGTACAGACACACTCAGATCACACAAGACTTACCATTTTCAATACTAAAATCATGACCAGTCACAGCTAGTCTCTATGACTGTAAAGACAAGTTCTGAAAGCAATAGTTCTGATGTAATTTTCTTTTACATCCTGAAATACTGTATTTATGTTCCTTAATTTGGAGTGGTGCTAAATTTGGAAGTGTTCTAGAGCACTTATGAAGGTGATGCAAAATCTCCATATCCTCAATAAAGAGAAATGTAATCTATGACTGAGAAGCAAACAAGATGTAATCCCTAAAGACAAAATTAGCCCAGCTCTAGTTTCAGGAAGCCTCCCTCTTAAGTGGAGAGACAGAGAATTTCCTTCAGGCTGTGGTTCAGATTTTGATTCTTGCTCTAAGTTGCCATCTAGAAAAACTCTTGGCTGACTGATGACCTGAGGAACTATTCCCATCCCTTGGGCCTGTCTCAGCCCCCAGATTCCTGGAGTTGTTCTTTAGTACAAGCAAAAAGTATAAGCATGTCCACTGTTTCCATCACTGCTAGACTCTCCGCAAAACAGCAGCGGAGTCCTTCAACTCCCTCAAAACCTCACCTTTGTGGTGGTACCTGCAGTCTGCAGCGCAAGCGGACTAGGAAGGCCCACCTTTTGCTGTCCCTTATAATCTTCCCAGATGTATACTGTATTCACCTGTTGCCTCTCCCTGCAGACTAGGAGGTCCTTATAGCAGGAGCAACCTTTATTGTTCCTTAGTTGCATGTCCTGTAATTAGCATGATGGTTGTATCGTGCTGCAATCCTTGACTGTAGCTACAAGGAAATGCCTCAAAACGCAGGTCTAGCTCTAGGCAGAAGCTCACTTTGCCTAGGGACTCTCAGGAGAGAGAAACAAGCTGTAGCCAAGCCTACTTCACCCATGACAAAGCCTTAAAAGCAGGTTAGCAGCTGCTGCTGAAAGAGGGGCAGCAATGTGTGTGGTGGCAGCCTCCCCCATCAGCCGTGTTCTCTGCTGCCATCGACTGTGGTCTCCCCGTGTACCAGAAGCAGCAAGCTCAGCTCTTGAGGAGTCTTTCCTGGTTCTTCACCACATTGGTCTTTTGTCCATACCTCACTTTATTTTTCCTGGCAGAAGTTTCCTTGGCCTTCACAAAGAGAAACTGTGTTCTTGCTGGGCTGCCTGAGGAGCCTTGAACTGGCACCATCTTTAGACATAGAAATATCTATGAATAAATTACCAATTTTGAGGCTTGCTCAGTTCCTGTTCAGTCATTGCGCATTGAACTTCAATGCATTTTAGCTCATCTTAGGTGGGAGTATTCAGCAAAGGTGGTGGCTAAACACCAGTCTTTCTCAATTCCCTCCAAAGCACACATGGAATAAAATTGCAGACATATCTAATGCTATATTTGTTAGAGGTAGAAAAATAGAAGGCTATCTGTACAACCATGTCTAATACTTCGGTCAAGCTGTATTCATTATATACACAATTATTTTTCTACGCATGAATCAAAACAGAGGTTTTTTTCCTTGCTATCAATAAAGGACATTGTCTTATTTATGCAGGTGCAAAGAGTTCTGTGTGGGTACCCTGTCCTAGGTGAATGCAGACTCTTACTTGGAAGCCATTTGAAAAATACCACTGATTTGTTTTGATTTTTTTGCCAGCAAGGATTGGTCACGGGGTCAACATATGGGACTGATTTAGGGCATTATGCAAATGAGCACCCTCTGCCACTGCTTACTTGCTCTCTCCCAAACCAGCAGCAAAATATTCCAGCCGTCAAAGCACCAGTCATTTTGGTAGAAGATACATCTTAATCCGCAGACTGTGAGTTACGCTTTGATGATTTATCCAGACTAGCTGCTTCTCTATTCCCTGAAATCTTCCCCATGTTGTTATTTAAAAAGTATGGAAATACATATAGCATACAAAAATGTGAGCATGCATTTGTCTGCTTACATTTGTGTGTTTGTGCTGGTGGTGGAAGTTTAGTATTATGGATGATCTCACATTGCAAAATTCATCTCTGCGTATATGTTTTGCTAATGCTCTGGAGTGTTCAGATCAGTGTTCTGGCAAGGTCAGTGGCTGGGATTAAAATGTTCTAAATTGTTAAAATGGATGTGATTTAAAAATACCTCCTCCCTTCTAGCAGTTTGTAAAATATTCCCCAAATGCTGGAGAAAAGGCAGAAGCAGGAATGTAAATTTTCAGCAATTATATAACCTGTTGTTCACTAGAGCCACAGTAAGGTCTCCTCCCGAATACTGAGCCCTTCAGCAGAAATGCTGTCTGGAAGGAATCTGCCCTTTCTGGAGATCTCATGCTGCTTTATGCTTACAGCAGAGGAAAAAACGATTTGACAAATTGCAGGTCACAGCAAAATCAATGGAAGAGTGTAGTAAAGATTTAATTCAGGTACTTCCCACAAAAAGCTAATAGTTATAGAATAACAACATCTTTCTCAGAAAGTGATGTTGAGTAGCATTGAGAAACCCAAGGAGAAATTGAAATCTGCTACTGTCTACCGGTGGAGTGAAACTTGGCCAAACTTTACAAGAAAACTAGAGCAGCTGGACTTGGTTAGGGCCACAGCAGACAGGTCAGATATCTGTGTTGGGGTTTCCTTGTCTGTATGCAGACGCATGCACAAATGTACAAAAACATGCAAACTATGCGCATACTGTATGCGTACCGTGAACAACAAAAAAAGTCTACTGGAGGAGTTAATAACCTAGACAACTAATGTAGCTGCAGTACCTCACTTTCAGATATCTCAAGTTAGAAGAGATGAATCCCACCCAAAATTACTTTGTTTTTATCAATACCCTTCCCTGATCAATTGTACTGGTGCTTATCATTTCTAGGCTGTGTTCTGTGCTTCTGCAGGTGATGTGTTTCTATATTTTCTATGGTCTTAAGAAGACTCTTCTTTAAAAGGTAGCCTTTAGAAATATGTTTTCATAGAGAAGATGTAAGGTCAGACAAAGAGTACCAGAATTTACAAGGACCAGAATTTACAAGGACCAGAATTCACCGTATTGCCAAGGAAGGTAGCAAACTGGGAACCTCACTGTGTCAGTCATTCCACCACTACCTAACCTTGCAAAGAGGGTAATGAGAGTCCAGTATCTTAATTTTGGGTGCCAGACACTTGGTTTGGGGTATCACCACAAGCCTGGGCATTGGCACAGCCAATGGTGCTGCTTCACAGAACAGCCTCAGCTTCCCTTTGGGAGTTTGGCGGCAGATGCCAGAGCAAGTACTCACATGAGGACATGTCCAAGACCTCTTGGACATCATCTGTTTCCTACAGTGCCATTCTCATCTCCTTCAGTCCCTGTCCACCACCCCAGCACACATGTAGAGGATCTCTAGAGTGAATTGCCTGATCTAGCTCACAGGCCTCCTGTCAAGCCACATACTTACAAGTAGATGAACTGTTTCCACAGCTTTACAGATGCTTAAAAACAGATCTTCAAATCTTAAAGGACAGTGAGAAGCTGCATGTTTTGTTGCTCAGCTTCCACCACAGAAAAAGAATAATGTGCACAGAAAAAAGCCAACACATTGCTTAGTTTACAAACTTTCACCATGGGATAGGGCAGCTATGGGCACGCACTTAATTTATGTTCTCCCCCACAATGACTGAACACACAGGGGACAGGAAACTCAGCACTGATTGATGTGAAAACTTACAGCATGTAAAACAACCCACTAAAAACTCTCCTTCCCTAAATCAGCTAATGTGAGCCTCTCCCAAACGTGCAAGAGAGTAATCAGCTTCTTAATAACTTTATTTGAGCCATGGGACAAAGAGATAGATGATTATTATCTACCTTGTTTCATTTATATGGTACCCAATAGTGTGCTCCATCCTATCCCTAAAAATCACTGGGAATACTGTTACATAGCTTTTTCTCATATAGGTCTTTGCTCATTAGTTTCTCTCCTTCCACCATCAGCTCTAACCAATAAATCTCTCCTGCTCTTTCTCTCTTTCTGTTTGAAGCTTTATCACTACCTGATTATATTCAGGTTAATTTGCAGACATACTGGACATGTACATGGAGGAAAAGAAGGTGGAAAGTCATGGTGGCAACCCATGAAGGCAAGGTGTGGAAGCTTTGCTGCTGGTTCCTGAATGAGACAGCAGCAAAAGAAGCCTTTGCTCAGACAGAGATGTGTCCAGGACCTCTTGGATATCATTCTCTTTCGAGTCATGCCCTGCCAGGTGATTTCTCACAGGAGGTTTCATTTCCTGCTTGCAGAGGTGCTTGAAGAGGGAGATTTTCTTCAGGCAAAAACAATGGTCCAAATGAAACCTGTCTTGGAAAACGGTATAATAATTCCATAAAACAAAAAAGTTGGTGGGCATCCTGAGAAAGGATTTCTTTCACAGTGCTCCAGGATTTGTGCATGAATAGGTTGCTAAAGGTTAACTACGCTCCAGGACTGGTCTTTCCTTAACAGCCATCTGCATTTCTACCATAATTAACTAAGATGTCAGGAGTTTAAGAGAACAGCCTAAATGTCCAAACACTTCTTACAAAAACAACTTGTGCAGACCAAAGCTGTCCAGTAACTGACACTTCCGTTAAGATTAAAAAACAAATAAGGCGCTCCCATTGAACGGTGGTATCAAATAGGCTTGTATGTTTGGCTATGCATGTACTGTGGGACCTGGGAGTGCATCCCAGATCCAAATTTGGAGCATCTCCGTGGGACCATGGACATGTCTGTCCTCTCCTCCCTCTCTCCTGCGAAACTGGCAGTCAGGCTGCCGCAAAGCCCCACTCCCTAGATGTGGCTGTTGAGTGCTTGTCAGGGAATTAAAGGATGGCAGTTGTGTGGGATGTGGGGCACATGCCCTCCTCTTCTAGGAACACAGCTCTAATTATAGAGCTAGATTTTTTGTCTTATTTCATTATTCAGGTATTTCATTAAGAGTAATTTGCTTAGCACTGGTAGAGTAGCTCCAAAGTAAAACACGTAACTGAGAGCAGAATTTAGGATCAGGATTTAATATAGAGGAACAGCAACACTGTAACTTACTGCATTTATGGATGTAATTCTCTGAGACCACATTCGTTCCTGTATAACTCTGTTCAAATTGATAGAATTACACTGGGGATTAATTCACTCCTTAAATTTAACCGCATTGAAAATAATTATAATGTCCCACGACTATAATATTTTCATTTTCCAGGGGGAGAAATTTGCCAATATGTAATATGGTCTCACGTACCTGATCGCACATTACCTCCAAAGCCGTGAGCCTGCAAGAATGGTAAAGCTGAAGAGGTCATGCTGTTTGGGTTGGAAAAGGGCCAGCTGCATCACTGGCTGAACGTCTAGGCTGCCTTCGAAATGGATACACAAAAATGATATTGAAATGGTACGACATACGTCGATTACTAAATCTCAAAACTTCTTTGTTGTTGTTTCAGCAAAATTCTTTGTGGGAAGAAAGGGGGGCCCAGTCCTGAGGGCCATGGCAGCTGCAATCCCTGCTGACCTCACTGGGAGTTGGAAGTGCAGCACTGGGAGCTAAAGGGTTTGTACTGGTCACATTGGTCTGGTATGCACTTGGAAAAGTTTCTTTAGAACCAGTAGAAACGTAGACATATAAAACTCACACAAACTTGGTCCTAATAGAGGTCTTTAAGACTGCACACTGTATTCATTTTCCGAATTCATGGTCTTTCTGTTATCTAGGATGATCAGTAATTCTCTGAAAGATAAAAGTAGAAAATGCTAAGCTCCTGAGGAAAGGATAGACCTATATCCCTTTATTTCTATCAGTCAGCACTTCACAAGTATTTTTACTGAAATATAACAGGACACACAAATATTTTAAAGAGGTGGAAAAAATTTCCAGTCCCTCAAATGTTCTTACAATATTTTAGTTTGTTTTTTTCACAACACCTCTTATAATATTTTAGTTTGGTTTTCAACAACAGCTGGAAGTTCATAATTTCTTACTTCAAAATACACTTTTGGAAACCAAAGCTTTTCAGGTTTTTAAGTCAGAAGTTTTGTTTTCCAGAGTTTGATAACCTGCTCTGCCCCGATGCTATCTTTAAAAAAGTTGGGACATTGAAGCCAGTTTGTTTCAATCATTTGAGGGGAATATAAGATGGTACAAAGAAAAGAAATAAAAATAAAAGTTTCTCATGAATTTGCTTTCCCTTTCAAAAAGAACTTTTTTATTTTAAAAGTTACAATTTTAAAATCAGTTTTGCAAGAAGTCACTGGGACTATCCAGGGAATAATCAGTATTGATAAGCAGGGATTCTGTTGAAACAGATGATTTTAACCTGGGCTTCAAATGGTTATGGGTATTTTTAATACCTAGTATGCAGTGCTAAAAATCTTGTCTCCTGGATTTTTGTACTGACTCTTGTGATCTGCTAAAACATCCTGGCTGTCTTTCTTATATACTGTTTATATGCTACCTCTTTACCTCACAGATTTGCTCTCCAGCCAGGTGCCACCACCAGTTTAAGCAAGGTTTGACTTTGTGGTACAAATAGCTCTTGGAGCATGTAGATCTAAATGTCATCACATTGCAGGATTTTAGCACAGGGTGATGATATTCTGTTTTGACACAGTGTCATCACGCTGCATCCCAGTAGGAAGATGTTTTGACACAAAGTGCTGACAAAACATCAAAATGTTAACAATTGCTCTTTAATATTCATGTGTTCTGTGATGCCTGGAGCATACTAACTGATAATAGCAAGACAGAGGGCCAGTAAAGATTGCTGTTAAATACATTTATTTAATTTTTATACTAACAAGTTCCTACTGAATATTCCTCCCCTGGTTAAGGTGAACACATGTCCTCCATAAGGACTACCAAACAGGATGCTACCAACCTAGCATCTTAATCTACAGAAAAGGGAAAAAAAAAAACCCAGAAATCCACCTTCCCCCCCCCCCCCCCCCCCTTATTTCTAAGTTCTTTTTTCTGTTTTTACAATGCACAAAGAAAATGAAACTAATGGTCAGAAATAGATGAGTGGAAGAAGCATGATCTTAATACGAGACACTGGAAGTAACATTTGGTAGAAACTATTATAACTGCCTACATGCAAGAGAACGGGCCTGTATAAGAAGAGGATTGAGTCTTCTAAGAAACATCTCAAGATTTTTGGGTGTGAGGCACAGTGAGGGGAGGAAAGATTTCAAGCTGAACAGAGTCAGCAAGGAGCCAGCCTGCTTGGGATTCCAGTTAGCTGGTCTGCCCAGAAACCCACAGCTCAGCATCCCAGACGTGCAAACAGCCAAGCCAACAAGAAAACTGCAAGGAGTTTGCACCCTAGAGCTGGAAGCAGCAACTCTATCAATTAGCTGACCTGAGGCAGAAGCCCTCACGTAAGTTTCTCAATATGCTTCACAGAAAGGATGCAGGCAGCAGTTTTACTGAGCTCTGTTTTTACTGAACCTGAACCCGGGTTTAACCTGAATACTAGCCTTGTGCAACGCACGGGGCAGAAGCCACAGACTGAGGCTCTCCACCAGTCAGGCTGAGAGGAACAGCAGCTTGATACTGGGTCGAAGGCAGAATTGGTGCAGTCAGATGTTCTTCCCACTGTCCAGCCTGTTCCCACACAGCACTGGCACGAAAAGCTGCACGACAGCCACATTATTCATGACATGCCATGATGGTCATTTTATTTTCATCAATCAGCTAAAGTGCATTAATTTTTTTTAGCCACCCCAAACTATTTATTTTAAGGCAATGCTAATAAACCAGTAAAATAATTATTTTACCATATAGAATGATTAGCACATAGCATGACACTTATCTGGCATATTTAAGATGAACCACTCTGGAACTATGGACAGTTTTGACAATTTGAGACCTGTAGTTGTTTTCCAGTCTTGAGCTACCCTTCTCTTTATGACTCTATATCTGATATTACAGTGTTTACCAGAAAGAAGGTGACATATTGAGAAATGACAAATAGCTCTGGAGAAATTTTCAAGCCACAGGTAAGCCTAAATACTACAGATTAGCATAAACATAAAATTATCCCTTATCATCTGTAAGTACGCAATATTATGCATGCAAATCTGTTCTGCTTTGTGAATAGAGCTATTTATTTTTTTGGATCTATCAAATGATTAAAAGTTACTTACTTGCATAAATGTGTGTGCAGAATCAGACCCTTAATAAAACATGTGTCTGGACATGTTACTCTTTGCTCATGAATTTTCACTAGCTGCAACAGTATAGGCTTGCTATTGTTATAGCATTGAATTACTTGCACTAATGTTCATGAAACTTAAATTTCATCTCTTTCTTTAAAAGGTGAGAGCCAAGGAGAGGCTCACATGTTCTCATGGTCTGAAACAAACAGTATTTTATTCGAAAGGATTATCATTAATGTAAAAATTTGGTCCTGAGCCCATTTCTCCAAGGATTAGTCTCTCCAAAGTTTCTGGCACATGTTTAAGTTACATTTGAATATAATGAATGACTGTCATGAAGAATGGCCATAACCAGCAGCCTGTGCTGAATGTGTCCTGCACTGTTATAGGCTGAACCCTGTAACAGGTCAGCACCTTCATTTCTTATTGACTTCACTTGGAGCCAAGGTGCTTAGAAAAAAACCTGACTGGATGATGACAATTCCATTTTGTGCAACTTTCAAGGTTTAACATTTGTTTTGGTTTCATGTTGAACTGTCTATTATTGTACTGAAACCTGAACTGTTCAGCTAGGATCCCAAGTGGCATTTCTTGATTTACTTCCACATCACCTTGAATCTAGTAAAAAACTGAAATTAGCTTTCCCAAATGAATGCAGTAGAATGGAAGACGTTCTCTCTTTTTCCTGAAAAAAAAAACAAAACCAAACCACCCAAACCCCTTGCAGCTCGAAACTTCAAAGGAGAAAAACGAACCCGAGGGCTTTGGCCAAGTAATTTGTAGGTGCGAACCTCAGCAGTTCCTGGGCTCCAGGTCCCTGGGTGCCGCACAGTCTTTGTATCGCTGCTGCCCAAAGCAAAGGCCCTTGGGCAATGCCCACTTACACCCACACAGCCAAGGGGCATGGCTGGTGTGTGTGTCCATCGGCCTGGGGTTTCCACTCCAGGCAGCGTGGGCAGGAGCGTGCGCTGCCGCCTTGCCCGGTGGGCACTGCTGTTCACTCCGCTGTGACAGCGTACATGCACTTTTAATACAATTCCAAGTTGTTTCTAAAGGAAATCTGTAGTTAACAGCTGATGGGGCTTTTATAAAAATGGATGTAAGTGGTAAACACGTGCTTTAGTGCTGGGATCCTTAGCAGATGGATATAATTACAGTGCACCATTAATTTACAGAGCCGTGTAGGAGAGTTGCAGGCTCTCTCTCTTTCTCCATTCCTTCATGCTTCTTGACGCAGCCAAGCACCCCGGCCTGCCTGTGCACGCCATACAGAGTCATCCGCATATGCCCAGCAAGGCTGACGCGCGTATCACACATGTGCCGGCCATCTGTACGGTGCACGTGCGGGAGGTTCAGCCAGCCGCCGCGTTTCTGCCCGTGATTTCCCGGACAAAGGAACGGGAGTTGTATCTACACGCACTCCCACCACGCCGAGGGTGTGTGACCACACACTTGGCCAGCGTGCCGGGGGCTGAGTGCGGCCCCCAGAGCGCGGCTGACTTCAGCCGCGGGTCTGCCTCTTTGCTGTGGGGTTTTCTCCTTTCATTTCTAGTCATTCTGTCAGTGCCTGCATTGATCTCCATTTGACTTACCTTTCAAAGCCCGGGCAGACTGGGAAGCGATTGCCCTCTGCAACTGCAACCATGTGAAAGGTCTCCGAGCAAATCCTCTCACTTACTCAATTATCCCTTCACTGAAGTGATTTGCACCGCCGCGGGCGGGGAGACCTGAACTCCCAGTGCACCACGCTCATTTGTCAGGTGAAATGAGGCAAAGAAAGCAAGGTCAGTGAGTGTCCATGCTGCTTACAAGCTGCAGAGCCCTCAAGCCTGTCATTGCCCAGATTACTTAAAAACTTATTCCCTTCCCAGCATACGATCCCCTTTATCCGTAGCTGCTCTCCACTCACGGGCAAGAGGAAGCTTGTTAGCCCTTGTCACCACGTCCAAGAGAGCGATGGGCACTACGGACAAAAGCCGCGCCAGAGGAGGTAGTACCCATGCTAGTGAAACAGGCTTTCTTCAGTCTTGGAGCATTGGCTGAGAAGCTCCTTATCCCCCTGATATGTTCTGGTGGAAATCACTATTGGCAAGTAGACAAATCAGGAACGGGCAGATGGAAAGTGATCGCTTAAAGATTGTTTTGCTTTTTGGTCCTTGGACAAGTAATGCCAATAAAACTACATTACTCAGCAAGCTTCAGTGAACAATTTTAGCCTGGTTTCTTGTGGAAGGGAATTTCTTATGGCCATACTAGCTATCTGTTTTCCTCTCTTGCTCCTAATAATTCTCATTTCTACCAAGATCCAGAGAAAAGTAGGGATCTTTAAGAGAAAAATTTCATTCCTGGAAGTTTTGTGAAGACAGGTGTCGCTACAGAAAAAAGAAAACCTGTAAGTGTGTCAGCTAAATCTGGCCTAGATCTCTAGGACAGCAAACTTCAGTACTTTTGATGTCATACCAATGACTTGTCACTCTTACAGTCAATTTTAATAAACAGACTGGGTCTAGCTCTATTTTGACAGGCAACATTTGTGTAGCCTCTGAAGCCAGTAAGTTAACGAGCACAGGAAAATTTGTGTTCAACAGGAAAATTTGGTGAAGGATTTTATACTACCTGAATATGTATTTTTAAAGCCTAAACACCATCTTTGAGCATTACTCTAATTCTGATTAACCCTAGCATTACTGTGATTTGCTCAGATGCATTTTCATGCCTACAGGAGATACTCACATCACCCCATCTAACAGAGTAGATGGTTCTGGGATCATGGGCTGTCACTGTTCTTCTTCATGATCAAAGCAGAGCTCTGTTTGTAGGACTTTGGTGGAGAATGTATCATGCTATCTATGTTAAATCAGTTATGATGAGATACAGATAAGTATAGGTATATGCACATACAGGCAAACACACACACATACTCACAGCAGTTTCAGATTGCAGCATCCTCCCAGCTGTTTCTGCTCCTGGTTTACACCAGGATTTTACAGGCAGTCCACCTAGGAGCCCTAGCATCACACCAACTGCTTACTGGTGCACGCACAAAGACTATCAGGGTTGTGGTTTCATGTTTGCTGTCTGCATAGTCACCAGTTCTGATTACAAGGGTGCATTCTGTCAGAAAATGGTGCATTTTTTTCTTCTACACCACGGTAAATCAGGGGAGAGCTCTAGTGCTGCTGAGAAGTTACAGCTGAGTTTGGGATTTACTGGAGACCTATAATGTTGCGCTGCAAGTCAATAGGAGGTTGGCATGCTCTGTGCAACTAACTTTTCTGTTACTGCCAAAGGGCAAGTTACCTTCTTCTTATGTCTAGTTCTTCTGTGATCTATACAGGAAAAAAAAAAAATTTAGAAATTTACTACACTGTTTTAAACGACATTTTTCTTAGTTTGGAGTGTGATGGCAGCACATGGAGTGAGAGCCTAGTTTTTTTCTCTGATGGGCAGCTCAAAACACAGGTATTTTGGAGACAAATCACTCAGCCAGCTTGTAAGCCACTTTGAGTAGGCCCTGCTGCTGAGGAGGCCAGGTCAGCTTTGAGAACTGATGTTTAAAACTTCACCACAGAGCTATGGCGCAGCTTTCAAGGACTGAGAAAACCAGGACTTGTACAGGCTGTGAGGACTCTTCAGCCAGCTCGGTGCCCACTTGTGGTCAAAGACTTGTGAAAGACCAGTGAGGGACTAACGGGGAGGAGAATACATGTGCGTTCAGCCAGTCTGAGAAGCCTAGATGCCTCTCCTGGAGGTAATCTTGACATTCACTTGACAAATTATTGATACTTGGCTATTGAATGGTAATTCTCAAATTATTCATTCCATTATTTGTGTCTAGATTTGGCATTTGAGGCTATCATGCAAAGAGATTTCATCAGCTTTCAGGATCATAAAAACCATGATTATAATGATACAGACCAAGTCTGGCTATTCCTCTTTTCCTGTACTTTAAAGGGACACCAGTAGGTCTGCTTGTCCTGACATCAAACCTACCAGATTTCTTTTGATTTAAACACAAATGCTATTTTCTGCCTCTTATGCATCCTTAGGAACAGGCAGGATACTCTGGCCTTGATTCCATTGCTCTAGTTCACATCTACATCTGCAAGGTGGGCAAAGTACAAGAATAACTGAATATATATATGCTTCTTTCACAGAAAAACTTGGGCCAGTGGTAAGCATGTTCCCCAGCTGAGAAGATGAGTGAGATATGAGGGATGAGGGAATCTTATTGCTACAGTGTGAAGATGGGAAATGTGTCTGCGCAGCAGCTGTTTCAGAAGTGATATAGCTTTTTTCTTCTTCTTTTTTTTTTAAACCTAAACCGGACATTTACTTCACAGGAATTTGGGGGCTTCATCCATATAATAGGGTTCCTTTAACAGGAATTGTATTTTACTACCTTTTGTTTTCTTGTCTCTGAACTAGTCTTTTCCTTGCAGGGCCAGCATAAAAGCAGTAACTATACTTATGTGGACTCTTTCATGGAGAGCTGGCCAAGCAACTGGCATTGCAGAAGGCATCCCTAAGAACAGCTCTTGAAAAGGCTCTTGGAGCCACCTCCCCACCCCTCCTCAACGAACAATGAAAACATTGCTAATTATCCTCCATTTCTCCAATTTCCTGCTTGCATCAAGTGTGTGAAGCCCACAGTTTAAAGATCCTGTGTTGTTTGTGTAGCATTCCCGGGGCCAGATTTTCACCCTGTGCCACCGGCTGCATTACGGATTGGCAAAGAAAAGGTCTGACCTCTGCTGATGGTCCCCAGGGCCACGGTGAGTTTAGCTGCGTCTCTGGAGAGGCACGACTCCTCTGCAGTTCACACATCTCTCTGCTGGCTGGTGAGGAAAGGGACAGTATCACAGGGCTTGAAGTTTTTACTTTGAATGCTGCTGCTTGTCACAGGTAGTATCAGATGAGAGAAAATGAAATGCGAGCTGTAGGATGGTTCACTTCAGGATAGCACCCTAAGGCAGCCGAAATCGCTGGGAATCCGACTTCTTCCTGGTGAGCTCTTTCAGATCAGCTTTGCTCCTGTTGGAATAGTCGTGTGTAACTGCAATGTAAGGAACAGGATAAGAAAGCAGGGGAAATGCATTCAGTGCCTTGCTCCATGACCCTGAGTCCATCACCTTTTATCTGTGTCCCATCCCTTTTCTCTTCTATTTAATGGTAAGTACTTCACAGCTGGGACTACCTCCTACCATGTGAACACTCGGTGCATGGTGAGGTGCTGATCTCAGAAACTGTCTAATGGCACAGGTAAAATAATCCAGAGCAAAAGTTTCAGTTTCCTCTTGAAACCGTACATTTTGGTGATGATGAAAATATGGCAAAGGCTAAGGTTGCACACAGTCACGCTGAAACAAAAGCAGATATTCAAAGACCAAACAGATAACTTCCTTTCCCTTGCTGTAGAGCTGTTGGATTCTCTTCTTCTCATACACAGAGAGTTTTTAGAGGGGTTTCATTGCAGCTGAGCTTTTTTCTCCTTTACTATAGACTGGATCTACTTCTCTCTTTATTAAAGTACAATTCCAAAGGCTGTTAGTAGGGATGAAACAAGGCTCCAAACTAGAAAGAAAAACAGTCATGATCTGCATTTTCTGAGCTGGCAGGCTGTGGAAAAAACATGTATTTTTTTATGCATAAGGCAAATAGAAGATCTTGCTTTAAGAAGCGCTAGGGTTTTGATAGAAATCTTAGAGTCCTAGAGCACTCGCCCTGTCGAGTGCTAAATATCTTTGATGAATATGGAGTGCAATGTGGTACGCAGATGACAAAGGCGGCGCTTAGAAAGTACAAAACAAAACAAAAAATCCTAACCCTTGGACAGTGAGATTAAGCAGATAGGATGATACTACACAGAACTCCGAAGACGCTACATGTGCGGACATGCACTAAATCACAGCCTTTTGTAAAGTCATGCAGGCTGCCATTTCAGATCTATCATCAGCTCTGGTGAACGTGATGGACTGTCTGGTGAGTGGGTGCAGTGCCACGCTAACAGACGGGTATGAACGTAAACAGGCAGGAGACTGCACGGGAGCTTCAGGATGGGCCCACTCAGGTCGCAGGTGAGACAGGAACAGAGAAACTTTCATGTTGTGTCTATGGTTTCTACCCCTTGGCATCAGCACATGTGATTTGCTTGCTTCTCTGGGGCTGGATCGCTACTAAAGAGTTATAAACCAGCTCTTGTGTGTGCAGAAGGTGGGGTCTTTAAAATCCAACTACTGTCAGAGCTTCAGGAAAGAAAGCGGAATGAATGGAGAGACAAAAGTGGGCACGGAATCTCTTCTCTTCTTGTTTCATCAACGCAAACCCCCTCCGGAGTCCGCAGAGGTCTGGGTGCCTTCAGTCAGCCCAGTGCTGTCTGCACTGAGCAGGTATGGAGGATGCTTCTTCCGCAGAGAAGTCGACTTGCAGGCAAACCCCGCTGACGAACAGGGCCTTCTGTGTGGTCACAGTGTGACCAAGTGATTTTCCTTTAGTGGGTAGAGATTGTTCTAGTGGCTTTGGCGTCTCAAATTGAAAGCAACTTGCTTGAGCAGCAATCTGTTTGTTTAATCATTTGCCACACAGTATGCATAGCTGTCAGATGACAAAAATCCGTCTTACTCTGTCAGCCAAAACTGCTTTTTTGCAAATAACTATTTTTTATCTTGCTTAATCTTTGCAGAATTAAGTCCCCCTTGATATAAGATCTTTCTCTTTCTCAGGGTTCCTCAGATGAAATACACTGCAGCTTTACTGTTGAGTTTGTTCTTGTCTATCATTTATATTATTTTTGTTTCAAGGCACCAGGTCAAACTCTGTCCTCACTCACTCTCGTGCAACCACAGAGACTTCAGTGTGGCTGCAATCGAGGATGGAATCTGACCCATTGTGTTTGTTTTTAATCGGAATATGCATGACTTAATGTTGCCTTCTCCTTTATTTTAATCTCCCAGGGCAGTCTGAAGAATCAGATGTTGAATGTCAAGAGATTTCTCCCCCAGTGAAATATTCTAAATATGTCAGGAAAAATGTTTTGTCAATTCCAGCTTGTTGATTCACCCCAGCCAGCTGGCTGGGCAGGCTCAACCACTACACGCTGCCATACAAACTGGGAGGTCGGAGCTGGGCGCATGAAGGCAGGATGGTGGGGCCATGTGCTGGAGCGGATTGGATAGATTCCACGTATTGTAGTAGATGATGTGTTTGGTCTTCTGAGGGAAGGGGAGGTTGCACGCCAGCTGTCGCTCAGGACTTCATTTAACTGACTGAAGTAGAGAGAAGTTGGAGTTAAGGCTTATCCCGTCTTTTCACCATCCTTGACTAGATTCTGCCCTGCCCTTTCTACCAAAGGCATCAGAGTCGTGGTGCACCTCTGAAGCTAGCGGAGCTGGAGACTCTGCCTTGCCAATCTCCAGATCTATTAATACTCACTGAAGGGTTCCACACAGACAAGAAGCATCCTTGATCAAAATGAGCACTTCAGAAATTGCCTTTTGTGAAGATCTGATATATTTTTTAGCATTCTTGAAAATAAAAAGGACAATTGACTTTTTACATGGCTTACCATTAGAATTAAGGATAAATTGGCCTTTTTCTTTCCTTTACAAACCCGATCCAGATCCTGCAAATAATCTGGAAAGTTGTCATTTATCTCTGACGCACCAAGAAATTTCCCCCAAAAGGTGGATTTTCATTTTGTAGATCATGCGTATTACAATAGCAAAGGAAAGATGGCAATGGTGGCCACCATTGTGGCCATGTTAAGAACGTCCCCTTGGTTGGGGACGGCTTGGATAGAAACACAGTTTGAGAAACGACTAGTTTTTTGTTCACATGTGACTGTGTGGAAGAGGAGTATTGTGCTACTGGTGCCATGGGAGGGCACTGAGGTGTTTAACAAATCAGAAGAAAAGTGTGTGTCAAACCAACAAAAACAATCGTCTTCTGGAGGTGCAAGTTCTTCCCTTCGAAACCATGAATTTGTGAGCAGAAGCCTTCCGTGTTAATGAGATTTTTAATACTAGAGGATGTTTTATGAAAGTAAGGCATGACTGTTTCATTGAGGGTTACATTTTCATAGCACTTCAAGTGCTTAAATCTGCATATTGCCCTTGCCTTGGATCATAGCCCTAAAGACCAAAACAATACTATAGGTTCCTTAGTGCAAAATGAGGAGGGAAAACAACCAAAGCAAAGGAGCAGACACAGAAAGCAATACACAAAGAGACAAACGATACAAAGCAGAAACAGTCTTAGACATCAGAGGTCAACCCACAAAATACTGTGAGGGGTGAACATGTAAAAAAGAAAATTCTTCCAAGGAAAGTAGTCACAAAATGGTTTCTGAGAAAGCTGCAGGGCTCCCTCATATGGGCTCCTCATGCAACATGTACCCCTTGCTCTCCTGCATTTGGCTGTGGCACACAAATGACACAGAATAAGAAAGCAGTCATGAACCACCTTTTTTGTTGGGACCTGTTTATTGATAGAAATTTTAATTCAACTCTAATTTTAATGCAGACTTATTGTAGAAATTGAGAGGGTTCATTATAACTGAAAATATATGTAGCAAAAAAAAAGAGCACAACTTTGTTTTGACCTTACTTTGCTGACTGTTACTTCACTTAACAAGGGATACACCAAAATGCCTTACAGAATTAGAATCTACGAGGCAAACACATGGTCAGAATAACAGAAAAAGAGAGAGAGGGATACACTGAACCACGGATGTTGTCAGAAGTGAAACATGTTTCTTATTGCTAACCTATCCCATTTGCCACAATGTTCTATGTCCAGGAAAATAAACTTCAGTCAATATAATCAATGTTTTGATGTTTCCTCCTAAAATGTACACCCTGCCTTGTAGATCATTAATGGAAAGAAGTTTTAACAGCACCTGTTCTAGGCCATTGGAATAAATGTTGTATTTTGCGTATGCTTCTAAAAATCGCAGTGCAATATTAGCCCAATTAATTTCAGTGGTTCAAAAGCTACACCACCTGCCTTCTCACTGGATAACTGTTGCAGATTCTCAACTGCCCTCAAGTGGTCCCTGCTGATTTATGCTCAGGGTTATCACTGTCAGTGTGAACACTGTCAAAGACCTGAAAAGAATAAATGCTTTGATTCAGCATAGGAAACAATAGTGAGCAAACGGGGTGCTTAAGTTAGGCGTATTGATAAGTGTGATGTGATGTTCAAAAGTAAGCACCCTCCAGGAAGATCCTTATTTCTGCAAGCAAATAAGTTATATGGCTCATCCTCAGTGTAAATGAGAGACCTCTTCCAGCTCTTTCCTTTCACATCCGCACGACGATTTTTATATGGCTCGACATGTTGCCAGTTTCCCCTAATCTGACCTAAGCTTGCTATGTCCTAGTCTGTACTTTTTGTGTGAGACTTATACCAGTCTCATCCAAGACTAACCTCCCAAAGTCCATGTCAAAGCTAGGCATGGACTGTCAGAAAGACTCCGAAAGGCGAGTCCCCTCCGGGTGCCCAGGGCTTGGAGCACATCCCAACGGCAGGCCCTGCCCCTAGTCACTTCTCGCTGGCTGGCCTTTACTCAGGAAAGCTTCAGTCCTCGGGACTGAAACAAAACATCCTTGAGGAACTTATGAATAAGTCCATTTGCTTCCTGCCTCAAACACTTCTAAAACATTAACCTGAAGCGTAAACGTTTCTGCCTTTCATTTCCTTGGGGATGACAGGAGAGAGAGACTGAGACTGATTGCAAAAGCTGTAGTGCTTGTCTGAAGTTTTTAGCTTGACTCTGGTCAGGCCCCAGGTGACCAGCTAATGAAAATAATTCAAACTTTACCAAAACAAGAGCCATTTATAATGTGGAAATTCTAGACAGACAGCTCCACAAAACCCTGGGAACAAACAGGGAGATAAATCTTTGCAAGAAAAAACACCCTTACCTCACTACTCACAAGGTCAATTCTAAATAACATCGTGGGGCACAGCCCCCACATGTGGCAGAAATTTAGTTAGTATTAGCTTTTTAAATACATCCATACCTGTGCGCTTATTCCCCTGGAGTCATGAGGTATGAGGAAACATTTGGCTTCAGAAATATTAGAAAGGCTCTTGAAACACATGCCTTTTAAATAGATGGACTTTGGGATTATTCTTAAGAAGAGTTCCTATAACTGCAAATGAAGGAAGAAGAAATGAACCGTGGAAAACGGGTATAAAAGCCCTGATTTCAAATAAACACAACACAGCCGTGAAACAAGACACGGAAAAATACGAGGAACACGCGTGAAGGAGGAAATCAGCTGGGGCTCTCCAGTAACAAAACTGGAAGCTTTCAGTTGTCAAAAACCTCCCAGAAAGAAGGGAAAGGAGGATGCCTTCCGTGCCGCGGCACACAGGCTGCGCAAGCCTGGAGCAAGCCAGCACCAGGGAAGCACAGCTGGAGGGAACGCGTGTCAGGGAGCCGCAGCATCCCCAGGAGAGCGTGCCTTGGGTTTCCTTGGCCCCAGGCGGCGGAGCCCAGCCCTGCCCTCCATCCCGTGCCCCAGCCCCTGCGCTCGGAGGAGCTCCCCGTCGGCAGAGCCAGGCCATGGGACGGGCTTGGCGTTGGCAGGGACCTCCCAGCCAAAAAGTCTGCAGTTATGAGGGAAGTAGACGTCAACTCTTGCAGGCTCGGGACCGTCCCCGGGGCGTGCCTGAAGACCAGGCAATGGGGGGCAACTGGGAATCAGTCCCCAAACTGTTCTGTGAGACCATCCCAGCCGCTGCACAAAATGGTGTGAAGGCTCTTCTCTCCAGTTAAGTCTACTTAAAAGCCTTATTTAAGTTTTTATAATGTAGGGATTTCAACTACATTAGAACGAAGTGCTTTTAACGTGAGTTTTGAAAATAAAGAGTCTTTAGATGTACATACTACGGAGCTGATAATCCTTGCTTTATATTAACTTCATGTACATAAAAAAATATATAAAACATTTCTATGTGTATATATATGTGTTTTCATCTTGCCATTTATTAATACTTGTTTTTTAATAGCTGTATTCTGAGCATTTGCCAAGAAGTCTGCAGACACCCAAACTGCATTTCTACTTCCTGTGGAAAAACAATAATTGGAAAATTGGCTTTTTAGCAATTACTGCCTTCTGAGGCATCTTAGATGTGTCCTAATAAAAAAAAGCTTGTAAAACTTATTAAATGAGTTACATTGAATCATATCCTAATCCCACATACTAAACTAAATAATTTTATCTCAGTGTTTAGTTCCAACGAAAAAGAGTATTTCCCATGCTTGCTGCTTTATAGGGTTAGAGTTGAGCAAAAGTCCTCCCTTACTATGTATCTGTTATCTGGCTGAACAGCATGTGTTGTACTGTAGGACACTGTATTAAAGTTATGGAGAGGAGCATTTTAAAGGTATTTATTATTTCTGAAATAATTGAAAGAGAAAAATATTATATGGAGTCTCAAAATATCCATATTAAAGAATACCCTCAGGATATGGTTGCTTCCCTCAAGTTCTCACTGCAAGAAGAAAATTATTTCTGAAAGTGATGGAGAATTCTCAGTGTGGTTAAAATTCCTAAATGCTGATTGCTACATCACGTCGTGTGGTGATGTACAAAAGTAGAACAGTGCATTACTGCCTACCCCATCACTTGAAAACAGTTTTCAAAACATGTATGAAATTACTGATGGAAGTCAGATCTATGCTTTTGTTTCCAGGTGTCCAACATTATTTTGATGAGACTCATTTCAGTACATTACTGAAACTGTCATGAATTAGCAAAATGAAATGAAAATAGAAGTAAAACCCTTGAGAGTGTCTAACAGTGTAATTCTGCTGCTTTCTAGCTTCCCTGAGCACAGCTGTCAAGAAGACATCACAAGCATAGGAATTCAGGAAAAACACTCAAAGGCTTTTGGTGTCTGTGCCTGAGGGAAGAAATGTGTTAAACTAAAAAAAAAAAATTGTTAAACTGGCCAAAAGAGTTTGGAGAAAATTTTGTCAGTCTGTCACTTTTTCAGTATAAGAGGTCTCATGTCTAAATTGCAAGATAACACATTATACTTTCGTTCTTTACTTAGTACCAATCATCTTGGGCTGTATAATTTTTGTGATGAAAATTTGTATGAACTATAAAAAAAGAAAAAATTATCCATGAAGACTTATAGTTGAATACGTACTTCTAGGCCCCAAACTGGAAAATGATGGCAGAATCAGCATCATAAGTTGCAGCGTTCACTAGCAGTGCCTACTAACAGACCTTCAGGTTTCGGGTGTGAACTCCCATGACCCCAGCTTTGTACCCCCCAAACTGGCATCCTTGACAGGATTTTCCTGCAGGCAAAGGTGCTGGCGCTGCAGTGATGGGGGGTGGGGGTTACATCCTTCCCTTCCCTCCAGGAAGATGTCCACCAGCTCAGGACCTCTCTGGGAGGCTGGTGGGAGCTGTTGCCTCTCCAAGGGAAGCCCCTGCCCTGGGGCGACCACGTCCTCTCCCACATGGCTACAGCTGCCACCCGTGGCTAAGTGGGTGACCCCACAGCTTCCCTGAAAAAACGTGTAGGTAATCTTCATGGTCTGAGTGGGGCAAAGTGAAGGGAAACACCCTTTTTCTGCTAGTCTACAAGCACTTCAGTCTTACCCAAAACATGTCTCCAGGGAAGCTTGGAGAGCCCTTCCTCACCCATCCCTGACAGTGGCTCCAGATGCCTCCAGGGTATCCCATTACAAGCTTATCAGGTCCTTTTGACAAGCAGATTGTCAGCTTTGCAATGATGAGCTGAAGTCATCTGAAAACATTATGCTCTAACTTCGTGTTATTTTCTGAACAACCCTGCTACAGAAGTAAATCAACAGAGGCTAGAGTGAGTCTTCCAGTGACACAACAATTTGATAACTAGCTCAACAATTGTACAAAGAATTAACATTCCCTTAAAGAGTGTCTCCATACCCTTGAGACCCATTAGCCTGGTATCCAAATTACAAGAAGATCACACAATAGCAAGAAAAGGAAAAATTTGTGTCTGTTCGTCTACTCTATTTATATCTTTTTCCTAATAAATCTCTTGAGAAAGAAGAAACATTTGCAGGGAAATTTTTATGGACAAGCTAAAGGATAACAATTATTTTTTAAATGACTTGTGAATAATTTCCAGAAAACCAGCCTTTTTACAGACAAGTTGTTGAAAGAAGAAGGGGGCCAGATAGATAGGAACTGCATAAAGCATTCAATTCATCAGGACTGAGTCACTCAGTTGCAGTCTGAAGTGAAAATTAAGGTACAGAAAGATATATTCAAATAACATTTAATGTTTGGCTTCATTTCAGATGAACAAGCATGCTGCAGTTGAGTCAAGCTGAAAGTTTTCCCTGTTCCCATGCACTGTAGGTTTTAAAGAATGAGCGCCTTGGCATTTTGTATAGGTCAAGCTAAGTGGTATCATAGGTTAAGTTCTGGCATTCAATCTAAACGCCCTCATGTTTGGGCTTTACAGCCAAGTTTTGAACATTACTTGAAAAATTGTTTACATCTGAACAAGGAGTGATTGCTGCACAAGCCCCCTCCAAGAGTCTTCCCCTCTCTTCTCTGCTTTCCTGAGTCAGAGAAATGCCATTCCAAAGCAGCAAGAAAACCATTAGGCATTCTCTGCACTTGGAAGGGATGCTGACTTCTTAAGAAGTTTGGGCTGAAATGTTGCATGTCATGAAATATTTTGATTAAAAAAATTAGTTACTGGTAGAGCAGTTAGACTGACATATGCGGACTGACTGGGAAATAGGGTCCTCGCTGTTCATTGTGAAATCCATCTTCTAAGGTTTTTTCTTTAACTGTTGTAGCAAAGGCTTATCATTCTTATTAACTCTGTGTGACTCAGAGTTTGCATTAATCACCTCCTAGGAAAGCAACTGCTTTCAGTCGCGTGGGTTGTGTGTCTCAGCTTTCCCTGCTCAGTGTGCTCGGGTAGTCTCCAGCGTTGTTTATGTTTGCCACAGCTTAATCACTTAGGAGATCTCCAGTAGTGATATTGTTCAGACCAAGATGATCCAATCTCATCAGCTAGGCATTTATATACAGTGCCTTGGTTTTGGAATTTAATGCAGGCTTCAATTGAACAAGACCGAGGAAAACTCTTCAAGAGAAAGTTAACAAGCAGAAAGCATAAACTGAACCGAGTCAGATTTCGTGAGTAACACTAGATGTAGCGGGTGTGCACAAAAACTTTCTTCTGGCTTTAGAGATTTCAAAGCCTTTCAAGATATCCCCTATTCTTATAAGGAACAATTCTGCTACTTGCCGATATTCCCTCCCAGCACCGCGAGGAACAGTCTACACACTCTCGCTGCTTGAGCAAACAAAAGACTTCCCTGACTGAGCCACGCTACAAGACCTGGCGTTAACATGTTTAATCCCTTACTTGCTTTTCAGCTGGGATAGAGAATCTGCCCTCATCACTGCCATCAGCAGATGTATCTCGTGTGTACTCAGAGTGCGGGGCTGAATCCTGTTTGTGCCACTCGTATAAAACAAACCGGAGCTCTGATGGGGACAAGGGGCATATGGGCACATATACTCTATCGGTACCTCTTTCTCTCCCACTTCATCTCTCTGGAGGGCTGGGCAACTAGTTTTGGTTGTTCACCAGCAATTAGCGGGGGGAAAAAGAATCTCTGGTCAAACCAAAAGTGAAACTTTTTCATGCCAGTAAGACAAGGAAATTTAATTTCTAAATAAGCCAAAGATATTTGAATTAGATTTCAGGCACTCTTGAGGAAAAGGAGAAGGAATACAGAAATAAGAGGTTAGAAGATCTCAGCACTGCTCATTAAGAGAAGAATGATCCGCTGATAATCTAAGGCCCACTGGTTAAAGCACTTGTCTGCAATACTGGAAACACGTGTTCCTCCCACCACCTGCCCAGAAGCAGGAATGTAACCTACTGGAGTGAGCATCCTCACCACCAGGCTGTAGGGCCCCTGTCACTTTATACCTATGGCCAAAGAACATTTTTTCTCCCTTTGGAAGCTGTTCAAATATATGAAAGCTAAAGCAACTCTATTTCTAAATGAGCACTACCACAGACAGGCTTACTGTGTTTTGCATTCATCCATTTTCTAAATTCATCTTTGTTTTCCAGAACATCCTTGGGCAGACAAGCCATTAATACCATATTTAAGATCTTTCTAATTTCTCCCTTTTTAATCAACTGGTATAGAAACCTATTGCTCTTTCATATTTCTAAAATATCTGATAAATTAGAATGTTCTACTTTAATCACAACTGCATCGCACATGCATTGGTAATCTTTTGCCTCAGCTACTCCAACCTCTGCCATTTTGACCTTTGCATCTCATCGTGCTTCCCTCTGGTGTATACATAATGCTGCTAAATCCAATTTACTCTCATACAAATCAAGCCCTTGTCAATTCTTGTTTTCAAACACCTCCAGCAGATTCTGGCAAATTCCTATGTCACATGTGAGTTTCTTATCAAAAACTTCTTCACGTTTTCTGATTCTCAGGCCGATGCAATACCTGACTCATCCATACTTAAACATTCCTTTTGTTTTCTTTTCTGGCTTTGCTATTTTTCCTATAAAAGCCTTGTCTTTTTGCTTTTTCTTTCGGGTTAAATGTCTACATTTTCTTCATTCCAGCCCTTCCTTCCAAAGAGTTTCTCGCAGTAAGCCCTTCACCAGTGTTCAGCCAAAGCTTTCACTGTCTGATAGACTTAGACTACATTATCTATGTTTTATAGACAAACACTAAATACATTGTAAGCACCAGTAAATTATACTTACCAATCTGCTTGTGGAAAATAAGCTTGAGAGGAGTCAGCCTAAACTACACCTTTGACATTTATGATGAAAAAAACAGAAATAAAATTTTCACCTCAGCCACAGGAACGGCATCAGAGATGACTAGAGAGAGGGACCGCGTGTGCGTGTCTTTCTGGCTCAAAGTCTGATCTTTCCCCATTTCAGTCAATGGAAGCTTCACCATTAGCCTCAATGTGCCCAAGACCAAGCCTGTAAAGGGGCTACAGCAAAGACAAATTGAGCTCTCAGATCCTGAAAGCCAGCAATGCAAAATACAAAGCAGGATCCAGGTACATAAGTTCAAATAAAGAGCTTAAGTATGCAGGGAGCTTCCTCTAGCAAAATGTGAAACATCTAATTCCTAAAGCAGAAATTATTGTTCCTGAGTTGAACTAGTTAAAAAAATACTGTTTCTATAGCAGTATTGATTCCTCTGGAAGTTTGCAAATAATAGTTTGAATACATTTGTCTGGATAAAATTATGTGCTATCAGTTCCTAAAAATCCCACCAACTATAGATTATGAACAGCCTTGCTTAGCTTGTAAACCCAGTAAGTTTTACTTGATTTAGACCAGCTTAGTTGTCTTCCTTCCAGCCTCACTTGTTCTTTCAGGCCCCATTGAAATGAATGAGTTTCTGCTATTTACAAGAGAGGAGAAGGAGTTAACGTACATAATTGTGGTTCCTACTTCAGTATGTCTCGGTGCCAAATCAGTTCCCAAGGTAGTTTGAGCTACGAAGGAGCCTTGAACCTTGCCTGCAGCTGCCCTTTGGAGAAGGCTGCCAAAGTAAGGCTGGCTGCAGGCACTGTAAATGCTGTCCTGCACAGCCAAGGCTTGGAGAGGAGAAGGCAACTCAGAGATTGTCCCTTGGCAAATCCCCAGCATCTGTAAAGGATGGCATGGCTTGTTTACACACACAGGAGAACATAAAGGAACTGCAACAATGCACAGGAAAGACAGGAGGTCATAAAAATATAGGAGGGGACATGGCAGCAGGTGGAAAAGAAGTACATTGTTTTTCCACCGAAGGTGCAAGATGAACTAATCTGGTGGAATGGTTGAGATGCGATAGGACTGACACTAGGGCTCAGGTTTTCAGAAGAGCATCTATATACTCTCACATCTAATACTCAGTTGCCCAGAAGAGGATATTGCACAATGCCATTGCACATCCAGTCCTGGGGAAGACTGGTTCAGGTCAAACATGCCACTGGAAACATTTTTAAATGGGTCTAAATATTTCTATATAGGTTTTATACATTATTGATCATGGTTTCTTGAATATTTTTATAAGAGTTTTTGCGATGTTGACAGTGGCTCTTTGAGTGTTTTCATATCTGCTTTGAGTGCATTTGATGGGAAATACTGAAACATATAGAGACCTCATTTAAACATAACCCACTCCTTGGAAAGAGGAAGATGTGGCCTGCATTGAGGTTAATGAACTGGCAGAGAAATCGCTACGACCAAGTTTTAACCCATTTATTTTTTAGTGAAGATTATGCCCCTAAAGGCTGACTATGGAGAAATTCCCACATCTCCCATTAAAATGTTCCCACCTACTGCTTTTCAACAGAAAGAATGCCAGAAAGGCCTTTTAGGCCAAAGAGTTCAGTCATGTTATTTCTACCATCCCAACTAAAAATGCCTCCTTGCACTATTGCAGCTAGAAATATTGCCACATTATTTGTTGTTGAGCTTCTTCCAATAGAAATACCACAAGAATGCCTTTTCTTTGGGGTGTTTAGACTATGAAATTCTTACAAATTTTATATATCAACATAGCTCAAATTGGTACCGAGTATTTTTCTTTTTTAACATTAGCAGTGTTTTGCAGCATGTCCTCCCTTTCCATTTTGAGAACACATCATCAGATTAGAGTTCCTGCTGGGAAGAAACTGTCACCAGAATTCTTACTTGGTAAAAGATGAAGAAAATATAAATTATCAAAAAATTTATACAACCTCATCTTTGCTTTAAAAGTAAGTAAAGATCCTATCTTTCCTAGAGCTGGTGTATTTAAGCAAGATAGACAGTCAAATGGATATCTTTCTGGATGATTTATTTGAATACATAGTTATATAGGTCTTGCAAATTCTGTTACCACAGTGGGGACTGGTAGGAAAGTCACTTCCATTTTTTAATAGCTTCATTTAGGATCTCTTCTAATTCAGAAATATTTGGTTATGTGAATGAACAGATGTGTCCTTCATGTCTCTTTTTCAGTGTACTTCTTTGAAAGATCCGAAGGCTGGCTTGAAAGGTCAAAGCTGGGAATGAAAACCTCTGAAATTCTGTTTCTTTGGTGACACAGCTGTTGGAGAGCAATTGAATCAAAAGGGAGGTGTCCTCTCTACATCCATCATCACTTTCAAAAGGTCCTCTGCAAAAAAATGACCTTGGAGGCTCCAAAATTTGGAGGGGAGCTAGCTAAAGTGAGAAAGCTTACAAACAAATATACAGAGAGTCACCCTGTGAGAATTCAAGCCCGCAGCAATTTCTGTGGGCAAGATGCATATCAAGGTTGTGTCACCTTGTGTGTATTGTCAGCATGCACTCTCAGAGGCTCTCTCAGAGGTAAGGCTTGCCAAAAGTTGGTTGGAGGAGCAATATTGATAGTTTGTGATGAAGCTGGATGCTGGATTCCCTCCAGTTTGGGAAAGTTTTGGTTCAGTTGGGAAGCATCTGCCTTACGCTGCTTACCACTGGCTCCCCACCTTCCCAGCATTGTGTTCAAATCTAAATCCTGAATGAATATTATGGCTTGAAGCCTCCTCTAGGTAGCAAAGGTGATAACTATCATTGCTTTGACTTCTAGGGGTGAAAAAACTGACCCATAAAGATGAAGAAACAATTTCTGTAGTTCATTAAATACATTTCCATTTTGTGTCCAACACTACAAAAGCTCATCTTAGCACCGTCTTTGGTTTCTTTTCAGTTCCCTTGAGTTGCTCACTCAAATAACGCAGTTCTGCAGCATCTCAGGACAGCAGCCCAGGAAGGCTGAGGCTCACGAGGGAACTGTCAGGCTTGGTAACTGCACCACAGGTTTCCAGAGAATGATGTTTCAACAGACTTCAGAAGAAGAGGGATGACTGCTACCACTCTCAGCATTTGAAGACAGTTCCCAGGCTGAGCACCAGAATGGGCTCTGGGTTGGTACCGAGAAATGCGGACGTCACGCAGAGCCTCTCTCTCCTCTGACTCACGCTGCTTTTATAGTGGCGTGGCCCCGCTGAGCAGCCAGCACGTCGGCGTGGACATAGAGGACATTGGAAATGGGCCCGCAGAGTAACCACAGAAGCAAGCAACATCTAGGTAGGCCCCTTTGCTCCAGCCTAAAATGTGGTGGTTGGTTCCCCCCCCCCCCCCCAAACTATTTGGCACTCCCCCGAGCTGTTGAGTAACTGGGTTAGAATTTTTTGTTTGTTTGCTTTAAACAAAATAGGATTGTTATTGTGCAATAGCATTGTTCTGGGATGCAGACAGCTTTAGCAGGCTGTCTGCAGCTTTGTATTTATAAAGTATCTGTGCTTTTAAAACAAAGGTCAGTGGTCATGCTATCAGGTCATTCCTGTATCTGTGTCACTGTGGGATCAGAGCCTGCTGATAATTGGGCCACCGACTCCCCCACGCTCCCACAAGCAGCTTCGGTGCAGCCATCTGCAGGGCTGCAGGGTTCCTGCAGGTGAGCTGGAGTCCTCCCACCCTGCCCCAGCCACCCTGCAGATCAAGGTTCTCTTTCCCAGGTGTTCCCTGTCCAGACAGGCAGCGGAGCTTGATTTAGTGCCGCTAGTAATCAGCACCTTGAGATGAATTAAAAGCAGGACTGTAAATCTTGACATGCTCTTTCATCCGTGACTTTTTGGTTCTTAACATCAAAATAGATTGACATTCCTCTACCACATGGCAGGGTTGGGTCTTGTTTTACTGAGAAATTGAAGACTGCAGCCACTGTGCTCATGCTGTAACGATATAGCGTGTGGGAAGAGGCTGAGTGACGTGTTGAATAGAGTACTGGCTTTGTTCCTCTGGGATCCAGGTTTTCAGTCGAATCTCAAGTCCTGTGTTAAATGAGTAGTCTCTGCTCCACTCCTGGGGGAACAGCAGTCTGTGTTAGAAAACCGCGGTGCACAATTCAGCAGACTCAGTAGCTGAAAGCCAGGAACCAGATTCTCAGAGAAAGTTAAATGTCTTCTTCCTCCGGGACAGAGGATCCCTTCTGCTCCTCCGGGCTCAGGTCAGAAGCTGCCTGATGGGCATCTTGTCCATGGCGAAGCCAAGGACACTACTGCCAGAGCTAGCCTTAACCACAAAACGTGGAGACAAGCCTCTGACTGATGCTGTCTTGTAACAGTAATGTAATTCTCCAGCGTGAATCTGCTAAAACTCCTCCTAGGCAGCACTGATGGTATTAGTCACAAAGGAAATGAGGAATCCTTTGGTCCAAAAAAGCCTTTATACTGTCCCCCTTAAAAGCTGTTGGCCATGCAAGCCCTGGAGTGGCTTGTACTCTTGAGTTCAGCTAAAAAAAATCCCAGACAGATACAGCTGTAGTGCCCTGTGAATTTCAAACAGATCTTGTTTTTACGAAGGGAAATTATCCCATAACTGGTAACAGAATCTGGTGATCAATTTGTCTATTCGTTTTAATTGGACAGAATTCCAGGAAAAAGACTTTGGAGCCACACGTCTGCCCAGGACCCTGACACCAACATGAGCTTTATGATGAGACTACGAATGATCGAGTGACCTAGATGAAAAGAGAGAGGAGTCTCAAGACTGGATACTGGAGCCAAGCTCCTGGGAAGAGCAACCGTCTTCAGCATAGCGTGCTAGTTGGAGGCTACCTCAGCCCACAACACTAACCCTTCAAGATACAATCACCCAGTATGGCATGGAAATTATGGAACAGAATAATAAGCAGGGAAATGGTAAGACAAAAGCTTTCATTAACAGGTGAGATGAATAGTAAAAAGGCTGTTTGGATCATATGAGCTGTATCCAATGCTCACTGATGCTGATGTAGTATTACAAACATGGAAAGATTTTTGTTGATTTAAGAACCGCTAAGGAATGGTCCATAGTCTGATCTTGCTCTTTAACTATGAAGTATTCCACCAATGTCAATAGAATTACTCAGCCTTTATGAAAATCTGAATCTAGCCCAATGTTGTACGGATGCCGACGTTTCAGCACATTATTCTTAACAGTAAGCCAGATCCCACAACACACGGTGTCTGCTGATCAGTGGGAAGCCAGGCTCTACCATTTGCTCTTCTGGGAAAAGGCTGTAAGAAACAAGAGGCACACACACAATGCAAGGGCTGCAGCAGGAATACAGAGGTTCGTGTGCATGCTACAAGGCAGTGCTATGCAGAGATCAGGGTGGACAAAGAGTAGCGAGATTATACTGCGCAAGGGTGGCGATGGTGTTCTGACACGGCGACCCAGCTTCCAGGCCCAAGTCAGTGTCTCTGCTGCCCTGGGTAGATGTGCCGGTTTGTCTGGAGGCTCCTTGCGCAGGAATCCTTACACAGCCCTGGGCTGCCTCATACAGACATACCTGAGAAGGCTCTGTTTCTGTGAGGGGAAGATAAACGAAAGGTGTGCTTACATTGAAACAGCTGTGAGTCTGGGTGACTTGATAAGAGCTGCACGGAGCCAACTGTGTACCAAACAGTTGTATAAAATTCTGTGGTGTACCAGAAGGCAGCGGTCTCCTCTTTCCTTGCAATCAATGAGACATGCCAGACAATAGCATCTCTGGCACCATCATATCCATTCTCTCCTTCTTTCCTTCAGCTTCTCCTTTCCCATCTCTCTCTCTGATGACCTGCCTTGAAGCTTCACTGCAGTCCTCCAGGTCTCACCACTCAACAACACCAGCACCCTGCCACCTGAAATGACTGCGCTCAAAGCTGTAATTCCCTATTATTCTTCATTGTATACATTAGAGAGAACTGTCCCAATTAATAATGCTTTAGATTAAAACTTATCTGGGCTTTCAGCCACTTAAGAGTTGTCAAGCGTTGTACTTACAGTCATAAGTAAGTCATAAGTAAGGCCAAGCTGGAGTGTGAACAATTGCTTTTTTTCTCCAGAACACTCATTCATTATTAATCTCTCAGCTAAAAGTGTGATGACTGGAGTGTTACTTCAGGGAGACTGATAAGAGTGCTATGCCGTAGGGTAGGGGGGGCAGTATCTTAGAGCTATTTGTTTTAGATAAGCAATTAGGCCAACGTTACCAAGCTTGTGTGGAGGAAAAAAAAAAAAAAAAGGCATTTAATTCAGATCCTTACTTAGGCACTTCAGTGGATTAGCAGGAACATGAAGGCTAATTTAGTTGTAGGCTCCTCTGTGTATGTGACCAGGTTTGGAAATGTTTGACTTCATTTTCCATAAGATAAACCAAACTGAAAATTACCTAATACTAAATATATAGGAAAGAAGAGAAACTGTTTTGGAAACAGGGTGATGTAACAGAGCAAATGTACGTAGTTATCAGCTGCTGCTGAAGAAGGTGCACACCTGCAGCATCCTGGAAATCATATCAGCAGTGCTTGAACAAAAAGCCAGAGAGTCCTGTGTTTAAGATAATAATTACAGGGAAAACTGGATGGGCAGCATGCTGTGGTCCTAATTGCATCTAAATACAAAGCTGAATGTTTTAAAGCCGGTCTTTAAATCAAAGCATATTCCCCTTTCATTACTGGACCTTCAAGGCAGAGTGAATTCATAGCAAATTCTAAGGCTTTAAAGTCCTTTCCCATACATTAAATCATCAAAGCCTTTTCTGCATGTATTTTGGACTGGCTTATGGCCAATTGGGGGAGACTTGACCATTTTCACTCTCTCTGCTTTGTGTTCCCATAGCAAAAGAAAGCATCTTGGGTAGGAACCAATCTACTTACTGACTGTTAAATCCACACTACTTGTGTTTGTCTGAGCAGTGGAGAACACAAATCCCCATTATCTCAGGACTGAGATCCCTTTTAAGACTCAAATCACCACTGACAGGCAGAACCAGAGACAAGCTCTGTCCCTACACTTAGCAATCTAAGCCCAAACTACCAGAAAATCCAGGCCTCACCAAAAAAACCTTTCCTTAAATAACTACCTCTCTCCCCCAAAGAAAAACACCTCTGAACTTCATCTTGCATTTCCACAGATCTCCTAGCATGGGAAAAGAGGTGGGAATTCCACAGCCGACAGTCTCCTCATGGAGATGGACCACCATGAAGGTGCCTCACTGATCTCTCCACGGCAAACATTGCAGCCGCCGTGGCACCAACACCTTACCTCAAGCAAGGGGACGCAAGACACTCTTTATCAGGTGGGAAAGGACAAAGTTTGCATCCTTCCGATTCCCACAGGCAGGCTTGGAGGAGGATGAAGCCCTCATATCGTATACTGAAAAGCGGGGTTCTCCTATTTCTGTGTGTGATGCATTCATTACATACATACTGCTCTGCCAAGCTGCCTTTAACGTGACATTTGTCTGGCACTACATGCCATCCAGAAAACTAGGTGGATGGTCTTTAACTGAACAGGAAAAGCTGCTAGGCAGAAAAAAAGAACAAATTCTGCGAAGAAAACATAAAGCAGCTGCCTACAAGGCAAATACAAAAGTTTAACAAGTGATACAGGTTTTGTATCAGTTGCAGTTTTATATAAACTCCAAGTGTAGCCCTTATGTAGTGCTCACAGTAGAAGCTTACACAATGTCGTAGGCAACTGAGTTGTGCCTGGCTTATTGTATAAAATTTTGCAGCTGCAAGTTGCTTTCTACTGCCTCAACATAAGTGAAGGACAATTATTTCTATCAACAGCAGCCTCGATAGGAAAAGAGAAATCCATCTGGTTTCTGAAGCAAAACAGGAGTAACTAATGGCAGACGCTCCAGCCTAGGGAGAAAATAATTTTTTACCACCTTCCACATCCTTAGTATTGGTGGTCCAATCTCCACTAGACCCTGATTCAGCTGCAATGAGTAAAAGAACAACAGACAACTGGCACGTATTACATACAGAAAATACAGCAATCCATGACTTTAGGAATCAAATTGCAGCAAGATGACATTGCAAGCACAGGGTTAAACACCTGCTGCAAATTGTCCTGCCCTCCTAATTACTGAACTAAAATGGAGCACTGAGGAATCCAAAGGTATTGACTGCAAGTGACTAACAGCAGGCAGGGTTTTTTCTTTACCTCTGTGTCTAGCCAAAGCCATCCTTTAGCACTGGAGAGAAAACCACCCATCTTACAAAAAAGTTCCAGGATGTTCCAGGTTTTGTTGGAGTCAAAGTGAATGGGAAACTTTGTGATAGCTGAAAAATGACAGAGGTAAAGGATACCCTTTGGATATAGCCAATTCCCCCAAGCTAAGGCACAGGTAGGGGATCTCAGATGTTCTTTCTTTGCATTAGGCAGATAAGCCTTAACATGGGCCTGCCCCATCCTCCTGGATCTCCTAGGCACAGCCCACAGAGCCAGTTTCTCCTTATTCCCTTTGTTAAAAGGGTTTTTGCCCAGACTGTGCAATTGTCCATAGGCTGCGTTCTGCAGTCCAAGCTTCTGGCAAAAATAATTCATGGAGAGCTAACAGCAGAGATATCTAGGATGTAGCAGAAGGACACATGACAGGGTGGATTCATCAATGAATTTTTTCCTCATCTTTTTACCAGCTCTGTCCTTAGGAAACAATAGGGCCCTATTGCACTCAGTGGCAAAACTTGCACTACTTTTAGTCACTTGAACCCAGACAGTCTTTGTGTTCACAGCTGAAGAAAAGAGACCGTACCCAGCTGCTCAGCGAGGGAATAGCGTGCGTGGAAGAGAAGGAAAAGCAAAAGGGAAAGCACCATGTGCCTGTTGGCCTCCCCCTCCTCCCACCTCGCCTCTCGTGCATCCCCCAAGGTCAGGCACAATCTGTCCCTTTGTATCCAGGAAAGAAATAGGACGCAAAGTGTTAGGAATTTCCTAAAACTGTCTCGAATCATGTGCTGTTTAAGTAACTGTCATTTCGCTGCCTGGTTCATTGACACTTGGGTCTTAAATGGTGCTTGTGGAGGAGTAATATTTTCAGCTCTGAAGGGGTAAAGAAAACAGTCTTACAAAACCAAAGCCTTTGAACAGTGATACGCCGAGGAGGAATATGTTGATATGCTTATTTCATGTAAAGCCTGCATTCTCTTTGCATGAAATCAACAAGACGTTAAAATAAGTATTTCACCAAAGTGTAGCATGTAGGAGAAGTCTATTTTCATAGAAGGAAAAAAAGTTAGAACAGATGGTTGAAAGAAAAATTAGTTTAAAGACATCAGAAACAGCTGAATAAACTTTCAGTAGTCCAAGAGAAAAAGAGACTCAATCTTCTGGTTTATTCTTATTTTCCTATTTACATTCTTTAAAGGCACTGGAAATGGCGTTCAACTTTTCTAGTACCTTGGCCTTTTTCATTTATTAAGGTTTTTGGGTATGGATCATAATGTTTAAGGTCATGGGGAAGAACACTGTTAAAACAGCATTAGATCTAGTGTTGCTCTCCTTACGTTAATTTTAAAGTCATAAACTAACAGGCACTCAAGACTTTAGAGCTGTTATTAGTCCACACCTCATGAGCACACCATAACAGAGATGGGATTAAAAATCAGGTTCATCTATTAAAAATAAATAAATAAATAAATAAATAAATTCTCACTCATGACTTTCCTTTGACGGGTTCTGCTGTATGTTGTAGCATGCAAATGTATGGCTGTGGGAGAGCTCATTGCCAGCTTCCCTTGATATGTGCAGTGCCCGTGGAAGAAACTTTGCTCAGGTTGATGAACTGCCTGAGGAATTAGGCACTGTTTGGAATTTTTTCTGGTCTAACACCACCTTTTAGATTTAAATAGTGAAGAAGGAGGGTGCTGAAAACAGCCTTTTACATGTTAAATGATAATTTCTGCTTCCAGGTATGCCAGAGACATTAGACAAGCAGCCCTTTTTAATGATACTAGATCCTATCTGTATCAGTCCTGATCTGGATTAAGAACTAAAGAGAGTGTTGGAATAAGACATAGTCTAAAAAGTTATTAGAAATGAGGCAGACCTAAAATTAGATATCGTTATTATTTTTTTTCTGTGAGGAAAACTTTTTTAAATCTCAATTTGCATGTGAATCCTTAATAATTATATCTATGTAGTAAAATACTAAATGTTTTTTCTGATACATACAGTGAATTATCTAATGCTGGGTCAGGAAATTGAAGAATATTTTTTATAAATAATGTATATATTAAATTTGATTGAATGTAAGGCAGCAGTTTGGTAATCCTAAAGTAATTTTATGATTGAAGAGGTCTGAGTCCCAGAGATACTGGGACTGTTTTCAGTAACAGCAATGAAACAGAATACTCTTTATTATAACAAAATTATTATTATTTTCAAACAAAATTATCCTCATGATAAAATATATGTAACAGGTAGCTAGAAACAAATCTTGGTTCTCTCATGTCAAATAGCAGGCATAATAGTAGACAGAAATAGTTTGGTCTGAAAGTGTTAAGATTGTTGGCATATGTGAGTAGGTTGAGTCTTGCTGCCACTCAAGAACACCAAGTTATAGACAAAACAATATTTTTTTTTTATCCTTAGATTTAAAATGAGAAAATGTAAGGTAAAATTTTCATTTCTCATACAAGTCCTCAGGTTTTCCTGGTGGCAGAGCAATATAGCTCCAGGATAAAAACTATAATAAAGTTGTATTTAATGACTGAGGCCGGAAACATGTTCTTCCTACCTTTTTATGAGAAGTTGTCTTTTCCACCAAAACAAAGATTGCTAGAAAAAAATCTTATTTTTTTAATTAATATATAAACTCCTCTATAGGTAACTAAAAATCAAAGCAAACCCAAGGAAAATCAATAACCTACAGTAACACCTGAGCAAACAATAAAATATGGTTAATTTTTTTGTTGTTCTTTCACCAGGATGTCAAATTATTTCCAACTGAAATTTAACAAAACTAATTTATTCAGCATTTCCTATGAAAGCTAGTTATGTCGTGTCATATCTAATTTTGATCTTTCATGAAAAAATGTGAACATTTTGAGCAGCTTTATTTTTAGCCTATAACATGAGTATATTTTGTCTACTTCCCTTCATAATTCCTAAGAAAGCACACTTATCTTGACTATGGTTTTAGCCTACTAATTTTTAGACCAGTATAGGACCTTTTTCTGTTCAATAATAAAATGGAGCCAAAGCTGCTTTTATAACCTGTGTTTAAGAAGAAAGATAAGTCATTTCATAATAAACTTGTTTTACGATTAATCTAATCTGGTTCCAGTGGGTAAATGAGATTCAGAGTCGTGTCCTTCCAGGACAGCTTCCAGGACAGGACCCTCAAGGAAGATAAATTTAATTTACTTGTAGAGCAGGACAAGGAGAGTTGAAAGACCAGAGGGGAAACCAGCTGGTAGCAGAACATGATCTAAAGAGTTCCTTCTGCAGAAGACTTTGAAAATATGATTCTTATGAGAAAGATTTGAACTTTTATCAATGAGTTTAACCAATCCATTGGTATACACACATGAAAAGGCACAATCCAGCTCCTCCTGAATTTTTTTTGTACACTTCGGATGAGGGTCAAATGAACCTGGATGAGGCTTATTGCACCTGTACTTCCCCATGTTTACTTCAATTTACCGTTATGTCATGCATGCTGTTTGAACTGTCTGAACCAGGCCTATATCTTATGTGAAACATTCAAACCACTTGAGTATTGCTACTATAAAGTAACAACAAAACATCTAGTAGGCCATATCTATGTCTTTATCATACTGACATTTTTAAAGACATAGTTTATCAGCTTCTTCTTAATGACTAGGTAAAGAAATTCCCAACTTTCAAGTATGCAGAATGGTCAAATAAGGCACTAGATCATATTCAGTTTTCCTTTTATTTGTCACAGGTAAAGTTTCATTGTGTTTCTTGATGGTTTTGAAGTTTTTTGAGCAAACTGCTTTGTGAAAATTGTCTCTTTCCATTTTTATCACACACGTGTCATGTCAGAAAAGTGCTTTCTGCATCTGCTGTTTAATTAAAACTGTCTTCTACCAACAGCATAAAACTGGAGCTTATGCTGCTAGCCACAACTAGGAGATGGCTTAGGTGAACATGGATTCACTGTCCAGTTCAGTTAATATCTCCTCTGAAGTCAAGGGGAGGTCATCCACAATTACAGTTAATGTTGTAGCAAACCTCTAACATCTGGTTTAACAAAACTTTAAATGTGTCTCTCTTTGAACTCCAGATTTAGTTGTGCTTCCTTGCTGACTGGATACGTCCCCATGATGTGTGAAGAGTCCACCTCTAGACTGAATAACATCCAGAAACCTCTGGAAGAGCTCATGGCAAATCAAGGCACTGCAGCTCAGGTCTCTGTATTGTCCTCATCCCTGAGATCTGGGCCCACCATCCAACAGCCGGTCTTTGGAGCTCCGATCTGACTTTTTGCAGACACTCACAGCTAACACAAATGATTACCTTGACAGGTAATCTTCTCTCCAACGAACTCTTGCACTTAGCTGAAATACCTTCTTTTCTGAAGCAAATTAATTATGAGGGCAAAGCACGCAAATCAGCAAATCTTGTTAGATCTGTTATCCTGTGCCACTAGTGCGGGGAATTTCACCGCAGACACAGATGAAATTAAGTAACAAAGGCAAAAGTGATAAAAAGGAGTTCTTGCCTCACATTCACATACACAGCAAGTTCATAATTTCCAACAGGATTCATGAACTGTTATAAATGGATTCTTCATGTCAACACAGGCATTTGCAAATGTATTGCTGAACTGGGGCTCACGGGAGATTGGTGAGCAGCAGGGCCTGATTCTTCCATAAATTTTAATGCTGACCATGAAACTAAATTTCGTTTCTGAAAAGAAGAGTCAGCTATGCTTTGATAGTGTGCTGTGAGACCCTGCTACAAAAATTAAGTGGTCAAAGGCAGGAAAAGAATTGCCAACACTTGTGATTTTATTAGGAGAGAGATCACTTTTTCTTAAAACCCTAGCTCCTGAAGTCATATGATTACAGGAAACTGTCACGTTTCATTCTTTCAGAAGAAATAGTTTCTACCTTTTGTGGTTGTGAAGAAAAGTTGAAAATATAAATCCAATAGACAGGGCCACCAGACGACAAAAAGACACCAGCTTTATTGGTATTTTAAGGAACGTGATGGTTTATGAAGGCCTGAAGTTGGGAACACTGAAATAATGTTATTCAAACAAAGGCGGCAGTGAATAATGATGTGAAAGTAAAATCTAAAGAGTCAGAGTGCTTTCCCTATCATACTAAAGAGAGGAAATAGCATGTATAGTGAAACTCCCCAGCTTCAAAGCTCATCCTAGAGTAGTTGTTTTAAAAAAAAAATCTTTATTTTTGGAGAATGGAGCACGTACTATGTCAGATGAGAACTGCTAATACACTAATGGAAAGATAAAGCAATGCTTTAGGCCTACATGTTGGAACTTTACTTTTCCTGTTTCTCCAGATAAAAACGGGAGAGATATGTTAAATAATATGAAGCCAAGCTATTGCAGAATTTGCAGAAACTGCTTCCTGTGAAGAATTAAGGTTTAATTAGCTAAAAAGGAAGTGTACAGAGGGATGATAACTGAGAGTTGGTCACCCTGTCTCTCTGATGAGATTATCCTCTGTACCTCTGAACTTTATTATCCAAACAACAAGTCCATGGCGTGATTTGGTGCCTCCAATAATCTTGTGCTAGTTTTTACTCATGTTGTCTGTCAGGAGGCCCTGAGTTGTTTGCAGAACAGCTCTAGATATGAAGAACAATTGACTGCATTAACTGTGTGTGCAGAAACATTATTATAGACATCAAAACATAGACACTGGGTCCTGATCCAAAGTCCATTGAAATCAACAAATAACTTTCAGTATTTCGAATCAAGATCTTTGATCACTTTTGCTTAGTTATTTTTGTGCCTTTGTTTTAAAATTGGTTTTCCTGATCACCCCAGGAAGTGCAGTCCTAGGTCACCTAAAATGGATGGGAGTGTGAAAACAGGATCAGATATAACCGACCACTGAAGCACCATGTGCAAAGTCAGCAACGCGCTCCTTCAAATACATGCATCGCCAGGATACAGGCAGAGCTAAGGAGAGGCAATAGGTTGCCCGTCTGGGCCCATTGCTATAATCCTCCCTTGCTTCCTCCTGGCCTCATGCGCTTTCTGGCTGTGACCTGACCTTGCTCTCTGGCTGAGGAAGATGTCACCAATACAACTTTCTGCAGGGCTCCAGGCACTGACCTGTAACTACCCACGTCCCAACAGTTGGGCTCCGCTGCCTGTTCTAAGTGATGAGAGTGGTTGTGTCCCACCTACCACTTGGCGAGCCCCTCTTTCCCATGCAAAATGGGGTGGTAAATGCCACTGTTAAGGTCTCAGGGTGCTCCACGACCTGTTCTGCAAACAGAAAGTGATCCTGCCTGGAACAAAGCTGCAGTCTCAGGCCCATGGAAAAAGCTCACTCTATAAAAAAGTCTTAAAAGCCAAGAATTATCCCTCTTCACTGCCATAGGCTTGGTATAGGCAGGTACTTATCTGGGCTCCCAAAACAGTGACACTGCATTTTTTAGGGAAGCTATTTAGTGTGACAACGTGTCAACATTAGTTCAGGTATCCTGAGGCATTCAGAGCTGTGGGGAAGGAAAGCATATAAAAACCTCCATAAGCTGGTGTGGACAAAAGGAAAGAACAAAATGAGACGATAAAGGGATTAAAGGATGATACAGGATGAGATGTAAGAGTCATTGAGAGATGTGGATCAAAAGCAGCTGTAGGGATCTTACTCTCATTTGTCCTTTAGCAACAGTTTAGGAACATCGCTGACTGAGGGACCCCACTGTGCTAAAGTATTGCACAAACTCATTGTAATTTTTACAGGCATGCTCTGCCCTGAACCGTTTCTAATCTCAGTTGGTGAGCAAGGGCACAAAGGCACAGAGAAAGGAAGCAGCTTGCCCAAAGTAGGTTAGTAGCAGAAATAAAGATAGGATCCAGATCTCCTGCAGCCAAACTGGATGCATCCCATGGAGAAAAGTGTAATCTGCCTCCCAAGCCCATGGGGAAGCTTCCAGGCAGAAAAATCTGTTCAAATAAAAAAGCAAGGAAAAGGAGAAAGTGTGGGCTTGAGGGTCCTAACTGGCATACATAGGAGGAACATCCCGCCTGTCTGTAACTTTGTCCCAGTGGAAAGCTCCAAGGAAATAAAGAAGTACAGTTCATTTAATCAAAAACCAAGACTCTGTAGCTGCAGCACTCAGAGCTGCAGCCCATTCTCTCTTCAGAGAAAGAAAAAGCACGGCAAAGACAGCACAGACCTCTCACAAGTGTATTATACATTGAGGACGGAAAGAGGGTAAGTATGTTATTCTAAGCTTTAGTGGTTTGGGGGAAATTCTGAACTAGAACATTTCTTTTTAGCTAAAATAGCACAGATTCATTTCTTCAGATATTTAAGTCTGGGTTTCTTGCTGTTTGACTTCAGCTTCTGTTCCAAGCTGTTTCTGATCCTCATCTTTTAGCTATTTAGAGATTGGAGAGACTGAAAAATGGCTCCTGTCCATTGAAATTTCTACATGGCTGTGAAAAACCACAGTTTTAAAAAAGTGGCCTAACTATTATCAAGCCAAGGTGCCATATAAATAAGCAAATCACGTACTTCCATTGTGTTGCACGCTGCCATTAAGAGGAGCGTGGTAATCTCCTTTAATCTCCACAAAGAAATTGTTAGCAATAATGTAAGCATGGCATGAAATAAAAAACTTTCAAAAAGAAAGCAAGATTGTCAGTGTAGCTGAGTGTCGTGGTTTTGTGTCAATGTCAAAGGTTTCAAAGCCAAGGAATGGAATTAAGAAGGAAAATCTAAGACAACGGGGAAACATTATGCAGCATAACACTACTGCTATATTTTAATGCAACGATCTGTTTCTTCTACAGGGAGAACATTACTTTTTTCCTCCAGAAATCTGAAAGCATTCTGCTTAAAAGAGACAGAGCACCTCTGTGAATGAAGTATGATAGTATTCCTGCGTCACCCCTAAAAGAAGGTGAGCTGAAGTACAGGGGCACTGAAGATTAGGCTCTGCTACCTGCACCTCTGGTCTGAGTTAAAGGAAATAATCATATTCATCATCTTTGGAAACTAGATTCTGAATAAAGGTTCTCAAAAGTGAATGCAAAAGCCATGCTTTTGAAACGAAGCGGTTACTTCTCAAAATTCGGTCTTCCTATTGCGCATGATGTATTAATGTCAGAGAGGGTCACAACCCAGACATATAGGCCTCTTGCTTCCAGTGCTAGCCACTCAGGTAGGACATTTTGCCTACAGGCAAGCATGCTTGGTTTTTCTCAGATTAATTCCATTTCTTATTCTCTTTGCACACAGATGTTCATCACATGCGCACTTCTGTAGCAGCTCAGAGAGAAACTTTCTTTACTTCGCATATAAATATGTTGGATTTTGGATATTTTATGGTAGTTACGGCCCCCCTTAATGAGAAAAACACTGCCAAAACTCTAAAATCATGAATGACACATGTTACACTGTCAAACCAATTAAGGCAGGGAAGTTGCATGTGCTTTGGTTTCCAGCACTGGATAGGATCATCTGTAAACTGATGTGTTCCCAGTGCAGGTTAGCTCATTATCAGCAGAGCTCTGGAAGGTAACTTCTAATGATGAATTCCTTAGCCTCCAAATTGCTCTGGAGGTTTATCTGCACAAGATCTTTTTCAGGCACATGTGAAGGGGATCATTAGTCTGGTCATTAAATCACAGGACAGAGTCTGGCAGCACGGATTCTGGTCTCAACTCTGCTGCTGAGCTGCTTTGCTGAATGCGAGCTAGTCTCAATTTTTCCAAATGTCTGCTCAGATTAGGAGATTAGCCTCTATTTTCAAAACCGGCTGAGGCAAAATCCACAAAGAGAGTTGAACCAGGCAAGAGAGCAAAAATGAGACAGTGTGTGTCCACAAACACCAAGCTTGCACTTTGCACTGACTGCTGCCCACGCACACCCACACCCCACGTTGGTGTAAGCCACCGTGGCTGTGCAAAGACCTCACCTATCCCCAACACACCGCCCCGGTGTTCCTCCTGTCTTCCCTGTGTTGATCGGAGCCTCGGTACAGCTCTGAGGTGGACAGCTTCAATACTCAAGTAAAGTTCACAAGGCAGTGAAAAGGTGTGGTGAATTGCTGAAGGAAATGACCGTGGCTAAACCCAACCTTTTTTTCTTTTCTGGCAATCATAGTTTTAATGCAGATCAATTCACTGCTCTGGATCACCATACAGCATCACAGATGCTTGTGTCGGCACCAGGAGGTGATGGGACAGAGGTGTGAGCAAGATGCTAGAGGTGGACAACAGTGTACCAGTAGCAGTACTAGTTTATGCTGATCTAAAGTACATGTGAAACTAACAGCTTTAATTTTTTTTTTCTTTCTGCTTATGGAGGTGTTCAGAAGAACAGCATTCTGTACAGTCATTCTGAAGGAAAGATGACTGGATGATGATGATTATTGTCATTTTTTAAATGGCTTAATTTCCTTTCACTTTGCAACACAAACATTCTCTCTAGGGATTTAATGCTTAAGCGTTTAAGCACCAAATCTGTTGATAAGACCTATGCTTGAAAGTTCACATTCAAAAGCATTACACTTTGTATTGCTGAATCCATTTATCCATTTATAAAATATGACTGACATTTATCTACATGGAATTTATCTCTACTCTCCCTGCCCAGTTGCCTGGAAAAAGCAAAGAGAAGGCTGCCTGCTGATAACACATCACATATTTTTTACATTAGGACCTATGCATCTGGGATAGGGTTTTTGGAGTTCACAGCTCAGACTCACTCTGAGGCTGACCTGAACATATTCCCCTGGATCAGCCCCTGAAAATGCTGGCTGGGTATGAATGGAACAGACGTTTTAACGGATGCAAGATCCAACTTTCATTAATAAAGTTCAAGGATCAATTAATGCAGGGGGTGTCCCTGCCTCTGCTTTTTGATTATACCCACAGGCCTCACAAAGGCCTATAATTTGCAGCAAAAAAATATATGAAAGCAGAGAGGGACAGAGATGTTGTGAGGGGCGGGTATCGCTTCCCTAGCAAGGTCTGGACCTGAGGCCGAATTTCCTATAGCTTCAGTCTCCAACACTGCTTGATTACACTCGCCACATCTTTTGGGAAGGGGAACTTTGCAGGGATGTTTCTTAGAAGGATGTCACCCCACTCCTAGGTGCCCCGTGGGGTGCACAGCTCTGGGGGGAAGCCAGACACGGTGCGCAAGGCAAGGGACCCTCGGGGGTGGCTTGCCGGGAGCTGCTGGCAGTGGGTCTCTGCAAGGGACACCTTCCCTCTGAAACGGGTGCTGTCCTGAATACCTCCTTAGCTCCAGAGTTTCCTGGCCAAAAATCCCTACTCATTTCAGTGGCAAACCCATAGTGAAACCACTTAAAAGAAGCCTGCGGAGCTTGCCCTCCCCTCTGTCCCCAGCGAGCTCCCAAAGGGTGGGCCTGAAAATTCCTCAGACAGAAGTATTTTGTTATTGCTAGCCGCCACATTGAGGGATACAGTAAGGACAGGCTCTGTCCCTGTGTCAGATCATAATGTATGCCAGAGAAGGTAAGGTCTCCCACCACCCAGTGCAGGTGCGTACTCTGCTTGCTCCTGCAGAACGGTTTCTGCCGGCACAGTCGTAACTCTCCCCAAGCGACGTGTCAGAAAAAGTCCCTTCAGCATATTCTGGGGTGGATTTATAGAATGCCTTTAATTGCCTCTCTTTGTGGAGCATATCCACACTGTGTCTCAAGAGGCAGCTGGGTCACCACAAGATCCCTTCCACCCTCCTGCTTCCCTCCTGCTGCAGCTGCATCCCATCCTGGTGGGCCCACCTACAGGGGAATTGCGGGAAGAACTTTATTTCTTTTCCTCTCAGATAGGGTTTTCTCCCTTTTTTAGTTTGAGTGAGGCTAATCCAGAGCCTAGCAACTCAAGACCTCAGTCATATAGTTAAACTCTTACAGAAGTATTCACACCATCTTTGCTGGGCTGTTCTAAGACTTAACATAGGTGACACTCAAGGGACTAAGCTGGAGGTCTCAAGTAACCTAAGGTGTGAATTAACCCCTATGGGATGGGGTTTGTGAATATGGTAGAAACTGTATTAACTTCTTTTTTAATTTAAGTCCACCGTGGCTGGTCTCGATTAGTATGAAACAGGGTTAGCTATACTGGCAAAGCTTCTGAGGAGCCCACCCCTCCACATTTCTTATGCAACAGGCAATATTTTTTATAGCCAACAGTTAGGTCAAATATTACCTGTGAGTAAAGGATACTAAACCAGAGTCCCTTACCACCTTCTAGACTGGAAGTGGTAACAGAGAGTGCTCTGGACTCCTCACAAGTACCTTTGCTAAAAGAGCGTGCTGAGTACTGAAGCATGAGCTAGATGGACAACCTGAAGCAAAGCGATGCTTGTAAGCATGTGGCTCGCGTCTCACCCCAAGTGCATAGTGCAGCTACACATGAGCTGCCTACAAGCCTCAGAGCACAGGAACTCTCACACTAACAAAGCCACAGAACAAAAGCCATGTCTGAAGCTGCCGCTGCTTCCCCAGCGACAGTTACCCAGTGTGTCAAACCTCTTGGCGTGCAAATGAGACACAAACCACTCACAACAGGGCTGTTTTGCACACCTTCAGTGCTGAGAGCAGCGTGCCCTCAGCTAGTGATGAGGATGCAGCAAAATCAGTTCATTACCAGACTGTATTGTACTCACAGGAGGCACGAGGATTGACAAGTGACAAGCTCCACACGATGATGTGCACCAAGTGCCAGCTCTGGGCCCCCATCCAAAGTGGCTTTTCTCAAGGAAAAGTACAGCACATCCAGTATCACCTCACTGGCTACATTTGCTCCCTTTTCCTCCTCACAATATTTCAGAGATCTTCAGGGCCGCAGCTGCGGAGAAGTCTTGCCTTTTTGGCAAGCGTACAGGATGGCCGAGCATATCAAATGAGCTTTCTAAGCTTAATTGATAATGACAACAAGTCTAAGGCAATCACATATAAAATTCTCTCTTCTCTCAGATGTTGCTGGATGAGTGCTGGCACAGCCGCCTTCCCTCACAAACATTTCAGATACTGTTTCTTACTTTTTGGCTAGAGCTTTCAGTAAGACTTGGAAAAAGACCAAGATTTATTATGGGTCTGGGTTACTTTTTTTTTTTCTACTTTTTTATCCTTATTCTCCTCAGACAAAACACTGCTTGATTCACTTAAAAAAAATCATCCTCTAACCCTGTTCTCACTTTCAGTTCTCACTGAGGGTTTGGGGTGAGGTCAGGAATGCTCCGAAGTGGCACCTTTGCAGACAGCATGTTAATGACACAGAGGTCAGATTCATTTCACTTACACCTTGGCTAATGGACTTTTTACAGAGTACATACACATACACACACAGCTTTCTGTGCCTCCATAAATAAAATCTCCTCCGAGCACAAGATTGTACCTTTATGGGACTTTTATGAATTGACATTGTTAGTGAACTTCACGTAAGTACATGTCAACGTTGTGTCTGGGTCAGCGTGCTACAGCTAGGAGCTGGGATTGAAGGCTTCCAAACATCAGGGACGTTCATCGGTGGGGTCCTGAAGCAGGCACTCTGCAGACAGTGGAAGCGCACGGGGTGGGAGGGTTTGGTGGGGAGCTGGAATACGGTCTTGACCCAAACCCAAATACTTTAAAGTCTGAATGGGTGTTTGGATCCAAAGTTTTGGTTTAGCCCGTTACTGAAACGTGAAAGCTATCCATGGAAGAGAGATCTGATGCTGAACTTTCCTTGCACGTGTGGAGTGTCCCGAACTGTGGCTTGGTTCAGGTCCATGCCTAGGTGAAACATCTCAGCTTCACAGTGACCTACACTTTGTGGTTCAAACAGCTTTCCCCTCCAGCCTCTTCCCAGTGTGGTTTGAACTGCTGCAATCTCTGTTTCTTCTCTCCCAGCCATACCAGTACTACCTAACAATATAACCAAACATGCCCCTTGTATCTCCCCTGAGTCCCAAGAGGAAATTCTTACCTAAAGGCTTAGGTGGGCAGTGATGATATACCTACCAAACATGACCACCTTGCAACAAGATGCCCACACTAGCTGCAGCCCAGCCAGCCCACCCTTCACTAGTGAGGAACCGGTGGCTGTAATGGCCATCAGCCTGGGCTATACAATAACCAAGACCCTCAGGGGGTGTGGGTGTCAAAACCATGTCACTGCAGCTTTGCTCATTAAGCATACATGTCTCAGGAATGCAGAGGAAAACACGGGAAAGAACAGATTTTGAAAGGTGATCCAAGAGCAGATTTATGGTCACCCTTCCAGCTTTTTACCTTTCACAGAGTAATAAACATACTTACCACACAAAAGGGAAAAAAACCGAAATGGGATTTAAGTTGTTCATTTGGAAAGAAACTGGAAACCTAATCTCAGCTCTCTCTTTCTCTCATGTGCTCCCCTAAGCATGACCATTTTATCTGCAAGAGCAGTTTGTTGAAAACCCCCATGCATCATCCATGCCTGTGTCTCTTCTATTCAGAGATAAAGAAGAATAAAATGTCGATGACCCTCTCTTCTCCTCAATTCCCTGGTTTCCCTGTCAGAACCAACAGCTAGGGCTGAGACGCCATCCCAAATCATCAACTGTTTAGCTCAGCTGAAAACTGCCCATAGCTTTCCACTGCAACGTATCACTCATTGCCTGACCCACTAAAAATAGGTTGTATTTTTTTGCTCCACTGAAACCTGTACAAAAGAGCCAAAGCCTTGACAAATCTGCAGCAGAAGAGCTATGGCTTTTTATGACCATGACCTTAAGTGACCATGTTAATTTACTGTTCTTCCTGGCTCCGTGCCAAATCCCACTTGCATGATCCACACAGTGAGTCCAAGTTGTCCAAAGCAGACAAGAGGGATTGCAGTTTGCTGCTGTGTAATTAGGCTCGGTAAATGACAGCACTCTTCAGCAGTAAACCTAGTGCTGTTAGGGCTGAAGCAGGAGTGAGGAGTCATGGGAACAGGAGAGAAAAGAAAAGAAGAGGAAAGAAGGAAAGGCACACAGAAAATGGCTCCATAGGTGCAGAACTTCTCTCCCTTGGATTGAGAGCAACAAGCAAAGCAGGGACGTTTGATCAGCATTACTCAGGTGCACATCTACTTTTTCCCCTTCTTTTCTGGCCAATGCATTTTGGTGCATGAGCACAGATGTCATGGCTGGCTGCAGGCCAGGAACATGTCCTAGGTGGCCTTGGTTCTCGTCTCAGCCGTGGAGGCTGGGAGGCAAGACCTGAAAGGACTGTGAAAGCATGGGGACAGCAAGGCAGCGTAGCTGACCCCATGGGAGGACATAAGGTTTTTCTACTGTCAAGGAATTGGGTAGAATAGCCTGCTCCTCCAGTCTCCTGGGCCAAAGATGGATGTCCTGTCCATGCACAGTGGATTGTGTATCCATTGCCCAGCCCCGATGCAGGGAGTAGGTGCCATTGCTTCCTAAGAGTAGCAGGGAGGGATTGTGCTCTACGCATCAACAGCAAGATGTTGGGTCCAAAGACCCAACAAGTCTTTGGAAAGGAGAAGCGCACGTTAGCTGTGCCTTTTAAATACAGTGGCCTGGAGGCTGCACACTGAACTTGAAGGGGACAGGCATTACACTTACGTGCCTACACGTGCTCTTTTTTCTGCCAGGTTGACTGCGGTGTGAGTTGTGTGCAGCACCCGACCTCCATCTGGTTAGCAAGAAGGATCCACCGATATTTCCAGTCAGGAAAAGTCTGAAGAGGATTAGGTTTCGGAGTCAACTCTTTGGCCTGACCAGCCTACTTGGAACTACTGGAAAACAGACCAGACAGTGGAAAATATAAATGTGTTTAAAATGACTGTTACGCAAAAATGGAAACATGGCAATTTTATTTTACATTTACATGTAAACGAAGCTTATTTGTAATAAACTAAGCATGTGCAACTTGCCCTAGATACCACACGTCCTAGAGAAAGGGCAGGAGACAATCGTACTGGGCAGTAAAGTGGCAAGCTGAGGTCCCCAGGCCTGCGTATTTCCCTCCTGCGGCTCATCTGTGCAAGCCATGCTTGCTTTCTTTCTTTCCTTTACACCCCGATTTTCCCCTCTCACATCTGCTCTCCTTTTCCCATTTTCTAGCTCCTTATGTAACACCTGTGCTGGAAAAAATAATGTTCCGACCTTTCCGCAGCTCCAAAAGGAATTATTTAATCAAAATATTGTAAAAATTGTTAATGTAAACAGGAAGAGAAGTTTTTAATTAGACATAGGAGAAAAAGCAGATTAGCCCCAGGATATCTTGTGTGGAGATCATCGGGCCATTACGGCAGCTATTTTCCTGATGTCTGCGTGGACTGAAGCCAGCTACTTTTTGCTCCTGCTGAAGAATCAGGTTAATCAAAATGATGACAGCCAAATGGACAGAGAGCAGGATTCATCCAGGCCTCTTTGTCTAAAATCCAGATGGAATGAGAAAGTTAAAGCACAGACAGCATGTCCGGGATGGCCAGGCCCTCATGTGACAAGCCCTGTCTAAAAATCGTTCCCATTAATTTGCAACTGTCAATCACCTCAGCATTCTGCTCTGAAACAATGGCTGGCCCCGGATCACAGATTCTCCCCATCTCCTCGCACCAGCACAGTGGAGAATTAGGAATTTTTTTTTCTTCTTGATTAGTAAAGAGTTCTTGGTGCTGTGCAACTGGCTTGGTGCAAGAAAATAGGCTGCTTGAAGGCCAAGGGACACTTTACACAGTCCTGCTCCCCCCACCCCCTAATAAAGAACTAAAACAATTTAATGGATTACATTTAGTGGCTGTGTTTGGTCTGTGTGTGAATAACAAATTTTTCAGCTTGGCACCCAAATAAAAAAAAAAAAAGGGAGAGGGAGGGTGGAAGTTGGTTTGAAGTGAAGTTAAAAGCAAGGGAAACAAAAGCCAAGATTCACCACCCCACTGGAGAAGAAGACGACAGAGGCATCTCTGTTTCACCCAATAGCTCATGGGTGGCTGCTCTCGCCCAGGATGACCTTACCCGCAGAAGGGCTCAACATGGGGTTCCAGTTGCTGCTTCAGTAATTATAAGGAGAAGCATCACCAGGAGAAACTGAGAACATCTTTCCTCAACTGTCTATAACCCGCTGCTTTCTGCACTTTCTTGGAATGGGGTGGTAGCTGAGTTCAAAGTCAAACAAGTAAGGGAGGGATGAAACATGGTCTCATTCTGGTTTTGGAAAGTGCCCTGACTGAAGATATAGGGCAGATAGGAGATGACAGCAAGTTCTTCTGCAGTTTTTGTGTCTTGATCATCTGTATTCCCTGGGAGAAAATAGTGCAGAAAATTTGACCCAAGTTCCTAAATGGCTTTAGGGTGACTAAAAATATATATTTGAAGGCACATTTACTATTATCAACAAAAATAATCTCTTGTTCTCTTGCTCATATAAATTTCATGACAATTAAATTGATTTTGATTTCCTATGCAGAGAATTGACATTTCTTTTTTGCAGTCCACATTACCAGTGTACTGAATCTAATGCAAGACTCAAGCACATTTTTGAAATCAAATCACATTCATTTAAGATATGCAGAAACCTAAAGAAAAGGGTACAGGAGGAATTTTGAAAAATCAGAAGACATTATTTGAAATAGCAGCTTTTTTTTTTTTTTAAGATACTTAGTATAGTATTTTAAAAGAAAGAAAAGTCAAAGCAAACATTTCAAATTGACTTCAAATGAGGTTTTTTAGTTTTTTCAAAAAGTTCTAAGAGTTTCTATTTCATTTCCACCTGAACTGAGGATCTTTCTCCAGTTGTTCAATCCAGCAATCAAACTGAAAACCCTTATTCTTCCCCGCTCTTAATATAACACAAAATAATTTGTCTCCTGAGATTGCTTTCCTGAGTATATTACTCCTCTATCCGGGTGACCCAGCCTGAAGACATAAAGCCAGAGTCAGTAGCCATTTCACTTCCAGACTTCGGCTGAGTCATTGCCCTGCACATGCTTTGTTCTTTCTGTTTGCCTGTCTAAAGAAACATACACACAATATCTAACACATGTATGATACAGGGATGACATCATATGCTATTTTAAGGAGTCATGCAGTCAAGATTGTCTATCATATGCCACATGAAACTTGTCTAACTTGTAGAGACTTTACTCATGAAGTTTGTTGTCATAGGAAGGGGAAGAAACTGTTAGTTACGTGAGATTTAATACAAAATGTCACTCTCTCACAACCAATCTTTTGTTAAGAGTAAGAGAAAAAAAAGGGAAATAAAACAGATGAAAAAGAAGGACGAGGGGGTTGAAAAATTACATTACTTCGCTCCTGGGGAATGGAGCTTTTGAAAATGAATGCAGTCATTAACCATCTGGCTTAGTAAATAGTTAGCAAAAAGTTCCTCTGAAAGGGTTGGCTTTACATTCGTAACTGCAGTTTATTGGTCCATTGGCACTAGCATGCCTAAACATAAGGGAAAGTCAATACTGTATCATAGCATCGCCTAGCTAACACCTGGAATATATTCTCTGGAGTGAAAACAGCAGGGAACTGACCAGAAATAACCTCTCTCATATTATTCCTTCAATTAGACCAAAACAAGTTTCCCTTTGAAAACTTAATAATAAACACTGCAGGTCATTCACTTGTTTGGAGCCCCTTTGGGAAAGCTGAGCAGATGGGTCCCCTTATCTAGCCCCCTCGCTGTCACAGAGACAACAGCCGCAAATCAGGACAGATATTGATTTTAATTGGAACCAACAGCATCTACATACCGTCTTAATATCCACATCTTCCTGGAAAAAAATACATCTTTTTAAAAGATTGGTTTGTTTTGTCCTGTCAGGTTGATTAGACAGAATGAGGTAATTCTTTGCAAGATGAACAATTATGCCATTTTTCAGGTTCACTGCTTAAGTAGATACACACAGCAAATCCCCAGGCAAACCCAAGGTCCATTTCAGAGCCTTTGTACATACAAGGAGCACAGATTAAAACATTGTTCGTCCAAACTGAGGCAGTTATATTCTCATTATCAAACAGATTTGAGGTGTCGTCAGGGTCTCTTCAGTGGTTTTCACTGAGGCGTAAGTATTCCTTAGCCGTGGAGAGAACTAACAACACAAAGTGAACATCTACTTAAAATCAAATTATCTGGGACATTTTCAGCACCCCCAGGGTAAAAGCAGTTCTCCTCAAAATTCTTGTAAATCCATCAAGCCTGCTGTTCCCTGAAGAACCTCAGATGCATTGCTATTTGCCTTTAACAGACGCAAGGAAGATCTCTCCCCCTGCCCTGCCCCCCTCCCCTGCAAATCTCTTTCCCATACGGCACGTTAATTCCCGCGAGGGAGTTGAGATGAACAGGTGCCATGGTTCTTGACTTAATTGCTGCGAAAAGTAGAGCACTAATAACGAGCTGTTCACTAGAGGCAGTTTCCATCCTGGCAAAGGAGCCCTGCCAATCTGGGGGGTGTCAGCCAGGCAGTGGCACCGTCAGCCGGCCGGCTGCCGAGACTGCATGGCCGGGCAGATTGCCGTCTCGGCAGCAGGCCAGCCCAAGTAGACCTTGCAGGGTTCTCGTTGTCATCGGCGTTAGCGTTGTCCTTCTGAAGCGGTGGGCAACGTCACCCTCCTTCCCCCTGGGAACCGTAAGAAATGGCTTTATCGCTAAGGGAGTCATCCCAGGGGACCTCTACGGACCCTGCAACAAAACAAGTGGTAGCAGGCAAAAGGACCGGACCCCTACCCACGCGCATCGCTATGGAGGCCTTAACGGGGAGAGAATTAGACTGGGGAACGATTAGGCATTGCATTAGGAGGCTGGGGCGCGAATGGAGGGATCACGCAGGGCTTTCATTACTCCCTTCACCGTGGGGCAAAGGACTGTCACAACACAGGCTGGAGGTAAAGTCAAGTCTGCTTCTACCCTGTCTCTGCATACTCCACGCACCGATGGCCACATCTGGGCCTTTTTTGGGTATACGCCCCGGGGAAAGGCATTCACAGGGAGCCCAGACACCGACACCTCTACGGTACATATTCCCCAGCTCCCGGAGCTGTACTGCAGAAGAAGGAGGGCGCATGCTGCACCTCCCCAAAGGAGAGTGCTCCCTCCCATGTGCCAGGCAGCTCCAGGAGAAATTCTTCCTCCATGAGAAGCATCCTCACTTGGCAGCATAATAGCCTCTCAAGGGAAATGGTATAACCCATGGCTTGAATCGTTTAAAACTAGATTGTAGCAAGTGCCAGCAGATGTAGGGGAGATAACAATCATGCGGGGGGAGGGGGGAAGGACCACTGTCCATCTCTGACATTTGTGCTTCCGTGATTGATGAAATCCCCAGCAACAGCTGCCCTTTTGGCTGAGACTCAACAAATCTAAGGGTTATTAGAGCTTTTCGCAGGGCTGAAGGGGAATGCAGAGATGCAGTGGGTCTCTTGCATATTGCAGTTTGTGTAGCACACTCAGATCACTTGTCCCCTTCACTACCTGATGTGCCTTTTAATTTCCCCTTGTGCCACTCATCTCCAATCCAGACTGCCCTCTGAGCTTGGCAAGCTTTGTTTCTTCAAGTGCATGCTTACCCTGCATGCAGGTTTTCCCAAGCTCTCACTGCTTCTGTTAAAAGGCCCCCTGGAGATAAACTACAAGACTAACACTAATTACCATAATAATTTGTTAGAGCATTGCTTTGATCTTTTCTCACCTACCAAGTCAATCCTGTTCTACTCCATCTCCAAAAGTGTTAGATGTGATTACATAACTAATTAACACAAGAGATTGAATTTTAAAGAATGTATGACAGTAATTCAGATAAAAGTTTTGATCTCTTGATAAACAAGGAAGTGGGCAAACTTATCACTTCCCAGGAGACTCAGAGCAGGCCAGTTATTGCCAGAAATCTGATGTGTAACACGAATGGCTTAGAACGGCACTACTAAGCCAGCAAGTTGTACTGTTCCCCCAACACTGCCTGCAGAAAAGACCATTACTTTTTTAAAACTTGCAAACTTGAAATAGTCATATTTTATCCTTATATATGAAGCATGAATTCTCTTTGATCAGGAAAACCCCAAACTTTTTCAGAGGTTTTATCTCCTTTCAGGATCAATTTCAGTTTGATTTCTAGCTCAGAATAAGACAGTTTCGAGTGTTTTCAGATTCCTTGGTGTGTCATCACTATTTCATTTCGTAAGATGCCTGGCAAGTTACACAGATGAGCTCTCACTGGTTTTTTTTTTGAATAAATAAGAAAGAGAAGAGAGGGAGAGAGGATCACATATCACAATTTATAACTAGGTCAATTTACACAATTCCTTCTAAAACATGTTAGCTAGGATTTAGGAATCAGAATCAGAGCCCATTGTATTTATGCACTGGTGTTAGAGATGTTGACATCAAATCACGATAGGTAAAAATGGAACAGGAAACCAGATGAGTGTCTGGGAGCATCAAGAACTACATAACTGGGATTATTAAAGCAGTAAGAGTCCCTGCATGACTGCTTCGTGTTGTCACCTGCAGTACCTTCGATGTCAGAAGCTTTTGTTGGATGTTAGAAGCCTGTGAGAAGCTATTGACCCAGCATAATTAAAGGACAGTGCTATTACTAAGAATTTTTTTTTTTTTGCAGTCATGGTTCCTACTAGGCTGCGGAGAATTTTTCAGGGTAGATATAGCTGGTATTCGACGGTTGGGAAAACAGTGTTAAAAAAGAGCTATGACCACTACATTCAACTCACTGTATTATACTATGACACTTGACATGCAACATTAAAATATTGCTCCAGCAAATAAATAGTTCCTGAAACAGCTGTGTATTCCATACAGCCAGAGATGAGGGTGCCCGCACAAAGGGTGTACCGTGCAGGTCTGCTTTCTTATCGGTTCTAGCACATTTTTTACACTGCTTAGTGTAAAGGAGTGGTCTGTGTCGCTGTGGTTGCTAGCAAGGTACACTTCTCAGAGTTTAAAACCTTCAGTAGGGATTTGGCATGGTTCACATGCCCAACTGAGACATGCACGGGGTCGGTTTTCAGTGGGAGCTAGAGCTCACAAATGCCGCTGAGGGAGGGAAGGGGGCCTGTGGATGAGGGAGGGGGGTTAGAAAACATGTGTCTCCAGCAAATATTTGCAATTGTCTTCTGGTTTTGTTTCCTGCCCTCTCTCTTTCTATCTCTACCTCTTCTCTTGTCTCCCCTTCTTTCCTCTCCCTTCCCAAAAGCAGTGCATGTGTGTGCTTGACACAAATGGACAGGTTTGATTTTGATGACGGCCCTGGACTATGAAATGAAGGAATTCACACAGAAAGATTCTAAATAGATTTCAAATATGCCTGTTACAACCCCTTCCTTTTATACCAAAAAAAAGGAGAGGGAAAGAAAAAAAAAAGAGAGAAAAGCCTAGCTTTTTGACAGAAGAAATATTTTATGTTTCTGTCATCAGAGATACATAATTAAGACCTGAAAATTTTTGCAAGCTTCTCTCCTCATCCTTAGTACCAGCCTTAGCACGGCATGCTACTTCAGGAGCTTCTTGTATGACAAATTGCATAGGAGCAGAGCAATTTATCATCAGATCTGACTCATGACCAGTACATACATCCAAATGGCCAAGTCTACAGATCATTTCAGGGCTCACTAATGTTACAGCATTCAGCCTGCAGAGTGTGATTTATTAATCTGAGGTTTGTTTAAATAAAAAGACTTCGCAAAATGCCATGTGCAGACAGATCTCTTCGCATATGGACTCGACTGTATGGTAACGTGCACGGCTGAGAAAGAATTCTTACCCATTTGGCAAGCTGATGTATTTTCTCCTGTTGCTCCTTTAACAATGAAAAGTACCAATATAAAACTATTGCCTATTTAAGGCACACAAATTTACATTTCATCATCAGTGGCATAATATTTCTTATATATACTTTTGCAGGCGAATGGCCAGGTCATTTCCTAGTACTTCAGTTCAGTTACTGGCTTACAAAATAGTACAGCATCACTGATATAAAAAAGCATATACCACTTATTAATGATATACTTGAGTTTAGATAGAGTCCTGAGACAAAGGATAGACAGCCTGTGTGTGGGCAACTTCATTACCACTGCTTGCACCAAATTTGAATTTGACCTCCTGATCTTTGCAAGGCTATAATGCAATTTAATTCAGTCACTTCAGATTTCATTTGAGGTACCTTTCACTGGGAAAAGAATTTAGTTTCATGTGTGCTTGAGTTAAAGCTGCCAGGAGAAAGTCAGGCAAATGTTCCTCTCATTTATTCCAGTTCAACTTTAACAGAACCCATCGACATAAGCAAGAGGAGAATTTTGTTCATTGTCTCCCCATACGACTGTGTGTATCTCATTCTTAATGACTGGAATCAGAAGGAAACTGAGCAAAAGTACAGAAAATTGGTCCCTTGGGTCATTTTTAATGACCTACAAAAATAAAGGCTCTGTTAGCTCTTTCTCAATTCTAACCTGATTGATGCTTTTGGAGGAAGAAAGGTGAACCTAATCTATTGCACACAATCTGAGGTGAACGCTGAGATAATGATGATACACAAGAAACTGTGCTCCCTGTTAGAGAGGCCTTTTTCTCAGTAATCTTTTTCCTCATTGGCTTCATTACAACTGCCAAAACATGGCTATCATTTGAGAAGTGAATGAAAAAAGTCCTCCTCATCCTACAAATATTTTTTCCTTTGTCTGGCTACTTTGGCACATTAGGGAGTTCATTTGCAGGCAGGGCCAAATCCCAATTTCCCTGTGAAGGAGAAAGTTGACATCAGTGAATGTTTAGTGAGAGAAATGACTGCAGATTTGATCTTCTTGTAAATCCTGCAGCATTACAGAGCAGCAGTCCCTGTAAAATCAACTCAGCATTACCTTACCAGCTAAGTGCTAACTCCAAAGCTTATTGTAGGATGTTGTGACCCATATGGTCCAGTTCATCTGAGCTTGTCTTTATCTCTGTTCTTTCTAAAGGCTGCCTGCATGATCAAGGAAGAGACACAGGTGGAGATTTAGACCCCTCTCTGAATTTAGGTATTTGTTAGGATCTAAGTCACCCTTCTAGCTTTGATCTTCTATGATTGGTGGGGAAAAGGGAGATTCAGTGGGTAGCTCAAAGTATCCATGCCCTCCTCATCCTCTGGAGGCACTTACTTCCAGTTGTTGTAAGCTGAAGTAACAGATATTTATCAGCCTGCCAAGTTAGTAAGACTTAAGCGCCTGTGGGTAAGCAGGCTACTTGACAGCACAGAGGGTCCTGATCTCAGGCCTGTTCTTCCCTTTGCAGTATGATATGAATGATTAAAAGCCTTCCAGAGGCTTTCTGCTCTATCAGTTGTATTCTCCTGGTTATCTTTGGAGAGCCTAAAGATGCTTTTTCAAGTGTTTTGTGCTCTTTCTTGCCTTTACAAATGCAGGCTCTATCCTATCTCTGGTGGTTAGTGCCATTTCTGAGGGGAATGCAGAATCTTCTCCCATGCACTCTGGCATGTATTTGAATGTGCAGAAGGACCAGACTCTTTCATACTTCAGTCCCTGAAGCCCGAGATTTAATTAATCATCTAATTCTTAGTGTGAGATTTAATTAATCATCTAATTCTTAGTTCAGATGAGTAAAAATGCCATGAGTGTTCATTTAGTCATGTTACCTTCTGGCATATTTCCTTCTTCTACCATTCTTCTATCATTTGGAGTGATATAGAAATGCAGAAAATAATTCTCTGCATTTTATTACAGAGAATTATTTACTCGATCAGAGACTTGAAAATTTGCTTCCTGGTAACATACACTTTTATGCTTTTTAAAAAAAAATAATGAGACTTTTAAATGTAATTATTTTATCCTGAAGGAGAAATCTATATGAAAGTAGGATATTGTGTAGGTCTGTGTGTGTGGTTATGGGTAATTCATTAAAAACACATTCTTCATCCTGCCTGCCCCTGGAAATGTGAAAGGTTAGCCTTTTTAGACTTGCCACCTGTGAGATGAGGGATCACTAGTTCCTTCTTCCTCCCAAGGACCCACAGTGCTCATTCTTGCTATAATGAAGAAGTTGATTGATGGATGTCACCCTCCATGCTGTTGACGTCCTTATCTCCCCCTGCTTTATGCAACAGGCATGACCTCCTTCAGCCAGATGGTTTCTGAGTGCTGCATCCACTGCTCACCTCCACCACCCCCTCAGCACGCTCACCTTCAGCACACATGCCCATTGGCAGCAACCTATATGTCTGTCTGTCAGTGGCTCTGTAATGAGACCAATTTATTAGGTTACATAATCCTACCTCTTTAGGGAAGGGGGGAAAAAACTGCACGGCACACTGGAAGAAATCTATCCTGGCTTCTAATTCTCAGGACTGTGGGAGGTAATTTCTTTTTAGTCCAGGAAAAAAAAAAAAAAGTAGAGGTAGGCTGGCATGTTTGAAATTAGTTCACTTCAGGGCAATCTTGCAATATTTTCTTACTGTTACTGCTTACTGTTTTACTACATTCAGAAGGGGGTCTGAATCAAAATGCCAGATGCAGACTCCTGTGGGCTTTGTAGAAGGTCAGACCCAACCCAACTGTGTCATTGTTTTCCTGATACGATTGTATTGCAAGTCATTTTATGAGCCTCTGTTGTTTCCTTTAAAAAGCATACCATTTTGTTATGTTGAAGAACTTGGTTGCTTCATTTCATATTGTGTTACTGGGAATACTCAAGAAAAGAAGAAGAACCTAGGTAAATCTTCATTGTGATGTTTATTTTACACATAGGATTGCAGCCTTTGGGTTGTAGTGACAAGGCAATGCTAGAGGCTTGGATGTGATACATGAATAGAGAATGAGGACAACAGGCTAGTGTCTCTGTGTACTAGGCACTTTATACAAGTTGGTCACCGTGCACAGCCAGGTCCAGCTCCAATAACTTGTAATGCAAGTAGACAAAATGAAAAAAAAAAAAAAGACAACAAGGAATATTCAGGTAAATATTTCAGGAAAAACATTATTAACAACTTGCATGGCAGAAATACCCACAAATTCCAGGGAAGTTCAAGATCCTATTTTGCTAACTGCTTCAGTGAAAGGCAAAAACAACAAAACTAAATTCAGATTCAGCCTGCATAATGTCAGCACCTAAATTTGAAGCATTGTTTCCCTGGGTTCCCCCTAGTAGACAGAGAAGAGCACATCCAGGGGATAATTCAGAGATTAGACAGGTTGAAATGCCTTTTGGAGGTGCCTAATGCTAAGGTAGATCAACCAACACCTAAAGGACCACTATCCTTCTATAAGAAAAATAAAAAATACATTATATGTGAAAATAATAATCAAAACACAGTTTAGAAGCACAGCTAAATTTTGGGTTCATTTGTTTTTGAAGGGAAAACAAAAGCTAATGGCCATAACTCTTTAAATATATTTGAAAATATATTAAAAAAATAATTCCTGGAGTTTGTGGCTCAGAAGAGAAACTTTTCTAGCGATAGCTAGTTGAAAACTCTCAAAAGGAAAAAAAAAAAGTACTGTGTGTTTTATGTAATAGATATTAAGTGCCCAATGCTCTGCTGAAGAACTACATCTCCCCACTAAATAAAATGGGCTAGGGATCATTCTTCCCAGCTGTTACAGCAAAGTGCTTTGCATCCAAATTTCCTATTGGTAGCCGTCTCTTGCTCATTCCTGCTGACCGCTGAACTGTGTCTGGGAACTGTTTGGAAGAGCGGTTTTTGGCACAGGCCAAAACTGGGCTAAAAAGCAGGATAACAAATTAACAGTAGAAGTGATCACGTGCCTGTATTCTGGCACTGTTTAATCTACTAGTACAGAGATAGCCAAATTGACTACAACTGATTTACCTACAGCTGGCTCAAGATTCCAGTTTTTAAGCAAGTCATCCAGCTGTAAGACTGGCATATGAAAGCATAGGAAACAGGCCCTAAGATTCCCACAAACAGTCTTACTATAGAACAACTTGCGTAGCAGCTAAGCAACCTTGCCTCTACCTAAGTCCAGGGTTTCTTTATACACATAATCCATAACAAGACACTGAATGAATTAATCTTGTGTGCACTCCCTTATTAAGTCCTGGTTTGGGCCAAACACTGAGTACAGAGTAAGAAGCCTGAATGCAACAAGAAGTGCAAAGATGGGGCTCCTGGTGTTCCTGCTCAAAGCCCAGGGTACCAGCTCTCCTAGAGGGAAGTTCTCTGCGTCCAACTTGAGTCACGATGTCGTGTATACAAATGCCTGGATCGTGAGCTTACAGAGACACAAAAATAACCAGAGCACTCACTAACCCCAGAGGGCATTGATGCTGCATTACCATCCATTCCTTGTCAGACTGAACGTTTTTATTATACAGAACATCTTTGGGAAAGGAGCAGACATCACAGTGATTGGTGAACAAAAGCGGAAAAGAATAAACACAGTACAATGGATATCACTCACGCAGAGTAATTCATCTAACGTACAGAAACAAGGGAAATATCCCCAATCAAAACTATCTGCTCCTTAAGCCTAAACATTCAATAACTTCCCAGCTTTGGAATGTATGTGCATCTCCTCCCTGGGTTTCCTGTGGTTTACATTATCATTTGCAAGGTATATTATGACAAGTTATTTACTTTGGGCCATAGCCCTGAGGCATTTGAGTGTCTTTCCTTTCAAAGAATGTCATAAATAAACAAGAATAATCTGCATAAAGGGAGATACTTTTTATCTTATAACAAGTCAGAAGAGCAGGCTATGCTCCTCCACACACAATTCCCTACATACATTTCCTTTTGAGTGATCGTGAAGGCGGTAAGCTTTTGAGTGCCTGTTAAATAAACAAACAAACCTTTCCTGTTATATTGTACAGCCCTGCATTCACATTCAAACAGCAAGATGTTCACTTAAGTCAAATAGTTTCTACCGACAAAAGCTACTATTTTACTGTCAACATTATTTTTGCTATGCTATGCTAACAGATGAATAATTGTGCGGCCAATAAACAAGCAATTCAGTTTAAAACGAGTAGCACTTGTCAAACAACAGTTCCTTAACACCACTCTCTGACATCCGCCAGCATTACCTCATGAGGCCAGAGACAGGGGACAAGGAAGGCTTTCAGATTAAACAACAGAGACTCACCATAGCCCAGCTCCCAAAATAGCAGAGAGAAAGGCAAAAATAGTTAGACATGCTGATTGTATTGTTATAACTTAAATTATATTCAGATGCGAACTCTGACGTGCCAAAAACTGTAAGAGCTGAGCATGAAAGATCAGAAAAGTGACATCTGGTATCGGATGCCCCTCCAGACATGACTAATACCATTGGTATTGTGTAGGCTTTGCCCTTCCTAATTTAATAGTCAAATGTAAAGATTAGGCCCCCACAGCTCCTACAGTATCACAGGAGACTGTTTTACTGTATGTCTATATAAAATTCCCTACTACCCTTCTCCATAGATCTCCACAGATGGGCTGACTTTGAATAGGCATGTATATCTTTCATATTGCTATGGACAGTTCATCTCATTAATTCCAGCTGGTGGATTTACAGCTGAACCATATGACTCCATCCATTATTAGCAGGGAACAAGGGAAATTTGACCATTAAATATTGATTTTATGCAAGAGTAAGTTTTTACTGCACAGTATGTGACATATATATGCAGCTAGGCCCACACTTCATTTTCATTACAGCTGGAGTTATAGCTGTAGATTTCCAGTGCATCATTAACAGCACCGTCCAAGTATTTTTAAGTCTTTGACTTCACATTCATCAATATCATAAAGCAGCCAGTATTAAGAATTTGAAACTTTCTTCTTCCCTGAAGTTAGTCTCTGAAGTCAGGAACCCAGATCTCATTTTTTTCCAACCAGGATAATTCTTTCTCCGGAAGTTTAAATACTTGTTGCTGCCATGCCAGACTAGCTAGTGGAAATTTTAACTTTTCATATAGTAAAACAGAATAATAATATGCAGCTTTCCTCGAGCTCTTTGCAGATATAGGCTTCAAAGTATTTTGACCTAGGAAGTGTATTTACCCACCCTTCACAGATGGAGAAACTGTGCCATGCAAAACCAGCAGGCCTGTTCCAAGTCACAAAGCAAACTGACGCAAAGCTAGCAGCAGAGGAGCATCCTGTCATGTATCCTACTCTCTGTGTGACCCAGTTGTACCAGTACACGTGTAGATAACATGGTCTTCGAAGCTGTTAACCGTGATTTTGTTACATGTCGAGGCATGCGATGGCAGCCCTGAAGGGATGAGAGGGGTGACATGGATGGCAGCACTGAAGGATCATGGAAATGCTGGTCTGCAAGAGAAACAAGGTGGAAAATTCTGCCATGAAACAACGAGTCAAGGACAGAAATTCAAAAGGGCTGGAAATGTGAAGGTCAGTGTGATATTTCACATGAGGAAGACTTCACCTATTTTAAAATTACTTTTATATTTATTTATTTACTTTGTATTTACTTTATTACTTTTTATTATAAAAATATGGGTGCAGCTAATCAGACAAGCTTGGGCACAAAATTAGAGTGAGCTGAAATACCATGATAACTCTCTGCAAACACTTACTCCACAGTAAGTGGGCAACAGCTTAAAAAAAGTCCCAAAACCACAAAGGCTCAAATTTTGGTACTTCAGTGGTGTGGAGTAGTACACCAGCTCTAACATATAAGGTACAACACATGACCCTTGCTCACAGTGTGTTAATATTGACCTTTTCTTGCCTAAAACAGAATAGTGCAATTATTCTTTCTAATATCTGCTGTAGGAACAGCTCACATTCACTCAGATAGGAATTAGTTCTGTATATGACTGTAAGCCACTAGATTTCACACCAAATCATTTAAAACTGATATCTGAAAGCCTGTTAGCAAGCCATAAAAGGCATACAGAGAGGACCCAAAACATTTACGCATCAAATAGAAACTCCACGTTGAATCAGGCAGGCTTACCCTGAGTATTAACAATACTGAAGGACAGAAGAGAGAACAAACCTTACGATTCAGAGGTTCACTTTGGTTTGGCTAAGGACCCAATATCTGAACATTCATTTGGGTTTCATCCAGACTGCCTGACCACCTTTGATCTTCAGAACTAGCCTGGAAGTCTTACAAAAACAGGGTATTCTTGTGAAACTTCCAGTAATTTCTCTTTCTGGTCGGGCTTGAAATACCGTAAAAGTAGTCTTTTTTTTGTGGTATTTCACTGCGTCGTTAAACTGCAAGCACAGTGTCAGTGCTCAATAAATAATACATAAATATAGTCTTTCAACACTTCCGTTTCCAATCCTGATCAGGCATGGGAAGTGAAGAAGAGTGAAAAGCCAAAAGAAATGGTCAACTCAAGTCTCAAAATGTCTTTAACATTTGGACTTTTGTGGTTTTGAAGCCAGAAAAGGAGGCCCCATGGCTGCAGTGCAATAACACAGTCACCATCATCACTGGAGGAAAAAAGATGGGTTTTCTGGCCATGGTCAGAAAAGAGAGGATGGTTGTGTACCACACGGGAGAGCCCTTCCAAAATCCGTGCTAATAACAGGGTTGAAGTTTTAAGCTAGTGCTCTGAATGAGAAAATATATCCCTTATCTTTTAGCATCCAAAAATTCTCAAGCTTGAAAGTCAAGCAGAACTTTTGAGTCCTTTAGGTTCTCGATGTTTTCTCCTTTATTCTCAATGCCTTCTGTCATATTTTTTAAATCTTAGCACAAATCTCTGGCTCTTTGTAAACAAAAAGGCAGCTGACATGACACTTCTTCTGCCCTTATTACTGACAGGGGTAAGGGAAGGGGGGAGATCTGTGTGACAGCTGGCCACCACAGTCAACCTGATTTCTAAAGAACAAAACGTCTTGAGGTCTCAGACAACAGACATCATATTTAGGGAGAGGGGTGTGCAAACTGCCCAGGGAAATATCAGCAATTTACATATAACCCACATGAGAACTGCTGCAGCCATTATTAAACCTTAAAGGCGTGTGCTGATTGCATAGAACAAGCTGGTATTTCTCTAATTTGGAAGTTAGGTGCTTTTTATAGTATAGAGACTTATCCTAGGATCTTAGCAACAAATGTGTCCATTATTCTTTTGGAACAGAAAATACTGAGCCTAATACCGACCTTTTCTCTGATAATACCTTAAATCAAAAAGAAAAACACCAAAACCTGATTTTTTGCACTTACCTTTCAAGTTACGTTAATTTGTTTTTCCGTATGCTGAAAAAAATCTACATCCAAGGAAAATGAAAAACATGTGGTTTTAAATAGTTTAAGCCATGAATATGAGTCAGTGCTACTAAATTTTTATGATACATTCCATCTAATTAATGTGACAGAATATACTGAAGATATACATTTATACATATATTATGGAAGATAATAAACCATTCCATAGTTATGGTTAACATATGCGGAGATGTACCTACATACACACACACTTGTACAAATGCAGGTAAATATTATACCTATTCTGTAGCTTGCTTATATATACTTGTATTGCACTGAAAGCAAAAATCCATCATGTTGTAATTTTTCTTGTACACAGAGGGTAAAATGAAGATAAATATTAACAAAAATACCTATATAATTTTCCCTTTCATAAGGGAAAATTTTTGACAATTGGCTTCTACAGTAACAGGGTCTATGCTAGTGAGCGTTAAATATTTTATATACTTATAACTTGACTGTCTAGCTTGGGTTTTCTGATGCAGCATGCTCATAGTTGTAGCTGAATATCGACGTGGCTCAACACCCTGGAATAAGCTTTGGTGATTAAAACTGTGTAGCACAGTAGGCTGTCTACTCCCATGTGAACACAACAGAATATTCATTAACTTTGAATTTTGCACATGCAACAAAAGAAAAGCCTCAGTTCCAAATATTCTCAAGAAAGGGGCTTCACCTTTCAACATAATGATCATTTAAAAAAATGTGTGAGTGGTTTAGTAGTTTAAGTCTTATGGTCTTTCGGAAACAGAGGGTGTGACTAGATGAGCTCCAAGAAATATATTTGCAGGAGTTTAAAACATCCCCACCTTATCACTTCACCTACCACCTTGAAATATCCACCTCACATGAAAGTATGCCATTCTTTAGCCTGTTTATCACAGTGTTTGCTACCTCAACCTAAACCCACTGCCATCGCTGACTTCGGTTACTAGACTTCGCACTGCGGCAGGCACATCATCCACGCTTGCCTTACGCTGCTGACTCTGCTGCCGGGACACGGAACTCAGGCAGGAGGGCAGCGGCCAGCAGCCAGGAGACAGTCATACCCCGAACCACTTCCAGCAGAGCCTTTGGAGTACATCTGACGGTGCCCTTAGGCTTCTCCACCACAACATTTTGTCATTGCGGAATACCATCCACTTTGTGTCATCTTATTTCTACGCCAAAGAGTTCAAATCCGTCTTATTATTCTTCATCGGGAAATCGTTCTGTGGTTGTGAGCATCCATGTCACCCACCTCCGTCCCCTACGTCCGCTTTGGTCTGGAGGAACAGGGCTGCGCACACTGTTTCGGGGGGGGGCTACAGCGCGGTCTTCATCATGCAGTGGAAGAACAAAGTTGCCTGCTTCATTCTCTATGAATGACCACTGAACTGATACTTTTCTTTCTCTCAAGATCTCATTCCTGAATAGGAATAGTCAACTCAAAGATTATCATTCTATAAATAAAGCTAGGGTTGTTATTTTTCCGTGCGTTTCACTTTTTGTTTACCTATATAGAATTTTTTGCTGCCATCTATTTCTCCATCACTCAGTATTGTGTGACTCCCTTTAGTTTTTTGCAGCTTTACTACATTAAACAACTGAGCATCATCAGCAAACTTTGTCACCTCACTGCTCACCTCTTCCCTGAATTATCTATGAAATCCATGCCCAGGCCCATGCTGCTCAGGCCCAAGCACACATTACTGTGGCACTCTATGCATAAACTCCTTCAGTATGAAAAGTGACCTTTTGTTCCTAACTTTTTACCAGTTTCTTATCTGTGTGAAGATCTTCCTTCTTACCCTGTGGTAGCTGTGTTTCTTTAGAAGTTTTTGGCGAAAGACACTGTTACAACTGAAGCATGCTGATTAAATAATCCACTCTAGAAAAGAAACATATTTAAACATGTGTTAACCAATTAAATGAAACATCAGAAAAGCCTTATTTTGAATGCTATCTTATTAGCCAATAGCAAAATCACAGTGCCCTACACCAGACATTTAGAGCACATTAACACATAACGACTAATGTACATGAACACCCATTTTTTTCCATTAAGTCTAGACAAGCCCTTTTTTTGGAAATGCCATGCTAGAATACCAGTCACAGCAACCTCACTATTAACTTGGGATGTGTCCCTTAAGCCGGTGTGTGTTCATCCTGAACACTTATACTTTTGTCATTTCCAGTGAACGACACCCTTCTGGTTCAGAGTTTTGTAATTGCCAGGCTGACTAACGAGTGGTACAGGCTTGTCCCTTGCATCACCAGCTGACTATATAATAGGAAACACATGAAGCGATTTTAGTTTATTATTTCTTCACTTGCCAACATGACTTTGGTGCAACTAATAAAATAAGGAATATTTCTCTGTGTTCTTTATTATGAACTAAAAATTTAAAAAACACTTTTTAATGTAAAATGAAAAACTTATTATTCCTTGGCCAAGCTGGCATATACCAACTTGTCTCCCCACTTCTGGTTTTAATAGAAAGGAAAAAGGACACATTACTTTCATAATAACTTGATTACCTTACGGGCCAGGTCCTTCCTCCAATTTGTGTAGTAACTGCCCTGTAAATGGTTGTAGCGTTTATTTAGCCAGATGCAGTTAAGTTGTGGTGACTTACATAAGTAGTCATGCCAAATTCAAGCTACTAATGAAAATCCATTACTGAGAAATGATAAAGGCTGTGAAAAACCCTGAAAACACTAACATCTTTGAGTGTAAAAATGTTCTACTCTAAGGAGCATCTTACTTGGGTCTTTTAAATACTTCTGTGAGACCCCCTTCCCCCCAAAAAACCCCAACAAAAAAGCATGAATTCGTTAGCTCCAGAAAACTTATATTCTTGAAATTGGCTTTACTAAACCTCTAATCACTCAGTGTCAGCGAAATTTCACAGGTCTTAGTTATAACTCTCTTCCTATGACCCCAACAACCTGTGAATTTCACATTTTCCAGCAGATTTAATTTCTGTGACTAAAGGCAAAGTAGCTTGTGAATTTCATGTCGCATTGTTATAGTTTCCAAGCAATCGTGATTAACTTGCTGTCATACACAGTTCCATTTTTTTGTAACTTTGCCCTCAGTAGGACAAAACATCAGTGATCTACGCTGCTGAACCATAACTTAACTATTCCTTCTGGTTGTGCTGATTTTGCATTCAGAAGTACCAAAGACCACAGGTTTCTACTTGAAAACTTGGGGTTCTCATAGCTTTAAAGTCCCACACTTTTTCAGATAATGCACAGGGTATTTAAATAACGTACAGTAGCTGAATTTGCCTTCTGTGAGATCCACGTTCAGAAGCTTCTCAGGCAATGTTTGTTTTTACTGCAATCTGAAAAGATATATTGGGTCTGCTACTCTGGGTGAAGGAGATCATTATATCACCCTCATATCAAGCTTGCATTTTAGACAAATGCTTTTGGTCTTTCTCCGTGGTTGGAAACATAAAATGCTGGATGTCCAGTGGGCCACATGGCCACAAAACCCTCACTATTGACAAAGATAGAAAGTAGGTCTAATCCTTTCACTGTAACAATTATGATCTGATGAAAGAATTATACAGCTTTTCACATGAACTGGGACAGAATTATTTTTTGAAAGGAGCTTCAGAGATATTATAGAGGTCTTCAAACCCTACATAGACCACTGGCAATCCACAGAGAGTCAGCTGTTATTCTCATTTCCAGCTAAGAGAAACAAAACAGATGGGAGGAGATGAAGAACAAAAGCAGAAAATGCAAGTGTTTTGTTTTTCAGAAAGGGAAAAACATTTATCACACTCAATACAGTACAAATGCATAAATACTTTCCTAGTATTAATTTTCTGTGTAAGCAACCACTGTCATTGCCACAGGGATATTATGTGAGTGTGCATAACCGAGGAGGCAGCCCACACAGTTCTGAAGGGGAGGGGACCTGGTACTGGATACCAGCTCTTTTACAAAGAGATTATCCACATTAACAAATGTTTTAGCACCCCTCCCAATGGAATTTGAAGAGAATTTTTAATATCAGTAATTTTCCAGACAAAATCCTAGTGGCTTACTATGCCCAGTTTGGGGTAATGAAAATTTAATTTCCTTAAATTCTTCTGTGCCCAATTTTCCTTCCTCCATACCGAGAAAAAATGAAAACTAAGTAATACTTATGTAAAAGCATTCTATCACTTTAGCCGTGAGAGTTGTAAAGACCAAACATTAAATAGCAAATGCTATTTAGCAATGGGGAAACCAGTCTAAACAAGTTAACGGAATCTTTTTGCAGTCTCTGACAGAGTGATCAATGGTGAGGATGTGGCATATAAAACTATTTGTTAAAAAATGCAGCTTGCTGGGATTTTGTGTGGGATAGCACGTAAGCTGCAAATATCAAGTGTAACCTCTTGTCTTAGGCTACAGAGCACACGTCCCATTGGGACTTCTGTGTTCAGCTGCCAACCACTGAGACTTTCATATTATAATGCTATCCTGTATCTAAGGCATAGTCCATTTAGGAGTCTCTAACATTCTTCAATTTATTCCAATTGCACTTAGTAGCTGTACAAAGCCACTGTGGCACAAACCAAAGAGAAAAACACAGATCCTGCAGAGTATAAAGACTAATGCCTTTTGTCTCGGATTTTCCAAACACACTGATAATTCCAAATGACTTTGTTTCCATAAGTTTCTATGTTTGGACTCTCAGAAGCCCAAGTAGCCTGGGTCATAAGACTCTTCTGAACATCAGCCGAAGCTTTTTTTTTCCCCAAGCTTCACAAGATAAACTTCTGATTTCATCTTACAAGAGTTGTCACTTTTGGTGGCCTATGAAACTTTTGATGCCAAGGGCTTTAAGACTACAGTGGGGTTGGTGGTTTATTTTTTTCATTTTGGAAACTGAGGTGAAGAATATTTATGAAGCGAAAAACATCACCAGGCCTACTGGAGGATGCCAACCAACGTTATCTTTTCTCTGTCTCAGTGAGCTGCTGCTGGACTCTAGAGTCTCTTGTTCTGGAGCCCAGCTGGTTCATGGGTCTGTCCACTGGGTGACGAAGCATGAAACCACTGACCCTGGTGGCTTGGGATCTCCAGCAGCACACTACAACTGCATCTACTCTACTGAATTAAACAGTGCCAGGAATTGTTCCTGGGCATTGAAACTTGATTGTCCACAAAATAGCAGAACAGTCCTGGGAATGTTTTTGCCAGAGATAGCTGCTGTTTTCTCAAACAACTCTAGTGTATGGTCTGGCAACTACCATGACCTACATAATGTTTCCAACAGGTAAACTGGAGGTAACTATCCTGCGATGAAGAGTAAGAGCTCTTCACAATACGGATATGGAATCTTCCATGCCAATTGGCTTTAATGCCAGACAATGGCCCCAAGAACACTTAATTTACCAGAACAGACTTAGCCAGGGAATCTGCTGTTTCTGCTCTGCTGGAATCCTGTCCATGGTTCAATTACAATTCCTCAAACCTGAGATGTTTTTGCAAAAGATTTCAGCTTCAGTAAATCAGTATTTTCTCACCAAACTATTTGATCAAAAGACTTCAAACCACTTTAGCCATTTGTATTTTCTTACCACAGCCCAGGAAGAGCCTTGAATCACTTAACCCCAAGAACTCACGTGCAGCAGAGGTAGAATGAGTATTTTTTGTCTGAATTCAGTTAATACTCAGCCACTTGATCTTGTTATAAACATTTTCCTATTAAAAATCCCTACCTTCTCCCAGTAATAGTGAGCAAACTGCTTCCAGGCATAAATAAATGAAAATAGGTGGAACTTCTTAGGCCTTTTTTTGTTAAGGAGTATTTCTAGGGTTCTTATAATTCTTGTTGCTCTACTTTGACTCCCTTTAGTACGTCAGCTTGCTTCTAGCATTGTTATGATAAAGCCTGAGCACAACAGTCAGTAACTAATTTAACTAATACAGTTCACATAGGTAATACAATTTCTTACTCAGTTGGAATGTCCTCTGGTAAGCACATATAAGCATAATACCCTCTGTCATTGCAATGGTAACTTCTTATCAACTCTTTTCTGTATTTTTTTCCAGAATGCAGTCCCTCCTTTTACAGGTTGTTCTTTATCCCTAATAAGGCTTTCTGTTCAACTATGTAAACAAGTCTGTTGTTTAAATGAACTGACTTTCAACAACACATGAAGCTCTCTGCTTTTCAGAGTACCACTAATTTTTGTGCTATAAGGTAATATCACTTGAATGAACTCATTAAAGTCTTACTTGAAGTAGGATGGTGTCTGCTAGAGACATATTTATAGAAACGGTTATCAGCCTTATTAGCAGCACTATCTATAGCATATGCACAGGATATTACAGTATTCAGCCCAATAACCAATATTCAACTGCTTCTCGTCTTTAAAGGAAACAGCAAATTATAGGTTTCATTTGTGGTAACATGGCCTCACTCAGTTCAGTCTGTGTTTGTGCTTAAAAGGAAACTATGCTGAATTAACACACAGGTTTTGCGTATTTTGAGAAGAGGGCTCTTCAAATGGATTCTGAAGGAGTACAGGAGGTCACTCATGTTAATGGAGCAGATACTATTATCTTTTGTCAGGATGGAGGATTCTGAACCTGAACATAACTGAAGAGAACAAAAGCCATGTGGACTCCCACTGCAAATCTCCTAGAAGTCTTATAAAGTGCTTTTGTTTTTCCTCAGTGATATCTAACTCTGAGAGAAAACTAAGTCATCTTGGATAGAATAGGTGCTATCTGCAAGAAGCAAACAGCTGAAAGCAAAATTTTCCATCACAGCTATGAAGAGTAAATCCTTCCTTCAGGCAGGAAAGTTTCTATAGTACCTTCCATCATCTACTTGCCAGCTCAGATGCAATCTCTTCTAAAGTTTAACTGCATTCTGGTCTCTAAATGTTGCTTCAATAGAGGCATTTTCCAAATGTTCTGATTTTACTATGTCTATTCCCCAATCCACCTCTCTCTATTTTTCTAACATCTACAGATGAATTTTCCCTTTTGTAGTACCACTGGTATAGAGTGGGCCACAGAAACACTCTGAAGCTTGGCTGCTCCATAACAATTAACCACTTGCTTCTGGCAACCTGGATTTCCTGGCACAAAACACCCTGCCAGCACTAAATAAACCATTATTGACTGCAATCTTCAAAGGATTAATATCATAGACAGTCATCAAACAAGCACTCCATTGGCATCCTGCAATTATTAAAGTTTCCACTGCTATAAAATCTCCAGCACCCCAAGTACCTGCCACTGAGGCTCCAAAACTGCCTGTCCAAAATGCAATTTTTGTCTTCTTTGCTTTGTTTTTTGGCATTAACCCAGCGAGTCCTGTAGCAACCTTTCTGCTTTTCAGTAGTTCTGCAGAGTAATAATATTTCTAATTATATTTTTATATCCGCAAAAACTATGTGAAGAAGACAGTAAAAAACAGTAGAAGGCTATTTTTGCTTATATAGCTTCTTTTCTATATTTTTTCCCCAAGAGGGACAGAACAATTTCTACATGCAAAAGGAGAATATGGAGAGAGAATGATAAAGGTCCAACATAGCTTTACTGGAATGAGACATAGTAAAAAATGTAAGGGGAATTTTGGGGAAGTGCTGAAAGGAGGGTTGGTGCTGTAAGAAAGTAGATGGTCTCTGAGATTTTTGCCTTGCTCTCCATCAGAGAAGCAGAGGTTTCTACATTCCAACATGTAAATAAGCAGATCTCCACTGAAATAATTGATTCATATAATCTTTTTCTTCTCTAACTAGATGACTCTAGAAGATTTAGAGTTCTTTGAGGGCTGGTTGAGACAAAAGGATGTTATACAGAGCTCCTGTGTCAAACTTACAGCTTTATAACCAGCCTTCTTGTCACGACCACAGCATCACTCATAGTCGAATGGAAAGCATGATTTGCGATTAGAATTTCAGAAGCCATCATTTAATCTTCCCTGTTTCCGCCCTTCATCATGGTACCTAAAGGCTGGCTGTACAAATGACTTCCTTTGCCAGGCTATCTTTGGACTGCAGGATATCACACGGTTTGAAGTACAACTTCATTCTTTCAGGCGTTCCTCATCCCATTCATGTGGTTCATTTTAGAAGGGTTCGGCTGCATCGACGGTCTGCACGGCTGGAATGTAAACAAGGGGAGCTTGGCGGGTGAGGCAGAGGAAGGTGAAGAAGCAAGCTCCAGAGATTGTGCTGGGTAATATGGAACAGGCCCGATATGATTTTAATTAGAGCACATGCCACAGGATCGTTTACTCACAAAAAATATTCAAGGACTTGTGGGCTAGAAACCTCTGTTTAGAGGAAACTTCTCTGCCCTAGGCTGCTTCAAGATGTCACTACATTAGCTAGATTTAAATATGTGTGGCTCATTCCAGATTCAGTGCCCCCAAGTCTTTCTGGCATGATAGTCACTTTCTACTCAACTCCTGTCACTAATCAACACGGAAGCTGCTGCAGAGCAGGGCTTGGAGGATATTTAGGGAGAACAGATTAAATAAAGTGGAATCAGAGCAGCTTGGTTTCAAGTTCAACCTCTTTTGCTAGCTCTTGATGCTACAGCTTGCTGCCTGCTTCTGACCTTCTAAAAGCAAGTTCCTTCTGTAAACGAGGTTAACACTGCTTAATTCAGAAACACATCGAGCTGAGGAGCTGAGACGTGAAATAACCCTTCATAAGGGATATGGAAGGACTTCAAGTTTCCTACCTGTCTGCATAAATTATTACTATTTGTGTCATACATAGAAGCTCCAGTCAAGAGTTGTCCCATTACTTCTGGCATATCAGAAACATGTAACAATAGGCAGTTTTTTCTCTGAAGACCTTACCGAGATGAGAAAAGTGGCTAGCAGGCTTCTGTTACAGATAAACTAACTTGGGATCAAATGACTTGACCGAGAACAAACAAGAATTCCGTGGCAGTTCCGAGAACTGAGACCACCTTCCCCCTCCTCCAGCACCATAACCACGAAATCCTTTTACTTCTTTAAGACAGCAGCAACTCAAATGAACTTAGTGAGATGGAGCAGTGTAAAGGGAATCATCCCATTATGCTGCCAGGGTTTAGAAAATGATGACTCTGAAACAGCAGTCCAGGCAAATGTTTTATTTCTCAAACGCTTAGCTAACTCAATACTTCTGAAACACTTTCAAATAAGTTTTTCTTTTCCATATCCAAAAAATGAAGGTCTAGTTTACTGGGAGGTGAAGCACTTCTGGTGGAAAAAGTCTTTAGAAACAGAGACCCTAAACAGAGGAGCAACAAACAGCAAGTACAGAGCACTTGTGGAGTAGATCTCATCTTCCACGTAAGCTAACTAAAAGATTCTTTGGAAAGCAGGTTAGTATAAAATCTTTAAAACAATTCTTTTAACAAGGTCTTATAATTATTAGGGATGTGACTGCTGCAAAGCACACTCAGAGAATTTTAAAAACAGAACGCAGTGATGATACATGGCTATGTGCCTGGGTCCCTCATGTATTCATGTAAACAAAAAGCAGCTCTTTGGAGTTCACTGATGTCATGTTGTGGTGAAACTCATTGTATTGGGTTTGTGTGGCAAGGTTTTGGTAGCAGGGGGGCTACAGGGGTGGCTTCCGTGAGAAGATGCCAGAAGCTTCCCCCTTGTCCGACAGAGCCAATACCAGCCGGCTCCAAGATGGACCCGCCATTGGCCAAGGCCGAGCCCATCAGCGACGGTGGTAGTGCCTCTGGGAGAACAGATTTAAGAAGGGGAAATGGTTGCTGCGCAACAGAAACTGCAGCCAGAGAGAGGAGTGAGAACACACAAGAGAAACAGCCCTGCAGACCCCCAGGTCAGTGCAGAAGGAGGGGAGGAGATGCTCCAGGCGCCGGAGCAGAGATTCCCCTGCAGCCCGTGGGGAAGACCATGGTGAGGCAGGCTGTCCCCCTGCAGCCCAGGGAGGTCCACGGGGGAGCAGATCTCCACCTGCAGCCCGGGGAGGACCCCACGCCGGAGCAGGGGGATGCCTGAAGGAGGCTGTGACCCTGTGGGAAGCCCACGCTGGAGCAGGCTCCTGGCAGGACCTGTGGATCTGTGGGGAGAGCAGCCCACGCTGGAGCAAGTTTTCTGGCAGGACTTGTGACCCCGTGGGGGACCCACGCTGGAGCAGTCTGTGCCTGATGGACTGCAGCCCAGGAAAGGGACCCACACTGGAGCAGTTCATGAAGGACTGCATCCCGTGGGAAGGACCCACGCTGGAGAAGTTCATGGAGGACTGTGTCCCGTGGGAGGGACCCCATGGTGGAGCAGGGGAAGAGTGAGGAGTCCTCCCCCTGAGGAGGAAGGAGCGACAGAGACAATGTGTTATGAATTGACTGCAACCCCCATTCCCCGTCCCCCTGCGCCGCTGGAGGGAGGAGGTGGAGAAAATCGGGAGTGGAGCTGAGCCAGGAGGGAGTCAGGGGTGGGGGGAAGGTGTTTTAAGATTTGGTTTTATTTCTTATTATCCTACTCTGATTTGATTGGTAATAAATTAATTTTTCCCCAAGTCGATTCTGTTTTACCTGTGACAATAACTGGTGAGTGATCTCTCCCTGTCCTTATCTCAACCCACAAGCCTTTCGTTATATTTTCTCTCCCCTGTCCAGCTGAGGAGGGGAGTGATAGAGCGACTTTGGTGGGCACCTGGCCTCCAGCCAGGGTCAACCCACCACAGTCATGAGAGTGGGATACATACCTGCTACGGCTCATGCATAACAAACAGTAGCATTTGAAAATAATAACAGTGAAGTGAAAAATGCAGCCATCAAATATTCTGTTGTTAAAAGAGACACGTCTGTGATGAAATGCATTCTCTAGCTCTGGTCTAAGTGTTACAGCATTGCTCTTTGAAAAAAGAGGAACTGGAAGAAACTGAAAAAGTGACACATGCCGCTTGCCTCACTGAATGTTATTTTAATACTAATGTGGAAATTTTGCTTTGTGCACAAACACTTTTCTTTAGGGTGGATAAAAAAAAACGCTCGAAGAATTCTGTATCTATTTCACTGGTGATGACAAGTATGTTAATTGCTTGCAGATAACATCTGCTCTAGTGAAATCAAGATGCAGACGCTCGCTGGACTGCTAGTGCTACACTTTGCTCTTTGTCTAGGAGGTCTACTGCTCTTTGCTGAAGTTTGAAGGGAGCTGAAGTGCCTTTGAATTTTTTGAGAATCTTCCAGTAACTGAAACCAAATCTGCCAGGAGTCCTGGGTCATCGCAATGTCTCTCTTTGAGCACAGGACTTACCTTTGATGCTCAGAGGCTTTCACTGACCATGACGCCGAAGTGTGCTCTGGCTGAAACAAGTTCATGGTGATCTGCCAACAGCCCTGCATGAGAGAGCCTCTGATTTCTTTCTGTTTACAGTAGAAGGTGAAGGGCCTCTCCTGCTAGAAAAGCGTGAGCCTGGTAAATATAATGTCAGATCTAAGGAGCCCTTATCCTCTACAGACCACATTTACAATTTTACAGTGTGCGTATGCAAACCCTGCCATGAAGTTACTTACCAGATGTGCCTATTGAATCTGTCAATCACAGTGTTGAAGAAGCAGCTCCAGACTGTTACCATTCCCTACTTCCCACCGTGCATTTGCATATGTGTTCTTTAGTAAACTTGTAGCTTCCCTAAAATACTTGAATCTAATTAGCTCTCCAACATGAGGAAAAATTCCTGGCAATCTGTTATTGCAATAACATTTATGAGGGAGCAAGGGACAAACAACTCCCACTCATCCTTAAGAGCAGACCATTATTAAAATCCTAAAGACACAATGAATAGCAAGTAGAGGTCAATATGCAATTGCACACTTAATAGAGCTTGTTCTGTGCCAGCCGAGTTCCCACCAGGAATAAAGTTCAGCCATATACTGAAGGATGTTGCCAAGAGTTGCACTGCCTGGGGAAAAAAAAAAGGCATTTCTTGTTTTTATTGAATTGTTTTCCAAGCTCTTCTCCTGTGTAGGGGCAATCAACTGCACAAATATAGGGTGGAAAAAAAAAACTACAAAGCAGCTAAGTTGCAGAACAGGAGCTTAGAGTGGATTGTATATAAGATCTACTCTGTTTCTATCCACAGAGATAAATCTATATCAGATTTATCACAGATCATTAAGTGAACATAAGTTAATGGTCTTTTCCTATTGTGGCAAAGGGAAATTCTGTTACTGAGCTGTAAAAAGAAAGGTAATGCCTATAAACCATAGGCTTTGGTTCTGCTTTGTGCACTGCTGGCAAGGCTGCAGTGGAAGTAAACGTATTCGTCTCGTGGAGCCTAATTAAAGAAGGTTGTGGCTTGACTAGAGAGAGCCCTGAGAACAGCAGCAAGAATGATCAGAGGTTTTTAAACATACAGAAATATTGAAGGAATTGGAATTATATTCTCCAGAGGAGAAATAACTAGGGGAAACATGATGATGAGTCAAATACATGCAGAACAGCTATGAAAAGAGAGGTAATATACTGTCCTCCATGTTCGGTAAGGATAAGACAAGGGGCTACAAGCTAAACTCACAGCAAGGGGGATTTCAGACCGAAACCAGAGAAAACTTTCTAACACGAATGACTGTGAAGCCCTGGAACAAGTTGATGTGAAAGACTCTGAAATCTTTATCACTGTCTGTTTTTAAGAAGAGGCTGAGCCTGCTCTTTCTGGTGATGCAGCTGCTCCTGCAATGGGTTGAAGAGATGGTTTAAAAGGGTTCTCAAAGGTATCGGCAGGCTTTTTTAGTATAACTTGACAAAACAAGAGCCACCTAAGGGAAATGGTCTTTCTTTTTTATAAGGTATTCCTAAATAATTCTAACCAGTGTCAGTCTCAAGAGAAACTGAGCAGCAGGGTCTCCCCTCATTAAATCACTGTAGCAACAGCAACATCATTTCTCTTTTTGACCTTGTGTCAGCCAAAGTTTTGAGGTGGTTCTGGCTACACCTTTTCCTCAAAACAAGCACACCAAGGGGATTTTTAAACTCTAAAACTAGATTTTATTTGACTACAGACTGAAACAAAGTCATATTTTTACAGCAAAAATGTGAATCTTTTGGGAATGACAAAATAAAAGGAAAATAAACCTCTCCCTGTCCCCTTGCCTACTCTGCCATTGCAGGGGGGGGGGATCCTTCCCCCCAGTCTTCTCTCAGCTCAGGAATGTTTAGCGGCTTCCTGGGATGCAATGACTTACACACAATCCCTCCGCGTCCCTAGACGAAGTCAGTCTCCTTCCCTCACGGCCGAGGCAAGGCTGCGCGTCTGCCCACCGCTCCTCTGAGGACCGGCACAGCGCCCGCTCGTGCCGCTGGCCTCCGGCCACCCCTGCACTCCTCACCCCCGTCCCGCACACCCAGCCTTCTCCCCCGGCACGCCTCGGCTCGGTTTGCCATCCCACCCGCCGGGGCTCCCACCCGAACCCCAACAGTCACCCCCAGAACCAGGGAGCAGGCATCCTTCCTCCCCGCTGGCGGTGCAGCCCTTCCAAGGAGCACAGTACCTCGCGTACGGTCAGTGAACGAGACGGCTCCCGTCCGTCACAGCGAGATAAGCCTCCTGGCATCACATCCACTCCCAACAAGAAAAGGCTTTCTGCTATATTTTACCCCTTGCTTTGCTTTCACACCCTTTTTCTTTTGGGTTTTCTCTAAAGGAAAGCTGGAAAGTTTCCCTGCACTGCTCTGCTCTCAGAAGGGATAGAGATAATGTTTCACAATAATCCCAAATTTGCCAAATATTGCAGAACAGGGATTGTGGAGAGGTGGGACAACAACTGAATCAGTAGTTTGATCCAGCGAGAAACTTTGCTTTAAGTCATGTGGTGTGACAACATTCCCTTAGCTGCAGAAACCCTCCACTTCTGCTCTGTAACCACTGTTTAAAAGTCTTCTCATGAACAAAGCAAGACCTCAGGTCTCAACAGTATAGGGAATCTCAGATACAGTTGGAAATTAAAAAGAAAAACAAAGCAAACCAAAACAAATTAAGGGTCAAATGAAGATAAAACGAAGGGTAGTAGATTAATCAGAGAGAGATTTTAGAGCCGGTTATACGGTTTACCAGATAGTCAACAAGGTTTGTCGGCACAGATCACTGAACTCAAGAAAATGGTGGGGTTTTTTTTCAGAAAAGGGCACTATTAATCATTTCTTGCTCTAGAATGCAGCTCTGGAATTTCCTAGCTGGTTTTGGTGCAAGACATATGTCACTGCTAACTCTGTAATAGCTTAATAACATGAAAATTTCCAGTCTTTACACAGAGGAATGAAGGCGTTTATTTTATTTCATTTCATTCATTATAATGCAGTAGAGTTTCATTTTATTTCATATATGTTAACGTAGTATCCTAAAATGAATGCCTAAAATGAGGCTTTTCAGTTTATAGAAAAGAATCCACTTCATTTTGCAGAACTGCTTATCACCCAGCAATGCTTACCAAGGGCATTCGGCATCTGTTGGATGCAGAACATTTACTTGCCTAAACTTCTGGCTACTTAGAGCCTAAATTAAGGTACCCACTTCCAAAAATCTTGTAAAAGCTGTTATAGGTTCCTCGTTTACCAAAAATATCTTTCTAGTTCACTCCATCTGTTTTTTTTCCTCAACTTCGTATGAATACAACTAGCTGCAATCAGATGTGGAAAGAACTTTCTCCAGTATTGAGTTTCAGTTTCTGTAGTTTCAACCATTTATTCTTTAGGTAATAAAAATAAACATATTCTTGTTAAAGCTTTAGTTCCCTTGCTCCCTCTCTCCCTTCACAACTTTTAAAAATAGGAAAGGTTCTGTAACCTGATAAATTTATCTATACACAGAAAGGCTGCTGTTATCTACTACCCAGCACTGGCAAATTCGGAATGTATAGCTAACCATACAGTCCTCCTAATGCTTTTTTAATACTGAATGTTTACATTATACTGAAACAGAGAAACACAATTATATAATTGAAATCTATGTTACTTTAAACTGATACACACACGCTCCTTGATGCCAGCATAGCCATTACTAATGTCAAAGGCAAGAGAGAAGAATAACTGTCATGTTGCAAACAAGCCATAAAAGGGCAATATATTTAGTAAAGTTATACTGAAAAAGAACATGCTGTTTTCCATTGAAACACTGTAAATTCCCAAATCATTTAGTCACTTTCAATTATGTCCTTCCACTTACTTCTTTGTGACAATCTTATAAGATTGTCAGAACTGCCTTCTTTTTTATTCTGTTTGAGCTGGGGGGATGGGAGGGAGAGTATTGTTGGTTTTTTCATTCTCTTCTTATCCCTACCTAGATACTGCAGAGATCTCTCACATATACAGCTTATTGACTACCATGACCCTAGTCTCTTAATTTGGAAATAGCAAAGCCTGTATTTCAGCAGCACCATTTTGTGAATTATTCTGCTCTAAGATGCCTGTTATTACAGACTAAAATAAATGCAATAGCATCCATAGGTGGGGAGTCCTCAGTTGAAAGGAGATCCGTAATACACTCTACCATAAGATTAATTGGTCTAACGAGTCAGCAGACACAGTTCATTTCTGAGGCTGCCTTGCTCTAACATTTACCCAGAGAAATAACCTTTGAAGGATTTCTCAGCAAACCTTTTGCCAATGTTACCTGTTCACACCTACTGGAACTCAAAACTAAAGAGCTGGGGGCAAATTATACTTGTTAAAACAGCCAGCGAATTTAATACCAAAACTGAAGGGAAGGCTAGGAGGGAGGGAAGGAGGGAAATAAGGAGCAAACATTCTTTTGGGTAAAACTCTGGCAGACTTAGGTTCATAAACTGACCCTAGTAGTATCTGCTTAGAAGGCTGAAAGCAAGACATCCCAAGCAGACTTGGTTAGAAGGTCACTTACATATTTGTCAGGTGTGGAGCCAGAAATCTAAAAGTATTAGTGAGAAATAAAAATATCTCAAAGTTACAGAGCCTTCCCAGAGATTCTAATGCGCCCACCTTTGTGACAGAGAGTGAAAGCATTTCTGTTTTAAAGCTGTGGAATTTAAGAAGGCTCAAGTCTACACCTTGAAGAACAATTTGAAAGGTGGTGAATGCACGGGGATTGTATTTTCCCTTTCTTGATTGCCTGACAATATACCTCCTATTAAAGAAAAAGTGCCTGTTTTCATTGTCGGTTGTTCACTGATAAACTGCTTTACAGATTGCAATGAAACAATTTGGCAATGATTTTCTCCAAGCCACACAAAGAAAAGAAAAATGCACTATTTCCAGCTCATTTATGCTTTCAACCATTCCCTCTTGCCAGAAAGAACAGCCCTAGTCACTTGCTTCAAAACGAAAGAAGCAAGATCTATTTTAGGTGGCACAAAATATTAGAACAGAGCATTAAAAGAAATCAAAGGGAGAAATTGGGGCCACCTGAAAAGATGAAAGACCAAAAAGGACACACTAGGAAGAAAAGAGGGAAACTTGTGTCCTATAGCTGTTGTCAGGAAGAACAAAGCTGTCCCACTAACCACACCTCAGCTGGTTTACAGTGGGTATTCCAGTCACCCCCATGAGAAGATCTTGAGGACTTGGAAGAAGATTTTGTGTTTCTTTGAGCAGAGGGGCAGAATCCATCCCCTGTTAAAAGTAACCATTATCAGGATAGGCAAAACATAAGTGGAAATGCTCCTGACCTACCTGAAAAAGTAGTCCACTCAGGAAAGGTTTGGGGAGTAAGTAGAGAGCTAAAAAGAACTGATTCAACAAAACCAGGATCTTGGAACTCTGAAAATAAAAGAACAAAACAAGAATGGTCAAAGTTAAAATTATTAACAAAGTTTCTCAGTGAGACTGTTGGGCATGGCTTTAAGTAATACTTGAATTTATGACCACAAAAATTTTTTTTCCACAAAAAACTGAGTATCACAATGGAACTTGCTGATGAAAAATGGGAGGCAATGTCTGGTCACAATCTGGTTACAATTTAGAACAGAAGAATTAAACAATTCAAGATTAGATAAAGAATTGTATGGACTAAAGTGAACTACTTATCAAATGGATGAACGCTTGACACATATATATATATATATATATATATATATATACATATACATACACCTACTTGGCCTCAACACCATATTACAACTGCTCTGCTAAAAGTTTTCACCTACTAATAGGCATATATGCCTGCAAGGGAGGGCCAGGAAAGTCCCATATAGAATCACATGGGTATCATTTCCTACATGACCATTACCAAACTCCATTTAGTTTACTTGAAATTGTTTCTTTGTTTCAACCCCACTATTTTTACTAGACAGTTCCTCCAAAACTGCGATCGTCATGCTTTGAAACATACTTTAAGTCTTAGCCTATCATCTTTCTTGATCAATTTATATCCCATTTGTCCTTGGGCCCATACTTTGACAATAAGCCAGGGCCTAATTCTTTGCTTGCTTCTTAAAACATACCCAAAGTCTTTCATTAATGCTAAGAACTGAGTGAAGCAGAGTTTTCTGGGGCTGATCCATTAACATTGCATTCAAGGAAGGCCTGAAGAGCTTTCAAGGCACAAGGTGGTACTTCATTTTGTGAGTCAGAGCCCTGATTAATATTTCACCTATGTGGAAACGCTGGTGTGATGTTACACACAGAAAAAGCTTAGATGTTATTGCCCTGTCCAGGATACTGGCTTATGGAAAGGGAGTTTTGGACAGTGCATCTTGGTACCTATGCAAATGCAAACAATCATGTAACAGCAATACTTGGACTACTTTATTCCTGCTTCTATTGATGAACCCAACACCATGGGTTCCCAGGAAAAAAAGCATGGAAATTATACGAAGGTCTCTCCCCGGCTGCCTGGAGCATCTGGGGACGGCTCCCAGCTGAGCCTCAGCTGAGCAACTGGTCAAATTTTTGTCATCATCAGCAAAACAATGCCTGAAGTATTTTGCAGATGGTTCGAAGAATCACACTTAATTTTTTGGACGTGCAAGCTATGATCTTCTGGTAAACTTTTCCAAAGGCTTTAAAAAAATCACAGTTATTTGTTCTAGCAACTAAGATATTGTCCAGGTAGCAGACTATACAAAATTTCTTCCACCACCTTCTCATATACAGCAAAATGTAGATGCAATGCTGAGAATTAATAAGTGTAGCTAAGCAGACCTGCATGTCTTTATTTCAGAACTACTGCAGTTTGCCTCACAGCAAGTTTTCAAATGTGCTCACACTGTTTATTTTATAAAAACTGTCAGCTTCACTAAGATCATGACGATAAACCTGTATCTGTGCATTTGATATTTCTGCTAAATGCAGAGAAGGGCTTGTAAATGTTTTAGACTTCCCCTGACTCTTCCACCCTTTTGATCTGTGGAGGCATTCAATGAAGACCACTTAACTCTAAAGGGAACATTCAGTTATCTGGTCTTTTTCCCAATTATTTGAATCTCCTTGATTCAGAGCATTCATTAGTGAAACACACTAACCAATGAGTGTTAGCATTCACTGCAAACTATATACTTCATATATATATATATATATGTATATATACTTCAACTGTATATAACTACAGCAACTGTATTTTAAATGAGATTCTTTTAATGATACTCTAAATAAGTGATTTGCTTTCACATGATCTGGGCATAAGCAGCTTTGTGATCCTCCTCTTTTATGTATGTAAATTTGGTTGTTCAGTACCAGAGATGAAACAAGAAACCTTCATATGTGCTGGAAATAAACCTCAAATCTCCTGCTTCCCAGACTCCCGGCTTTAGGCACAGCACTATTTCCCTCTTCATATGCATGATGAGCAACTTCCTGCCTTTGTAGAGTTCAATTCCAAAGCTTCCATGGTTTCCAAGAGCCCTTAGATTCACTGTTTCATGTTCAGTACAGGGCAAACAAAGGAAATCAGGAGCATATAATGACTGCTCTTCAGTTACTAGGCTTCTTAAGCTCTTAGGAAAATATGTAATGCACATTTCTTTCTGGATGATGCTGTACTGACAGCGATTCAATCAGAAAAGGGATGAAAAAAATATGTGTAGACAAGCTTACATGTACGAATCTGTATTGCCAGGGTCTGTAGCTCGTCACATACACCAACTCTAACACTAAATATTAACTCTGGAGAAAAATTAAACCAGAAGAATAGAGCAAGGGCTGGGGAGAAGGTCTCCCAGTGACCGTCCAAGAAGAGGAACAGGAATTCCCCAGACAAGCATCCTTCCTGGACATTGTCTTCCATGCAGCATGTGATCTTCCCCCCAGTACTTCTGCCATAGAAACTCAAAGTTCCCATATAGATTTTCATCAGGAACCACTCCAATTCCTTATTCCTGCTTCCTATGTAACTAGCATTGACTGGAACATGCTCTGGAAAGCCACTACCACAACAGCTTAGGTTACAGGTTCCAGAGCTCCTAGTGAAAGGCAGGCTTGAGAATTGCAATGCAAAGTCTGTAGCATTGCCCAATTTAAGGCACTTAAGACACTGCACCATAGCCGTACTTCATTAGGCTTGCATACCAGAAGAGTGCAACAAGAAGGTAAACTCTCTAATATCTTAACCTTTATCTGCCATTCATGCTAAAAGCTCTTCTTTGCCTTTTTGATCATTCATATTTTAAATAAAGCTACTTCTGCACAATATAAGCAATGTAATGAAGCATATATCACAACAGCAAACATCAATCACTTGCCACAAATAATGCACAGAAAACAACTAGGATTGACCCTTATAGGAAGAAAGTTTTCATACAAACTTCTCAGAAAACACAAATAATGAAGCCATTTTTAAAAACAAATTTAAGTTCAAGAACATTTTGTGAACAGGAAAAAAAAAAGGCTTAGTTCTTTAGATACTATATTCACAACAAGTAATTTAACCACGTATACTTCAAAGGCAGTGGTTTGGAACTGCTATTTATACAGCATGCAATCTATCACCAAAACCTCATTCAGCTTAAGTGCTGTAGCTCATACACAGTTTTTTTCAGGAACATGAGAGAACATACCATGCTTTTAGAGTGCTATTGTGTGTGGCTGACGGTAATAGAGATCTGTGATGCAATCTTCTAAAAAAACACCACTGAAGTTCTGAAGTGCCTGAATTTTGTACTTGTGCTCAGATAACAAAGTGCCCAAGAACACCAAAACTTACTATAAGTTTCCTCTCAACAGCGTCTACATTACCAAAGTAAGAAACTACAGTTCTCTGCTAACATTGAGCCATTCACAAGACAACGGGTGTGGTTTAACCCCAGCCAGCAGCTAGGCACCACGCAGCCGCTCGCTCACTGCCCCCCCAACCCAGTGGGATGGGGGAAGAATCGGAAGGAAAAAGGTAAAACTCATGTTGAGATAAGAACAGTTTAATAAGACAGAAAGGAAGAAATTACTAATGATAATAATAAAAATAATAAAATGACAATAATACTAGAATAATTGCAATATACAAAACAAGTGACGCACAATGCAATTGCTCACCACTCGCTGACCAATGCCCAGTTAGTTCCTGAGCAGTGATCCCCCCCCAGGCCATCTCTCCCCAGTTTATATACTGGGCATGACGTCACATAGTATGGAATATCCCCTTGGCCAGTTGGGGTCAGCTATCCTGGCTGTGTCCCCTCACAACTTCTTGTGCCCCTCCAGCCTTCTTGCTGGCTGGGCATGAGAGGCTGAAAATCCTTGACTTAGTCTAAACACTACTTAGCAACAACTGAAAACATCAACATTATTCTCATACTGGATCCAAAACAACACTATACCAGCTACTAGAAAGAAAACTAACTCTATCCCGGCCAAAATCAGGACAGGGTGACAGTGTAGAACAGAATAATTTAACTTGTCAGCTTATTCTATAACCGTAATGTTTCTTGGACTGTCCATGTCATATGACAGACATGGTGGCAAAGCATTTGACTTAATAACTGGCAGCAACATTGCTCACATAATTAGTGGAGTGTCCCTAATGATGAGTTAGGGTTCCCAGCACAGAAAAAAAGCCAAGAGACGTTTAAAAAGACGTTATAGCAACCCACA